>NC_080106.1:26745000-27995000 GCF_950005125.1 Chionomys nivalis
TTTGTTATGTGCCTTTGCCTTTTATCAGCAGATTGGCTAGGTGGTATAGAAAGTTCTGTTACTATTCATGAGAATGAATTGCAGAGCAAAAACTCTTTCTTATCTTCAGATATGTACACCAGGAAAATTCCCATGCTTAAAATGTTTAAAACGTGTGAGACAATATTAATAGGAAATGGAAATGGTATTAATAGTCTCTTCTTTATTTGTTCAATAATATTCAACGACAACTAGTTTATGGAATGAAATGAATGTCAAATAAAGTTAAACCTCCATGTAAAAATTAAAATTTGCACATCTACATAAATAGCCATCTTCCTTCTTAAATAGCAGATAGAAAGGTCATTTGTGATCAATTTCTAAGGGTCTCTGAACATTGGGAGCTATTTTGTGTTAACACAGAGAAATAAAGAAAAAGTACACCGTAAGTCTTTTGAAGCCCACAGTAGATATGGCCATGCTACTAACACATGGGCCAAGAGAAGAATTTGCTCACCACTTAGGCACAGTAATCATATCTTAAAAACAAAACACAAAAGAAAACCATACAGCTCTTTGTCACAAACTTACAGCCAAGAAGACAAGGCAAGTTACAATGTGAAATTTGTGAAAAGATCACATTTAAGCTGGCTAATTTCACATAACATCAAAGAGCACTGGATAAAAAGTGTTTTTTTATTAAATAGCAATGTAGGTGATGGCTTGGCAAAATATTCTGAGTATAAAATTTATAGAAAATGGGGGAGAAAAGTGAGGTTAGAAGTTTGGATAATGACCTTCTCTAAACTAAGCCTTCTGTGTTTGATATTTAAATTGTTGTCAACATTATTCAGTCGACAACCTATGCTACCATTTCACCAAATTTAATTTAGGAATTCTATACCTTGTAGGAAGGAGATTAAGATAAGAGAGAACAGCAAACCTCTACACAAATCTACAAATCTCTGCTGATATCAAGTCATACAACTGTTAGCATTAACTGTTTAAAACACAAACTCCCCAAAGAGCATTTCTTTCTTTTAGAAAAAGAGTCCTTACTCCTATAAAGAAAAAAAAAAAAAGAGATCCAACTGCATCTATGATAGAATATCTTTATCCTCCTAGAACTTGAAGCTAGAGATAATGGAGATTTCAAGAAGAACAGGGAAAATAAAAATAAAATGTAAAATGCAGGAGAGGACTCTCCTATCCTTACAAGTATAACTCCTTAGATATGATTAATCTGTGGCGATGACTTCATCTGAATTTCTTTCAAGCAAAAATGTGATAATCTACTGACCAAAGAAACTAGAAGTTCTCAAAATGATTTTTGAAACTGCACTTATTTTGATCACAGAGTAAGTTGACAAACAGTAGTCTCAAATCAGCTGCATTAACTGAGAGACTACTTAGCCTCTTATTTCTATAAGAAATATTTTAACCTAGGAATATTGCCTGCCATTAAGGGTACAAAACTGTGGACATTGTTTTTATTTTTCAGACACATGTAGAAAAATTATACATTTTGACATGAGAGACTCAATGACTCTGTTAATTAGAGTAGGTAGAAACATTCCATGAAAAATAGTATTCTCTTTTAACTAATGAAACAATGAAACAGTGAACTGATAAAAAATACTGTATATGGATTAACACAGATTAAGACACAGATGCAAAAGGAAAGTTCTCCTGGAGGGATTGTGTTGTAAGGAAATTTATTTCTTCACATCAAACAGATTTTAACAAAGATGCTTCTAAGTAGATACCAGGCAACTGAATTGCTCAGCTTGTGGGGAGTCAATTGCTCAACCTGAGAAGTGTTTGCTACCTACATGGAGAACAGATGTTGCTGCTTTTGCTTAATGTCGTAGCAAGAAGATGGTAACGATCAAAATTCTGTATTGTCTCATATGGTGTGATTTTTATTGTGTGGAAACGTTTTGTATTTGTGTATACCTGAAGGAGACAAGATTCTATATTCTGCCATACACCACATCATTTTTACAGGACTCTGGATAATCATCTGCATGCATACACGAATGTTAGCAAAACTTTGGTATCTCTCAACGCATGAACTGATGCTCTGGGAAGCATGGCTTTCTTTTGTAGTAGTTATGCCAATAAAAGACAACACAGATAAGTTTGCACACACTTTGTCTTTTATGTTTTTCAAATGATTTCAATTTTATTCACCATGGTAGAAATGATTCTTAAACCTCAGCCTCCATTGTATTCTCCAAGAACATTGCAGCTGCTATGATAAAGATTGTAAATACAACTTAAGAGTAGTGAAATCTCTCCTAATAAGCCAGGGATTACTAAATAATTTACCTCTTTCATGCTATCAGACCACTATATTTATGATAAATCTATCAGCATTAATAATAATAATTATTTACCAAAATGTTCTGTATGGTACAAATGTACTCAATATTTTACCCATATTATCTGATTTAGTATTTATTTATAATGCATAGATTAAAGACAAAGAAACAAAAGATGAGTAATTTGGTTAGCCCTCACATTTAAAGTAATAATGAGGTTATTTAAACAAATATCATATAGTAGTTACTGTAAGAAATGTATGGCTTACTGTCTTCAGGACTTAACAAGTCCAAACTAAAGATAAAACTATGTTCAAATTATAGCTTCAAAATATTTCATATTTCTACTGCCTTGTATCCTTTAATTACAGGAAAATTCATAATAACAAGTCTTAACTCATAAGGCACTTCTAAGTATAATCTCAAATGTGTACATCATGAAAATGACTTGCCCCTGTTAAGCATAGAACTAGCTATCAAAATAACAACATAATTCAGAATTACATCGAATACTATTTAGTTCCATGACAAAATTGGGCAAAGTTGTAGGAGCTGAAGCACATTTAACTCTGCTGCAGTTTTGCTTAGGTCCCAAATTAGTGTAGAACTTAGACAATTTTGCATTGCATTTTACCTTGGGTATGTCTAAAGACTCAATGATTTGCATTTATTATCTGCAACAAAAGCCATGTTAACTTCAAGAAGGATAAAGATCCCCATTGTTTTGCTGAGCACAGCATCTTAATCCCCTACCCAGGTGATGCTTCTTAGGTACATATCTGAGGAATGTTGACACTTAATGCCAGAGTAAGTGTCCTGGGAATTCCTTAAAGAACTAAAGAGGAACAAGACTTTAGGAAGTAGAGAGCCTTCGCCTGTCTCTAAGTCAGAAAATCTGAATGGTAAGAAAATATTGGTAATAAATCAGGAAAAAAACTTAAATGAGAATCAGACCGGTGTATCACACCCACTTAAATCTCTCAAGGATCCATAGTTCCTACAAACTCATACTATGTAGAACGAAGTTGTAGTCATTCGCTACTCTGAGAAGAGGAAATATGATTGAAAATGACATACATGGACACTCCAAAATCTCCAGTAATAAAACTGAAACTATATGAAATTATTAATTGCATCAAAATGAGTGAAAGACCATTTTTGTATGTATCTATAGTTTTCACCTCAAGCAAATATTATAAGGAAAAGCATTTCAATGATATCCAAAATGTTAATCTTAATGTCTTTCCTGTATCATTGTATGGATTCTACAGTGGATCTCAACTATAATCAGAAAAAAAAAATATGTGAAGACAGCGTTATACACAATCAAATCCTTGAAGGTAATAGCAAATATCTAAATTGATGATATTTCTGTTCAAAACATAATTTGATAATTTGAGAAAAACTGTGATGCTTTTAACATAAAAGTATTAAAAATAAATAAAAAGGAATATACTTTGACAAAGATAAAATATTCTAAAGCTTTTCTGTTTTATGAAGCACTATACACTAAAAATATGGTAAATTTGGGTGTAAGAGATCATGTTACCCCAGGTAACATTTTGTAGTTTGCCAATTAAGTCAATACATTTGGTTTCAGAATATCCTGTCAATATTAGTTAATAGCTAAATAATTGACTTTTGTTTTTTTCATTGTTTCCTCTGTATTGTTCCTCTAATCCTACAATAAACATGGATATGTAATCAAGGCCATGTGACGATTATCACTATACATTATTTGATGATTATTCCATCTTCCAGATCATTATAATGAATTCAGCATAGTACTAAATTTGTGAACTAAAGCTATAACACAGATATCAACAAATCTCTAAGTAAAGTCAATAACAGAGGTAGGGAGAAAGAGAGTAAGAAGTAATTACAACTGAGAACTATGTAATTGTGAAAGTAAGAAAACTATGCTTGATATATTTACAAATCAATTTATTCATGTCCATGCTCGGTGGATTCAGAAATGGCAGTACAGATTATACATAAAGGAGAAAAGGATCAACCCCGTTGAAAGCATGGTATTTGGATTCACATTCACTAGCTCAATTAGCCTCAAATATCCTTTAATGTATAATACTTATTCCCCAGTCACAGTTCTACAAAGAGGCCAAAAAGAGTTAGACAGATTGCCACAGAAAATACATGCCATAAGAACAAATTTACAGTTTGAAGATGAATCCACTAATATGATGTTTTCAAGTGTGTGTGTGTGTGTGTGTATGTTATTTCGGTCGGGAGGGGGAGACAAACAGAGAGATAGAGAAAGAAATGTTTGAAAATGTTTAGTATTTCGGTTTGGGGATAAGACATTTGAAATATGTTAATGTTGTGACTCTGGGTCAAAACAGATCATACTATATCAGCTTATCAGATGTGTATATCACCGCAACAGTCAATTTTAGTATGTTTAATAGCTCAAATTTTAGAACTGACATCCAAGTAAAGTACTGCTCAATAGGAAATCCACAAAGAAAATAAGACCAATCTTCATCGAGTTTATGAAACTAAAATCTTTTGAAATTTCCCAAGAGAAGTATTTTAAATCTGTAGTCATCCCAATAACTACTCTCTGCAGAAAATTACCAGGTCTTATTGAATATGTGAGTTTTCTCCCACTACAACAAAGAAACAACATAGTCAACTTAGGGACCACTTTTATATCAACTCAATTTCCAAAGGTTTCAATCCCAATCCATGGGTGCTTGTCCCTGTTATATTTGATACTGCAACTAGGTTGTTTATCATAGCAGGGTAAACATACATGAGGAAAATGATGGGCCTATGATATATAGGATGTAAAGAGGGGAAGCAGTGGAAGGAGACTTAGTGTCCTGTTCAAGGTAACACAACTAATAATCCAACTCATTATCATTGGTTCCCACCCTAAAGGGCTAACCTCTCAAATGTGTCAAGGGCCTAGGGACCAGCATTTCAATGCCTGTACCGTTGGGGAAAGTTTAATATCCAATTAATAAGCATTTAGAGCTTTGAAAAACCACGCCTATATAAAATAAAATGTAAAAAACTATACCTAAGAATCAGAAAGCTAGTTATTGGCAATTATTATTTCTACTGTCCAGATAAGTTAATAAGATATATATATATATCTTGGTTATGGTTGTATAAAGAGACACCATGAACAGGGCAACTTTTATAAAAGAAGATATTTAATTGGGACTGACTTACAGTGCAACGTTTAGTGTTGTGTGATATTTTGTTTGGGTTCTGGCAAATAAAATTTGCCTCAAGATCAGAGGATGTAACTAACCACTAGTTAACCAAAGAAGCCCGGTGGTGGTGGCTCATACCTTTAATCCCAGCACTTAGCTGGCAGAGAAGAAGTATTAAGATGGGGCAGCGATGAGATCTCAACCCTTTTGGGTGCAGGAACAGAGACAAGTAGGAAGCTATTGGCAGCTTCTCCCAGTTCTCTGATCTTCCAGATTTCCCCCCAATATATTTGACTCCCGATTTTTATTAATTAAGATTAATTAGATTCATACCTCAATTTATTCCATTATTGTCATTGTGGAAAGCATGGTGGCATGAAGTTAGGCATGGTGCTGGAGAAGGAGCCATGCATTCTACATCTTGATCAACAGGCAGTAGAAAGTGAGCATCACACTAGCTCTGTCTTGAGCATTTGTGATGTCAAAGCCCACCAAACCCAATGATACAATTTCTTCAACTAAGCCACACCTCTTAATAGTGCCACTCCCTATGAGCCAATATATATATATATATATATATTGGGATAGATAGCTAAATTTCTAACTCCTGATGTTCCCATAAATGTTTGACATTTTAAAAAGCAAGGTGCTATTTTAGATTTATGAGCAGATGAATACCTAGACAGATAGGAAGACGCATAAATGCATACATAAACAGCTAGATAACAGATATCTGTAAAATATTTTTGGGACATAATGAAAAATACTCTTGGTGTATTTATTCCACTTAATAGTAGTTAAGAAAAAAGTGATTAGCTAATATATATTGATCATCTCCTGTATTTCAGGGTGTATTTTGACCATACAGCAACCTCAGTCCACAGTGTAAAAATCTGTAGTTTGGAGATGAAGCAAAGGTTTCCATTGACAGAGGCTGTAAGCAGCAGGGTTGGGATTTCAGCAGGTAGGTTTCACTCCAATCTGATGCTCTTTCCTCAGCGGCAAGCTGCTTCCAAAGCAGTTGGAGCTTGTCCGCATCTGTTCTGTACTTGTTTGCAGTTTTCCATTCGGATGCCACAGCTACCCCATGCCCCATCGTGCTCATCACACTTTGATTTCCCTTCCCCTCACTGAGGCAGATCCTTTTACCTCCCTGGCATTCATGAGCAGCTCTACAGAGTGCTGGAGCATCTGGCAATCCACCCAGCCAGAGTGACTGGGAAGCGCAGAAAATCCCTCAGAGAGCAGGCAACATCTGTTTGATAGGCAATGAAAAATAAACCCATAATAAACTCATTTTAGGAGCAAAAAATGGCTTCTCAAAATGCTGATTACTCACTTTAGGCAAGTAGAGTAATGCGGGTCTACTTCACATGCAGAAAACCAGCAGGTCTGGGAAGAAATGATGAGAGCCACGGGGTAAAACTGTTCAAACACAGAGCTAGAACAAGTGAGGACAGTCAAGGAAGCATTTAGAAATTTTACACTGGAAAGCCTACACTACCAGTGACTCACTGCTTGTGCATGGACATGACTAGGGTGGTCTGACAGGATGCTTCCATGTGGGGAATGAGTTTGATTTCAGGAGCAATCACTTTCTCACTGCTTCTCACTGACTAGAGCTCTCCATTCACTCAGAGATCAAAGCGCTCCTTCCTTTATTCATTTTTCCTCGTTACTTCATTTCTACTAATATTTGTTATGTCCTCTAATGAAAAGATATTTTTATGACTGTATGCTTTTAACAGATGTGATAGTTATTTTGTTACAATCTGGAGTGGTTTTCTCAGAAAAGCCTGAAGGGAACAGTTTATCTGTGATGGTAGATTAACATTTATTGAATTTAAGTCTCACAAGATATAAAAGAGTGGAACAAAATGGAAAGAAAATAATTGAAGAGTGAAATTATCCTTGGTGATATTTACAGTGAACACAAGCTGAACTGCTGACTTCATAAAAATGCTTATTTTTATTCTGGAGTTAGTCAAAACATGTAAAACTTAATGCTTCCCCACCATGTGAACCATCATCTCTCATAAGAAAGGATCAGAAAAAGAGCAAACAAAAACTATTCATGGGTGAAGTAAGCATAAAAGCCAAATAAATTGTCATACATTTGAATGGTCAATTTGTTATTCTCAATTTATCATATAAATTTTAATTCTATTATCTAATATCTCACATGCATGCTGGCCAGAAATGTTGAAGTCAGAAACAAAACAAAAAAAAATGAGCAAAGGATAATGTTTCTTAATCATAGTAGGTGATGTTAGAAAAATTAGAATATTATGTTCAGAAAATAATTAACCCTTCAAGACCGAAGCATGACAATATGGGACAGACACTATTGCTTATGGTGACAACTTAATCGTAGTGCTTTATTTTGGGTGAAGAAATTTCCCTAATGTGTGTATTATTGAATTCTGATACTAAACTTGTGACAGAAGCAACATGGCTTCTCAGGCTTCCCCTCTCTCACTGTTATGAAGGGAACATTTTGAACCAAAAGTACAGTTGAGTCAAAAACAACTTTGGCTTCAATGCTACAGTCTACTGCTTGCAAGATCTCTTACGCTGGGCAATTTACACTTCATTATAACACATGTGAAAAAATTGTGTGTGTCTGTGTGTGTAGGTGTTATGATTGTTAAACATATTAACTGAAATAATACTCATAAAGTATACAGAAAAATGAATAATAAATATTAGTAGTTCAAAGAATCATAGCTATTATACAACTAATCATGACTGTAATTATTTCCTATGCGCCTCCTTTACTCATTAGCTATGTCTGAATAATGATATGTAATGTTAGACTGAGCAAGAAATGATGCATATTTTATTCATTAAAATTGGTAATAGTACTTGATTTAGCTTCAATAAGAGATGGAAATGCGTTGCTTTTTAGGCAAGTCTAGAAAGGGCTACGTAACCAAACATCAAAGGACTTACCATTTTCTTATGGTGAGAGAAATTTTATTATAAAATTACTGAAGTGGATATCCTTGGGGATGAAGTAATATTGTGTATAAAAGAATAAAAGTGATACTCAAGATACTATTTAAGGAAATATAAATATATTTGATGACAAAAATTGGTATAAAAGAGGAAGTTATGAATTTGAGAGGGGTATGGGTGTCAGGGAAGAGTTCAGGAAGAGGATAGAGTAGGTAAGGATTAAAACATGTTTTCCTCACATAGAAAATTCTAAAACAAATACTGCCTAACATAATTTGATGTATATATCAAATTCTAAGAAAAACACTATTGTCTAAAGATTCAGAGGACAAAATGTATGCAAAGATGATGGCAGAAGTAACAAAATAATTCCACATTAGTTCAGAATTATGAATAATATAGTGTTATTTATTTAGGGGAGACTTACAGATCACTGTTCTTGATAACAGTCCTCTGCATGAACGAGGAACAGGAACAGAGTCTAGCAGCCAGAAGTAAGAGAATGAGCACACTCTTTACAGCTGCAATAATAATAATAATACAAAAGACCACACCCAAGTGGGCTAGTATTTTAAAGGATATTGGCTGAAGAAACAGAAGGAGCTCATACAGCACTGTATCTTACGTTATTGGCTAAAGAAGCAGAATGTGCTCCCACAGCACCTCCCCCTTTTGTTTAAATAAGAGAGTTCTAAACCCAATACAAAACTATATACATTAGGAACAGATATCAAGTATAAAATTAGAATTACAACCAGCATAAACAATGTTAAGTAAGGAACATCTGCTAAATGTTTTAATAAACAGTTTATCCTAAGGAGTCTAAGTCTTGTATTGGAAATGGCTTGGCTAGATCATAAAAGGGTGGTAACTATATCTATCTAATCTTCAAAAGCCTGAGAAGGGAGATAATATTACTTGAGTAGGCAGGAAGTGCAATCAAACAGCTTCCAAAGCAAGCAATATATAATGGAGACAATTAACTACTAGAGCAATCACCCAAAGTCTCATTTGAAATGTTGAAGCAACCAAATTTGGCTAAGGCCTAGTATATCTGACACCATTTTCAGAGGGAGGAAAATTTTCAGAACTATCTTACCATGTCTTGGCAAGGTTTGACAGTCTTTTACCTTGTGTCCTGCTTTTCCATTTCTGGACACCATGTACTTTATCAGTGGTTGAGGTATGGGCAGTTCATTGCCCAAAGGCTAATTGTGCAAAGAAGATAACAAAGTCCTAGGGGGGTGTCTTCAGTGCTCAATATTCTCTCAGGAATAGATTGGTGTTGTCAGGAGCAATCATGTCTTGTGTCAACAGAACCCTAAGTTATTTAAATGCCATTTCCTACAGATCGTTGAAGTGGTTGAAGATTAGTTATCAAGACAGAATATAATCTCTATGTGTCTAAAGAACCTAATTGATCTGACAGTATGTACAACAAACATGAACAAATATTGACCTCTAATATTTAATACCTGTATAACATAAAGACTAAAACTTCATGTCAGAATATTAAATAATCCATAAACAAATAGGCAACAAATGAGGACAATGACCTCAAAATGTAAACAATGTATAAGTATCTTGATCAGAGGTAGGAGTAATATATAATGCAATATGAAAATATATCCTAAAAGTTGTATCAATATACAAAATGTCTTTTTTTTTTTGCTTTCCATTTTCAGATTTATTCCTCACATCCCTTATAAAAATTGTTATTAAGAAAATTCTTGCCTTGATGTTTATTTACATATGGACTCCCCATTCAGCCATTTAACTATTATACCTTTTAAGTAACAAAGTTTAACAGGGCCTTTGATTTATTTCAGTATAATAGACATCTTTAACTGGGGTTCTAAATTTTATTGGGATGAAAGTGGAATGTGCTAGGCTTTGGATTCTTATCTTAGCCTCCCAACTTCCCCTTTCCCCAAGCTGGTGTAAAAACAGCTCTGTGTAAGGGAAATCTGTGCAGCTGTTTTTATAAGTTGGCCTGAAAGGGACTTTATCATAGGGCAGTCCTAAGAAAAAGGCAAAAATAAACCCATAATATATTATTTTATTTTAAATGAACATTGAAATTGAACAAAATCTGTAATAAACGTAAAGAATGAACCAGACCCGAGGCTCAGGGTTGAGGTAACACAGAACTAAGGAAGTCTCCATGATTTGGGTCAGTTAAAATAAGTCCAAGTCTGTAAAACTCGGTGTTTGCTAGCCACTGAAGGTTAAGTTCCTCTGCCTGGACTGAGTAAACAAAGCCCCACTGGCTGCACTGTTTCTGCTTTGGGGTGGAAAGAAGTTAACCTACAGGGTTGCTTAACCTTGCACACAGGCGTAGACGCATGCATATATACAATCTGACAGAATAGCTTTGCATAAGTGTACAAATATTGTAAACAGAAATAACAAACATAATTTGAACTTATATCAATATACAAAAAACTATACTAATATAAATTATCCATAAATAATAACTCACAAATATTCACTCTAGTATCTATTACTCAGTACTATTATCCATTTTTTAAAATAAACAGTTTTATTCCAACCCTCTATCTAATACAAGTAATAATCAACAATCCCTAAACAGTGTTCCCAACCCTGAGGACAAACTTTTTTTGGGATGAGGGCATCATCCTCTAGAATTGCTTCCCACTGTCACGGGGGCAGTGTTCTCTTAATGGGATCCTGCAAAAGTAAAGTGATGGTTAAGTTTCAAAAATACTGTCTAGTATAGTTGCAAATAATTTCCTAACAGTCAATAGGTTTTTTTTTTTCCCTCAAAGTTCTTATTTGGAGTTTTGGCCAGAACATCATGAGGAGATGCATGATGTCAGCAACTGGTACCCAAAAAACAGTGTTATAGTAGCACTATCAGCATCATGATGTCAACTCAAACAGGTGGAGTTGTTGCTGTGGGGCCCCATCTTCTTCCTAGAAACTTCAAAGATTACTGAGGGTAAAGAATCTATAGGAAAATCTATTGTTCATAGTGGAAAACTTAAACATCATTCGTATAAACATACATTCAATGAAGAATATGTTATAGATAAAATAGACATGAAGAAAGTGAAAATTTTCCTAAGTTTTCCTTTTATGCCATACCAATACTGCCTAATCCTGCATGTATCGAGTTTTAAGGAAAAAAAAAAAACATTGCCTAAGGTTTAAGAGGCCAAAATAAATGCAAAGATTTTGGAAAAGAAGCAGAAATTGATAGTTATGGCAGTAAAATATTTCTTCTGATAAGAATATGTGTGTAGCCCCTTATTCCCTGCTGAGAAACACTGATATTCTCTTTTTTTTGTTGGTATCCAGCCTGAACTTATTTCCCATTTGATTTTTCTCCCAACAAAAGCTTTATGTGTTCACAATTCAGAAGTTTTTATAATTCTAGAGGACTCCTGTTACATTATGACTAGTTCATATCCTTCTAATCTTATTTTCTGTATTATCTTGTAGGTACTTTCCAAGGTCTATTTCTCTTTACTTCACTTTGAAAGTATCCTTTCCCCCTTTAAGATCATGAGATCTTTAAGGAGTGATACAATTGCTTTATCTAGTGTTTACATGCTGTACTGGCTATTGTGATATATTACATTTGCTCATGTTATTAATCCTCCGCCTCAGGGAAGTTTTGTTTACTATTGTTGCTTTCACCTGTTACTGCTGTATGTATGGAAATAATAAATAAGTGGCCTTTGTACTTTATATAAATACTTATTATGTATAAATAATTACGTTAACCATGGAATTTCAATGCTGACACTTGTCATATCAAATATTTAAATACAGCTATCCAAAGTTCTATAAATAAATAAAGCATTAATGCCTTACTTTGGGTTTCCATTGTTCTGATGAAATGCCATGACCAAAATGTAGTCCACCTTTGAAGGAAGTCAAGACTGAAATTCAAACAGGGCAGGAACTTGGAGGCAGGAGCTGATATAAAGGCCATGGAAGGCTGCCGTTTACTAGATTTCTCTGCATGGCTTGCACATGCTGGATTTTTTATATATATAAAACACAAGACCAACTGCTCAGGCTGGACCCTTCCACAATGACCTGGACCCTAGCACACTGGTTAAGAGAATGCCCAACATTTTTGCTTATAGCCCAGTCTTAAGCAGGAACACCCCTTAAACCCAGCACTCTGGAAACAGAGGTATGTGGATCTCTGTGAGTTTGAGGCCAGCCTGGTCTACAAGAGCTAGTTTCATGACAGGTTCCAAAGTTACAGAGAAACCCTGTCTCAAAAAAAGTATTTTCTTAATTGAGGTTTTCTCTTCTCAAAAGACTTCAGCTTGTGTCGAGTTGATATAAAACTAGCCAGCACAATAAAACTCTCCATAAAAGATGTTCTGTTACTATACAAACATCAGAAAAGCTGGGCCAATAAACTTCCCAAATACCATAAAGAGTACCAAGAGAACCGCTATGAAATACTGTATTCAGGACTTAACAGGAATTTTTCATTCATGAATTTTCAAAATCTATGCAACAGAATATACCAGTCAACATTCCAGTAGGTCTTGGGAAAGGACTTACAAGGGATAACTCCTAGAGGAGGAGGCATCAGTGACTGCTAAGGTGGAGTATGTTTTCTTCAGAATGAAGTTCCTGAGAGGTTAGTATGACTCAGTGATCAACTTTTGTGATACCGATGACAAAATTGAACTCAGAAGCTTTTATACATATATGTGATGTGTGTGCTTATGTGTGTGTGTGATAAAAATAATAATTTTAAAAATAGTGGTACATGAATTTGAGAGGAGGGTGGAATAGTAATGTGGAGTAGATATGGTCAAAATGTGTTTTAATTATGTACAATTTTTTTTAAAAAAATGCCTGTGTGTAGTCAGTCTTTCTCTGTCTCACATGTCAGCTCACAAATAACCACCCAGAGACTTATTAATTAGAAAAGCTCAGCATTAGCTCAGGCTTGTTTCTTATTAGTTCTTATTACTTAAATTAACTCATTTTTATTAAGCTACATGCTACTCATGACTTGTGGTTTTACCTCTCCTTCTATGTGTCCTGTTTCCTGTGCATTCAGCTGGTGACTCTAGCTTTCTTTCTTTCCAAGTTCTCTATGTCCCCAGAAGTCCCACCTATCCTCTCTCTTCCTTCCTAGCTGATGGTCATTCAATTCTTTATTAAGACAATCACAGTGGCACATCTTCACATAATGTAAAGGAATATTCTGCAACACTTCCCTCCTTTTAGTTTAAACAAAAAGAAGTTTTACACTATATGATAAACCTATAAACAGTAAGAACAATTATCATGTAGGAATTACATTCACAGTATCCATTCCATTTTTATTTAATAAATGCAGACAAAATAATTTGTTATCCATTCAATCCTGGTAAGTTTTGGACCTAATTCACTTTCTATTCCAACTTGTATTACCAACCCAAAATATTTTTAGATCCCAAAACATTTTCATAGTTAAACAACTTCAGTCTTTACGTCTCTCATCATTTTATACTTTATATCTCTTTTGAGAGATTCTTTACTCTCCTTGGTAACAAGGGAAAATGTAAATATAACAGAGCAAACAATTTTCAAAATTATAGAAATGACAGAAACATTTGCTGCCTGGATAGCCACCTAAGGTTTTTCTACAGTTGTGAAGAGTCCTTGTTTGGTCTATAGGCCTAGAATATCTGACATTCTCTTTTTGTGAATCAGGAATTTTGAAGGACTATACTAGCTTGTTGTTGTAAAGGTTGGTAGTCACTTTCTTTGTGTCCATGCTTGTACAACTTGGACAGCATGCAGTTAGCTACTGAGGCAAGTATAGTTTTGCCCAGATTGCTACCTTTTACCACAAAGAA
Organism: Chionomys nivalis; assembly: GCF_950005125.1. Classification (NCBI taxonomy): domain Eukaryota; kingdom Metazoa; phylum Chordata; class Mammalia; order Rodentia; family Cricetidae; genus Chionomys; species Chionomys nivalis. The sequence continues at coordinate 26,759,287 of NC_080106.1, forward strand.
AGCAACCTACATAAAAAGCACATTGCGCATCATCTTTTTTGTGAAGTAAATTAGTGATGCCAGGAACAAATGTGTCTCATTGTCATAAAAAAATGTTCTGTCGGCAGAAAATTTAAATGTCACATTATGTAGGTATTTGAAGTATTTGAAGATTATCAATCTAACTAGAATATTTTTCTGTATTACCTTGAAAACATATGTAATATGACTATAAGTTTGATTGTTACAAATGACTATTAATCTGTATTTCTTTATTATCCTAAATAGCTTTCAGGAACTAAAACTTTGCATTGCATTAAATGATCTACAATGCTTTAAACAGGAAAAGAAATATATATATATATATATATATATCACCATAAATTTGTATCTATATACAACATTCCATGCCATTGTAAAATATTTGAGACTAGTGCATGCTCAAAAGTAGATTCAATACATCCACTCTTTTATTCCATCATTTCTTTACTGCATCCTCCATTTTCCCCTCAGAATAGTGATCCCTGAATATGTTTTCTCCAGTTCATCTTATAAATGATAAATTATTTACTGGGATATTTCAGTACAGATTTCATCAAGAAACAACAGGTTATCAATGCTTTCTCTTTGGAATTATGTTAGATCCCTAGCTTAGAATCAATTTTGAAAGCAAGTTCATTCTTATAACATCAAAGAAAGATTTAAATTTAAATAATTTTGCAATTATGTCTTGATGTTTGTAATGTGTAAACATCCCAATAAAAAGTGGCAAATATGTTATTTATTCTCTCTCTGATTTCATATTTTCTCTATATTTACTAGATGAAGGAATTAACTGCAAGCAATGTTAGTGAGAGAGTGACAGGTAATTATTGCCTTAATTTGAGGACTCACATGCTAATGGATTATTGACAGTTACTGATATCATTATAATAGACCACCAGGAAAAATGATTCATAAATCCTTTATTTCCCTCTGCTGAGATATGCAATTTCCTCTAAGGAAATATATCATTGTCACTATGGCAGAATAAGACACATTAAAGGAAGCAAGAATTGAAACCTACAACTGAAAGAGGTTCATAGTTGTATATCTTGAGTGAATCATATCAGAAAATTCATTGATAAAATAGTGTCAAGCATGTTTGCACTCATGAGGGCACAACCTGTAAAACAGACTTATTTCTATGTTGTGTGCAACCCTGCATTGATGTTTCATGTAAGTTTCAGCGACGAAAATTTTTCTATTAATACACATAAGGAAATATGAAGATATGTTTCCTCAACTCAGCCACCTGATGAATGATGTTGTGTTTTAGTTTCGTGGTTTTTGTGCCTTGAGCTTGCATCCTTGCACAGCATTTTCAGATATTCAGTTCGGAATCTGTTAGTTTTATACTGGTCTGCAGAGGTTTGTTGCTACTTCTCCTGCCCATCTACTAATATGTATTGATGTCGAATTTTTATGTTTGTCTATGTAAATGGATATTCTAACCCTCCCTTCCCGGTAATTCTTTACCAAGGATGATGATTACAATGAGAAAGCATAATCTTTGATTGCATAGTATTCATTTGGCTGTATTGCTCTCAGATCTGCATATTCATGTTATTTGAGGCAGGGGTAATATAAAAAATAATTGCATGTCTGAATGAAGACAATACTATTAAGAGAAGAAACCTAGACATATATTGCATTTAAAACTAAACATTGAAGTATAAAAATAGAAACATGATGCTGTTATCTCAGTAAATAATTTCAAATTTTTATTTAAATAACAATGTCACTATGTTCACTTACTCTGGGTGAGAGATTGGCCAGAGGTCAGTGTTTCTCTGCTTTAAAAAGTCTCTTCTGCTGGCACTGATTCAATTACTAGGATTCTGTGTCTCTGGGAAGCTGTACCCATTTCAACGATGGCTTCCTCATTAGCATGTCTATCCCTGAGTTATAAGAGTTGAAGGACAGTGTCAGGCTGAGCTTTGGACCACAGCATCTATCTGTTGCTTTCTCCACCCAGTACTCTCTGAACTGTCTAACTTCTCTAAGAGAGTTTGTCAGACCTCCAGGAGCAAGTGTTAATGGGACACAGAATAAAGGGGTTTTGGCTTTTTATAAGCTAGAATTAAAATTCATCCAGCTGTAATTTTTGGCTGAAGCAGTAGTGGATCTTTACAGATTCAAAAATAGAGTACACACCTTTCATCCCTCAGCTGAACAATGTTTAAGCCTTGTCTAGGCATTTAATATCCACAGAAACATAAAACAAAGATCATATTCATGTAGAAAATATAAAACCACATTGTGTTTTGATGTACATATGTTTATGTGTCTTTGAGTCTGTGTTCCTCTCTATGTGTCTGTGTATGAGTACGTGTGTATGTATGTCTCCTTACCAGATTTGCAATGTTGAAACACACACACACAGACATCAACATCAGGTTTCCACAAGTTTTAACAAAATTTCATCCATACACATGAAAACTCTATGTATGTTACATGAAGAAAAAAGGATTGATTCTTACTTTTATATGTCAATTCTAAACAAACAGTAAAATCGTAAGAAATTAAGAATTAATTTTAAAAATAAACAGTATATTAAGTAACTTACCTCGCAACTCATTGTTTGGAGACCCAAATATTCTAATAACATTCAGTCACACAAACACATTAAAACCTAGCACTTCACAGTTTAAAGGAACATTATACATATGAAATACATAAGACACATGATATTTCTCTAGTAAGTTTATTTTATTTTATTTTATTTTATTTTATTTTATTGGTTTTTTCGAGACAAGATTTCTCTGTAGCTTTGGTGCGTGCCCTGGAACTAGCTCTTGTAGACCAGGCTGGCCTCAAATTCACATAGATCTGCTTGCCTCTGCCTCCCAAGTGCTGGGATTAGAGGCATGCATCACCACCATCTGGCTGTAAGTTCATTTTATCATGAAAATTCTCCCTTCTTTATATCTTCTAGTGGCACAATATCCATTGCTTTGTCAAGATCAGTTTTTGACAGACAGTATGTTTTGATTGACAGATAAGAAAATCCAAGTTCTCAAAAGTTAACATTTCATATTTTCCTGTACTTATACTCTAAAAAAGAAAGACTAAGTAGTTTTTGTTTAGAGTGAAATCTGTAAGTTTTGTCTTACTTAAGATAGCTCACTAGGAACAAAGATATTCACTCAAACATTTCTATTTGCTAAATTATATATCATTAAGTTTTGCATTTGCTCTGTCTGATGTGTACAGGTTAATAAAGCATTGATTAAATGAGCTAACTTGCTTTATTAACCTGCACACATCAGAAAAAGCAAATGCAAAACTTAATGATATATAGTTTAGCAAATAGAAATCGTTGAATGAATATCTTTGTCCCTACAAAGGGATAGAAAGTGCATCACTGGGAATGGAGAAAATGTATCTCTTTTACTTTCCTGCAGACCTAGAAACATGAGTTTAATTGCTGTAGCCTAGATAAAAAAAGAATTAGGAAACTCCTTCTTAGACTTGTCCTCTTGCTTCCTCATATGCACTGTAACACTTGTGTCTATAGTTACCATTTGCCTGCACACATACAACACACACACACACACAGAGACAGAGACAGACAAACAGACTATATTTTTAAAATGTTTTAATTGTTTAAAATATTTATATGTGCCTGCAGAAAACTTAATCCATTTTACTTGACGCTCTGAGTCTATGTCAAAATAGCATTCCAACTTCCTTGTCGGACAAGTTATATTTTTTCTAGCTACTGAAAAATTATATTCTACAGCTTCCTTTCTCCAGTATTGACAAATGGTTAAATGGAAAGGGAGGTCAAGAAGAAAATCAATGCAATTGTGCCAGTCTCATTACTAGGTCAGCCATGTCTTCTCTGTGCATACTGAAGCTTGTTTCGTCTCTGGGTAAGGCTTTTAAAAGGTTGCTTGCCAGCTGAACTGTCAGCTCAGGGGAAGAAAAATTAGTTTTCAAAAGCTATATATACTACAAAAGAGTAAAGTGAAACCTCATTTATGGCCTCTGTGATTCTACTTTCAATTATTAACGTTAGAAACAAATGAAACGGGAACAAGTCATTCCTCAAAATTTACAGTTGGACAGATCTTTGGGGGCCACCCATGTCAACATCTGCTCGTCTTTTATTTTATAAAAATGGAAATTGTTGCATCAAGGAGTCAAGAGGCTTTCTTAAGGTGACAAGTTAAACTAAAGGGCTGAAACTGAGCATGGTCCCAGTGGGAACTGCTACGACAGAAACTCTTCAATCTGTAGGACAAGGGTGGGACTTTTTTTTTTCTTTTTTGAACACTGCCTGGCCCATTAGTTCCAGCCTCTTATTGGCTAGCTCTTACATATTGATCTAACCCAAGGGTGGGTCTTTTATGCTGGAATTCAATTTCTTATTCTTCCAAAAGAAACCTTGCTATATGAAATATTTAATAGGACAATATCATTATAGCTGCTTGTTTCTGGCCATCTCTACAGCTAAATGTGTACCTGCCTCAGAATATCTGCTCTTCAGTCTGTAAAATCTGTATCCTGCAACTCACGGGTTCTCAGCAATAGCCTCACATTAGAATCATTGTGGAGCTTTGAAAAAAATCAATAATAGGGCTCCACTTCTCAGAGATTCTAGCTTAATTGGTATGGGATGGCAACCTAACCTGTATATACTTAAAGTCCCCAGGTGATTGTTATGCCAATCAGTAGGAAGAACAACTGCAAGAGTTCAGTTGTTTACAAATAACCTTATATGCTGGATCTAGTATATGACTAATATTAAGTATTTTTTTTACATGGACTGGTATTTAACTTAAGTAAATATAATTAGGAAATAAATATTATGTCACCCTGATAAAAGGTAGTGAGTTCTATGATAAAATATATTAAATATAATATAAGTAAAACAACAATACTAAATATAAATGGATAATGCCAGCATTATCTCATGTTCTAATCTTGATTGTAACTTAGTACTTCTTTATTATCAATCCCTGTGAGGGAATTGATAAATATTGTTATATGATACGAAGTCATTCTTCATTGACTGATAAGTTTAAATGGAATACTTACAAAACTATCTATCCTTGTGATAAAACTCCTATGTCATATTGCACAAGTCCAAGTGCCTTACAAGTTGAGATTCAATGTACAAACCTACAAAAGGAGGCAGGTGGGTGTTGTCTACACTTCTGTACCTGAATGATTACGGAGTCATTGCCCTTATGTCTTGGTACTTACTGTTGTTTTCACTTAAGTTTGCAGACTGACTTTTACTGCACAGGGTGATTAGTGTCCACACATCTAATAACACATAAAGGAAATTAGATATTATTTGTGTTTTTTTTGAAAAACACAAAAAAACGGAGAAAACATTTATTTTATTCATTCTTCATTTGCCACAGTTCCTCTTATACACATTGAGTTGTTTAAGTCGAAGTAAATTGCATGCATATGACAACTTCTAGGAATAACTGGAACTAAGGGAGTGGAGTTGGATGAATTTTAAATTCTGGTATCAAAGCATTGAATGAAATAAGGCCTCAGTGATAAATGACTGGAAGGCATGCCCAAAAGGGGTCCATCATTCACTAAGTCTTGAGGTGAGAAATAGTGAAAACCTTGTTTAATTAAGGGTGGCCAGTGTCAAACATTACACAGAGATGCCTCTCTCTCTCTCTCTCTCTCTCTCTCTCTCTCTCTCTCTCTCTCTCTCTCTCTCTCTCTCTGACACACACACACACACTTTAGGGGAAGAGACAGCTTCAATATTTTTATAGGATACATTAATAGTTAAGTCTGAAGTTTGCAGAGCCACAGTGCACTGTGTCAATTATTCTATTCACCTCATAATATCTGTGACTTGCCTCTTGTTTCTCCAGTTCTGCTCATTTTTTCTTTCTTCTCACATGTTCTACCCTGTGTTTTTTACTTTTCTTAGTTGTCTAGAATTTATTTCTCTTTATTTCTTCTAAGAAAGTAACCTACAGAATATCTTCATGTTTGAAAAGTATGTTTACTCTCCACTCTAACATCTATTTTCACTCTATATCTGATCTCCGTATTTATATTCTCTGAATCCTTTGTTCTGTTGGGGGCATCTCTGGTCAAAAATTCTACTCTATATGTATAAGGGATGATCATTCCTCAAAAAAAATGATTTTTGAGGTATACCTGGATATGGGCTCCCTTTATAAAGGTGACTCCATGATATTATTACCCGTTCTCTTCCCAACATCCCATCAGAATCAACTGTTTTCATGCCAGTTCCTCTATCCATTGATCTTACTCAGATAAGCATTGAAGTAGCTGTGTAATAACATATATAAGTATTTTAAATAATTAAGAATAATATTTTCCTTTGCTGTTAAAACCTTATTGTATGATTCACTATGTCCAAGTTAAATCACTATTCTTTCCTCCATCCCTCTTGATATTTGGCTGCTAAGTCCTAGTTCAGTCTACGGAGGGAGAGAAGCTCCACATAGTTACGAAGAATTTTCCTTTGCAGTTCAGGAGTCCTAAACATTCACATCAGCTTATGACCCTCCTCAACCCAACCACACACTCCCAATGCACACATATGTATTTGATAAAGCATACTGTGAGAGATACCAAGTTGGCAGTCAAGATGTGTCTACCTCCCAATAGTGCTATTTCCTAGAGGCCAAACACGTGAATCCATAGGGGACATACCTATTCAAAGTACCACAACATCCAAACTTTTTATCTTGGTTTGGTCACTTTAATGTGGTAGCAACTTCAACAACATCATTTTTCATTATACATATATGTCTATATTTCATATATATTCATATATATATTTGCTATAAACACCAATAAAATACATATTTTATAAATTGAATCTAATAGTAGCATCTTCTGTAAGGAAATCTTGGTTAAAAGGGGTTAAGAGCAGAAGTTGTTAGATGGTTATTAAATAAGAAATAATTGTTCATTAAATCATACACAAAAAACCCTGTTGTTTTAAAGTCAAGGTACAATTTAATATACAAAGTTTTGTTCTCAGTATTAACATGACATCCTGTCCAAAAAGTTACCGTGTATGACACATTATTATAAGTGAATGAAAATTGCTTACTGCTTTGCAACTGAGCAATGAAATGGGACCGTACTCAGCAGTAAAATAAACACTAAAACAAAGTCAGCATGTCAAATCATTTTATATAGAAAGAAAAGTCACAGAGATTGTTTATGGAATCATATTCTGCTGCAATACACACATATGTTAATAATATAATACTGTGATTATGTGAACACAATTTCTCGTGGATAAATAGTATGTCTGTGACATATAGCAAAAACCTTCTGCCTTTTGTTTCTTATAAAGAAATTGTCCTACTAATGCTGTTATCTCCTTCTCGCTCTCTGCCTCCGAAATCCCCTTTATCCTCTTCTGATAGACAGACATAAATTGAATTACTAAGAGAAAATGTTTCACTCCCCAACCAGCCTAGACACCGCTGTCCTACCATTAGAAAATATTTCTCCACTGCCATCTTGTGGGCAGGATGGTAACATCCAGCACTTTTTTTTTTTTTTTTTTTTTTTTTTTTTCCGGCAACATTACTACGTACTTAAAGCAGGAGTCAGAGAGAAACTGAAAATCACCAGGTACTCCGAAGAATCTGTAAAGCTCTTTGCTTGAGTCTTGTACAGAGTTGCATCATGTGATTCATGCGAACATGCGCGCGTGCTTACACAAACACACTTTTTTTTTTTTTTACAAATTAAACAAGTTACCTCTTTATGTACCATAATGTAAAATGAAGTGAATTGGTGTCATCAATTATTTTTTAAAACTCTGATCAATTACTGTTTATGATTCTATAGGGGTCTTCAGATTTAAAATGGCACTGTTTTTTGTCCTGTAGCTGATTCACACCTCCACCTTCCATTACCTCAACTCTTTTTCCTTCTATTAAAAGTACCATAAACTACATACACATCAAACTATCTAGCCTCAATGACCGAGGTTCCTAAGAATGTGGTCTTGCTGTAGTGTCTGTTGGGGCTGGTTTCTACTCTTTTTCTCTGCTGCTTCCTGTTCTCTTGGGCATCATCAGAGAAACAGTTTACTCTTCCCAGGCTCTTCCACCACAATGCTCTGGCTCAGGATGAGGCTGAGAGCAACCAGATCAATTAACCGGAGACACACATCTCTGAAAACATGTGGCAAATGAAACATTTTATCCTTTGAGGTGTTTGTCTCGGGTGTTTCCTCACAGTGATGGAAAGTTAACAAATTGTGCCAACAGAAGATATGTAAGTCCAGCTTTCCTTTGACTAATTAAGACATAGGCCCATTGTCTAAAATTCTGCGATAGCCTCAACCCCCACCTCACAGCTGGGGTACCAATCACAGATACTATATATGAAAGCAAAGATTTGACACTTGCTTATGAGGACACGTGACAGCTTCCTTAGCCTCTCCCCATTAAGTACTAATTACAAACCCTTCTCAGTAAGTCAAACAAAGTCTCACCATGCATTTTCACATATCTGAGAGTCAACAGTGCCACATGGAGGGGAACCACGCCTCGTTGAAAATCATTGCCCACCAAACCCAAGCTTGTAGTTGTTTCTCTAATAAGTCTATTGTTTCCCCCCCAAAATTTCCTAGTTCCTTGAATTCGATCTTTCATCTTAAATGAAGACACATTTCCAAGCTTAGTGAAGATTTACAATTTCTAAATATGAATCTTACTTTTAGTTTGTTTTCTCGAACTTTTTATCATCTTTATGAGGAAATAATTTTAGTATGATGACACTCTTCAAAATTTAATTTGTTTTCAGTTTTTTTCTGTAAAAGAGAATTTTCCAAAATGAATTGTGAGCCGGGCGGTGATGGCGCACGCCTTTAATCCCAGCACTTGTGAGGCAGAGGCAGGAGGATCTCTATGAGTTCGAGACCAGCCTGGTCTACAAGAGCTAGTTCCAGGACAGGCTCCAGGACAGGCTCCAAAACCACAGAGAAACCTTGTCTCGAAAAACCAAAAAAAAAAAAAAAGAACAAAATGAATTGTGATATCAGCTCTTTGGCATTTGTAAATTTGGTTGGTTTGGTGTGTGTATGTGTTTTTTGTCAAAGTTGAAAAAAGTGGCAAACCATGCTCAACAAGAACATTCACAATCCTCATTAATATCATCAACAAGATGCTTTCCATTAATGCAACTATTTATAAAGGTATATTTTATTTCTCTCAAATATTTTGACTTTTAGCTGTCAGTGAATAAACCATGAGTAGATCATTCTGTTTGGTTAAGGAATCTTTTACTCAAACTTATTACCTTTTAGAAAGTTATTCGAGAGTTTAAGGTTTTTTTGTTACATCTATTTATGTGTGTTTATGTGTGTGTACAAACAGAAGCCCGTGTGTGTGTGTGTGTTTGTGTGTGTGTGTGACTGTGTAGAAGTCAGAGGACAACTTGCAATTCCTTTAACACTGTGGGTCTTGAGATTCTAACTGATCATCAGGGTTGGGAGGAAGTTCCTTCACCCACTGAGCCATCACATAAGGCTGAGTGATTTTTTATTTTGTCTTATTGATCCTTTGGGTAGAAAAAAATATACTATTGGCCAAAAAGCTATTGCCATAAAATCTGGTTACTGGTCAGGTAGGCTGACTTGCATGACTACAGTATGTAAAGGGATACATAATGAGAAATGATTGGGAAAAAAAGGTTTATTTCGTTATAAGAGCAATGCCAGTATACTTGGAATATACCTCTTTTCATCTTTCATTACTTTCCTGTCTCCACTTATTTGTGCAATGTTCATTTCTTAGCAAAACTTATATTGAAACTATTTTGTATTTGGCTAATACTAAAGATAAAATCACTAATGTTAGCTTAAAAGGAGACTGCTTTTTTATTCAGATTAAAGCTGAAAGCTTTAACCTGCAAGAGCAAAATGCTTCTGCTGGATTCCCAGAATAAACACGACAGTGATTTTTGGTTCATAAAATTATACTCTATCTGCTCATAGCAGGAAGTATACGTATATTCTGCTCTTTCATTCTGGAATGGCTCCTAATTTCATACAGAGATTTAGGAAATAGGGCACAATATATATCTACCATGTAGCATGCAATTATTATAATTATGGTAACTGCTGATAAGTCAACTCCACCTCCAAAGAGGAGTTTTAAATATAACCCAAGAACACATCACATCGTCATATTGATCTTATAAATTAATAAATGCGTTTTGCAGGCATACAAAATGAAAATTTACTCTGTAAATACGGCACAAGCGGTTATGCTCAGTGCAGAGGATGAGACAAGCAAGAGATCTCGTGCACACAGGTGGCAGACAGGTTATTTCTTCAAGGGCAGAAAATACCCGTGATAGGAAAGCAAAACCTATTTTAAAAGAAAAAGCATAAATTTGGAAGGAAGATGGAGAAGAAGTTCAGTGTGAGTGAATGCACTGGCCTCCTTGGCATTTGAATGAACGCCCGATTACTCATGTAACAAAGGAAAAAGAATGTCTCAGATGAAGAAAATGGTTGCAGAAATATTAAACATGTGAAAAATGAGACTTCCAGGAAAGAACATTACTCTTAAAAGGCATATGATCTAGAAGTCATATCATGATGGCGAGCTGGGCAGGGAGTTTTCCTTTCATATTCATGTTTTGTGGAATGTTTGCATCACTGAGATTCAATGTCTCACAGAAACAACTTAATAGAGGAAAAACTGATTTTGTCTTGCAAGTTGAGAGGGATTTCGATCCATCATTTTATTCATGGTGCCCTGGCTACTTTTTATGCTATCAAGTCACAATCTAGAGTCATATGAGAAGGGGAAACCTCAAAAGAGAAAATGCCTGTAGATCAGCCCATACACAAACTTGTGCAGCATTTTCCTGGTTAGTAATTAAAGTTGGAGAATTCAGCGACTGGGGGATAGTGCTACCGCTGAGCAGGTAAGAAAGCAGGCTGAGCAGTCTATGGCCAGCCAGCCAATAACAAACACGTCTCCACGACCCTTACATCAGCTCCTGCCTCCAGGTTCTTGCCCTCACTTCCCTGGATGATGTACTCCAAACTGTAAGATGTAATAAACCTTTTTGTTCCTGCAATATTGATTTTAATCACAGCACTAGATACCCTTACTAATATAGAAGCTATGATGATGGGAGTGTCATCATTGGCAGTGGATCATATGGCCAAGAAACATGTTTTGTCTTACATTCAACTTTATTTCAAAGGATTTCTGTGTTCTTTCTCTACTGTGTATGTTCTTTCATACCCAAATCTCAAAGTTTGTTTGAAACTAAGTTCAAATAATATACTTATTTCTTAATGGAGTGTTCAGGCTTTTGAAGAGAATATTTGAAATATAACAATATAGTTTTTAAATTAAATGTCCATATAAATCACTCCATGGTTTGAAATTAGAGTGTCATCCAGTTATTTGAAAGCCTTAAGCAAACAAGGATTTAATTTGACCAAAATGTCTTCTTTACTGCCCAAATCTTGAATATCAGGAAACTGAGTCCAAGTGTGGATGATTAGCATGCTCACACCAAGGCTCCAAAATTAACCCTGTGTTATTTCCAGCTGAATGACACAGCACGGTGGACAGATAAATTTGTTTAAAGGCCTTTAGTCAAAATAGACACTGCAATAGTTATCATTTAACATTGATATGTTAAAACACAACAACTTTCAAAGTGACGTGTGTGCATGTGTGCGTGTGTGTTCACAAGAGCTTTCATTTTTATGCAAGTACCCATAGCCATGGTTCAGCCATTGTTAGAGGCACCAGATGTTCTTTCTTCATTTCTTATCCTCAATTCCCTTCTTCTGAGATCAGTTATCCATCATTATCCCGAGACTCCATCACATTGGACCAGGCCCATCAAAAGCACCGTTGGAAATGTCACTAGTATGGTGTGAGACCTAATTAATCTCTCTTTGTGGTGCCTCAAAACACCACAAACACATGGTCTTAATTGCTCCCACCTCACACCCACTGGGATCACAAGCAGAGAATAAGCTGACTCTGATCCCCCCTGCAACTACTGTATTAGCATCATTTACTGCAAGATTAATGAGAGAAGCTGAGGCAACCAGAGGGAAGTAGAAAAGTATAGGTTTCAGCTTTAGAAAACTTCACAGGCCACTTAAATGGAGCAACATCCTATCAATACCAGGAGTTGTTGGATACTAATATGAGTTTTATATATTTTTAATGTTCTTAAGCTGCAATGCTCACTGTCAATGAGCTGTACAAGCTTGAAACGTGATATTAATATTACTTAATAAGAGACTTCAGATGGGAAGCTGCTTTAATTTTTAAAATGTAATTTTATATAAAGCAATCAAATTATGTTTTTATTCATTTTGTTAAGTATATAATTTATTATATTTGTATGTCAGACAGAGTGATTACTTGAAAATGTAATGTTAATATTTTTAAACATATTTCAAGATAATTATAATAAAATTGACATTGCAAAGAACATAATTATGAACCGCCCAGGAAATTCAACCATGAATTTTATATACACATAATGACTGCAACGGAAAGAGAAAAAAAACCCTTGTATGCTGCATTTAAAATTCTGGATTATTTAAATTTGATATAGTATCACATTATCATTTTAGTCTTCTGTATGTATGTTGTGTGTAAGTCTTTAAAAGGAGAAGAACATTCTATATGAAGCTATTTCAGCTTACTCTTTGAAATAAAGCATTGCATTATTGTTGAATGGACCATTTTCTTTGCGAAACTATTACAAAGATGCCGATAGAATAAAATTATATGAACAAGTCCAAAATGCTGGCCTGTGGAGCCATGATGTGAAACTTTAAAGATTCTACAAAGCCCTGTTGACATTGCAGTTTCATTAATTTCAGATAACCGGTTATCTTAAATATACCCAGAAAATCAGGCCTCATCTATTACCAAAAGAAAAGGTTAATATTTATCTTAATTTATAAATTGGTTAAGATGTTTACAATGGCCAATGCTATGGCGTTTATTATGTTTCACTACAAAGTTCTAATTATTTCACAGTTATGTTTGTTAATTTTGACTTATATAAGTAAATAGCAAAAAAATCAGAAACAACAATGTAGAAACCTTGTTGGTAATGCAGAAAGCAGAATGGATTAGAAAATTTAGTAACAAGCTGGGCGTTGGTGGCACACGCCTTTGATCCCAGCACTCGGGAGGCAGAGGCAGGCGGATCTCTGTGAGTTCGAGACCAGCCTGGTCTACAAGAGCTAGTTCCAGGACAGGCTTCAAAACCACAGAGAAACCCTGTCTCGAAAAATCAAAAAAAAAAAATTAGTAACAAAATGGTTAAGAAATTGGTTTTGTTATATGTATATCTATATATGTTATATATACATATTTATACATACTTACACAAACTATAAAAAACATACTCAAAAATAATGTTGATTAAATAATGACAGTGTTGTGAAAAAAGTGCCTTAAATACTTCTTAAGAATAGGAATAAATGTCTATGTAGTAACTTTTTTCCTTTCTGTGATAAACACCTGACTTAAAGAACTTGAGGAAGGCTTCGTTTGTTATGGCCGCAATTCAAGAGTACATTCCACCATAGAGAAGAAGTCATGGCTTTAGAGGTAGAGGTGACTGTTCAATTGTATTCACACTTAGGAAGCAGGGTGGTTGCCAGAAAGATGAGCTAGAAAGAGAGAAAGGGAGGGGAGAGTAGATAAGCAGAGATGAGGTGATGGGAGGGAAGATGAGAGGACAGGGAAGGGAAGAACAGAGGAGAGGAAAGGAGAAGAGAGGGGAGGAGAGGAGAAGGGAGGGGAGGAGAGGAGAAGGGAGGGGAAGAGAGGAGAGGAGAAGGAAGGAGAGGGGAGGAGAGGGGAGGAGAAATACTATTTCTCAGCTAGCTTTCTGTTTTTATTCAGCTTTATACACTAGCTCATGAAGTGATGCTACCTTAAATAAACTAATTCAGAAAGTTTCTCACATATGTGTCTTAAAGTATATCTCCAAAGTGCTTCTTGATTCATCTACTTGAACATTTATATTTGCCATTGCATACAAATGGCAGTAGAAAAGCTAAAGTAGACTGACTGCATTTCAGTGATTCAAAAAGCTAAGCCTGAAATACAAGCTGACCATGTTTTGATTAATGAATCGTAACATTGGTTACAATGGCGTGTTTTACAGTATTGATGATATACTTTGGACAGGCAACATGTTTTACATATCAAGAGTGAAGTAAGATGGGACACAAAGCTTAATTCAAAGATACAGGCCTTGTGCTATATTCATTCAGTATTCTATTTAGGGATCAAAGTGAGTGTTCATGCAGTGGTGAGTCATAACAAGGTCTCATTATTTGCTACTTTGCTTGTAATTGTGAGCACACACCATACATGCAACAAATTAAGAGAAAACGGATTTTGCAAGGTTCATGATTTCAAGGAAGTCATGCCTATCGGAGGAGCTCTTGGTTATGGTATCAATTTAGGAGACAGCTTTCTCACATCTGAGGGGAATAGTGCAGGGTGGCCAGGATATTTCCCTCAAAGTCTAATCAGGCATCTGCTTCCTCCAGTTAATGCCTACCCTCTACATTCTTTAGCCTTCTAATAAGACAGCACCACCAGGTAGGGACCATGTGTTAAAATACTACAACCTATTACGGGAATTTTGCATTCAGTTCACAGAAATCATTTTACAAGCAATATTAATAAAGACTTTAGGTAAAATCTTAGTTTGTAGAAAATATTTTTTTTGATGAGACATCATGACAAAAGAGATTTATAAAACAGTGTTCGAATTGGTCTAACAGTTTCAGAGGGTTAGAGTTCATGATGTCAGAACAAAGAACAGCAGAAACTGTTGGTATATAAATAGGAAGCAGGGAGAGAATAAGACACACTGGGAATACAGTGGATCTTTTTAATCTCAAAGTTGCCTCCAGTGACAAACATCCTATAACAAGGCCACATGTCACCAGTTGGGGACCAAACAGTCAGATATATAAGCCTATGAAGTCATTCTGATTCAAACTTCCACAAGTAATGAGAGGTCATTGTACATTACATTAGTTTAGGAAAGTAATGATATTTATGATTTTATAGTCCAGCAGGAAATAATGCATGCAAAGCAGCCTGATTCAGATAACAAATTAATACCAATTGTACCTTTGATTTGCAGATATCTATTATAAAATTCCTTCAAAATAAGTGTTGTGATTTGAATTTCACAGCAAGATACACAAATCTTCATAACAACCATTATTCTCATGTTTCCTCTGGAAGGTGATTTCTCATCTTAGAACTACAAAGTCTAAGATGTTTTGTATGGAAATTACTGACATGGGGTATAGGAACCAGGAAATGGTAAGTGCTCTATTCTGAAGAGTTGAGCTTCTATTTTGTTTCATTTACCATTTAGCATCTTCTAAAGACCAGAGAAAATGATTGCATGCCCCACATAATGCGGGTGTTCTGATGGTTCAGTCAAGTTAGATTACTTGTAATAAACAAAAATTGTCACTAAAGTTCCCAGCTTATGCCTCTAATATTGTGTGAATACATTTTATTTCCTAACATTATGAAACAGCCAAGAGTATAATAAATTACTTACCTAGGTCCTTTGAGGATTTTTGCATAATTTACCAAAACAAATTGATTTTAGTGGAAAAGCTGCTAATTTACATGGGTAGGAAGTGTTTTCCTTGGTGTGATGAATTTAATTTCAATTTCCCTGTTTACATGAATTCACTCCAGTAATTCATCACTGTTAGATTAAACTACAACTATGTTTCACTTCAGTAGGCCCCTAACATTCAATATATATGAATGAAAATAAATTGCACTCATGGTATGGCTGTGTATTACACATCATACAACATTCTTAAGGTGTCTTAAACATAGCATTGATTTTTAAGATAGCAAACAATGCAATGTAAAAATTTTAAGTATGAGTAAAGCAAATTTGTATTCTCATTAAATTTTTTTGAGGTTTCTATTTAGATTGGGATTCAAATATTTTTGTTTTTTAAAAAAAGAGAGTCACATTTATAGAGCATTGAATATATATGAGTTTGAATTGTGATTGCATTACATATGTACTGGTGGTCTACTAATTGATATAGAAATAACTTTGAAGTATTTAAATCTATGTCTCACACAGTATTTGAACTCCAGAATTTGACTATGGTTCACACAAGAGATTTTGAGGTAGGATAGCTTACAAGGTTTACCTGCTGACTGGTGCTATAATCATCAAAAAGTTTGAACTGAACTGAAATTAACTGCCAAGCTCTCTAATGTGCTACAGAAAAGTCTCCATTCCTTACTGCTTTAAATTATAGATGTCATTTTCCTGTCATAAATGTTCTCCAAATGTAATGTCCTAGGAGAGTCAAAATTTTGCTTTCTCTGGAGTAACTTGAGGGGGGAAAAGAATCTGGCTAGCAAGATAATACTCAGATCAGAAAGTCTGCCTTTACACAGCTTGCCTTAGAAGTATCCAAATGCATCAGTGCTGCTGTAAATCACAGGTAAATTACAGCATGGAGAGAAACTATCAAAAGATGCGAATGGTGGGATACAGTAATTGTCATGGGGGTGGAGCTGCTTACAGATATCAATGATGTGCATTTCTGTGGCAAAGCTGTATTGTCACAGATATGTGGAATAGTGAGTAAAAAGGGTACACTTCACTATGGAACAGTCTGTTGACTCCAAAAGATCTAATTTCTGGAGGCTGTACACTAAAAATATTTGTGAAATATTGTCCATCTCAGTCTATTTAATAAACAGAGAACATTTTACAAGGCTCTCATAGCAACAAGACATAGTTCTCAGGAAATCGTCATGGTCATATAGGAAAAGACACTTTAATTTAGCTAACATAAAATTTGATGACAATATCACCTTTTAGAGAGGTGGGGATGATTGTTCATTTGAATTCAGCAGCAACTTTATGTCTAAATCTTCACTATTGAATATGCTCCCCATGCTGACAGCTCTTTGAGTCCCAGCACTATAAATCATTTCCAGATTCACTATAGGTAGAAAAAGTGTCACACAAAATCTTTAAAGTTATTAAATAAGTAAATATTTATTATACTATATTTATTAGTGTATGTATATGTTTTGTGTGTGTGTTTGCAGACTCATGTGTGTGCTTGTCTATATAAAGATAGATGGAAGGGAGAAAAAGAGTCACACACAGGTTCATATGTGTCATAGCATCTGAATGGAGGTCAGAGGTCAATTTACAGGTGCCAATTTTTCCCTTCCTACATGTGTGTGGAGAGTGGTCAGATAAAATAAGATGGTCAAGTTTACAAGATAAATGATTATTTTTACCCAATCTTGATATCCCATCTAATCTGTGTCTTTTATTAAAGATTAGCTTTTTAGAAGTTTGGAAAATATGCTTCAATTATATTCACTCCTCCATCAACTACTCCAAGATCTAGCCCCCTTCCCTATTCACTCATATTTAAATCTTTGTGTCTCCCCCCATAAATTCCAAGTTGTGCTGACAATATAGTTTTTGATATGTAACCTTACACTGAACTATGGTTGGCTTACCAAGGTCAACACTCAAGAAAAATAATTCTTTCTTCCCTAGATCTTATCAATGGCCAATGGTTCCTCTTCTTGGAGAAGGACTTCTTTCTCAATGTCATAGATAAAAACTGATCCTGAATTTTCAATTTGAATTAACAAGAAACAAATATTATTGTTCATCAATAACAAGATGTGCTCATCATTCACTGAACATTTTACATCAAATATTTCCGTTATCCAATGTGCTGAAGTTTTGTGTTACTTAGCTGTATTATCTCTATTCAACAAAAGCAATTGAAATGTAGTAAAGGCTTTTCTTACAAAAATTACAGAGCTACTATGTAGGAAATACGGGATTTTAAAGTCATGGAATTTCTTCTAGTACCCACAGGTCTATCTAGTGATGTACAATGAATTATATTGAATGAGTGAAGGGTTCTTTTGTTGTTGCTGTTGTTTGAGACAGGGTTTCTCTGTAGCTTTGGAGCCATTCTGGAACTTACTTTGTAGACCAAGATGGCCTT
This sequence comes from Chionomys nivalis, assembly GCF_950005125.1. Lineage (NCBI taxonomy): Eukaryota > Metazoa > Chordata > Mammalia > Rodentia > Cricetidae > Chionomys > Chionomys nivalis. Next base: position 26,777,360 of record NC_080106.1, read on the forward strand.
GAACTCACAGAGATCTGCCGCCTCTGCCCCTGCCTCGCTGAGTGATGGGTTCTATGTGTATAAAGTTCTTCAAACAAGGTTGGGGATTTTGTATGATGGCCAGACACAGGGACATCTCAGGTTCTTAAAGGGAAGCAGAAACAGAATAAGAAAAATTAATAAAAATTAAATTTCCATTCATTCTTCTAGAAAAGTGTCTTTCATAATCTATTAAATTTCTGTTTAGATATTTTCATATGTGATGAAAAATTACTTCCTTTGACTTTTGTCATGTGGTTAATAATTTATTTAAGGTTCATCAGGACTAATAAAATCATCTTTAAATATAACCATAGAAAGCATTCTAATGTTTTAGTCTAATTAGATTTAGTTTATATCCTATGAAATAAAATTGTGTTAGTTTTTCTTCTGTGAAAAAAGTAATTCTTATGCTGATGACAGGTGTTTTGTCAACATATTATTTTTAAAAACAATTTTCTGTCTTTTGGGATGATCTTGTTTTTATTGTTTTAATTTGTGTCATTTTGTATTACAGTATGATGAAGGAGTTAATTTCATTGGTTAAATAAAGAAACTGCCTTAGCCCTTTAAGAGGACAGAAAATTAGGTAGGCGGAGTAGACAGAACAGGATGCTGGGAGAAAGAAGCCGAGTAAGGAGTCGCCACGATTCTCCCACTCCAGACAGACGCAGGTTAAGATCTTTCCTGGTAAGCCAGCTCGTGGTACTACACAGAATATTAGAAATGGGTTAGATCAATATGTAAGAGCTAGCCAATAAGAGGCTGGAGCTAATGGGCTAGGCAGTGATTAAAAGAATACAGTTTCCGTGTAATTATTTTGGGGCATAAGCCATGCGGGCGGCCGGGTGCCGGGGACGCAACCCTGCCGCCTGCCGCTCTTATTACAACAACAGTTTTTATTATTTAAAACAAATTTTATCTTTAAGTTATATGAGCAAGGCTCAGGCAAAGTCAAGATACTAAATCTATTTTATAAAATAGTTTTTTCTTCTCAACCAGAAAACAAAGAAAAGTACATCTCATTTATGCAAAACAAACAAAAGATTGATCTAGCAACATAACTTCATTGAAGGAGTGATTGCAATGCAATCATGGTGCTCTAGACTCAATGCCAGAGCCACAAAAATGAGTCAGAGCCATGCATGCTTATAATGCTAGCACTCAGGAAGTAGGGAAAGGAGGATCGGAAGTTCCAGGTCATCCTCAAGATTCTCTGGCATCAATCAGAAAGAGAGAAAGAAGTAGTTACAGATAGATAGAGAGAAACAGAGATAGATAGATAGATAGAAAGACAGACAGACAGACAGATAGATAGATGGATAGACAATTGATAGTCATCTTTAAATTATGTCACTGTTAACAAATCAGACTTATCTTCATGAAAAGTTATAAGCAAGTACATTATTTTATAATGATTTATCTTCCATTTCATCCATGTGAAATGTATGTAGATAATACTGTTATTTTAGACCATATTTTCCTGGAGAGCAAGCAGCTAGTTTTTAACTCATGGGTTAGTAGGGGACATTCTACACTTAAGTAATAGCAACAGGGAGGAGATCTCAAATAACGATTATAACACAAGCAGAACATAAAGACAGTATTCAATAGGAGCTAGTAATATGGGTTTAGTGAACTATAAGGTGTTGGGATGTTTGAGAACACGTGGAAGAAGACAAATGGCACATTGTGTGAAATGTGTCTCTTGTGTTACACGTATATAGTATATAGGGACAGAAGTTTAAGAAGGTTATCCTCAGCCCTGCTTTTCTTATCTCAGACACTCATCTCTACTTGTGCAGTATGTCTAACAAAGCATGTCATATTTGCTCTCACATTTTCAGATCACTCATTCTTTGGCTGATGCTTTAGAGACACTGAAACATTTCACCTGTTTGCAACTACTTTCCTTCCACTCAATCTCAACAACAGTTAGGAATAGCGAGCCGCTGTGTCAGTGATTTTTTTTTCTTTTTTTTTATATTAATTAATTTATTTAATTATTAAAGATTTCTGCCTCTTCCCCGCCACCACCTCCCATTCCCTCCCCCTCCTCCAATCAAGTCTTCTTCCCTCCTCAGCCCAAAGAGCAAGCAGGTTTCTCTGCCCTGTGGGAGGTCCAAGGACCACCCACCTCCATCCAGGTCTATTAAGGTGAGCATCCAAACTACCTGGGCTCCCACAAAGCCATTACGTGCAATAGGATCAAGAACCCATTGCCATTGTTCTTGAGTTCTCAGTAGTCCTCATTGTCCATTATGTTCAGCGAAACCGGTTTTGTCCCATGCTTTTTCAGACCCCGGCCAGCTGGCCTTGGTGAGTTCCTGATAGAACATCCCCATTGCCTCAGTGTGTGGGTGCACCCCTCGCGGTCCTGAGTTCCTTGCTCGTGCTCACTCTCCTTCTGCTCCTCCTTTGGATCGTGAGACTTCAGTCCAGTGCTCCAATGTGGGTCTCTGTCTCTGTCTTCTTTCATCGCCTGATGAAGGTTAATATTCAGGAGGATGCTTAAATGTTTTTCTTTGGGTTCACCTTCTTATTTAGCTTCTCTAGAATCATGAATTATAGTCTCAATGTCCTTTATTTATGGCTAGAAACCAAATATGAGTGAGTACATCCCATGTTCCTCTTTTTGGGTCTGGCTTACCTCACTCAGGATAGTGTTTTCTATTTCCATCCATTTGTATGCAAAATTCAAGAAGTCATTGTTTTTTACTGCTGAGTAGTACTCTAATATGTATATATTCCATACTTTCTTCATCCATTCTTCCATTGAAGGGCATCTAGGTTGTTTCCAGGTTCTGGCTATTACAAACAATGCTGCTATGAACATAGTTGAGCATATACTTTGTTGTATGATAGGGCATTGTCCCCCCAAAGAAAACTGAATGTTGATACAGAATGAAAATTTCAGACTAGCAAGTATGTTGACACACATCTTTGATTAAGAAAATAACAGAAGCAACATTTTAAATTAAATTAAACCTCCCACTATTCATTAATCTCTAAAACATTTCTTCATAGATATATAATGAGATGCTGCATACTTGCAGAATGCCATGTTTATTTAACATTGACCTCATGAAGTAACAATCATTTGCATACTTCTCTCAATTAAATATTATACCAACAGCTTTAATTAAAATTATAAAGGGCATTGACAATATTTCATTCTCTTAATGAGTGGGAAGATATACCATATAATTCAGAATGTCTCTTTGTATAATTCTCCTGATTTTTTTTTTCACTGTTCAAACTGTGCACCCTCTATGAATGTTGTCAATTAGGATGAAAAGAAGGAAAATTAAAGTTGCTCTCGAAATGTACTTATGTTTGCACATGGAATCTATGTGCGTTCAGAAGGTAGTGATTTGCATATTGCCGGTTAATTAAAGCCAGGACAAGTGACTATTTGAGAGGCTTCGGTGCATTCCCCTTCTTGCTAGTGCATTCTTTTTCTTTATAGAAGATTCATATCTGAAGACATTGTCATTTCTTCAAAAACTGTTAGATATTTCCCCCTAAAACAGATACTGTATGCATTATTTTAAATTTAATCTGTACACATTGAAATATTTGTGGTCATATGTAATGTCACATTGATGAGATGATGAGTGTGAGATAAACTTAGTATAAGCAAATGTAGACTGAAGTTAGATTCTAGAAAAAAATGAATGTCTCTCAGCTTTTTTTCTTATAGTTATAAAAGCTTCCTGTGAGCCACTGTTGCACCATCAATAACATGAAAATTGTATCTTATGTGTCATTGGCTGTCATAGCAAACAGAGAGTGGCAAACAATGTTCATGCAAGCATTTTGTAAACTATTCCATGCCAAATAAATAAAAATACAATCTTATTATTTTTAAACTTGCAGAATCTTAGACAGCAAGGACAAAGTAATAATAATAATGGTCATTGTCCAAAACAGTTGTACGAATCTAGAACAAAAGACAAATAAATCAGCCGCTGTAATTGAAGTGGAATGGAATATGTAATATGCTGGATAAATAAAGTTAACACATAAATATGACAAATCTATATATAATCCATTTTGCTTCTCTGAGTAGATTTCTTGAAATAAGACTATTGGGAACAGACCAAGGCTAGAGGAAGTAAAAACGGATTCCTGGCATCAAAACTGGCTATTCTTTTATGGAGTTAGAATTTCAGTCAATATTAAACAGAAATGAAATGTAATATTTCTTCGAAAACAAATTGCCTTATTTCAAGTACAGCAAGTTTTACCATAGTTGCTTCTCTTTAGCATCACCTCCCTTTTAAGTTAGAGTAAATGGTCAACCGAAAACTACTTTAAATGAACTCAACTAAAAACCAGTGACACTTAGATATCTGTGTCTCTTGCTACCTACCTTTCGTCTCCTAAGCCTTTGTTTTCCTTGTTTATGGCACACCCATGAATCATTCATGTTTCAGATTACTTTTAATTTGCAGTTAATTTAAGAGAACTGTAGAAAGCTTTTGCCGGGTTAGTATATCAGTTGTAACTGATGAGCCCACCCTGATGTGCTCTTTCCGCCACAATCCTTCCTTGGATTTTAGGGTTGTGTGTTCTATAGACTTAGATGAGCCTAAAATGAAAAGTATTCACCATTTAGAGTCTATCACACAGAATAGCTTTAATACTGTAAAATTATCTCTATTGTTCTGTATGTTTCCTCTTTCTTGAATCTTGGTAACCACTTGCCCTTTACTATTCATGGCCCACAATTTTATATTTTCTAGAATGTCATATCATTAAAATCACACAAAATACACCCTTTTCTGTTTGACTTCTTTCACTAAGAAATATAAATTAATATTTGCCCTATATCATCTCATAGCTTAGAAACCCATTTATTTTTAATACAAAATAGCATCCCATTGAATGGATATACCAGAGATGAGTTGTTCTTACACCTACTGAAGCAGGTCTTACTTATGGTATGGTTTGGAAAATATAAATGAAATTATCCTTTGTATTGGTAATTATGATATTTTCTGTGAGCCTAAACTAAGTTTCTCTGGTAAATAACAGAAGGTAGATTAATTTTGTATGAAACTATCAGGATATCTCCAAAGCATGTTATCAGTTACTTTGCCACTAGAAACAAGAAATATTCCATACTGCTGATTATTGCCTCAACGTTTTTAAAATTATATTTTGATTTTTAAAAAATCTTTCTTTTCTCCTTTTATATGCCAATCCCAGTTTTCACTCCCTGTCCTACTCCTGCTTCCTCCAACTTCCCAACTATCTCACCTATCATCCGCTCCTCAGAGAGGGTAAGACTTCCCATGGAGAGATAACAAAGTCTAGTACATTGTTTTGAGACAAGAACGAGGCCCTTCCCACTATATCTAGGCAGAGCAAGGTATCCCCCCACAAAAAAGAAAATGGGTTCCACAAAGCCTGTGCAACAGTAGGGATAAATCCTGGTCTCACCGCCTGTGGTTCCCCAGTCTGTTCCTGAGATACAGCTGTCGCCCCCATTCAGAGGGCCTAGTTTGGTCTTATACTGGTTCCCTCACTATCAGGACACAGTTGGGGGGCTCCCATTAACTCAGGTAAGCTGTTTCAGTGGGTAAGCCCATTACGGTCTTGACCTCTTAGCTTGTTATCTCACTCCTCCCACCCTTCGACTGGACTTTGGAAGCTCTGCCCAGTGTTCTGCTGTGTATCTCTGCATCTGCTTCCATAAGTTGTTGGATGAATTGCCTCAGCATTTGGTGTCACCAGTGTTCTACAGTTTGACGATTCCATTTGAATCCATCCATAGAAATAGATGATTAGTTTGAATTTTTCTTGTTCTTTGCAATATAAAACTTCTCTTAATGTGTTTGTTACAAGTGTAAAATGGGCATTGACATTTATTTTATCATTCATAAGGAAGCAATCATGCGTATGCTATCTTTGGTAGAGTGAATATTCATATATAAGTTAACTATGGAAAGTTGATTTTCATGTAAATGCTATCAAAGGATGATATGGGCATCGGGTATATGATATTTTAATTGAGTTGTTTTATCACTGACTTTTGTGACTTTATTGACTATACAATTTATTCATGTCCATATTTTAGTACTACTATTATCTTAATATGTATTGAAATAAATTACATTATCATTTCATTCTCATGTAGTGTCTTCACATAGAAGAAATTTAAGGAATTCCCATTTACAAATATTCATTTCATGGATCAAATTTCAATTTTAAATCTAAAAAATTGACCACTAAATTAAATATACTTTTCTTCAAGCAATCTTGTAACAATTTTACAGTTTTGCATTTTAGTCTAGACCTCCGTAATGAGTATATTTTGGCAATGGTTATATGTTCTATGTCTATATTCAATTTCTAAAATGTGACTTCTATTTATTCTTGCAAAATTTGTTTACAAATTAAGTAAGTTTTCCCATTATTGCTTCATGTTATTATTGTCTTATGGAATATTAGTTTACCTATTTTATTTTTTGGACAGTTTGTTTGTACAGTAAATAATACCATATGTGGTATTCTAAATGTAGACTCCCATAGGCTTATGCATTGAACATGTAGTCATTTATAGTGGTATTATATTGACAGTTAGGGTATAACTGGAAGATTTGGTCCAAAATTTGCATTTCAAAGTCCATAAAATAATAGCTGACATTTAGGTGGATTACATGGAATTTTTGAATACAGTGGTAACAATCTTTTTAGATGGAGACTTCCTATCCCTGAGCACCTCATGGAGTGGGCCTCAGGTTCAATCAAAAAGCAATTAGTGACTATCATACTGTTTAGTCACTATTGCATGAGCATATCTTGTAGGCAAGTCTCTATTATAGTTCACATGGTTTGTTGCTAGGTGATATCAGCGATTACTTTTCACCCCTTGTAGTATACAAAGTACCTATGTGAATGCTAATCAGCAAGGAGTTCTTGCTCAATTTTTCCATGTTTGATAATATAAGTAAGTTGTGTCTGTTATGTCTGCTACACTGGCCAAGAACCTGAGACTAGATATGTCATTGTCCTAGAGAAAACCTAATTATTAATCTGCTGAAGCAGCACAGCATTAAATTACTCCTAACAATATTTATGCAATATCCACAGATTAGAACATCATAGAAATATACCACACCTAACCAAAAAACTATCTGCAACGCATACATACTGGGAAGGGAAATTAGGTTTTCTGCAGTGGTGCCACTGGGTTTATTACCAGGATAGGTCTTATTCCTAGGAAGAGTTAGCAATCAAAACTGATTCCATTTTGTTGTTGGTAAAAATTTTATTTTTTTTATTTATTTTTTTTTATTTTTTTATTTTTATTTTTTTTTTTTTTTGGTTTTTAGAGACAGGGTTTCTCTGTAGCTTTGGTGCCTGTCCTGGAACTAGCTCTTGTAGACCAGGCTGGCCTCGAACTCCCAGAGATCTGCCTGCCTCTACCTCCCGAGTGCTGGGATTAAAGGCGTGCACCACCACCGCCCGGCTGTTAGTAAATTTTTGCACACTATATTTGGTTTGTTTTTGGTAATTTTTGTCTCATTGATTTTTTGGTCATTTTTTGTGAAAGAGGACACAGACAGACAGACCGAGAAAGAGAGGAGAGAGAGAGAGAGAGAGAGAGAGAGAGAGAGAGAGAGAGAGAGAGAGAGAGAGAGAGAGAGAGAGAGACTATACATGAAGGGGAGTCAGAGGAAGGGTGGGGAGAGAACCTGGGAAGAGTTGGAAGGAGAATGTGATCAAAATATTTTGTGAGAAAATACACCATGTATTATGCTTAGTTTCACTGTCAAATTCCTAGAAATTAGAATCACCTGAATAAGTTAACTGTTCCGGCATTGATATCAGAACAAGTGTTTCCAAGCTTCTGTTGTGGATTAGGGATCATTAGCTCTCAGGGAAACTTCCAGGATTTTGGTGCCAGATTGTGAAAGCCTGACACCCAGTTTTGTGAAGTGAGCAGCTGCTAATTATCAACTCCTCTCTCAGTAAAGAGCTGCTGAGGGACTATTCCATTTGTTAAGGCATCCACAGGAACTACTGAGTCTCAGATCTTAGTTGTGATCCTGCTGTTATTATTTTAAAGTTGACTTAATAAATTATTCTAGAAAGAAAGGAGATAGAAAATTGTAGATAGATAGATAGATAGATAGATAGATAGATAGATAGATAGATAGATAGATAGATAGATAGATAGACAGACAGATAGATGGATAGACAGATGAATAGACAGACAGACAAATGTAGAAGGTTGACACATTATGTTGATTCATCCCATTTGTTCTGTGTCCCTAGAAAACCCTCTCAAATATAACATATAATTCAACTGTGAAAAAGGGCAATTGATGAAATTTCTGTCACACAAAAAAACACAACAAAAAACCTATATCCTAGATAATGACAGTTTTCTTTCTATTTCTTTCATTGTTTCTTTCTCTCTCTCTCTTTCCTTTTTCTGATCTTCATTTGTTTGCTTGTGTGTTGGTATTATATATGTGCTATTATTCACTGTACTCAGTGGTTGATTTTTCTTGTAGCCTTTCTAAATGAAGTTCAACAAGTCATAGAAACACATTTGGAATGATTTATAAAACAGTCGCTAGAAGTCAAGTGCATAATACTGGAAATTCAGCTCTCTCCTTTACTGTAAGCAGTGTCAGTTTATACTTGCCTTGTTTCTTGCTATCTCTCCCTTCTGGTTCTTGTAATCTCCATTAAAAGAATTTAGATAAAACACAAAGTATAGTTGATACTGGGGAAAAGGGGTAGAGTTCATTAGAGTAAGTACATCACATTCTCAGAGAATAGGGCTGGACAATGGCTAAAGGGACTATTTTCATGATCTACACTGGAGGTATATTTTTTGTTATTTTTAAAATATCACACACACAAACACACACACACACGTTTCTTTTCCTAAAAACTTTATCCCATACAAGTGATTAACTCCTATATCAGAGGCCAATGGAATATATCTTACACCAGAAAAAAAAATAAACAACTCTTGCTACATACTAGTCTTATACTGTTTAATTACCAATCAGTAATGTTTTGAACAATATAGAATGGCATTTTCTCTTCTGTACGATATCCACCAGTGTAGCCCAGATCCCTGTCCTTTGATCAGTACTTAAGGTCCTGAAATTTTAGTCTTATAAACTCCCAGTAAGTAAAGGAATGCACCCCAATGTCCTCCAATCCTCCTCTCCTCTATGTATCTACTTAGCAAGATAATCATTTCATTACCATTGCTGCCTGACTTTGAACCATACCAACATAGTCAGCGTTAGTATGCTGATTGTCTCCCTGGTCTTAGTAACTGGAAAACCCAAGTTATAACAATATCTTTGCTGATGTAGCCAGCAAAGGAATCCACAGTCCTGAGAATGAACTGATAGAATTTGTAAATTGCCAACACATTACTACACATAGAATGTTTTGCATGTTTATACCTGGAATGTTTTGCAAATTTTAGGTTCTTTTCTAAAGCATCCACAGCTTCATTGACAGACTGATACATTTCAATAACATCAAACTACATTTCTCTGCTATCTCCATTTTTAGTTTGTGAAAAGGAATTGTACATCGTGGTTGCCATTTGGTTCTTTGCTTCCAAATTAGTGATTTGGCAATATAATTCCATAGATTATATTCAAATGATTCTAGTCTAATGCTCATCTAATTTGCTTTCATATTGGTTTTTTAGTATCAAAATGTCTGAAAGAATCAAAATAACAGAATAACTATTAATTTCTAGCCATGGTTTCCCCCTAACACCAATAGATGTATTTACTTACATCAGTTTTATAAAATTGAGATGAATGTACTTGTTTTGTGAGGCTTACTACTATCATAAAAGTCAGTATGTTGATGCTATTTGAGATGGAGAAAATAAACAAATTTGAATTATATTTGATTATTTTCCAACAAAATGGCAGTGAACAGTTCACTACCATAGTGTTAGACAGTATACATTGTTAATAATTTGTTTACACAAAGGTTTCTAAAGATGAGCTCCAAATGATGAATTAGTTCTTTCATTATATAAAGTTTGGTCTGCTTGTGTGGCAGAAGGGAGAGACTACATTCCTCATTCCCTGTTCTTATTGAACAGCAAAGCGCCTTCCCACTGACTTCTGAGGGCAGAACACACAGAGCATTAAAAGGCAACAATCTGATCTTGCTTTACCTCCTGTTGTGCTAATCTGAACTCCCTGGAAGCTGCCTGAATTCAATATGAACTCAGAGTTCAGTTCACTTGTCAGAGGAAAAAGATGTGCTGTGAATCTGTATGGCCACCAATAGTTTCTCGGTGTGTCTGCTTGGTGCAGTTCATCCACTTAAAAGTTCCAAGTCAATGTTTTGAGGTTGAAGTTCTCCATCATCAGTCAATATCTCACTTTGCTCTCCATTCTAACACTCCCTTTTAAACTGATGTGTTATCACTACAGCGTTTGTCCCTATCCTCCCCCTGCCGCCCAGAAATCTGTTTACATAATGATCCCTGTTTAAAAAATCATTACTGGTAACAATCTTTGATATTTTCCTTCTTGCAGCTCAGCCTTCACAAAGGTGTAAATGGAGCATTCCGCATTCCGGTCTCCCAAATGACAATAAACCTTCACGTTACAGATTCATCTGTATCTTTAGTCATTTGTATGCTGATATGTATGATTTGTATGAATTCTCTGTCACCAAAGTCATTCACAATGTTTTAAGTTCACTCTTTTTACATTGCCAATTTTGTCAGAAATATGTGTTCTTTAGTCCTTGATCAACAAATAGGGACAGAATTCTTTTGTTCAATTCTGAAACTCCCTGGCCATGCCCTGCAGCGATGATGTGCTCTCTCGCCCCTCCTCAGCAATACTATTTCTCCAAATCATGAAGTTTCTGCTGTGGACCTCTGCATTCTGATCAAACAGATCAATTCATTCTGTGATTAGCGCACTGATAAAGAGTAAGAATCCCAGACTTTACCCAGAGAAACATCTGTTCCTTATATGTGTATCCGCCACAATTTGACAAAAATTTTCATTCAGTTAGCCTTCCTTCCCCAAGTTTAACAGTCTTTTAAGGGTCAATCAGAAAATATGTTGAAAGGTTTTTACAGCACAAATGTCAAGGAGAAAAAGCAGCCAGACAAGCAAACAAACAAAAACTCCTGTGCTTGTTCTACCTCTACGTTAAAGAATTTTATATACAAAAGTCACCTACGAGATTTAGTAGACATTATCTCTGTGTCAGATTTTTTACTAGTATTCCAATGTGGAAGTAAAGAAATACTGTGAAGAAAAAAGACAATATATACTCATGGAAACAATACTAGACAATTTTCTAGTGCTCTAAAGGAATACTTGAGACTGGCAATTTATAAACAAAGGAGTCATATTAATTTTATAGTTCTAGATATCGGAGAGTGAGGAACTCGACTCAGTGAGGACCTCCAGAAGATGACATCAACAAAGTTGAAGTACACAGAGGAGAGGCAAATGGCTATTTTCATTTATTTTCTCCATCGAGTTTATTTGGGGTTGCATATAAACATTGACTCTGGAGTTGTTTATCATAGTATGTGAAACTTATCAGAACCTATGCACAACTCACAGAATTTATGGCTAGATATATATACAATACCTGCGAATGATTTGGTATGTCAACAGGCATCTTGGATGTAGGGGTGATAGTCATTGGAAAGCTATAATTTTGTTCCTTGTATCTCTAACCTAGGTTTCCACAAAGCCATCTGTGACCTGAGGAGCTGCATGTATGCATGGCTCTAGCTCTGGGAACATTAATAATTAAAAACTAGCCAGGCAGTGGTGGCTCACACCTTTGTAGTTGGAAGGAAGAGGCAGTCGGCTCTCTGTGAGGTTTAGGCCAAGTCTGGTCTACAGTGGAAGTTCCAGGACAGCCAGGTTGTTACACAGAGAAACTCTGTCTCAAAATAATAATTTAAAATCTAGATGACAAAACCATGTTTGAACCCTATTTCTATTGCTGTCTAAATCCATAAAATGAAAGATATTTGTCAATACCTTTTACTGATATTAAGGAGAGATATTTTGAGTACTAAATGACAGACAGACTATGGCTAAAATTATTAATTCAGTGTGTATACCATAGTAATGCTTTTAATTTTTTTTTTTTTTTTGGTTTTTTGAGACAGGTGAGACAGGGTTTCTCTGTAGCTTTGGGCCCGTCCCAGAACTAGCTCTTGTAGACCAGGCTGGCCTCGAACTCCCAAAGATCCGCCTGCCTCTGCCTCCCGAGTGCTGGGATTAAAGGCGTGCGCCACCACCGCCTGGCCAATGCTTTTAATTTTTAAGATATTATTAGTTTGTCAATCTTTGAGTTTTTATATTTTCTTTATATTATTTTCTCCATATTACCTCTAAATTTTCTATCTATAACTCAAATGTATAGTACTATTTAGGAAGAAATAATTTTGATTATTATATAATCTTATTAGTATTCTTTTAAAATTATTTTGTGTATAGTAGTGATTGCCTGTTTGCAGGATTTGGTAGAGGTAAAAGGACTCTCTAGTGGCTGTCTGCACTGCTTGTCTGATCTCTCAGCTTTCATTCCCTAATATCTGACTCTGGAATTTTTATTAATAACAATTAGCATTTGTGCTACATCGAGTCATTCAAGTAGTTAAGCAGATAAAGGTGGTTTCTGCCACGCCTAGCTTAAGGAACCCACATGATGGAAGTAGAGAAACAAGTCTCACAGCCTGTCTTCTCCCCTTCACACACATGCCGTGACTCACAATGCTCAAGCACATTTGCATACTCATAAAAACGAACTGTCTATAGAATACTAAATATGCAATAATAAATAAAAAGAAGATGTAAAATATTGTGCCATGACACACCTAGTTTTAACACAGATACTTTTAATTTTTCCATTTCTTAATTCAATTAACTGCCTTAGATATTTACAATTCTAATCACTTCTAATAATCCAGCTTTGACAATGTCCTTCCAAAGTGGTCATTTTTAAATATCAGTAATTTTCTGCCAGTGTCTTCTTTTTCTATTTAAAGGTTCAATGTAGAATACCATAGAACACATATTTAGCTATTTAAATACGAAAAATATCAGTAGTGATTCCATAAACAAATGATAAATGGACTGAGAAAGAAATCATAAGACATCCCCTCTCAAAATATATGAGCTCAACAAAAATCAATAAAAAAGGGGAAAACAAAGAAAAAGATATCTTCTAAAATATAAAATATGTTGGGCAAGCCAGGCGGTAGTGGCGCACGCCTTGAATCTCAGCACTCAGAAGGCAGAGGCAGGCGGATCTCTGGGAGTTCGAGGCCAGCCTGGTCTACAAGAGCTAGTTCCAGGACAGGCACCAAACCTACAGAGAAACCCTGTCTGTAAAAAACAAAACAAAACAAAACAAAACAAAACAAAACAATAGTTGGGCAAAATCTGACTGAGTGAAAAGAAAGGTTAGCATGAAAACAGTTAATTTCAAGTCATTGAAAAAGAAATTTAAGGTGATATTACGAGATACAACTTCCATTTTTTAGAACAATAGGATTAACATAGTAAAAATGGGTATCTTAAAACACTACTCTGCAGATTCAGTGCAATACTCATTAGAATTCTACCACAGTGTGTCACAGCAGATCTTAGTAACACAACTGTAAGCTTGTTAAGGAAACACAGAGAATTTAGGATAGCAAAAACAATCCTGAATAATAATAATAAAAAAAAACTGCAGAAGGTATTATTATTTCTAATTTCAAGTTGTACTAAAGAGTTATACAAATAAAAACAGCATGGTATGGCATAAAAATAGAAACATCGATCAATGCATTAGAATTAAAGACTTAAGTCCACATGTCTATGAACCCTTGATTTTTGATAAAAAAGCTAGAAACGCACATTGGAGAAAAGAAAGAATCTTCAGCAAATGGTGTTGGTAAAACTGGATGTTTGCACATAGAAGAATGCAAATCGATCCAAACTAATTACCCTGCAGAAAACTCCACTCCAAATGAATAAAAAACCTCAATAAAACCAGGTACATTAAACCTGACAGAAGAGAAAGTAGGGAATAGCCTTGAATTCATTTGCATAGGAAAAGACTTTCTTAAAAAAAAAATACTGTTATATTAACCACTAAGATTAAGAATTAATAAATGGGCCCTGATGAAACCGAGAAGCTTCTGCATGGCAAAGAACACTGTTATTTGGACAATGTAGCATTCTACAAAATGGTAAAATATTTTTACCAATTATACATCAGATAAAAGGCTGATATAAAATATACATGTTAAGAACTAAAACAAGATACAACAAAAAAAGCCCAATTAAAATTAAAATGCAAATCTAAATAGAGGTAACTGAAATTTTTGAGAAACTCTTAAAGAAATCCTCAGTATCCGTAGACACTGTGGAAATGTAAATCCAAAATACTTTGAAGTTTTATCTTAAACCCTTGAGAATGGCAAAGATCAATCAAACACTGAAAAAAAGATAGCTCACACTGGCAAGGGTAGTATTCAGACATTGCTGGTGGGAGTACAAATGTGTACAGTCACCCTGAACATCAGTGTGGTGGGTCCTCAGGAACCTCAAGATCCAGCTATACAACTCTTGGCAATATATTCAACAGATACTTTATCTTTCCATAAAAACACTTGCTAAATCATGCTCATTGTTACTCTATTCATAATAACCAGAAGCTGGAGATAACTGAAATGTCCCTTAATAGAAGAATAGATAAATAAAATGTGGCACATTAACATAAAGGAGTATTATGCAGTTCTTTAAAAAATGGCATTACAAAATTTGCAGGTAAATGTATGGAATCGGAAAAAATCAACCTGAGTGAAGTAAGTCAGAAAAGAGGCAATATGGTATTATTCACTTATATGTGGATATTAGCTGTTGTTAATAACCAAGTTACCATCTACAGAAGCACAGAGGGTAGGTATATAATAAACGACTAGAGGATAAAAATAGATCTTGTTAGGAAAGGGAAAAAGGATATTTAGTTACTGATGGATGAGATCCTGGAACTGAAGATCAATGGGGAAAGATAGGTTAGGAGGGATGAGGGAAATAATATGAGAAAAATAACTAATATTAAGGGGTATTTGAGGGGTAGGATGGAAACCTAATAGAGAGAAGGTGAACTAAAGAGTTCAATATTGGGTGAGACAGAGTCTTAACTGCCCATCTCTTGTCACTAAATGAAGCTTCCAATACTGAGATAGGTTTACATCAAATTGATTTGTTGGCCAAAGTGTTCCCATGGGAACCACTAAACAATCTAAGCTGTTACCAAGACTATAGGTTTCTATCTATAAACTGACAGCAAGGCCCCATTGCTGAAGACAACACCTACACAACACTTTGAATGCAGCGAAGTCCACCTGGTATCTACATAGAGCCTTCACCTCTACATTACAGTGTCTTTGGTACAGGAAGATCCTGGGAATGCTATGAAAAGAGAAAACTAAACACCAAGCCAGTCACAAACCCTATGATCTGCTGTGGTGCCCTGCCTACATCATATGCTAGGGCAATGGCGGCAAAGCTTGTGTGAGTAACCATCCAATATCTGATTTCACTTACGGCTTTCCTATAATGTCCCATAACAACACACACCTGACAGAGCTTGGGAGGATAAGTCCTAGAGACTAGATAGCTCAGGGTTCCAGCATAAAACTAGAGACTATTCAACAGCAAAAACAACAAAACCAGCAAACAAAAGACAAAAGAGGCAGTGATAAAATGACTCCTAGTGAAATTCTGCTTCACTCATAGATCAGTATTTTGCCTTGCTCTGTCACCTTCAAAGAAATATCTTCCCACACCAGATAAGAACAATTACAGAGAACCACAAGCAGAAATGATAGAGAAAGTGAGAGGCCTTGAAACACTCAGCCCTGAAAAGAATGTCTCCCTCAAATCTCTTACCTCAGAGCTCAGGTAATCCTGGGGGGGGGGGGGGGGGGAGAACATAAGGGATGGAATATTCCAAGAGAACAAGGTTCTCTAAATCATCACTAGCACATCTCATATGAGCTCACTGAAGTAGCAAACACAGGGCCTGCATGAGTCTGCATCACATCCTCTGCAGATTTATTAGTGTTTCATGGAATTCCTAAGAATGTGAACGTGTAGGTTCTTGACTCTTGTCCCTTCTCTAGGTTCTTTTCCTTTTGCCTGTTTTCTTGTCTAACTGTAGTTTAATAGTTTTGTTTAAGCTTATTAAATTTTATTTTGTCATATTCAAAACAAGGAAACAAAAATAAAAAAATACCATATGAACACAATACATCAAATTATTTTCATCATTTCCATCATTTTCAAGAGGCCAATATTCTAGAAGTCATAAACAGTGATATTTCAGTGCTAAGAAATTTTATGTGCTTTGCCAATGTTATAAGCAAACACACATGATTTTAAATCTAAGAAAATAATTAGTTTAAATGTCTATTTATTAATAATTTGTGAGTGTTAACAATTAAAATCTGTTTCTTATTAGTTCTTTGAAAGTTAACATAATATTGTCAAGCATGAAATAATGAAAATCTCTTTCACAAACCTTACTTGATACAACCCTATAACTCAGATCTTAACATGGGAATGGATTTAAATTTGCAGCCATTAAGGCATGTCTGTACTTCATATTAGGAGTTTAAATTAATATTTGTCACTGAGGAAAACTGATTTGCATTTTAATGAGAAAAATCGCTATGTAAACTTTTGAAACATTTTACCTAGAAGTTGGCAGCAAATTCAAAAGGAGTAAGTTCATAATTTTAAAATGAAGTTCAACTCTAGAAACTGGAGTTATTTTATCTTTAAAACTAGGAGTTATATTTTGAGTCAAATCTATTTATAAATCTCTCCAAATATGCAGATAATTCTAATAAAAGTACAGATTAATCGATAGTCATCTATAATAGTCTAGCTTGTAGTCATCTTCGTTATGTTTTCTAGATGTACAGAGATATATTTCAGATGGTTAAGTATTTTTCAAACCTCTCAAAGACTAACAAAATATGACATTTAAAATGTTTGAAGAACTTAGGACTTTTCAAAAAAATGAGACACATCTACTCCTGGAAGCAACCAATCTACTTCAAGAGAATGATGGGCATCAAAGAGGCTCCTTATGGAGTTTGTTGGCCATTTGTCAAGAAACTGCTCTTGTGTGAACTGCTTGATAGTATGCTGTATAAATTGAACATGCAGGACCCACAAAAAAATGACTGCTAAAGTTGCCTACAAAGGTGATATAGTCATTCAGGGTTCCTGCTTCATGAAAGGGCATGCCAGATACTCTGCAAAATACAGAAAAAGTAACTGACAAATTGTTAATAGAGGCACAATGGTGTTTCAAATTACCTGCTTCATAAGAAGTCTACCGGATACTATAGGCCTGTAGGCTATAGATAGAAGCTCCATAGTTACAGAAGACTATTTAGTGACTTTCCAGACAGCAAAATGTCTCTGTCAATTCTAGAGTTTTAAAAGTTGCTTACAATGCACTTCCTGTTTACTTAGGTAGTGTTATATCCTTCTGGAGTCATTAATATAGTTAAACAATAGTTAAATAATTGTGGTTTTTTATTTATAATAAAATAGATTAGATATGAATATTATAACTGTAATTCATACTTAGTACCTGTTTTGTTATATGTAATTTTACTATGCTAAAGTTAAAACCTTACTTTTTATTTAGACAAAAATGGGGAGATATTGTTGGATTCCCTTCTGTATGTTGTGAATATGCTTTACTACTATTGCTTAATTAAAAAAGCTGCTTTGACCTATAGTAGGGCAGAATATAGTCAAGTAGGAAGAAATACAGAGAGTTGGTGGGGTTAGACACCATGTAGCTACCAAAGGAGAGAGATGCTGGAACTTGAACCAGTAAGCCACAGCTTTATGGTGATACAAACAATAATAGAAATGGATTAGTTTAAGATGTAAGAGCTAGTTAATAAGAATCCTAAGCTAATAGGCCAAACAATGTTTTAATTAATATAGTTATAAATACTGTAACTGTAATCTTTGCTTAATACATGTTTTGTTATATGCAATTTTGCTATGTTAAAGCTAAACCTTCCTTTTTATCTAGACAAAAAGGGGAAATAATGTCAGATTCCTCTCTGTATGATGTGAATGTGTTTTGTTACCATTGGTTAATAAAGAACCTGCTTTGGGCCTATAACAGAGAAAAATAGAACAAGGCTAGAATTCCAAGCAGAGATAGAGGAGAAAAGTATGCGGAGTTTAAGAGACACCATGTTGTTGTCAAAGGATAAGATATCTGCCCCAAAACCTTACTGTAAACCGCAAGCCTCATGGCAAAATAAAAAATAATAAAAATGGATAAGTTTATGATGTAAAAGGTAGTTAATAAAAAGCCTGAGTTAATAAGCCATGCAGTGGTTTTTTTTTTTTTTTGTTGTTGTTGTTTGTTTGTTTCTTCGTTTGTTTTTTGCCAAGAAGTGTAGATTTTATGTAATTATTTTGGGTCTGCTCATCTGAGAAATGAACAAACAGTCTCCATCTGCAACATATTTTTCCAGCAAGGCCACTACTTCTAATATTTACTAAACAGATCTACTAACTGAGTGACCAAGTATTCAGACATATGTACCTGTGGTGACTATTTTCATTCAAGCCAGCACAACAACAGTTACTTTCCTATATGATATGATTTTTAAAATTTATCTGGTGCTTTAAAATACATGAGACCCATCAAATATATGATAGGATATCCCACCTACAAAATAATATATCTGTGCCACTTATTTTTTTTTTGTGTGTGTGTTTCTTCATGTTTTTATTGTTTCTAAGTGATTTTAGTATTAATTTGTCAAAACCTAATGGCAATCCTTATGTGGCTTTCTTTCTGCTTTTGTTTGTTCTGTGTGCTGGGCAGGATAAATATGTGTTGTATGTGTATGTGGAGGTCAAAGGGCAATTTTATACTATAGGTTCTTTCTTTCCACCTTTATGTTGGTTCCAGGAATTAAATTCTGGTTATTCGTCTATGTGGAAAAGGGGCTTGTGCTGCTGAGCTATCTATATGATTTGAATTTTTACTGAAATAACCATACAATTTTAGGATTCAAGATGGCGGTCATATGCACCCCGAAGTGATGCAGGGCCATTCCGAGGGAGGTTTCAAGAGAAGACAAGGCAGCAGAAGTTGAGCCTGCAGAGGATGCCATATCTCTGGGACAACTAAAAAATGTCAGAGCTTATGGGAAGATGCTTTTTAAAAAGTTTTCATTAAAAAATGGCAGAATAGTGGAGAGAAGAGGAACTAGACCTGGTGATGGGAACAGGGGTGAGAGTGCAGACAAAGGAACATGTTGCCTAGTACGGCTGGCAGGGAGGTGCACAGAAGCCTGAAGCACACACAGACTCTGCCCTCTGAATCCACTGCCCAGCTATATGATCACCCTGACTCTGACACAAGATATCTGAGATAAAGAGCAGTTTCTCTTTTTTTTTCCATCAACAAGGTGATTTTTTTATTAATTAATTTATTTAATTATTAAAGATTTCTGCCTCTTCCCCGCCACCACCTCCCATTCCCTCCCCCTCCCCCAATCAAGTCTTCCTTCCTCCTCAGCCCAAAGAGCAAGCAGGTTTCTCTGCCCTGTGGGAGGTCCAAGGACCACCCACCTCCATCCAGGTCTATTAAGGTGAGCATCCAAACTACCTGGGCTCCCACAAAGCCATTACGTGCAATAGGATCAAGAACCCATTGTCATTGTTCTTCAGTTCTCAGTAGTCCTCATTGTCCATTATGTTCAGCAGTTTCTTTTCCAGATTAAGGCTCCTCAGAAGACTTCTGTGGTCCCTTCTGCAGGAGGAAAAGATGTAGAAGTCCAAGATCTGTGCTGCTGCTGGCTGCTATGGGCAACGAAGCTTCTTTTGCACTGGTAAGGATGACTACAAACTCATAATTGAAAATGGGATACACTGAAGGCTTCTGTGACAAATTCTTCCCTGACCCCCACTACCTACCCTCAAAAAAAAAAAAATGAAATAGTTCAGACATGAAGCTATTGAAGAGAGTTCTTTAAAATTGTGATAAAGATGCTGAAATGTAACTTAATGGCTTCTGGCTGGAGTACTACATGGGGAAGTCTCAGTTCTCTTTAAGGGTTTCACCACTGAGAGTTTGACTGTGCTGAGTATATGGGCAACACAAGTTGGACACACTGTATTTCTTTTTCTTTTAAGAGGGGAGGGCACAAGAGTGGGAAAATCGACCTGGAAAGAATTGGAAATGAGTGTTATGGGGTACACTGTATAAAATTTGCAATAATGAATAAAAATATTATGTTGTGGGAAAATATAATTAGGGAAGTGAATAAAATTGTGATATTTGGATGCCACAGCTAAGAGCAATGAATGCATTCAATTTTCTTGAGTTTTTTAAACCTTTTCAGAGAAGGTGTTAAACCATATACACAAACCCACATATACGTGTGCTAATTCACACACTCACACGGGGGGGGGGTGGTAAGAGAGAGAAACACAGAGAGACAGAGAGATATTAGGATTAGGATTTATGTGTATTATTGTTTCTTTTTATCAGTCACAACCTACAGGCAGCTCCATACAGTATATTATATATCTTTTGTTCTAGTGGAAAGCATGTTTAACTAATTCTCAGGATTCACCCAGTGTGTGTGTGTATGTGTGTGTGTGTGTGTGTGTGTATATATATATATATATCATTAGATTTATTCCAGATATATATCTGTCATTTGTCATTACACAAATCATTTTTAATATTAAGATATAACACCAAGTCACCTGAGAAATGCTTTCAAAGCCCCAGGGGAAAGAGGCCTGGTTTCCACGTCTAAATAGGAATCCTTTAACTCTAAGATTTCAAGTCATATTCTCTTTGGTTTTCCATTTGCTTAATTTCTCGGACCACAGACTGGCAGGCATACAATCAAGGGATGATAACTTATGTAGCTGTGAAACTATTGCCTATTTTGTTATTGAAGTTAGTATTTTGGTTTCAAAGTACACATTTTTGCTTAATTTACTAAAATGAATGGTAATTTTCTCAAACTTAAAAAGATGGCCTGTAGGGAAATTGCTAATTATCCTAAATTTATTTAAAAAACTCCCACAAGGAAATAGAGGAAACCCTATTTCAGTTGAGTCTGTCAGAACAGCTTAAAAGTCCTTTGATAAACTCTGGGTTCATCACAATGGTGGGATTTATTAGGACCTTTTATGGATGTGCCCCACAAAGAAAGAGCAGCTTTATCCTATGCAGAAACCTGTAACTGCAAGGGGGAATAGACCATTTAAATGCAAATCTTCTAATCCAGAGATTCTCTCTCTAAATAGAAGAGAGTCTTCAGGGCGACTCAAAGTTAGTAATAAATATATGGTCATTCTTCGGAGATTGCTTATTTTAGGGAATCTAATAATCTGCTTTTTTATGTGTGCATACAGACTTCTGCTACATATTCCCAGACTTTCCCCCAATACTACTCTTGAGATGTGTGGACTTCCTGGTTATTAAAAGTTTCACTGACCTCCTGAGATATAAAGCAGGTGCCAAAACCCTCCCACTCTAGTTACAGTATTAAATTGTCTATATTAATTGCATAATATACATTTTCAAGTGCAATTATTGGAAACTTGAAGGATAGCATGCTAAGAAGAAAGAATGACATAAATATTTGAGGGGCAATAATCTCTCATAAGAATAATTCTGCAAGATACACAGCTTTGAGCTGTCGTCCTATAATTCACACTGAATAAGTATCCATTTTCCTCTTATATATTATGGCAGAGTTAGCTGTTAACTACGCAGGTTAGCTTCCAGTTACTGTGACAAACAGATGAAAGCAATCACCTTAAAGGAGAAAAAAGGCATTTGGGTCAGAGTTCCAGAGATTTCAGTCTATCATCAATCATAGGGCTTCACTGAATCTTGGTCTGTGCTATGGCAATGCAGCCTACCATTCAAAAGCAGGTTGGTAAAAAAAAACACATTCACTACCAGCAGAGGGGAGGGAGGGAGAAAGAGAGTGGGGTAGAAGATTAAAAAAAAAAAAGAGAGAGGGAAAGAGGAAAAGAGAGAGGGAGGGAGGGAGATAGCAATAGAAAGGAGAGAGGGAGAGTGAGTTGGAAAGCTTATAAAAACCTAGAACACAGAAACATGATTCCAAAGGCCCACTAGTTCCCAATATTTATCACTTCCCAGCAGCTAGTTAAGTACAGAACCTACCTATGGATTAGCCCATTCGTGAGAACTGAGGCTCCATAAAGCAGTCATTTCCCCATATCCCCTCTTCAAAAGCAGCTGCATAGAAATTCAAGCCTATACACCATTGCTGCTGTGAGCACATCAGACCTAAAGAATGATACCCATTTATGAAAATCTGATGCAAAAATCAAACATTCAGTGATCAAATCCTGTACTGAAGGAAAGGCTAGTCTATAACTATACTTTACTGATGACTTACAAGTTATCAGTGACTGTGGTTTTAGAGGGAAAAAAGGATAAAATTTCAAGCTTCAATAAAATTCATCTAATATAAGAATTTGCAGATACTGTTAAACACTAAAAAATGATTAGTAAAAATGATCTCTAAGGTAGAGACAGGAATAGAAGAAAGAGGGGATAGACAAGTGAATAGAAACAGCAGTTTAGTTCTAATTATAAGAGAAATTTCATTAGCAACTTTAAAGATATTTAAAAACACAGAATACCGGACTCTCTGAACATGGTGGACAATGAGGGCTGATGAGAAGCCAAGGACAATGGCACTGGGATTTGATCCCACTGCATGTACTGGCTTTGTGTGAGCTTAGTCTGTTTGGATCCTCACCTTCCTAGACCTGGATGGAGGGGAGAGGACCTTGGACTTCCCACAGGGCAGGGAACCCTGACTGCTCTTCGGACTGGAGAGGGAGGGAGAAAGGAGTGGGTGGAGGGGGAGAGGAGTAGGTGGAGGGGGAGAGGAGTGGTGGAGGGGGAAGGAAATGGGAGGCAGGGAGGAGGCGGAAATTTTTTTTCAATAATAATAATAATAATAATAATAATAATAATAAAGCACAGAATAGCTATCCAGAATGAAACTGTTTTGATGCTTATGTCACTATTTGTTTGAAACAGGCTTAGGAGTGACTTGTGCTAGAGACAAAAACTGCTCCAGAAAAATGAAATTATTTAGGACACCATTACAGTTGCCAATTCAGATCCTAACTTCTCATTTACTCAATTGAGACAGAGAAATAACTTTTAATATAAACACATAGGCCAGTGAGATGGAACAGTGTGTATAGGCGGCTGTTGCAATTCTTTGAACTTGAATCTGTTTCTTGGGATGCATATGATGGAAAGAAAGAAACAGAACACAATTTAAGTTGCAAATAGTCTTATGACCTCCATATGTGCATAGTACACATATTCAAGCATATGCATTGCATATACACACATACACAAAAGGATAGATATAATAAAAAGTAATTGTCATGTAATATAATGCAGAGAGATATCAGAGACACAGTTTTATACCTTTGTAATCCAAGTAGGCAGACTCATTATTTGTTAAATATGATCATCCATTAAATTCTGCATATGGAATCCATAGTTGAACTATATAATAGGAAATAAAGTTTGCATTGAAAAGGACTAGTATCTCACGTGACTGGAGGAAGCTAGCATTTGTCTTCAGAGCTAGTAAGAAAATTAAGGTACGTGTACTCATGTGTTGACTGAAGTTTCATCAACTTATACATGAATTTGACTATGTATTAGTATTACCTAATAAAAAGGTTATAGACCTGACAGAGAACCTACAGTTGTCTTTTCCTGAACCAATAAAATTTTTAACTGTATTCCACATGCATCTCTTTACCAATGGTCAGTGTAACTCTCACCCCTCATCTAAGAAGATTCTTTCTGAAATGGGTGGATATTGTTATAAAAATCCACACCTGGCCAAAATTCAAAAAATAAAAATCTACAGTTAATATGTATATCACAAAGGATAAAGAATACACATGAAAAGTCTGGAATCTACTCATCAGGAACAAAAGGTAGAAATTGTTTTTCTACCTCCTTTCCTTTCTTTCTGTGCATATTCAGAAGTTGGGAGTGCCTGTATTTTTTTTTTTCTAAAAGCCAAATTCAGGACTTGTGTGGTCAAATAGTTTTTGTAACACCCTCATTAAAGCTCAGGGATTTGATAGTGCAGGGGGTTTAGGTGCCTGTCACAAAACTAAATTACCTGAATTCAGTCCCTGGGTTGCACAAAACCTAAGGAGAGAACTGATTCCTGCAAGCTGTCCTGTCTTGACCTCTACTTAAGAGGCATCACACACAAACACACACACACACACGAGAGAGAGAGAGAGACAGAGAGAGAAAGGCAGAGAAAGATAAAGGAAAAAAGAAACACTAAATAAATAAAAGCATATCATTCTTTTTTTAAGTTCTAAAATTCTAACTTTCTTTCAGTTCATTGTTCAAGCAGGGATGTGTATAGACACAGGTAAGATGAACATGCTATTTTTCCCTGATAGTGTGGTTACATGGACTTAAGAGATGTCATGTGTCTATACTATACACTACTTCCTTTGAATTACCATCTGAGTTACTGTTCTATTGCTGCAAAGAGACGCTGTGGCCAAGGTAGCTTATAACTGAAAACATTTAATTGAGGCCTTATTTATAATATAGAGGCTTAGTCCATTGCCACCCTTGATGATGGAGAGTGTGGTAGCGAGCAGGCAGGCATGAATGGAGCAATACCTAAATGCTTACATCCCAAATTCCAGGCAGCAGGCAGAGAGAAAGAGAAACTGGACCAGGAGTTGTTTTTTTATATCATAGCCCACATACCCAAATAAGGTCACAACTCCTAATTCCTTTCTAAACATTCTATCCTGGGGATGGATATTCAGATACATGAGCCTATGGGTAAGCCCTCCCATAGAACCATTATAGTTGCCACTGATTTATCGTAAATTTATCCACTGTTCTTAATGTCATATCACTTAGACATTGAGTTGAATATTTCTATAGCTGAGAAGGATGGTTTGGAATACACAGAGAATAATTTAAACAAGAGTCTGCAAACTGGCTCAGTGAGTAATCTACTTGCCCAGGAAGCTTGAGGGTTCACTCAAAAACCTGAATGCATTGACATGGCTCCCTGATCTTAGCAATGATTTTTTACCAGCAATAATTCTAGCATATCAGTGAGATTCAAGTTCTGTCTCAAAGAACAACTAATAAGGTTGCAAATAGAAGAGGAAACCAAAATAACCTCTGGCCTTTACAGGCACAGGCATGTTTACAAGTAAACCTCCATAGAGATGTGCACCCCACTGCACACACACGTTGCAAACAGGATGATGCAATAATTTTATTGTAATTGAATTTTATGTACGAATAAGAAGATATTGCAAAGACGACTGTGAAAATATTCTTTTTTACCATCCAAATGAGATTAAAGAAATCACTTGGGGAACTGAAATGTCCGGAAAAATTGTCCTCTCATATTGAAAACTATAGTTTTCAAAAGCATATCTCACTCTAGCAAAATTAAGTTTCTTTCAAGGGAGGTGGAGAAACTTCTTTTATAGGAAATTAGAAATAGAGGGAAACAATTATAAAATGAGAATATATATATATACATATGCTCAAACTCAGAGGATATCACAACTTTTCTTACTATACATGTCATGTGTCTTACCACTGATATTTCAAATGCATTTTAAGTATATATACTTAAAATAGTTATATCACCTCAAACATTTGTTTTTTATATACTATAGAGTTGAATTCCTCTTACAACTCTCTCTCTTTCTCTCTCTCTCTCTTTCTCTCTCTCTCTCTTTCTCTCTCTCTCTCTCTCTCCCCCCTCTTTATTTGTCTGTCTCTTTCCTCTCTCATTTTTACATGTGTCTTTTGTGGACCTATGCAGAAAATTTCAGGTTGCTTAAGAAGCACTTGCTACTTGATCTTGTTTGGTAAGTAAGAATTGCAATATAAACTTCCTATAGATATCATGGATTAAATTAATGGTTTAAAAATACCTTTCATATGAATTATTAAAAAATTAAAAAATGTTTTACACCATGAGAAACATTCATCTACCCAAATGTGGGAAATGGTATATATATATATATATATATATATATATATATATATATATATACACACACACACACACACACACACACACATATATATATATGATGCTCAAACACTCAGAGATCCTTTCATATATAGTCAAATAATAATTTATTAACCTTATGAAAAAGAGAGTCATCACTTAATATTGTCTGTATCTAAAGCTGTGTAAAAGTAAATGTGCCTATAGTCACACTATGTTTGCCTGTAAAAAGGTACACACATACACACACACACACACAGACACTCATCAGAATATGGATCTGGTGAATGTGACTTTTATTTTCCTCGCTATAAGCAGGCTCTGCTCCTTAGCAGGCTCTTTTCTTCCTCTTGTCAACCTTCACCAAGCATCTGTCATTATTTCAACATCTGGAAGAGAAGATAAGCAGCTTCAGTTGGAACACCACAGTCAGCAACTTTCTCCAGGAAACTAAATTTGTCACTTTTGCACAGCATCCATCTCCTGCCAGCTTTTGACTTCCTATCCCCAGGCCAAACTTGAAAATCAGGACTCCACGTTTGTAAGGCTGCTGTGACAGACTAATGCAGCAATGGGAAAAAAGGCCTGACAAAGGGTGGAGAGATCATGATTAATTCAAATTAATTTCTACAGCAGCAGGGACCCATCTAAATATGATATAGAGATTTAATCTCAGTCTGACTTTGGCATAGTCATTACACACGACTTCCTTCTTAAAGAAATACTCAACACTGCTCTCTGCACACTTTGGCAATGCTTTCATGGTTTTGTTTCCTCCTTAAAGTCGTGTTTTCTGATTAACCAGAACACTTCTGGCTGCTAATTTGGAGTGTTATGTTAAAGAAATTCATGTTAAACAAATTCGCATACAAATCATTGAAAAGCCTTTACTCTGAATATAATGCATGTCCAATATGGAAGAGGCTTCTGTGAAACATTGTTCCCAAGGTTTTAACCATTCTAACAAGACCTTAAAGAGAAAATCAGTCTGGATGCAGCCATATGAAGTACCTGGACATATTCCACAAAGACATAAAAAACTTTCTTTGAATTTTATTTACTGCCTTGCAATTATAAAGATGTCAAAAATCACATTTCAAATGGTGAAAATAACAGACATTTTTGTGTTAATATGTTTCCTTTTTAAGACAGACTTGCAACATAGCCCAGACTGTCATAAAATTTATTGTGTCTTACCAGCTGACCTTAAACTGTAATCCCAGTACCATTATTTTTTGTTATGGAGATTACAGAAATAGACCACCACACCTGCAAGATATTGTGTTATATAAGAAAATGTAAAACGTGCAGATTATAATGGTTGGTTTGATATAACGTTCTTCTTTAAAAGTGAATTCTTTCGTTCTGAACCTTCACCTGAGTTATTTTAAAATTCTTTATTCCAAGTTTTTTTAAGTGTGATCATTTAATACTGTAACACAAAAATGACTTGTTTACTACTCAGACCTTTGGATGACGGATATTTGCTTCTGAGAACTCTTCAGATGTTTTTTTCTCTTGGTGCCTGTTTGTTTTATATGAGAGCTACCCCACAACATTAAAATGGTCAAGGGGGATATATTAAAAGGAATGGATTATTTTTCTCTGATGATTACAGAATTATCCATTTTCATATGTGTGTCAGAAATATTTCAGTTGGAAAACATAACTTTCAAGTTGCCATTTCTTTTTATTTCATTTCTTTGGATATAATTGGAACCCCTTGCAATTGCTTTGTCATAAAGACTCATTAATTGATGAGGCTGTAATAATAATGAAGGAAAATGTGAAATTTTCAATCAAAAAGATTGGTGGGTAAAATTTCATTCTGGCTTTGTGCAATTAATTAACCTGTTTGATTCAATATTATTATCTGTGAATGTGAGTTAATTCAAGATTGTACAAGCAAAAAATTAGGAAATATATGATATTGCACATCTAGATTATGAAGTAGAAGACAGTGATGACTTACAGTTCATATATTACTTTAAACTCAAAAATACCATATTACTATTTTATACCTGTGATTGGATATTGCTACTACAAAAACCACTGCCAACTACATCACATTTCATAATTCTTTTTCATTGTTTCAATACTGCTTTCATATGGATAACATTCCTCGGGGCAGTGTCCCTTTCTAGATGATTTCCAAAATTTTGCTTCTGGTCTACTGGAATTGCACCTATAAATGTTATAGATGCGTGAATTGAGGTACATGAGATGAACAGACATTTTTCAGGGAAGGAGAGCGATTTCCTGACAGAGCAATGGCTGAGATACACTGTAACTCACTAAGTTCTGATTTCAAAATACTTGTTTTTAAATTAAAAAAAATGTTTTAATAAACAGAGAATTAAAACAGCAAAATATTGTATATGTTTTATATGGGATGGAAAAAGGTATAATGTATTATATAGTATGTCTTTGTGTTTCAGTTTGTGTACACAGTACACTTATATGTATTTATTCATGCTCATGGATCACAGATAACTATGCAAGCAAAATATCCATGTGCATAAATAAATAATTTTAAAAGTACATGGGAAAACAGTGAACCCTTTGAATAGAATGAAAGTTGCACATCTATAGAGAAACAAAAGGGCTGGCTAGATGACTCAGTGTATAAAGTAAATGATAAATAAGAGTTTAGAACCAAATTCAACTACCTAGAACTCACATAAAGCAAAGGATTGCAACGAAGAATTTGTAATTCTAGAGCAGCTTTGGGTAGGGAAAAAAGAGAGAATAATCCTCTGGAATTTCTCAGGCAAGTGAGCTGACGTACACGGAAGTAAATAGCAAAAGGCTCGCCTCCATGCTAATGTCTGCAAGAGTGCTGAAACACACACACATACACACACAGACTACAATTTTATTACCTTTATGTGTACGTATGTGATGTGATTAATGTGAATATATTTTTCATAAAGAAGTCAGAGGAAACTGACAGTGGGTGATTTGTGTGTGTAAGTGCATGTGTGTGAAGTGCATACTGTGGTATATAACTCTCAAATTCAAATGGGCATATTTTAAACACAAATGTTGAATAGTTATATTTAAAATTTTTCCTTGTTAGTTTTAAGATATAGAACAGAGATATAGAGAATGGCTTGACCACTGTGAGATACGTTTTTGAAATGCATACTAAGTTGGCCAAAACCTTCGTGAATTTGTAACATTTGCTAGCATAAAGGATCTTGCTCTCTCCACAGTAGTCCCAGTTCAAACTGTTTGCATAAAAATCAAGACTCATGGAAATAGAGATTAGTAAATATTTCAGGCATAAACTAAAATTGCAATAGTATATTTTAATTTAAAAGAGAAAAAATGAAGACCAGAAAAGTCAAACAAGCTTTAAAAGTGAATAAACTAAAGATCAAGCCTAATCAATATGGAAAGAAAAGATTAGTGAGCAACTATAAAAAACAGAATTGGCACTAATGACCATCATCAAACCACCATTAATATGTTTAATGCCTCCTGTATTTCAGTTGAACAGATAAGAATTTGATGATTGGCTCTCATTAGTACATTATAAAATCAGTGGTATTATCATTTGCATTTATGAATACAAACAAAGACCATGAAGAAAAGAGAGGGCAAGTATATTGGGAAAAGTTTTGTACTAATGATAAATACAGGGTATCACACCTTATATGCATTATCACCTATCATGAGTCTATTCCAGAGAAATTTAACAAAATGGTGTCCTGCAGCTAGTATTTCCAACCCATTAGGAGTCATTTTGAGTTGAACTGACTATGGTTATTTAGAGATTTGGAGTCTTTGTAATCCATGTACTTTTAATATATTATCCACACATGTGCACATATATGTCATTCCATCTTTTTGTAATAAATTACTGGATACTTAAAAATAGGGGATGTATTTTAGTCCATGTTTACATGGAAAGTAACACTTTGTAATGTTATCTATAGCCACTTCACTTGTGTGTGTGTGTGTGTGTCTGTGTTTTGCTATGGTAGGTGTTTCTGCCTTAGAACATCTTAGAGTATACATAAAATTGCATCCCCTGATGGCACTTTTAGAAATAAAATTCAGAAACTGCCAATAAAAAGATTTTATTCTCCAAATTTAGACTAATTAAAATGAAAGTGTTCAAGGAATTTAAGCAATAATTTATTCTTCTGAAAAATCATCCATGTATGTGGAGTAATAATTGTCCAAAGACATTAAAAGACATGCTCTTATAGAATGTATGGAATACATGTGTTTACGACTTTAGTAGAACTATAATGTTTACAGTTTTAATGCTCTAACATATCTTAAGTAAATATACAGAACACACACACACACACACATATATATATATATCCAGTTCATTTGAATCTAAGACTCAAAGTATACATTGAGCACAGCTTAAAAGAAAGAAAGCACCAAATATGGAATTTCTTCTTTTAAAAAATGAGAATAAGAGGAAGAAAAAAATAAGAGTTTCCAAAATGGATAGCCGCGAGCAGTTCATGTCATTCTAAAGTAAACAACCCTTTAGCCACCCTTCACAGGCTCTTCTTCCTCTCACTGCATGTTAAATCGGCCAACATGATCGGTAAAAGATCTTTGGATCTGAGAGCAAGTTGCACTAATGAGTCTCCTGATGCTGTCCTAAGGATGGGCACAGCCGTATCCCATCAATAAAACATGAAGATGAAGCACCCACGGCCATTAAGGTATCAGCCAAATCTCATTGCAGAAGCTGCATTTTGTGTCAATTAAAGATTAGACTTCGGGAGATGAAATTCACTTTGCTCTTGCTTGTAGGACACCTCTGGCCAGCATTAGCACAATAATAGCTATCGTATTTTTCACATCTCTCAGGCTCCTGTGCAGTGAACATTTCTTTCCATTCTCATTGGTGGACTGTTCTTATTTACTCACTGAGGCTTGAATTGAAGTCCCAATTGAGCATGTACAACACTGTAATAGCATAAAACCATATAGCTTTTCAAATCTATAAGTATTTTCTATAGTAACGAATAATGTTCTCATTTCTTCCTATTTTTTTTATTTTTTTATTTTTTTATTAATTAATTTATTTAATTATTAAAGATTTCTGCCTCTTCCCCGCCACCACCTCCCATTTCCTCCCCCTCCCCCAATCAAGTCTTCCTTCCTCCTCAGCCCAAAGAGCAAGCAGGTTTTTCTGCCCTATGGGAGGTCCAAGGACCACCCACCTCCATCCAGGTCTATTAAGGTGAGCATCCAAACTACCTGGGCTCCCACAAAGCCATTACGTGCAATAGGATCAAGAACCCATTGCCTATTTTTGTTGGCTTCCACTGGGGGGCATTTTAAGACAACTGCAAGGTAA
This sequence comes from Chionomys nivalis, assembly GCF_950005125.1. NCBI lineage: Eukaryota > Metazoa > Chordata > Mammalia > Rodentia > Cricetidae > Chionomys > Chionomys nivalis. The sequence goes on from NC_080106.1 coordinate 26,808,877, forward strand.
GAAGAGGATTTTCTTATTTATTAAAATAGTGCTTCTATAAATAAATTGGGCTTCTCAGCATGTCTTCTAGGGCATCTCTTTTCCTACAGTTGGTTCATGGTGAAACTCACTCTAAACAGCGATTTATGCCACAGTATAATATTGGGATACCAGTTAGTGCACCGTGATGAACTTCTGCATTCTTCTAACATTTCAGTTAACTGAATGGTTTTACAAGAATCCATTTTACTGATCCAAGTGTATTTAGAATTGTAAAATTCTGTACCTTTACACTTGGAAATCCTGCTCATTTTGTCTGCATTAAATTAAATTCTTTTATTTCTTCATAGAATAAGGACAATTGACAAGTCCTGTGTGCCTTCTCCTATCAGAAGCATTTTTGCATATTCAAATCCATACAATTTGTCTTTATTGTGGAGTTACATATGCCGAGCGATATCCCAACCTTTCCTCGGATTTTTAAGCTATGCCCTGATTAAAGAAACATGAACATGACAGAACAACGAAACATTTTAATCTCACCAAGAGAACAGGTGCTTCTGCCACCCTACAGTGCAGCAATTCAAATAATATCCATGACGAGATTGGCCCTTGGCCCTCCTCCCCAGAGGCCTGGCCCTGCCAGGAGCAACCTCTCCATAGCAATAGGTCCTTCGTTTTTGACACTTCCCAAGGTCCTGTCATGATCAACAAGGACGGGCTGCCTGTGCTCTTCCCCTCCTTCCTGATTGCTCCAACTGCAAAGCAATTTGAAACCTGGAAACTTTACAAGCAACATCACTTTCTTTATCACCTCTCCTTATTTTACGTGTGACAAAATGCATTTTGCCTAAGCACTGAGGATATGAGGTAATTTCCCAAATTTAAATAGCCATTTGGTGGGCAGAACTGAGTTTGGATAAGGCATTTTCTTATTTTCAGTTTAGAATATCTTCCAGTGCATTGTACTATGTTTTTGAAATTTAGAAAATGATATTTGCTTGTATACTTGAAACCAGAATTGGATATGTGTGGACATTAAAGAACAAGAGTGATATATTTTATTTGTATACTAATTATTCCCAATCAGTTCATACTTCCTCAGCCTCTGTAATGACAGAGTATGAGGAATCTTTTTGCTCTACATTCTCTTCAAATAATATACATTTTCAATATATATATATGTATACATATATAGTGTGGGCATACACACACATGTGAGACTTTGCCAGGTAATGCTTTCAGAGATATTTTTTATGGATTATCCACAATGGCCCTTACATATAATATATGGTTTTACTTTTGGAATGGGAGGTCGCTGTGCCTGTTTGTGTCTTACTGCACTAAGCTCCGACAAAGAGGAAATTAATATTGCTGTTGGAACTAGTTCTTGTGCAGTAGAAGAGAGAAAAACTAAAGATAAGTTTATAAGTAAATATCTAATTATAGATATAATAAGCTTAAAGCTTAATTTGTTTTCTTTCTGTGGGCAGAATAATTACAACTCGAAATGAGATAAGGGGCTTGCCGAAGCAGATGTGAAAATCAAGAAAAGCTTGATTATCCCTGGATGGGTGGTACATCCCTGTAATCCTAGGACTCTAGAGACAGAGGCAAGATGACAGTAAATTCTAAGCCAGCTTTGGCTACATAGTGGTACCCTTTCTCCAAAAAGAAAGAGAAAGATAAACAAAACATGAGAATAATCAGAATTTGGATCAGTAACAGAGAAAAGACAGTGAAAACCTTGAGAGTGTCAACAGGGACAGTAGCATAGAAGTGTAAGGTCACAAGAGTGATTCGGTATATTTAGAGGCGTGAATTACACTGGAAAATATTGAAAAATACTAAGGTCAGTATGCATAATATCTTATTTGTAGGTTAGCACCTTTAATTCTATTTTTACAGGTAGGATTTGCTAATTCATAAACCTGTTTTCTTTCCATCATTCAGAATGACAGAGAGGATTTGAATCCTGGAGCCACTTTCCATACGCAAGCACTTCGTATGCCAATTTGCTGCTTTTCTTGCAAACTTTCCATTTTATTGTGTGATCAAAACCGTCAGCGTATGCAGCCAAGTAAGTCTAGTTGAGCAAATTAAACCACATTATATCAAAACGTGATTTTCTCAGTTAGCATGCAATACCTCTCTTCAAACAGTTTGCAGTAAGCATGCATTTTACAAGTTCCACTATCTCAATCTGTATTTGCCCTGAAACCTTCCTCAGGCTCTGTCTACATTGTCAAATGGAGAGTTGAGCGATCACCCCAGGAAGAGTATTGATGGAGACAGTACAGGTCAAATGAGTCCCCCTTTCCCTAGCTTCTGCTGGATAATAGCCTCATGCTTCTTCTTCAATTTGCCTGCATAAACAGAGCCCGAGGGCATCTGTGAGCTGGGCCAGTACTCCAAACGTGCCTCAAATAATATTACAGAATTTAAGGTCTTGTCTACAAAGCATATTTGACCTGGAACATTTCATTGCTGAAGGAGACAGTTAACAACTCCATACTAACTTCTTATTCTTGGGAAACTGAGGCTTATCAGCCACAAGTGTTGTCTCATGGCACTGCCCTACTTTGTGGAAGCATAACGGCATATGCATATCTTCACTTGCACTTCAATGTGATTTCTCTCTGCATCAGAACATTGTGAAAGGTACCATTTATTATAATCTATTAGCAAGTACTTAACATTTCTTCATCCTTGGAGGATACCCATAAACCAACTAATCATTCCTAGCTACACCTTAGTAGTCTATATTGTGGATTGTGCTCAGCAACCTACATGCAGTTCTTTTTTTTTTTTTTTTTTTGGTTTTTCGAGACAGGGTTTCTCTGTGGCTTTGGAGCCTGTCCTGGAACTAGCTCTTGTAGACCAGGCTGAGTCTCGAACTCACAGAGATCCGCCTGCCTCTGCCTCCCAAGTGCTGGGATTAAAGGCGTGCGCCACCGCCCGGCTCTACATGCAGTTCTTGTAATTGTTATTCTAGGAAGGAGATTTGATTAGTAATCCCATTCTATTAAGAAAGGAATGAAGATTTAAAGTTAAAGAATCTTTGCTCAAAATCACACATCTATTCATTAAGTATATATTTACCCTCACCTGAAAGTACTGTATGTTATGCTATATTTCCCCATAAAGGAAAAGATTTGGTGACACACTGACTTTAATAAACATTCATACATTTCTATTATGCATCTGGGGTAAAAAGTTGTCATTGGAGAATGAACACTTGTTGTAAGAGACTGCTAGTTAGTTCCTTGGATGCTCAGATAAAAAAGAATATATTAGTTAAATCACTGCTTGGCCTATTAACTCTAGATGCTTATAGGCTAGCTCTTACATATTAATTTAACCCATCTCTATTAATCTATGTATCACCACGAGGCTGTGGCTTACCAGGTAAAGTTCCAGCATCTGTCTCGGGTGGGAATACATGGCTTCTCTATCTAATTCTGCCTCCTTTCTCCCAGCTCACCTTTCATCCATCTAGCTCTGTTGTGCCCTGCTCTGCTACAGGTTCAAACAGTTTTTTTATTAGCCAATGGTATTCACAGCATACAGAGGGGAATCCCACAACAGACACTCATTATTTCTGAATTGATAGAACTTATTTTCCGGTACGGTATGTGAGCACTGAAGACACTAAGATGAAATTGTTTCTGTCAGAATCAGACCAATTTAGAGGCAAAAAGCTCTGAAGGAGAAAGTCTCATACTTGCTGTTCTAAATCCTTCCTCACGACTTTCTAAAGGTTCCAGAGAGATTCTACTTTTACACATAGGCTATTCTTTGTATATTTTAATGATGGCTAACCTTTGTTGTCAATATAACAACATTTTCCTTTCCTTGGAAGAGGAAACCTTAATTGAGGAATTGCCCCCATCAGACTGCCATGCAAGGATGTCCTTTGGCTATGTACTAGACTACTGATGGATGTAGGAGGGATGAGGACACATTGGTGGTGCAATACTAAGGTGAGTGAGCCTGGGATGTATAAGAAAGGTATCAAAACATGAGCTGGAGAGCAAACCAGCAGGCAGAATTCATCCAGGTTCTTGCCTCTAGTCCCTGCCCTTGCTTCCTACAAAGATGGAACATAAGAGACCATAACATGTAAAATTATAAACCATTTCCTTCCCAGATTCCAATCATTTAGTGTTTTATTTATAACAGTCAAATTAGAAAAATCCTCACAATATGCATATATTTCTTCAACACAACTTATCTCCAATATTTTTAAGATGCTGGTAATAGAAATAATATGTTCTGGGTAGGACTCTCATTAATAAGGGCATATCCACAAGGAAGTGATATTTCTCCCTATAGAAAATTATTAAGGCAAGCGATTGTTTCATCCAAGCAGCACAATGAGCTTTTACTCTTTTGACTTTTAATTTTTTTTTATTTGCTGCTACCTTATAGAGCATGCATTATCATTGTAATACTCTGTCATCATCAAACAAGGACCATTAGTCTTTGAGGAATTTCTGTCTAATGGCTATTTAGATTGATAGTGAGAACTAAATACTAATTATCACTCATGTGAGTACTAAGATAAGTTTTAATTACACTTATGATACAATAAGGTCCTAAGGATTAATGAATGGCATCAAAATAAAGTACAGCTGTTCAACAGCTAATACTATGATGTTCCAGAAAACTGGTCAAGATACAGTTGAAGTGAGAGCTCACAGCAAGTTTTAGTCTATTTCTGGCACTGTAACAAAATGGATGAGATTGTGTTATGTATAAAGAAAAGAACTGAATTGCTCTCAGGAATCAAAATAAGTACAAGATCAAACACCTGGCTTCATTTCCTACTTTCCACAGCTGTTGGCATGACCTCCGAATTTACTTTGTGTTATACAAAGGCACAAAAGAAGAAAAAGAGGCTAGCCTATTTCCTTTCAGATTTTTAAGACAATAATGAATTCATGATAGCAGAACACTTATGATTTGATCATTCAAAGAAAAGTTCTATCTTTTAGGATCAATATGACAGCGTTTAAATTTCACCTTGAATTTTGATGGAGACACATTCAAATCATAGCTTGGAAGTGTGCATCATTTTTATTTCACAACAGTAAAGAGAACTGAACATGAAGAATGGTGAATAAATAGTAATAGGTTGGAAATTGGCTTAACACAAATTATGGAGATGTCCATGGGGAGCACAATGGAACGTGGGGCAAGTCTTACAAATTACAAGGGACCATGGAACATGGTGCTGAAAACAGACAGAAGAATTAAAGGGAGAAATGTGACAAGAGCATTTAAATACTTTCAGACTAAAGAAAAGTTCAATACATCATCCTCAAAGTGCTAGACATTATTGAGAGAATTGGTAGGTAAGTAATCATGATAGGGACCATAGGTTATGAGAGTCTTGTGCCAGGCACAGGTTTACTGGTACATGTCTGTAATGCCAGGACTTGGTAGACAGGAGCAGAAAAATAACAAGTTACAGGCTTTTGGGGGTCTGTGATAAGACCTTGTCAGGAACATAGCAAAGCAAACAAAGACGGCTTGTAAAATCTCCAGCAATCACTGTCATGTAAATACTAAGGAAGGTAAGTCATTTTGACTCTTGCAAGAAAGAATAAGGGAAATTTGGCCATGTTAGGAGAAATAAAATTTAAAGAAGCAATTGAATTTCTAAGAAGAAATTTCAGCTCCATATAAGGGAGTTATTAGCTTTTTGTTACTGAATGAATTGAGGGAGAGATCAGATTTCTATTTCCTAGGTAATATAAAGTTTACTCCTTATATGGAAGGAAAGTTAGAACCCTTTCACAGTTATATCAACCCCCAAAATCTTCATTGTTTTATACATTGGAATGGCAAATAACCACACGTTGCTGAGAGTAAATAATATAATTTCTCTCTACCTTTAATTTCCATGAAATTGTCCAATGTTACATTGAAGGTGATTTTACCTACAGAGTATTTTGGGTTTCCCTACAAATAAGTCCCAAACACTGCTGTTGAGTTTTGTATGTTGTCTGAAACTGGCAGAGTCAAGAATTTAGAAAAAAATTTGAAGAAAGCTTCTTTTTAAGAAATAAGTGCATTTACTTTCTGCCAGTGCTTATGCAAATGCAGTGATTAAGAACGTATTATTATATTTTTAAAAATGTAGAAAATTAAATTTAAAATAATAGTATCGCCCTTTATTTTGGCAATTTTTTCATTGCCTCTTATTGGCCTATTGCAAACTTCCACATTTGATTTTATTTGCTCTTCAGTCAAATTACTTTGATAGTGGTATTTTTCTCTTTATTACTTTCCATATTCTATGTGTTCATGGACCGTAAATATATGTCTTGTCTTACAATGTAAACCCTAACAGTTTTAGCTTGATTTAAATTGGTTTACATGACTTTGATCTAAAGCCCCCTTCTCATCATGCCACACACATCCCTCTTTTCAACTTCATTCCGATATTTTCAAAGTGCTATAAACTGCCCCCTACTCATGTTCCTAAGAAATGTCACCATAAGTAGAAACAGTTCAAGTAGAAGCAGTAGTGACTACAACATATTGAATATGCATATTTGATTATGTATAAAGCAATCTCAATATCTACATTATAATTATAATCTTGCAATGCCTATAATATAAGGATTTCATATGAAATAAGCATATTCATTAATGCATAATTTATATAACGTAATTGTTCTTTTACTCAAAATATATTTACTCAGTAATGACTGCTCTCAGGCTTTGATTCATGGAGATGGAGTGTAGTGAAAAACAAAACTAACAAAGCAGCATTCTACTTTTCAGAGATGGTATTTTGTAGTAATGTCTCGTATATTCTCCTTTCCTTTCTTTCCTAAAGACTACACAAAATGATTTACTATGAAAATAAGAGTGAAGAAACTTCATCTATGTAAACCCAAAAATGAAAATCCAATCCTTAAAATGGAGTGGCAACCATTCATACATATATTAAAGACAGTCACAGCTTCCAGAACAGAAATGTGCATTTTATCATGTTAGGATTTGGTCAATTACATTGTCAAGGAAATATATCAGGTGGATTCTCTCTTCAGTGCCTCACCTCTGTCAACTATATTTATTTTACTGCCATGCCATTGATGTGTCTCTTCAAGTGGAGATCATTTCATTCTTAATATAGTCAAGTCACCCAGAGTGCTTTCCATCCTGTGAATTGAAAGAGGTACAGATCTGGGAACCTTTGGGGTTGAGCAACAAAGTCCAAAGAAAATCCCTGGTGAGACTGTCAAAAGCAGAATGTAAGGTGATATGGGGAGGGGTCACATATTATCCAAAGGAAGGAAGAGTGATTGGCAAGGTCAGACTATTTGTAGAGATAGCATTTGAGCTCAGTTCAATAGCAACTTGAAAGCTTAGCTATGTCAAAGGCCAGTGAGAGTAGGGGAGGGGAGAGAAAATACAAAGGTCGAATTTCTCCTTGTGGGAAACTTGTAAGAAAAAAATATTAACTGCAGTAAAGGTAGTGTATAAATGGAAAGAAATTTGTAAAAGCAAGCTAACACATAGTCAGAATATTTTAAAACATGCTTGCTTTTATTAGGTGAACAAAATAATTAATTGTTGATTGTATGGGTTACATGAGGAGCTCTTCAAAAAAAATCCAAAAGGCACACAAATAGCTAATATTAATGTATGTTTAAAAGTTCTTATCATATAGCACTATGAAAAACTATGATCAGTGAACGATGTCAGCGAGAATCATCTGGTAAGCACAAAAACCAATGCAATGTCCCTGACACTCTTTTTTTTTTCTCAGTTATTGCAGATCTGGCAGGATGGGGCACAATAATAAGGCACAATAATAATGGGCTTCCTAGGGCATGAGCGATGTCTTTTTTTCTTCAGTCAGGAGTAGATATAGCACATGTTCCTTTCTTCAAAGCATTCAGTTATGGATGCTGGAGGGATTCTTGTGGTCCCACCCTTCCCAGAGGAGGGAGTGACAACTGAGAAATGCTAGAGGAGAGGAAGTCATTGTCTTCAATGACTGGCAAGTGAGTCTTTCTCCAATGGATAACTTCCTATCCATTCGCAGGTGAGAGGCCTTAGCTAAAACCAGTAGGGGAGGGAAAAAGAGGAAGAGCAATGAAAGAGATATCTTGATAGAGAGAACCATTATGTGGTTATGGAGAAACTGGTGCTAGATAATTTCCCAAGAATCCACAAGGATGACCCCAGCTTAGACTCCTAACAATATTGGAAAGGGTCCCTTAACTGTCCTTTCCCTGTAATCAAACTAATAACTACCCTAGTTGTCATCGAACTTAGAATAACTGATGGGAGCAGATGCAGTGAGCCACAGCTGAGCACTGGGCTGAGCTGCTGGAGTTAAGCTGAAGAGGGGGATGAGGGATCACCTGGCAAGGTGGGCCAAGATCATGTTTGGAAAAACCACAGAGACAGCTGATCTGAGATAGCTCAGGACTCTGCCCTGAAAGCTAGGGAAACTTCATTGAACCAAACTGGGCTCTGTGAATGTGGGTGACAGCTCTGTGGCATGGGCAGTCTTTGGAGCCACTAGCATTGGGATCAGGATCTATCCCTAGGGTATTAATTGGCCTTTTGGAGCCCATTCCCTATGGTGGGATTCCTTGCTCAGCCTTGACAGGGGGATGGGGCTTAGTCCTGCTTTAACTTGTTATGCTAGACTTTGTTGACTCCCCAAAGGAAGCCTAACCTTCTCTGAGGAGTGGATGGGGGTATGGGATGGGGAGAGATAGGGGTGTGGGATAAAGGGAGGGAGGGGGAACTGGGACTGATTCGTAAAATGAAAAAAAATTTAAAAAGTAAAAAAAAATAAAACCAGTGGTTAGAAGGCAAAAGCAAACCAAAAAGACATGAAAACTATGGAGACTTAGTAGAAGAAAGACGTAGGGGTTAGTGGGAGTAGTAAGAAGGTTTTCAAAAAGGGAGAGGCATGAGTGTATGCAAGATTCCTATATACATGTATTATATTGTCATTGCATGAATGAATAAATGAAATTGGAAGAGGAGATATGTTTGACTCTCTTCACAATCTGGCATGTGGCTCTCCTCAGGTGCCCACCTGTCTCCTGTCATCCGTCCATTGTGGGCTTCCTGTTGTACCTACACTGATGTTCCTATTTCCATGAAGTAATATTTTTATTCATTGCATGCATTTTTTAACCAATCCCCCCTCCTGTTTTTACAAGTATCTCTTACTTTCTTTTACCTGCCTGATGGCTAGCTTCCTTTCAAAATCTAACTTCAGCATTGTATTCTTAGGATGGCCTCTAATGAGTATACCAGGAACTGTGAGGGCAGCTTTCCTATATGCTTCTGTAACTCCTGATACATTTTGTCTTTGGAGGGCTGCAAGAACACTCCTTAAAAGAGGACCCACTGTCTCAGTGGGTGGGTGCCCCCCTCGCGATCTTGGCTTCCTTGCTCATGTTCTCCTCCCTTCCATTCCTCATTTGGACCGTGGGAGCTCAGTCCAGTGTTCCAATGTGGGTCTCTGTCTCTATCGCCAGATGATGGTTCTTTGGTGATATGCAAGATATTCATTAGTATGGCTATAGGATCGGGCCATTTTAGGCTCTCTCTCCTCAGCTGCCCAAGGACCTAGTTGGGGACATTTCTCTGGACCCCTTGGAACCCCTCTAGAGTCAAGGCTCTTGCCATCCCTAAAATAGCTCCCTTAATTAAGATATATACTTCCCTGCTCCCATATCCAACCTTCAATTATCCCAACCATCGCATTCCCCCAAGCTCTCCCCATCCTCCCCTTCTCACTTGTCTCTCCCCATCTCCCCTTTCCCCCATCCCATCCCACACCCCAGTTCCCAATTTTTGCCCAGCAATCCTGTCTATTTCCAATATCCAGGAGGATAACTATATGTTTTTCTTTGCGTTCACCTTCTTATTTAGCTTCTCTAGGGGGGGGCGAGGACCTTGGACTGCCCACAGGGCAGGGAACCCTGACTGCTCTTCGGACTGGAGAGGGAGGGGGAGGGGAGGGGGGCATGAGGAGTGGGGAAAGGGGGAGGGAAAATGGAGGCGGGGAGAAGGCAGAAATTTTTAATAAAATAAAATAAAAGCAGAAAAAAAAAGAACCCACTGATCTATTTGTACATGATTCTTGACTCTGTGGAAAACTCTGCAAACTCTTGTGAATTTCATGGTATATGCTAGACAGTGGCTTCATTCAGCACCGAGTGAGAGAGTTCAAAAGTAAACAATCTTATATTCAACTGGTACCATCAACTCTATTGGATAAAGTCAGCATGTCTTCAGGAGGTGATACAGGACACTAAATGCAATGGTTGCTTGTTCCCACAAAGTGAAGCCCTAAAGACTGCTGTTTGCCCGATGCTATTGTTTGGTTCGAATTCCTATCAATACTGGTAAGAGTAAAAGAATATTTCTTCAGTTTCACTAAATCTTCAGCCATTTCTAGAGTACCCTCTCCCAAGTTTCAGAACTGTTAGTACACAATTACTTTTTACATAGTATTTTTATTCTTGTGTTGGGAGCTTCATATATGTTTTTGACCATAAACAACTCTTGGGAGACCCATCCACTTTCCCTACCCACCCAACTTTAAGAAATCCTTCAAATATTTTTATTCTTTAATTTTATAAAGTGTATATTGATCATATCCATTCACCAGAGTATTTTTGTGTTTTGACTGAGATTGAGAAAAAAAAAAAAAGAGCTGCTTGCTCTCAGCCTTCAGGTTAATTACACAGGTTATAGTAATTAATTATCTTCTCAAAGACACTGATCATTTAATTTATGTCAGGTTTTTACATGGATTATTGCACCTCATATTTGCAGTTTTTTCTTATACAGTAACTGTTTATCCCCATTTTGTGAATGAATAAGTATAAGCTCCTATATATAAAATAATTTGACCATAAACATATGAATCTTAGATCTAAAAAAGTCACTGTGATAGAAGCAGAAAGCAAAAGTGGCAATTAGCGGTTGTGGGTGGTAGTGGAGATGGGATGGGGTGATGTTGGTTAAAGGCTACAAAATTCCTTAGCAGAGAATGAGTGAGTTCCAGGGATCTGTTCTATACAAATGTTGCCTTTAAGAAATAATATTTTGAAGCTGGATGGTGGTGGCACATGCCTTTAATCCTGCACTCGGGAGGCAGAAGCAGATGGATCTTTGTGAGTTCGAGGCCAGCCTGGTTTACAAGAGCTAGTATTTTATATACTTGTAAATTGCTAAGGAAGTAAATCATTTAATAAAAAATCTCTTTAGGGGTTAGAGACATGGCTAAGCAGTTAAGAGTACAGATTTTCTTCCAGAGGTCCTTGGTTGGATTCGTAGAACCCATATGGTTGCTCATAACTATCTGTTCTCCAATCACAGAGGGTCTGATGCCCTCTTCAGGCTGCAATGAGCATTTTAGATCTATGGTTCACACACATACATTAAGGCAAGCACTGAAATACATAAAGATAAATAGAACCAATTTTAAAATTATTGCAGGGCAGTTTCATACATGTATATAATTAAAAATTGAAAAAGTTTCACTTGAATTCTTCTCTTTCATTACCCTCATTTCCCCACTGAAACCCTTCTCAGCAATGCACCCCTTATACTAGAAATTTATCTTTACTCATTTCATTTCAAAGAATAATAACTATATGAATTTCTGGAAACATTTATTAGGTTGATTTCCTTATTTTGTAATATATGTCTGTGTTAGATCACACTGTGCACTATAAATATATACATTTCCACTATGCCTTAATGAGTTTGAAAAATGCAACCTGTGATTTCAAATCTCAATGTATTTTATTTGGCATAGGCACATTCATGTCAAAAACCCCAAGGCGTAGGTCCTGTAGGTACAACAGAAACCTCCTTCATGTGAGACTGAGAGAGATGGTACAACGTTCCTCTAGTCCATGTGTTAACTTTGACAAGTATACAAAAAAGGTCCACTTTGTTTCCCGTAGGTCCATCATGTTTACAGCCTGAATATTGCTTCTACCAATATCCAACATCTGCCTCCTTGTTCAGCTGAATATAATAACCCTGCCTCCTTGTCTATTTATAATAATCTGACCTTTTTCATTCAACTGTGTAACAAAAACCCTGCGTAGTTGTTCAATAGCCCTGTTTCCCTGTTCAGCTATATATAATAAACCTGCACAGATTCTAGGGTGCTGAGGCTTTTCTCAGCCAAGAGCCCAGACGACTGCATGTCAGCTATTGTGTTCATATGTTCAGGTTTCTGTCCTTTATCCATCCCCTAGTCAGCCCTAGCAATTGCTTATGAAAATGATTTGTCAAATTATCTTTCCAACAACTATGATTGTATAAATAAAACGTTGGGACTTGAGAGGTCAGTGGTAACATGTCTGCCTGGTGTTTAGAAGACCCTTAAATCAAGTCCTAGTGATGCAAAGGTAATACAACAAAATTCTTGGAGTGCTATTATTCCACAGGTGAATAAAGGTAGGAAAACAGGTGTATTTACAAGCACAGTTAGCAAACAGCTACTGGGTTGATAATGAGGAAGTGCAGATTTAGTGTAGTTCTGCTGTTTAAGCACACACTTCCAGTGGTATTAACAGGTCAAAATCTCCAGATTTCAAGACCACTTAGTTTAAAATCAGTGTCTTATTTTCATCTTGTATGTGCTGCTGCTAGGATGGCAGAATGCACAGAATTCTGCAAAATTCCTGAGAATAGACATCCATAACTTGGAGAATTAATAAATATGTCCCGTAGGATAGGTAATATCTTACTTGACTTACCCACCATTCATCAGGAGAAAAAAAATCAGTGTCCCAAAGTGCTGCATCATGGATGTGTTAGAATTGGGGTATCTTGTGGACCTGGGATTAAAATAAGATATCTGAACAATGCAATGAGCTAAGTCACTAATGATAGCAGTGCATTTTGGCTGCTTTTAGATCAGAGGTCTTGAAAGCTTTTATACAAAGGATACTATTGTATAAACTCATAATCATCTTCCCAATAGATATTTATAAGCAAATTAAAAGAATGGGGAATGTAAGAATGTTAGGATAATTCGTAACTACACAGGTTCGGCTCTGACTGAGATATGATGCAGACATTTTCTACCAGAATTAAAAAGAGAACAAAGGATTTTATGAAAATGTTTATTGTCTAAGACAATGTATAGAAGCTTCCTTCAGAATCTCAGTCCCTTCGCTGACTCCCTTTCACAGAAAAACACTGGGCAATTTTAGAATCAAGAATTGAATAAATAAGAAAGAATGAAAGCTAAATTGCTTTCAAAGTATGAAGAAGTGTATTTTCAGCTCTGATTTGCCTGGCATGGAATAAGGCATTGAAATCCATTCAGTTTTATGGTTATTATATTTCATGGACCTACAAAGTCCTGAAGATGCATGTTAATATGATGTATTACTAGCTAGTTAACAAGACACACACTCTATAACTATTCTTACATGATGTATTTCTTCTAGATAGAAAAAGACTAGAATGAAATGTGATAATTAGAAAATTTGTAGCCTATGTATTAACAGAATTGCATGAAGCTACTTTAATTAATATATATATATATATATATATATATATATATATATATATATATATATCTTCAATAAAGCTTTGGCAATTAGACAATTCATTTCATCTGAATTTAAAAAATTGATATTCTTAAACATCAGGATGGACAATGACATACCTAGCACTGGTGTGGCTCTTAGAATGACCTTCTCTATAAATTAAACAGAGGTCCTTGAACAAGTTAATGGATTTTAAAAAGAGAGATTTCTGACATAGGATACCAAGATTACTTCCTCTAATGCATTCAGATCAGAGTTTTTCCTGTTCAAAGTCTAATCAGTCATATACTTTCATCATAAAAACCAGATAATATGATAAATAAAATGTATCCTTGTGGGCCATAGATATATGTGTGTGTGTGTGTGTGTGTGTGTGCGTATGCATGGACATGGACTGTGCACTATAGTAAAAAGAATACTAAATAACTTCTCTATGCTACAGTTTGGTAAGCTGTGCTTATGCTCCTGCAGGCTTTATATCAGGCAGGGGGAAAAAAAAAAAAAAACGAACCACAATGAGACAAAATTGAAACTCGGCGCCGGGCGGTGGTGGCGCACGCCTTTAATCCCAGCACTTGGGAGGCAGAGGCAGGCGGATCTCTGCGAGTTCGAGACCAGCCTGGTCTACAAGAGCTAGCTCAGGACAGGCTCCTAACCACAGAAAAACCCTGTCTCGAAAAACCGAAAAAAAAAAAAACAAAAAACAAAAAACCAAAATTGAAACTCGGCTCAGCCTGATTTTATTGTAGCCGGTGCTGGACCAGAACGTCTAGAATCTGGCCCAGATCATTTTATTTTATCCATATTTAAAAAATCACGATTTTTGAGAAAAGCATTTAGATAACAATTAACTCAGTCCAAAGTGGCCAGCAATTTAAGATATGTTTACATTATGATTCCTCATAAAGTGTTTCTGACTTCTTTCACAAGAATGGGTACTGTTGACTCAGAGATAGTGCCCAAGATTTAGGTTCTAGGTAGTTTGACTGAGGTACTGCCTGTGGGTGTCAGGATTGGTCTGTCCCTTAAATAACATAAAAGTCACTTAGACTATGTAAAACACAAGTGACCTCACTCATAAGAATGGGTTTTATGGTCTAAAACCAGTGCTTAAGGGCTTGATTAAGTAAAATCACAAATTCTTGGAGATACCGGTAAAGCCTACCTCATCAGACAGCAAAGGATCTCCAGGTTGCAAACTGTATGGTATTTCTGACATTCAGGTGAAAACAACTATGACCCCTAATTCCATTGAAGAAGTAAGCTGTGTGTTTAACATTCCTGGCTTCTCCAGGGCTTATCTGCGAGTGCAAAGCCTTTTTACCCTCTACAGTAAGTGTTCAATCTCTGTGAGGTCCCTTGACGTTCTAAACTTGTTTTAATCCACGATTTCATTTAACACAAACTGACGGTTCTCTATGAAACAGTGTTCTGAAATATCGAAAGTGCTTTGAAATATTTTTGTTCTCATCACCTAGAAAATGTTTCAAAGTATAAGACAGGAGAAAAATCATATGTATGGTTAGTTGTGGATATCTGGTATAGGGATACAGAGAAATAGTGATATAGTTTTGACTGTTTCACCCAGAACCTCACACAAAAGCTGATGCACGGCGGAATACCAATATGACTTACTGAATGAATTAGCTTACTTGAAAGTCAGCCACTCTCTTCTCAGTAGGGAAGTAGTGGAGGGAAGCTTCTGCCTCTGAAGTAAGCTTTGGATTCTCCAGGTAATGAACTCTGTTCTGGTAGGTTAATGGGAGAGAGAATCAGTTCTTTCAGAGGCTTTCTGTAAGGGGTTATATACTGAAAAACGTAGTCCTTTTTTTAGCCTGGTTTTCCCATGGCTAAAGTTAAACAGGTGGGCTTCCTTTAGTTCCCTGTGTGTAGGATCGCCATGTGCCTCTAGATGGTGCTGCTGGCTTGCTTCAAAACGGCTAAAAACTCCAAATGCAAGAAGTGAGGCTTTCTGACCTCTGAGCCATTGTCACCATACCTGTGTTTCAGCTTTAGCCTCCTGCCACGTCACAGGAAGCCTTGCTTTAAAATGAGTCTATTTGGAGAACTGTAATCACCTTTCTCATCTTCTTTCTTCTCATTATCATTGTTTTCAAATTAAGTTATCTGTTCTACGATATTCTTAATAGCATTTCTAATTATGTTTATGTACTTTTTTATTTGCGATACTGCGGAAAGTTGGAAATAATGAATGCATGTTAGGAAGTAGAAGTTGTTTCCAACTTTTATTCTATGCTGGACCCAATATGCACATATGTGCAGAACTCAAAACTTACATGTCTGTGGCATTTGATCTTTATGAATGAAGTTAGCTCCTGTTAAAAAAGCATTAAGCTTAATGCTGGGGACACAGCACTGTTGAAACAGGTCGACACAAAAGGGAAATCTTTGTATTATATACACACTGGTGCTCTGCCTCTCGTTCCCAGGGAAGACATCTAAATTTTTTTCTATTAGTCTTTGATACTTAGCAACACATGGGATTAAAATCATTCTCAACTAGCCATAAAGGAAAGTAATCACCTGCATATATGCCAACCTATCCACTGATCAACTAATGTGTTTTAGATGTGGTTGGATTGCATTCTCTAGAGGTACCTGTGTTGGAATGTCGGGTTTTATTACAGCTCTGTAAGAAGGTGATGGGGACTTTAAGACACAGGTTACAGTGTGGCCCATTAAGACTTCCGGAAAATACCTCTGGAAGGTCCTTATACACTTGTTTTGGAGTTCCAATTAGTTCCATTGCTGCAGAATAGAATAGATAGAGTAATGCTACTAGGAATCATGTATCGGTCATACTACAATGTTTGTTGATCAGGTACAGAGATACAGAAAACCTGAGAGCACATTAGGAGTCTAATTGATGCCAGACTGGGGAAAAAAAATAGAAATTGTGTTCATTTCACCAAAACTGGAAGAAATAGCATAGTTAATTTTTGTCTTTTAAGAATGAGTATGAGATACCAGAATGATTGGAGGTAGATGAAGAATTCTTATTTTTAAAAATTACAAAAATAGGCATATAGTTGAACAGACACATAAATGCATAATGCAGGAGCTGGAGACAGAGGGTCATAAGTCCTAGGTTGTCTTCAGCTACATGGTGAGTCAGAGGTCAGGCTGGGTATATGAGGTGTTATTACATGAAACACAAAGACAAGCTCATGAAAAAAAAAATAGCACCAGTATATTTGTACTGCTTGCACCAGTCTAGGCAGATCTTGTTTAGTTTAAACTCCATTTCTGCACCTATTCTTCTATTGTCTCACCACTTCCCATTTTACAGATCTGAAAACTGAGACATGCTAATGTTAAGAGGTTTAATTAATGTCACAAAAACAACTGCTGCACTAATTTCAAAAGTCATGTATGCATCCTCTGTTTTCTGCAGTATTTCTTATTGAATTTTGATAAGGTTCAGAGAGGGAAGTAGGAAGAAGCTGTGGACTTAGATCAGTCACACCGGCATGCCTGGCCTACTCCATAAAAACTATTATGTTTTAATCTCTAAAAGCGAGAAGCAGGTCAATGCTTTAAATCAGAGAGCAGTAAAACTTAGCTTAAAGGAGGGAGAAGAAGACCCAGGGTTCAAAAGGACACTGAGCACTTCCAAACAGCCAGGCTTACGTTCACACATTAGCAGGTAAGTAGGCTAAAGACGAGCAGAGGATTGCTGACTACTGACACAGGTCCGGAGATTTCGAAAATACAACACAAGCTCCGGCGGCAAGGAAGCAAGAACACCAGGAGTCTCGAACAGATGGGGCCCTAGATATGAAATGCCGAAGACTCTCATAACTGTCACTTTAAATTGCTTGCATAATCTTGGAAAAATCACTTCACATTTTCGCAGCAGAGTTGCCTCAATTTGTGAGTGCAGGTAGGCAGAATATGAACACATTGTCTTCCTGTAGCTTCTTTCTATAGTTCTCGGTTTAAAAGACATGTGAACTCAGAGCCGTCACAGAAGACTCAACTTGGGGGTACTGAAAGGTTAGCAACTTAAGGATTGTATGTAGAAGTTTGGAAGCTCCTTAAGGCTTCCAGAAGTAAATCTAAAGACTCCCTTAACATAACTTATCTTCTTATATACTCCCACATCTGTGGCATTTAACACTTAGCTTATCATGCAAATGTTGAATGTGAACGCAGCCACTATGAATCCATTTAAATTATAGAATGAGTGTCAGAACCAAAGGGTGAATTTTTGTAGTCATTGGGATTCATTAGGCTAAAATATATGTATGTTTGGACATGGGAAGAATAATCCAAAGGAAATAAATAGAAAGCTGTAACTAGAGAATGAGTCTAATATGGAGTATGAAGTATAGGCTTGATCTCTTGAAGCTGGAGAGATTCTTTTTTAAAATTTATTTATTAGGTATATTTAGAATTCTGGGCACCAGATCTCATTATAGATGAGATGGAAGGTTGTAAGACATCATGTGGTTGCTGGGAGCTGAACTCAGAACCTACGGAACAGCAGTCAGTTCTCTTAACGTCTGAGCCATCTCCAGCCGTGGAGAGATTCTTAGGAATGGGAAGGGACTGGATTCTTGGGGAGAATGAGTTTGAGCATAGAGAGTAAGTTAGGAAGAGATCATTCTTCGTCAATGAATGCGCTGTCTTGCTCAGATTGATTAACTCTGGGAAGACTCATTCCCCTCACATTACAATTCTCAGGGTTCCTAACTGCAAAAGAACACACAAGTCAAATTATTTGATCCAAAAATATCTTCTATAACTAGCTTGCCCTGTCCTTCGTTGAGTTCTGTGTTAAAGAATGAAACATTGAGAGTGTTGAGCAGTGCATTTAAATGCCGTTGCATGCTAAAGCACATAAATAAGAGAGAGCCCAGCCTGAGCATTCTTGGACTGATGGGACACCACGGCAATCAGTCCCTTACATCTAGCCACTCCATCTATGTCGTGCCCTGTGGTTTTCAGTAACATCACTGATTATTCATTCACAGACCTGCTCATCCCATCACCACTATACACTGGGCACAATTGCTCATTGTTCTCCACTGATTAGAACTCTGCAGTTTATAAATGGATGATGCAAAAGAAAAATAGACCAAGGCCATTACTTGTAGGTGGATTCTCTAGTGCCTACACTCTGGGGTAATCAATCTTCTGTGGACTATTTCCAGCCCACTTGCTGTTGGATTTTTTAAAGTGACATTCTCTCTTGGCAAATGTAGCAAACCCTATGAATGTTCAATTTTAAAGGCACCTTAAATATTACTTTTCCTATGACAGGATAAGTATCTAATTTACCATAATACTATCTTTTATATGAAACCCCTAATGTTGCATCCAAAACTCTAAATGACAGACTCAAAAGCCTAAGTATAGAAGTATGTATATTAAAATATCAAGATCATCATTACCAAAGCAGAGATGATGGCCCTTGTCCATTATCTGAAGATGGACAAAGTTGAGACAATGGAAATACTATATGTTCATTATATATCTAGGGATTAATTTTCAGAATTAAAACTATCTTTAATCATTGCCTTATATAAGAATACCCTTGTAATATACAAAGAAAAGTAAAAAAAAAAAACTACCATTTCCAATGTGTGGTAGATGACACAAAAGTGTGCTTTCTCCTCATAGGTTCTGAGTTGGCCTGTCAAAATGCTTAAGGCTCTACTGAGGTTGTAACCTTTTTGGTCCATTCATGTGTTTGAGATGCTCATATAGCCTATAGAACACTGTGCTGTACAAAAGAGGTGTACATAAATAATATTTTGAAGAGTCAGTGGACTTACTTATCTCTCAAAATTAGAAAAACAGGAATGAATTGAATAAAATCTGAAAAGAAGTAAGAGTGAAAGAGGAAGAATATGTTGCATTCATATTTGTGTGTTTCTAATGTCTATTTATTTAATATGTATGAGACTACGCGCTCAAAATCTGAAAAACCTGCCATAAAACAGATGTGATCTTTCTTGGTGTATACAAACAAATATATTTCTCATTTTCAAATTCAGTAATAGAAAAAGAAAATGAATAGAACTCAGACCCAAAAAGACAAAATATGCATGCTTTCTGTTACTTGTGAATGCTATTCCCCAATCTTTAGATGTTAGTATATTGCCTGGTATAATCACAGAATGTAAAATGGGTTATATATGGAAGGAGGAGGTGAGCAGAGGCGTTAGAAAGAGGAATAATAAGACACCATAGCTATGAAGAGGGAAAAAGAAAATGGGAAAACTTACCTGGGCAAGATACTACAAAGGAAGAGGGAAGAAAAGGCCTAAATAACACTAAGCTGTTTGAAAAGCCACAGGTAATTATGTTATGTTTATTTTAAATTACAATTACGTGTGTGTGTGTGTGTGTGTGTGTGTGTATACATTATGAAGCCTTCCTCTGGTTTGAGTTCAAATCTTGACAGTATGTATAAAACCCAGCAACTTCTCTTTCATCCTGCTGAATGTTACATGGGGCAACAGCTTGCTTATGGAGGCCTCTTGCTAAGACTAATTCCTCCTGTTGTGCAGTATATAAAAAACATGCTGAATTTCCAATTTGTTGTACAGCTGCTGCTCTCCATCAGAGTAGGCACAATCCAACTGATCCCAGCGTTTCTGCATGCACATCCACGTGTCTGTCCTTTCTTCATCCTCTTGCTGCCCTACTCAGATTCTCAGATCCAAGCCATATAAGAACAACAGATCATTCTCAAGCTACCTAGTCAGCATGAATTCTGAAATGTGGTAACTTGTTAGACATTTTAAAAATAATAATCATATGGAAAAGTCTTGTAAAACGGGATCTAAAAGAAAGAGGACTAGAAAAGAGTAAAAATTTTCTCAACTTTCGTAGGTGATAGCTCTCAATTCTGCAGGTTGAATTTAAAACAGAAGTCCTGAGATGGTTCAGCATTTATGAGAATTTATGGCTCTTAGCAGAGGACAAAAGATTCACAGTATCTATATGACCTTTTGTATATCCAGTTCCAAGGGGCCACACTCCCTCTTCTAAACTAAACAGACACCAGCGCTCATTCAGTGCACACATATACATGCAATCAAAGCACTCATACACACACAATAATACAAATGACTCTGAAAAACAAACAAACAAAAAGCAAAGGTTCCAGAGACAAGATCAGGTTCCCTTCACATTTTCATTAATAAAAGAATTGGTCTTATTATGTTTTTTTTTAATTTAAGAGAAATGGATAAAATAGCAGCAGAAATGTCTATAGAGAAAGGAATCTTTCTTCCTATACTTGAGAAGAAAGAAAAATATTCCATAAGTTAAACTATCTTTCAGATAACTTTCTTATATGCTAATCACTGGAATTTATCATAATGACTTCAAGCCTGGCAAAGTCCTGAGGATCTTGAGAAGATTAAATTCCTCTCATTACCCTGTTGCTAACTAGGCAGGAAAATGTCCTGATGTGAGTAGCAATGATTCCTAATAACTTGCTCTGTGACCTTGGAAAATTCACTTAACTGCTCTGAACTTTATTTTTAATATTTGTCAAATAAAATGACTTAAAGTGATCATCTCCACTCCTTTGAATTACTGAAAGTCAGTGGTTTATTTTTAGGAAGTATTCAGCAAAATATCATTAGTGCGCAATGTCCTTCCAACCAGACAATTAAATTGCTGAAATACTCCTCAGGAGTGTTGGGGGTTCACCTAAGTCTTTTCAGAAAGTTTTGATGTGTGGAGAAATATAGGTGACGTTAAACACCCCCAGGATTATGAAAATGTCATAGACTAGGAGTCAAGCCCAGTCAACTAAGGTCAGATTTCTCAGAGATTTCCTGCAGACTATGCTTGTGTTGGGCAACCTATTAATTGCAGCACTCATGCAAAAAGTTGACTTTGGGAAAATCAAATGGCTCAGCAGGTACAGGCATTCGCTGCCACAAAGCCAGAACACCTGGGGTTGATCAATAGAACCCATATGGTACAAAGTGAGAATACATTCTGGAAAGCCACCCTCTGACTCCTCTACATGCATAAGCATCTGTTTGTTTATATTGTACAGGATCTGGTGTAGCCCAAGAAGGCCGTGAATTCCTTGTGTAGCTTAGCCTGGCCTTGAAAGGATCCTCATGCCCAATTGCTGGTTTTATAGATATGCTCCCACAGTGTCTTACTTCATTTATTTTTACTGGGTCTTCCTTAGGTTTGGTTTTGAAAAAAAATTTTTTGATTTCTTCTTTTAAATTTCTTTGTTATAACAGAGTATCTGTCAAACATGTTAAAGGAGGAAGAACTTACGTTATCTATCACTTAGGGAAAGATGTAGTCCCAATTGGAGAAAAGACACAGTGCCCAGGACAGTTGTTTATATGGTGTGAACACAGAACTCATACCCAAAGCAAAGTGCCTGTAATCCTCTATGCCACTGGCTCATCTGCTAGAGAGATGCTAAGTCTAAATGTTTCTATAGCATACTCAAACAACCTTTTATTGTTGAAGATAAAATGTTTAAACATGTGAGCCTGTGGAAAACATTTCACCATCCAACCACAACAGTGTCTTTTCTGAAAGTAGCAGATAGCATAGTATAGACTAAAACCTAATGAACTTAATTTGAGTTACCCTACATAGGGCTTCCTGCTCACCCCAGAAACTATAGTTTGTCAAATAAAAAATCCTGTGCCAGATGTTGGATGCCTCCTCTTGAAATGTTGGTAAGGTTATCCAAGAGGATATCCTCTAAGTAGAGCCTATTGCCACTGTTCTTGGAATCTGCCATGAGTACCTGATGGCAAGACTCTATCGCTGAAGACACCATATTCTTCTGAAGAAATCTAGTGGTTACTGACCAGGAATATTCCTCATTGCTAATTAGCTTACATATGTTGGGAAGGTAGCTTCTTGGGGTAAAATATCTCTAACAGTCTTTCCCAGCTTTGAATTCAAGAGGCTCATTTGTGCAGTTGCAGCATTGATGTTGTAGGGTAACCAACTTCTTTGTGATGGCTTTAAGGTCTGTCCACATGGAGGAAACACATCACTGCTACTGTGAATCATACCAATAACTCATGTTTAGGGAGGTCATAGTCTTCAGGAGTAAACCTAGTACTATTAGCCTGCTTAATGTGCAGAGTACAAAACTGCCATCTAATTATTTTTTAATCTTTATACCCAAAGATTAAGGTACAGACCTCATCAAGAAGTTTCCCTTTGTAGTGGATGGTGGCTAATGCAGAAACTCACTACTATTCAAACTACAGAGAATAAGTACCAATGGAATACTTAGCCACAAAGGTGACATCTATATTTCTCACTGCTATGAAGCTTCAGAGACCATTAGAAGAGTAGACAGAATGTATAAAATCAGAGGTTAGGTTGGAACGGACAAAAAAAAAAAAAAAAAAAACATAAACTGGTCATAACAGGACCGCTTTACTTAATAATTCACAGCAGGTGTAGATGCCTGCACAATTATGTACACACAAGATAAAGCCAGAAACTTTCTAGCATGGAGTAAAAAAAGCCTCTCTCCAGCTCCCACTACTAACTGAGGATTTAGGAACAGTTGGTGTTTTCTGGGGCTAGAGGAGAGTTTTTAAGAGTGTGACTGCTGATAGATTGGATTGACCACTCTCCAGGGGATGGCCTCACACTCAGGATTTTAAAGACAGCACACATTGGAATTAATGGGTTGTTTGAAAAATGTCATGAGGATGGGAGTTGGAAAGAAAGGTGGTAGTGGATATTTTAGGAGTTAGAGAAAATGTGAGGGATGAATATGATTAGAAAACAATGTATGAAATTTTCAAAAACTATGAAAATGTATTAAAAATAAATAAATACCTCTAGTCTTCTTAATCTGACATTCATGATACAATCCATTGACTATATTATACTTAGCTATAGATTTATGCCAAACATTAACAGACCAATATAGAAATATACTTATGCATACAACACACACAAAAATACAATAATGGTGAAGGAGGTCAATGAATTCAGTCTAGATTCATAATTTTCTTTAAGTTACATGAGGTCTTCACACCAAATAGATGAAGATCTACTTTTGTTTTATACATTTTTTTATTATTGCATTTGATTTTATTGATAAATGTAACATTTGTGCATATATGAGATAAAGCATGGTGTTTGGGTTAATGAATGCATGGGATAGGGATCTCTCAAATTAATTAGTATATCCTCCACCATAAAATTAATCATTTTTTATGATGATTATAATAAAAATTCTGTTCCATTTTCACTATATATTTAATCATGGTTTACTATATTCACCATATCTTATCATAGAAGGCCAGAGTTTATTCATCCTATTTAACTGTAATATTGTACATATTAACTAATCTCTTTCTGTTATCTTCTAATGCTAAGACACAAAACTCTATCCTGAGTGCACTTGAATGAAAAATACTTCTAAAATTTACTTTAATGCTTTTAAAGTAGGAGTTATTTTTATAACCATCATTCTTATTTAATATTCATAGTTTAAAACATATCCTAACAATTTTCCTACGAGATAACAATTGCCTTTGAATAAACAAATGCTAGCTTCAACTAATTAGACTTCTGGAAAGTGATAGAAGAAATATATATTCTTAATCTTAGACTTCAAAATGACCTCTGACTGTGTCTTGTTTCCTTGATTAGTGAATGTACAACATTGGAGAATTAATTTCTTTTAGCCTGGATTCCTTCACCTACATTATAGTTTGATAAATTTCTAAGATTAAATAACAAAGGAATATGTAAATAAGCTCTCTTAATATAGCCAAAGTGTGATGAAAGCATGGATATCTTAACAAAAAAGAGTCAGAACCTACTCCCCTCCCCCCGTTGCATCTATTCACTGATTGCTATAGTGAGTAAGGAAGCAATGAAGATAAATAGTCTTGTTGGAATCCAGGAAGATGTACATTCCACATGTTCAGGAGACATTGACGGTACCTCGTACTCAGAAGCAAAATATGTATCTTAGGGGAAATGGGATGATAGAGACAGTCAGCTCAGAAGCATTCCAAGGTGCTTTGGAAGAATTAAACTAGTCTAATATCAGATAAAGAACACATTTTATCATTTGATTCCACAGCATTTTCCTGACCACTGTCTTCCAGAATATATTTGATGGTGCTATAAGTATATATTTTTCTGGTCATAGAAACACTTTACCAAATCTGTTCCATACTATTACCAATTTGAAAATGTTGAGTAAATATTTCAAAAGGGTTTTGGGAGGAACAAATTCCTTCAGATACTTTTGCTGGCAATACAAAATAAAAGCAATAAAGTCTGTGATTATGGAAGATTGCTTATTATATTAAATAAGCTGTTTTAAGGCAAAGTTCTTTTATTTGTTCATGCCTACAATGAATATATATTCACATGTTTATATATAAAATTAAATGATGTGATAGATATAAACGTATATAGAAATATATGTATGTGGAATCTTTGCATGGATGCATAGTATGTAGACAGAGAAGTATGGCTTGAAGCTTACATTAGAAATCTGTATTTAAAGTTGCTGATTCTTCCAGATATGATCAAGTTTTATACTTAAGTGATCATGAACTCTATCTGCCAACTTGAATATTTATATAATGCATTTCATATATGCATATATGTCTGTCTATATTTATATGTAGATCTTGAGAGAAACTCTTATTTCCTGTTTCTCCTAGCAGCTTGAAAATCTTACAACGTACTCTAGCATTTTGGTTTAAACAAGTAAGACTGGGAATTGAGGAATAATCAGTAATGGTTATCTGCCTTTTCCTATTTAAGAACAATAATGGCACTCACTCATCCTGAACAAGGCTGTTAATTAATCATTGTAGCTATGCAGGTTGAAGTCCCAATGTTATCACCACTGAAGCATAGCAGTAATATAAACTCTGCTTAAGTGCTTTTGTTCTGTGAAATAAATCTTTGCATTACAACCATTGCTAATCATTTATTAAAAGTATAACACTTGGCTATTATCATACTTGATTGTGTTGTTTTAAGCCATTTATTTGGTTTATCTATTTGCAAGCTCAAATTTAATTTAAGGAGCATTTTAAGCATGCAGTGGGTTTGGTGGAAGGAAACTGGTCATTCTGTATGATAATACTCCCACAAAAGTAAGAGTAAAAACAAAACTAATGCCATGGGGGAGAAAAACTTATCTGAATGCCAATCTAATTGATTACACAACAGGTATTTGGGCTAAAATAAGAGTACTGGTATGACTGTGTTTTACTATGGAGCCCAAGTAAAAAGATCCTAACAACACTGATTAACCAGATTACTTCACTCATTTAGAACTTTCTATTGATTTGAAGACCATGTTCTCTAATTTGGAAGTTTAGGTAATAGCGTAATTTGCTTAAATGTTAGTTAGCATCTGCAAATAATTCAAGGGAAATTACAACTTTATAGTCTCATGAGATTTAGATTCCCCCAGGAAACTCTTCAAAAACTTTAACCAGATACAAGTTGTTGTTGTTGCTTTTAATTCATACAACACAAACAGAAGGGTTTTGATACTTCTTGTCATATGAAAGGTCTTGGTATATCTTGAATGCTAAAACAACAAGGAGCATGACCCATTCCCAAAAATAGTCCATGAACACATGGTGACCAAAATTCTTTTCTCTATTACATTGATATTGTGTCTAAATATGCTGTTGTTCAGTTTATGAGGAAACAGCATTATTATTAATTGTGAAACGGTTGACCTGTACTTCATACAACAAGATGAATTTTGATTTGTTTAAAAAATGTACTTGAGGTGGTTGCAGTTATTTCAATAAATTATACCAAAAGAGGTTGTATTATTATTATAATTATTAATATTATTAATTTTACTTCAGGGGTATCCAGGCAATCAAATGATAATCATAATGATGCTTTTTCTTGATTTTTCTTGTGTATTTGTTTTTGTTTGACTTGTTTTGTTTTTCTGAGACAGATTTTTCTCTATTTATCTCTGAGTATCCTGGAACTCTCTTTGTAGACCAGGCTATCCTAGAATTCGGAGGTCTGACTGCCTCTGAAATTCTGGGATTAAAGGACTGTGCCATCATGCTTGGCTAGACTGGATGCATTTTTTTAGAGCAGGATTAGTTTGACCATTTTTTTTTTAACCAATATGATTTGAAATTGGACAACATCATTTATCAAACATACTCAATCGCCAATTTTATTATTTAATACCTAGAATTCTGTGAGCAGTTGGGGTGAAGAACTGAGTGAGTAATTATGAATTTAATATAAAGCTATTTTATTAGAAACCAAGCCAACATGTTGATATATTATTAAAAATAATATTATATAACACACAAAAATAATCATTATGTGAAAGCAATTATGTCTCCAAGAAATTGTGTGCTCCCATCATTATTAATAACCAATATCGAGAGATATACGGTATATCCTATGTTAGGCAAAAAGCATATAAAGTCATTTCCTGTTTTGTCAAGATTCTTAGTTGTCTTGCCAGGTTTCAGCTGCTAGTTTAAAACTATGACCAAAAGCATCTAGAACAGGAAAGGCTTTATTTAGCTTACTTGTAACAATCTATTTTCAAGGAAAGTCAAGGCAGGAATAAAAGGCTGGGACATAGAGGAAGAATTGAACCAGAGATCATGGAGAAATCTCTTTCTGGCTTGCTTCCTCAGGATTTCTTAGTTACTTTTCTCATACAGCCTGGATTCACCTGACTAGTGATGGCACCTCTTAGCATAGGTTAACCCATCCTGCATCAATTAGAAATTATGACAATATCCCTCAGGCATATTAAATGGACAATTCAAAGATGGCAATAGCTAAATTGAGGCTCTCTTCCCAAGAATGTTAAGTTGACAAATAAATCTATCTATACCAGTATTCTAACAGAGGAGATATCATGAACATATGATAAGCAAAAGAAATTGATTAAAGTAGTAAACATTTCTGAGATAGTGAAGTATCAAGGGTTATATAATTTTTATATGGCTTCTTAAAAAGAATTAGAGTCTTTGGGATGTAGCTCAACATAATCTGAATTTGGCCAAAAGTTTTGGCTCAATACCTAGAGACACAATTCCCTCTACTGAGAACATTCTTAACCATCGTGGCAAAATAATTCCTTACACAAATTGTCTAGTATCATCATCACCATCATTGTCAGCGTCATCATCATTCCCCTGGGGAAGGGGGAATAGAGAAGATATGAGAAAATTGAGAGCTAAAGGATGAGGAAGATAAGGGAGGATGGAATGGGAGGAAGAGAGGAAAGGGGGAGGGGAAGGAGAACTTGAAGGAATGGGATAGTCAAGATTGAGTAAGGACAGAGATAGAGAGCAAAGAAAGGCATATCTTTACTGAGGGAGCCATTATGAAGCTAGTAAAAAACCTGGCACTAGAGAAATTCCCAGGACTCCCCAAGAATGATCCCAGCTAAGACCTTAAGCAATAGTGGAGTGGGTGCCTGAACTGGCATTGCGTTGTAGTCAGATTAATGACTATTTTAAATGTCACCATAGAACCTTCATCCGGCAAGTGATGGAAGCAGAGGCAGAGAGCCACTGCAGAACACTGGGCTGTGCTTCCAAAGTCAAGTCAAAGAATGGGAGCAGTGAAAATATGAACAAATATCATGATGGAGATACCCATTGGAACAGCTTACCTGAGCTAATGGGAGCTCACCAACTCTGGTTGAATAGGGAAGGAACCAGCATAGAACCAAACTAGGCCCTCGGAATGTGGGTGATACTTTTATGGCTGGGGCATTCTGGTGCCCTAACAGTGGGACCAGGAATTATCCCTACTACTTGTACTGGCTATTTGGGATCCATTTTCTTTGGATGGATACTTTGCTCAGCCTAGACATAGTAAGAAGGGCCTTGGTTCTTCCTCAAAGCAATGTGTGTTACCATCTCTGAGGAGTGGTTGATGAGTGGGGTAGGGAGGAAGGTAGAGGGAGTGGGAAGGAGTGGCAACTGTGATTGATAATGAAGAAAAGATAGTTTATTTTGCTTTTTATAAAAAAAATAGAAATAGAAAAAAACAAGAGATGAAAACTAACACATTTGGTTTTTGCTAAGTAGTTTAATCACATTGCCCTGATTTCAGAAAATGAAGTTCCATAGTTTTCCTAGAACAGCTCTTTTGATTCCCACAGGAAATAAATCTAATCCATTCCCTTAAGGGATTTTTTTTCCACAGAGGAATGACTTAAGTCCAATTAATGTTATTTCCCCAAACATTTTTAACCCTCACTAAATTAATATTCTATCTTTTTGGAATGCTCTTCTCCCTTTTGACTTTCTTAAAAATTACTCACTCTTTCAATTTTCATGAACTTATCAGTTACAATGTTTTACTTCTAGTATTTGAAACATTTGAATAGAACAATAAGAAAGTCCATATGAAGATACCAGTAGCTGACTATTTAATGAGCACCTAATGTAAGAAAATAGAGTGGAACAGGGGAGGAAGAGGAGAAAGAAGAAGAGGAAGAAGAGGAAGACGAAGAAAAGGATGAGGAGGAGAAGAAGGAGAAACTTTTTTCATTGATGACTACTACTTCTTTAAGAATTATTTTACCCTCCTCATTGACTAGCTAGATTTAGTATTATTCACCCTCAGTTTTATCACAGCTACATATAGAATAGTTCTCCCTATCCAGTCATAAGTTTTTTGATATTAGAGACTGCATTTTGTTTTATATCTTTGTGCAGCTCTTGATTTATTCTTTACCTGTTCTTCATCTGGCTATGGTGTATTCTAACTGAACAGAAAACATTTGTTAAATGAATGAATGTGAAACCAAAAAAATAGGAGTAATGTTTCATGGTCAAGACTAGCACCTCATTACAAATCTAGGTCCAATATAAATGTCCCTGAAAATACATATGTGTACCTGTAGATAAATAATCACATATATAACAATAAATATCAGTCAGATTTCTGTCTTTTTATGGTTTAATTGTAAGAGTGATTGCATAATTACATAAGTATTTTACAATTAGAATTATGTACAATTTTGTGTCATTCTTATTCATTTACAGTCATGCATAGCAAGATAAATGAGAGAGAGAGAGAGAGAGAGAGAGAGAGAGAGAGAGAGAGAGCACAAATAAGTCTTCTGTAACACCACTTTTAAGAGAAATTCACAGAGAGAGTTGTGTATGCTGAGTGTATGCTGAGCAGGTGAATATCAAAGACAGACTTCCCTAGGCTGCCATTAACTACATGAAAGCTTCTGGAACTTATTCCTTTGCTCATTTTAGTGCTTTGTATAATGAGATCAGAAGACAGAAATTCTGACAACTCTTAGGTTCATTTGTAGCTACGAGACAAAGCAACACACTCTGCAGAGGAATGGTGATTCCATTTGGAAAGCGAGACTATGCAGATTCCAGAAGCAGCTCAACGACAGCTGGCCATGTTTAGTTAACATGGAATACTGTACCTTTTACCAGTTTCCCTTTCATTTCATTTTATGCTGTTTACTGTCTTATGACTGCCAAGTAGTCTATTCTGTTTGCTGAGAGAAGAAAATAGAAGTACATTTTATACATATGAAAATATGACATGGAATGTTGAACACATATATATTATCTCTACATGCATGTTCTATCTTCATAGAACATAAATCAGATCTAAAAGTTGAGAATTTGTCCCTTTCTTGTCATGTGCCTTAAACATTATGTTTTATGGCTTTTCTCAGGGCTGACTTAATATATACTTTTTTATTATTATTATTTTTATTCTTTTTTAATTAAAATTTCCACCTGCTCCCCGTTTCCCATTTCCCTCCCCTCCTCCCAAATATTGCCCCCTCCCCCCAGTCCCCTCCCCCTATCCCCACTCCTCTCCTCCTCCCCCCACACCATTTCCCCTCCCTCTCGATATTGAAGAGCAGTCCAAATTCTCTGCCCTGCGGGAAGACGAAGGTCTTCTATCTATGTCCAGGAAGGTGAGCGTCTAAACAGGCTTTACCCCTGCATAAGCCTATGTCTTTTTCTGGCTTTTACAAACAAATAATAGGTGATTTAGAACCTGAATGAAGAATGATTTGATTTGAATGTATTCCTTAGCCCAGTTTTATGTTACATTCAGGTCAATTTTTCAACCATGTGGAAAATAAATACATTACTACTACTTATTCCAATAACAGGAGTCTTTCCATTTCTGATTAAGGTTTGAAATGAAGACTGGTAGAAGACAACATAAAAGCCCATTGTTGATGCTTCGGGAGGTTGATGGTTTGTACAAAGAAAGTAGAATTTTTGACACATAGCAAAATAAAACAATTTTTTCTTTATAAAAATTAGGTAAAATAAATTTACCAAGACACTGACTTTGCATACTCAGCCTAAGTAAATACACTTTTAAAGCTCTTACATGTGAACATCTTCTGATGCTGGGCGGGAGCTGTAACTCATCCATTGTATTAATAAGCTCTGCAGTGTCATGTTTATGGTGAGTTAGCATTGCTGAGTATTTCCTCATTGCTGAATAAAATCCAGATATATGCTTTTCTTGTTGACATGACTCTTACTCACATACCAATTTACCCTTGCAGTTGTACTGACACTGAAATCTAATGGTTCTCAATCTTGGGTCATAACCCACACTGGGGTAGCATAACAGACACCCTGCTTATCAGGTATTTAATTTATAATTCAGAGCAGTAGCAAATTTACAGTTATGAAATACAATAAAATATTTTTACAGATGTGTGTCATCACTGTTGCTGGATTTTCTTTTACTCTAACCGCACTTGGAATGCTAAAATGTTGTTATTTGTTTTTCACTCTTTTGGCTTTTGTGCTTTTTGCAGGGTGTGGTAACACACCACCCAGCTCCCAAATAGATCACACACTTATTCTTACTTATAAACACCAGTTCTTAGCTTGGTTTATTTCTTGCCAGCATTTCTTAATGTAATTATCCCAACTACCTTTTATCTCTGGGACTTCTCCATGTTTTAACTTCTGTATATTTTACTTTTACACTTATTCCATGGCTGATTGTGTGACTGGGTGACTAGCCCCTAAACATCCTCCTCTCCTTATTCTCTTGTTCTATATTTTTTAGCCCAGATTTCTCCTCCTATTTATTTTCTCTGCCTGCTAACTCTACCTATCAGATATTTTAGACAGGCAAAGAATCACACTTTCACAGAATTAAACAAATGCTGCATAAACAAAAGAAACACATCTTTACATCACTAAACGTATGTTCCACAGCATAAAAAAGTAGCACAGCTAAAATAATATTCTGCAAAATTTCCTTTCCTTTTTGAATAAATAAAAATGGAAAGTTTCAATTTAATAATAGTAAAATTATGTACAACAGAAACATTTATCAACTAAGAATTAATTTACAATATTCATTCCATTTGTATTTAGCAAATTCAGAGAAAATACTACAATACCTACTTTATCTTACTGAATTCAAAGTTTTATACTAACTTACTTTCTTTCATAATTAAAGAAGACTGCAATTATCAATATCTAGTATTCAACTCCTTCCAAGATCCCAGAAGGAATTAATATTACTTAAGTAAACAGGTGGTGTATTGCAAGTAACTTTCAAGACTCTAGGAATGATAGAGATATCTGGCTGTATGGATAGCCACCCAATGTTTCTCTGCAACATTGGGGCAACCATCTTTAACCTACAGGTCTAGAGTATTTGGCAGACTTTTCAGTGAAGTGGGAAATTTGAAGGACTGTCCTATCTTTTGTTAGCAAAGTTTGTCAGCCACTTCCCTCTGTGTCCTGCAGAATGTCTAACAGACTCTTCTGTAAAACAAGAACCCTTAGACCATTCCACTCTGTTTTGGAAAAGTCCAGCAGTCATTCTCCTCTGAGTTTTGCATGTCCAGTTTATACATCATAGAGTCAAGCAGTCAAGGCTAAAGCAGTTGCTTACCCAAATGACTAATCTTGCCACAATTAGAGCAAACTCCTATGGAGTTTCTTAGATGCCCATCACTTAATTTCTCTGAAGTCAATAGGTACTACCAGTAGCAGATGTATCTCATTTTATGAGAAGTCCATGTTAACAAAACATTTTAAATGCCATATGCTGGAGATCTTTAACATGTTTGAAGACTATTTAATCTAAAATATACCTATTTAACCTTGAAAACTTACCTAAAGTGACTACAAATCTAATCATTATAGATTAATTGTTGACCTTATTTATTATTCATAGACTGCATTTTTAAATGAATTGTATAACTACAATACCCCAAACAAGAGTAGAAAAATATATTCAGGATAAAAAAATTAACTTTAAATTTGTATACAATATACAAAAATATATGCAAGTATAAAATATCTGAGATAAATAGTTATATTTTCATCTTATATTTTTATATTTCCCCAAATTATAACAAACATTCATACACCACCAAATAATCAAAAGTCTACCACAATCCAACTCTTTGAAATGTGGATGTTGTTTTCTCTAGACTGCTTCTGTGGAATGTGGGCAAAGCACCTTTATGTTCCCAGAGAAAATTTTGAGATAATTACCAAGTCCTGAGATAGATGTCACCTGTCAAACCAAATCCTGAGATAGATGTCACCTGTCAACATTCAGGAGGTCTACCTTGGTCAAACTAGATCTCTATGAACCTGATATAAATCCACAGCATCTTGTTTCCCACGGAAACAACAGTAAAACCTCCAAAGCATTTTTAACTTCCATTTGACAAATATATTTTTAAACTCTTTTAAAATTAAGGCATTTCAAATGTATATAGGCTAGCTTATTTCAACAGTCCCTCTTTCAATTCTAGGTCTCTTAGCAGCTGTCATTTGCTTTTCAGCAATCAAATAAGGATTCAGACTTGCTGTGTATTTCCCATATTTGCATGGTTTTTCTTCTTCTGTTCTCTTTTTTTTTTGGTATTTCTTTTTTCTTTTTTAATATGATCATATTTTGTATATCAATCCCAGTTTCCTCCCCCTCCCATTTTTCTCCTGCCCACAACCTCTCCCCACTTCACATCCACTCCAGTCCCCAGAAAGCATTTCATGGGGAGTCAACAAAGTGTCACATCACTTGAAGCAGGGCCAAGGTCCTCACACCTGTATCTAGGCTGAACAAAGTATCCCTCCATAGGGAATGAGCTCCAAAGTGCCAGTTCATGCACTAGGGATAAATACTGGTTTCACTGCTAGGTGCCCCACAAATTGTCTAACCTATGCAATTGTCACCTACATTCAGAAGGCCTAGTTAAATCTTATGCAGATTCCTCAGCTGTCGTTCCAGAATCAGTAAACTCACATTTGCTCAGATTAGTTGTTTCTGTGGGTATCCCTATCATGGTGTTGGCCCTTTTTCTCATAATATTGTTCCTCCTTCTCTAAGATTGGACTCCAGGAGATAGACCTAGTGATTTGCTGTGGGTCTTTGCATCTGCTTCTATCAGTTACTGGAAGAAGTTTCCATGAGAGAAATTTTGCTTACACAGTTCTGGTCTCCGGGAGTTCTATTGTGAAGATGGGTAAGTTTGATTTTCCCGATTCCTTTCTCCTTGGTCTGCAGTTGGTCCTTCCAGCTGTTGGGTTCCAGGATTTTCCTCTTTTCAGGCATTCTTTGTGTGTTTTTTAATGATTAAATGTTCTTTTCTTATGAAAAAAAAAACCCAGACACTCTTATTTTGGGCCTGTCTATTGGGTATTTGAATTATCTCTTTAAAGGATCTGTATCCAAATACCACCACATTTTGAAGTAGTAGGAAATAAAGCTTCAGTATAAAAAGTTGGGGGAAAGAAGATATACTTGGGTTAAAAACAACTGAGGAAAATAGAGTTTTCTATCTTCTAATAATAAACTAATCATAAAAATAAGTCCAAGTTCACTAAAATTTAATCATTTTATTACTTTCATAATTTGTAATATTTTGAAATATTTTGTTTGTCTCTTTATTTCAAATGATTGTTTAATGCATAAAATATTTTAAAAGAAATATTTCATCATCATGGTCATGGAAAGAAGATATATTCACTAAATATAAATATATCAAAATTAAAAACCAAAAATGTATACTATTATTTTTGCTGCTCTACAGGCTTTAAACCTGAAGTCTCCTCTATCTTGGTTAAAATGGCAAGTGCTAAAAATGTGGTAAAGACACATTAGCAACCTACTGAATTATTCTCTTTGAAGTATCCTGAGGGAATGAAAGAAAGTTGAGATGAGAAAAACTTTTTTTGCTGTAAGTTTCAAGGTTAATTATTGCCTTTCCAGGATACTGTCTGCAAACATCTTGTGTTTCAATAAAAAAAAAAAAAAAAAAAACACTCTGATTTACATCCCATTTTCATATCCCCCAAACACCAAGCCCTGCACTCATTGATTGCAAATTCCATTTCAAAGATCTTGCCAATTTTTTAAAGATGTGTAAGTGTCAAATATAAAAAGAAGCAGAAAGGAAAGTTAATAGTAAAAGTTGTGGGGTTAACTGTATGTCAAATGGATTGAGTAGAGCCATTGAATAATGTCTTTATAATTGACAGGAGAGTGCTGTACAGTTCAGCCCTAATGTGATTGTCTTTAAAAGTTCAAAGACAAGAGACTACTTTCCTCTTTTTGGTACACATATCAAACAGTTTTGTAATAATTCATGTGATGATGGACTGAGATTGTTCTATGATTGATAAACTCAAGGGATGTAATGTATCATTTTTTGAAGTAGGTGTTACGGTGATTGGTTTAATAATGATACGAGATGTCAAAGATTAAAAATATCAAGGAGAATGTCTATATAATATGCAAATGAATGTTAAGTGCAAGCAATTTGAACTAGATGAAGACAGAAAGCACATGCGTCAGAAGGAGTTGAAGATCATTCTGTCTGGAACCCTCTATCTCTCACAGACATTATAATCCTTTCAAGTTCATTGCTGGAGGTAGTTTATGGATTTCAAAATCACTTCTTCCTTTCAAACTTCAACTGTGAATATAGCATCATAAAGCTGATTAGCATATGAAAATGGATTGGAAATTAAGACATTTTCTTTTTTAAAAACTATTCTGAATAATTAAAACTAAGAATTACTTTCTTAATTTCATTTTACCTCATTTTATAGGATTCATATCTGCAGTAATCATTTATAATTACTGGCATCAGAAAGATAGTTAGATATAAACAAAATGAAGCATGGTGTTATGCATGGCTTACCTACAAACCTGAAATCTTGTACTATGCTCATGAGTCTCTGACATCTATTCATCTGCCCCTACGTTCCCTATGCCTCATCCTGGACTCTGGGTGTTTATACTAATGCATACTTTTTGTCTGGAAAAATAATGCTATTATGGAATTATCCTTTTTTATAATGAATACTTTGGCAATGTGTCTTTGAAATCAAGGCTTTATAATGGCGAGGAAACAAGAAACATTGTCTTGATGACTCTGGGATATTTAACTTAATCTAATTACCTCCAGTAATTTTTATGAAAAATATTACAAAATTTCTTATTTTGTGACTGCATATACTCCTTTTTTTCTATTTTTATATCATTCTGTCTGCATCCATTTACCTTTTGTCAGGTTGCTAGACAGATTCCATAAGCTATAATGTGTGATGCTGTGTGATGTTAGAATGAACACATGTGCAGGGCAGTGTGTTAGTTGCTCATTTATGTACTTTCATTTGTATAGGCATAGCTCAGAGGCGGGATAATGAAGTAGTTTTATTTTTGTTGTTTTCATATTTTCATGTGAGTGTGAGTGTATGATACATGTATGTATTGACATTCATGTATGTTTAAGTTCATATATATGTGAGCATTCATGTGTGTGGATGGCAAAATCTGATATTCAGAACCACGTTGGTCACTTTTCCAACTATTCACTGGTACAATGTCCCTTAGTGTATCTCAGCACTCTCAAATGTTGCTTTTTATATATATATTGTGTGTGGTTTTTTTTTTTTTTTTTTTTGGATTTTTCAAGACAGGGTTTCTCTGTAGTTTTTGGTGCCTGTCTTGGAACTAGCTCTTGAAGACCAGGCTGGCCTCGAACTCACAGAGATCTGCCGGCCTCTGCCTCCCGAGTGCTGGGACCAAAGGTGTGCGCCCCACCGCCCGGCTAATGTTGCTTTTCTTACTAGTCAGTTTGTTTTGACTATCCCATGTTTCTTCCTTCCAGAGCTGGAAGTACAAGTAGATTTTCATGCCTGGCTGAAAGTTTCGGAGAATTAAATCTTGGGAATTCATTCTTGTGTAGAATGTACTTTAATCACTTACCAATCTCCCACACTTGATGCTTTTTTTTTTTTTTTTTTGGTTGTATGTCAACTCAGAATAATTTATCAAATGAAGACTTCGTTATTGAAGGAAAACTAGATAATGTAGAGTCATTGAGTTTATTTTGATAAAGGGCTTAGGGCAATGTGTTTTATCTTCTAATCTCATTTCTTTTCGTTTTTACTTAATAGTCTTATAATGAATATTTCCAAGGTACATCAAATGATAAAACTCTACACTGTACCCATTGGGGAAAATAAAAGCAGGATAATTGCATTAAAATATGGCTAAAATGAATGATGGCCTTTATCTAATTAGTATTTCTCTAGCTTACTGTGAGGAAAGAGAAGGATGTAAATTGCAAAGATTATGGGTAGAAGCTAAATTTCAATAGTTGTAGATATTATGATAATCTTCTTGAAGTTTGTAATTGAGTCAATTGGAAATCAATTATATTAATCAAATGAAATGAAGAGATATGAGGATGGATTTAATATGCCTCAGGATAAACAATTCTTTCCCTATACATCTGCAAGAACCACCTCAGAAATCATATAAGAAACTTTCCTACAAAAGTAAAGCATTCATCAAAATGATGAGCTCATATAGGACATATGAAATTTGCTTTGGGATCTTAAAAAAAGATCTTAATAAACTGAGAGATTTGCTATGTGACTTCTTAGATTTTGGAAATAATTAATAGGAATAAAAAGTTGATTTCTCACAAATTGATTTATGGATTTAATATAATTCCAATTAAACTCAATGTAGTGTTAATGAGATTTAGATAAATCTGAATAAATAGTTGACATTTTATGTAGAATAAGAAATTAAATTGAAAGCTCAATATTGTTTGAGACAGTATATCAGTGAGAAAATGAAGTTTGGCATAAAGGCTATCAAATAAACCATATTCATACCAGATATCATTCATTACCTGCTTATGAGTGGCCATTTTCAAAGAATTTGATGAATGTCAAATCATTTATTATCTGTAAATATCCTAAAGTGTTATGCTTGAGTCATGAGACACCCAACAAGACTATCATGGAGCCTCCTTTCCAATGTAAACACACAAGGTTTCTTTATTTTTACAAGCTCACGAATAAGGACTTTGTCTTAAGCACAGACACAGCAGATGAGGGAGGAAGGATCCTAGTTTACAGTGCAAGGGGTCTTTAAAAAGAAAAAAGACATAAGCAGGGAGTTACATGCCTTAGAGTTACTGGATTTGGTGGGAGATATGCTGATGCTGCAGTAGGCTCTAAATCAAGAGGGTTTTCATCCTTGTTAGATCTTTGCAGGTGTATTTTGATTCATGTGGTAAGTCCTGAGGCCCTGAGTCTAACAAGACAGGTGTCAAAGTGGAGGTTATTACCACCTCCCTGGACATTCAATCAGCCAATCTATTTCTTTTTTGCATTATGTTTTCCCCTTATGTTGGCCAGAGCAATGTATTTTGCCCAATTTTGGGGTACCTCACAATGCCCTCAGAAGGTATGAAATTTAATTTTTCTTCATAATTGTCTTTTCCCTCTGAGAAATACGCCCACTTTCTTTGTATATGGCCCCATGTATGTTGGCAGTTGAGAAGCTGTAGTGACTGTCTGTGTAAACATTAATCTTCTTTCCCTGTCCCAGCACAAAAGTCTTGGTTAATGCTATTAATTCGACTTTTGGTGCCAAAGTCCCTGCTGGCATTGGTTCTGCACAGACCACCTCATTTGTGGTCCTTACTGCCACTTCCGAATACCTTAGTCCATCTCAAACAATGATTCTTTTTTCTGTGAGCCATGTCCCCTCTGCATCCGAGAATGGAGAATCTTTTAGGTCTGGTTGGGTACAGTGTGCTTGTGCCAGGATCCCGGAGCAGTCATGTAGCAGGGCTTTGAGGTCTGGATCTGGTGGCAATGTAGCTGGGGGTATAGAGATGTTGGGACTTGAAACATTATTCTAGCTGGGTTAATGAGCAAAGTTTAATAAACATCGGTCTGACAGATGTTTAACCATCCCTTCCAGTGCATGTGGAATGGCAATGGTGGGATTTTGTCCTATAGTTAGCTTGTCAGCATTCTTAACCAGCACGGCCATTGCCACTAGAATGAGAAACCAAGGGGACCAGCTCATAGCCATGGGGTCTAGTTTCCTGAATAGGAATGCTACCAGCCTTTTCCATGGCCCTAGGGTCTGATGAGCACACCCTGAGCTATTCCCCCATGCTCATCCTCAAACAGGTGGAAGGATTTGGTATCATCTAGCATCCCTAGCACTGGGGCTTCTAGAAGCCTTTGCTTGAGGGTGTCAAATGCCTCTGTCTGTCCTCTCTCCAATTAAATCTTGTTCCTCCTTTGTGGCTTCATGTAGAGGTTTGGCTAGTTCAGCAAATCCTGGAATCCAAAGGTAGTAGAACCTGTCGGTACCCAGGAATTCCCTTACCTGCTTAGTGGAAGCAGGTGTGGGAATATTTAGTGCCATTTCCTTGGAGCATCTGAGAGCCATCTCTCCTTTGAAGACATATCCCAGGTACATTACCTGTTGTTTGCAGATCTGGGCCTTTTTTGCAGAGGCCTTGTATCCCAGACTTCCAAGGGCGTACAGTAGGTTCTCAGTCCCTTTCAGACACATTTTCTGGTTGGAAGAAGCAGTCAACAAGTTGTTGATATACTGTAACAGGTTTATATCTGGGCTTGGGGCTCAGTACTCACCCAAATCCTTATGTAGGACCTCATCAAAAATGGTGGGGAAGTTTTTCAATTCTTGTGGTAGCCGTGTCCAAGATAATTGGCCACTAATTCTGATCTATAGGTCTTGTTCTTCAAAGGCAAAATAGGGCTGACTACTGGGGGCTAGTGGCTGTCTGAAGAATGCATCCTTTAAGTCCAGTACCAGTGGCAGACTGAAGAATGCCTTTAAGTCCAGCAGCATGTACGATTGCTGGTCAGAGGGCAGTGTGCTGCACAAGTTGTAAGGGTTTGGCACTGTGGGATGGATATCCACTACCCTCTTGTTTACCTCTCTCAGGTCCTGCATTGACTGGTAATCACTGGAGTGAGGCTTTTTTTTCCAGCAGCAGGGAGAGGTGTTCCAAAATGACTGAATGGGTCTCAGGACCCTAAGTTCTAGCAGTCGCCTTACATGTGGAGTTATTTCCTTCCTTGCTTTGAGGCGTATGGGATATTGGCAGACTTTTAAAGGATCTGCCCCTGACTTGATCTCTGCATAGACAGGGGCCTGGTGAGATGCTAAGGGAAACTTTTGAAGCCTGTCCTGCAGGTTCCATAGGTTTCTGATGAAGCCTGTATTCCTCAGTCAAGGTGCTAGTGACCAAAATTTGGACTGTCACCACAGTATGGTGGAGTAACTTAGCCCCATCACCAGAGAAATGTATTTGTGCTTTTGTCTTTGTAAGCAAGTTTCAGTACAGAAGGGGATGTGGACATTCACGTATCACCAGGTAAGAATGGGTTACCCTTCCCATTCCTAAGTCAACCATTATTTGGGAAGCCCATGAATAAGGTTTCGTTCCAGTAGCTACCTGTACCCAGGTCTTTTTACTAGATATGAGACCCTCTGGTTTTAACAACACCAAGTTTTCTGCTCCAGTGCCTACCATAAAGTCATTTTTTCCCCTGCACCTTTAGGGTTACCCTGGATTTGGGGAGGGGGACTGAACCCCAACTCCTCTAATCACTGTCCACATCTAGTTACAAGTTTTGGTCTTTGGGGGCTTCTTTGGACATTCTCTTACCCACTGTCCTTCCTCCTTGCAGCATGCACATTGATTCCTCCCTAGTCTTGGATTTTTCTGATCTTTGTTTCTGCTTTTTTTATTGTCAGAAGCTACTTGTCATATTCCCTGGCATGGACCATCTCTCTCTCTTGATGTGGCCAAAATCTTGGTTAACTCCTGGTGGTGGCATTTCTGCTTGGCTTCTAACATTTGAGTGAGGTTTTCTTTTTATCGTTTTTTATTTTTTGAGTTCTTTTTCCTCTGCACTTTCTATAGTATTAAAAACTCTCTCTGCCACCATTATTAAAGCTCTGATAGTTCTCTCCCCTATTCTATCTAGTTTTTTGTGCTTTTTCTTTACATCTGGAGCTGCCTGGTTCATAAAATTAAAGATCAAGGATATTTCTGTCTCTGACGCCTCTGAGTCATAGGTGGGACACCTGAAGGCCTCCTGCAAACATACCAGGAAGTCTGTGGGACTCTACTCAGGTGCTTGCCTCACATTATAAACCTTACTCATATTGGTTGATTGCCTGGCCTCTGCCTTGAGAACTATCAACAGGGTCTGACGAAAGACTTTGGATCTCTCCTGATCTTCTACCGAGTTATAATCCCATTTTGGCCATACAGTGGAGAAACCTGCCTCTATAAGAGCTAAATCTGCAGTGGGCTCCCCATTGGGGAAACTTTGCAGGCTTCTCTGGTAATCCTATTTCTTTCTTTAGCGGTAAAGATAACCTGTAGTAGCTGTAGACAATTGTCCCAAGTGGGCTGGTGGGTAAAGATCAGTTTCTAAGAGGTAGTGAGGTCACAATGATACTTAGAGAAGGGGGCATTTTGCAAACACCAATTGTACCAATCACTAGTGGCAAAAGGCTTGCAGTGATATTACTGGTTTCTATCCACATTCAGCGGCCCAGTTGGTTGGCCTCAGTGGTAGGGTCACATGACCCTGAGGTTGGGGGTGTATTTTTCCATTTTCTATGGGTACCTTGGGCTGGGCCTCTGCCTGCTGCCTGATTCTGTAGTAGACTTTTCCCAGCTCTGTCCTGAGCAAGTTCAGGGTGTCCCAGGGGAAGTGAATGGGCTGAAGGAAAAAGATCTTCCTCATCTGATTCCACTTGTAGGACTGAGGCAGAGGAAAGGTCCCTGGCTTTTCACCCAGCAACCAGAACCTTTACCTGTTGAGGTAAAAAATGTTTAACCCACTGTGGAGGGTTTTCTATCAGTCACCACTAGGTGACTATATAGGGAATATGATCTGGGTGACTAGTCCTCAGTAAGTAAACAACGTTCTCGACTGCACCTCTAAGGTCTGTGTCAAAGGATCACTCTGCTGGCCATCTGGCACAGGAAGGAAGGCCTCTCTGAACTGCAAAAGACATTAAATTTTCCCTTTCTAATTTCCACACTATTATGTGCAGTCACCTCGACATCAACCCAGTGTGCAAGGCAAAGCTCTTTGCATCAGGGCAATTGTCAAAACAATGAACAGAGATACAAATATCAAGGCAAAAACAAGGGCTCAATGAGAGGAACAATACCTTGGAAACATAGCCAGAGGTCTGTGGTCTTGATTAGGTCTGGACTTCCTTTGTCTGGAGTCTGGTGGCTTAAAAATGCCAAAGATCATGTACTTTGGGTATACTGAATCACCAAGCAGGGTTATCTGGTTCCTGTTCCTGTTAGGACCTGGGAAACCTAGGATCCTCGAAACCTGACCATTCCAGCTACCTGGACTGTTTCAGAAAAACAACAATAATGACAATGATGATAATAATAATAATAAATATAAACAAAATCCCCGGATTTTTGGAGTAGTCTGTATCAACAACGCAGTCAGAGATGTAAAAGGCAAACTTCAAGTAAACGAAGAAAGAGACATGTTGGGACTAATTGAGTCCTGGCTTTCAGCTGCTCTTCCCTGTCTAGAGACTTCTAAATGAAGTTACTAAGAGCTGTGCCTAGCTTAGAGGATGGGATTTTCACCTGTTGGCCATTGACTGCAGTGTATTTAAGCCTCCATGGTGCTATTAAAGGGGGCTTTTTGGTACCAATGTTGGAAGGTCTGTGTGTCGGTCTGTCTCTGCGTCTGTATTCTCAACCTCCTGTCTCTGCGTGTGTATTCTCAATCTCCAGCCCCTTGCCCGAAGCTGCGAACTGGGTTCTAGCGCATAGAGCGACGACAGCGGCC
Organism: Chionomys nivalis; assembly: GCF_950005125.1. Taxonomy (NCBI): domain Eukaryota; kingdom Metazoa; phylum Chordata; class Mammalia; order Rodentia; family Cricetidae; genus Chionomys; species Chionomys nivalis. The sequence continues at coordinate 26,851,598 of NC_080106.1, forward strand.
GCAGTGCTTGGCAGAGACAGATAATTGACAAATACAAATGGAAACTTACAGACCTGTCTGAAACCTTCCCAATTACGGCTCTGGAGATCGTGGGGGAATCCAGCAATTCCAGACGAGTCCAAAACAATGTTATGCCTGAATCGCAAGACACCTAATGAGAGCTCCACAGACCCGACTTTTTCATGCAAACACACAAGGTTTCTTTATTTTAACAAGCTCATGAGCAGGGACCTTGTCATACACAACCGATGCAGCACGTAAGGGAGGAAGGATCCTAGCGCACAGTTCAAGGCATCTTTAAAGGGGGAAAAACACAAGCAGGGAGTTACATGCTTTGGTGTTACTGGATTTGGTAGGGAGATATACTTATGCTACAGTTGGCTCTAAGTCAACAGGGGATTTTTGTAATTTTCCACAAAACACCTGGTAATTGTAAAGTCTTGCCTAGCTTCTGATTGTCTTTACTCAGGTCTCTTGGTAGTCAGGCAGTTTTTGAGATGTTTGTGGCTTTTCTCCGAATTTCCTGGTACACAGGGTGTGGTGCCTGGTGTGGGGTACATGCTAATTTATATTCTCACAAAATCGGGCCTGGGATTAAAATGGCTTTAGTCTTGTCTCTTCAAAATCATAGGGTGGTCTTGTGAACAATGAAACTAAAGAAAGCAAGACAGTAAATAATATATCTTAGTATAAATAAGTATCACAAGGTTCACTAGATTAGAACCAAGAATTCAGAACATGTCATTCTGCTCTTTACCTCTTATTGTTTATATCATCTTGTGTTCATCAGAGTCCTCTGTAATGCTTCTCCTATGTATCCAATAATATTCTACACTAAGCATCACTAGTCATTATAATAACCAACAAAGTTATTTTGTATTCTTTTGTTTGCTTCAAATATATTGTATAGTATTTTAAATTCCATCAAATTGGGGTAAAAATTATAGTCTTCTGACTTCTTTATATGAAATTTTATTATTAAGATATTAAGTTGAGATTGTTTATTTCAGTATGATTGGAATACAAAAGGTACATTTGTTGCAGAGGCAGTCTTTCTTCTTTTTATGACTGAAAAAGAGTAAAGCAAAACACTTACCTGCTTAGTATGAGTATGCAAAGTACTTATTATTTATAAAAATAATAGCTTTCATTTAGTGGAATTTTGTTGTCAGGAATATAACTAAAAACATTTCATGTGTCAGCTCTTCCTCACATTCTCACAAATCCCCATGATCAATGGGTATCATTACCTCTATTCTACATATTAATGAACTGATAAGTAGATAGATTATATGCCCAATTTATATTAGCCTGATACTTGATTCATAATAATGTTCTGGAAGAAGTGATTTCCCCCCTAATTAAAAAACCCCATGTTTTTAAAAATTACAGTATTTGGAAAGGTAGAATAAAGGATCAAGGTAATCAATGTTAATGCCAATTATTGTAGGTGTGAAAAAGATAATTTGGGAAATGTATTAGTAACATAATTGAACATTAGTAGACAAAGATCAGACTACCCAGTGTTGTTTTGTGAGGTGCAGGAAGTATTGTTTGGAAGTCAAGTTTTTAGTAGAGGTGATCTATATGTCTGGAATATTGTTGATACCATGGGGCTGACATTACTGCTCTTAATTTTGAAGAATCTTACATCCTCAGAACAAAAAAGAAAAAGCAAGTTATAGTATGGTAACTATAACTAGTTCTTAAAGTGTTAATATTATTATTTGAGTGTAAAATGTCTCATTAAAACTACTTGTTTAAACTCATGATTCCCAGCTTGTTGCTGTTCTAGGAGGTTGTACAACCTTTATCACAATGATGCCTTATTGTAGATTTAAGACCATAGGGATGAGTCTTATGAACTAAAGCCAGACTCCATTATGCAGGAACAGTTTGCCTCCTGACAGAAAATTAGACACCTCATATCCTTGTTCCCTAAAACTCAATCATGCAAGCTGCATTTTTCCTACCTGAAAGATAGTGCCCTCTCAAACTATAAACCAGAGTAAATCTTTTTTCCCTTAGCTTCTTTCTACCTAGAATTGTATCATAGTGCTAAATGAAGTATGATTCATTCATTCATACACAAGAAAGAAAATTCTTGGATGTGAAATGGTTCTTGTCAAAAAAAATTGGACTCATGCATAAAGAAAATACCAAAATACACAGAAAAACAACATTGTCTTTATGTACCTTAAACCCGTCTAGGAATGTAGTGTGAAGATGAACTCACTTTATATACCGAATTATTTCTTGAATAAATATTTTATTACCTTAGAAATATTCAGTACTGAGATGAATAAAAACAGAAGATAAATAACAGAGATCTTTAAGTGAAGAAAGGGAAAGAAAGATAGTGAAGGCCAGAAGAGAAGTTGGAGTATACAGACAACAGACTAAACCAATTGATAATTGTTGCATTATGTCTTCTAAAGGCTATTCAGAACAAAAGTATTGAAATTCTTATCTTAACTTCTATGTTATTTTCTTTGGAGGTGTGCTTTGAGAAGTTCTGCCCCTCTTCCAAAACATGTCTGGGAAGTAGTCTCTTCTTGGTGCCACCACCAACAAGCATGCTGTCTGGAATGTTGTGTGCCAGAGGTGATGGAAGGTACAAAATAATCCCACACTAATTTAGAATTATGTATAATAAAGGGTTATTTATTTAGTGGTAGACTTATGATCACAGTCCTCTGTACAAACAGGAAAGAGGAACTCAATCTAGCAGACAAAAGCAACAGCCGAAAGCAAGGGAGTGAGTTCACGCTTTACAGCTGCATTTATAGTAATAAGAGACCATGCCCAAGTGGGCTGGTATCTTAAAAGGCTATTGGCTGAAGGAACTCCCACAGCTCCTCTACATTTTGTTTAAACAGGAGAGTTACAAACCCAATACAAAAATATGTACACTAGGAGCAGATATCAAGTATAAAGTTAGAATTAAATACAGCATAAACAATATTAAGCAAGGAACATGTCCTAAAGTTTTAATAAACATGCTGTCCCAAGGAGTCTAAGTCTTGTATTGGAAATGTCTTGCCTAGACCATAAGGGGACTGTGACTATGACTATCTAAACTTCAACTCCATCGAAGGTCTGAGAAGGGAGATAATATTACTTGCGTAGGCAGGAAGTGAAATTAAGCTTCCAAAATGTGTAGATGACAGAGATAACTGGCTGTCTGAACAATTACCCAAAGTTACATTTGAAATGTTAAACCAACCAACTTTGTCTAAGGCCTAGAGTAACTGACATCGTTTTCAGAGGCTGGAAATTTTTCAGAACCATCTTATACTGTCTTGGCAAGGTTTGGCAGTCTCTTTTTTCTTGTATCCTGCTTGTCCAGTCCAGGAATTGTGCACTTTGTCAGTGGACAAGGCATGGGCTGTTCCTTGTCCAAAGCCAGTTGTACCAAGAAGAAAACAAACTCCAACTGGAGTAACTTGGAGCTCAATACTCTCTCTGAAATAGAACATTGCTGCCAGGAGCAATTGTGTCTTATGTTAACATAATCCTAAGTTATTTAAATGCTGTGTTCTACAGATCTTTGAAGAGCTGAAGGTTACCATGTATGCGGAATACAATTGCTATGTATCTAAAGAATCTAATTAGTCTGACTAAAATAATAGCAAACATGAATGACTATTGACCTATAATAATTAATATCTATATAAATTAAAGATTAAGACCTCATATAAGATTACTAAGCAATCTTTAAACAACTGTGCAGTAAAAGAGGACAATGACCTCAAAAGGTAAACAGTGTATAAATACCTTAATCAGAGATAGAAATATAATGCAATATAATAAATATATCTTAAAATTGTATCAATATACAAAAGTCTCAAACAGAGCTAGAAACATGCATTCATGCAATCTGAAAAAATAAATTTGCATAGGAGTACAAATATTGTGAACAGAAATAGGAGCATTTTCAATATAACAAATATAATTTAAACTTGTATCAATATACAAAACTCTATACCTACATAAATTGTCCATAAATAATAGCTCACAAGTATTCACTCTATTACTCACTATTATTCTTATTATTAGTAGTGTAAGTTCACACTAATCTACCTATTATCCCATTCAATTTTTCCTCTTTTTTGAGATCTCTGGGCCTACATAGAAATAGAGATGCATGCAGCAATGAACAGCATCTGTTGCTTACTTAGGTACTGAAAAGTATGCTTTATTTAACAAATTAAGAGCAGTTATTAAGGCAATCAAATGATTCGGAGAGTTGGGACCAAGAATAAAGAAAAAAAAAGCCAATGTTTTCTATCAGTGCAAGTTGTGAACTGTGTATGCCATGGGAATCTCAGGCAGTGGCATGTGTGCCACAGTGTAACACACCAAGCAGCAAGCAGCAGCATGTATTTCTTGGGCAGGAGAGTGCTGAACAGCAGCCTGCTGTGGTTGAGTGTCCACTGTCTGTGAAGACACTTCCCAGACACACTAGTGGTTTCTTGGTGGTGGCAGGGACTTTGAAACTTCATAGAGTTGTGGCAATAAATAAGGCCAGTACCTCCACCATGAAGCTAGACTCTCAGAAAACTAAAGAATGTGATGGATCCAGCCGTCAAAGCCACGACTTTAATACTAGCCATATCGCTTACCAAATTAAAGACTCATATGGTCAGAAAAAGAGAGATATACAGTAAAGATAGTCAGATAAAAAAAAAAACTCTAAATGGCTTAGAGCGTGTTTTAAAATATATGTAGGCTTAGAAGAGAAGAGAAAAAGGATAAAGTTTAAAAAAGAGAGAGAGAAAGGTACTGTGGTACACACTTTTAATCCCAGCACTTGGAAGGCAGAGGTAGGAAGACCTCAGTGAGTTCAAAGATAGTCTGGTCTACAGAGTGAGTTCCAGGACAACCAAAGATACACAGAGAAACCCTGTCTCAAACACCAAAAATTAAAAATAAAATAAAAAAGAATAGATGTTAAAATAGAGCCATGTAAAGATGGAAAATTTGCAGAGAATCTGGATGCTCTACATTATTGTGTTCTCTTTGACTTGTTTGATGACTGAGGAAGGAGCAACAGCTGCTAAAAGACATTTGATTATAAATGCTGCTGGATTAATACAATATATGTATTTTGAAAATGCCTTGACTTCAAAATTGAAGTAAAAATATATGTTACTGTGCAGAAGAGGTTTTGTTTTTATTTGCACAAGAAATGGGGTTCATTCTGGGTTCATTCTGGGTTAAGAAAAATCATGTTTGATTAAGGAAGACCCCCTAAGAAATTTCTGATAGGAGTGGATGGCCCAGATGTCTGAGTTCAACATCCAGAATTGCCTCAAAACTGCTGTTGGCGGAGATGATTAAGCCTCACAGAATATTCCAGTTAGGACTTGACCATAATTCTAAATTTTCTTGAGGTCCCCTTAAGATTATCAGCACCCCAATCATCATGAAGTAGCCTGAAAACTATGCTCACATTCCCAAAAAGTGGATTATGATGTTTTTCTTTGTTTAGAGTGTTGATTATAAGTTATATAGATAGTGGTCTGGAAAACAAGCTAAATAAAGGAGATTACATTCAGAATTCATATTTTGGAAAAGAAAAAAAGGGGGGGGAGTGCTGTGCTCTGGGACAATGGTCTTGTACCTTGTCACTTATATTGTTTTAATAAAATACTGATTGGCCAGTAGCCAGGCAGGAAGTATAGGTGGGGTGACCTGCCGCACGCACCGCGCCCCCATGTCTGCGCTCTGTGCGCTGGCACCTAATTACTGAGCTTCGGGGAAGGGGGCTGGAGGTTAAAATACACAAACACACAGACAGAGAGACAGTGACACGGTTCATCCTTGAATTACCCAAGAATGCCCCCTTTTTATTGTGTTCAGGGGCAGAATATAGAGATAGCCATGCCCCAGCCAAACCCACCAGAAACCACTCTCCTACCATCAGGAACTCCTGAAGGTCTCGTGCTCAGAGCAGCTGTAGGCACTTAGATCAGGGGATTACAAGAAATTCAGGATCTGGGGTCTCACTGCTCCCAACAGTGACCAGGTAGGAAGTAGAGGTGTGTCAATGAGAAAAGGAAAATTGTGGGAAGAGGAAAGTTTCAGTTTGTAGTCATCACCCAGACACAGAAGAAGCAAGGTGACAATACCTTGCTGATAAAAGGTACCAAGCCACATGGCTAAAACAGACAAGAATTATGGGTTAATGCAAATTATAAGTGTTAATAAGAAGCCTGAACTAATAGGTCAGCCAGTTTATAATTAATTTAAGCCTCTGTATATTTTGGGGGGGGGACTGAACAGCTGTGGGACCAAGCAGGACAGAAACCTTTGCCCACAATTATGCTTGTTTGTGATTTTAATACATTATAGAAGTATTTTATAGAAGAAATTAAAGAGGTTTGGTTAAATTTGAAAAGAGATAAAATGGAAACTAGAAGATGCAAAACCAAAATAAGAATTCAGTTGAATTAGAAAAAAGAAGATCCTGTCATAATAAGGAAATGGGAAAACTGCTCATGAACTAAGAGGAATCTTAAGCATAGTAAGTGGGATCTAAGAACATGATATGTTGAAATATAAAAGATAATATCCTGTCAATTTACATTTCTGTTACACTTGTTTATGAGGAGTGAGAAGGAGTAATTAAACTAAAAAGAAAGAAGTAATACCTATTTCCTACAGCATTTACTTGCCGGCTTAGTCCAATTTTAAACTTAGGTTACCTGAAGACAAAACTAATTTTCTTTTCACTTTTTCAATTTTATATTATTTTCCTACTAATATGACTTAGTCATCATCTTTAAGATAGGAAAACTCACACGGGATGCTATCAAACTCATCGGCTAAATTGTTCTGGGTCTGCAAAAGGAGACAATAGACTAAACACCAGAAATGGAAGCAGGAAGAAGGAAAAAGAATCTTGAACAATGCATGTTCAACATTTTGCATCTGCATGTAATATTTAGTGAGTAATTTATTTTAAATCTAATAAAAAGTGTGTCAGGAAGTTTATGACCAAATGTACCACAAATCATGAGTGAGTGCTGTAGTGGGTATGAATGAATTATAACTGCTGTCAGTGTGTTCAGGAGAAAGACATAAGATACTTTTAGACCCATGAAAGTTTGAAACTATGACTCGAAAAAGTTCTTGCTAAAGTGCAAACCTTCTCTCTGAGGCTGTATATCTTTGCCTGACAAAAACCACAGTTTGGAAATGAGTCCCAAAGTGTTAGTATTAAATTCCCACTCACATGGTTGGTTCTTCAGCTCAAACAGACTAGCTGACAACACCTAAGAATGCCTTTCCATAAACAAATTCCATTCTACAGACTGCACCCCTCACACCCTTTGTTTGGAAGAGAATTGAAGTAAAGAAGATGTGATGAAAAATGCTGAGTCAGATAGAATCTTCATTCATGAAGAAATTTTGCTTCATAATGTTCTGTTGCCTATGATTGAACCATGAAAACATCTTCTGTGGCAGTAATTGTTGAAAACTTTGTATGAGTGCCCTTTTATTTCAATATAATTATAGAAGGAAGTAAAGGCTCTTGCCTAATCTTGTGTGATACTTTGGTTTAGGCAAAACAAAACAACTTTAAATCCCAGATCAAGCTATGTGAAATTGGGCACATTAATTAAAACTGCTGGGATAAAGTTTAATCATCTATAACATAATGGGGATATTTATATCAAATGTATGGGATATTTACTAATGCAAAACAAATTATTTTACAAAGCGCTTACCACAGATTTAGCACATAACATTCTAAACAAAGGTATGATTCTGCAAGTCCATCTTTCCAATGTGCCTGAGACATACATAAGGAAAAAAAAATCACAGGCCAATGTGGGCTACATAATAACTACAAGACTATCTTGTAAAAATATCTTCCAGGAAAGAAAAATAAATATAACTATTCTAAGATATTAATCATTATTAACATCAATCATTATAAAAATTAGAACATATTCCTTTACAGTATTCAGAGATGACACTGGTGTTGAAGTGACTATAAAAGAAATTTCCTTGTGCAATATCATTGTGGGCATTCATGTAGAGAAAGAACACTTAGCCTGTAGTGCATGATACTTTAATGGCAGTTCAGGTTAAGAATATTATTAACATAATTGTTACCAGGTGCTTGTGAGACTTTTTCACATGTCGTTTATGAGTATATTTTAATTACAGTCTAAGATAATTCCTAGATGTCAGGTTAATATATGACATAAGAAGAACTTTAATGTAGATCTACATTCAATACTTTAAAAAAATTATACAACTAGATAGTGAAAACTTATAATGTGAACATTAATTTTATAGATTATTGTAATATTTGAATTTATTATGACTGTTATAATATTATTCATAAATTTAAGTATGTGAGGTAAGCTACATAAGAAACTCAGAACAGCTAAGTTGTGACAGATGGAGACAAGAACAAATGACACTGGTATAACTAGGACAATAATAATTTGATAATGAATAAAATTAATAAACATATAGCATATTGCTTAAAATTGTCTTAAAAAGTTAATCAACAATTAATCAAAGGCAAAATGATAATTTTCAGATCTAATGTTAATGGCAACACATAAAATATATATGAGAGCAAAAGTCTGATAAAAACTTTGAGAACCCATAAAAATTTTAGCAAACAGAATAAATACTATATTTAAAATATTTTAAGGCACTGAAAATACCTATTTTTGCCTTATGAAAAAGAAAAGACATTTTGTAACCAGAAATGCATTTTTTTCATGTGTAAAAATTTAGTAGATAAGGGAAACCAAAACTCACATGGGAAATACCCAAAGACTAGATAAATAAATAGGTATCACTCGTCACTTAAAAAAATAGGAGCATAAATAAAACCTCTTATATTTAAATACAAAATTCTACATCATAAAGAATGTAATAAAATATCATTGCTCAGTGAGACTGAACTTGGAAAAAAGTTCCTTGAAAATAAGATTATATAAAGATGCAGACACTTTATAATCTCAAAAATAAAAAGAAAATATTTAAAGATACATAGGAAAAGTAATTGATTGATTGGGCTTCACTGAATAAAGGATTTATATTCAAAATATGAAAATATCAGCAAACTTAACAAAAAGTGACAACTTGAAACATGATATCTGAAAAATTTAAGACTACAAATGATTAATAACTTGAAGTTTTCAAGAGTGTACGACACATCACAAAAATGGCAGGAAATCAAGACAAATAGGTACATTACCCGAATAGACAAGTCACATGAGGGAATACAAGTGTGTGACAAGGAAATGAAAAATAAATACAAGGAAATAAATTTAAAACCTCAGAACAAAAGAATACTATGCTCTGTTCCCATTTTTGCTAGGGCAGAAAGTTATCCACTACTTCAGAAGGGAAAGAGACTGGAATCCTCAGGGCTGCTGGTGCCATTTCTAAACTGACTGTTTTTGACAAAGAACAATTAGATATATGAATTCTATCATTTGAGCCTATGAACAAATTGTAAAGTATATGCTCACTTAAATATGCAGAAGTATTTTGAAGAAATAACAGTGGATCTGTTCAAATGAGGCTGAGGTACTATTTTGGTGCTGTTGTTTAGTAAAGCCAAAAAATTACAATACCACAAAATATCCTTTTTGGTGTAATTGTCACAAACGCAGTAGACATTATATTAATCAATTTTATTTGCAGATAGTCTCATTTGTGGAGTGAAAAATAATGTTAAATGAAAGACAAACAACAAAATACTCTAAGGTCCTTAGAAAAATACTGAATCTGGCATTTGTATGTATAAGATTTTATACACACAGCTAATATCAATGCAATAGGATATTTTTTCCAGTTTCTGGTATGTGTCTTTTATCAATTACAGAGAATATAAATGAATTTATTTTACACAATTATGCATAAGATAATCTAGAATCAACTTCAGCCCATGTCAACAGTTACATCTAGTATCCAGATATTGTTTTCCTCATCACCTACTTCTAGTAAAAGAAACAAAAGGCTACTGAATTATATTCTAAAACAGACAAAGAAGACTCATGGGAAAGCTGTCATATCTTTAACTACTCATCAAGTTGTTCTTATTTGGTATATATAATTGGCAGTTATCATGTGGTCATTTTAGAGTTTAGCAATAACCCTACGGAAATTGGGCCTGTAAACCCATGAAAGAACATTTGCACAGCATGTGTCAGACCTGAGTTTAAAGCCTAGCACTGTCGCAGTGGATGATGTCATAAGAAATAGTTTGCAAATATGTAGAAGCACACTTACCTAGAATAGAAGACAACTAATTATTATTAAGATTCCATTGTCTTATTATGCTGCCATATAATAGTATATAAGAAACTGTCAGTTTCCTGTTGGACACTTGAATATGCTTGTGCTGCTTCCTTGTGTCCAATTATGTTTGCATTTTTACATGGGAAGACAAACAGGGGCCTGTGGAGATGGATCAGTGATTAACATCACTTAATGAACTTGCAGAGGACCTGGGTTTGGTTTGAGCCATGAGTCAGTTTACAACTCTCTGTAACTCCAATGCTAAGAGAGCCAAAGCCACCTTCTGATACTCACATACATGTGGTACACACACACACGATACACACACACACACACAATAAATAAATGAAAAAACATAAATAAATAAAATGTGCTTAAGATCATTTAATGGTTTATCAAGATATCAGCAATATATCCCTTGGATCTCAATACTTACTTAATAACTTAATAGTGTGATGTGCTGTCTTCCCACATGGACCAGTGACTTAAGTTGACTTAATTCAGCCTATTGAATATCTCATATTCTGCATTCTACTGCTTGGGCTTTTTGCTCCTACCTTGTTTGTGACATTTCATTGTCACCTTTATATCAGAGCATGGAGAGTCATATGTGAAGAGATAAATTTGTACCACAGAGGACTGCAATCTGTCCCATGTCACTGCACACATCCCATCATCTTATGCTGGGATCAGGCGCTGACTTTTAGAAGACTCCCCCACCCACGCTGATGCATTTCTAAAGTTACCTTTAGTCAAATCCCTCAGAGCCAGGGATCCATGACCAGATAATGGGATCATTTGGGCTGGCTGATTTATTCAGCACCTCTTGAAGGGTGTCATCAGAAAGCTCTTCCTTCTTTCCGCCAAGAACCACTCAGCTAGAAATGACTCCAGCACTTTGCAAAAGCAGCCTTGAGAAACTATCATTAAAGACAAGGAAAGGAGACTGTGTTCACTAGTCCTGATTCAACTTTCCTCATAAAAACACAAAATTGTAAGAAAAAATGCCTTTTTATTAATATAGACCAATTCCTTTTCTTTGAGATTAATGGTTTTATAATAAAATTAAATGTATTTCAATAATTAGTGAGATATTTTACGAAGGACCAGGGTTCATTTGTAAGAAAACCGGCTCATATCAAAATTTTATGACATTAAACAATTTTAGTTCTTTGTATTTTGTTTATCCACTTCTATAATTGTTTTTCTTATATGTAAGGATGTGTAATATTTGTTTTATAAAGCCACTAGCAAAACTAAATGCAGGCATGCTTCCAAATGCTTTCCTCTCACTTAGGACACATTGCCCGGATGGTAGTTGACTTTCTTTGGGGAAAAATTCTACATCGGAGGCAGTTTACTTTCAAATCTCCTTGGTACTATGAAACAGAGAAATGATGTGTTCTGGGAATCCAGAAATAAACACAGTCCACCACCTACTCCCATTATCAACCCCATCACACGCATAAACCTTATGGCAGAATGGTTATAATGATCCACATAGATTAGATATAGTCATCACAAATGAGAGCAGGAAGAGAAACAAAATTCACTTGAATTTAGTTGCCTAAGAAAGAAGGATATCATCATTAATTTTTCCAAGTCTCCTAACCTTTTTTAATGACATTTGAAAAAATGTTGTTAGTGTTTTCATCTGTATCCAATCTCTTCCATAACTACTGATTCTTTTTATATCTTGGAATTTGTCACATTTATCTGGAGCTACATGAAGCCTAGATTTCCTGCTTCAAATACCTGAAGTCAGAGCTGTTCTTTCCCTGTAGCAGTCTGACTGGGTTGCCTGCCTGATTTCAACTTTGAAAATATTCTCTTCTCCTAAAAATGAAGTCTATGCCTCTAAAATGGGAAGGAAAAAACTCTTAAATGATGTAGCTCCTCCCTGTATCACCAAATACATATTTTGTCAAACAGTTCTTAGCATTTCCACTACAAACTTTCAAACTTTTTCAGTTCTCGAGGCATGGTTTTGCATTAAAATGTATCTGCACACTTCCTTTAATATATCCATCTCTATTCCCCAGTATTGCCTTATGCATTCATCTTGTTCCTCGCTCACATTCATCTCTGTTAATAGATCCACAGAACACTAGAAAGATGATAGATAAAAAAGATTGATAGAATCTACAACTGTTATAGATTTGTTAAATTACTGTGAAGATAGCACTGAAAGACCATATTTCACACCCGTTGTCTCCTGTTTTTAAAACCTTATCTTTTCATGTTATATTAGTCACAGGAATGGACTAATATTGATACATTATTGCCAGCAGAAGCCAGAACCTTATTAAGATTTCTTACTTTCCCATATCACCTACCCTTCAAAAGCTAATTGAGAAGAAGACAGCAGCATAGGAGGCACATTACGCAACCCCTCTCTAATTCAAAGCTGCCTCATATCTCCCTGGCTTTTAAGGTATGGACAGTGGCTAGGGCTGCTGTCTGCCATTTTACAGAAGACCTTTTGGTTAACAACTTCATGTCATACTTTCTTCATGGCTTGGGTTTGGGGAAGAATGACCATAGAGAAAACAATATAGTTTATATGGGTACATATGAAAGACAGAGAATCCTTATAAATAAGTATTGTTGATTTCCTGTGCTCACATTGAGCATATGACTTCAGAAATATTTTATTGTTTCATATAATAATTATTTACATTTTCTCCCTTGTTGTATAGTATTGTCTCATTTTATGTAAGTATGGGCTTGTGAATTTTTTGTAATGCCACTTCATTTAGTTTTTTTTTTTATGTTCAGGACAATTTGCCTGAATATATGTCTGCATACCAAATGCATGCCTGGAACATGTAGATACTATTAGAATACATTTGTCTCCTTGAATTTGAGTTATGGATGTTCTTGACCTGGCATCTGGTGCCAATAACGGAATACAAGTTCTCTGGAAAAGCATCAAGTCCTCTTAACCACCGAGTTGTTTCTTCAGTTTCTATTTTATTTTCTTTCTCCTTATTTTATCACTGGGATTTCTACCAGTTGCCTTTTGTATCTCTGGTTAATATGTCATCAACAAATGCAGATATTTTAGTTTATTTTCAGTCAATCTCCTCTTATCATTTTATTTCCCTTGTCCTATTTAATTACTTAGATCTTCAAGTAAACTTTTTCCTATGGTGATAAGGGACAACATCAATCCCTTCCACGCGCTCTCAATATGGCTGAAGAAGTTCTTCTGGATTTTGAGTTAATTGAGAACTGCTAATAAAGCACACATGCTGGATTTTTGCAATGCTATTTCCTGTTGACATATTTCTTTGTCTTTAGCTTGTTGATCTATAAACATAAAACTGACATTATTTCTATATCATATTTAGAATTGTCTAATTAGAGGTAAGAGTTAAAACCAAGAAAGGATAAGAAGAAATTATTCAATTGCATCATAGAATCACACGCCATATTTGGGTATGTCCAATTAGAAGAGCTGGAGCTGGAGAACAGGAATTCTTACCTTCACTGGGCACTTTGCTTCCTCTCTCATCTTGCCTACTGTTGGCCAAGGTTTCTGTTACGCCCAGTCCTGCAGCTTTTCAGTCCCAAAGAAACACAGAGAGGTCTACATTAACTGTAAACTGGCTGACCTATTAGCTCAGGATTCTTAGTAACTAATTCTTACATCTTATATTAGCCCATTATATTAGCCATGTGGCTTGGTACCTGTTATTAGCAAGACATTTTCATCTTGTTTCCTCTGCTTCAGGGTAACAGCTGCAGATTGAATCTTTCCTCTTCCTTGAATCTTCCTGTTCTCATTACCCCACCTCTACTTCCTGCCTGGTTGCCCCACCTCTACATCCTGCCTGGCTACTTACCAATCAGCTTTTCATTAAAAATAATACAAGTGACAGAATAAAAGGCCATTGTCCCACAGCACTTCTTCCCCCGCCCCACTTTAAAAAAAAATTAAGAACTCTGAATCTAATATCCTTTGTTTAGCTTTTTGTTCAGACCATTATCCATAACATCTTGTAACCAACACTCTAAACAAAGATAAATATTCATTATCCATTTTTTTAGGGAATGTGGGTGTAGTTTTCCAGGCTACTTCCTGCTGATTGGGGGCACTGATAATCTTATGAGGATCTAAAGAAAATTTAAAATTGTGGTCAAATCCTGACTGGAATATTCTGCGAGGCTTGATCATCTCAGCCAGCAGTCTTAAAACTGTTTTGGATGTAGAACTCAGAGGAAACTCCAACATAGGTCCTCTGAAATGTTGGATCATCTGGGTCAAACACACCCAACTACTCTCTTTTTTTTTTTTTATTTTTTATTTTAAGGACTTTGCCCTTTTTCAGGAAACAGAGGTAGGCAGATCTCTGTGAGTTCAAGGTGTGGTGGTATACACCTTTAATCCTAACACTTGGGAAGCAGAGGAAGGTGGATCTCTGTGAGTTCAAGGACAACTTGATCTACAGAGTGAGTGCCAGGACAGTCAAAGATATACAGAGAAATCTACTCTCAAAAAGCCAAAAATTAAAAGTAAAAATAAAGGAAATAGTGTAATTATTCAGCCACCCATGAGGCTGAACTTCTGGGTCCTATAGGCAGGCACATGTGGGCAAACCCTTGGGAACAAAGGGCCCATGTGAGCCATGTGTGAGCATGCATGGTTACCTCTGCCCATGCGACTCAACTAAAGCCCTTGTACAGATGCGTGGGTTGCCTTCCATCTGCATTATCAGCATCTGACATACTCACACAAACCCCCTGTGCACATGTGCAAGGCGTGGGTCGCCGTCATCAGCATCTGACATAGTCACGTCTTCCTGCTGTGCGCATGTGCTAGGTGGCCTTTAAAAGCTGGATGCCATCTTTAACCTCTTTCTCTCGCTACAGTGTTTCCTCAGGCCTGCGAGCACTTTCCTCCTCTCATAAACTCCTAATTGGGTTGGTTTGTGTCTCATGTCTTCTTCTCACTCGCGTCAGACATTTCAAATAGAATTTAAAATAAAGATGGAAAACTCACAAAAACTCTGGATACTGTATGTTATTGTTTTTTTTTTTCAATTGTTTGAATGCTAAGAAGGAGCAACAGCTGCTAAAAGACAGCTTTAAGAGTTTTCTCTGAGTTCTCCACCCAGAAGTTTTTCAAGATTGCTAGTTGAGATGATCAAGCCTCACAGAATTTTCCAGTCAGGACTTAACTGTAATCCTAAATTTTCTATAGGTCCCAGTAAGATTATCAATGCCCCAAATCAGCAAGAAGTAGCCTCAAAACTATGCCTGCATTTCAAAGAAAAGGAATTATGGATATTTTTCTTTTTATAAACTGTTGGCTACAAGTTGTATGGATAATGGTCAGAAAGAAAGCTAAACAAGGGTTCTTGTTTTGAAAAAAAAAAAGCAGGGTAGGGAGCAAGTGCTGTGGGACAATGGTTTTACCCTGAAAAGATTTGTTTCTTGTTCCTGTTTAATAAAATGTTGTTTGGTCAGTAGGAAGCATAGGCAGAAGTATAGGCAGGGCAACTAGACAGGAAGTAGAGGTGGGGCAATGAGAATACGAGAATTCTGGGAAGAGGAAAGATTCAGTCTATTCTTCACCCACACAGAAAGGAAACAAGATGAGAATGACTCACTGATGAAAGGTACCAAGCCACACGGCTGACATAGACAAAAATAATGGGTTCATGTAAGATGTAAAAATTAGTTAATAAGAAGCCTGAGCTAATAAGCCAACCAGTTTATAATTAATGTAGGCCTCTGTGTGTTTCTTTGGGACTGAAAGGCTATGGGACCTGGTGGGACAGAAACCTCTCTCAGCAGCCAACCTGCTCTTACTACTTTTCATTGGCCTAATTTCCTGTGCCCATCTAACTTTAATGTATAATAAGAAGTCTCCAGAAACCCAACACCAAAATTCTGACAGCTATGGGAGTTGTTACTAGGAACTTGCATCATAGCTGATATTATTAAATTGATCACTTATTCTTTGGAATGAGAGTTTAGACTTGTACCATCAGCCAGTAGGTAGGAAAGGCCCTGAGAAGGCTAATGTCATCAGCACATGGGAAAAGGGTAGATAATTTCCCATTGGAAGAATGAGTGTTATATTTATTGCTATTAATGACAATTTCTACATTTTACTACTTGAGAGGTGTAGCATAATCTTCTTAAAGAATCATAAGAAAACTAACTACCCATTGTTCCTTTGTTTTTCAAGAGCACAAATGCACTTTTATTTATTTACTTTTCATCAGTATAAATCTAAGATGCATACAGCATCACAAGGAATCTGTGTCCTATGGTCTTTGCAAGAAGGCTGCTTCGGAATTTGGCAGAAACCATGTCACTGTTTCCATAGACCCCAGTTACTTTTCCCCGGTCACTCTGGTTTGATTAGGGTTACCTCCAAGTGTCCCTGGGTTGTTTTTGGTTTATACACACAAGCATATCTCCTGCCCAAGCAGAATTCAGTTTCATCTCGGGCATAAACATCTTCAATTTTAAGAAGAGCTGTGTGCTTTCTCGGGTTCTGGAAACCTAGTTTATAGCCAGGAAAAAAGGTCTTGCACCACAGCCTTCCAGACATATTTGCCTTTTAGAAGTCCTGTTTCCAGAAGACCTCTACAAGCATCAAGCATGAGATATGAAAATGAAGGTTACCGACATCTGCAGAACATCTAACTGAAAATCATGTATTCACTGACCTGCCAAAGCTGGGATCCTTCAGATGGCACCAGATTATAGAAGACTTGTTCACCCATTTGCTTTAGCACATAGTACTATTCATATTTAGCTATTAATTCTTCCCTAATAATCACAGGTTGTGAACGTTTAAACATTAAAAGTTTGAGTACCAACAATGTAATGAATATGCTGATGTAGATCAGTGAATGTTATGCAATCCTGGACAGCACAGATATAGCCAGTATTTCTGCATAATATGGTAGAATCTGGGTGAGCATGAGAATGCCTCTGAAAATATCTTAGACTTGTGTGGTCTTGCATGTTGCTTAATAATTCAGTCAGACCATCTGTCAATCAGATCATTAACCAGCCATTTCAGTTAGTGCACCAGGCAACTCGCAAACTTCTTATCCCAAAACTTAGGAAGGCAACTAGCCACAAATGCAGCTAGTTAACCAGTCAGCTAGCTAGTTAACAGCCAAGTCATCAGATGATCAAACCTTTTTTTTTTTTTTTTCTGGGAGATACAGACCAAATGAATACTTATTAGCCATCAGGTCAGTGATCAGGCACTCAGGCTGTTTGCCATTTCTGTATGAAAACCAGATTCACAATAAGAGAGAACATGCATTTGTCTTTCTGAGCATGGTAAAATTCATTTAATATAATTATCCTGGTTCAATTCTTTTTTATCTCAAGGAGTACGTCTTCATTATCAATAAAACAATTCCATTGTGCATGTGTACTCTGTACTCTTTATCGATTTTTCTGATACTGGACTTTAAGATTAGTTTCTTACTTTCATATGAAGAAGAAACAGACAACAGGCCTTGCTATCTGAATATCGTGTTGATATGCTGTCTGGAAGTGCCTCAGGCAGATACGTGGAGGGATATCGCTGGGTGGTACAGTAGGGCTTCTTTTTACTTTGTTGAGAATCATAAGCCCTGACTTCTCTAGTGGCTAGACAGGGTTATATTATCACCAGCAGTTAACAATGATCCATTTTGTTCATATTGTCCTCACACTTGTTACTTATCTTCTTAATTACTACCATTCTGACTGCAGCAAAGTAGGAATCATCATCAAGTTTTAATTGTCGCTTCTCTGACAGATCATGCGACTGAAAATATATTGGTAAACTTATTGGACATTTATGTTGCATCTTTTGAGAATTGTTTGTTTATTCCATTAGTCTATGCTTAGAGTGTTTGACTTCTTCTAGTTTCTTTTTTTAAAAAAATTGTATTAATTTTTTAATTAATATATTAACTTTTTTTGATGTTTTCTTATTTTTTTTATTAATTAATTTATTTAATTATTAAAGATTTCTGCCTCTTCCCCGCCACCACCTCCCATTCCCTCCCCCTCCCCCAATCAAGTCTTCCTTCCTCCTCAGCCCAAAGAGCAAGCAGATTTCTCTGCCCTGTGGGAGGTCCAAGGACCACCCACCTCCATCCAGGTCTATTAAGGTGAGCATCCAAACTACCTGGGCTCCCACAAAGCCATTACGTGCAATAGGATCAAGAACCCATTGCCATTGTTCTTCAGTTCTCAGTAGTCCTCATTGTCCATTATGTTCAGCGAGACCGGTTTTGTCCCATGCTTTTTCAGTTCCCGGCCAGCTGGCCTTGGTGAGTTCCCGATAGAACATCCCCATTGCCTCAGTGTGTGGGTGCACCCCTCGCAGTCCTGAGTTCCTTGCTCGTGCTCACTCTCCTTCTGTTCCTCCTTTGGATCGTGAGACTTCAGTCCAGTGCTCCAATGTTGGTCTCTGTCTCTGTCTTCTTTCATCACCTGATGAAGGTTAATATTCAGGGGGATGCTTATATGTTTTTCTTTGGGTTCACCTTCTTATTTAGCTTCTCTAGAATCACGAATTATAGTCTCAATGTCCTAACGTACAACAAAAGTATATGCTCAACTATGTTCATAGCAGCATTGTTTGTAATAGCCAGAACCTGGAAACAACCTAGATGTCCTTCAATGGAAGAATGGATGAAGAAAGTATGGAATATATACATATTAGAGTACTACTCAGCAGTAAAAAACAATGACTTCTTGAATTTTGCATACAAATGGACGGAAATTGAAAACACTATCCTGAGTGAGGTAAGCCAGACCCAAAAAGAGGAACATGGGATGTACTCACTCATATTTGGTTTCTAACCATAAATAATATATTAACTTTTTATGTATTTTAGGTATTACTCCTCTTAATCAGATGTAAAGATAGGAAATATTTTTCTTCAACTCTGTAAGTTTTCTTTTACTGGATAAACTCTATTTTGTTTCACATAAATTTTAGGATTTTTAATGTACCAATAATAAACATGTTAAAGAAGACCTAGAAACAATGTCATTCAAAATTGACTTGAAATTATACATATGCACAATTATATATAATTTATATATTTGCTAGAGTGTGTGAACCACCTCAGGGATGATGAGAAACTGAAGAACAAAATTGAGGAGAATATTAGGAGACGGAAAGGCTTTCTATGCACATGATTAGAAGAAAATTGTAATATTTGAATCTACAGATTCAAAACTCAAACATTATTCTTCACAAAAATAGAAAAATAAATAAATTCATGTGGAATCACAAAATGCTCAGACACCCAATGAAAATCTGTGTTAAAGCACTAACATAGGAGGTATTATCATGTCTGATTTCAAGTGAAAATCCAGAGCTATGGGGACAGAAATCAACATGGTACCCAAACAAATAGCACCCAGGTAAAAACCCGTACAACTAGAACAGAGTCACTAAACTTTTGACAAAGATGAAAAATTTCAAATGGAGAAAAAAATTCTCCCTAGCAAATGATGCTGGGAAAACTGGATGGATATTCACATGTAAAAGAACGGAAGTAGATCCTCAGCTCACCTGGCACAACAGTCCATTCCAAATGGATATAAGATCTTAGGAGAAGACCTGGATCTCTGGAACTGTGAGGGCAACAGAGAACAGAAAGGAATAAGTTTATAGAGCAGGGCATAGACAAGCCCCTTCTCAATACAACTCTGTTCACAGTTTTGTTTCGGTTTGTTGTTTGTTTCTGTTTTTTTGAGACAGGGTTTCTCTGGGTAGCAATGGTGCCTGTCTATAAACCACGCTGTAAACTCTTGTAAACCAGTCTGGCCTCAAACTCACAGAGATCCACCTGCCTCTGCTTCCCCCATGCTGGGATTAAAGGTGTGCTCCAGCACTGCCCGGCCTACTCACAGTTTTTAATTGTTATCTTTTCTTGAGATTTAGAAGCTCCACTTAGTTACATAACCAACAGTTTTTGTCATTTACTGAAGAGATTTTGTCCCTTTTTCATTATTTTGGAAACATTTTGTAAATAAGAAGTGTATAATTGAAGGTCTTTTCTTTTAAAAAAATTCTGATGTTTTATTTGGTATTTCATTGGCCTTTTAACAAAGTTTCTCAATTATTGTTCTTTTACATTAAGCCTCTTGAGCACTTTTATTTCTTCAAGATTATTCAAGTGATTTCTGCATCTTCAGAGAAACTTAAAATCTTATCAGTTTCTATTATCCAACAAAAATTCTATCACAATTTTGATTGGATGTATTGTAATTATACAGACAAATCTGAAGAAAATTAAAATCTTAATGATTTGGGCTTCTACACATTATGAATTCTGTATCTGTAAAGTTAAAGTGGTGACGTTCTGAGCTTTATTATTTCAATTACCTTCCTTATTAAGTCTGAACTTTAAAACCATTTATAGATTTCCAGAGATGCTTGAGAATCCAAAATTAACAAGTAGCCACAGAAATCTAGAACCTATTTTTATTTTCATTTTGACACGCAAATGCATATTTGTTTGTATTTCTTTTTGCTTCTCTTCCTTTTACTAGTTAAATAAAATCTATGTATCTATGTCTCTGAAATGCATCAATACTAATTTCATCCGGTGTACTGGAGGCCCAACACTGACTATTAGCATTCTTCCCAGTGCTAAGAAGCAAGCCTTGTTTGTGTTTGTAGTTGAGAGTTATAAATTACAATGAAATATCATTCAGTTAGAGTCATTCTCCAAGCTTGTAAAGAGATGGATGGTCTCCAGGGGAGGGTTGTCATAAAAAGGAAAATCAAACCAGCTGAATAATACAATAAGTCTCTATATAAAGCTGGCTCAGCCAAGCAGGGATATGAAAGGTGGCAGCCTTTGAGGAGATGGCTGACAGATTTCATTTGTCTGGGATCAGATCCTGCCCTGGTGCCACGTGTCACATATCCCGCCACCCTTTCAGTGTTGAACAAGCACCCTGTGCATGACTGTCAAGGGAGTATAGGGGGACAGCATGTTAAGGGTCAGGCATAGTTAGGCCAACAGTTTGAAAAGCATCCATTTTCTCTTCTTTCTCCCTGCAAAAGACTTCACAATCCCAGTTGATGGACTAATCACACCAGATAAGAATCATGACAGAATAAATGTTTCATTTGTGTTATTCTTTTCCTTCTCATCTTCTTTGCTTCATTCTTTGTTATTCACTATTCTATTTTCTTGGTCTCAGATTATCTTAAGTCTACATTTGGTTTTTATATAATTTTCTCTCCTGGCCTCAGGTTTCTGGATCCATTGTTTTCTATTATAAGCAAATATACAGTTTTATGATAATTAATTGGCATTTGTTGTTTCTTGAATGTAATGTTCTTTGAATGAGAAAAGTTTTCCTGTCATCTGATGCCTCACCAGCTTTCTTAAATGAAAGCCTCCTTGATGTGCTCCCTCTGTCTCTCTCTTTCTCTCTCTCTCCTCACTGTTTTATGGCACTATACTAAGGACTAGGAACTGAACTAAGGACAAATGTACATGTCTTACATACAGCGTTTTACCAACTCTACTGCTTTACTAATGAAAATTAAACATTCTAATAATATTTGATTGAGGTATCCAAGAATTTCATGATCATGATCATGTCCCTAAAGATATTCACAAGTATATTTATGAACATTTTAATAGAATACATGACACGCTTAACAAAAAAGAGAGAAACACTGTCTAAATGCCTGATTCAGAGAGTGAGGCACAATAGTTGTTATCTGCTATATTTTAAACGTGTCAGCTATGTATTAAAGGAAAACAAATAAATAATTGATTTTTTTTTAATTTTCAGACTCTGCAGCATTATGCAATTTGTAGATTGAGAATTTCTTTCATTTTTCTTTGAAAACACAGTCACTTTCCATGCAAAGCTTCTGCTTTGTTGTCAACTATCAACTGGCTGCTGCCATCCGTCCCTGTTTGCCCAGATTTTTTGCCTCATGGTCTTCTCCACATCAAAGCAAGTACTGCACAATGAGTTAAATATTATTGTGATGGGAATCTCTTAAGTTTTCCATTTCTGTCCTCCAGATATAAAATCCCCAAATACTTGTGAGGACCTCTTCACCACCCAGAGGCTTCATTTCTGAATCTTGTCATGCTGAGGGGCAAATGTGAAGTTGGGGAGCTGTGACAGACATTTAGTACATCACATATCCTATCTCTGCAGGGCTTTGTCTTTCTGGGGTAGGGGAGATGCCTGCCCCAAAGACCATACACTTGTCTTAAGTCCAATCATTAAGCTTGCATGATATTTGTTGTTCTTATCTTATCTTTTAAGTAAGTAATTTTTAAGCAGCTACATTAAGGCCTTCTGGACTCCCGAGAGCTGAATACTGTGGAATGTGAGGGAGTCAACTTGTTTGCTAGGAAGAGACCTAGATATTGTTTTCTGCGCCATTAAATAGCTCACTAGTAGAAATTTAAAAGTCATGATCAGAAATGTATTTCATTTAGGTAGTGTGCAAGTATCCCAACAGTGAGGTACTTGTTTTATTCTTTTATTAGTTGGTGTTAGTGTTTCCAATGTTTCTTCAAGCATGCCATAGTCTGATGAGACAATACTTTAAAATACATAATTTCATGTCTTATGTAGTATCTTCTAAGTTGAACTTATAAGGATTTCCTTTTGTTATTATTTTTAATAAAATTTTGAAAAATTTTTTCTAATGACAAAGTGCACTAGTGCATCAAAAACCTTTTGTTAGGGCTAAATGCATGACAAGAGCACACACAAATAGAACAGATAAACACACTGGGACAGAAATATAGACATGGAGGCACAGATTCAGATTCACACAACTGGAGGGAGATGGAAGGCACACAGAGAAAGGAGCCAACCTAGACAGTAGCCTATTCTGGTTTGCAGATTATATAAATTACTGATGAACTCTGAGTCAATAATATTGTATCAGTATCACATTAAATAATGTAATAAAATAAAAAAATTCCTTTGGAGTAATTTAACCAGAAGTGAGTCAGTCCAGATATACATACTCTAATTCATGGAATTTTAAGTCTTAAGTGACTTCAAGGCATATTATTAACTTTAGTTTTAGCAAAAGTTCCAGTCTCTTAGAATGTATAATTTCAGAATAGTGCATTGTACTACCCTGGAAACAGAAAGGAAAAAGAAACTCAGAAGGTTGTATAAAGATAAAACTGCTCCAATATCTTTAAACAGTGTGTTTTATCTTTGGGGAGTGTAAAGGGCTGTATCCACTCACCTTGAGCATGCATAAAGACTCAGGTTTCTCTGCAGGCAATCGGCAGAGACAAGAGTTCATGAACTTTTTGGGAAACTGTATTTCTTGTTAAAATACTGCATTGTAGTTAGGGGTAAGTTCTTTTTGGGGTCAAAGATATTTCCAACATGACTGCAGAAATAAACTACTTGAAAGAGGCAATGAAATTAAAGTATTTATTATCCTCAGGTCCTCCTTGAGAAGGAGGTATAGCATCTTTCAAGAAGCCACGTGGAAGGAGCTTTCAAGGAATAGCCTTAATCCAGAATGTGAGTAGCTGATGGGTTGGAAGGAGGAGAGGAAATGAGAGGGGAGGAAGATCCAGGAAAAAGGGTGATGACTCATGGGTGGGAGGGGAGAAGAGGCAATGAGAGGGGAGGGAGGTCCAGGGGAAAAGCTGATGGCTGGTGGGTGGGAAAGGGGGGAAGAGGGAATAAAAGGGGAGGCAAGTTAAGGAGAAAGGTTATAACAGTTTGGGGAACATAAATTAGGAAGCTTGTGAACTCCTCATGGTGGAGAACCTAGCTGCTGAGACAGTGTGCTCAGAGCGTGCTTATGGGGATATCGAGGCAACAGAGAAACTGTGAGGCTTTATATTTAATAAGGATATAGAGTGCTCTTGTCAACAGAAGTGACAGTTTAATATGTTAAAGTGATAACAGCACAAATATTTCTACATGGTTTTGAAAGATACAGCATAAATCTTGGAAACTGAGATTTATGAAGTGACACTCTTAATAAATTATGAAATACTACTGAACTATTCAAAGGAAAAGAGTGTCAGCTCATAATCTTTAGATAAATTTACAGGAATTATGCTAAGTGAAAATAACCAATTGCCAAAGTACATATAAAATATGATTAAACTGCAACACACTCAAAAGGAAGCATTTATAGAGACAGCAACAAAGAAGTATATTTTCTTGGATTAAGAAAGACCAGTTTGTCTTCCAGACAATATTACATGGCTAGAGGCTTCATGTTGTGGGAATAGTTTTGTATTTTCTTTTCAAAATCATTTTTAGTATCAGCGAGATGGCTCAGCAAGCAAAAGCACTTGTTGTACATTAGTTACTTAATAATAGCAGCTTTACCAGGGTCTATGGCCCCGGAGAAAACTAAGTTCTGTATTGTTGTTATGGTTTTGCTTATGTGCATCCTGAACTACTGTAAATGACATGGAAAACAAAGAAGGCAATAAAAAGAAACAAATTAGCAACCAAGGTGAAAAAAACTCCTAGTTAGGGTAGTCTACCTCATGCTTTGAAACAAACAATGTCAACTTCCTGACAGCAAAATAAATAGGTTTTATGTTGGTTATTGTTTTAATTCGGTGTATGTATCTGGCATTCTTCTCAGTGCTAAAGATCGAGTTGGCAGAATAACCAGGAGGCTGGCTATCCTTAGAGAGTCTATGTTTCTAATGGCAGGAAAAAAAAAAGAAAGAAAACAAATTAACATGTGGTTTATTGAGAAAAGTCTGAGTATATGAAATAACACAGCGTAAACAGATGAAGTTTCAAATGTTATGGCTTGCAGCTGTATTGATGGAATATTGAGACCGAGTATACTGGGATGAGAGTTCAAGAGCATGACATCTGAGTCCTAAAATTTACAAAATTAATGGGATAAAATATTATTTACAATTAATACATGAGTACATGTAAAATACTTTTGTTATTATTATATGTCATGCCCAAGAATATAATAACAACAGGCTGGTATTTAATTTAGCCCCTCAAATATACTCTTCTGTGATATGGTATTTCCTTCTGTATCCTGTGATTACCATTGATTACTAAAGAAAACTACTTTGGACCTATAGCAGGGCAGAACTTAGTTAGGCGTGGAAAGCTAGGCTGAATATTGAGAGAAAGAAGATGGAGTCAGAGAGAACCCATGTAGCCCCACCAGAGCTAGGTGGAACTTTAGTCGGTAAGCCACAACCACACGAAGATACATAGATTAATAGAAATTGGTTAAATTAATATGTAAGAGTTAGCCAATAAAAAACTAGAGCTAATGAGCCAAGCC
Organism: Chionomys nivalis; assembly: GCF_950005125.1. Lineage (NCBI taxonomy): Eukaryota > Metazoa > Chordata > Mammalia > Rodentia > Cricetidae > Chionomys > Chionomys nivalis. The sequence continues at coordinate 26,877,168 of NC_080106.1, forward strand.
GTGATTTAATTAATTCAGTTTCTGTGTGATTATTCTGGGTCTGAGCTGACAAACAGCTGGAAACCAACAAGCAGGTCTCCCTCTATCACTTCTGCAAGGTGATATGGGTTTTATAATAATGCAAGAAATAAAACAATCCAAGATTGGAAGATAAATGTTTTTGTTTGTTATACTTTGGAGACCCTCTGTGCCTAGTAATAAGAATAAATGTAGCCAGGCGGTGGTGGCGCACGCTTTTAATCCCAGCACTCGGGAGGCAGAGACAGGTGGATCTTTGTGAGTTCGAGACCAGCCTGGTCTACAAGAGCTAGTTCCAGGACAGGCTCCGTAGCTACAGAGAAATCCTGTCTCGATAAAACAACAACAACAACAACAACAACAACAACAAAAAAAAAAAACAAAAAACAAAAAAACAAACAAACAAAAAAAAAGAATAAATGTAGAAGCCATTATAATCATTTAAACACAGAAATCATGATGCAATTAGTTTAGCATCTTAACATTATATCACTTTGTATTAGATATTTGGGACAATACAGATCGAAAGTAACTCAACTCATTGTTCACCAAAACACTCTGAAAATTGTGTGCTATTCTACAAGAAACCGTATTTGGTATGTGAGAAAACTAAGGCCTGAAGAGGTAAAAAATATTCTAAACTGGAATCAACATCAGTACCATTGGGATGAAGAATAAAAAACTGGAATTTGGCAGCCCTACAACCTGTGAAAAACCCGCGAAAACCTCTGAAGACTAGAGGAGACATACACATCCTCTGCTAGTCAGACTCGACCTCCTAATCAATACCATAACTGGGCTGGAGTAATTGATAATTAGCAACACTAGAACTAACTTAATGTTTCTCACAACCGTTAGAGCCAGGTATCAGTGCCTGTTTCTGAGGCTATTATGATGAGGATGATTCAAGCCAGCCAGAACTGTATTACTGATATGAGAAGATCTGGGAATTATTGGAACAAATGCCTTTATCCCACCTACCTGACCCCTTTTGGATCTTGTCAGTTCATCATAGTGACATTGCCAGCTAGTTTTCATTAGTAATTTCATAGCACATTTTGCTGGAACATCTTTAACCTATGGATTAGAGCGTCTGGGAGAATAAGTATATTTTCCTGCCCTATGTATAATTGTGGTGCATAGCCTTCAGGATTCTTTCTTCTATTGCAGAAGTCACATTGCTTTCTTTCCTTGGGGTGCCATACTGTTATATGGTGGGTACACAGCTAAGCAGAAATCATATACAGTATGTGAATTTGTCCTTTCTGTGACCTGAGCAGCATTCAAACTCAACATGAAGAATTTCAGTTGATTCTTCAGAAATAGGAATTAAGGATCATTCATTGTACAAGATAACACAAAATAGCTGAGAAAAAACATAAGCCAGGCAATTAGAATCAAGTGGAATTTTTCCTGTGTTCTACATGACCTTGGCTAAATAATTTAAAGACACTGACTTGATTTCCTTATATGAAATATTGTTTGGATACCATTGTTTCATTGCATTTTTGCAGAGGTTTAGTGATCTATCACTTAGAAAGCCTTCAGCAGGGTTTGTATACAAATGACATTAAATGAATGCCTGTGTTCTTCCTCTTCTCTTTTACATGTTGAAATGACTGAAGAGGTGCATGTAATTCACCAAGGACATCACCAAGGTGTTAGCATCAAAGAATCCTAAGGTAAGAATAATCTTTGATCATCATATACCGTTTCCCTTGATGGTTGGTTCCAGAAATCAACAACTCTCTGTCGTCTCTAATGCTCTGCATTAAAGCAATGCTTTATCTACTTGAACAGCTAAACATCTATTCAAAACCCAACTACTTAGACTGAAAAAAAAGCACAATATATCAAGCAGGAAATAATTTGATTTCTCGAATGTGTCATGACCTAGATTATGTTGACTTTCAGAGTGCTACATTTGTTCCTCTTGCTGAATGTACTTTTAATAAAACATTTGCTTTAAATAAGTTTCTGGCTTATCCTTAAAAACTAGATAGACAAATTTCAAAGGAAATTACATTTGTTCTTAAGATTTTGAATCATAGCCTGGACAAGAATACTCTTACCTATTTTGGACTATAGATAATTATCTAAATTCTGAATTTACATAAATCAAAAAGCATGAGTAAGGATCAGTATCTCTTGAATATAAAGTTATGTCTTATTTTTATTTATTTTTTTATTGAAAAAAAAATTTTCCGCCTCCTCCCCGCCTCCCATTTCCCTCCCCCTCCTCCCGCCCCTCCCCCCCTCCCCCCACTCCTCTTCTCCTCCCTCTCCAGTCCCAGGAGCAGTCAGGGTTCCCTGCACTGTGGAAAGTCCAAGGTCCTCCCCCCTCCATCTAGGTCTAGGAAGGTGAACATCCAAACTGTCTAGGCTCCCACAAAGCCAGAACCTGAAGTAGGATCAACACCCCGTGCCATTGTCCTTGGCCTCTTGTCAGCTCTCATTGTCCGCCATGTTCAGAGAGTCCGGTTTTATCCCATGCTTTTTCAGTAGCAGTCCAGCTGGCCTTGGTGAGCTCCCAATAGATCGGTCCGACTGTCTCAGTGGGTGGGTGCACCCCTCGTGGTCCTGACTTCGTTGTACATGTTCTCCCTCCTTCTGCTCCTCATTAGGACCTTGGGAGCTCAGTCCGGTGCTCCAGTGTGGGTCTCTGTCTCTATCTCCCTCCATCGCTAGATGAAGGTTCTATGGTGATATGCAAGATATTCATCAGTATGGCTATAGGATAGGTTCATTTCAGGTTCCCTATCCTCAGGTGCCCAAGGAACTAACTGGGGACATTGCCCTGGGCATCTGGTAGCCACCCCAAGTTCAAGTCTCTTGCCAACCCTTAGGTGGTTCCCTTAACTAAGATATGAGTTTCCCTGCTCCCCTATCCAACCTTCCTATATCCCCAATCATCCCGTTTCCCCAAGTTCCCCTCATCCTCTCCTTCAAACTTTTCTTTCTCCATCTCCCCTTACCCCCATCCCAATTTTTTGCCCGGCACTCTTGTCTACTTCCCATAGCCAGGAGGATAACTATATGTTTTTCCTTGGGTTTGCCCTCTTGTTTAGCTTCTTTAGGACCACATATTACAGACTCAGAGGCCCCCTATCCTTAGCTAGAAACCAATTATGAGTGAGTACATCCCATGATCTTCTTTTTGGGTCTGGGTTACCTCACTCAGGATAGTATTTTCTATTTCCATCCATTTGCATGCAAAATTCGAGAAGTCATTGTTTTTTACTGCAGAGTAGTACTCTAATGTGTATATATTCCACACTTTCTTCATCCATTCTTCCATTGAAGGACACCTAGGATGCTTCCAGGTTCTGGCTATTACAAATAATGCTGCTTGTTTGACGAAGAACTCATCTGAACCTCTCCCCAAAACACACAAGTGGCATGTTTCAAGGTAGCTTGATATGTAGTATGGAAGAGGGGACTTCCCACACCTGCCTCAGAGCCAGCCATCTGGGGAGAGTTTATGGTGAGGATGTCAGAATGTAGCTTCCAGAGGTTTTTTTTTAATTTATTTATTAAAAATTTGCACCTCCTCCCATTTACCTCCCACTCCCCCTCTCGCCCCCTCTTCAGTCCTAAGAGCAGTCAGGGTTCCCTGCCCAGTGGGAAGTCCAAGGTCCTCCCCCCTCCATCCAGGTCTAGGAAGGTGAGCATCCAAACAGACTAGGCTCCCACAAGGCCAGTCCATGCAGTAGAATCAAAACCCAGTGCCAAATATGCCCCATACCAACCATTGTAATATGGAAGAGTAAGAACACCTGTTGTTTGTTTGTTTGTTTGTTTGTTTCTTTCTTTCTTTCTTTCTTTCTTTCTTTCTTTCTTTCTTTCTTTCTTTATTAAAGATTTTTGTCTCCTCCCCGCCACCACCTCCCTAAAAGAAGAACCTGGCATGTACTCATTCATAATTGGTTTCTAGCCATAAATAAAGGACATTGAGCCTATAATTCGTGATCCTAGAGAAGCTAAATAAGAAGGTGAACCCAAAGAAAAACATATAGTCATCCTCCTGGATATTAACCTTCATCAGGAGATGAAAGGAGACAGGGACAAAGACCCACATAGGAGCACCGGACTGAAATCCCAAGGTCCAAATCAGGAACAGAAGGAGAGAGAGCACCTGTTGTTTCTAAAATACTTTTTAAGAATGGTGTAATTGCCAGGTAGAGCCAGCTTCATGCATTGTTATATTCAGGTTACGAAAATACAACTTTTAATAACTTAAGGGCCTATGATAGCATATATGTATCTAAAAGTAATGTAAAGTACAATTATATGTGAAGTTGAAAATCAATATAATATTTACATTTGTATCACCTCCATGATTAATTTAGAGCAAGTACAATAAATCTAAATAAATTACGAAAGAAAAAAAAAACCCAATGCCATTGTCCTTGGCTTCTCAGTCACCCCTCATTGTCAGCCACATTCACAGAGTCCCGTTTGATCAAATACTCGTTCAGTCCCAGTCTAGCTGGCCTTGGTGAGCTCCCATTAGATCAGTCCCACTGTCTCAGTGGGTGCACCCCTGGCGGGCCTGACTTCCTTGCTCATGTTCTCCCTCCTTCTGCTCTTTATTTGGACCTTGGGAGCTCAGTCCAGTGCTCCAATGTAGGTCTCTGTCTCTATCTCCATCCATCGCCAGATGAAGGTTCTATGGTGATATGAAAGTTATTCTCCCCATCTCCCCTTACTCCTACCCCCGTGCTCCCAGCTTTTTCCTGGCAATCTTGTCTACTTCCAATATCCAGGAGGATAACTACATATTTTTCTTTGGGTTCACCTTCTTATTTAGCTTCTCTAGGATCATGAACTATAGGCTCACTGTCCTTTATTTATGGCTAGAATCCACTTATGAATGAGTACATACCATATTCATCTTTTTGGGTCTGGGTTGTCTCACTCAGTAAAGTGTTTAGCAAGGTGATATGAAAGATCTGAACATGGGAGCTTCTGGCCTGCATTTCATTAGATAGGGAAGAAGGATTCTTCTGCTGAGGTGAACTTGTTTCTCTATGGTCTGCAGTAACAGTAACAACAATAGAACAATGATTCCACCTGCCACTATTACGAAGTCAGTTTTCATAATATAAACATCTAAGTGAAGACGGTGATGCCAGTTCAGTCTTCTCTGATTTCACATGCCCATGCTGCTTTAATATAACTAGTGGGATTAGTTATGAATTAGACAGAGTTGGCTGGTTTACAGGACAAAGAAACATGTAACCTGGAATTTCCCTCTGAGTATTCTGTGTTCCCCCTTCTAGGCTAGACATATGCTGGAGCAGAAGTCCTCTATTTGCCTCACTGTATCTTTTTCCAGTGAAGCCATCTTTTTAGGAGAAGCACATAACTGTTGACCCATGAAGGACAGCCGGATTTAATAATGTCACAGAGGTCACACAGTAACTTCCCAGTCTTTTCTACTTACACATTCAATGCAGAAAACCATAATGATCTCGAGTGAGGGTACATATTTATCCCAGATTAAAAAAATCAAAGAAGTCTGATTAATCAGGATCAAAGTTCAAAATTCTTCCTGCACCGTCTCCAATTTCATTCAAATTACCACATGCCTCTCTTAGCTTTGAAATTATCTCTTTTTGCTTCTATTGGTGTCTGGATTATATTGATATTTTTCTGAGATTTGGAGAGTTAGTAACTTCTTCTTCTTCTTCTCTCCTATCCTGTCCGCTCCCCGCTGCTTCCCTCTGCTCTCCTCTCTCCCCTCCCCCTCTCTTTCTCAGAACTTCTTGTGTATGATTTTGTAATCTAATACCTTGAATAAAATGTCCACTTTTCCCTTCAGGACTTGCTTGAGTTTCCAGCAGTTGCTGTTTATTATTATGCTGTACTTCCTTCAAGGTACCTGTTTCAAGTCATATTTTTTTCTTCTCTGTGTGATTATTTACATTTTTGCTGCCTTCTTTTCTACAATATGGGTTTTATAATAGCAAAGGCCAGTTTTTCTGGTGGCCACTTTACATTTCAGGAAGGAAAACAAGTGGAAAGATGCTTTCCACTTAAGACTCTCAGTGTTGATTGTTACAGCTAGTACACAAAAAGTGCTCAATAACTGTACTTCATATGAATACATGGCATAGTTGACTACCTTCTTAGGCAGACAAAAAATATTTATTCAGAATACTTCAGAGTATTAATAGCCTGAAACTGAATAAATGCTATTTTACTTTATTGCATATATTAGATTAGTCCATGTAAATGCAATTTAATCAATTATTTACAATTTAGAAAATGAAGAAAAGCTAAAAATAATTTAGTTTATTACCACATAATCTAAAATTTTGGTGGAAACTACTACTAATAGTTAGATTTTTCATTCTTCTGTATTAATGTCAAGTCAATCAGCTTTAATGACATATCATTTGCATGTGTTGTCAATTTCATTAAATGCTTGTATTTGTGCCTGTATGCCCATGCATGTGGTTCCAAACTATACTTAATCATTTCAATTGCTTCTGACATTTATTGTAAACCATATTTTAATGAAAACTTTGTTTATGATTCTTGATAAACGACCCTGATTATTCTGGTGCAAATTTGAGTGATTACTTTAATAAATGCTTATAACACTTGTGTAGTGTGTTGCTATTTTACTTGAGGTGATGTTATTTTTCATTTCTTAGAAATTTATTTTATCCCTATGAGGGATTTCATCTGCTGTATTACACATGCTAGTTTAGTGTATATCTTTCAGCTGCATCATCTAACTTCAGAACTTGTGTATCATTGCTTTTCCATATAGCACATTGTTTTACTAGAATGTCTTTCCTGCTTCTAAAAATATGATTTTTGTTTTCTATTAAATCTGTGTCATTTCCTTCAACTCTACTTTGACTACTTATGTGTTTTCAAGGATAGAAGCACTCTTGAACTGTACGGAATGACTGAAAATTGTGTATGCCATTGAAATGTCACTGATTACTTTCTGGACAACTAATTTAGTGATTATTACTTGTCGGCTGCTTGGCTCATTAACAATTAAGGAAGAATAGCAAAAATGTATTTTTTTCTGGAAGCTTACATCTTCTTTTAAAAAAATAAAATAAAATTATTTTGAGTATCAGCAATAGCAGTATAAATCTGACTAAAGGATTCTGAGGTCTAAGTACTAAAGAGGTATCCTGACTAAGATGAACTTCACATTTCAGTGAGTAAAACATACCAAAGGATGACTTCCACTTGAGAGAACACCTTTAATATCTGTTGGTGTAGTAGCCATGAATGAAAACTGACTCTTAGTTAACCTACTATTTTTATATAAAAGAGTGCCTGTGTACTGTGCATGTGCCTATTGCAAGGAGAGCCAGGCTTCTTGTTCTTCCCGGCCACCCAGATAGTTTAGCCCCAAAATAACCACACAGAAACTGTACTAATTAAATCAAAGCTTGGCCCTTTAGCTCTAGTTTCTTATTGGCTAACTCTTATATTAGTTTAACCCATTTCTATTCATCTGTGTATCACCATATGGAAGTAGCTTACCAGGTAAAATTCCCAGTGTCTGTCTCCAGTGGATCCATGGCATCTTTCTGACTCTTGCTTTTCCTAGCATTCAGTTCTGTCTTCCCCGCCTACCTAAATTCTGCCCTATCAACAGGCCAAAGCAGTTTCCTTTTTCATTAACCAATGAAAGAAACACACATGGGACTCCCACATGACCTCCCCTTTTCTGTTTAAATAAAAAGGAAGGTTTTAACTTTAACATAGTAAAATTATATATAACAGGTAGCAAGCAAGAATTACAGTTATAATATTTCTATTTACTTTATCTTTTATTATAATTAAAGAAAACTATAACTATCTATTTATTCTTCAAATCCATCAAAGACTCCAGTAAACCTAAATAATCAGGATGTATAGTATAAGCAACTTTCAAAATTCTAGAATTGACAGAGACATCTTGCAGCCTGAACAGTAACCTAAAGTTCCTCTGCATCATTGGGGCATCCATCTTCAGCCTACAGACCCATAGTATCTAGCAGATTTTTCCATTAATCAGGAAATTTTAAAGAGAGTTCCACCTATATTGGCAGTTTGTCAGTCACTTTCTTCTGTGTCCTGCAGAATGTCTAGCAGACTCTTTCATGAAGCAAGAACCCCGAAGGATCATCTCAACTTTAGGCAAGTTCAGCAGTCATTTCTCTGTGGGTTCTGTGTGTCCAGCTTTTACAGCATACCTTGAAGCAGTTCAGGCAAGAGCAGTTTCTTGCCCAAATGGCTAACAAACTCCATAAGGAGCCTTTTCAATGGCCATCTTCCACTTGAAGTAGATTGGTGCTGCCAGGAGCAAATGTGTGCCACATCATGAAAATTCCTAAGTGTTTAAACATTTTAAATGCCATATTCTGAAGGTCTCTGAAAGATTTAAAGAATACATGTCTAACTGAAACATATACTTCTAGAAAATCTAACTAACATGACTACAAGCTTGACTATTATAGATATTATCTATTATCCTATATTTATTAATTATGCATTACATTTTAAAATGAGCTACACAAACACAATACCTTAATCAAGATAAGAAATACATATACATATAAGAAAACTGACCTTAAATTTATATCAATAAACCAAGATCCATACCAATGCAATTATTCATATCTTTATCATATCTTCCTTTAAATGTAAACATTTATAGACAATATTTGGGAATATGGGCATAGATTTGTCCATACTGCTTCCTGATGTTTGAGGGTGCTGTTAATCAGGCCTTTTGTGGTGTATCCTGTGTGCTAGTTTCAATCTCAGTTGCCAGTTATGCAAAGTAATTTTTGAGGGTGTTTTGTTTTTAATGTTTCCTTATTAGGTTGGTACAGTGAGCATATTTTAAGATATTTCTTAGTTATTATATTTTTTATCATACTCCATCATAAGGGAAAAGATCAATAAAACAACTGACAAGAAATGCTGGAGTTAGTGTGGGGAAATTCAAACCTTCATTCAATGTTGATGTGATTACAAATTGATATAGCCACTATGGAAATCAGTGTGGAGAATTCTCAAAAAGATAAAAATAAATCTACCATGAGACCCAGCTACACCATTATTTGCATACACCCCAAAGCCTTGGCAGCCTACTCTACAGATACATCATGAGTCATGTTAGTGTTTCTCGACTCACAGTAGATAGAAAATGGAAAGAGGGTAAATGTCCTTCAACCCAATGAATAACAAAATCTGATACATATACACTATGAAATATCATACAACTGTAAAGACAAATAAATTATAAACTTTGCAACTAAAAAGTTAGAACTACAAAAGATCATACTGAGTGAGGTAACACATACCCAGAAAAGCAAACATTACATGGTCTGTTTTGTTGGTGACTCCTAGCTTCAGATCTTCTGATGTGATACATAGCCTGGAATAACTGCAGAAACAAATAGTAAGTGGAAGACTTGCTAGGATATTATTTGTGGAATAATAAAGAGGAGAATAGTTAGATGGTTTCTAAAAGTGACCTGATAAGAAAAATAGGAAAAGTAGGATCTTTAGTGAGGAGAGAGATGCACATAGAAGAAGGAAAGAAGAGGAAAAATAACAATAAGAATGTAAGATGAAGCCAAGAGGAATTACTCTTCTATCATTTTGGAAGGTCCAGGGACCAAATACAAGTCTCTGTGCTTGAGTGCTCGTGTTTTACCATTTACTAATCATAAAGGTTCAAGTTAATTTTACTTGGGAAGAGAAGTGGTCTATATAGGTCATGAGAGACAAGGGAACAAGAACCTCCTGAGTCACTGCCTTTTCAGCCCTTGTCTACCTGCCTCTGACTACTGGGTTTGATGAAACAATTCTAAAGGAATCCACTATGCTTGTCCTTATAACACTACTATTTAGGCTTCTCTATCTTTTATCAGGAGAATTAATTGCAATATAACCAGGTTTGGTTTGTTTGTTTGTTTTAGGGTTCTAGTGATCAGAGCAAAGGATTTATGCTCGACCTCTGTTATGCTAGAGTACAACAGTGTCACATTTTCATTGTTGCAGCTTTTAATTTTAAGAAAGGATCTTGCTGAATATCATATAGATTAGATTTCAGCTTGATTTGTGGCCTAGGAAGGACTTGAATCTATTTCTCCCTTGCCATAATCTACCCAGAACTGGGATTCTATTCTTTTTGTTTTTCTTCTTTTCTTTTTTTTTTTTCATTTTATTGAAAATAATGTTTTTTCTTATACAGTATATCCTGATTATAGTTTCTCCTAATTCTACTCCTCCCAGGTCCTCCATCATCTCTGCTGCCTTCTCAATCTAATACTTTTCTGGCAGAGACCCACCACCTGGCCTGGCATGAAGTTTGTGTGTATGTGTGTGTGTATAAACATACACATTCTTATGTGAGTGTTCCTTGTCTCATTCTTTTACTAAAGTTAAGTTTTAATGCATTTTCCAGAGATGTCAGCTATTCTAACTTGAGTCAAAATTTGGACAATAAATACATGTATTCAATAAAATATGTTTAGCTTCCTTTCATTCTATGAAAATAAAATTCAACCTGATATAGATCAATGTACTGTAGGCTTATATTCTAAGTTAAATAAAACTTTTTGAGAAGATGAACTTTATGTTGTGTCTTATAATTTTCAAATACTGAATTGCAATGAAACAAAGAATCATTTCTGCACAAAGATTTATGGGTTAGCAGATCCCCCAATAGTTATCTCTCTGGCTTCTACTCTATATTAATTAAAAGTCTTAAAAGTCTAATTTCTTCTGCCCTTTGCCACAGACGACTGATCTGAACAATTACTCCAGGCAGAATCTGCTGGTTGTACCAGCTCAGGTGAATAATAAAATAGAAATATAATTTAGTTAATTTTGAAATCTGTCAATGTCTTCACATAAAAAAGAACTTTATATTTGATTAGAGAAAATAAATGTTTCTTTTCAAAGCCATATTTGTGTTATGTGCTAGGGTAAGATATTTATTTCTCCTGTGATCATCACAATAACACTTTATAGATATCAACATGGCAAGCAGTTTTTTCTTATATCCATTCAATAGATGAAGGAAATGTAGCACTCTATTGATAGAAGGAACTGGGTATGTAGTTGTTTTCATAATGAATATTAGACACCCTAATGTTTTTATCTTGAGCCATTATAGTAGTTATTATTTTGCTTTGATAAACACATTTATTCTCCACAAAAGTCCTCAGTAAAGTATAGAATTATATCCAGTTTATATCCAGTAAAACAAATTAAAAAAGTATATATATGCATACATGTGTATGCCCATTTACATGACCATGTGTGATGTGGGATTCCCTCTGTGACATAAAAACTGTGCAGTTTTTTTTTTTTTTTTAATAAGAGTTTCCTGGTTTGCTAGCACAAATTGTTCTGATTCTTTTGGAAGGTCCAGTTATGGACATTTAAATGGGGTCTGTGAGCAAACTGTTACAACTTTCTTAATGGCAAGATAAACGTGCTTTTGTGCCTAAAAATCAGGCGATGTATGTGGCTCTCAGAGGTGGTGAACATGTGCTTGCCATGTTGAACTGATCAGAGCAAGCAGGCAGGGCCGTGTTGGCTATTTTAATACTTGCTTAGAACTAAAAAAGAAGGGAGGACTTCTGATCAGAAAATAATTACAGATACACAATAAAGACAGATTCAGATTTTTTTTTTAAAAAAAGACGTCTACATGGGTCACAGACAGCCATAAATTAAAGGAGTAAAGAAAAATAAGCCACGTAAAGATGGAATTTACAGTCCTGAGTTCCTTGCTCGTGCTCACTCTCCTTCTGCGAGGGGTGCACCCACACACTGAGGCAATGGGGATGTTCTATCGGGAACTCACCAAGGCCAGCTGGCCGGGAACTGAAAAAGCATGGGACAAAACCGGTCTCGCTGAACATAATGGACAATGAGGACTACTGAGAACTGAAGAACAATGGCAATGGGTTCTTGATCCTATTGCACATAATGGCTTTGTGGGAGCCCAGGTAGTTTGGATGCTCACCTTAATAGACCTGGATGGAGGTGGGTGGTCCTTGGACCTCCCACAGGGCAGAGAAACCTGCTTGCTCTTTGGGCTGAGGAGGAAGGAAGACTTGATTGGGGGAGGGGGAGGGAATGGGAGGTGGTGGCGGGGAAGAGGCAGAAATCTTTAATAATTAAATAAATTAATTAATAAAAAAAGGAAAAAAAAAGATGGAATTTACACAAAGAGTCTGGATTATGCATACTATGTGTTTTCTTTGAATTTTTGACTGTGAAGGCACTAAGTACAGAGAGATATTTCATTGTATGGACTGCTACATAAAGATATCTTGACTTAAGAATTTGACTATAAGGATAACTTGCTTTGGAAAAGAGATTCTTCTTATGTTTCCACAGAGGATGAGAACCTGTGAAATTTTTTCAGACTAATGCGGTTTGAGGGACCAAGATCCCCAAAATGTTGTCATGAACACCCCCCAAAATTCTTTGCCCAACAACAAGCAAGAAACAGTTTGGAAAGAACTAAGCTAAAATTCCTTAAATGATTTTTTATAAATGTTTATGTACATTTAAATGGGGATATGCTATAGAGATTTATATTGGTATGGATCTTGGTTTATTGATACAAATTTAAGATCAATTTTCTTATATATATATTTCTGGTCTTGATTAAGATATTGTGTTTGGGCAGCTCATTTAAAATGTAATGTATAGTTAAGAAATATAGGTTAATAGAAAGTCATCTATAATAGTCAAGCTTGTAGTCATGATAGGTTTTCTAGATGTACAGAGATATATTTCAGATGAATAGATATTCTTCAGATCTTTCAAAGACTACAGAATATGGCATTTAAAATATTTTAAGAAATTAGAACTTATTATGACAATGAGACATATCTGTTCTTGGCAGCAGCAATCTACTTCAAGAGGATGATGGGAATCAAAGAGATTCCTTAGGGAGTTTGCCAGCCATTTGGGTAAGAAACTTATTTCCTGGACTGGTTGATGTTATGCTTTGTTGTTGGAGGGAGGCTGCTAGTTAGTTCCTGGCTGCTTAGCCTTGACATAATCACACAGAAATTGTATTAATTAAAACACTACTTGGCCTTTTAGCTCTAGATTCTTCCTAGTTGCTAACTCTTGCATCTCAATTTAACTCATATCCATTAATCTGAGCATCACCACAAGGTCATGGACTACCAGCAAAGTTTCAGCACATCTGTCTTTGACAGCCACTCAATGGCTTCTGCCTGACTTTACTTTCTTCCTCCAAAAGCATCCAGTTTAGGTTTCCCTGCCTAGCTCTGTTCCCCTATAGCTCTTCTATAGGCCCAAAGCAGTTCCTTTATTTATCAATGCTAATCAATCCCACACCACCTCCCCTTTTCTACATAAGTAAAAAGGAAGGTTTTAACTTGAACATAGTAAAATACATATAACAAAATAGTTATAAGGCAAAAATTATAGTTACAATATTTATATCTACTTTATCTTTTATCATAACTAAGGAAAACTATATTATTACTATCTATTCTTTAACTCCTCTGTATACAGATGCTGGAACTTTACCCAATAAGCCACAGCCTTGTGGTGATACACAGAATACTGGAGATGGGTTAATTTAAGATATGAGTTAGTCAGAAATATGCTTAAGGTATTGGCCAAACAGTATTGCAAATAATTATTTCAGGGCTGAGCAGCCAGAAACAAACAAGCAGCCTCTTACAACCCATGTGTATACTGTGTCTAAATGGGCATGAGGCCCATCTCTATTTCTCTTTTCCTTACTCACTTAAAACAGAATCTATAGCTAATCTGACAACCAGCACATCCTACAATTCTCCTGTCTCTGGCCTCTACATTGTTGGGACTATAGGCTTATAGGCTGTCATGCCTAGCTTTGAGTTTGGGGCTAGAATTTGAACTAAGGTCTGCAAGCATGCACAACCCACATACTTTTCCACTGAGCTATCTCTTTATCTCCCCAAACTATCATTTGGTAAATTAAAACACAAATTGAATAGAAGATATTCAATGTCATGAAACTTAATGCATGTTTGGGATGGGAAAATTTTAATTTTTAAATAGATACTTTACCTCCATTGATCAAACAACTTGTTATCCTTGTGTCTTTTATAGATTCTTACAAAAAGGCCAACACGATTGTAAATTTAAAGCCATATTTAGAGACTTGTGTATTTTTTGAGTATCTGTAATCATGTTCTTTTTTATTGTTTTTGGTGTGAGTGGTAGGAGGTTGCATGCTTGTCTCTTTGCTTTGTTTGGCTTTTGTAATAAATCAAGGATGCAATTTGAGTCATGGGGACAGACTTCCAAGAAGCAACTAACTCGGGAATCATTTAGCATAAGGTGCTTCCATAGGCGTTAGCACCTTTCTTCCCTTGTTTGCTTCACACTTTTTCTGTTACTTTGTTGACACCATTCACAATTGTGCAAATGACATTATCAGATTGTCAGATAAATTGAAAGAATTATCTCACGGGTCTTAATGAACACACACACACACATGATATACATTTGCCTTTTGATAACAAGAAATGATCCCTCATTTGAAATGCAATTTTGCCATTGAAATACTTCCTAGATATTTATTTCAGTTTTCTTGGGAAATGACAACTCTGGCGATAAACATTGATACACTTTCACTTAAGGTGAGTTTTAGCATTAGATAGTTGAGCTAACAGTGGCAGCTTGGCATTTATTAGCATATGAAAACATTCAAGAATGTAGCTCTTGGGGAAAGCAGTAATCATAGACAAACAAATTGTAAATTTTGTTTTGAATAATAGTGAACTAATAATAGCTTCATACAAGATAGGTTTCAATATGAGATGAAGAAATAAGCAGTGCACAGTAAGAAGTCTTGTAAGAGTGTCTGAACATAAAGATCAGGCTACGATGCTGATGCCTTGCTTCGAGAAAGAGAACAAATCAAAACAAACCAGGAGGGATAAATAATCATAATTGACAGTCTAAATAAGACTGTCTCTACAACAAAGACGAGTGCTCCTTTAACATCTATTTCTTTTCAGTGTATTTTTCTAAAGAATAAAAAAAAATGTAGAATAACTCAAGGAGAAAGTCAGGGATTGTCAAGTGTAGTATGCGAATTGGTGTAGTCAAGCAACTTAGTTTTAGGTATCTGTCTATTTACTGCCTGTGTTCTTCCACCATGATTCCACGCTTTTCTTGATTACTGTGCATGCAGAATATAAACACGTCTTCCATCGGTACTAGGTACAATATTGTCACAAACCCTACAGTGATTCATTTATTTGTAAACATTTGCATAGATTCATAAAATTTTTCAAATAAGCATTACTCATGTATCAGACAATAAGTGTATAAAACATATTGTGAGTCTGAATTATATGAACCTAGATATCATCCACCCAGACTTTCCCATTTTTATTTCTATTCAAGAGTACATCATTACCATGGGTTCTTAGCATCTGTCATTGGTAGTAGATCTATGGTTCTTCAGTGCTAAGTCAAGTCCTGTGACAGGGTGGGAGCCACTTGGGCTTCTCATCACCATCGATTAAGACAACACTTTGTATCAATTTACTGGTTCTTTGACTTTTGCTGGGACTTACTCAAAATGTGAATCTTGTCCTCAGTTATGATCAATATTACAGATTGATTTCACATTTTTGCTTTTTATATGCTATCTAAAAAGATGAAAGTTAAGGTAAGATTTACTGGGAAGCCAATATTGTCAAAGGATGCTGTAAAAATTATAATATCTGTACAAAAAGAATGTTTTTTGTTTAATAGTTAGCTACAATGTATATTTATTATTCAATAATGAGTGTTTCTGGCAAGGAGCTATAATAAAATTCCAAGATTCATATTTATATTTTAATATTCTGGTGTAGTAGAATTTATAGATATTACTAAGATTTACTCTATTAGGAGATATAACTTACAGAAGTTGGCAATTTAAGCTTTTTCCATGGGTGTGTTTTTCCATCTCATGGCAATTTCATTTCCTAATGACAATGTCAAACAACTTGCTTATTTGTCATTAATTGTTTCTTAATAAAGTGTTCAATAAAATATGTTATTTATTCTATTTATTTCATGTTTGTCACCCACTGGTAACTTGTGAAGTGTGCTAGCAGATATGAAACATAAAACTTATTTTTATATTGTTATTTATATTTTTCTGACATAGATTACAACCATTGTAAATTTAGCGTAATGATTACTTTCCTGTATATTCTAATCACTACCCCAACACTATTTTCTTCCTTTTACTTTGAGCTGGTTGAAAGGGTTTGAAGTATAGATGACTACTTGCTTGTCACAAAATTATTTAAATATTCTTATTTTATTTTATTTTATTTTATTTGAGGCAGGGTTTCTCTGTGTAGCTTTGGAGCCTGTCCTGGGACTCAGTCTGTAGACCAGGCTGGCCTCGAACTTACAGAGATCCCTATATGTCTGCCTCCCAAGTGCTGGGATTAAAGTTGTGTGCAGCCACCATCACCTGGCCCCATTTAATGCCATGTCTGGGCTGTTAACTATTTTCTCCTGGAGAGTAGGCTCACTAAGACCAGGGAGTTTCCTTCTGTAACTGGCAATGAATGTGCTGGCAAGCCAAGAGAAAGTGTAAGTCCTGTGCCAGTGAACACCATTTTGAACTTTTAAAATAGTCTAGCATGAACCTTTAGTACATACAAGGTATGATGAGGGTATATATTTTGGAATTGAGAATTAAATTCTATTTATTTATTTTAATTTTATTTTTAAATTTCATTTTATATTCCAACCACAGTTCTCCCCCTTCCTGCCCTCACCCTGCCTCCTTCCAGTCCACCCCCTATCCACTCCCATGAGAAGTCCAAAAAGTCTGTGTGTGTGTGTGTGTGTGTGTGTGTGTGTGTGTGCTTCCCTTCTTTAGGTTTTGCTGGTATCGGATTATCTATTGCTTGTGCTTTTGTGGGTACAGCTAACATCCTTGGATTGTAGTTTTCTTTTTTGTTCTTTCTTTAGGGCTGGATTTATTGTTTAAGTTTGTTTTTTATGAAGTATCTTTTTTTTTTTTTTTTTTGGTTTTTCGAGACAGGGTTTCTCTGTGGCTTTGGAGCCTGTCCTGGAACTAGCTCTGTAGACCAGGCTGGTCTCGAACTCACAGAGATCCGCCTGCCTCTGCCTCCCGAGTGCTGGGATTAAAGGCGTGCGCCACCATCGCCCGGCTTTATGAAGTATCTTATTTGCACCATCTATCATGATTAAAAGTATTGCTTATTAAAGAAGTTTGGGTTGGCATCTGTGGTCTCTTAGTGTCTGCATAATGTCTGTCTGGGACCTTCTAACTTTCAGTGCCTCCATTGAGAAATCAAGGATTTTTCTGCATTTATATATTACTTGGCATTTTTCCTTTGCAGTTTTTAATATTCTTTATTCTATATATTTTGTGTTTTCATTATTATGTGCCCAGGGTACTTTTGGGGAGGTCCAGTCTATTTGGCGTTCTGAAGGCTTCTTGTATTTTCAGAGGCATTTCCTTCTTTTGATGGGGAAGTTTTTTTTTTGTTGTTTTTTGTTTTTTGTTTTTTTTTTTTGGTTTTTCGAGACAGGGTTTCTCTGTGGTTTTGGAGCCTGTCCTGGAACTAGCTCTTGTAGACCAGGCTGGTCTCGAACTCACAGAGATCCACCTGCCTCTGCCTCCCAAGTGCTGGGATTAAAGGCATGCACCACCACCGCCCGGCTTGATGGGGAAGTTTTATTCTATGATTTTATTAAGTATATGTGCTGTGCCATTGAGCTGGTATTCTTCTCCTTTTTTTATTACTATTATTTGTAGTTTTGATCTTTTCATGGTGTGCCAGATTTCTTGGACATTTTGTATTATGATTTTTTTAGCTTTAATGTTTTCTTTGACTGTTGAATCTATTTCCTCTATTATATCTTCAATGATAGAGATTCTCTATTTCTTCTCTTACATTTTGTTGGTTATGCTTGCATCTGTAGTTCCTGTTCATTTACCCAGATTTTCTATGTCCAGGATTCACTTTGTTTTTGTTTTCTTTATTACCTCTATTTCAATTTTAAACTCTTGAACTCTTTCTTTTTCCTGTTTGATTTCTTTTTCTTGGCTTTCTTTAAGAGATTCATTGATTTCTTCCATTTTTTGTTTGTCTTCTCTATTTCTTAAAGAGAATTTTTATTTTATCTTTATGGCTCTCTATCATTTTCATAAAGTTATTTTAAATGCCATTTTCTTTTGCTTCTTCAGGGTAGGGATGACCTTGTCTTCCTGTTGTAGGACTGCAGAGCTCTGGTGGTACTTTATTACTGTTCAGGTTGTATGAATTTGGATGCTAAAAAGAAATCCCACACTAGCTCAGAATTGAGTACAATAAGGGGCTGTTTATTTAGGGGTTGGCTCATAGATCAAAGTCCTTTGCATGAATGCGGAACAGGAACTGAGTCCAGCAGCCTGGAGAGAGAGAGAGAGAGAGAGAGAGAGAGAGAGAGAGAGAGAGAGAGAGAGAGAGAGAGAGAGCATGTGCTTTACATTGGCATTTATAGTAAAAGAGGCCATACCCAAGTGGGCTGGTATCTTAAAGGCTACTGGCTGAAGGAGTTCCTACAGCAGCTGTTGAATATATTCTTGCATTGAATATATTCTTGCATTGGCATCTACTCATTTTTTATTCCAATTCATGCTGGCAGTGTCTTTGACTTTTCTTCCAATCATTGCTGTTGACGTCTGTCTCAGGGGTCCTCTTTTTCGACTGAGCAGTGCAGTAACTCTCTGCATCTTAGGGAGTTGCTCTTGGTATGATCTGTGCAGGAACAATGTCTCAGGGAGCAACTGATATCATGGGAGATGGGCGAGTTTGATGGCAGAGTGGGATCTGTAGATTACAGGGCGTTATGGAGGATTGTTGGTACAACCTGCCTGTAGGAGGCTTGTCTTTGTGGCTGAGCTTGGGGGGCAGGGTAAGGCCTAGAGATTGGGCTGTCCACCTGGAATTCTGGTCACTCACCTCTTGGTCCTCTCTTTGCAGTAGCAGTCTGTGTCTCAGAGAGCCACTGAAGTTGCAGAGAATGGGTGGGCTTGGGGGCAGGTTGGGACATGTCGATTTTAGGGTCCAATGGAGGGTCCCAGGACAGTTTCCCTGACAGATTCTTGCCCTTGTGGCTGAGGCAGGTGTGGGAGGGACTAGGGTTTTGCCTTGGGGCTTAGGGCCTAAAGACTAGGTTGTCCAACGGAGAGGCTATTTACTTACTTCTGGTGCTCTCCATATAGTCAGAGTTTGCTTCTCAGGGAACCACTGAGGTCACAGGGGATGGGTGGGTTTGAGGGCGGAGTGCATTGAGGGTATTCTTATCCCAACGCTGGTTCCTACAGTGTCTTCTAATTGTGACATCTTCCATAAGATGTTCCACTCACACCATTCTCTCTGCCTATTTCTAAAATGTAATGTGTATCCCATGTTTTTCCTTTTCCTATCTGTCTAGAAGCCTTCTGCTTATTTATTGAGTCTTCCACTTCTTTTGAATGGAAAGGCAATTTCCAAGTTTCTTACATGTATAATTGAAAAGTAAAAGTGAGCAAAAATATTTTGTGCATCAGTTAAAATATGTGTGAAAGAATCTCAACAAAATGTCTTAAACACAATAAGTACTCAGCGAACCCTAATCTGATGTTGAGGTGTAATTGATAAATGACACTATCTCCTATAGAGCTGTAGAGAATGCTTGTAACAATACAGTAGTCTGATATTTCTTAATAGGAACTTTTATTTATGTTTTTGAGGTTTGAAGTTTACTGACCTCTTTAAAGGGAATGAAAATAAATAACTATTTAGTTTCCCTTCCTTCTTTATGAGGCACATATAAAACCCTGGGAAATTATTAATAAAGAAAGTACTCAAATTTGAAGATCATTTCTCAGGAATAGTAGTTTACTAGAGTCAATCAGCTTGTCTTCCCTTCTCACCAACATAACTAACTACATGGAAGTTTGTAGAGTGAGTGTCAGGTAGTTTGGCTCAGAATGAGGTAGTTGTCTTAGGTAAATTTCATTATGATATTTGACTTAAATAAATGCTCATTTGGGAGCTCTTTCTGAACCCTGTTTAATATAATATTTATTTTTACACTTGATCATTTTTATTAGATGTAGTTGCAATAAAATTTTACTGATATAGTGCACTCCTCCCTTTTTTGCCTCAGAACATAAAAAGGGAAATTACTCAATGAAAGAAAATAATACACATATCAGTAGTATAAAATGTAATACATGTTTGTTGCATTTGATTTGAGTTTTCCAAGCTAAGTTAAAGCTAGCAAAAAATGCTTTATCTGATCATTAGTTCAGTGTTCCATAAAATGACGTACATTAAGAGACATAAAACTGGAATATGCAAATGATCTGATATGAAGGAAGTTATATGAATTTACCAACATATTTCTCTATATGAGTTCTTTCTTACATCAATTTCTTTGAGTTGTATAATTAGGGGTATGAAAATTATGCTTAATATTCTATTTGTGCCAAGTCATGTTATTTTCACAATTTGTTCTCTAAATTGTCTCTAAAATTATGTCATTAAATGTCAATATAAATTGATTTAATGATACCATAAGTAACGTTGAAATATGCAATAATAATAAAACATGCTATACTCAGTATATACTTGCTTTACAGATAACATGTAATGATTTACCTAATGATTTTATCATAAAATAACACAAAATGATTGTTGTTCTGTGATCCCAGATATTTCACTTTTATAATGTTAGAACAGAAATGCTACAATTTCTAACACTACAGAAATATTTCTGATACAAAAATGGTGAAATATTTACTCTTTTCTTCTTTCCACAATAGATAAGAAATGTTGTTGTATATGAATGTTACATTTGTATTGGAATATTTCATTAATAGTTCATGCATTCATCTAATAAATAATAAGCATTAGACACTCCTCAGATGCTATAAATATAGCAGAGGACACACAGGAAATGGCACCTTCCATGGCAGAACTTACAGACAGCCCACGTATATATAAAAGAAACAAGAAATAAAAACAGGAGCAGTACACATGAGTGTTTATGAAAGTCATAGAATGTAATATAGATATACATATAGATATATTCTAGCCTGGCTATTTCCTATTAAGTCATTGACCAAAAGCAGCTTCTTTATTAACTAAAAAGGCAACACATATACAAAAGCACTTCCTACACCAATTAGTGTGATTTTTTTTCATTTCTTTCTGAATTTTCCTACTCATACTATTCAAATAATGGTAGAATATTTGGATGTAAACCATGTAATAAAAATCTCTACGTACATATAGTCTGATGAACTATAATAAGAGTATAAAAGATGTCTGTAATAAAGATATTGGTGAGATCATCATTCTAGATGGACAAAAGCATGTTTAGTCATCTACAAAATATTTTCAAGATATTTTCACAGAGTTTAGAGTAGCTATGAAGAAATCAGACAGAAGGAGGTCCAAGGGATGATGGAGATCTAGTGAATGACAGATTATAGAAGGACGTGTATATAGAAAACACAGTATGTCCATGCTATGATTACCATGTATGGTAATATTGCCAAAACCAATAGATTATTGGGTTATTGTTCTTGGAGGGAAAAGAGGCAAACTTGAGCCACAAAATGTGTGTGGACTAAATCATTTTATACTTTATATGTGTTCATTTACCAACTGACCTTGTGTGTCATATTGTATTAGCAGCATTGTCCCCTATTCTTGCATTTAACATGTTGTCTGTGTAACATTTGGTTCTGGAGCTGTTGGCTTATTTTTCTTAGTAACACTTGCAAAGTTTATTTTTTTCCTTCTTCCAGAGCCTTCTGGTATGAAGTACTGTCTTATGACACTATTTCTGGGAAGATATGAATAAATGTCTACTTACCCCAGTTGGGGACAGGGGGAACAGGTCCTAAGAATGAATACCTCCAAGGTCTGTCTTGGTAAACCAATGTGTTTACTAGCATTGCTTACAGGAGTATCAATGAGAGGATATGTGTAGGCAGAAATGATTCAAGGGGAACTGCATCACTGAAAGCCCACTCTAGCACAGATGATGATTCACAAAATCTGAAAACCTGGTGTACATGGCAGGACTTGTAGACAGCTTATCCATTTGTAGAATGTCTTTCAAAGAAGCTTGGCTTGGTCTCTGCCTCATCTCAACACCTTGGTTACTCTGAGTTTATCTCTCAACCATACTTCTTGCTCAGAAAAGCTTGAGGAGAGAAGAACCTTCTACATTTAGGCAGCTTTGGGAATTTTCTGAAGTTTTTGATTTGTTTACTTCCTTAGCTTCTCTAGAGAATGGGAAGTTTGACCTGTGTTAAGACATCCTGTGTTTTAACCAACTTCCATCCCAAATGGATGTTTTCTGACAATTTCTGGACAATAAGTATTCATTCTATCTATTATTTGTTTCATATTATATATGCCTTAACACTATTTTTGAGTTCATAACAAGCCAGCATCAATAAAAAAATGGTCACCATACTTATGACTCTTCATAGTAAGATTATGAATTCCTTTGATCTTTAGTTTTACAATGTTGTTCATTAGACACTGTTTCCCTGCTATAAATAAACTCAGAAATACACACATTTCCTAACTTTTACATAACATAAGTATATTATACACATTTTAGCATTTCCGCAATTGGCATCATGTAGCAGATTTGGTGGAATTCTCTATAAGCATATCCATATTTTCAACTGACTCATCTGACCTTATATTCATACACACCATGTTTTGTGCTTGAATGAATCTTATCTAGTGTGTATTCCTTTTATAAAGTACAACATAGACTTCCTGCATTATGGAAGACTTAGGACTTCAACACTTTTCTTGGGAGCCAGTTTAAACATTAAAGTCATCAAGAAAAATGCATAAGAAAAACAAAATATTGTTCAGAATATGATATTTTCCTGACCTTAAATGAGGACATGCAAATCTAGAAAGTCAGATTGTTAAAAACACTGTATGCCTATAAACAGTATACACACATACAACTTTAATGAGGGGTTAAAAGCATTGGGAAAGTAGACTCATAACCAATGAAGACTAACTATATATTGGCTCATTGAATGATATAAAGTTTCAAGGTTAAAACAAGAAAGAAACTTTGTGATCAAAGTTCTAAGTCCTTCATTTGTGTTGTGAATATATTTTCAACAGTCCCTTTTTGGTTTCTAAGCAGTGAACAAAATGCATGCATCCTCTAGTGATCATGCATACTAACACAATAAACAACATTTAAATTAGGTTACTGTTTTAAGATTTAGCCAAGTGGATTTAAAATATTAGCTCTGTGAGCCTACCTACAATGTTGTTTGTCTTAAATTACTGGTATGAGTTAACATCAAACCTTGTTTCTGTAAAAGAAAAAATAGTTTGTGGTAAAATATGGCTGTGAATACAGCTCAGGCCAATTCTAGGTGTAAATTTAGTCATTTGTTGCTAATGAGGTTTGTGTGTTTTCTTTACGGAGGGGCTGATTGTTCCATGTGGAAAGTAGCTTTCTTCATCAGTGTTTGAGGAACATATTCAAAGATTGGTCTTGGCCATGTGAATTTTAAGGCAGTTATCACATTTTAAGGTTTAAACCAACCAAAGTAACAAGCCAATCTATCACAGAGTTTCCCAAGAACTTTACTAGAGTCTAAGCAATCAAGTCTGCTCACTTGGTATCACTTTCATGAATGACACCTGCTGTTTATTCTGTGCTTTGTTCTTAGCGAACCTTCCCTCTGGTCATTTATCCTTTATCATTTTACCTCCTCATTGCTTCACTCTACTTCTCTCCTTATGATGAAGTCCTGTGATGTTAAAATTCTTTGTAGTTTCTTCTTATTATTTTGAATTAAACACCACCTCAAAATGACTATAGAGAGATCATTTTTTTCTACAATGCACCTATTATTAATTCTTTTGTTTCATTTGGTACAGACCTTAAATAGGTCATTTACTAACCATTATCCATAAATATAAAAATAAAGTAGCAGTATGCATGTCCTCTTTGTTCTGTTAGAAACTGCTCTGCAAATTTTGATGCCTCAAGTTTATTCAGAGATTATTATTACTATTAATTGCAAAAGGGGAAAATTCTAAAGACAATGTTTTACAATCAGCTGAATTGCATACACATTTTAAAGTAACTCTTGAATTGTATCTATTCATTATGAAGTCCCTGGGAAAAGACCTCCCTCCCAAGTAGGGCTTTTACAGGTCATGCGTGTTACTAAAAGGTCAGGAATGCCATCATCTTTTGACCTCTGTTATTCCACGGCCTCTTCTAATAGAATGAGATCAGTCTGCTTGTGGTCACAGTATAGTTATATTTGTTCATTTATTTGCATTTCACACATTTGGTTATTATGCTTGTGACATTTAGCATGGTGCGTTTTTTGAGGCTTGCATATTCTGTCAAGCTGGTGTTTCCCCAATTAAAGTGAAGGGGTAATTGTTCTTTTTAGCGTTGCTAAGCTAATCAGTTGTGCTGTGCTTACCCTGGGATGGAAAACTCTCTATAGATTCACAGCACTGGGATATTTTCAGTTTGTAATTACCTTGAGTTCTCTGATCCAGCCCTGTGTTCTCGCTTTTGTTCCGTGAAAATCGGTTACAAAGACTTCACATTTGGGGCACATTTCCTGTGGGAATCTTGTCTCCAAATTCACTTTTATTTTCAAAAAGTTCTCACCAAAATAGACTCTCAGCAAGTGATAAATGTAATATCAACCTATAATTTCTTTGGCTGTTACTATGGCTTGACTGGTAGGAGAGTGAGAGGCTCAGTGGAGAGAGAGAGAGCCCTCTAACTGCCCCAGCTCTGTCATTTGGTTCCACAATAGGAGATTAACCCAATATTAAAGTCCATTCAAAGTTCATAGGACAGCGGATGAAAGGCTTGATAAAATTTGATGGGATGAAAGAAAATTTTCTAGTTCTGCAGTTTTTTTTTAAAATTGCAACATTCTCCATCATAAAATCAACCAGGAAGAACATCAGTGAGACATTCTAGATCCCTCCATGTTCTTTGCTAATTCTTAGACTGTCTTCTTTTCCCATTCCTCAAGCTGGAGCCAGGGCTGCCAAAGAGTCTCTGATAAACTGACTTCCCTTGGTATGTTACCAGTTCTAAATATAGTACAATCCTGGAATTTACAGGTGATTGCTTCTCTGAAACATATCTCTGGTGTATCAAAGAATCCATATTGGTATATTTGCTCTCTAGGTTCAGAGTTGTCTCTGGTTTGTGTGATTATCTGCCTCCTTAGACACTCTAGGCTCCAAAATGTCATTTTAATGCTATTATTGGTTCATTATCACCATACCTTTAAGTAACAAAACAACTGAGTAAAATCTAGCATAAACTTCAATGGTTAAAATTATTAACATAGAATAACTTGGGGCTGTCTTATTGAAGTCCTGGCTGAGTCCAGATCCTTATGTGTCAGAATTATTGTGGTCCAATTATTCTTCATAAACTGTAGATGCAGAAATAATGATGTTTACAAGATATATACTCTTGATTTTTAGAAAGCAGTCTAGTTAAAATAAATAAAAATTAAATTGTAAAAAAAAAAAAGAATAACTTGTTTTTTCTTTATCTTACTGATATAGTTCCTCTTTCTAGAAAGCATATTTTCCCTGAAACTCCAGCAGTGCAGTAGTAAAAGGAAGACATTCATGTATACATAAATTGGATCGTATTTATTTATGTCTCCTTAGAAGGGAGGTAAATTTACCTGAATCTGAGCACAATGTGTAAATATTTCTCAGATAATTAACTAGTCTAAAATAAAATGAAGGCAAATGCTTAAAAATCTTATCACACTTTGCAAAATTACTTTTCAAGATAAAGATGTGTTAATTCAGGTTACCTTAATTTTATATGAGATAAAGGATCAAACAAAAGCACTGGCCGAGGTTGTTATTACATTTGTAAATATTTGAAGTGTGATGTTTTGAATTGTTTGAGCTCTAAGATATATGTCAACTAGCAGAATTTAAGATACATTATACAGAAATGTTTTTTAGTACTTTATGGTACATGGTATACTTAACTATGTTTAAACTAAAGAAAACATGGATTTCTCCCCTAATATGCTTTTTCTCTTAGAGAATTAAGGATGTTGAAGCACTGTGAAGTCCTGCTTATTTGGTGACAGATGACAGGCTGAGGCATCATTGAGCATCACAATAGCTGCTCTCTAGACACTTGTCAAATTACATGGGGAAGATGTTTGCAAACATTCAATGTTTATTCATTTATTGATGCATTCCAAATGCATTCATTACTCAAAGGAGATGATCACAATGCCTCTTATTAGGAAAGCACTTCATTTGTTTCTACACTAATGCTGTTTTCTAAGACATTGTTCAGCTAAATTGACTAAACAGTTCCACTGTGTCCTGAATTAGATTTTGTTCTTAAGAAATGGATGTATCTAAGGCAACTGCTCTTTCATCAGGCTGGCTGATCACTGTAGGCAAATGTGTAGTCTGAAAGTCAAGACTCTCATGGTATCACTATAGGTTATGGGCATTTGCCTAACCAACCATTGTGGAATCAAATATCCATCTTGAAATCTAGTCATGGAAAATGCAATTAATGAAGCTATCATTTACTTAATGAGCTTGTCATTTGGGTAGAAAATATGATTAGTTCCAACAATAGCAATATAGATACTATTTCTGATGATAAGTTTTTATATCCTCTTCAGTGCACACTGGTATTAGTTATTCAGAGGCTACACATAGACGTGAATCATATATAGAAACAAAGAGTGAAACCAGTAATTATTTTCATAAAAGATCTGATGTTTGTAAGCATAGAAAACCAATATAGATCAAATTTATTTATATAAAAAGGGAGTCCAAGATTTCATTTACAATAAAATCAATCTCCTTTTACTTTCTTTTTACAAGTTATCCAGAAATATTTTTTTAAAAAGCAGTAGTGCCTTAGACCAAAATGTGATAGCATTTGAAAATAGGGATTTAAAGAAAAAAAGGGGGGGCCTTTAGTTTAGAAGCATCATGATGCATGCAGTGGTTATTACAGTCTTATAAAAAGTGTCATAAGAGCTGGGTATCTGAATCAATGGTTACCGTGTTTTCTGAAAATGCATGAGGATCTGATTTAAGAGTCCCAGCACGGTCAACACGTGCTCATAATCCCAGTTCCAAGCCGGGCGGTGGTGGCGCACGCCTTTAATCCCAGCACTTGGGAGGGACACGCAGGTGGATCTCTGGGAGTCCGAGGCCAGCCTGGTCTATAAGAGCTAGTTCCAGGACAGGCACCAAAGCTACAGAGAAACCCTGTCTCGAAAAACCAAATTAAAAAAAAAATCCCAGTTCCAGGAGGCAGAGTTAGGAGAAGCCTGAGGACTCATTGGCTAGCCATGTAGCCACTTAATGAGACTGGATTTCAGAGAGAAACTTTGTCAGAAAAAAATAAAGCAAAGAGGAACTGAAGAAGATATACAACTAACTCTGGTGTTCACATGCACATGCATAGTCATGTGTCCCTGCACATACATGTGGACACACACACACACAAATACAGCAGACAGAAGCTCAGCCATGTGAACGAGCACTAAGAAGCATTGAAAATCAGAAACATACAATTTTGTTGTCATTTTCACTAACTGAAATATTGGAAAGAGAGATTCTCAATTCGAAGGCTTGAGAAGGAAGAAAGAAAACTCAGAGGCTAAGGACAGCAGGAAACTTACAAGAATGGACAGGCTTGGAAAATTACAAGATTTATAAGGTCTCTCCCTTGGGTTATCTAAAGAGTAATAATTATGGGGAAAGAATGGACTCTCTTTTCTGGGACAATCTTCAACTTGACCAGAGAGAAAAATGAATGTTTTGTGTTTCATTCTCCATTCTAAAGAAATCCATTCATGGAATGCTGCCTTTCTTTGAGTCACCCATGTTCCCTTCAGTGACTCCAATAAAACCCTCAGTTTACAGATCTAGAATGGCATTGCACCTGGGCTATATCGTTGGTGCCTGATTTGATATGACTGGAATTTGTTTATATCTTCTTGGGGAAACAATCATGCAGTGGTGGTTTGACACCGATTTTAGACTTCTTAGCTTCCACAGCAGTGGCAAATTCATGCTTGTGCAAGCTTAAATCCCTACATTTAATAGCAATCCAGACAGACTGAGTGTCTCTTCGAATATTTTACCAAGACTATCAAATTATCTGATATTTTTGCCAATCGGGAAAGCCACATATTTCATCAGCTATGTACTATCTTTTTAATAAACACAATGATGTAAATACACATTTCTTTTATCATCATACTACAACTATTGGTCCCTGAGTGAAATCTTCTGACCTAAAGGGAGAACTGTGATCATTTCAAGTTGAACGGCTAATAATCCTGATAAAGAAATGCGTGTATTAGCTTTGATTGTTGTAGCAACAAATTATAACCTCTGTAGCTGAAAGTCAGACACATTCATTATCCTATTTTTCTTGAAGTCAAATATATAAAATGGGTCTACATTTGTGTAATCAATTTGAAGTTTATGGGGCACTTTATTTTGTTCCTGGAGGCTTCCTCTGACACATTACTAGTGATATGTCTACATATTTGAAGTCAGCTGTGGAATATTCCCTCACTCCCTACTCATCTCCTACAACCCTTTATTTGTGTCCTCCTTCCATTCTTTAACCTTGCTGTGGATATTAATTTGATTTATTTATTTAAAAATATTTAATTGGAAAACAAAAGTATTGCAGTCTACATGTAAAATGATATAATATACAAAAATATAATTGTCACTATCATGTTAATATACAAATTATCTCCCAGGTATTAACCTTAAAGATTTTAATGCTAAAAATCAAAGAGGCTACTCTCTGAGTAACACATTATTATTCTTTCCACACTACCCACACCATTTGGAAATAATTGTTCTACTCTGCTTCTATATTTTAAATTTTGTACATGTAAATTGAGACAGACAGCATTGTACTTCTTTATTTGTCTTATTTTACTTAAAATAATTTCTTTCAGGCTCACTCACAGTTTTTAAATTTGAAAACTTTCCTTATTTTTATGGTATTTAATAATATCCCATTTCATATATACATAATATATATGCTATATATTGTATACATATATATACACATATGTATTTTCTTTTCCACTCACCCATTCATGGACTCTGAAGTTGTTTTTTTTCATATTTTCATTCCATATAATTCTGTGTCCATAAAAATGGAGGGTAGATTTATTTCTGAAATCCTGAATTTCCTTACTGGGGATATATATCTAGGAATGTGATATTGGGACCATATAACTTTTGAGGACTATTCATACTCTTTTCCATACAGTAATTGTATTAACTAATATTACCACATCAAATGTGAAAGGTTTTCTGTCTACACACCTTAATCACCTCTTGTTCTCTTTCTTTTAATTTTTTTTTGTTTACGGTTTGCAGCATTGGGAATTGAACCCAAGACCTTATGCATGCCAGACAGACACTCAACATGTGCCTCATTCTCAGTTCACCTACGTTCTCTCAATTCCCTTCCCACTCTCTGTTTTCTTGTGTGAGGTGATACATCATTGTGGGTTTGATTCGCAAACTCTAATAGTTAATCATGTTAAGCATCTCTATTGCACCTGTGTGCTGAGTTTAATTAGTTTTGTTGATTTTTTTCAGGTTTTGCTTTGTTTTGTTGTTGTCTTTTTAGGAAATATAAGTGCGCTATCCTTTGTTAATTATATTCCTTGGTACTAATGTATACCTTGGTACTTAAATATAATTTTGTGAGCCATTTAATATTAAAAAAATGAACTCCCTTTCAAGTGTATGGCACACAATTTTTTTTTACAATATGTACTTGACTGTTTCATTTTGTTTGCGATATTTTGCTGTATATAAACCATTCATAATTATTCAGTGACTTATTTGTATGTAGAGTTTGGTCATGAACAACAGTACACATTTAAAGGACAAAGGTCATCTTTTGAGACTTGCTTCTCTCTTTCAACCACACGAGTCCTGAAATGAAACTCTAGTCAATGGACTTGGAGCCACTTTTATCTCCTGGACCATCTTGCCAGCCCCTGTGTGAAGCTTTATCATTATTCATTATTATTATTATTATTATTATTATTGTTATCATCATCATCATCAACATTATTTTGTTTCCTGCTTTAATTCCCTATGGTTATGATTAAAGTCATTGAACAAGACCTATAATAAAGAATTTTTATCTTAAATTTTCTTCTAGGAATTTTAGTGTTTTACATTTTCCAATCATTTTGAGTTTCATTTTATATGGTTTTAGATCAAAATATGATTTTTCTTGCACACCAATGTTCAAATGTCCATATCTTCTTCCTGCTTTCTTCTAACAAGTATTCTGGTTGTTATTAGGATCTTGAAAAATGGTTAGCTTAACTGAACCTGGAGCTCTCCAATTCAGCTACATTGTCTGGCAAGCAAACATGAAGGATCATGCTGTTTTTATGTCCTATGAACTGCAACTGTATAAGCACCACCACACCCAGATTGTAAGGTTAATGCCAGAGATTAAAAACTTAGATACCTATGCTTGCTTGACATGCAACTCATTGACAGGGCCTTCATTCCAGACCCATTAAAGTTCTCTTAAAAAACATGCAAAGTATTCAATGTGAAATCGGGACATGTAGAGTCTACTCCTATGAACTCTACTGCACTATGAATCTGTACATACTTTCTTAGGTGTTCTTATCACAATGCCTACTCCATTCCCATTGTTTATAAATCAAGTGGGCATAAAGCTGAAGGCATCCTTTTTAGAACCCTAGCGTCATCATTTTCAAAGAAGTGTGACTTAAGGAAGTAAAGTCCATAACTCAGCTCCTTTTTGAGGGCTGTGTTTTGGCCTTTTAGTTCTTTGCTTCTATGGTAATCTGTGATATTATCTGCTCTCTGCAAGACACCAAACAAGATAGCTGTCAGAATGGCACGCTCTGAAAAGGACTACTTTATCCCTGGACCAGATCTCCTCCATTCAATAATGTCTTACTTTCCCCCAGTGACTTTCTGTTACTATATTTTTTTATTTGTTCAGATAAAATAGAAGGAAGTTGGGAAAAGGGGGGAAATTGAATAAGACAGCAATCAAAATATCAGTAGTATAAATTCACTGAATAAAAAAAAGTTAATACCTTCACAATTGGGAAGTCTATATTTGCTAGATTTTTATCACTTACAGTTGCACTTGTACCTTTGAGATTCTTAAACTGGCATTACATTTGTGTTTATTATGTTTTTAGTTCAGATCCTTAATCAAACATAAACTTTTTAATCTGGTGATTACAAATTGCAAACTACCAGAGTTATATAGAGTTATTACAATTTAGGACACTCTCTTCTCTTTAAAACTGGCAAGACCCTAAAATTCTATACACATGGTGTCTTTACTTTCTGCTTTTTGAAGCAGGAAGAAGAGCAAAATCAAACAAAATGATCAAGAAACAAACAAATCCCATGGCTATTCTGGAAGGTGATGGTTATTATTTATAAGTTACAGACACCTCCTCCCCATTTCCAGTTACCATCAAGAAGAAGGAATGCAGAGCCTCTCTCCTAGGGATTCTCATCCTGTGGGTCACAAACCTTTTCGTGGTTTGATCGATCCTTTCACAGAGGTCTCGTATCATATATTCTGAATATAAGATATTTATATTATGAATATTAATAGTAGCAAAATTGCAGCTATAAAGTATAAACAAAAATTATTGTTGGGATTCACTGCAACATGAGTAATTTTATTAAAGGGTCACAACTTTAGGAAGGTTGAAAACCACTGCTCTTCCTGATTTCTATATTACTCCTCAATGACACCATCTCATGACACGCATATCTTTGTAAAATTCTAAGAGAACATAAAAGTGGAAGAAGGAACAGATAATGCATTAAGAGATGAACAATTAAATTGGAAACTTGTGTAGATTGTGTCATCATGAACCTGGTCTTTCTCTAAAAAAATGATTGGATACATAAATTTTGGAGAGACTGGTAAAATAGAATACAGTCTTACTTTTGATACTGTTCTTTGAATATCCAACAGATTTTTTTTGTGCTGTGCAATGCCTGAAACATATTTTGGAAAGACACTTTGGTTTTCTAGATTAGTAATTACAGGATACTGGATGAAACTGATTCCAGCTTTTGCTCTGAGATAAGTTCTGGATATACTAACAGTCTTTATATTAGCTGCTGGAGAATGGAGAGAGTGGACAAGATAAATTTCCCAGATTTATTATGTTAGATGTTTGAGCTACTTGAAATTCTTGATTTTGTTCTTTTTTTTAACTATGTAGATATACTGTTTACTCAACTTCTTTCACATTTTTGGAGAATACTTACTGGAAAATAATGACCGAATTTTTAGACTAGACAAACAGATGTGTACTCTCTGTAAATACAGACTCATGAACACACACAGAGAGAAAGAAAGGGAGAGCAAAAAAGGGAGTAAATAGGAAAGGCTAGTGGGAGGAAGGTGAAGGAGAAATAATAATTACATCTTAAATTCAAAAAGTAAAAACATTTAAGTCACCCACACAGTGTGGAAAATGCTTGGAATAGAACGATGCCCTTTTGCAGTGTTGACAGCAAAAAACCCTTCACCCCTTAAATGTTCAGTAAAAAGTTGAATACAGGAGCAATTACAATTTGCAGGCTCGTCCAATTTGTATATTTTCTGTTTCAAGAAAAGTGATAACAAATTCTCTTTTTAATATTATAAGAAGTATAAAAATGAATAAGATTTTTGGTTTACTTAAATGTCCATTTTCCTAAACACAGCTAATCATTTTCTGTTTTCAGTTTAGTAACATTTCAAGGACTTATTATTCTGCAGCATGCACTTTCGTCAAAGCTATTTTCTAAATCCCTTGGGGGAAATCTGCCTAGTCTACTTTCCCCCAGCTCCTTTCAGTCTCTCCCTTAAACGCTCATTAAAACAGTCATTTGAGCCATTGCTGAAAGTCAAGTAGTGAAAAAATCACTTCCTTTTTTCCCCTCAGTGTCATGATCTTGGCTCAATTTTTAGTGATAAATTCTCAAGAGAAAAACATCAGCTTTCAAATTGGCTCATAACAGGTGATGATACCTGGTTATTGCGGAAAATCTCTACATCAACATCTAATTTTGTTTTCTCTGAGCTCCTGCAAGAATGGGAACATCTCATTTCCAATATATAACCTGCACTCTAAGTCTGTGTTAATTGTTCTTCTCATGACACAAAAGGTCTGAAGCAGAGGCACCCGGGGAAGAGAGCATTATGAGAACAGTCAGATTAGATTTGTGAAGACAATTAAGCTGAATTCTTTATGGCTTCTGCTTATCCTTAGCTTTGAAATATTTCTTATTCTTGAGTTATTTGGGCTCCTGGTAGCATTGCTCAGGAAAAAAATAAAAGGGAGAGATATCTATTAAACAAACAAACAAGAACAAAGCAATGAATATACCTCTATTCAAACTTTGTGAAAAACCAGTTGAGGAGCTTTAAAACTTAGCTTATTTGACCTGTGCTTTCTAAAGGAAAGTCTCTTTAGTGTTTTCTTTCCTACACCCTTGTCTCCACAGGATGCTATCAAATTGTAATAGTCCCCAAAGAACAGGTTACAGGTGGTTAAATTAGCTGTCTCCAGCAAAAGATACTTAAAACAGTTTTGGGGGCCCGCTAGCTATACCTTGATTCTTGACACAATTTTGCCATTGTCACAATTGTAAGATGTTTGCCATCTGCAGTAAGATGAGGAAGGATATTCTTCCAAAAAGTCTGGCCTCCAATAAGTGAAGAATGCAGAGTCACAGGATTTCTGTGATTTCCACGAAGCAGGACTTTCATTTCATGGCCTCTTATTTCCATCAATGGAGGTTTATGAATGATTAGGCAAAGTTTATTTTACAATGTAAGTGGTTTAGAAATTAGGCAACACAAATGTAGCTACTGGCATTTAAGCTCCATAGAAATGGTGAGGGTGCAGTCTTATTAATTGTGGCAACCTCACCATCTAAAAGAGAATCTTTAGATTAGCTTGGAAATTGTGCAAGTTGTCTCTCTTCCTACGGATTACCTAGCTCACCCTTTCCCGCCATCTTTGTTCTCTGGCAAGATTAGCATGTAAAGTGTTCCTGAGATTTCTGAAACACTTTGCTTGTCTCAAATTGGTTTTTGCCTAAAATAGTATTTCCAGGCATCAGATTCTCAGTAAATGTTTATTAATCTGGGAAAACATTCTGTCACAACAAAGACATTTTTGAACTTAACGTAATAATGCCACCATTTCTACTTTCTTTTGCAAACTTGAGAGGTTTTAAATGGATACCTTAATTAAAGATATTTGTACTATGTGTGTGTGTGTGTGTGTGTGTATTTGTAGGAATGAGCAAGAATGAGTGCTGATACACATGTAGTTCAGAAGAAGTCATCAGATACCCTAGAGTTTTAGTTCCAGGAATCTGTGAGCCACCAAATATGGGTGCTAGGAACAAAACTCATGTTCTATGCAAGAACAGTACATGCTCCTAACAATGAGACATCTCTCCAATTCCCCAAAGTATTTTTATTTAAATATCAATAAAATTTTTAATAATCTCTTTTTTAGTAAATATTGAGTATGGATTTTTCCTAGAAAGAAGATAAATGCCTGATTATTTATGAGATAAATGGCAACCTCTTTGAAGGACAAAAATAAGCAACCTAGAAACTACATACCCTGAAAGCTTTCTATGAGCAAGGAGTTCTGCACATGTATCTTTCTTTTTCCCTGAAAATTCTGCTTCCCTTCAAATTGCTTTACACATTTTGAATGTTGCTAATGTCTGTCATATTTTGTGATACTATACACTGATGCTCTTTAAGCTTCTGTGTTTTCCTCCCCAGGTATAAAAATAGCATGCTGGTTGAAAAAAATTAGTCATATACCAACAAACAAAATAAAACAAAAAAAAAGCATGAAAAATGAAAGAAAGCTATGTTTGGGTACACCATTCAGAAGAAATTACTTACTAGATTTAAAAATTCTGTACTTGCAGTTCCAGGAGGAAAATGTATAATTACAACATATTACATTTAAATAATTTTTTCAATCAAAATAAAAATACTAAATGCTTTATTTTGAAGCTATGCATGCACATAGGTATTTGATTTGTGTATTTGGTTATGGACTAAGGACCACACAAATATACTATAATTTATATTTCCTATGTGTGTGGTTCTTTCGCCATTAGTACACTGAGTGCATTAAAGTGAGCATGTTCCTTCTTAAACAATCATGAAACATTTACAGAGAAATGTGCTCGGTATATCTACATATTTGTAACATAGATGCTAAAACAATAACTCCTTTTGTTACCAAATATTCTTGACAGTGTTTTTGATTTCTTGGAAGTAAT
Organism: Chionomys nivalis; assembly: GCF_950005125.1. Taxonomy (NCBI): domain Eukaryota; kingdom Metazoa; phylum Chordata; class Mammalia; order Rodentia; family Cricetidae; genus Chionomys; species Chionomys nivalis. The sequence goes on from NC_080106.1 coordinate 26,912,660, forward strand.
ACTTTCCATCTTTCATGCAACATAAACATAGGTCTTATGTCATATTTCCTTCTTGAAATATCTGTGTAAGGGATGGTAGGTTTTAAGTCTTGTTGTCAAACGATATGTCTTGAAGCTTCCATTTTTTTTCTCTGCTTCTATTTGCCAAGACAGTATTAGAGAGCCAGAAGGCCTTAGGCTAAACTGGACCCCCTTTCAGAGTTCAGGACTTCTATATACTCTACTTGACTCATGATAACATGTGATTCAGTAACGCCTCCTAGAGGATGTGGAGGTGAAGGATGTCTGGGGAGTTAAAGGACATGGTCAACAGGAAAAAACAACAGCCTACAGAATGGGAAAAGGGAGAAGAGCAGAGAAAAATGTAGAGCTCAATAAAATTCAATCAAAAAGTTTTAAATTCTACCTTAGTAGAATCAATACTAAAAAAAAGAGAATAAAACCAAGTATGAGTTAAGCAATGAGAAGCAGAGTAGGAAATAAAATAGTATTACTAAATAACTAATGGCATTTAAAGAAAGAGACCTATTCTAGTAAGACGGACTTTTACAGGCAAATGAGGGAGCTGGAAGTGGGAAAGAGTGAGATACAAATGGGAAAAAAAAATCACAAAAGGTACATCACTGATTTTTTTTTCTTTTCCTTTTTAGTTTACAACTATCAAAATCAGGGGTTTATCTAACCACAAAAATTGAATATGAACATTTTTGAAGATGTAGCAGATACATTTATCTGAAAGGAAGAGAGGAGATATTCTTGACTACAATTCCTCTAAGAAGAAAAGATAGCAAGTTTCTGTTTTCAGTTTGCTTGGACAAACAGCAATTCTGCACTGGACCTACTCCTAATGGTGGACTGGGCTGGATCATGGGTTTTTGCCACCAGAAACTACACCAAAGTTTGGTTGTCTCTAAGAGTAGAGGGTGGACCAGAGTCATTTCATGCTGAATATAGAATTTTGAGTGTTCCCTGTATACATACCTCTGTCTCTATCTGTCCTTCATATGATCACGTTGACACCATCCAATACTCTCTGTCCAGTCACATCCTTCCTAGTGATGCTGTATTGCTATAATGTTTCATCTATAATTGGATGCACCAAGAGGGATGAAAAACACAGATGGTGGTGGAGCGTGAGTACTATGTCATGACATGCTTTAGGTAACTTTGGAAATCAACTTCCTAGAAGGTAGGAGGGACACCTTTTTATTTGATGCCACGTGCTCAGTCAAAAATACTCATATATGAAAGGCATGGGGGTGGGTATAAAATATCCTACAATGTCAAGAAAATTGTTTTCAGTTTTTATCTGCCTCTCATTTTTTTCTAATTCAGTGAATCTATTTCACACATTAAGTCGTAGGTATTTTTTCTAGAATTATTAAGATGAAGTATTAATTGGTATTCTAGTTTTATTTCATGAGCATCAACTTGTATTCTTATAGTAATAAAGAAATGAAATTTTTGCTAGAAGGTAGGGCATCTTTCCAAGCTTACCATGTTTATATGTCGGTCACTGAGCCATGCACAAGGCTTCTATTCTAACACTATTTTATCTTGTTAAAAAAAAAAAAAGAACTATAGCAGGACCCATGGAAAGACATACTCATTTGTTCTATCAAACTTGTCCTCTTCCATTGAAAAACCTTCAGGAACTTTATATTACATATCATGTCCTAGCTTCGGTGTGAACCTATGATTTGTTTCTAATAGGTATCTGTGTCAGCTCTATGATCTTTACTTGGCTTAACCAATTATGATCCATACCAGTATACTACTCAAGTCTCCATATGCTTTATTCAACCAAGAGAATTTACATTATGATAACACTTCATCTGAATAGCAGCCAAGCTTACCACTATTTGGCAGAAAATCATTGTTACATACAATTCATTGTTTTCTGGAAATGTTGGTAAAAGTTTTAAATCATGTTTTATGTGGTTTCCACATCACCAACATTGATCGATCAGAGGTTATTATACTCCTTTTAAAATGGAAACATAATGGACAGAAAAATATCATACTAAGAAACACAATGGCAATTTTATCATTAAAATCTAAGCATCAAGAGTTACAAAATGGGAGCCTCACCTCTCATGTTTCAGAATTCATGACTGTACTGTAATTCTTGATTCTGTAATTTCTCATTGCTTTATTTATGTGGACCCTGGTACAAGGAAAAAATGTTATATCAGTATCTAATACTGTTACACACACACACACACACAGTATGTATGGGGGAGAGTATTAAATAGATATAATACATATATACAGATATAAATGTATGAACTTTATTTTGCTTTAAATAGGTGTTACTTCACATACCTAAAGCACCAAACGCTATAGTATATAGTCAGCATTATCTTCTAACAAAAAAGTAATCAACTGAATTTTCATCTCTGCAAATTGGCTTCTTACCATCTATCTCTTGAAGCACTAGTGTATGGCATTAATCATTTCTTCATTCCCTTTCAGCACTTTTAGCCAAGGAGTGCAAAGTCATGGAGCCTCTTAGATGAAATAATTCCATGTCTTAAATTACTTATCATTTCCTCCAAGCTTACAAGAGAAATCATCACACTGCTTCCTGCTTAGCTATTTTGTTGACAGAATCCTCCAGCAGCAATAATTGGCTTGGTAGACATATATTATATTCCCCTCAGGTAGAAAGACGTATCTCTCATTCTTTCATTAGAAGAGTATCAAGAATAGGCTCATTTGCAGACAATTTTCTTTTCTCTCTCCAACGTCATTTCGAAAATGGAGCAAAATCTTGATTCAGTGGTGAACATTTACTTTGCTGAAAATCCATATTGGACATGATTTCACCTTGGTTTACATGTAATACTGAATTCAAAACTAACTTAGCGGCTGCCTCATTTGGAGAACAGTAATTCACTGTGCTTTCATGGTTCAAATTTTAGTGGTGTGTCTTATTTCCCAGGATAAAAGTGTGAGTTCAGGATTTTTTATTGAAAAGATGATAAGACTATTTAAGTGTTTGTAGGTAAAATATAGTTATATTAGAGGGTAAAAACAAAAGTTTTTCACACTAAAACTAAGTGAATAATCAAAATTTTAGTGGTTTTTCAAAGTAAAAATTGAAAAGGTCATTCGTATCCTGTTAGCTTCAGGTAATTAAAATGATTTGAAAAGAATGATCAACAGAAAATATTGCAAGTGTTTTAGGATATGTCTATCTTTTGAAAGAGATATATTTTCTCTACAATATGAACAAAATTCAATAAAGTTTTGTAATTGATGACAGCATCATGAGACTCAGAGTGCACACCCATCTTTGTCTTTCTCAAGTACTTACAAGAAAAGCCTTCCTGAAGACATGAGCCAGATGCCGCGATGAAGCTATGTATGTGAGAAATACATGTTGTGGCTCTTTTACGCTGAAAAGGGCACTACTGACATAGCCATAAGGGCAACTCACATTGAACCGCCTTATTATGGAGTTCACATATAAAACACAAGGTGGATCTCATTCTGCATGTATAATGCTATTTTTCTTCTTTATTATTTTATTTCTTTTTTGAGAATAAAATGATTACATCATTTCCCTTTCCCTTTACTCCCTGCAAACTTTTCCTTTCATACTTTTCTTTCACTTTTTCTATCTTCCTTCCTTTCTTCATTCCTTCCTTCCTTCTCTCCTCCCTTCCTCCCTCCCTCCCTCTTTCTTTCTTTTGAACTCTAAAAATAAAATTTTTTATTGTATACTCACATGAAGTTGTAAGAAGTGAATCAGAAGGATTCTGTGTCTACTTTCCTAGTCTCCTTTAATAAGCATGGAAAACTATAATTGAGCTTCATTCAATCACGAGGATGCAGCATAGCATTCTTATGAATTTCTGGTCTCTTATCACATTTATTGTTACATATGTACATACACATACATGTAGAGTCATAAATAAATCACTACAACCTCCTCAGACTGTACAATGTTATTTACTTTATGGTTTTCGAACTGTTGATTTAGTATTGGGTAGCCAATTAAGGTCTTTCTCCCTAACAAAGATAATTTCTATAACTCTCAATATTCATTAGTTGCCCATAGTTTTTTAGTTAGGATGGAAGCATCTTGGACTTTCCCCTGTACACATTTTGGAGCCCGGTCTCAATAAATAAACCTGCAAAACAACTCGAACACCTAAAGGTCAGAAAAAAATGGGCAAGAGAGGGCAGAAAGATTGTAAAAGTCAGAGAGTCAGGGAATTCACTATATGATTGTGAAGCCTTAGAATTTGAGACACACACCCACAAAATCTCAACATCATGACTGCTTAACTGAACAAGAACAGCAGCAATAAATACGCAATTTTTAAAAATCAAAATACAGTTACATAATTTCCCACTTCCTCTCCTCCCTGAAACCTTTTCCGTAATTTTCTTGCTTCCTCTTAAATTCATAGAGCATTTTACACACACACACACACACACACACACACACACACACACACACACACACACACACGTATATCTTTCCCTGAGCCCATCCATGTAGAGTTGCATGTATGTGTGTGTGTGTGTGTGTGTGTGTGTGTGTGTATGTGTGTATGAATCCAGAACTGACTACTTGGTTTTGGATAACCAATTATTGAGTATCTCCCTCACAAATTTTATAGCTTAAATTATTTCATTATCCTTTCTAATGTCTTACCACACTTATGATGCTTAGTTTTTTTTTATTTTTACGATTTTTCTCCCTTTTATCTTTGTGCATTGTTGACTCTTTTATTTTTTTTTTATTTGCTAGTTTCACAGATTGAACATCAACATCGGATATTCATGCTTAACTCTCTCTCTCTCTGTAACAGTCACAGTTACTTGTTTACAGTAAATGCCTGTGCTGTGCACATTCCAAGTACTCTACCCTACTCTCAAACTTTTGTTCAATTTTTATAATCACAGATATATTTTTAGAATATGAACATTGTTTCTGTTTCTGCAGTTATTGCCACTTCTGTGACAACAATTTTATGCACCCTAATAGCTTTTTCTTCTCTATGTGTATATATTTTCAAAATAATTGTTTCTGTACACTGTACACAATCAGTACAGAAGGAAAATGAAAGCATGATCCTATTTGAAGCAACTCAGTGACTTCTCATTCCTGAAGTCAGCTGTTGAATACAGAACTCAGAGGTATCTGACAGAGTACTAAGTAACCAGTTTGGAGTCTGGAATCTTAGAACACTTTGACATTTACAAGTTTTCATGTTTGATAAAGTTTAAAATAACTTCCTCACTGATTTGTAACACACAACTGTTTTCCCTTGACTGATCTACAACAAGGCTTCTAACAGTGAAGTAAAGTTGCCTATCTTTGAAGTTAGCTGTTTCTTATACATGTTCATGTTTTTTTTTTTTGTTTTGTTTTTTTTGTTGTTTTGTTTTTCAAGACAGGGTTTCTCTGTGGCTTTGGAGCCTGTCCTGGAACTAGCTCTGTAGACCAGGCTGGTCTCGAACTCACAGAGATCAGCCTGCCTCTGCCTCCCGAGTGCTGGGATTAAAGGCGTGCGCCACCGTCGCCCGGCTCATGTTTTTTTTTTTTTAATTTAGCTATAAACTCATAATATATTTTCAAATATTTAGTTACCATACAATGATGTTATTTTAGGTTTTCCTGATATTGATCTGCTTTAACTATTTAACATCTTCAATCCATTAATGGGAGAATATATAAATAAATAATAAATATGTGCATATATTCTTGATTAAATATAAAATAAGCTATTACACAAATAGAAGAAAATTTTGAGAAATATAGAATCTCCTAGAAATTCTGTAATACCTTTCTCCCTTCCCTCTTTCCATTTCTTCACACATCGCTCTAAATAATTTGATACTTTTTGTACCTTTTCCTATGAAAAATACTCAGATGGCATTTCTAAGAAAAAGAGTTGCTATTTTCTTTCCAGTAATTGAATTCTGAAACTCTAATTAGGTGTACAGAATGTTCTTTCCCAAAACGCCGAAAATAATGCTTTCTTCCCTTGCCCCTCATAAATGTGTCTGTCTTACGTAATTCATAATGGTCCATGGGACTCTGAGAATCTTAAAAGTTATTGGTGCAGGAAGCTATCTAAGTCATTAAGAAAGGATATGTATGGAGAATTCTTCTCACTAGGTAATTTATTTTAAAAAATCAAAAAGTACCTTTGAAAAGTAAAACAACATCCAATGAAAATGGAAATGAAAATGTGAACTGAACAAATAGTAGGAAAAATAAAATTTAAAACAGAAAAAAAGAGGAAAAAATTACCATATGGTAGTAGTTGTTTCTTAATTATTAATGTTATTTTATCATGTAGTTTTTCTATAGAATTATTGTTTGTTTTTATTTTCTTTCTATATGCCTTATCTTCTAGAATTAAAAATGGACATAGACAAGAAAGAAATGAAAGGCATAAATCATGACCAACAACATTCTCTAAAGGAAGAAAAGTGAGCATGGCATGGAACATAAGAGAGTGAAATCTTTTGCCTCTTCCATTACCTGGATGGACAAATTCAAGAATCTGAATGCTTACAGTGGAAGAAGTAGAGGCAAGAGGTTGGGTGTGGCCACAGGAATCCTCAAAGTTTCAGGTTATCTTTTATTTTACTGTTGACTGAGTTTTCTGTCCTGCCTAGTTCCCGCAGTTGTTAAGTCCCAATGAAATCACACAGAGGTCTACATTAGTTATAAACTGATTGGCACATTAGCTCAGGCTTCTTATTAACTCATAACTTATAGTAGCCCATTATTCTTGTTTATGCTAGCCACATGGGTCGGTACCTTATTCAGTGAGGCATTCACAGCTTAATTCTTCTGTGGCCAGGTCACTACTGCAGACTAGGACTTCCTTCTTCCAAGAATTCTCTCGTTCTCTTTGACCCATCTCTACTTCCTGTCTGGTTGTCTTGCCTATACTTCTTGCCTGGCTACTGGCTAATCAGCGTTTATTTAAAACATAATTGACAAAATACAGACCATTTTCCCAGACCATTTTACTTTAATATAGACCTAGCACAAGGATGTGTGCAATAAAATACATACACTAAAACTTCAATTTAATTCCTTGAGCAGAAGATTAAGGAATATTGGGAAGCTATAAAAGTGGAAGAGGCACACTGTAGAGCAAATCCAGGTTTCTGTGTCTGTGGAAGTTCTTGTGTTCCATCCCCCCAAAAAATTATCTGTGGGACTACTAAATAAATTATTGAAGTTTAGAAGACTAAAGCATATTTGGATCACTAGCAAGTCCAAAGTTAACTCCAGAAGGTCCATACTGTACACACTAGAATTTCTAGGCAAAGGAGTTTAAAGCAAACTATTGTTAAAGCAGTCATTCAGAAAGGTAGTTCAGAGATAGTACCATGAATCAAAGCACATTTGTGTATTAATATTCTTCTTGAAACTTTCATACATTTATACAGTGAATTTTAGGGTTTTTAACACTGTGCCCCTAATTAACACTCTCCCACTCTGCTCTTTTGCTAGACATCTTCTCAACAAATTCTTTCTATTTTCATGTATTGTGTGTGTTTGTGTGTATGTGTGTGTGTGTTGTATATGCATGTGTGGGGTGTATGTTGCTAGTTTATTGGGTTATCACTCTTACCATGGACACAGCAGCACTTGATTGATCTTAAGAATCTTCATAGAAGAAAATGCAGTGGGAAGCACCATCAGTCAGAACACTCCTTCTGTGGGATGAGACTCATACATGAGAACTACCTGGAAGCAGGATTTCCTAAAAACTTCTTCTGAGTTCCCCAGTATTGCTGAAGCAAGATGTTTGCTAACTTCCACAGACACACTTAGGCCTGCACAATCCCTGTCTCCTCCCCCCCTACACACACACACACACACATACACACACAAACACAAAACCACATATGCATACTGACAATAAGTAATAAACTTTCAAAAAGTCCATTGGACATGAAAAATAAAGATCTTGGGATTCAGTTCAGTGACAAAGTTCCTGCCTCACAAATATGAAGGCTTAGCTCCAGTTATTAACAGACTATAAAAAAATATAAGACAGAATGTTAGGGGATGTCAATGTTAGGAGAATTTTTCTGGTCACCAAAATTGGGAGAAAAGATTCTTTGAGTTGCTATATAACCTACTGTGAGACAATGAAATATAACCCAATATTTAAAACAGAGCAAACTGTTGACACACACAGCAACTTGAGTGAATTTTAAATGCAATATGCTAAGTACAGACGGCCATTTTCAAACTGTTGTATTATCTGATTGCAATTCTATTATGATGTGGAAAACATAAAATTACAGTGATGGAGAATAGATCACTGGTTGCCTGTAGCTATGAGCTGGAGAGTGATGACTATGGAGCAGAACAAAAGAGATTTTAGAGGTTTTTGAATAATTCTGTGTCCAGGATCCTGATAGTTATGCAAAGTTATGAGATGTTTAAATTCACACACTTATACACCAAGATGAAGTAATGTAATGTCAATTTCTGTCGTATGCAAATTAAGAGTTTCATTTATATGATGGTAATAAATGCACTATATGTAAGTATATGAAAGCATATATATGTAAAGATGATAGACAAATAGGCAAGTAGCTAGCTATATTATAAAATAGAATTAAATAGAAAACTTGCAGTTTGTTGGCATCATCGTTGTCATTATCATTGAGTCAGTACTCAACCATTCATAGATTAACTTACTATTTCCGTTTCCATTGAGCAACATTTTCTGGACTCAAATTACATTATGGATTAAATTCCTTTAAGTCTCCTTTTCTCTGCTCTATCTTGAGGATGAGTGTGATTGGAAAAATTTTCCTTAAGATGAATGAATCAGAATTTTGATTTTATTTGTGAGTCAAAACAGACGACGGTAAAAGTTTCTTTATTGTTTGAATCTGAAGATTTGTGGGTGAAAAGTTTAGTTGTTAGTAGTTGAGGTTCTGTAAGTGATTGGGGTCTGAAGACTCTGACTTCATGTATGGATTATTCTTTCAAAGGAGTGTTCATTAGAATTTGGTGAGACTTAAAAGATAGAGTCTGCTTGAAGAAATTAGGCTATTGTGTGTTTCACTTGAAGAATAATTTGTCCCTGACTGTTTTGACTCTCTTTGATTCAAGTCACCATGAGAACAGCTTTATAACCATGTGTAACACTCTGCATCAGCACCAGTCTGCTGTGATGGAGACATGCTACAAGGGACTGAGACCTTTAAATACCAGCATAATAAACATTTCCTTCCTATAAGATAATTCTCTCACACATTTGCCATAGCAACAGTGGTGTAAATATTGTGCAACAGTTTCCTCTGATATTGAAATATTCCATTTTGCTGGAAGCTTCTTAAGTGGGAAGGTAAAGAACTAAATAGCCTTAGGATTTCCCTGAAGCTGACCAGATTAACTAATCTCTCCCTGGCAGAGTAAGCAAGAAAATTGAGAGTCCCCTTTAGAAGGAAGTAAACTGAGCTGCTCAGAAGACTCTGAGACAAACCAAGCTGCAAAGATGACTCTGAGCCCAAAGCAGCTGTCTGGAAGAAGCAGAAATCAGCTGAGCTCTCTGGAAAAGTTTAGTCTGAGGGCTTGGAAAGAACAGTCTCCAATCTGCCGAGCTGCCTTCAGGCTGTGCAGTGCACTTCGGTTTCCTTCTTTGTGAGCTGTCACCCATGCTGAGGTGGGCTTTGGTAATGAAGGTGTTTTTGAGTCATTTCTGCTCCTAGAAGTAGTAACTCTTCACTCATACTCCTATAATAAACCCACAAGGAACTCATTAGTTCACCAAGTTGGACTTTGGTGGTATCCATACTTTAGTCTGTCATGCGCTCCTATTTGGCTTAAGTAAGAAGGACATGTGTTGTCTTCCTAGGAAAAATTTTGTTGCACAACATGAACATCAAAAATTTTCTTCTACTTTTCTTACTTTCAATCTGACTTGGTTGCCATGACAGGCTATTCCCTCATTTAATGCAGCTTTTCCTGACTTTGAAAAGTCCAACATGTGGCAACACAGAGCAGTATAAACAAATACAGGACAAATATTTTTTCAAGCATGATTTTTTATTGATTCTTTGGGCATTTTACATCATGCATACCATTTATACTCATTTCTCAGTCTTTCCATATCCTCCTTCCAACCTTATACCCCACAAAGATAAAGAAAAGAAACAAAGAAAGGAAGGAAGGGAGAGAGAGAGAGCTCTTGCTGACTCTCTGGGCAATAACCTGATCCTCTAACAAGGACAGACTTCTCTTTCTCATACCAATCACAGTTTTCAAGATTCCAGTTCCAATGTACTAATACTATTCTGGTCCTCCTTCTCTCCCTCCTCGCCATCACATGTTCATTTGTCATATTGGCATTGGACTTTGGGAACTGCAGAGTGTCATAGAGCGTATGTTTTTACCCAAACAGTTTTACTTGCAAATGTTCATTACAACGCCGCCAATATTGAACCCTCACTTAGAATTATCATGGATATACTACTGTTGGCCAGCATCATAAAGGTCCTATGGCTATGGCTCAACAGAATTGGCCTTCACATATCCCAGCAAATTATAGTTGGGATGGATGTTGGGGTGGGCCAGCTCAGGAACCTGGATCTGGGCCTGGGTGGTAGCTTAGTTGGTCAGCTGGATCTCTGCTGGTTATCCTTTTTCCATGAGGAGGGAAAGGGTTACCTCCCCCAGGGTCACACTACAGCCTAGGCTGCTGGTGAGGGGCATTGCCAGCTGTCCTATGCGTGGTAATCTGCATGGGACCATCCTCAACATGGCTTCAGGCTGCAGCACAGCCCACAAACACCTGCATGGTCTTTTGTGGTAACACAGGCCCCAGACATCAACACATTACCTTGGTTGTAGTATGATCATGGACCCAGACACGGGACCAGATGTGCCATGGGTCAGAGATCATCATGGTCTCAAGTTGCAAAGACAAATATTTTTAGCTGTATATTTTCCTTTATTATGTCAGATTGTTTCAGCTATTTGTAAACTCAGTGATATAATAATTAAGTAGTATTTGGGATAGGAAAAACCTGACTGAAGCATGAATCTAATTAGTCTTAATCAATAAAAACTGTGGAGTCCACTGGCAGTGGGATCAGGATTTATTCCTACTGCTCAAACCTGCCTTTTAGAACTCATCCCCATTGGCGGGATACATTGCTCAGCCTAGATATAGTGGGAAGGGCTTGGTCTTTCCTCTAAGCAAGGGCTAGACTTTTGTTGACTACCCACGGGAAGCCTTACCCTCTTGGTGGAGTGAATGGGATGGGGGGGATGGAAGGATCAGGAGAAAGAAGGGTGGGAACTGGGATTGGTATGTAAAATGAGAAAAGATTTATTTAAATAAGTTAATAAAATATATAAAAGAAAAAAAGAAAGAAAAGCCCCAGAGTTGGATATAGAGGGCAAAATATAACCCTAACCTAACCCTAGCTCTAACCCTAACCTTAACTACCAGAGACTTCATACCTCTACGAAATACTGAATTGAGGTACACCTGTCTATATGAATCTGTTGGAGAGGGGCCCGCTTGTTCATCCCGGTTACCCTTCAAACTCACACCAGAAATAATCACACAGAAGCCATATCAATTAAAACACTGCTTGGTCCATTAGCTCTAGCTTCTTATTGGTTAACTCCTACTTCTTAATTTAAGCCATTTCTCTTCATCTGTATATCACCATGAGGTCGTGGCCTACCAGCAAAGTTTCAGCACGTCTACCTACATCTGGCCGCAGATCCATGGCATCTTTCTGACTTTGCTTTCTCCCAGCATTCAGTTCCATATTCCCCAACTACCTAAATTCTGCCCTATCAGCAGCCCAAGGCAGTTTCTTCATTCATTAATGGTAATCACAGCACAGGGAGAAGACTCCTACATCATGAATCCTCAGACAGAATGGGTGAGATCCTGTCTCTACCTACTTTATATTCCTGTTTCCACCTCCATAGTGCCAGGATTAAGGGCATGAACCTCTCCATGTACTGGGATCAAAGTCTTTAGCCTCCCATTGGCTGGGATCACAGGCATGAGATCCCAAATGCTGGGAGCAAAGGTGTGATTCACATCCACCTGGCTCTGTTTCTCTTTTAGTTTGCTTCAATCTTATGTAGTCCATGGTGGCCTCGAACTCCTCATCTTCCTCTGTCTCCTTCTGCAGCCAGGCATTGTCTCAGGGTAAACTATTGAGACTCTGGCCTCTTATTAAATTTATCAATGGCAGAGTTCTACTCTGGCAGGTGATAATGGTTGGAAATAAAGAAGCTCCTTTGGGTGAACTGTCGATAATTAGCTTATTATGGCTGGCCCCCACAATCCCTTCATTTAATTCTTCCATTTTTATGCCAGTCATTATTGTTGGTTACAAGTCTCACTCCAGCTTCTGGCATCCATTTTAGAATGTTCGGTGGAAAGTTCTATTCCAAGCTCCCTCCCTTAGGAGTTGCAACAGTCCAGACTCCACCTCCGAGAAAGTCTGCCAAGTGGTGACCCCTTCCCAGAGATGGTCATGACCACTCCCATAGGCTAATTAAACTGTCCCCCCAGAACAAACACGTGGTCTTTCAGGTCTCTCCCTGGTTTGCTGGTCTTCCTCCTCCTTGAGGGACCTGATGGGCCATCTGGGAGCACTGGCATCCATTAAACCTTGGCATTTTAAAAATTGGTTTGATTTGGTCTGATTTGGATTATTGTGTCAGCAGAGAGATTTGTCGGGCCGGAAAAACTTTACAATTGTGTAATAATAGAAATTCATTTTAAGGGTGAAAGACATAGCGTCTAAAATATTTTTAAATCAATATAGCCTTTCCCCATTTATTTTTACATGTAAGTGTCCAGATGCAGTTAGTCTAAAGAAACAGTGACACTGTTCACTGAACCTGTTTCTAGCTTTTTTCCTTGTCTGAATTCCATTCCCAGTGTAAACTAACTGCTTTGACTAGTACAAATCTCACCATCTTGCTCATAGTGCAACCCAGATACAAAATATTAATAAAACTAAGGGTGTAAGTTAGGCATTGTCCTTTAAGCTATCCCCCCAAAGGAAGCATCAGGTTTTTTTTTAAAAAAAAAAAAAAGAAAAATTCTCATCAGAAGTTATTGACATAATAATAGTGAGCTACAGCATGAATCCATTACAAAAGATGTTTATTTTGGAAACTCTGACAACTATTAAAAACAAGTGGCTAAATTATGATGTAAATATTAGAATGAATTATCTTCTCTGTAATACTTAGGATTAAAGAAGTAAATAAAAATTTGACTCTTGGCTAATCATATAGATATATTTGCTTTTATAGCCAAGTGATGTGAAAAGTAGAGAAAAAACTGCAACACATTTTTATTTTTTCTTATATTACAATGTAAAAATATTAAACTCTTAATGTGGAAAGATACCAATGACAGAAAAATATGTGACAAAATTTCTATTTGTGCATATACAATACAGGCAGAATAACAATATTTATATTTGTTTCTAAGATGTGAATAAATACTACATTTTAAAAATAGTAGAAGTAGTTTTTTCAGTTTCACGTATTTTTCAAGACAAGATCTATCCAAGTTTGAATCTAAATTCCCATTTCAAAAACAAAGAAAAAGTTGGTGATGCCACTCAATAGTCAAGCATTCTTAATTGTAATGGGTATTTGATTCAGTGGCAGTAATGAATTATTTTCCAGTAAAAACAGTAAGTTAAAAGAGACAATAAGGGGTAAATGGGGTTTCCATCATCCTCCAACTTCCTTGGGAAGTGAAATGTAAAAACATAGCCAATTCATTTGTCCATGAATGACTTTTCCTAAATGTGTATTGACCCTTTATTTAGAATCGAATCCCCATCTTTGTCTTAAAATTTACTCGCATTCTTCAAAAATAATTTGGTTTATTTTAAATAACTAAAAAAAATTCTCATTTATCTTAATATAAAAAATAGAGGTTCATTTTAAGCACAGAAAATCATGTCAGCTGGTCTCCTTTTTTCCTCAAAAAGTTTTGATAAATCGTTTATGTATATATATATATATGTTTATATTTATATAAATATATTTTTTATATATATATATTTCAATCTACAATAATTTGAATGTAAGTTTGGTGCCCTCTTTCCAGGATGTTACTCAACTAAAACAAGCTATCCAATATTCTACAAAATGCAAATAAGAAGGCTATTCTGAAAGCTAACTATGGGTTTATGTGCATGGTATCTGGGATAATTGGTTTGAAGGGCTCACAATCTCAAACCATATTTTTTTCTATTTTTCTTTGATAAGGAAATTTTCTTTGTGACCTCTCTCTACCTTGTGTTCTTCATTGAAAACAATAAATGTCCACTATTCAGATATTCATGCCACAAATATTCATTGAGTATATTTACAGGTCAAATAGCTTATGAGATATTAGAAATGATCATGTATTTCAAAAAGGAGGCAGACATGTTACTTAAGGTCTGAGGAAATGGCTCAGCAGGTAAACATATCTGATACCAAGTCTGATCACTGAGTTTGATACCCAGGACTCATATAGTGGAAAGGAGGAACTGATGTCTAAAAGTTGTCCTTGAGCCTCCATACGTGGGTCACAGCACATGAACCTGCTCGCACGTGCACATTCTAGCAAGTGTGCATGTACGCATAAAAATGAAGAATACTATAACCAATAATATGGTATTAGTATATTTTCTAATATATGGTTAGGAAGCTCAGGTTTAGGTTTAGGACACATCTTACATCTGTGGTTTAACAATATAGGTTTCACTTCTTTTTTCATCTATTTCGCTTAGTCAGAGAACTTTATTTAAAAAAAATACAGTTTATTCCTTTTGTTAGAGTAACATTGAACTCTAAATTCTTTTGTTCCCTGGACCAGCATCTAATTTGCACATTGGTTCACAGATATGGGAAATTGTATTAGGGCTATTATTTTCTAGAGATCTTTATCACTTTAGCACCTTACATTCCTTTACTTCACAAGATACATCATTAATAATATTAAGTGGTATACATGGAATCTTTTTTACTAACTTCTTAAATGTAAGCTATTACATGGGATTAATATTGTCTGACTCTGTCTTTTAACAGTGAAACATTTGATGCCAGAATTGGAACATTTATTCCAGAGGATGATTTATTTCTGCTCTAGCTTGTTCCCATAGGAAACATCATATTCTCACCATGAGTCCTAACCTCCTGTCATCAACAGGGCTCTCCTGGGATTCACATCAGTGCACTCTAAAACTACACAAGGTGGTTTGCTGGTAAATTATATAGACATTTATATTTTCTCATTTTCTTTGGACAGTTAATTTATGTTTACTATATATGTATATCTTTCACAGATGTAACTACTTTCAGTCCAAGGCTTTATGGAATATTTATTATACCA
Organism: Chionomys nivalis; assembly: GCF_950005125.1. Lineage (NCBI taxonomy): Eukaryota > Metazoa > Chordata > Mammalia > Rodentia > Cricetidae > Chionomys > Chionomys nivalis. The sequence continues at coordinate 26,928,046 of NC_080106.1, forward strand.
GCTAAACCCTGTTTGCCTTTCCTTCTGACATCAGAGCTGATGGCAAGTTAATAATTGGTGCTGACCAGTCAGCCTGTTGGTTTCTTCCATAGGTATATGAAGCAGGAAGATCATTCCAGCTTATGGGTATTCCAGGAGTCAGGAGAATCATTTCTCCTCTTACATGTCATCAAATTGTGTCAAGAAAGACAAAACTGTTTATAATAGCCACTCAGAAGAGAAAGCTGTCAAAGATGATGGATTCTCAGCTATCATCATAATATAAGACATGATATGGCTGCTGAAACAGAAGATGTGAGAGACAATGCAAAAGCGATAGGAAGTCAATAGCTATTGGTCTAATTGAGTTCAGGAGTGTCTCAAATATCATACTGTCATTCGGACACTGAAAATGAGGAGGTGATTTAGAGAGTATATATCAGCCGATTAATTTCAGTGGGCCTTGGAGATGACACAGAGCCAAGCAGATGACACCCATAACACTGAAAGACCTGCACAGACATGGAAGTTACAGAGTGCCTGGAATGTGAGACAAATCAATCATTTGACTCATAAGGAGGAAAAGTTGCCATGGGAACTGTCCCTTCAATTCTCTTAATAATAAAGACATGATCCCAGACATAGGCAGCAGCTAGGAGTCTGAGATATCATTTTTATTGCTTCCCTATACCTTACTTCATGAAATCTTAGCTCCAGAAACACTCAGTTTATATATGTTAATCAGTGGACTGCTGGAGAATTTAACTGAAAAAAATTGCAGTCCTATATCCTCAGTCAATTGAAGTAGAGCTAGGAATCTAATTTAAGCAGACCCAGTCTGAAACATTTCATTAGTAATTTGGAAGCTGGATCAGAGACTATTTTCTCAATTCACTTTATTTTATATCTAGCATGTAATCTGGGGCAGTGTGTGGGCATAGATATTGTATGGGGACACTAAAAGTATTATGATACAAATTGTAACAAACAGTAAGGAGTAAATCATTAATCCATTTGGCCAGAAGGAACAATAAAGAGGGTTCCTAAAGCAGAGAGATCTTTTATTTAGGTTTGCTATTTGAGAAATGTGTGTTCTATAGATTGTCATGGATTCTTATAACACATTTTACTCAATATATTATTGAGTAATTATTCCTTCTTTCTTTCTCTGTTTTTATTTTATGGAAAATAGGTTTCTTTTTTCATATTATATATTCTGCATTTAGTTTTCCTTTCCTCAGTTCTTCAGAAATCCCTTCTACTTTTCCTCCATCTGGATCCATTTGCTTTCTCTTTTTTTTTGGAACATAAACAAGCATATAAATAAAACACAAAAAGTAGAAAAAAAACAAAGCAAGTCACCTGATAAGTTATCAATAGACAAATAACTTCCAAAGATGCAAGTGAGTTTGCTTGATATTGGTCATCTACTACTGAGCATAGTGCATGTCCTTAAGAATGTTGAGTATCACCATTTAGACTCTGTTGGAGAAAACTAATTTGTCATTTGTGAGTGATTATCAATTGGAGTTAGATTCTGGGTTGGGGATGAAGGTTTGTGTTTATTTCTCCTGTCAGTTCTAGTACCCCTACTGACCAAAACTCATGCAGGTTTGTGCAATCTGCCATATTCTTTGTGAGCTGGTGTGTATATCTGTCTTTCTGTGTTCAGAGAGTCTCTTCTCCTTAATGTTCTCTCTCGGTTCTCTCTTACAGTCCTATTGTTTCCTCTTTTTTCAAGGTTCCCTGAGTTCCAAGGACATCACATTTAGGACTGCATGTTTTCAGGTATCTCACTTTTTGCACATCATTTGATTGTGGGTCAGTATTTATTAGCATATACTGCAGGAGAAAATTTCTCTGATGATGGCTGAGCCAATTTATTGTTCTCCATTAATTTACAGAAAGATCCTGTTGCCAAAGATAACACTCGTATAACACAATGAACATAGAAAAATATGCTGGTGCCTAAATAAAGCCGTTACAAACTGGGTGCAGAAGTATTATTACTCCAGATTCTTGGGATCCGAATTGGCCTCTTCAAAAGGCAGATATTCAGTTTCTAGAAATTGGAACCCTATCTCAAGTGAAGCAAAGCACGAGATGGGTTGAATGCATAAGGCCAGAAGGACAGTGGGAAGGTTGAAGCCTTATGTAACTAATACTGCAGTGAATTTATAGGGTTGTGACTTTTGTATCAATGTAATACCCAAATTAACATTCCTGCAGTCCCAAAAATTTGTTTCTGAGGAAGATATTATAAGCTATTACAGACAAAGGACACTAGTAATTCAGCCTGTACAAAAACACAAAGCAACTAGCAAACCTTCAGAGGTACTAATGGCCCTGCCTTTAAAATGGATAACTAAAAAAACAATAAGGGTTAAACAATGGCCTTTAGCAGAAGAGAAGCTGCAGGCTTTAGAACAGCTGGAACAGGAGCAACTAGATGTTCAATGTATTGAAGAATCTACCAGCCCTTGAATTTTCTTGTATTTGTTGTTAAAAAGAAATCTGTAGAATAGAGGGTGATGACAGATCTTAGAGCTGTCAACAGGGTTATTCTATAATCTGGATTTCCTTTGCCTTCCCAATTACCTAAATGATGGTCTCTCATAGTTATTGATATAAAGGATTGTTTCTTCATTATGCCTTCACAAAAAGGACAGAGAAAAATTTGCCTTCACAGTGTCTCCTTATAATTCTCAGCCTATCAGGAGATACCAGTGGAGCATCCTCCCATAGTGAATGCTCAATAATCCCACCCTGTGGCAGTACATTGTCAGTCAGTCATTGGAAGTAATATGTAAGCAATTTCCTAAATCTATAATTTAGCACCATATGGATGGCATTTTGTTATCTGATTCAAATAAAGATACTTTAGAAAGAACATTTGAAGAAGTAAAGAAAGTTTTACCTAAATTGGGTTTACAGATTGGTCCTGAGAAAAATACAAAGAGGAGATTCTGTCAATTACCGAGGTTACAAAATAGGTTTACAGAAAATTAGAACAGAAAAGGCATAAATTAGGAGAGACCAATTGTGAACTCTTAATGACTTTCAAAGATTGTTGGGAGATATTTCCAGTCTACAACCAGATGTTGGGATAATACCTGATATAATAATTCATTTAAACAAAACCTTAGATGGTGATAAAGACTTAAAAAGTCCCAGAGAATTAATATCTAAAGCAGAAAAAGAATTAACAATCATTTAGGAGAAATTACAGGAGGCACCTGTGGGTAGGGTAAATCCAAATCTTAAATATAGTCATATACTGCCTTCCAGAATTTCCCCCATAGGAATTTTAATGCAGAGGAAAGATATCTTACAATGGATCTTTTTACCACAGAAACCAAGTAAAAAATTAAAAATTTATTTGGAAAAAGTAAGTGAGTTAAGAATAAAAGCTAAATTAAGTATCTCACCGACGCTAAAATGGCTCCCTTAATTAAGATATATACTTCCCTACTACCATATCCACCCTGCCTCCATCCCAACCTTCCCATTCCCCCCAAGCTCTCCCCATCTTCCCCTTCTCACTTTTGTCTCCCCATTTCCCCTTACCCCCACCCCATCCCCACCCCTAAGTTTCTAATTTTTGCCTGGCAATCTTGTCTCCTTCCAATATCAGAAGGACAACTATATGTTTTTCTTTGGGTTCACCTTCTTATTTAGCTTTCTCTAGGATCTCATATTATAGGCTCAATGTCCTTTATGAATGGCTAGAATCCATTTATGAGTGAGTACATCCCATATTCATCCTTTTGTGTCTGGGTTACTTTACTCAGGATAGTGTTTTCTATTTCCATCCATTTGCATGCAAAATTCGAGATATCATTGTTTTTTTACCACTGAGTAGTACTCTAATGCGTACATATTCCACACTTTCTTTATCCATTCTCTGTTGAGGGACATTTAGGTTGTTTCCGGGTTCTGGCTATTACAAATAATGCTGCGAAGACCGGCAATTATTAGGTTTAGACCCAGCAGAGATTGTAGTGCCAGCTTGTCCAGTACTCGCTCACTTTCTATGGTTCCCATGTCACACACCTGAGGTGGGGCTTCTTGTTCCTCTTCCATGAGTTTTCCCATTATAATAAAGAAAATATAAGTGGAATCTTTTAGTGTTAACTTGGGATTCCTTGACCTTTGTCCACACCCCAACATTTTGCCAAAGCAATATACCCATAAAACCATTCCTAACACCATTCTGCTGTATTATCATATTAGTTAAGCACCTTTCTGTTGTAATGTTCCAGTGTTTGTTTAAATAACTCTGTGATGATATACACAGTATAGTGCCATATATAATTATTCTGGACTATTTGTTTAATAACGCAAAATGTGTTACATTTGTTAAATATATAAAGGTGCGCTGCTGTTTTACCTTACCTACCTAAGGCATTTAAATAAATATCCGAATTATCAGTACTGCAAGAGGAGGTACAGGCAGAACTTCCATGTAGGGAGGGTTAAGTAGAAGGAGTAATATAAGCTCAAAGGAAGGGAGATGACAGGGGCCAGCTGGTCAGAAGTAGAGGAAGCAAGTAAGTAAGAGATACAGAATTAAAGAAAGGTAAAGAGCCCCAAAGCAAAATGTATATGAATAGAAACAGGTGAAATTAAGTTAAAAGAGTTAGTGGAACAATCCGAAGCTAAGGTAAAACATTCATAATTAATAATAAGCCTCTGTGTTGTTAGTTGGGAACTTTTTGGCAGCCCAAAGAAAATGTCAACTACAAATGATGCTAATGTGGGACCCAAATTTCTAAATAAGGTCTGAAAACACTGGAAAATAAGGATAGGCCGGGCGGTGGTGGCGCACGCCTTTAGTCCCAGCACTCGGAAGGCTGAGGCAGGTGGATCTCTGGGAGTTCGAGGCCAGCCTGGTCTACAAGAGCTAGTTCCAGGACAGGAACCAAAAACTACGGAGAAACCCTGTCTCGCAAAATCCAAAAAAAAAAGAAAAGAAAAGAAAAATAAGGATAGGTAGAGCTCCTTTAAGAGGTGCTACAATGAAGCAGAGCACTTGAACAGCTGGGATAATAAGTTAAGTAAAAACACCTGCCACAGCGTGGGCACTGACTGCAGTTAAATTTACCTCTTAGTTAAACAGAGGTCCCAGTAAAACATAGGTCTCAGCCAGGCCCACAGGCTTAAGGCTCTACTCCTAGGCACTAGGAGAGACTGGAACCAGCTGCCAGAACTACAAGGCTGAGGGCCTAGCTGCCTCTTAGCAGTTTAAGGTTTGGCTTACATTATCAGAGAATACCACTGATGCACAGTAAATCATGTCCAGACAGGAAAAAAAAAAAAAAAACCTTTAAACTGTGTGCATAGATGTTTAAGAAAGAAAAGAAAAAGGGTATAGAGACAGTCACAGGGGAAAAATCAATAGTTTAAAAATAATTGTAAAGTCCTTAAAGAAAGGGTAAAGTGACATAAAAATATTAAGCCATGTAAAGATGTGAAATACACAGGGAGTTTGAATGCTGTATAGTTCTTGGTTGACTTTGAAATTTTTGAATGGTTATGAATAAATGACAACTGTTGAGAGGATATAAACGGAATTCCTAAATTAAACTGGCCTAGATACTTTAGAAATGTCTTAACTTTAAAATGGAATTTACAAAATGTACTGCCTTGAGAGACGAGGCTCTGCTTGTGTTTTCACAGGAAATGAAAGACTATGGATTTCTTCAAAATAACTAGAAACCAGATTGATTTGGGAGATTCCCTTAAAATTAGGGCTTCAGACATAAATAAATAAATGTAGAAAATTACAACAAAGGTGATGTGTTTGTATGCTGATCACTTGGCATGGGAACAGCTCTGAGACTGGGTAAGACATGATAAATATCTTTGATCATCTATGTGGGTAAAAGGGGGATTTGAGAATTAAAAGTAATGCTTTTTAGTCTGTATAAAAAGCCATACAAAATAAGGCTTTTGATGAAGTTGTAAAAAAAAGAAAAGAATTGGAAACATCACAATGCAGGGTGCTAAGACCCAGTATAGTGTTCCTATGCATAGTTTGACGGTAAAAGTAAATGAGGGGATAAATGATCTAGCTGAGATTGACATAATGTTAATTGTTATTACTATCAGTTTGGTAATTAATATTTTCTCCTTAAAATACTGGTTTGATTACTGTGCGAAGTATAATTTAATTGATAGCCTTAGAATGACCTACTAATGAAAATAATAAAGATACTCATACAGAGACTGAGCATCTTAAAGTAGAACCTAGAGTTCCACATCATTATGAAACTAAAAAGGAGCAGCCTAAGGATATCAGAAACCAACCTTAATATTTACAGTTATGTTACCATACAAGCTCAACCACCAGATGATAGGAACCCCCCAAATTTATGAAGAAGTTAATTGGAATCCTGCAGAAATGTTAGATTTGAGAAAATTTAAAGAAGTAATCATTTTATATGTTTTGCAGTTGTCAAGATAAAACTACAAAGGTCACAGAATCTGCACAAGTCGGACCGTTTGAGAGCTAACAATGAAGATCTACTAATGACTTTTAATCTACCTTTGGTGATTTGCTCACAGTTATTGGTGCAGAATGTCATTATACCATGTTCCTTCTTCCGTGGTGTTCTCCCCAAAAGTGTGTCTCTATGTTCTGATTTTACTGCTAATCCAGACATAGTATGTTGGAGCAGAATTTAAAACCTCACCTTAAGTAAACTGTGAATTCTTTGTTTCTTATAAATTCACACTCTGGGATAGTATGAGTCAGACAAACACATTACCTAACGCATGTAAGGACAGTTTTGTATAAATAGTCTTCATGTCTCCTCAAAACTGGATTTCATGCTTGAAGCTTTTTCATGTGTTTTTAGAAACAACCCATGTTTAAGCCATACCTCTTCAACTCTCCCCCATCCATTCTATTGTTTCTTCTGTTTTCTGCTCTCCCTGACTGTGCTCCTTCCTTGTCTGCAGCTGATACATCTTACAGTGCTGTGCTGTTCTGGGGCGGTTTCTGTAGGCTCATTTATGCTCAGGAGAGAGGTTTTGTGGAATACATCACTTTTACCTATTTCAGATGATTAAATTTCCCTTATTTTCTTTGACCAGACCATAAATCCAGCTTTACTTTCAGGCAATTGCTAAATTGTTCTGTTCATATCTTTTGTCAAAGAATAAACCAACCAGTAAATTTTACCCAGGAAGAGAGTTTGTCTCATAAATTTCTTTTACAAACACCATAAGCAGTCAGTCTAGGAAAGAACCAACTTTAATTCATTATTTGTAGTCTATGGCGTTTTTTGTTTTTTTTTCCCAAGAAAGGTATTTGAAGTTCTGTTATGGTCAACTTCCACATTTCTACAGAAAGCCTTTGAATTCAGCACAGACCCAATTAGTATCTTCAGTGTTTGTTTCTTTTGCACATCATTAAAATTGAAATATTAAAACTGAAAGACTTGATTGTGGGGTTATTCTTAGCAGTTTTAAAACACAACCCACTTGTCATATACACTGAGGCCAAAAGACACAGTGTTATGGCAATAAGAAGGAGTGCTAATGCTTACTATCATCTAGAGTCAAAAAATGTTCACTGTAATAGCTGTCAACAGCTTCTTGTCTTCTCCAACATCTATCTTGAGATTTGTTTAACATCTGGTGTTTTATAGAATTCAGTGGAAGATAGAAATGAATAGAGGTTTACTTTTGTTTGGACTTCTGATCATATCATTAACCCTAAAGTTGATTTCATTTCCCACTGGTCTCCTTTGACAACCCTCCAGCTAGCTCATACATAGATCCTTTATATCCATGTTAGTGTTAAGCAAACTACTGCATGAACTCTTAAATTTTGCATGCACTGAAAACTTTTTTTTATAGAAAGGGTTATTTGACAAAGAAGAAATTTGTCTTCACAGCCGTATGCAATAATTAAGAATCCATTACTTAAGTAGCCCTATTACTGCCTAAGTGAAACAAATGTATTTCATTTTTATAACTCCATAGAAATTTTAATGGGCATTTTATCTGCTGTGTTTCAATTCTTAGTAGGAAAATGTCCCTAATCTTCACTATGGCATAGGACATTGCACAATTTATGATGGTCATCTGAATAGTAAAAATGATTCATCTCAAATCCTGTTTATAAATTTCTTAAATGATAAAAATTGAATTTACACATATAAAGTTTTTATATTGCCCCTGTGGATTTATAAACCAAAATAAATTTTATCCCACCAGCCTTGTATTCAGGTGATAAGTTTGGCTTAACCCATCTCTATTTATAATAAATTTATTATAACTGTCTTGTGGAAATAAATGGTCACCAAACCTTAATGTTTCTCTCTCTGTTCACCCTTTTCTGAAGTAACTACTGCCTCTTCCCCTTTCTTCTTCTCTTCTCTTTTCTTTTCTTCTCTTCTCTTCTCCTCTCCTCCTCCTCCTCTTCCTCCTCCTCCTCCTCCCCTTCCCCCTACCCCCCTCTCTCTCCCCTTCACTCTATAATCCCCTTACACATTAAATAAACTCTATACCCAAGCTCTCTCCACATGGCATATCTGTCTGTGACCTCAGGCCTCCTGCTGAGGCCTTGGGTGACCCACTACCACCCCTCAAGGGACAGGCCTCAGGTCACATTGATTTATGAACGATAACATTGGTGCTTGACTTGGCCAGGCTCTTTCCTCATTCCTTCCCACAGGTGGTTGGCCTGAGGCATGCAGGCACCTTGGACTTGGACGACTTTCCAACTTTCTTTTCCTGCTCCATAACTGCAAATGGTAAAGTCCACACTTTTGCTGATCTTTATCTCTGCTGATTCCCCACAGTTGAGGACTGAGATCTCCCTCCTCTTGTCTTGGACTGTAATCCTCTGGCCACTCAGAGTGACCCTAGTCCCCATCCTTTGAGCTGATGAGCCTGAGGGCAGCTTGACCTATCTCTTGATCCTCTCTATGTCTTACAGATGTTTGCAGATAGCTGGCCATTGGGTCTCATATCTCTCTCATGTTCTTGGCAATGAGGAATAGACCTAAAACTATCTGTCCAACATCCCCCCAAATCCTAGACAGGAATAAAATGACCAGCTACCCCAGGATGTGACCAGTACCCACCTCTCTCAGCCACCCCCGAGAAAGATTTTGATACCCATAAACAAGTAGGAAGCAGTGTTGAGAACCCGCCATGCCTATCCCCTCAACCTTCCATGTCTAACTCTCTGCCTTTTTATTATAAGAGAAATGTGGGGATTCTGTAATCTACTGGCATGTCCTTTTACCTGGATACCCTGTCTCTTTAAGAGACAGCCCCACTCATTCCCTTCCCACCAAACCTGCTCTCCAGCCTGATCTCTCTCTGTCCATCTCTTCTCTGAAGAGGCAGCTACTGCCTCTCTCTGTCTCTCTGTCTGTCTGTCTGTCTGTCTGTCTGTCTGTCTCTCTCTCTCTCTCTCTGTCTCTGTCTCTGTTTCTGTCTCTCTCTCCCACTTTTCCCCTTCTATCCTCTCTGTCTCTCTCTCTCTCTGTCTCTCTCTCTCTCTATCTTTCTGTCTCTGTCTCTTTCTCTCTCTCACCAATCAGAATATTTTTAAGGCACTCTTCAAACAATTAAAATGATGCATGCACAAGGGGGTGGTGTTTTCTAGAATTTCTGGGGTAGAATGTTGTCTGGATCTAGAATCTGTTTCTTATTTTAAAAAAAGCATTACAGCACCATGAAAACATCTTGAGGAACATGGTCTTCAGCTGTGAATCTCTGCAATCAGTTAAATTACATTATTTCCAATGCAGAGTGTTGAGATGAGCAGAAGATAGTGTTTTAGTTAACGTTACCATTGCTGTGATGAAACACAATGACCAAAAATAACTTCGGGACAAACACATTTATTTGGCTCATGCTTCCACATCACAATGGAAGTCAGGACAGAAACCTAAATAGAGCAAGAATCTGGAGGCAAAAGCTGAGACAGAGACCTTTAGAGGTGCTGCTTACTGGCTTGTTCCTCATCCCAATCTCAGCTTGCTTTTTTATAGAACTCAGGACCACCAGCCCAGGGTGGTCCCATACACACAAATGTGAGCCTTTCCACACCAATCACTAAGTAAAAAAATATGACCTATAAGCTTACACACAGCCTTTTGATCTTACAGAGGCATTTTTTTTCTATTGAGGTTTTCTTCTCTCAGGTAACTCTAGTTTGTGTTGAGTTGACACAAAACTAACCATCAGGGATAGCCATCACCATTCTGAAGGCAAGAGATGAGAAGGAAGTAACCAGTTCTAAGCCACTCTGAAATTTACAACATAGCATTAAGGATACAGACTTATATTTAATGACATGCCCTATATTCTGAATATACTATGACAAATATTGAGTCTCCTATGCTCTTGATAGTTGCTTCTATAGCTTTGCTGGTTATAATTCATTTCATTTCTCAAAAGATAGTGTCATGTGCTTGTAGTTCTCCTGAATTACTGTTTCTGATACCAATTGACAGCATCACCCCCCAGAAGGTATTGCTCTAGTATGGAGTTTCTGGATATATATTAATATTGGGGCCCTCTGCTTGGGTAATATACTAGGAGATAATACCCAGCTTTCAACCTTTGAGTCTAGGTACAAATTGTCACACATACATGCCCCCTAAATTCTCCTGGCTTCCAGAGATGACCATGCATAGAAAGCACTAAGACTTCCTACTGGTGGTCTCCAGTTAAGTCCCATGGCTCACACAGAACTCAGTAGATCTAAAACTCAGACTAAAAATGAATCTCATACCTTGTTACATTTTTTGGTGACATATTTGGTTCATGTTTGTCTAATACTCCTCTTAAATTCTGTAATAAATGAAAATTATATAATACTAAAACTTCATTTTTTGCATATCATGAGAGTTATGCTGGCTGCACTCTTGTGCTTTTTTTTTAAATTATTTCAAGCAACAGATTTTGACTGTTTGCATTAGCCTCCATTTTTAAGAATACTCATTGAGTTTACAACTTGTGTATACTGCATACATAACAGCTACAATTCAAGATAACACATAGCATAAGGAAAAAATAGGGATTACATAGTGATATTTGAAAATAAAGGATTTTTGCTTACATTTTCAGAGTTTGGAAAATATCTCCTAACTCATTTGCCCTGCAAACACTTTGATAAATGTGTCATAATTCTATAAGTATGATTCTAAACATCAGAAAAATTTTGGAGATTCCTTAGGTTCTTAGATAGTGACAGGCAAGCAATCATCAAATAAAGAAATCCGTTTCCAGTGAAGTTTTCCTAAACAACAGATTTAGCTGTTAAGAAAAATAATCTCTAAGTATTTAAGCACGAAAGATATCTTGTTACGGAAAATGCAGTATTTGTACAAGGATTTACCTGCTTCAGAGCTCAAGTTCATTTTAGCAGCTGTTGCACAGCCTGAGAGGGACGTAATCATGTTCATTATTTCATTTCTGGGTAAGACTCCAGATGTTTGACTGTAAACATATTTATATTCCCCTAAAATGTACATTATTCCTGTTTGGACTACAAACAATTAGTAGAAAGATTTGGCATTTGATACTGTGTTATTTTTAAAAAATATATAAGTAATTCACTCATTTGGGCTTTCCATAAAATTTTGATCATCTATCCTGTCCTATTCTATGATAAACATTTAAATTTGAAAGACAAAATGCAGACTTTCCTTCAGGGAATTTGCAAAGGATTAAGTTTGTCAGTTATTGACATATAATTTTTAACATATTGAAACTGAGACAGACAGAAGTATAAATTATCACAATTGGTACTAATATTTATACCAATTGTCATATCAATATCAATCTGTTTTAGCATTTGCTAATCTAGTAATATATACATTTTTTATGTTATTAGATTGTTTATGTTATCACTCACTTATTGCAAATTGAATTAATATGAAAAACTCTCCTCATAATTGAAAATTTATAAACTATAATAGTTCATGGTTGGCTTAGAATCTCTGCATCTGCTTCCATCAGTTGCTGGATGAAGGTTCTATGATGACAGTTAAGGTAGTCATTAATCTGACTACAGGGAAGGCCAGTTCAGGCACCCTTTCCACTGTTGGTTGTGGTCATTCTTGTGGATTCCTTGGAATTTCCCTAGTGTCAGCTTTCTCGTTAGCCCCATAATGGCTCTCTCAATCAAGATATCTCTTTCCTTGCTTTCTCTCTCTGTCCTTCTTCTATCTTGCCATACCATTCCTTCATGTTCTCCTCCTTCCTTCTCTTCTTTCTATCCCTCCTCCACTTCAACTCTCCCTTCTCCCACATGCACATTCCCAATTTTCTCAGGAGTTCTTGTCTATTTCCCCTTTCCAAGCAATCCATGTATATACTCTTAGGGTTCTTCTTGTTACCTAGCTTCTCTGGGGTCTTAGACTATATGCTGGTTATCCTTTGCTTAGAAGCAGAGATCCATAGTTATCACTGGTCAGAGCTTCCAGAGTTCAGTTGAAGAGATGAAGAAGTAATAATATGAGCAAAATAGTCAAGACCATGATGGGGATACTCACAGAAACAACTAACCTGAACTAGTGGGAGCTCATTGACTCTACTGACAGCAGGGGAACCTGCATAGGCTGAAACTAAGCCCTCTTAATGTGGGTGACAATTGTGTTACTGGAGCAGTGTGGGCACTACTGTCAGTGGGACTATGAATTATCCCTAGTGACTGAACTGCCTTTTTTGAACCCATTCTCTTTGGAGGGATACCGTACTCAGCCTAGATATTGGGGCAAGACCTTTGGTCCTTTCTCAAAGTGATATGCCAGATTGTGTTAACTTCCCATGGGAATTCTTACCCTCTCTGAGGAGTTGATAACAGATGGGGTGGATGGAAGTTAGGGGGAGCAGAAGAAGGGATGAGGAAGGGAACTGGGATATGTAGGAAAATGAAAAAAACATTTTAAAAATAAAGTTCATTATACTGTACACATTTTAGCCTAACTTTATACATCAAGGTTATGAAGAATGCCGTAGTTTTATTGGTTCACACAGTATACTGAAACTGGGTCTTAAGAAGTCCCAGCAAATCTACTTATAGATAAGAAGTGAAGTGATGACAGCATTGCTTAGGTCTGTACCAGTGGTACGCATGGAGTAGTAAGCAGGGCAGTTTTCCAGACAGCCTGAGTACAAGAAAAAGGGGAAGAATGGGTAAGAAGATTCTAGAGACAGCAATTCAGTAAATCACAAGAGGGGAGCTATGGATTTGCTAGTGGGCTAGTAAAATATACTAAGCTCAGAAAGAAATAGGTCAGGGGAAAAGTATTAAGTTTGTCTGTCACTTCTGCTCAAATAACTATAGCATCTTCTTCACACTTGTTTATTTAAGAAAATACTTATTTGCTTCCTTTAGTAAAAATAAGGATTGAGCTACCCCTTTCCAGGCATTTGTGTGTGTGTGTGTGATTTCTATCTTTTCAGACAATGGTGGCTATTGGGGGTTAAGAGCCCTAAGACACAATCGTGTCTGTGTATGTGACCTATTAAAAGCAACATATTAGTCTTAGATAGTATGCATTGGTATAGATTCTTGTATATTGAAACATATATAAAATTACTTTTGTATTACTGTCTAAAGTAATTTGCATATTGATACAAATTTGAAATTATATTTGTCATATTGTATGTATTTCTACTTGTTTACAATATTGTACAAACTGCCAACAGAGTGAAGCAATAAAGCAATCCTACCCAGCTATTACTTCTATGAACCATGACAATTATCAGAGTGATAAAGCATGCAATAACAAAAAATGGCACTTCCGTGTCAATGGCAGCCAATAGCTGTCTAATTGCTCTTAAGGGCCACTCAACAGGAGGGAAATGATGCATGTAATGGAAACCTAGCCACCTTACCTGGGCTAGTGTATTCATAGACCTTAGGAAAGAATCTACTAATGCCACTTTGCTAGACTAGCATAATTCCTTGCTATATTTTATCCTATCCCCACAGAAGCTTCATTTTATGGCAAATAGAGATCATCCCAGAAAACTATAAGTGAACACAGTGCAGAGATCTATGGATCATTAGAAATCCAATCACAAGGGATTTATACATATACATCTCATCTTCTGTATCGATGGCCCAGCGAATGTCACAGAAGAGGGGAAGGAAAGACAACAAAAGCCAGAGTATCAGGAAGTGTGCTGTGAAACAGACTTTACTAGAAGTGGCTACATAAACAAATCAGGAAAAAATTGCAGTATCAGTGAACATGTGACTTTTAATCTCTAATCCATTGTTAAAAAAGGTTTTGGGGGGATGGAAGTTACAAAGTTGTTTATGTGACCTATAATCTGTGTAATGAGAAATGTGCACAGCAACTTGACTAAGAATAGAGAGAGAATTTTCGAATTACCAATGGTTTCCACTGATCAGCAGAGTATCATGATTATGTAGGTTTTACTGTGTCTTGTTCTTTAGATATGGTTTACTATGCTCCAATCCTATGGTAAGTTGTGGCCATTCTGCAAAATGGGCTATGATATCCGATCTCAATCAAGTTACAGTAAGGATATATATGCATATGTATTATTCTAGAGATCTAATTAATAGCCCACTAGTTTCCAGATATGCTCAGTTTCTTAATAGTGATTAGATGTTTAGAGCATTGCATCCTTTTGACTTATATGCCATGACAATGTGAAAATACTAAATCCTTACTACATTTCCATGCTTTTTCTCAAGTTTTGATCTGCCACACTTTTATTTTATTTTATTTTAAAGATTAAGGTCATTCTCTTCCACTCCTATGCCTTATCCCTATGAGACAAACATCTCACTGCACTTAAGCCTGGCTGGTCTCAAACTTTCAATCTTCCTGCCCCCTTGCAATTGCTAGGGTTAAATTTGTTTATCACTATGTCTAATTTAAAATTAATTTCCACTAACAGATATGCATGTCTAAGTGCCGGAGAGAATGAGAAGTGTTGGGCCCATGTATGATGAAATGCAGGAAGTAGAACATAGAAATTTGTCTGTTTTTGACATGCCTTTGGCCATGCACTCACGAAATTCATGCTAATTATCAGATCTCTCAGCCTATCTAATATACCAATGCAGGCTGCTGTGGCTAAGAAAGACTTATTTTATGGTGATGCTATTTTCACTAAAGTAGAAAAGTGTAGACTTTGGAAGACAGAAAAACACACACACACACAAAAAAAATAGGAAGGTAGGAAGGAACAAAAAAGAAAAGCAAGAAAGAAGGAAGGGAAAAAGGATTGTTGAGTAGATGGGAGGGAAAGAGAGAAAGAGAAAAATACTATTCATAACCTGTTATGTGCCAGATGATATTATTTTGATAAGGTTACAATTGAAAATAATTTAGATTAAAATAAATGCAATACCTTGTGTTGGTTTGTTATCCATTATATAAACAGTCTAGTCTCCTTTGCAAAAAGCCATATCACTAAGCTTTCAAGAAACAGTAGATAATTTTTCTTAGAATATCTATTACTGTCATTTAAAGCCCATATTAAGTCTTTGCTTTGTTGGCATAATAACAATATCATTTTCTAATCACACTGTCTAATGTTTAAATTATTTATATAATTTATACATATCCAAATATAAGCAACCGAGAAAATTATTTAATTCTTCATGTAATTAGCATGTGATATACAGAATGGTGATTCAACAGTAGTAAATTACCATCACCTATACAATTAATGACAACTTTACTGTTGAACACATACCACTCATGTTGATAATTGAAGTTATATTTTTAATATATTACTGATGAGATATGGGTGACTGTGTCCCTGAAAAACTCAGATGCAAACCTGCACCACCCAATGTGTTGGTAGAAAGTGCTGTGGCCTTTAGTCAGTATATAGGACAAGAACTTGTGCTCATCAATGAGGGTAGGACACTCATAAACTGCCATATATTAACTTGTCTGTTCCTTTTTCTGTGTGAGGACAGATAAATGGTGATGCAGGCACAAAAATCTTATACAATTTCAAGTTTAGTTGTGTTGAGTTTGAAATAAGTTCTTATAATATAGCCCAGGCTGTCCTTAAACTTACAATCCTCTTTTTACTGCCTCCCAGTGCTAAGATTACTGGAGATTGTCACTATATATTATTCTTCTGGAAATGTAAACGTAGACATTCCAGTTTCCAAACTGAGATAATAAAATGCGTGTTGTTTCTAAGCTGCCCAGGCAAAGCTATTTCATTTTAATAGACGGAAGAAGGTAAGAAAGATACAAATAACAAATTTCCATGTAGTAGTGAGTATCAAACTCTGAGGACAGTTGAACACTGTAATATACATGAAATGATCTAGGAGGAAAACAATTTAAAAATACCTGTAGAAGGCCCAGCACTTGGGAGGCAGAGGCAGGCGGATCTCTGTGAGTTCGAGACCAGCCTGGTCTACAAGAGCTAGTTCCAGGACAGGCTCCAAAGCCACAGAGAAACCCTGTCTCGAAAAACCAAAAAAAAAAAAAAAAGAAAAGAAAAAAAAAACCTGTAGAAGGGTAGGATTGTGAAGAAGGCAAATAAACAGGATATATGATCTTAAGAAATTCTCACCTCCCCAGGGGAGGAGGATGGTGGATGGAGCAGGAGGAGGGGAGGGAGTGGGAAGTGAATTTGGCAAGTAAAATGGGAAAAGATGTTTTTTTTTTTTTAATAAACTACAATAAAAAAGAAATTCTCATGGCGCAACCACTGTGGATTGTTCTATGTGTAGATTATTCTATGGATACTGCAAATCTCAGTCAAAGTATTAGAACTAAGGTTAACCTCTAAATAAAGAAAATAAAGATTTTTGTTAATATGTCACTTTCTGTAAGGATGTATGTTTAAGGAGGTAGGAAGTAGAGATCTCTGGTGAGAGATGAATAACAAGAAGTCTAAGATTGTATTATTTTAATTTAGAATATAATAAAACCAATACACACACCCTTTAGAAAAACAAAGGTTTGAGTCTTTAATTATAAGTTATGTCAATGAGTACTGAAAATAAATCATATCCCAGAAAGACAGAAGGATTTCTTAGAAATGAATTAAACAAAAATTTAGATCCAGGAAAGAAAAGCTACAGGACAATTACTTATGAGGATGTGATGGGAAACAGTGCTGCATAGTTGGTGTGGACCAAGATCTTTGATTGTAAATTAAATCATAATTTCTCTAATTTACTCTTCTCACCAAGACTCTGTGGCAACTATTAAAGCATCTAATCAATAATTAAAAATAATGACTGTGCATCGCATGAACAACTTTGCACAGCCGAGAAGTGGAGAGGGGAGCACAGTCCTCAAAGTCTGTCTCTCACTCCTGTTCCCTAGGCTGCCCTGTGGGGCATCGCTATGTAGCAGCATAATTAAAATCTCGAAAATGCACCCAAACTGTCATGAATATGAAAGCAAATTGCATTTTCTGATGTGGCTTAAACTAAACATAAAGCTTACTCTAGCAGAGCACAGATTATCCCCTATTGTCACCATAACATACAATTCCTTGAATGAGCCTTAATTACAATATAACATGTTATTGATTGAGTAATCTTTATTTTATACTCTCTGCCCTTACTCCATCTTGTTCTTATTGCTGTAATGCTGCTTGAATAGTTTCCAGATTGGACCCGAAAGCATTCTTTGTAAGAAGCTGTGGCTATACCATCCATCTTAACATTCCTTCCCTTATGGAAATGCAGATTCTCTCGTGCTGCGAACTAATTAAAGTCCTTTCCCAATACAATATACCAATGGCACATAAATATTTAATGGCCTAGTTTAGCATTTTTATTAGGTCCTATGATACATCAAACTATATACTGTTTAAGAGATGAATCTAAATGATATACTGCTTTCAAAAACCTCACCATACACGATATATTTTACCAATAAAATTTAAAGAAAACATTTAGGCTGTACTGAGAATAACTATTATTCTTCACCAAGACTCTGGCTTGAGCTTTGGAATTCACCAATAACTCTTCACACTTTTATTAGTTCAAAGTGGTAATGAATGAACTACGCAGGACAAAATACTAACCACAGGTCATCCTACTCTGTAATGTCCCTTTCTGCTCTTGTGAACAGTGTTCAAAGTTTTTAATATTATCTCATTGAAAAATCCATCTCTATTTCTCAATTAACTCCAACTATTGTTGTTTTATTTTCTATTTCCTTTCTATATTATCTTTCTACCTGTCCTTTTGTCCCCTTCCTTGAGATTTACTGTCATTTCAGATTCAGTTTTAGTTTTTCCAATTATCCCCACCTGATACCTTTGAACAAGCACATGCCCAATGATGTTTCAATACGCATTCATTCTTTCCTTATCATGGATTCATCACACTGTTGTGCCTCTTTGGAACATTCAGGCTTTCCTTTGATACCACAGTGGATGACTGATTTTTATATTTAGTATTCATGTAGACAGTGTCTCTACAGGAGACTCAGGGTCAGCCTTCAGTAGGAGCTATGTGACAGCTTCCTGAAGCATGGTTAGCATGGCCTTTGTGAGACTTCACTACTAAATACAGGTCGATGAATCCTGCTGAAGCAATTCAATAGGAGACTCCTTGCTATCATAGTAGCATAAGTAATTTTTTTAAAATATTGAGTTTGAGGTGAGTTTACATATTTATAACACTATTATATTTTAAATTTTAAGTGGTCCCAAATGCTAAAACCTGGGTACATGGTATGGCATTATTAACAAGCATGGAATCTTTACTTAAAATATTTATTTATTTATTTATTTAATGTTCATTCTGATCACAACTTCCTATTCCTTCTCTCCCCCCATCCAGTCTCACTTCCCTTTTGCCTTCCCAATTTACTCTTCCTTTTTCTATTCAGAAAAGGACAGGCATCCCATGGATTGCAACGAGACATGGCCTATCAAGGGGCAGTAAGGCTAAGTCCCCTGTATTAAGGTTGGGCAAAGTACCCTGTCTGATCTTCACATTTTGTATCCATAGCAGGTGGGACCTCACAGTATGAAGTAATATCATTGTGTGGGTGCCCTTAAAAGACATATTGAGACACGGACTACTTCCTCCCTGCTTTGCTGCATGTCATGAGGTGCACATGACAAATAATCCCTGATAATATAGTGTCATAGAACCAGTTCCAAAAGGTCATCAAATGGATACTCTGAAATCATAAGCAGAATAAACCTTTCCTCCTTCATGGGTGATAATAACAGGAGTTGAGATGCAGTAATTGATTACCATAGCTTTGGAGTTTCTGATATATGAGATCATGTGGGTACAAAAGAAGCCCGTAAGACACCTTCCCAGGTGTCCTTGTGAAAAGCAGTTGCTTTTTAATAGCATTAATCTGCATTACTGATGAATGCTTTTCTTTTTTTTTTTTTTTTTTTGGCAAATTACAGAACTTTCTTCTGCTTCATTTTGCTCCTGTGTATTTTACTTAAAGTGTCCAGTAATACTCAGGCCTCTGCCTGAAAGTTCCATATCCTCGTCAGAGAAACTCATCTTTCACCTTTAACTTCAATAGACCACAAAGTCTCAAGGAATATACACAAATCATTCCATTGCTTTCTACTAGCTCCTTTAAAGGTATGCCTCTTATGAATAATTTATCACTTATTTTAAAATTCCTATTATTATTTGAGAGTTTTATGCATTTATATGATAGATATTTTAATTTTCCTTTTTTGAGATTGTAATTAAAACATTCATCTCTTCAGTTTATGCTCCTTAACCCATTCTATAAACCACCTATCCTGATCTCCTTAAAATTTGTGTCCTCTTTTTTCCATTAGTTGTTATTTTTGCATATATGATTATACATATATATTCCTAAATATAACCTGTTCAGTCTATATAATGTTATTTGTATGTTTCTTTAAAGCTAACCATTGACCATTTGGCACCAGAAAATGAAGTGGTATGCTTTTCGCTTTGGAAAACTATCTCTCCTGCTCCAAAATATTCTCATTTGCCTATAGTTATTTGTGTAGGGTCGCGGTCCCACAGGTTTATATAGGCACGTTTATTTAGGCATGCTCGTTAAGGTTGTTCTTCTTCATTTCATGTTTGAGAGACCATGTTGGTGAGATTTTTATGAATGTAGATTTTGACATCACTAGAAAACACAATCTTACAGCAAAATCTCTGATCCTCTTGCTCTTAAAATCTTTCCATCGCATTCTTCACAGAGTTTGCTGAGCCTTAGATACAAGACTGCTTTATGGAAGTATCTATTGGGACTGGGATCCACAACTCTGAATTTTGATTGATTGTAGTTTTCTGTAGTAGTCTTTTTCTGCTGCAAAGAGAAGTTTCCTTGGTGAGGAGTAAAAACTATGGTTATCTGCGGGTATAAGGACAAAACTTTATAGATTTTTGTTAGGGATTATGCTGGGTTAAAAAATTAGTGGATCTAGATTCTCCTCCAATAACCATGACATCACTAGACTAAGCAGTTATCTAGGATTTCAGTATCGGGCATTGTATCCCTTTGTAGAGCAGGTCTTATATCTAATTAGAAAGCTGTCACTTAGAAAGGTATGTGTGCCAATAGTGCACCCTTAGATTTATTCTGCCATGCTAGTTGTTGATGTGGTTCATCAGTGTCTTAGCTAGGGCTGTTGGTGGTCTCTCTCCTTAGAAATGATGCTTTCTGTTGCCATGAAACTCATCCTCAAGAAAGAGGCATTCATGTCAGTTCTAGGTCAGGCGTTAGAGTGTCTTTATATTTTTTTCTATCTTATTTTTTTATGAATAGGTCCTACTATTGATTTTTTCATCTTGTTGGTGGGTAAAGTGCTGAGTTTAATTACAGTTTCTTGTTTGAACATGAACAAGATGTTAGTTACTGAATCAATTTATTAGTGGCTACAGAACTGAATAAAAGGCTGCCCCCACCTCTAACTACAAGTGTCCGTCAAACAGCAGACACTAGTTTTGAAAAGCTTCATAATATCTCAGTAGTATAATAGATTGGAATCAAACTTTCAACATGTGGGCCTTAGATATATGTGTACTAGTACATCTTATTGGTCAGAGAGTCATTTTCTAGATATTTACATCAGAAACAGCTGTGAAACTTTGCAAATTTTCTATGTGGAAGTTTAGTTTTATCCTAATACTTGTATTGTTTCACTTTTGTAACTTATTTTTTGATTTTCTGATATAATGCTAGCTTATACAAACCTTGCTTTATCATGAAACATATAAAAATTTCAATAGAATGCAATATTTTACATGCATATTTTTATTAAGAGATTATATCTGCCATATCAGAAAATGGAGAGATCTCTCATTCTCTTGGATAGGTAGGGTCATTATATTAAAAATGACAAACTTACCAAAAGCAATCTCCATCAAAATCACAACACAATTTCTCACAGACTTTGAAAGAACAATACTCAATTTCATATGGTAAAACAAACAAACAAACAAACAAAAACAGAGTCAAAACAATCCTGTACAAGATAGGAAACTCTGGAAGCATCTCTGTCCCTGTCTTCAAGCTCTACTATAGAACTTTAGTAATTAAATCAGCATGGTATTGGCATAAAAACAGACAGGTAGACCAATGGAATTGAATTGAAGTCCCTGATATTAGTCCACATACCTATGAACACCCAATTTTTTGACAAAGAAGTTAAAAAATATACAATGGAAAAAAGAAAGCATCATAAACTTGATGTCAGCACAACATGTAGAAGAATGCAAATAGATCCATATCTATCCCCATGCACAAAACTCAAGTCCAAATGGATGAAAGACCTCAACGTAAATTCAACCATGCTGAACCTCACTGAATAGAAAGTGGGAGGTAGCCTTGAAAGCATGGGCATAGGAGACCACTTCCTAAGTATAACACCACTATTACAGACATTGAGAGCAATTATTAATAAATGGGACCTCCTTAAACTAAGAAGCTTCTTTAAGGCAAAGGACACAGTCAATAAAACAAAATAGTAGCCTACAGAATGGGAAAGTATCTTCACTAACACCATATTGGGCAGAGGACTTATCTCTAAAATATATAAAGAACTCAAGAAACTAGACATCAAATAACCAAATAATCCAATCAAAAACTGGGGTACAGATCTAAATAGATAATTCTCAACAGAATAATTACAAATGGCTGAAGGACACTTAAGTAACTGTTAACATCTTTAGCCATCAAGGAAATGTAAATCAAAATGGCTCTGAGATACCATATATTCCCTGTCAGAATGACTAATATCAAAAAAACCAATGATAGCTTATGGTGGAAAGCATGTGGAATAAGGGGAACACTCCTTCATTCCCGGTGGGAATGCAAACTTGTACAGTCACTTTGGAAATCAGTATGGAAGTTTCTCAGAAAATTGAGAATCAGTCTACTTCAAGACCCAGCAATACCATTCTTGGGCATACACCCAAAAGATTCACATTTATAATACGATGGCAATTGCTTAACTGTGTTCATGGCAGTATTATTTGTAATATCCAGAACCTAGAAACAATCTAAGTGCCCCTTGACCAAAATATGAATAAAGAAAATAAGTACACAGTGGAGTACTACTCAGTGGTTAAAAAAAAGAATGAAAAATAACATTTTGAAATTTTTTGTTGTTGTTGTTGTTGTTGGTTTTTTGTTTGTTTGTTTTATTTTATTTTTTTTTTTTTGGATTTTTCGAGACAGGGTTTCTCCGTAGCTTTTGGTTCTTGTCCTGGAACTATCTCTTGTAGACCAGGCTGGCCTCGAACTCAAAGAGATCCGCCTGCCTCTGCGTCCCGATTGCTGGGATTAAAGGCATGCGCCACCACCGCCCGGCAACATTTTGAAATTTGTATACAAATTGATAGAACTAGAAAAAAAAACATTCTGATTAAGGTAACCCAGACACAGAAACACAAACATGGTATGTACTTGCTCATAGTGGTTATGAGACTTAAAGCAAAAGAAAAACCGCTTATAGTCCATAACCCCAAAGAAGCTAGGTAACAGAGAGAACCCTAAGAGAGACATACTTGGATTCCCCTGGGAAAAGGAAAAAGACAAGGTATCTTGAGAAAATTGGAAGTATATGGGGATGAAAGGAGGGTGAAAGTGGAAAAGGGGGGGGACACGAAAGAAAGGGTTGATTGAGATGGGGAAAGAACAGAGATGGAGAGCAAGGAAAGAGTTAACTTGATTGAGGGAGGCATTATGAGGCTAGCAAGAAATCTGGCACTAGGAAAATGATCAGGAACCCACAAGAATGACTCCAGATAAGACCTTAAGCAATAGTGGAAAAGGTGCCTGAACTGCACTTCCCCTGTAATCAGGTTGATGACTACCTTAATTATCATATTGTCATTATAGAACCTTCATACAGCAAGTGATGGAAGCAGATCCAGAGATCCACAGCAAAGCATTCAGATGAGCTTCCAGAGACCAGTACAAGTGAAGGAGGGTTGATAACATGAGCAAAGCAGCCGAGACCATAAAGGGGATACCCACAGAAATAGCTGACCTGAGCAAGAAAGAGTTCTCTGACTCTTGACTGATAGAGGGGGAAGCAGCATAGGACCAAACTAGCCCCACTGAATGTTGGTGACAATTGTGTGGCTTGGGCAGTCTTCATGGCCTCTGGCTGTGGGTCCAGGATTTATCCCTAGTGCTTTAATTGGCATTTTGGAGTTCATTATTTTACTAGGGATAAATTGGTCAGCCTAGGTATAGGGGACTGAGCCTCGGTCCTGCCTCAAAGTGATGTGTCAAGAATTTGTTGACTGCCCTGGGGAAGCCTTACCCACTTTGAGAAATGGATAGGATGAGAGGAAGGAAAGGGAAGAGAGAGGAGAGGAGGGAATGGAAACTGGGATAGGTATGTAAAATGAGAAAAAAAATAATTTACAAAAATAAATGTAATAATAGTAGTAATAAAATAAAAAATAAAGAGATTATATCTGCTTATGAAACAAACTATTCTATAATGCTTATATTTAATATCTTTGAAATATGCTGTCATTAAGATTATATTATGTCATAAGATAGATCGAAGATATTTTAAGCTATGTTTTTCTTAAAGTTTATTTATACAATTATTTTTCTTTTCCTTTTTTTAAGTAGTAGGTTCCCCATTAAAATCTTAGGGCCTGGAGTTCTCTATATTGACGGGTGAAGATGCATACTAAATTTTGTAATAGAC
The DNA here is from genome assembly GCF_950005125.1 of Chionomys nivalis. NCBI lineage: Eukaryota > Metazoa > Chordata > Mammalia > Rodentia > Cricetidae > Chionomys > Chionomys nivalis. Next base: position 26,952,169 of record NC_080106.1, read on the forward strand.
ACTGGACATTATTGATTTTTCTAATATGTTTTTAATTAGCTATGTTTATTCAGCAGCTCAGTTTAATTGTGTATATGAATTGTTATAATAGATGTATTTCCTGTTGGTCATTATTATGACTCTTTCTGTATTCACTACTTTTGAGTGTCTATATTGAAAATTGTACTTCTTTTTCAACTCCTTCATTGTAATACATTTCTCTTGTATTTTCATCGATCAGGATTTCTGCAAGGATAACCCAACTAATTACTTAAAATCCTTAAATTTTTGATTTTAATTTTCACTGATTATTGTTGTCCATTTATTTTATTTGTTATTTTCTTCTGATAATCCAATATTTTATTTGTTAATTTATTTTGAGCCCTATAAAGTAAAAACTACATCTCACAAATTATAATGTATTATCTTTTCATTATTATTCTGCATATATTACATTCCATGCTGTGCTACTTGTTTTTTGACGCGTACTACTATTTTATCAGTCAGTTAAAAATTTAAAGACTGACTAATGAAAGCAGATGCAAAGATCCACAGCTAAGCACTGGATCAAACTCCTGGATTCAGCCATAAAGAGGGAGGAGCAAGAATATGCACAAAGAGACCAAGACCATGATGGGGATGCATGATGGGGATGCCCAGAGAAACAGCTGACCCACACTAATGGCAGCTTACTGACTCTCGACTGACAGCTAGGGAACCTGAAAAATATCAAACTAGGCCCTCTGAATCTGGGTGAGAGTTGCATGACTTGGGCAGTTTGTAGGGTCACTAGCAATGGAACCAGTATTTATTCCTGGTGTATGAAGTGGTTCTTTGGAGCCCATTCCCTATGGAGAGATACCTTGCTCAGATATGGGGCGGATGGCCTTGGTTCTTTCTCAAGTGATGTCTCAAACTTTTTTGACTCCCCGTGGGAGGCCTCACCCTCTTTGAGCAATGGAAGGGAAGTGGGGTAGAGAGAAGAAGTGGGTACAGGGAGGACAGGAGGAAGAGCGAACTGGAATTGGTATGTAAAATAAGATTGTTTTAAAAATATAATATTGATTTTTAAAAAAATAGAAATTAGAAGATACTGAAAAAGTATGCAAGACATGGGCAATGTAGAACAGTTCATGTCATGAGCAGCTAACATTTTTATAAGTATAAATTTTTGTTTATTCTTTGAGAAAGTTAAACAATAATTTTACAATTTTTATTATTTAAAAAAGATTTAGATTTAAATATATTTTGATTATATTCTTTACTGCTCCCAAGTCCTAGATCCTCTCCCACTTTCTACCCACTCAACATTAAGTACTTTACCATGAAAAACAAATAGAAACACAATGCAACAACAAATTTCACAATAACCAAAAAAACAAAACAAAGCAAAAGATACCAAATCGTAACCAAATCAAAGTACACACACACACACACACACACACACACACACACACACGAACTGTGGAGCCCCTTATATGTAGGTCAGTTACTCTGCCTGCCTTGGAGCTGTTGATATACCCAGTGTCACTCCATTGAAGAAGACTGAACTTCCTTCTCCTGCAGTTCTACATGCCAGTTTATTTATTATCCTAGTTACTATGTTTTTATTCATTAATTTTTTAAATATATAACAAAATAATATATAATGAGATAAATAATATGACATCAAAGTTAAATAGAATATCACTTTCCCTAGCTTCTCATTAGCAATGGATTCCTTCTCCTTTTCATGCTACAATCTGTAGGGATATAGCCCCACCCATTGGGGACGTGTTCGCCTTGGGCTAATGTTTACTGATAAATCTGCCTGGCATGATCCCCGCAGCCCTTTTTTGCTCTGCCTTTCCTGTTCTCCGCGGGAACCTGTGGTCCTGTAAGTCTATTTCCTTATTAAAGCTGTATATATTTTTATAATCTTTCTGCATTCATTTATGCCGCCACATTTTGGCGCCCAAGTAGCTTGGCCATATTCAGGTCTTTTATAAGTAACTGCAGCTGACATCAATTCATGAGTACATGGTTTGGTTATGCCCAGAGAACACAGCTTCAGTATATTTTACCTCTGGCTTTTACAGTCCCTTTTTCGTGATTGTACCTTAGCCTTGGGGATGACAGCATGGGGAGTGATATAGATGTGCTCTTTGTGAGTGGGGACTCCACTGACACTTATTCTCTGCCCTTTGATTAGTTGTGGATTTCTGCGTTAATGCCCATACACTGCACAGAGAGACTTCAGTGATGATGGGTGGATCCAGTATTCTATGGGCATAGAGATACAAATTGAGAAGGCAGTTTGATATAATGTCCTTTTAATAAAGTAATAGTAGTAGACCAGTCCTAAGGCCTACGAGTTCCTCAACTATGGACTTTTGACTAGATTTACAGTAGCAAGCATAAAGTTTTTGCCGAGTATCTTTAATCCAACTAGAAAGTTGTTGGCTACTCCTTGAATAGTTGTTTCACTATTGTGCTTAAGGACATAGTTACCTTGCCAATCATTACTGCATCTCAGAATGTTCCCATCTAAGTATGACTGTTGACTTCTTTCCCTGACAGCCACCTATGACACACCTTCTGTGTCCTGTGAAAGCTCTCTAACAGAAAGAAAAACAATTGATTGGTATCAACTTTAGTTTTCCATGTCCTGTGAAAAAATGTGGAGTTTTTCTCAATTTTTTTCAATTGGATTTTGATTGTCAGCCAACTGTAGTAGTTTGTATTGTTTGAGGTTTTCTATTACACCCTGGAACAAAAACTTAGGGGAAGTTATACAACAGGAATGGCTTTATTTTTGCCTCTAGAGTATATGTTTATATCTTGGGTAAAACTCTCAAACTACTACTTCTCAAGAGAAAACATATCAAATAGAATTTGATGAGGTAAGTCACAATTGGGGGAATATGATGGTAACGATGATGGTGATTTCAGTGACTGTGGCAGCTGTTTATGGTTGTATTTCTTTACATTCAATCAGAAAAAGATGAAGACAAGGTAGGAAGAATATTCTATAATTGATTTTATGAAAAGTATGACTTCTCTTTGCACAAAACTTTCAGGCAGGAAAAAAAGAATAGATAAAGGAAAAAAGATAAAGTTAGCCTATTTTGTACTACATTAGCATCCATAGTGGAAAAGGATGGTGACTCTTCCTAGTGTTTCCTGATCTTTACAGGTAAGCGTGTGTTGCTTAGAGATAATTGTCAGAGCTGCAGTGGGATTCGAAATATCAAAAGTCAAAAACATAGAAGGGAATTAAAATCTAATTTTATTTTAACCTGCTATTATCCCAGCAATGACTTTATCATAAGGTAAACAGATGCAAGAGAATTTGTTCTCTTAACTGAGGGAGACTAAAGCTCTGTGTATCAATAAATAGATGGAACAATTGTACAGAGATAATCACTACCCTGGTCCCCAGATGCATCTGGAAAACTATTAAAAGCCAAAGAGGAGGCTAATGAAAAGATCTCCTGCAGTTACAGAAATTACATGCTTTGGTCTTTTTCTGCAGAAATGTTCTTTGTTAGTTTCCTCTGAAGGGCTTGACAAAGGCATATTTATTAAACGGCCTCTGTTTCCTCAGTGTGCTTTATTGCTGGAAGCCAATGATAGAAATAACCCCAAGAAACACAGAGTTAATTTTTTGTCATTGTTTTACTTATGATATTTGAGTAAAGAACTTAGATTTCTAACCCCTTCATTTTAAATACACTTATATTCATACACACACACACACACACACACATACACACACACACACTCATGCACGAATTCCTGCATACACAATAATATGCAGATGCAAATAAAATAACTAACTAAAGAATATAGTGCCAATTTCTAGAAAAATATCAGTTTTTTCTAAACTATATTACCAAGGATTTAAAAACAATATACTGTGCCTGCAGTAGCAACCAATACTAATAGTCTACTAAAATTGTCATTTTTTTTATCTTATTTAAAAATCTGAAAATACTATGGGAGCTATAATATTTAAAAATAAATGCCACTCTCATAGTTAAATGTGTCACCATTGAAGCACCTTTTGCCATCTGGTCCGGAGAAGCTGTACAGAATTTAAATTCAGTAAGTGGATATCATCACTGTAGCTGCAGGAACATCAATACAGATTTCTGTAGAGAATGGATTATCTGTCAGAAAATACCATGTGCTAACTATATTTCACTATCACATTTTCAAAACTAATTAAATACTTAGGCTAATCAAATGCTGAGAATTTATAAGGGATTTGTGAAAAATAATTATTTATGATTTTCACAACTTCCTATTTTTCATTGTCTGAAGATGAATTTTGTATTTCTGAAGGATATTATTTTCAGTAGCTAGAAAGCACTTGTGGATCAACATGCCTATGAACTATTTTGCACACTTTAAAAAAATGTCTATGGCGTCTGGAAAAACTAATGGAAGCTACAAATAACACATTGGAAATAAATGACAGGCTCTGGAAGAGAGTGAAAATTTTTCTCTGTATAAGAAATCTAAGCACAATAATTTCAGAATCGCACAGAAAGAGAGGGTCAGAGGGTATCACCACAGAACTGAAACTGCCCTTTATTGTTATTAACTGTCCTGGGCTGAAGCCAGCTATGCTGTATGAGACAGGAGAAAGGAAATCAGAGATGAACTTGTTATGTGACTTTAGAAAAGTCACTTTCTTTCCTGGAGAGTTAGTGACTTTTAATTGAGAATTCCAGTCTCAAGGCAGGGAGCAGTTCTCGGTGTTAATTTCTGAGCAGTTTTCTGAGTCAAACCTGTTCCTGTTCCTGGCATACTGCCCAACATACATGGTGATTTGAGTGTCTGTGATCTGGCTCCATGGGTTCGTCTTTTCTACTGGGTCAGAAAATATAATGGAATTCAGGAGAGTGAAAACAACAGTGTGTTTAAATATTCAATTGTTAGGATTAATTAGAGAACTGATTATGATCCACTAACTTACTTAACACTGGCCTTTAGAGACCCACTGTGATGATGAGTCTGCCTGGCAGCTCTTGTCCTGTTCAAATTCATTCATTCCTTCACTCGTGTTCTCTCATTTTCTTTATTATGTGTACAGTATATTAAAATATTCATCTTTATATATCACCAATTCAACATTAAAAATCTTCTAAATCTTCTAGTTTAGTAACCAAATGTTTGCTCACTCTGGGATGCAAAGATCAGACTCCCACAATTCCAGTGGACGTCTGGTGTCTGAGCACACTAAGAAGCTGTCCCTCATTAACCTCTACTAAAGTAAAGCTGTCCCACAGATTCTACTAAACTCAACACTCACGTCACTTTAATTCGGTGGAACATTTGGGTATTGGGTAGTTAACTTTTCCTGAAGCATGGAAACTCTCTTGACATTTAACCAAAATTAGTGTAAATGCAATTATTCATCGTTTTTCTCTTTAGTAAGAACTTCATATGCTGGGGATGGACTGGTAATTGAATAATACTATTATGTGGATCCTAAATGCATCTTCACAATCTCTCTCCTTTTTCTTGACATTTCTATGCTATAGAAAAATCTTTTTGATTATTGCAAGTATGTATTATTCTTGTTGGTTAATAAGAGCTTACTGGCCAATAGCTAGGCAGGAAAAGGTTAAGCAAGACTTATAGACAAAAGAGAGCACTGGGAGAAGAGGGTGGCATATCCAGGAGATACAGAGAAAATCAAGATGAACACAGAGTGTGGATAAAAAGAAAGGTGGGTTAATTTAGGATGGAAGAACTAGTTAGTGACAAGCCTTAGCTATCAGTCAAACATTTGTAATTAAAAATAGGTCTCTGTGGTCATTTGGGAGCCAGCTGGCCAGACAGAGCTAACTGGAAAGATAGAGAAACTCTTCCTACATTTCAATTTCCCTTATGAGAAAAGCTGAGTATTGAAAATATTTTCCGAAGCTCTAGTTTTCTCATATTTTGCCATGCCCAGCTCACCCTTATTTAAGAGACATAAGCTTTACTGAGCCACTATTTTCTTAAGGTCTCATATTATCCAAAGTATCATAATGCAGATCCTTCAAGATTAAAAAACGTCTTAAAATATAAAATCTGTTTTTACAGAAATCAACAACTGCAAAAGCCATGATTGCATTTCAGTAATTTTACCCACTGTTTATGTCTTCTTATCATGTGTTGAAGTTTAAGCAAATCTGTAATGTATGTATGAATATAAATGACCATTCTAATATCTAGTATATAAAACTGTTATTCTAATAACTTGAGCCAAATTATTAATAATGACTAGAAACTTTTTCCCATAGATGTTGCGAATAAATTGCACCGGTAGCAAAATTAGGCAATGATATACTAGTTCTATTCTGAAAAGTCTACCTTGTATTGGGTAGATAACTACAGACCTTATAAATATCTTATAAACAGGGGTGGGGCATTTTAAGTTTCATGGGTTCTTTTTAAAATAAACGTTGAGTCAGGTTTAATAGAGAAAAAGTGAAACACGTTTAAAACTAAACCAATAGGTGAGGAACTCTCAGAGGAAAACACACAGCTTGAGAATTAACTTTGGAAAGGTAGCACACATTATTCCTAAATGGATTTCTCTGCTATGGAGTTCATGTCAGTGTGTATAATTATAATTAAAAGATTTCCTCATGTGTAGATTTTCAATTTCCATACTTGTGAGTTTTTAGACAGGCAGGTTTGGAAGGAGAAACCATTCTTTGTGACAGTTTTCAGGGATAGTTAGCACACACTTTTACAGAAGACAAATATCTCTGCTGGAGAATGAGATTCGGATGATCTTAGAATCACATAATTTGTATAGCATGCCACATTTCAAATTTTAAGTTATCTTCTTAATGTTCTCATTGTATTTATTCCGACCATTATACTCTGTTTCATGTCAGTGTTTTGGGTTTGTTTATGCATCCTAAACAGTATTGCAAAGCATTCTCCATAAACTCAAGCAAACACAGCTATCCTTTCCTTAGTACAAATCAATTATGCTTCATAAGTCATCTATCTTTACATATTTCGCTGAATCCATCCACAGGTCAGTGTGGTAAACAACCCACACACAGTCCATTAAAGTCAGGCAGTGGTGGTGCACACATTAAATTCCAGCACTTGGGAGGCAGAGGCAGGCAGATCTTTGTGAGTTCAAGGTCAGCCTGGTCTATAAGAGCTAAGTCCAGGACAGGCACCAAAGCTACAGAAAAACCCTGTCTCAAAAATCGAGAGAGAGAGAGAGGAGAGAGAGAGAGAGAGAGAGAGAGAGAGAGAGAGAGAGAGAGAGAGAGAGAGAGAGAGAGAGAATACGACTTCCTGGGATTCAGGTAGATTTTTTTTCTTTTATTCTTCTCTCACACCTTACATCCTGATATCAATTTCTTTTTACTCCACCCTTCCTAGCCCCACCAATCCCTTCACTCAGAAGCCCTTCACTTGGCTATAATGGTTATAATTTTGCAGTCATTTGTATGTTTATTGTGAATTTATTGAGTACACTTATAAATAGCTGGGTCAATTTCTAGTGAGATTTTAGCATTTTCTATAAAGTGTAACTATTAAATAATACATAGTTATTATATCACCTTCTGCTGTTTTCCTACACTTTAGTTGTTTAAATACACCATGGTTAATTTTTGCATTTTATTTTATTCTACTAGTACATATGCATATACATATATACTAGTAAATATATATACTAACAATATATAATATATATATGTTAGCAGATTATTTTTCTGTCAATTGAACATTAGCTTCAAAAGTGAATGAAATAATAGAAAGAAGTCATTTGTGTACTGAGAGCTTATTCACCCACAGCTTTTATATAGATGTATACTTTCTTCCAAAACGTTCTGAAGAAGACACTATGGTAATCAATCTAATCAATTTACATTTCCCAAAATTCAGTTATTCCTTGCATTGAACGCCATCTCTAGAGTTATTGGGTTAGAAGCTTATATTATTTGACATTCCTATTTATTATGAAAATGTTTCTTAACCTTAATGTTATTTCTAAAAAAAAGTTTTCTGATCATTCTTATCTTCTGAAAAAAAAAGATGTATATAAAATTTCTCATTTTGTTGATTTTGAACAAATATGTATTTGACTTTAAAACAGTTATGCCATATACCAAGCATATACTTTTAACATCTTTGGAAATTAATCATAAAAGAATAGTGTAATAAAAATGTAAAACAATATGTATGTAATTCATAAACATGGGTTAGTTTTTGACAAATGATACCATCTTGTGATAAGATTGTAATAGTAATTTAATTAGGAAAGCACACTGTTATTTCAAGTACTTGTTAAAAGGAATGTGGGAGATTAAGTTCAAATTAATCAGAGTTTATCTAGAGCCAAATGATGAAGGTCAAGTAGAGAGTTGATCATTGCTGCTTCCAGCAATGAAGGGAGGGCTTTTGATATCTAGCAGGAAAGAGCTGGTTTTAGCAAAAGAACACAAAGCAAAAACTGTATTTTAATGGCTAATATTTAGTGGCACAATTGTCAGTATGACTGGACTTAGACTCAAGGAGCAAGCACATTTCAATGTCTGCTTGTGAGGACATTTTCTGGAGAAGCTAATTGAGGACAGAAGATCCACTCTGAATGCAGGTTGACAAATAAAGAAGGTAAACTGAGCATTAGCATCTCTCTCTCTCTCTCTCTCTCTCTCTCTCTCTCTCTCTTTCTCTCTCCTCTCTCCCTCTCCCTCTCTCTCTGGTTTGTGACTGTGGCTGTGATGTGATCAGCAGCCTCATGCCCCTAACACAATCCTTTCCTCTCTGTGGAAGACTGTACCTTCAAACTGTGAGCAAACACAAGCCCTTTCTTTTTTGCACCACATATTTCTTCTGTCATATAGTTTGCCACACCATAACCAACAGAAGTTTGCTGCTTTGCTCTCAAAGCATGCCGAATTCTGTGAGATAATAGCTCTATGGGAATATCTCTGATACTATGTAGCAATCCTTCACATGACATTTCTTTCTTGTTACATGACTGTAGTTCTCTTCATAGTTCAGCCTTCAGCATTCTTTTTTTTTTTTTTTTTTTGAATTTTTGAGACAGGGTTTCTCCGTAACTTTTTGGTTCCTGTCCTGGAACTAGCTCTTGTAGACCAGGCTGGCCTCGAACTCACAGAGATCCGCCTGCCTCTGCCTCCCGAGTGCTGGGATTAAAGGCCTGTGCCACCACCGCCCGGCTGCCTTCAGTATTTTTTGTTTATATTCACTTTGCATTTCAGAGAAATTTCTTTCACGAATTTCTCATCAAGAAGCCAAACTTTACTCGTTACTTACAAGTGTCTAACAAATGTGACTAAAACAGTGATCTCCAAATTTAAGACTAAACTCTTAAGACTGTTGTGTTTCCAGTCCACTATCCTAATCTGCAGGGAATACCAAACACTGCAACAGAATACCAGCTGCAGTTTCCCCTGCCCATGCTGCCCGTGGATTCTACAGATTATGACCTCTGGACTGCCTTCTGCCTCTTTGTCATCATGTCCCAGTTCCCAACTCAGGATGCCACTCCTTTTCAATTACAGGCCATGCCTGCCAGAAGAACAGGTAGGTTTCCTGCAGATTTTCTTCACTATCTCTGTTCCCCCCCTCCCCGTCACAATCCTCAGGGTCAATCCTAGTCCTTCAATAAAGCACCAGATGTTTATCAGCTGTAGGAGTTCTTTGGTAGAATTTTTGGGGTCGCTTATGTTCACTATCATATCATCTGCAAATAATGAAAGTTTAACTTCTTTCTTTCCAATTTGAATCCCCTTGATCTCCTTATGCTGTCTTAATGCTATTGCAAGAACTTCAAGCACTATATTGAAGAATATGGAGAGAGTGGACAGCCTTGTCGTGTTCCTGATTTTAGTGGAATGTCTCTAAGTTTCTCTCCATTTAATTTGATGTTAGCTGTCAGCTTGCTGTAAATAACTTTTATTATATTTAGGTATGAACCTTGTATCCCTAATCTCTCCAAGACCTTTATCATAAAAGGGTGTTAAATTTTGTCAAATGCTTTTTCAGCATCTAATGAAATGATCATATGTTTTTTTTTCTTTCAGTTTATTTATATGATGGATTACATTGATAGATTTGCGTATGTTGAACCAGCCCTGCATTTCTGGGATGAAACCTACTTGATCATAATGGATACTTTTTCTAATGTGTTCTTGGATTCGGTTTGCCAGTATTTTATTAAAAATTTTTGCGTCGATGTTCATGAGTAAGATTGGCCTGTAATTCTCTCTCTTGGTTGAGTCTTTGTGTGGTTTTGGTATCAGGGTAACTGTGGCTTCATAAAAGGAATTTGGCAATGACTCTTCTGTTTCTATATTGTGAAAAACATTAAAGAGTATAGGTATTAGCTTTTCCTGGAAGTTCTGGTAGAATTCTTGCATTGAAACCATCTGGTCCTGGGCTTTTTTAGGTAGGGAGGTTTTTTGATAACAGCTTCTAATTCTTCGCGACTAACAGGTCTATTTATATTGTTCACCTGGTCTTGGTTCAACATTGGTATATGGTACTTATTTAAAAAAAATGTCCATTTCTTTTACATTTTGTGGCATACAGGCTTTTGTAGTAAGATCTAATGATTCTCTGAATTTCCTCTGTGTCTGTGCTTATGTCCCCCTTTTCGTTTCTGATCTTATTAATTTGTGTGTTCTCTCTCTGCTGTTTGATTAGTTTGGATAGGGTTTAGTCAATCTTGTTGATTTTCTCCAAGAACCAGCTTTTTGTTTCATTGATTCTTTGGATTGTTTTCTGTGTTTCTATTTTGTTGATTTCAGCCCTCAGTTTGATTATTTCCAGTCTTTTACTCTTCCTGGATGAGTCTGCTTCTTTTTTTTCTAGAGCTTTCAGGTGTGCTGTTAAGTTTCCAATGTGTGTTTTCTCTGTTTTCTTTAAGTGGGCACTTAGTGCTACGAACTTTCCTCTCAGGACTGCTTTCATAGTGTCCCATAGGTTTGAGTATGTTGTGTCTTTATTTTCATTAAATTCAAGGAAGACTTTGATTTCTTTTCTTATTTCTTCTTTGACCCGGGAGTGATTCAGTAGTTGATTGTTCAGTTTCCATGAGTTTGTAGGCTTTCTGGGGGTAGCATTGTTGTTGAATTCTAGCTTTAATCCATGGTGATCCGATAAGACTCAGGTGGTTACTAGATATCCCCAGCTAGTTCCTTGGGCAGCTGAGGAGAGGGAGCCTGAAATGGCCCTATCCTATAGCCATACTGATGAATATCTTGCATATCACCATAGAAGCTTCATCTGGCGATAGATGGAGATAGAGACAGAGACCCACATTGGAGCGCTGGACTGAACTCCCAAGGCCCAAATGAGGAGCTGAAGGAGGGAGAACATGAGCAAGGAAGTCAGGACTGCGAGGGGTGCACCCACCCACTGAGACGGTGGGGCTGATCTAATGGGAGCTCACCAAGGCCAGCTTGACTGGAACTGAAAAAGCACGGGTCAAACCGGACTCTCTGAACGTGGTGGACAATGAAGGCTGACTGAGAAGCCAAAGACAATGGCACTGGGTTGCGATCCTACTGCATGCACTGGCTTTGAGGGAGCCTAGTCTGTTTAGATGCACACCATCCTGGACCTGGATGGAGCAGGGAGGACCTTGGATTTCCCACAGGGCAGGGATCCCTAACTGTTCTTTGGACTGGAGAGAGAGGAGGAGGGGAGTGTGGGGAGGGGGAGGGAAATGAGAGGTGGGGAGGAGGCGGAAGTTTTTAATAATAATAATAATAATAATAATAATAATAATAATAATAAACAGATGTAGCCTCCCACCCCCTCTATCCATGGCTTCCTCCCTGGTTTCCCCTCACCCCAGTTTCCATCTAGTAAGTTTTCCATCTAGTAAGTAGTAGATGTGAAAACACGGACACACTCTTCAAAATTTCAGAGAGGAAACAGGAACAAAGGATCAAAATACGTACTGAACAATGATAGATCCAGACCCTAGACCTTTAATCACCCTAAACCCAGTGCTTTTAAACCTGTCTTAGAACACAGTCAATAGAGCCCCGTGGGAATATGTCTCCAAGTAGAACTGTGTACTACAGAAGGTCATAGACATTCAGACATAACTGAAGCACAGGAACAAGTTCTTAAAACCAACACTATAAAAATAATAAAAAAGAAATTTAGAAAAACACAATCAAACAATTGGTGGAAATGAATAAATCCCTTAAAGGAAGCCAATAAACAACACACAGTTGAGGGTCATAGATTTGAACATGCTTATTAAAATACTTGCAAACCGAATAAAAGAAGACATCAAAAACATTATCCAGTGACACCGGGTTTTGATTCTACTGCATGTACTGGCCTTTTGGGAGCCTAGTCTGTTTGGGTGCACACCTTCCTAGACCTGGATGAAGGGGGGAGGGCCTTGGACTTCCCGCAGGGCAGGGTACCCTGATTTCTCCTAGGACTGGAGAGGGAGGGGGAACAGGGGTGGGGGGAGAGGGAGAGAAATGGGAGGAGGTCGAAATTTTTAATAAAAAAATAAATAAAATAAAATAAAACATTATCCAATATGATCAAGTAGGCTTTATCCCAGAGATTCAGAGATGGTCTAACACACAAAAATCAGTAAATGTAGTCCACCTATAAAAAAATGGAAAGAAAAAAGGAAACCACATGATAATCTCATTAGATTCAGAAAAGACCTTTGATAAAATCCAACATTCCTTCATGATAAAAAGCCTTGGAAAGATTAGGGATACAAGGGACATATCTAAACATAATAAAGGCAATCGACAGCAAATCTACATCCAGCATCGAATTAAATGGATAGAAACTCAAAGTAATTCCACACAAATCAGAAACAAGACAAAGTTGACCACTCTCTCCATATCTATTCAAAGGCATATTTGAAGTTTTAGCTAGAGCAATAAGACAACTGAAGGAGATTAAGGGAATACAAATTGGAAAGGAAGAAGATAAAATATCACTATTTGTAGATGATATGATAGTACATATAAATGACCCTAAAATTTCCACCAGAGAACACCTGAAGATGATAAACACTTTCATAAATGTGACTGGATAGAAAATTAAATAAAAATAATCACTATCCTTCCTATATCCAAATGACGAATGAACTGAAAAGGGAATCAGGATAATGACACCTTCACAATAGCCTCAAATAATATGATATATGTTGGAGCATCTTTAACCAAACAAGAAAAAGACCTGTATAATTTTTTTAAAAACTTCATAAATCTGTAGAATTAACATAATAAAAATAGTCATACTACCAAAAGTAAACTAAAGATTCAATGCAATCCCCATTAAAATTCCAAAACAATTCTTTATAGACCATGAAAGGTTAATTTTCAACTTAATATGAAAAAAAAACAAGATGGGTTAAAACAATTCTGAGCTACTGGGCATATCACCAACACTGATTTCAAGTTGTACTCCAGAGCTATATTAATAAAAATTACATAATATTGGCATAAAAAGAGACACATTGATCAAAGTAATTTAATTGAAGACTCAGACAGAAATTCACATATGGTCCCCTGATTTTTAAACAAGGAATCCAGAAATGCACACTGAAAATGAAGATAACCCTTGTAAGGGTCCCTAGGAATGGGGAGTATAAAGTTAGAACTAGCCAATTTTTGTGACCAGGAAATAAGATAGCAACTTCAACAAATGGTGCTGGTCAAATTGGATATCTGTGTGTAGAAGAATGCAAATAGATCTATATCTACCATCCTGCACAACCTCAAGCCCAAATGGATCAAATATCTCAACGTAAAACCAGACACAATGAACCTAATAGCAGAGAAAGTAAAGAATAACCTTGAATACTTTGGGGCTGGAGACAACTTCCTGAACAGACACTGATAACTCAGGAACAAAGATCAATCATTAATAAATGGGAACTCATGAAACTGAAAAGCTTCTCTAAAGGCAAAGGACACTATTAATCAGACAAAGTTGCAGCCTACAGAATGGGAAAGATTTTTACTAACTCAATATCTAAAATACATAAATAACTCAAGAAACTAAATAATCTAATTAAAGTTAGAGTACATACCTACATAGGGAATTATCCATAAAGGAAGCTTAAATGTCCAAGACACACTTAAAGAAATGTTCAATCTATTAGCCATCAAGGAAATGCAAATCAAACCAACACAGATTCTATCTTACTCCTGTCAGAATGGCTAAGGTCAAAAACACAAGTGACAGATCATGCTGGTGAGAATGTGGAGCAAGGCGAACACTCCTCCATTGTTGGTGAGTGTCCACATTTGTAGAGCCACTATGGAAATGAATATTGTTGTTCCTCAGAAAATTGGGAATCAGTCTACCTCAAAACTCAGCTATACCACTCTTGGACATATACTCAAAGGATACTCCATTCTACCCCAAAGACATTTGTTCAGCTATGTTCAGTGTGGGTTTATTTATAATAGCCAGAAATTGGAAACAACCTAAATGTTTCTCAACCAAAGAGTGTATAAAGAAAATATGGATTGAGGGAGGGGAAACTTCCAGGATATATTGTATAAGAGAAGAATCTATTTTCAAATTAAAAAAATGCTGTATGCTACTCATTAGGTGTTATTTATTATAATATTTATCTTTAAGAAACATTATTCTTATTCAGTAAGAACTAAGCTCTTAATGCCATAGGTCTGTGGGTAAATTGCCTGTGACAATTTACACTGGGCAAGTGACTCTAGATAGGCATGAAGAAACACTGCAGACATATCTATTTTCTACTAATTAATTTGAAATAACAGTGACATTTCATACCGAAATATAAATATCTGCTTTTCATTATATAAAATGTCTTTGATGGGAGGCAGCAATCATGTAGACTCACAAAAATGAACCCAGTCGATGACTAGCTTCCAGTCGTTGCTGAGTCAGATTAAACCTGCTGCTTTTACAGATAAATGATGCACCGTATTAAAGGACACTAGCAGTGAAAATTCAGGTCTTACTCTAGCTATAAAAATAATCAGCAGGCAATTAAATTCATTCCAGTGATACCCGAGGAGACAAACCTTGAAATTATATTTTACTTCATCAAAAAACTGCAACTTATGAGCTATAACTGGCATTTTATGATATTATATTTTATATTTCCAACACTTTTCATGAGTTTCATTAAACAAATTTTCAAGAGCATGATTCATGCTCCAGCCTGTCCTGGGTTTCTTGCATTGGTCCATCACCTTTCTCTGTGGTTTGAAGCCTGAGCTTTGTGCCCAATGAGCTGCAATCGCCATTGGTTGAGTTAATTAGCCTCTGACTAATAGTATGTTCAGGAAGGATATTAGAGAGAAAGCAGAGAAGGGCTAGAATATGTGGCTCCTTTGTGATGCTTCACTCTGTGCTGGAGATTCTATTTGCTAAAGTCACAGCTGCAGACAGGCAGGCTTCCATGGTTCCCTCCACAATATCTACTAACTGGATTCACACTTCTGTCTTTTTCACTCTCCAGTAATGGATACTATATTCTACGTTGTCCATTTTTCGATGTTTACCTCTCCTTTGCTGATTCCTCCCTGAACCTGCCCACATTTTGAAATTTGGAAAGAATTTTTTTTTATTAATCTCTGAAGATTCTCTAGTTTGAATCTGCTATTATTTTCGTGGGTTCTAACACAGTGCTTGGGGAATTCGATAGTACTAACTCGTATATCAATTACTAAGTAAATGCTGATCTACAGCTACATCGTGTGTGTGTATATATATGTATATATATATAGTCTATGTATACAGAAAAATATATAAAAGTGAAAATAAAGGCTACCAAATATTAAATATAAAATGTGCTTTTATGTATAATGCAGAAGAGAAGAAAATATGTAAAAATGATGACTGTTATAACTATAGAAATAAAAGTAGAAAATATAAAATTTTACTTACAAACTGGACACATTAAAACAATGTTATTTCCATCATTCGAATACGGAGGCTGGAAGTCTGAAATAGAGGTGTTCGGCAGAACAACCACTGAAAACTCAAAAGAAGGTTCTCTACTTCATTCAGATAGTGCTTCACAACTGTTGCCAATTTAAGATCCACTGCTTCAATTATTGCTTCCATTGCAATTTAGCTTTCTTTGCCCGGTGTGTCTTTCTCTTTGTGAGGTAATATCTTTCTTCTTAGAAGAGCATCAGGCACTGAATTTAAGGTCATTCTAATCTAACAAAACTTCTAATAACTTGATTTCCTGTGCATAGATTCCATAGAGCCATTCTCCAAAGAATAATATGTAGGGGTACTAGAGAATGAAGCTTCAACAATTTTTCTTAAAAATAATTAGAAGGTGCTATGTTTAAATCACAACAGGAAGTTAAAACAATCCAGAGAATTTTTTTTCACCTAGAATAACAAAATACAGCCGGGCGGTGGTGGCGCACGCCTTTAATCCCAGCACTTGGGAGGCAGAGGCAGGTGAAATCTCTGTGAGTTCGAGACCAGCCTGGTCTAAAAGAGCTAGTTCCAGGACAGGCTCCAAAGCCACAGAGAAATCTGTCTCGAAAAACCAAAAAAATAAAAAAAATAAAAAAAATATAGAATAACAAAATACAGTTAAATATTTTACTCATGGAAAACTTATTGGACAATTTTATAGGGAAATCTTGCCTATAACCATTAAATTGACTTACACTGAAAAAATGTGATGAAAATTACATTTAGGTGGTGTTTTGACTGTGTGTGTGTGTGTGTGTGTGTGTGTTTGTGTGTGTGTTTGATTTGTACCCCAGGGGTAATGTGTGGCGGCTCGATGTGAATGTGTGAAGGCACTGAAATCATTTAGCGATGACTGCAAGGCCATCAAAAGGATAAAGGTGGTTCTCATAGGAACCTCAATAGTTCTTGAGAGACTATGACATTATAACGGCCTGAGCGTGGTCTTTGAAAATTCTTTGTGTTTTTTTTTAATGTCAATATATCTTTTCCTTTTACATAAACTCCCACCATTGTGATGATACATAGAAACATCTGAATCCTTCCTACTGCTCTGCCCTGGAACATCAACAACTCTAAGCTAAACCACCTTCTTTCTTTATGTTTACTGGCCTCTGGAGTTTTATTATAACAACAAAAAATACATGAATACAATACAAGAATAAAATAATTCTGGGGGGAACTGGGAAAAAATGACTGAACTGGTAAAATACCCATGTATTAAAAGAAATAGGTGAGTTCAAGTAGTATTTATGGGCTAGACTATACATCATATGGTTTTATTAAAGAAATAAGAGAAAAAATAGTTAAAATGAAGTAAATAACATATAATGTTTCAATCACTTTTATCTGCATCAAAAATTAAAATTTTCAATAGAAAAAAACACTGGTGATTCCTTTAGTTTTAGATTTTTGGAAATCTCTGGGTGTTTTTATTAGCCACTATGGCATTTTACTTTCTAGAAACATTATACAGGGATGAATTTAAAATCATCCATTCCTTGGCTAAAAGGAATTCCTTGTTTCTTTCATTTTGTCTTTATCTTTGTTTTATAGTGGTTCGAACAAAGATGACTCACAATTACTCTGCAATTAACACTATCAGAAATCTTTTCATCTACTTACTAAAATTTATATTTTCTTTGTAATTTTAATGAGAATCTGTTGTTCAATGAATAAAAATTTAAATTGTAGTAGATAAATACATTCTAGACTCAAATGTAAAAAGTGTTGTCTATGGGAAAATATGGTATTATGCTCTTGAACAGTTTAAGAACATTCTCGTTTGTAGTATATTGCAGCATGGGGTTCTTCAAGTCAAATTCTGGGGGTAGTCTCTTTTCTTCTACAGTTGATAACACATACAGGTCACCTTGCCTTGCTTACAGACCACCTATTATTGACTAGTCTAAGATCCCCTTTTCAAAGGCGAGTTACATTCAGTTATCTTTCTACAGATCTAATAATGTTTATGCCAGAAATGCACTGCCCTTTTACACTTCTCTGTAAAGGCCACAAATCAACCTAAGCTTTAGCCACACAGTAATTTTCCAGAGTCGTAGCTATTGCATTCACAGCTAAGAAGGGACACAGGGACCCTTCGATGGAGCTATATTACCAGGCATGCAGAGAAAAATTCTTTTCTTGTCACATTTATAAGCTTAATGGTAACATGGGAGATGTTTTCCCATGTTCTGTTAACCAAAAGTCAGTCAATCCATGCAAGTTAGAGGGCCTTAGTAGCTACCTCAATTTGAATTGACTTAATATCTACTAAGTTACCCATTTTCTGGCCAGTGCAGTGTCCCACAAAAGATATCTATGGCTATGGCTGCCTTTCAGGAAACAGAGCTCCCTGGTCTTGTTAATGCTTGTGACTTCTCAAGCTTAAATTGTGTCATGTGTATTTTCCTCTTCACTAGTCCACAATTTCTCCCATTTAATTTAGATTGTTCAATTACCATTAATTCCAGGCAATCTATTGTTTAATTGGATGGATTTCAAATGCAAATTAAGACTGCTGATTTCAACCAAGAAAGCTAATTTAAACCTGACAACAGGTTTGTCTAAAAAAAAAAAATAGGAAATGGTATGGGAGAATAGAGAATAGCAGAGTCATTTGTTTGTATATTAAGGTGTCACTTGTTTGTTTAATTAGAACAAAACTGTAGTTTTCTGCTAACTAACTTTAAATTGCAGGAATAGCTAGCACCATGACTCCTCATGTAGGGGATTTTTGTCATAAGCAAAAGAACTATCCATTTAGAAATTCTAGTGGGTTACTTCTTCTCTAAAGTAGTGTCATTTTGTAAGCACTGTCTGAAAATTATCATAAGTAAAAATGAAAGGTTAGGGAGAGGTTATAGAATTCATGCATGTGGTACTGTGTGTAGTAACTGTAAAACAAATATTTTACTAGAGAAGGTTCTAAGAGATACAATATTGTGGCAAGGGTGGGGAGAGACTCATTCACCCATTGACGTGAATCTATTGTAGAATTATGGCATAAATATAGTTGGAAAAAGAGAGAAAAACTTTAAACTTTGAAAAATAAATAACAATTAATACTCAAGATCTTTCTTTGCCTGATAGAAAATGTACTTAAGAACCAGCATGTTAGCCGGGCGGTGGTGGCGCACGCCTTTAATCCCAGTACTCGGGAGGCAGAGGCAGGCGGATCTCTGTGAGTTTGAGGCCAGCCTGGTCTACAGAGCTAGTTCCATGACAGGAACCAAAAAGCTACGGAGAAACCCTGTCTCGAAAAATCCAAAAAAAAAAAAAAAAAAGAACCACCATGTTAATTTTCCTAAACATTGCTTTAATAAGAGGGTAAAGATAAAGTATATGAATTGAAAAAAAATTTTCTTCACTAAGAGATGACACTGACTAAAACTTTGCTGAGACATATTTGTCACTTTTTGAGCATTTTAATGTGGTTCATAAAATGTGTTCAAAACATAGAGAC
Organism: Chionomys nivalis; assembly: GCF_950005125.1. NCBI lineage: Eukaryota > Metazoa > Chordata > Mammalia > Rodentia > Cricetidae > Chionomys > Chionomys nivalis. Next base: position 26,971,571 of record NC_080106.1, read on the forward strand.
TACCATAAGAGAAAGAGTGGAAACTTAAAAAATAAAAAATTCGAAATTTAGGCTCTGAGATTTTTTAAAGAAAGGAATAGAATAGGTGTGAGTCAAAAATTCTTACAGATCAATCTGTGAACTCAAAATATTACTCATGGGTTGTATTAATTCCAAACAGAAATGCTAAGACTTTGCATTTTGGAATTTACTTATATGGCGGTATTCATGTTGAAAACTTTTTAGTGCAACCCTGATAGCAAAAAAGGCATTATTGAATACTAAGTAAGCATTGTTCTTGTATACTTATAGAAATAATGTTTTAATAATGCTTTATACAACATAAAAATAGTAGTACATTTTAGAAATTCAAATTACTTAAAAACAAGCAGCATTGTAAATGAATCATTGGAGTTTCCCACTGTTGACAGTAGACTGTTAATCACATTCCCTGAAAGAGTGATCACAGTCACTAAAATTATAATTTGCAATTATTTACTGAATTTACGTAAGGATAGATAATGACTGTAAGCTGAAAGTTTGTGCTATCAAATAACATTTCTAACATTAAAATCTGTGAAAGGGGCTGTTTACAAGAAAGTTTGAAATAATTTCAGACTCTTTTGAAACAAATGTACCTCTTTTATATCATGTGTTTTATTTATTTATTTATCTATTTATTTACTGAGGCAAAGTCATATTCTGTTATATTTGAACTCTATGTAGACGGCTGGTCTGTAATGTACAGAAATCTGCCTGTCTCTGTCTCCTAAAAGCTAGGATTAAAGTTGTACATCACCATGCTCAGATAGGAAACATTATTATTTGAAATAATTTTGTATCAAGCCAGTCAGATACTTTGTGTTGCTTTATATTTCTCAAGTATGAAAAGGATGTCATTCTATGATTCATGCATCAGACAGTTATTTTTAATCATAAGAGAGACTGACTGATAGTTTCCTTTTCTTTTCTTTTCTTTTCTTTTTGTCTGGGTCTTTGTCTAATTTTGGAATTAGAGAAATTACGGCTTCATAAAAAGAGTCTGGAAATGTCTCTTCCTTTGTTATTTAGGGAATAAATTTCAGGAGTATTGATATTAGTTCTTTGGATATATGAAAAAATCTGTAATTAATCGATTCAGACCTGGGCTTTTATTAGTTGGGACTTTTTAAATTTCCTTTTATTGAAAATAGATTATTTTCCTGTTTAATGTATTTTGGCTATGGTTTTTCCTCTCTCTACTCTCCCGAATCCCTCCAGAAATTCCCTCCCATCTGGATTCACTATCTTTCTATCTTGAATTAGAAAAGAACCTACCTCTAAAAGATAACAACAAAATATAATAAGATAAAACAAACAAAAACCACCACGCCAAATTTGGATGAGGCAAAACAAAAAGAAAAAGTTCCCCAATAGAAGGGACAATAATCAGAGACACTTTTGTTCACACACTCTGGAGTCCGATAGAAAAACACTAAACTGAAATCTATAGTATTTTCAGAGGCCCTGGTGTAGACCTGTGCAGGCCCAGTCTTTGCTGCTGCAGCTTCTGTGAGTTTATATGAGCTTTGATGATGTTGCTTTAGAGGGCCTTATTTTCTTGGTTTCCTCAATTCCCTTTGGCCATTAGATTCTTTCACCCTCATCTTCTGAGGGGCTCCCTGAACTCTGAGGGGAGGGACTTAATAGAGAAATCCTATTTAAGGCTCAGTGTTCCAAGGTTTCTCCTTCTCTGTATAGTACCTTGTTTGTATCTCTGTGTTTGTCTGCAGCTGCTACTGGGGTAAGATTCTCTGATGATGTCTGAGCAAGGCAGTGATCTATGAGTAAAGCAAAATGTCATCATGGGTCATTTTACGACTGTGTGGGTTTTTTAAATTCTTTTTTACCCTAAATTTTACCTTTTTGTTTTACCTTAGATTCCTGAACTATCTCGTCACTAATTATTAATCATCCAAGCAGTGATGGTCATGGGCTCCATCTCCTGAAATGGACTTTAAGTCAAAGCAGGTATTTGGTGCTTGCTCCCATTGGTTAGTTTCTCCCACAAGCTTTGTGACACCATTGCCAAAGCACATCAGGAAGGACTCTACTGAAGATCAGATTCTCTGTGGCTGTGTTTGTGTTTATACTTCTCTTTTGGTAGTCTGCAGAGTACCTTCCTGTACCAAAGACACTATTACATAAGTTTGAAGATTCTATAGGCATGAGCTTGAATTCCCCATGTACAATGATTTGTGTAGCAGTTTTTTTTTTTTTCAACAATAGGGATTTCCTGTCAGTTTGTGAAAAACAAGCAATAGTCATGGCAACAGTCTCCTGTGGGGCTTTTATGGCCTAAAATTCAATTAAATGTAACCCAATCTGATATTGAAGCCTCTATTTGGTGTTAAGAGATGGTCATTTGGCACTCTCTCCATTATTTGGCAATTTCATTTATATTGCTTTCATATATTTAGTTATTTTAGAACATTTCTACTGTATTAAATTTCCATACTACCCATTAAATACTCCTTAATTTTAGCTGCCTTTCCCCATATTTCCTCCTGCATTCCCTTTACTCCCCATGCAACTTGATCTTTTAATTCGAGCCATTCCCCATCTCTTAATAATTATCCAAGACAACACAAAAGCCACTATCTCCATTTTCACTCATCCTAAAGCACTTAGAAGTGCTTAAATGAAATGTTTTTCACATCTCTTAAATCATGACTGAATGTATACATGCTTAAAGGCCTGGATTTTATTTCATTTATACAACTTTGTTCTCTAATATTATTCCACTTGCTCATAAAATTGCCCACATGCCCATCAAAATTAATAGAACATTTGCAAAAGTCAATGATCTAGGAGAGTTTCAAGTTGCTAAATATTCTAGGTTATTTTACTTTGAAATTTAGTTTTATGAGGTGACAGATTAGAGACTATTATACTTACATCTTTAAATCACTAATTATTCTAAACTAACTTTTGTCTCTGAAGGCATGAAATGAGCATTTCTCCCCATGGTTTGAAAAATGGCAGAACTCTTTCTGCTTAAGGTTGCATATGTACACCTATGTTCCCTTGGATATTTAATAAAAGCATGCCTCTTTGGTATGTGATTAATAGATCTCAACATAGATACCAAATAAGACCACATATATTGTTTATTGCCTCCATTTCAAGCCTTACTTGGAGAAATAATGAGTGAAAGAAAAAGTTCTCCAGATGATTATGATAGATCGCAGTGCTTTGCTTAACTGACTTTATCACTTTGGGGAGGCTGATCTGGTTGGTTAGAAACACTAATAGATAGAAACATAATTATCACATAAAACCTATAAAACTTAAAATGAGTCAATCTTAATATTGCTGTCCCCCCCATAGCCAGTAAGCAAACCTCCATTTTACCAGAGGAATACAGAATAAAGCCATCTGGATTATTGGAGAAAAGAGCAATCAAGTGATTTAGATTAACCCAAGCCTTATTTTCTGAGGGAATAGTTCCAACCATCCAGCTAAAAAAGATGTCAATTTAGAACTCAGTTTGATGTAAAGGGAGAAAGAAAATTAAGATAATTAATTGGCATCTGACCATGTTTAAAGAGTGGCAAAGTTTGGGATGGAAAACAATCTCAGTAAATTGCATTATAATTATGAGAAGAAAACAGGGTCTATCTCATTGCCTGCAGGGAGCAAGAAACAGAGTCAGTTCAACTTTTTACTTTTTGTGAGATGCTCAGAGTCTGCAGAACATTATTGCTATTGTCATCAATTGAGGAAAAAGTGATATAGTTGCAAACATTATAAATTTAATTTGTTATGCTATGTACCTATAATACCCATAACGCCATATATTTGTTTTCTTAAAAAAGTACTTCTTTTAGAAACTGCAGAAACACCTACCTTATTTCCTTTAGTAGAAAAGCCCTTTTCAGTGCAAATTTGTCATCTCTCCCATCAAGAGTGAGTGTGTGTTTCTAGATTAACACATTCTGAAATATCAATGTCTTCATTATCCAGAAGAATTAGGAAGGTGTGACCTCTGAAACCTTATAAATTTTTACTTGTAATGTTGAATACCACTATACCATGAGTGTGAGAATTCCTAAAGGAGCAAAAACTGAGCCAAAGTCCAGTTACCTAGTCAGAGTGTAGATGGATGAAAACATACAGCTAAAATCAAAGAAACTCACAAGAATCAACCTTCAGACAATCACAAACACATATTGAATCTCACTGATAATTCACTCTGTCATTTATGATAAGAACTATCCATTTGACCTGCTGAATCTGCACTAATTAATAGTTAACATTATTAAACCACTAATAGCTTGGTGGTTTGTTAGGTCTCAATAGCTGCTAATTAGATATCTAATATGAGAAACTATGAATCATTGTCTGAATTACATGAAAGGGTTAAATTATGTTGCTTGTATTCAAAGAAATCTACTATAAAACTTTTGGATGTAAGCAGCTGGATAAAGTCTGTGGATAAAATATTCCCTGATATTTGGTTAAGACTATAGTGGCCATGGTTATAATTGCTGAAAATATTCAATCCTCTATCAACAACAAAATCAAAAGTTTTTAGCTCCATCACATGGACCATCAGAATTTCAGGAAACTTAATGTCAAAATTCATGTCAGGAAACTTAATGTCAAAATTTATGTCAGTCAATTTTCTATATAGATATATCCATTAGAACACAATCTTAAACCAAATTGTGAACAAAAATATGTGTATCAATTTTTTTATATTACTTCAAACATTTTTTTGCAATTAGGATAATTTAGTAATCAAAGCTGACCTGAAAACACTAAGGGAGATTTTATATTCTTTGGCAGCATCAGATCTTACATTCCTTTATATTTAGGTGAGTAGTGTAACACCCCATCCAGCACAGGAACAAAAGGCTTATAATGCATGATTTCTGTCTCACCTCTCATCACTCATTCCTGAGTATCCACATACAATTTGGTCATATTAATTAACTACTATTTTGCTGGTGTTAATGTGTTTTTATTGCTGTTGTTGGTTTTAGGTTTTTTTGTTTTTGTTTTTGATTTTTCGGGTTTTGTTTTCTGGTTTGTTTTTGGTTTTGTTTTGTTTTTTTCAAGATACTGTTTCTCTGTTGTTTTGGAGCCTATTCTGGAACTCACCCTATAGACCAGGCTGAACGTAAACTCACATAGATCCACCTGTCTCTGCCTCCCAAGGGCTGGGATTAAAGGCAGGTACCAGCATGGCCCAACTTAACGTTTTCTTTAACTTTTCCTATTTCTTTCTTTGTTTCGAGTGTATGCATCATGTGTTTATATATGTGTGTGGGCACATGTATCTCAGGATACATATGGGTGCCAGAGTGGGTAAGCTTTCTTTTTCCATCCTGTGGATAATGTGGACAAAATACATATGATCAGGTATGACAGCAATAACCTTTTTACAACTTGATATGCTCAATCATGGCATTAGGACTATTATTTTATTTCTCTCATCTCCTGAAATGCACATTACCTTTCTTCCAGGTTGAAGTTTCTGTTTTTTTCCTTGCATATCACAAATAGCCTAACTTGTGGAGATCTCTCTAACTTCTCAATGGAATGACATGTTTCTCATACTCTGTTCTAAGTCTCGCATGGTCTTTGATTTTACTATTTGCCCTGTAACAGATTTTCTTCACATCTCTGATGCTTCAACTAATGGCAGTCAGATGTTCTATATTGTTCTTTGTACTAGCACATACTTGGGAACTAGACATTTGTCATGTGTTTTATATATCTATTTGGGAATCCCTCTTGACTTTCTGTTAACAGTTTTGCTAAATATGAGAATCAAGATACGTTAAGATTTGCAATTTTGTTACTATTGTGTGACAGGGTCTCACTATTGAACTCTGGCTAGCCTTGGCTCACAGAAAGCAACCTGCCACTGTGTCACCAGTGTTAGGATTGTAGACATGTACCGTCTGGACTACCATTAATTTTTTTCATTGTGTACCTATGAATATGGTATAACTCAGTAGTAGAAAGCTTGCCTAAGATATGAGCTGCATTATGTTCCATTTTCAGTACTGTTACAACAAAAAGGCACATAACACAGAATATCTGAAATAGGTATCTGAAAGTGCAAATCTGATAACTTCTTTGCTTATTTAATTGTTACTTTATGGCATGGAGTAACTGTGAATTCTATATCGCAGATATATTGCAAGTAATGATAATAATAACAGCAAATCAAAAGATGGATAAGATTAATGGCAAAAAAGGGAAATACAGGCAGAAAGAAAAATATTATTAGAGGTCTTATTTTAATGTCAGAAAATTGATGGTTTACCTTTAGGAGGCAAAAGACAACTCTCAGGAGTTCTCATCTACCATTTTGAGAGATCTAGAAAACAAATTCAGGGTGTCATGGCTTTGTACAAGGCTTCTACTCACGAACTACCTTGCAAGTTCAAATTCTCCAAAAATTTAAAACATATACAACCACAAAAACAAACAAACAAAAACCACTTAAATGGTAAGAAAGCAACCACAGGAAATAATGTTGACATATCTAGGTTGGAACTTATCCTCTTAATGTAATAAGAAAGTAACACAAAGCTTGTTTCAAACAAGACAGGACTCATCACAGGACTGCAATTCCTGGCCGAAGGAAAACAATGTTTAAAGTTGTAGGCATCCCAAATGTTATGCTTGAATGCCAAGCTTGTTCCAAGATACTAGGAAATCAAGTAAAGGACAACGTTTATGGCTGAGCAGAGAAAATGGGAAAATAGGTGTTTGGTGGTTTCTAGATTTCTGGGATGTGGAAAATAGAGCACAGAGTTCCATATCAATAAAAGACTTGTTTCAAGACTCAGTGGATGACTGGAGCCTAGAGGGGAACTCCATTGCTTAGACTGGAGATATGACTGCGTATAAATGCTTATGATGACAACCTGAAGTTCTTTGAACCAATGTGAATCCTAGAAGTGTTCAGCTTGCAGTCTCCTGATTTGTCTTTTCATGGAGATATTTATTCTATGTCTGTCACTTTCTTTACTCAAGGAATGACAATCCTATGCTGGATCTTTTTCTAGCATCCAAAATAATTGCTACCTATTTTCTTTAGCTGTCTTACCAAGTATGAGAAGATCATAAGTCCAAATGGGAACATGTCTACACAATAGGAGGCGGAATTCTCCCACAGTTTGCTTTAATTTATAAGTTAGAGACAGTAAGAGAGTAATATTCCTACTATGAAAATAAAGAAAATAAACAAACATTTTTCATTTCTCTAATTTTTCATTTAATCCTTCAAACATGGTTAAATATAGAAAATGGAAACTGGAAGAGCTAAAACGATTAAGGGGTACTACTATACTGTAAAGCAGAGACTACAGCGAGAAATTATTCTAGATATTATAAAGAAATTTCTCCCTTGGATGAATTCTATTTGTGGATCCACAGAATAAACCTTCATAGATCCTGGCGGAAACAACTCTTCAAAGGAACCTTATCCTTGAACTATAAGATGAAAAATTTCCATGACTAACTAGCATACTTTTCATATTCCCTTTGACAGAAAAGGAGAGAGAGGGAATCACTAAATATGAGAGCCTTTGTAAATATCTGACATGAATCACAACTTGTAAGAGGGTCTTATCAACCCTATTATAGTGACTGCCAAATACTTCCTAGGAACCGTGGAAGAATGCGAAAGAGTCAAACTGTGCCACGTTGCAAATCAGTCACCTGCCAGAACAAGTTCAACTTTCTTAGAATAAAATAACAAAATCAGGATTATAAGTATAGCATTAATACCTTTAAAGACTAGGAATTGTTAGGATACTCATAATTTCTATGAGAAGGAGAGATCTATGATGATGCATAAGAAAGCAACTAACAAAGTTGCTTGGATTTGATCCAAAAAGCTCCCACAAAAGTAGAGGGCTTTATAAGACTTAAGGTTATGATTTACATAGGAATATAGTGTCAGGGAGTATACATACATATATATATATATATATATATATATATATATATATTGTCTAACAGGTCTACTTTATTTACATGCCTCACAAAACAAAGTAAAAGATATAAAAATATTAGTGCTTTTAGAGTATTTAATCAACTGTTGCATTTGATCTTTGGTGCTGTGTATCTATATTGTTACCTATATTTGACAAAACCTTCCATTTTTAATAGGAATCCACAACTTCCAAGTGATCACAAACACTGATCCAAAAACTATTACTTTAGCCTGGCGGTGGTGGCGCACGCCTTTAATCCCAGCACTTGGGAGGCAGAGGCAGGCGGATCTCTGGGAGTTCGAGACCAGCCTGGTCTACAAGAGCTAGTTCCAGGACAGGCTCCAAAACTACAGAGAAACCCTGTCTCGAAAAAACAAAACAAAAACAAAACAAAACAAAAAAACAAAAAAAAAACCCTGATACTTTAGATTTTAGTAAATTCTGATTTAGTTTTTTTCTTTCGTATTAGTATTGCTTGCATGTATACATATAATATATAAAATAAGTATGTATTAATTCACTATAAAATGAGTAAGTATTAACAGTGACCTATACATAGGCAAACTGGTATATTTCTTCTAAAAGAAACATTTGTACAAGAAAAAAATCATAATTTTGAAATTTGACATGAAAAAATATTAATATCTTGGGTTTCAAAGAAAAGTCTGATCAATCTTTATTTTAAAATCTTGTGCAGGCAAAATAATTTCTCAGGGCTTCTTCACAATCACAGTTAGTTATTAAATTCCCTAAGGAAGTCATATTTTTGCATTAATTCTCAAAATACTAACTTCAAGAACGAAGGGGTTATGCTAATAGTGACTAAAGATGCAGTTAAAATAAGGATAAATGTTTCAAGACAATACAACTAGGAAAGTCTCTAAACAGCAGTGAACTGCACAAATGTCTGGGGAAATCTCTGAATTAAGTATAGATCATCATCTCACAGTAACCTTTGATAGTTCTCATTAAGACTGCAGCAGTAGAATCTGTTAGAGGCCTCCAGAGAGATATTATGTGTAAATGCAGAAATTAAAAAATGAATATTGAATGATTCTATTGAGAGATTAAGGCCATTCAATTGTGTTAATGGTTGTAGAGTATCAGATCTATGTTTTTCATCTGTTCTTCGAAAAAGAAAATGAAATTCTGCATCTAATTTACAGATTTAATAAGACATAATTCAAATAACACCAATGATGCCTAAAAATTAGCTTCAGGACCTCTGAAAAGCATTTCTTATGGTATGTTGTATATATCACACATATATGAAATGTTACATCTGAGCACTAACATAACCTATTTTACAAATGTAAATTGATCTTGAATATCACATTCAATTAAAACTCTATTTTGGCAAGCCTGATTAATATAATGGTTGGTATGTTTGCATACTATTAGAATAAGCAGAAATTTATTTATTTCAAAATAAATGATATATACATTTATTTCAAAACAGAGCTATTTATTTCAAAATATTATAATTGAAGTAAAGAGAAAAGTCTATATTTTATCACAAATATCTATTTCTTATTTAAGAGATTAATATTATTGGATATAATAGCTAATATCCATAGCATTTTTTTCCATTTTCTTTAAGTGCATCATTGGGCCAAGTTCAGAGCACTGAATCTGTACAAACTATGGGCCACTGGGATGAGGGCAGACAGACTAATATAAAGGGACACTTGAACTGTACCATATCTGCATTATTCAAACTCAAAACAAAAGCAGGAAGTCCATGAGAATATTTTTGTATTGACTGGTATACAAGAAAATTTGATTCTAAACACAAGCTGCTTTTGAGGTTCTCTATTTCTCAGCACTTTAATTTTGGGGTGCAAGTGGTTGGATGAGAAGTGTATATGAAGGCTCTTTTGGAGTTACTCATTAGAGACATGTTTCAGACACCAGCTCTGGTTTTGCCACAAGCAGTCCAGAAAATTTGTCAGCCCTGAAGCAAGGTGCATAGGCTTCCTGCTTGTTGCCAACATGACAAATCCAGCCATAAAGAAGGAGAACACCTTGAAAACTGCCAGGCAATTGTTACATGAGTAAAAGTGACTCATATTTTAAGGCCAAATTATTCCTCTCATAACAGAATCTCTTTATGAATTTATTTCATGAATTCTAGCTTCCAAAGCAAGTTATATGAAAATGAAATGCTTAGTTTTTCTTTTTATGTAAAAGCATTTGGATTGTCATGAAGCATTTCTTCCTTTGTTGTATTTTTGATGATGCTAACTTGTACAATTTTAGACCCAAAGTATTTGTAATCGTACCGATGAATAATAGGAAAACATTAGTCAGTCAGGCTTTGGGCCAAAAGCAATCTGTGAGATAAAGTGGAGGGCTATGACTTCTCATGCCAGCCTTGCTCTCTCGCTCTCCTCCACCTGAGCAGTCAAAGCCCTCCCCACTCCACCCACACACAGTCTCATGCCTGCGAGCAGTTCTGCATGGGTTGTGCACTCATTATTTAGGCTTCCTGCCTGAGGACCTCAGCCAATGACTGTCAGATGCTCAACATATCAAAACACCACCCCTCAAATAGTAGCAGACCTATTTTTCTTAAGTTTTGCAAACACAAATGTTTACTGTAGTGGGTGGCACTGTTCTATGGAAAACATTTGTAATATTATTGCCTTATATAATACTGACTCTACCTTGTTCATTTTTTTCTTTTACTTCCTTTCGGTTATATAGATAAATAAAAAGATATGGATAAATATATATCTACTGTGTATACAAAGCTGCTCAGTATCTCCAGATTGTAAAATCCTCAACTATTTTTAAATTTAGGAAGCAAGAAGTATTTTCTACATAGGTTGTATATGATAGATTATATGGACCATATGGTACCTAGGTCAACCACTCAATTTTGCCATTAAAATACAGCAGATAGATGCTAAAAGTGGTGTTATTGAAAATAATGTTATTTACAAAGACAGGGTGAAAATAACATTTGGATGATGGACTAATTTATTCATTCTGTTCCATACCTGCATTTTCTGTGATAAAACATTGGAGATATTTCTGATTGCTTTGGTTTATGTTAAATTATTGTGACATTTCTAGTTATTTCTATAATTATTATTCTCTGCACTACCTGTAATGAGGTTTTCAATTTGATTTTTTTCATGGATCTCCAAGTACCCTGGAACATTATTGAATCTATTGTGCTCTGTCCAAAATGTCTCATTTATTTTACCTATAGTGTGTGTGTCTGTGCGCGCGCGCGTGTGGGTGTGTGTGGTATCAGTGCCAGTTTTGTGGGCCACAGCATGCTTTTGGAGGTAAGAGGGGAATCTCAAAGGTTGATTCTTACTTTCCACTTTGTTTTAAAATACAATCTTTCATGGACTGGCAATGAACATTTGGATAGGTAGCCCACAAACCTTTAGGGAAGCCCCTGTCTCTGCATATAATCTCGTCATGCAAATTCTAGTTGACTTCTGCTTTTAGCGAGGATCTAGAAATCTCTGCTTAGTTCTTAGTTCAGTGCTATATGCAGTGAGACATATTGACAGATCCCAGAATTGTTCCTAGTGGTCACTTACAGAGGCTCTCAGTTCTAGTGTACATGTCCTTCATAAAACAGTCAAATGAAGCTGTCACTCAAGGTCGCGTTTACCTTTGCTGACTCCTGCTTTCTCTGGAGGCATGCAAACCACCACTACTTACAGCATAAAATCTCACCTCAAAGAGCAGTCATACTTTAAGTAATATATAAAGGATATACTGACTTTAACTATGAAAACTTTCAATTATGTTATCATGAAATCTGAAGGTAACTCTTTCTAGGTTTATTAGATCATAAATATACTCAAGGACCCCAGGTTGCTTTCGTCTCTCTGCTGGCTAACACATACACACAGATCATTCTTACATCTCTAAGGACCCACATACCACCAGACAAAATAGATTGAAGGACCATGAAATGGTAAAGTTTACTTCAGGGAAGGAAGTCCTCCAATTCATTTGCATCTAATTCTCATTAGCTGTAACTGGGTTATATGCTTACCCCTAGAAAAGCCATCAGCAAGGAGAAACTGGAATTATCAGTGCAAACTCAGATCAATTAGGAGTCATTTCCTAGTGGTAGGAAGCAGGTGTCTGAGAACTTCCCTGACTACCTGGCTAAAATCGACTTGGCCATTACCCGTCAGGAGAGGGCAACATGGTGACAAATGGTGTGTATCAGATCATCCTTTGTAAGCGAACTGGAGCCCTGAGTCTAAAGAAAAAGGCAGGAACATATCTTATATATCAATTACTAACTTTCAGCATGACCTTGGATGTACTCTCAACTTTCCTCTCTCTCTCTCTGCTTCAACTCCCTCCTGTGGAAAATGAGCTTGATAAAGTAGCATCTTAGTTCTCATGGAAGTAGGAGTTAGAGGAATATATCACTCAGCTTTAAGTACTCAACTCTGCAAAGACCGGGTAGAGCCAGTAAGAAGCTTGATTAAACAGCGTACTTAAATGACACTTCTGGTATTGCTGAAAGCTCAGCAGAGGATGCTGTGTCTCCTCTGCAACCCACTGATTTTCTAAATTGCCAATTTATAAAAGTTCTCTTCCAGAGACACTCTGCATAATGTACCTATTGTTCTAGCTTTTCCTATTTTTTGCAATGAATCAGCAGCAAAGAGACTGATTTCATTTGCTTCCAAAGCAGGTGCGTTGATTCATAGATAAAAGACTCAATGACCTTTAGGTGCTATGTGTGGAGGTAATCTAGTCATGGTAGAACTGCCTTTGTTCTGATATCTCCTCAAGCAAGCAGGGACTTGGGGGACCCTGGAGGATTCCTGAGAAGAGGAGAATCGGGACGAACATGATACAGTGTTTAAGGATAATTTCACAAGTAACCAAGTCACCATTTAAGTAACTTAAGGAAGAGAAACCATTGAGCACAGTAGTGTGAAAAAGAATTTTGAAGAGATAGCTCAGAAGTTAAGAGTACTTATGGCTTTTCCAAGAACCTAGATTCAATTCCGAACACCAACACGGCAGCTCCTGGTATGTAACTCCAATTCCAGGGCTTCTGGGGCTTCTGGCACCCTCACACACATGCACATGCAGGCAAAGCTACAAATGAACATGAAATAAACAACAACAACAAAAAGAACTCTGACTCTGCTCACTGAATTCTATGTGCTACGTCACCAACAAAGAAATGTTTATTGAATCCATATGAGTCCTTCAGTGATTTAAGAGAAAGACCTAAATTCAAATACTGAATTTCATGACAGCAGGTTATATGAGTTCCCAACCATAACTTCTGATTTTAGGATGAGTGGTCATAAATGATGAGATGCCCTTAGGATCATCTTGGCAATTTTCATGAGCCAATGGGCCAGCATATGCCATTTGATTTTGTCAGGTTTTTAAGTAGATAGAGGAATTATATCTAATAAAGCTATTCACATTAACAACCCTTCAGAGCAATAGCAGCAAATTTTCCTCATATTTGAAGTATATTCCAAGCCATGGATTGAATGGTTGATTTCATCTGAATGCCATGCTAAAAAAATGTAAATGAAGAAATATATCTAACATGAAGCTTACAATTAGTCCCTGTCTCTCCCCCTTGTTAACAATTCTGACCTGAACAGGAAAACATCACAAAAAGAGTTTCTGGAGCTAGTTTTAAAGAATAAAGAAACATCCCTTATCAGTCTTGGGGATGGTGGTTTTTGCATAATGAATCCATAAGAATTTCAATAAAAATGTATCTTTTCTATTGAAAAAAACAATTTACAGAATTCTAGATTACTCCAGAAAAACATTTTCACATATTCTGGACAATAAGGTCAAATAAAACAAAATAATTTTGATAGCCATAGGCTTGATAAATAAAATAACATTTGTCATGTTTTTAAAAATAATAATCCTTTAAATTTTTTAATTGCTGGTACCACTACCATAATTTACAGGACAATATACTTAAGGTAATGCAAAGAAAAAGAAAAACAACAGATAAAAGACTTCAACATGTATAGCTAATGGACATCACATTGCATTTATCAATAGCAATACTTACTTCCCCCCCCCCCAAACTGTGTCTATGACAATCCTGAACAAGAAGGATTTCCTTTTTAAACTGTGGTAATGTTTTTGACTACAGTTCCTGTAGTGCATTTGGGACCAGTGTCTCAAAATAACCTACAGCTTTCCTGACAACTCCTTGCTCTTTCTTGGATAAGAACTTTAGAATTTTTCTGCTAGCATATCTCCAGTTTCAACCAGCAGATCCATAACCACCACCATAGGGGTAGCCTGAGCTTCTTTCACCAAAGCTGCCTCATCTTGTGGGTCCATAACTTGATTGTTGTTATCCACTATAATTTCCAAAATACTTCCCACCACCACCATATTTACATCAATGAAAATTTCCTTCTTCATGGTAGCTATCATATCCTCCTACTCCACAGCCACATTCACCACCTTAGTTTCCATATTGTCGTCTACTATCACCATAGTCTCCTCTACTACCCTAAAAGAAGAAAACAAAAACCATTTTGGTAGACCAACATGTCTTTAACAAACCTGAAATTGTGGGAGAGATTCTTGAGAGGATGAGAAGAAATGTGATTTGTTTACATACACAGAGAAGTTCTACAGGAAAGGATGTGAGGTGTGTTGGGCATTACCTGTGGCTCATATTATCAGGACCATGATTGTTTTCTTGACAGCAATATGAAAATTAAACTATCCTTAATTATCTCTTATTACTATTAGGTAGTGATTTTTAATTCATCTCCCTCCCCTTGTATACAGCACCATAGCAAACCAAATGATGAAAAATAAAGCATTCATTGAATGGCAATGTATGAAGGTAATTTGGAGGTCTAGCTTGAGTAGCTAATTTTCAAAAGTACTACACTAAATGAGGTAATGGACAAGATTCTTACAAGTCTAGTATCTGGCTATTCCAGATAAACACACTACAAAAGTTTTCAGAAGAAATAGGATTAAGATTTTGTTTAAAAGTGACCTTTTTGTTTTGACTTAAATAGAACATTTCTTCATTTTATTAAATTTGAACTACCTGTACCAAGACATTTTGGGGATAGAGATCTAGATATTAAATTGATACTTATATAAATAACAACTCCTTGAATCAGAATATCATTTGAATTAGACACTCTTTTTTTTACTAGTAATTTTATTATTAATTTTTCTTGGGACATTTTCTTTAGATTTAATTTTCTTTTTTTATTTATTTATTAAAAATTTCCACCTCCTCCCATCCTCCCAATTTCCCTCCCACTACCCCCTCCCCCTCCCCCTCACTCTTCAGTCCTAAGAGAAGTCAGGGTGCCCTGCCCTGTGGGAGGTTCAAGCCCCCCCTTCTCCATCCAGGTCTAGGAAGGTGTGCATTCAAACAGACTAGGCTCCCAAAAAGCCAATACATGCAGTAGAATCAAAATCCAGTGTCATTATCATTGGCTTCTCAGTCTGTTCTCATTGTCAGCCACATTCAGAGAGTCCAGTTTGATCACATGCTCGTTCAGACCCAGTCCAGCTGGCCTTGGTGAGCTCCCATTAGAACAGTTCCACTGTCTCTGTGGGTGGACACACCCACTCTTATAGAGACCAACTCCACAAATAAAAAGGAACCAGGTGGGGTGAGGTGACATATGTCATCATATTCTCTAATATTCAGAAACGGAAGACTTTCTCAAAGTAAGAACACAATTAATGGCAATCACTTTTCTGTATCTTATAAATTGCTAACCCTTCAAGTAGAAGGAAAAAGAAAGAAAAAGATGTTCTATGTGTTCTTTGGACAGAATATCGTAAGATATTAATGCTTAGTTATAGTGTAACAGTTAGATAAAAATAGAGACAAAACAGAAGGCAGAGTGGGCCTTGAAGAATTTTTGATTTTATAATAACAGCTCCAAAAGATGGTCTGTCATCTGTGATTCAAAAACTCAATAGGTGATATCCATGTCTCCAGGAAGTTGTAGATATGTAGATGTGACCTTTACTTTGGCTATCAGCCTACTGAAAATATATACTCTAAGAGACCGGATTATCCCTGATATTGCATGCTGGGAAATGCAAAAGTGTGATGTTGTAGGAGGCCACTTGTCTGTCCCGGCTGCCCAGAACTGAAATAACCACACAGAAACTGTATTAATTAATCACTGCTTGGCCCATTATCTCTAACTTCTTATTGGCTAACTCTTATATCTTAATTTAACCCATTTCTAGTAATCTGTGTATTGTCACAAGGCTGTGGCTTACCTGCAAGATTTTGACTGGCATCTGTCTCTGGCAGGGTTACATGGCTTCTCTTTCCTCTGCCTTCCTTCTCCCAGCATTCAGTTTAGTTTTCCCCACCTAGCTCTGTTCTACCCTATCAGGCCAAGTCAGTTTCTTTATTAACCAATGGTATTCACAGAATACAGAGGGGAATCCCACATCAGTGTGGTATTTAGGCTATCCAGACTGGAAAGAAAGAAAGATCTACCACATGGTAGAACACCTGTCTAAAAAGATAATAGTGGATTAGTGCTGTGTAGAATAACCCCTTGCCCAGTACTGCTTAGATATACATAACACATATTTATATTTAATATTTCTCCTAACACCAGGACCTATGGATGGACTTGGGGTTGGAGATAACTGGATCTCTTTGTTCCTCTTCCCAACATGGTCACATTAAATAATTGTTTTCTGAGTATCCCTATTAATTTTAATGTCTTAAGTGACTTCTTGAGGAAAAGTGGATGAATTTGGCTTCTTGGGTAATGATGATTGATTCTAAGTCCAGCAACATTATCATCATCCATCAAAACACCTTCAAAAATGAGTGGCATTTGGGCCTCTATTCCCTTTGGCTGGTGTTGCTAAGTGATCCCATTGCTGCTACATACTGAGCCCAGGAACTCTTCCTCAATTAAAATTCAATTAGCTTCTTCCCATAGACATATTGCATTTACATTTATAATCTGGAGTTACTGCTATTTTTGTCTGCCAGTGCTTCATTAAACTGCAGGGAGATTTGAACTCATCTTTAATAGTCAAAAGATGACTGTCATATAATGTTTTATCGGCTGAAGACATGAACCTTGGACACAGTCATTTAGTCTGAAAATATTCAGAAATTATCTCCATTACCAGTGAGTATATAGATAAACACCATAAAACATCTTCTATATTCTCAAAAAGAAAAACTAAGCACACAATAGTCAAAATATTCGTGTCAATTTGGGATACAATCTGACACCAGAATATGAAAAGAAATAATAACAGAATTTGAAAAAGTAATGTGACCATTTGTGACACTGTTCCCATAGATTACACAAATACTCAACTTTCTTTCATCAATTCTTAATAATGTGGGTGATATTTCTGAAGGCGCAAGTCATAAACAACCCCACACCAGTTTGGAATTGTGATTAATAGGGTGGTATTTATTTAAAGGGGATTAAACTTACAGATCACCATCCCAAACAACAGCCCTCTGCGCACGCAATTAGGAAGAAGTCTAGTTGCCGGAACCGGAGCAGGAAGTAAAAAGAGAGAGGAGGGAAGTAGCCGCTTTTTTTAAAGGGAAAGAGACCACGCCCCAATGGGCTGGTATCTCGGCGGCTATTGGCTGGAGGAGCGGAAGGACCTCCCGCAACATATTTCAGTTAAGTTCAAAACCAATACAACACAGCACTGTCAAGAACTACAACATTCTTTTTAAGACTCTGTTCATTTGTTGTACTTTCAAGTCCATTCATTTTCACCAAATACTATATTAAACATGTCTTTGTGTTACTCACAAGTCTAATAATTCAAATGACAACCTACGTCAGGAAAATTCTTTCCCATGTAGATCTCCTTGAGATCCTCTGTGTTTCATCCCTTTACTCACCTTTCAGTGACTTCTTAGTGTATTATCTGAAGACATTGAAGATTTGTAATTTGTTCGTCAAACCCCTTGTAAACTCACACTGTCTTACTTTCTCTGTCTGTCTGTCTGTCTGTCTGTCTGTCTCTCTCTTTTTCTCTCAAAGGAATTTAGAATTAAAAAATAACTATAATATGTTATGTCATCATCTGTTATGGGCCAAAGTAGAGAAAGTAATGATGGAAAGTGGGAAAGGAAGAGGGAGAGAGAGATCAAGTGCAAAATACATTAAACAAGGACAAATTGGGAGTTAACTTGAGTTCTAATATTGAAGTGACTAGAAAAATGCTATGAATATAACCCTTCACTGTAATCATGTCCTTCTTGTTTCAACTCCCTTTAGAAGCTTTGAAAAATCCTTATTCAAATTAAAGTGTTTGGAGAGAAGGAAGAAAAATCACATGCAGAATTTTTTGTGATATTAGAAATGACTTATTATTCCTCTTCCTATGGTAAAAACGAGAAAGCTGGGAATAATACAGTTAAATTTATCTTATAATAGTAGTAATGTTTAAGATATTATATCTCAATTTATTCCTACAATTGTCTTAATTTCCTATGTTGAATTCCCGCCAACATCCTACTGCAACCACCTCCTTTTGAATTACTCTTCAGTAATGGTAAAGCTAGTCTGGATCTCAGCAACCCCTGATTCTGCTTTTCTCAAATTTACTTTGATCATGAACTAAAACATAAGTGATTTTTTTTTCTTTATGTTGTATCACAGGATATCATTTATACCTCCTAGAAGTTTAATGACATTAGAACAAAATAACAACAAATTAAAGCAGTCTATGTCATCTACATCTGAGAGAGAGAGAGAGAGAGAGAGAGAGAGAGAGAGAGAGAGAGAGAGTTGCCTAATATAAATTATAGAGTTACTAGTGTAAGACTAAGAAAAGCATGCCTTGTGAGTTTAGGACAATGATTTTGACTTCTTACTTACCTTTAAAAGGAGTAATATATTAAATTTCTAACAGTGCTATTTTTTCCTTTAGACTAATGATCCTGCTTTGTTATTTGAACAAAGTACCTAGCTACTACATTTTCTCAAAGAAAGGCTCTTTTATCTTGATCTCAATAGAAAATGTTGCTTGGCTTTCCCCAAATCCTATGACTCCTAATATGGCATTGTTCTGCAGTCAATCCCACAGGTACCCATTACAGAAGCAGAACAATCTATTCTGAAAGAGCCCAAAGGCATCTTCTTGTTCTCCGATGTAAAGGGGAAGAGAAAAACAATTACCTTGACTGTGTAACATCTACAATGCAATTTTTTGAAAAGGGTATTGAATACTCGCCAACACTTATGCACTCATTTTAAGTGTTGATTGGAATCTTGCATTTTATAATGTTAATTGGTTAATGTCATTAGCATGTAAAGTTGACATTACTTATAAATTGCTGGCAAAAGAACAGGAAGCATGTGAGACTTGAGAGAAGTTGAATTTGTTACTGTAAAATACCCCTCCCCAAATATAGGGTATTAAAGCAGTGACATCCATTAAATTTAATTTCTGCATAATTTACCATAAATTTTGTTTTGTGGTATTACACTCTGGCCTGGAGTATCTCATACATTGGCAGCCACCTCAGAGTTGATAAGGCAAAGCCGTCTGGGAAGAACTAAGAACTGTGGGATGAGTAGTTTCCTAGTCTTGTGCCTTCTGGTCGCCTGACTTGTTCTTATTGAGCACACAACAATGTAACTGCAAGCCAGATAAGTCAAAAGTAAGAGACAGAAGTGCACAAATCTTCTTGAGGTGTATCTTTAAAGGATGATGCCATACAATGATGGGGAAGAAAATAGCCACTGTTGGTTTGAAAGGAAACTGATGAATAATCCCCTTCAATGAGAATGAAAAAAACTTCAAGGCCATAATTCAGTCTAGAGAAGAAAGGGATAGCATTAGAGAGAAACAACACATTATGTGGAGAATCTAAGCATTGTGCAGAAATACTTCCTTTTAACTGGGCAAAGTCTTCATAAAGAGTAAAAATAAGAGGACATATATAGAAAGATAGACACTATAAGAGGGATATTAGGGCAAGTCTGAGAAACCCCTTCATGTAGAAGCTCTTAGAACATCTTCCTGAGCAAATTTAATCTAAGACTCCAGTCTAATCCACCAGAACAAAGGAAAAGCTTGACTTCTTCTAACCTTTTATGGATGACTGTAAGCTTCATATCGTGTGATTTACTTCAGCATAGCCCACATCACAAGGATGCATGGAGGAATGAGCTACCGTGTTGCAGAACTGTCAATTACAGCACAGCTTCCTTCTTAGCTCTGAGTCCCAGTGAGAACTCCAAGGAGACATGGCCTGATTCAGGCTGGAGGATGTCACTTAACACTGAAGACTAATATTCTAGCATTTAGCTTGTATCACATTCTTCTCTCCAATACCAATACCAATTCCAATACCAGTTCAGAAGGCAGAAACAATAAAAGCCATTAAAATTCTGGGCAAATATTAGAAAAAGGAGAGTGACTTGAGACATTAATGAACTCTACTTATTGTGTTATCATATGTGCCAAAATTATCCTTATCTCTTTAGCATTAATAGTGCATGTAACCTTCTGCAAATCTAGGAAAAATTAAAATATTCATCAAATTAAAACACCAGGTTACAAGTACAAGTGATGATAAATAATGAGTCTGAGCTCGTTTTGTAAGAAGAGGCTTTACAGAGATGTAAGAATAAGGCAATTTATCAGCCTCCTGAATGCATAATATTCAACAGGACCCTTGTTGATAAACTTAAATTTCGAGACGGGGAGAGAACTTTATTTGGAGAACTTAAGAATTGCAGCTTAAGATACATGTGTTTAGAGAACTAAATCCATATTACATTGTGGCAAGAAAAGGGGGAGCTTTTTCTGGAGTATTGAAGGTTGCGAAGAAATAGCCCACATGACTGGTAGGAGATAAGAAAAATTTCTCGTTGGTTAAAATGTTGGCAAAACAGGAATTTGGTACTGTTGAGGTACATAAGCTCTGCTGCTTCATTCTCTGGCATTTATAGATCTCTGCAGCAAATATTCTGCTAAGGTTAAATGCTATTTACAAGAACTTGGTAGCATACGCATTCTAGGACAATGAGTAAAAATGATCTATTGAGTTAGTATGAAACATTTGCAAGTAAGCACACTTAAGAAATAGAAATTTTTCTCATACATTAGATTATAATATGGATATTGAATATCTCAAAATAATAGAGACATTTTACCGAACCAGTATAAAGGTATCAATTTTAGAAAAATATATCTTTGTCTTATGAAAATATTTATACATAAAAGTAATATATAAACATACTATATATATCGTAATCTTCATGGTGATTCATTGTGATCATGAGATGAAAAGTTAACTTCTGTGTGCATGTATTTGTGTAAAATAAATTCTTGGAATCACCTACAGACACAGCTATAATAGAGACCTCTGTATTTAGAAGTTAATAAGCATGTTTTTGGAGTCTAGTTGTATAAATATGAGAACCAATCTTTGTGTTTCCATAGTGGTTCTTGATACCTGGAGCTTTCTAGACAGTCAGCCTTAATGAGTCCATGACCTTCGGGTTCCATTTTGGCAAGACAGTCCAAATCCAAGTTCATTCAGATACAAGAGGGAGATAAATTACTATTTCACACTTGTAATGTGAGGATCATATTATCAGTGCTGAAGATGAGTTTAAACTCTTTCTTACATGCTAAGGTAATGTTGTGCACTGAAATGTGTCCTTCCAAGACTTGTATGATGAAGTCTTTAACTTTCAAGTTAAAAATTTTGATGATAACACCTTTAAAGAACTATTTAATAAGGTCATAAAATTGAACACTGAATTTATTATGACTGATATCATTGCAAGAAGAGCAAGGGACACATAGATAACAGACCATGTGACAACATAGTGTTGTAGTGGTTTTAGATACAAGTGAAAGAGATAAAAACAGAGAAAAAAGCTAATCCCAACACCTTTATTGTGGATTTCAAGCTTCCAGAACTGTGAGAACATGACTTTTTTACTAGATTACTTAGTGTATAATCTCTTATTGTGTTGATAATACAATAATTAATAATGATAAGTGAATATTCAAGGAAATAATGCACAAATAACATTATCTGACGCAATATAATCTATTATTCCATGCATATATATATGTGTGTGTGTGTGTGTGTATGTATGCAGTGAAAGAAATAAGCCAAGAATCTCATATTCTCTACAAAAGGAAATAAATCATAAACAAAAACATGCACAGGTCTCAGAGTCACAATCCTGGAGAAAGTTTTTATAAGGAAAGGACTATAATCATAGTCAATTATTATGCCTTAGAAAATGAGATATCAAATTATTAAGAACAGGTTAACAAATAAAGGGGTCGGGTCATGACTGTACACATGTAGAAAGAATGACTACTTGGGATGTCTTTTCATTATTTCAGCACATGATAAACATTCCCTAAAATCAATGCATTTTTAATGTCATTTTACCACTAGTGATAATGAAGCATCTTACCCCTTAGCTGCTTCTGAGGGTACGAGTATTTCCAATCAGAAGAGATACCAAAACTCCACAGGTGAACGTACTCTGTCCTTGATGCATGTATAAGTAACATCCCTCGGTGAAACTCAGCAGTACCAGATGCAGAAGGAGTCCACCTGAGAGCCCTGGAAATGGAGAATAAAGCAAGAACCTAGCCACAGTGAGCAAGAGCACAGCCACAGATATGCTCAATATCCTTACAGGTTTCAACCATAACACAGTTGTTCAGAGTGCAAGTATGAGAAATGGAGCCTGTATTACTGTGTCTTACAGAAAGCAGAGTGAAGTTAACACTTCGCACCTTGGTGGCAGTTTCATCTCACCACCTAGTCATTATTTTAAGGTCTCATTAGTTTCCACTCGATTCCTCCTCACTACCTATTCCTTGCAATCCTTGAGAATTCCAGGAACCCAAAATAATTTACTGAAAAACGCTTGCATTCTGAAAGAATCTTGTATACAAAGTTCCTTAACCAACAAATGGAATTTAACAAAGATAATTTAACAACCTTATTTCAGTATCCTGATCTTCAATTTGTCTCTAATTCATTCTCAGACATAAAATGAAGAGCTGTTTAGCTTTTCTGCTCCAATATGAGAATTTAAATATAAATGGACTGTTAAGTGCTATGAAACTCAGACTGATCACTGCCTTGTCTAGCAACCTTATTAAAGTTCAGATTAAGAACCAGAGTCTTTACAGAGTAACTGTTGGCATGTGTCAGTCAATTTCGTGTAGTGATTTCTCTATCTCTGCTCTCATGCATGTGTGTGCATATGTGTATAAGCTTTCATCCAAAGCCATGTCCTAGATGGGTCATCTAGCCCCATCTTAAGCCATTGCACCATGCATTTTAATGTGGCATGGCTGTCTTCTGTACAATTAATTTCTGACACCAGCTATAAGTGAAGCGTCAAGTCCTGTTAACAACCTTCGCCTTGGCAGATTTTTGTCAATCCATTAACAATGTGTGTAATTAATAGCAACAGAGAAAGACTATTGCTATTAACTCGCTGCTTATTCTTAACAATTATGAAGCATGACGGTTGTGGGACTTCTCTCTCCTTGTCAGTCAAATTTGGTTTATTTTATACTTAGTCATATTAAGTAAGAAAATGAATGCAATGTTAAGTTTTATACATTAATTAATATTTAAACTTAATAAGCCTTCGTTAGGGTGTTACTTTATACTTCACTAATAGCAGACTCTGTATTCTAAATCAATATCCTTCTTTAATCTTTACAATGACATTTGAAATATGTTTCATTCTTCCTAATGCAAATAATACATGTGAATATAAAAAGAGAAAAAAATCAACTCAATTATAACTTGATAAAATCATATGGTTATGACAGAAACAAGATGTTCTTGGCCGAGTGTTCCTCATCTCAAGTCCTCCATACTTTTCCTTGCTGACAAGAAGACACTCTGTCAGGACAAAGAGACAAATATGTAAATAATCCTTTCATAGCTTTCCTGGAAGGACCATGTATCCACTTCCACATTTTCAAAGGCACACAGAAGTTTCAGCACATGAAAAGCGTTTGAGCAAAATTTAACCCAAAATTTCCAAATCTTTACAGCCTGAAAACATCATTGCAATGTGATGAGAAACTGAGGTCCTGGACTTCCCTCTTTGAGAAATAGTGCCCCTAATCCACTGTGACAAGGAGCAAAAAAATATGCTAGGTATAAAAAGCAACTGTTTACCTACAAATCAGGTAAAGAGGACATCAGAAAACCATTATGATAAGTTTTACAAATTGGGAACTTTGAACTTGTTGAACTCAAATTTTCAAAAAAAGAAGTCTTAATTAAAATTTAATTTTAATTTAAGTTAAAATGTGTTTTAAGAGTTTTAAGGATGATTAACTGGTGAGAACTTCTGTGATTTTGAAGAGTTAGAAATTTCCATTTCCAGAAACCAAACCATCTTTGCCTCCTTGAGCTGCTCACTTCATATTTTAAATGACATTCGGTTTTTGACAGTTAAATAGCTCGTTTTTGGACAGTCCCATGCAAGCAGACCTAATCAACCAAATCAAAATCTAAACTGTCCTCAGCACTGAAGCTCATAGCAGAGATTTCCAAACTTTCAGCCAGTTACCTGACTGTCCCACCTGTGAACACTAGAATGACCTTGATTCACGCCTTTTTTTTTTTTTTTTTTTTGGTATTCTTTAACCTTTAGGAAATAGGTATCATGTTGGAATACTCTATTTAGGGAAATCTAGATCTGTGTTCCCAGGTCTTGAAATATATGTTTAGTTCAAAGTAAACTCTCTTTTCCTTTTGAACTGATAACTTTTCATTTACATCCACAAACTGGTTTTGTAATGAGAGTTCCTTGTTGAAGGCTCTTCACCTGGCTAAAATGTTATTTTTTATTCTACAGGAAGTACTCAAATACAAACAACAACATTAAGCATAAGGCTTTGGGTCAGTTACAAGACTTCTCTGGTCTTTAGTTTTAATCAAGTAATAGTAATAATAATGAGGAAGAGGAGGATCAGTATGTTAATAGTTGCAAATGATTAAACTGCCAAAATGATTAAAGAAAGATTAAAACTCATGTTTGATAAAACCAAGTTTCCAGAAAGACTGAGGTCCTATCATGGTTCATCATTATAAACAATACCCAGTTGTGAGAAGTACAGAGGAAGAGTCTTCAGGTGGTAGAATTTGTTAGAAAAGAAGCAAGAGTCCTAGACTTCTGTTGTCTTAAGAATGTGGTAGACATAGCTAAAGAAGAAGGAAGAAAAAGAAGAAAAACCACTACACTTGGTAAAGCTAAAACTGAGTTTAACTAGGAACACAAAGAAGATGATGATCAGGGCTTGTACCAGGGAAACGGCAGCAGAAGCAGACACAAGACACAAGAACTTGGATGCCATTTTCAATAGCCCAAAATAGGAGAAGTTAAGATCAAGATATATGGCGCTCTAGCATTCTTCCTTGGAATTAAACATCAGCCACAACTACAAATACTGGCACAACAAGGCATGCAAATTCCTAAGATCCTACGATGTGATGATGGACTGTCAGATTCATTCAAACATCCAGATTTTTATTTTTATTTCATAGAAAGCAGTCCCGCTGATAGGCTAAGCAAAGCAGCTATGCTTTGTAGTAAATGCTGTGGAACTGCCAGGCTTTGTGGCCTCTGGAACTTCCATTTGCATGCTAATGAAGCCAGAGGCCACAGGCCACTAATTACAACCCAGTCTCTCTGTCCAACACCCCACAAGCAAGTGCTCCTGAATGGACCTCGTCATTCCATTATGCAAATGCTAGTTAGGAAGAGCAGGAATAAATTCTAAACAGTGGCAACCCGAACCATATATTGGCAGGAGGTAAATTAATAAATATATTCAAGAAATGGAAATTAAAAATTATTATTCAACACTAGATTAATCATGACTGAATAAATATGTAACAGCACAACTTCCTTTTTTTTCTTTTTGTTCCCTAGTGTCCTGTTTAATTACTTAAAATTTCCAGGAGCTCACTAATGTATATGGCAAATTGTGCTTCCAGAAATCAGCAATCAGCGTCTTAAGGGTTAAGTTTTCATAATATGCTCAAGTTGTTTATTCTACTGAAGAAGAAAAAACAATAAACAATAAACCAAGGCTAAAGGGCATTTCCCTCCTTCTGAATTATAAAATTGTGTTAATTAAAAATCAAAACGAATCTAACATGACCTTGCATTATGCATTAAAGCCCACACCCAGCTTTAAAAAAAGAAAGAAAAACACGGAGCAATTAGAACCTAAAGACTATTTGCAGTTAAGACCATTCAAAACACATGCTTCCTGCAAAGTGCCTTGCCTGAAACTGAATTGAACAGGGCTGCCCGTTATTAAGTTCCAAAACCTCCGTCCCCGAAGATCGCCTTAGGAGGGATGTGTGAGCCAAGAGCGGCTCTCCCTAAGGCAATGTCAGAACCATGGCATCATTTTCTCATGAAAATCACAATGAGTGTTTAAAATCCATTTCCCACATCTCTATTAGCAGCCTGTCCGCTCACGAAACATTTCCCTCACTCCCAGTTGATAGGACTCCTCATTTTGTCGCCATATACTTTCAATCTTCCAATAGTTTCTGATTGTTTGCATTCTAATTCATAATTAAGGTGACTTATTTTGTGTTTAACCAACTGTGATGAATGTATTACACACTGTGGTATTTAGCTTTCACATCAATTCATAAAGGAAGGCTTTGTGTGGCCAGGTGTGGTAGCTAATATTAGTTATCAACTTGGTACTCCTGAGAGCAGGGGACCTCAACAGAAGAATTGCCTCATTCAGATTGGTCTTTTAGGCATTTGGGGGGGGGTCTATTTTTTTCTTACTAATTGTTGGGAGAGGGTCTAGCTCACTGTGGGCAGTACCACTCCTGAGAAAAGAGCTATACACAAAACCTGGGCGCAAGTCAGCAAGCAGCCTTTCTCCTTGACCTCTAGTCCAGTTCTTGCCTCTAGGTTGCTGTCTTGAGTTCATCCTTGGCTTTCCTCAAGGAAAGACTGGAACCTCCAGGCAAAATTACACCCCTTGCTTCCCCAAAGATGGTTTGGTCAGTGTTTCATCACAGAAAAGAAACCAAAGTTGAACCCAGGTATTATTATATACTGTGAACACATTTCTATGTGTCTCATCTATTTTGTCTCCAATAAAGTTAGTGAATAACATTTTTCTTTTCTAAAAAAATTGTTTATTTTGCATTTATTCTTTTGGTTATAGGCGTATATGCGGGTGTATAATGTCTGTGGTTGTTTAAGAGTGAGAATGTGCATGTGCCACCAAGCATGCTTGGCGGGAAGAGCAAAGACATCCTACAATGTCAGTTCCCAGCTGTTTTCCACCGTGTTTGAGACAGCATCTGTTGTTCACTACTGTACCACCATGGCAGATACCATCCAGACTTCCCTGGATTCTCCTGTCTCTGCTTCACATGTCCATTTGGAGCCCTGGGATTGAGCACTACTGTGAGCAGCAGTAAGTTCCTGTCCTCAGGCTTGTTCAGCAAGGGCTACTTTCCCCAGCCTGAGTAAAGGAACATTCATACTCAGAGGCATGTCTCTAAAACCATCCGATCTAAGAAACCAGAGGGACCCTCCCATCCCTGAAGAAGTAGTTGCTGGCATTATCCCATGAATTTAGCTCAGCCTTAAATGGTTCCTACATTAAAACCCAATAGAATGTCTTAACCAACTACCCCATTCAATCTTCATAAAAATCTTGAAAGATACGTACAGATTGGACAAACCCTGAATTGTACAGACAGTCTCCCCTCAGAAGACGCAGGAATCAGGGATGTAAAATATTTCTCCTAAACCACATGGTTCCAACTATGGAGTTTGAAGCTAAACCCTTCTCCCAGCAGTTTTCTATGTCCATATTTCTTTTGTTCCTCATTTTTTTGTGTGTTTAAAGAAAAAAACCAGCATGCACAACTGCATTAGTGCCTCTCGATATTTCTGTATCTGGAAAGAATGTATTTAAATGATGAGCTAATCATTCAACACAGAAAAATTAAAATGCAAAGTTCTTCCATAATAGCAGCTAGAATGAACTGTACATGCAGTGTTTTACAAGAAATATTAACTTAAGTCTAATGGATGCAGCTATTTTAATATAGGAGCATGGAGGAATTTATTAGTTAAAGTGAGTTGAATAAATACCATCTAGGTCATGATATCTATACAGAGGTTTGCACAGGAAGGAGTAAAAGAGAATTAGCAGAGAAGACAGCTATCAGACTGAAACCTACATGGCCACAGAGGTGAAATGAAAGACTCCCTTACAAATGAGTAGTTAACAGAGCATGTTAGAGGGAGCTCCAGAGAGGGCAGCCTAACCCTGTAACAAAGAAGAAAAGAAAAAGGAAAGGACAGCAGATGTTTTAGAGGTTCACAGAGCAGGCATAGCTTAATAGGAAGAGGAAGGTGGAAATGTGACTAAAGGCATTGGGTTTGCCTTTTGGTAAATATAAGACCAAAACTGTACGAAGACAAATAAGCATGGAGAAAGATTTATTACCTTCAGCAGGCAAGGGAAGCACAGGAGTTATTTCCAAAGCAAGGTCCCCTGGAAAAAAGGAACATGGACTTCCTGCTCCAGGATTCTGTGTGTAATTCACTCTTAACACACAGGGTTAAAGCATATTGCAACCAGATACACTCCTGAGTGAGATCAGGAGAGGAGTACATTTCTGAGCATTTTCAGAATCATAGTTCAGAGGAAGCAATCTTTGGGGGGCATGCTCAACGTCAAAGAACCCCAGTTAAAAGGATTAAAATGGTGGACAGGATGACTCTGGACATATTCAGCTTTTTCTAAGTGGTTTTAGATGACAAAAGGAAAGAGTTGAAGGTACATTACCATGGGAGTTTGCCACTAAGACTTTCTACCCCACTTCCTGAGTAATACAAGTATTGACAGAATATTTTCCGTATGCAGATAACCAGATGTGTGCCTCAATTCCCTCCATATAGTTAAGTACAACACAAAACAGCCAACATTTCAGGGGGAAAACTAATGATATACAAAACAAAAACAGGATAATGACTACATTTTTGTATACCTCTGAATGCTAATGAAAATAATTCCAAAGTCCACTTAATAAGTCATTGTAAAATATTGGGCATGTATTATCCAATTTGATTATAATGCCTACAGTGGAATTGCAGGGGCCTCAATGATCATTGTTTTCTGAGTAACTTCATCACAAAGGGCTCTGGACCCCTCTCAGACTTTGCAAAGTCTTCAGGGTCTGCTCCTGTTTTCAGGGTGGTTTCAACCTCCCTCAGAAACTTTCACTTTTGTTTGACTATAAATTGGAATTTTGTCCCTGAGACCATAGAATAATCTTGAGAGACAACTGACGTGAGAAGGCAGACACAAATTCATATTTAATAACAGAGTCAGGACTACATTTCTAAAAGTACCCCTAAGAGAACGTGTTGGCTGAAGCAGCCTTATCAAGAACACTCTTGTCCACTTAAGGGAAGCGTGGTTGTCTGTCCCCATTGCTTTCTTCTCAAGTCAGTACCACAGCAGTCACCCACATAGTAGTGATCCACAAATTTATGATGAGTATTTGATCTTTCTGAGCTGAGAGGTCACTAACACACAGCTCATTGGTTATACCAGCAGAATGCTGTGTTCGAACTATGCATCTGCTTATAGAAAAACAAACAAAACCAACAAACAACAAAAACCCCCAAAAAGCTAAGGTTCCAAAACCCTAGGAACAAATATGTTTTCCTATACCCTCATCCTTCACAGAACTAGAAAACTTAAAGGTAAGCTATCTACACAGATATGTTAGTAACTACCCTCTCTATTTCACCAGTGCTGGTCCTCACGATTAACCATGCTCTAATTTTTACCTCCATTTTACAAAAGAAGGAATTGAATTTCAGAGAGGTTAACTGACTTACTCAAGGCAGCACAGGTGTGTCCAGTAGCCTCCAATGTCAGATTTTACATTCCCAGAAAGGATTGCCAGGGAACTGCTGCTTGCATTAGAAAGCAGAATCTGGCACACTCTCTGAGATAGACTATATGGCCATAGTTTAGGCTTTGCAGAAATATGGTAGATTTCTCAACTGCTTTTACTCAGCCACTGTAGGACAAGAGCAGCTGTTGACAATTCAAGAAAAAATTGATTCAATGACTTTGGAACAAAACCTGTTAAAAACCATCAAGTCGACAATATTGACCCCTGGAGTGGTATCTTATGAACCGCCCCCCCCCACTATTCACTGGGAAACTGACTGTAGGTATGCTACCATCTTATTATACAACTTTAGTACAATTCCTGAAAATATTTTATTAGCATTTATAAAATCAGTGCATATAGCTCATATGGTGTAATGCCTGTTACACTATTGCTTAGGAGGCCGAGACAGGAAGTTCATTGATTTTGATGCTTTCCCAGGCTACAAAGCAAGATCCTATCTCCAAAAATTAAATAAAAATAAATTAATAAAATAAATAAGTATGAATAGATAAATTGTCTTGTGATTCTCCAAGTGTGGTCCGTAAACCTATCATGCTATCATGAAAGTTCTATGACAGCAAGCCTTTATCCATTTTATTAAGGGAAAAATCTTTCAGAACACAAACAGGTGACTTAATGTAGCGAGTTGTAAGTACTTTCCTACTTTATGAAATCCCTGGATTCCATTCCCTGCAGCAAAAGTTTAAGCAAAATAGGACTTAGGAAGGTGTCATACACGTTATGTAGACTCAGAGAGGAACAGAATTCATGAATAAACACAATGCAGCAATGTGTTTCTTCTATTCCAGACTGCAGGTGAACATGGCATTGCTCTTTCATGGGCTTTACCATACCACAAATGCTTACTGGGGCTTGCCAACCAATAGGGGTTACATGCCTGAATAGGTCATGAAGAATTTGGCTTTATTAATATGCAACTATGGAAATGCAATGCAGAAGTCAACTGTTGAAGGAATCCGATGTCTTTCTGGCAGTGCTTACCTGTGTTGTATCGGGTTAACTAGTCTGGAAAGGTCGATATGTACTGCTTACCTATGACACTGCTTTCAATGTCGAGGGATGTTTTCTGAGGCTGCTGGGCTCAGATGTAAGACAACTGTTATATGTCCAAAGTTACGGTGGTTTCACTGAGCATACAAGGTTACCTGATGTTATAGTAGCACAGTAAGGGTTTTAAAATTGACTCAGTGTGTAAGGGTGCTTGTTGTCAAGTCTGATGGGATGATTTCTACTCCTAGAACTCACATAGTGGAACAAGAGAATTGATTCCTTCAAATTGTTCACTGACCGCCGATAAGTGGAGGAGGGAAATGTTTAACTTTACCAAAGAATTGGCTTATGCCTACTGGTATTTCAGGTGAATTTCTGTCTCTTTTTCTAAATACCCCTTAATATACCCAGACTTAATCTTCAGAATGACTCCAAGAAAGAAAAAAAAACAACTAAAAGTTTAACTATTTCCCCTAAGGTGAGCACCACAAAGAATACATTTTCAACATCATAAGGAAATAGAATATTCTAATTAGTAAGCTAAAAATCCAGACCCCAACAAGGTAGAGATTCAATGAATTAAAAAAAAAATAGGCCAGTGCATAAAAATTTAAAGCTGTCTTTGATAATGTGCAGATTCTTAGCCCTCTGCTGTTACTTCTCAGCCTCGTAGTCTATGATCTCTGCAAGGGTCGGACTCCTATGACCAATGCATCACAAGTTAACTAAGTATCAAGATCCTAGCTGACTTCTGAGCAAGAGCTCAGTAAGTGGCCGTAACAGCTTGTGTGGATTTCATCTATTGTCTTTAATGCATGTCTGAATGTAAATTTCCATTACAAAAGTAGCAGACTTGCCTCGTTATCAACATCATAAGGACAATAACTGCAAAGTTGAACAATGGGCCTTTTAAGATAGGAATTAGCAAGCTACCAAATGCCACACAGAGAGATATTAAACACAACCTGCGAAAATTCTATTTCAAAGGGAAGCTCATGTCTGAAGCATTTTCAACCCCATTTAAAATGAGAAAACAAAGAGAAATAAAACTCCTTGGAGAAGGGTTTGCTCAAACCCAAGTCACAGACCTTAGCAAATGTTCCCACAGTAATCAATGAGCCCCTACCAACTGCTGTAAGGACTGGGGCAGTGGGAGGAATGTAGACCATTTGCTTTGATTCAGAGGTTTTTATGAGAGCCATTAAGGGGAGATGGGCAAGTAACTATGCTGATCAGGCCAAAGCCCCACAGCTCCCTGATGAAAAGAGTTTGACCAAACCCTTAAAAGAGCCCTTCAAATCAAATCAAATCAAACCTGATGCAGGTCTTCTGTGGTGGCTGGTGGGGGTGGGGGGTGGGGAGGGAGGACTAAGTCTTTTCATTTGTAATAATCTTTTGAAGAGTAGAGAATGATCCCAATACCTTTGAGTTGCTATATCTTATAGGAGAACAGAGAATATCCGAAGTTATATGTGGTTACCTTCAAATATGTTAAGCATCTTAGACTAAATTTGTATATCTCACAGAACATAAAATCAGTAACATCACTTTCTGAACTTTTGTGCACTTTGTTTATAACTGGAAGTAAAACATGGTTCAGAGAAAGAGGCATTTTATAAGGAAATGAATATTTTTCTTAGCACGGATGCATGCCCCTTTTCATCTTATTGCATTGCTTTTAAACTCGTTCAAATGTTTCTGTTCCCATCCTCTGGATTGCTTGTTGTTTCAGCAAAGTTTGCTCAGATGATAACAAAAAGGCATTATATTTATTTTAAAATTTTTCTTTTTTAGACACACACACAGAAAAAGACAGAGAGGGAGAGAGAAACAGAGAGAAATAAAACACAAAAGTAGGTAGGGAGGTGGATAAAATATAGAAGGAGTTGGGCTGGGAAAGAGGAACAAAATAATAAAACATATTATATTAAAAATTTTAATTAAAAATTTTAAGGGAAGCAAACAAATAAACAAAACCAACTTCTCTGCCCTCTTCCTTCACTAATGCATTTCTGGTATCATCTCCATCTATTTTGTAGCAATTTTTTTAAGGATAACTGTTTACAAGTATTAACTAAAATAACTTGTGCTTTTCTTTTCACCGTCTGACCCTGATGAACCATTTTTTTCTGTGCTCAAAAATAAAACCAAGGCCAGGTGGTGGTGGCGCACGCCTTTAATCCCAGCACTCCGGAGGCAGAGGCAGGTGGATCTCTCTGAGTTCGAGACCAGCCTGGTTTACAAGAGCTAGTTCCAGGACAGGCTCCAAAGCCACAGAGAAACCCTGTCTCGAAAAACCAAAAAAAAAAAAAATAAAAAAATAAAACCAAGGATCAGAGAGCACAAGGGGATTGCATTACTTAAATGAAAGAAGAAACATGTTGATTCTTAGCTCCATTCTACAAATTCCAAGGACTAAGTGCAGTGTAAACACTAAGCTGTCTGCTCAATTAAATTTATAAATCACCTAACAAATACCAATCAGTGCATCACAGGTATAAAGGCAGGAAATACCTAACAACATGGACATGTTCTAACAAGACTTACCAGATGATTTCATCGTAGCACAAACACCATATATGACATTCACACATATCCAGATGGCATATTCAATAACAGGAGAATTTGCAGTATGTATGACCATTCCTAAAGACATAAGTATAACCTACTTAGTCTACATACTTTTATTTGCACGTATATTTTCAGGATTGACCGCTTGGTATAAAATAATCAATTTGTGTGCTCTTCCCTAAGGAAGACTATTTCTCTTGCTTTTACATTTCCTATTTGCCTGATATTTAATTAAAAAAAAAACTTAATTGATTCAAGTCAAGATGGAAGCGTGTAGGTTGTCATTTAATGTGGTACCTACACCATTCTTTTGGGTTCTTTTTCCATAACACACCCAGAACAGAATCTGGACAGAATGAGGCTGATATAAAATTTTATAGTATTCTCATCATTTATTTTTCTAAATTAAGTAGGTTTTAGCTTGCAGAAGGAAGTCCGAGTAACGATAGACATCTTTGTAATAATGAAAGACTCAGAGGACTGCAGTTTAGTGTTCTGAAATTTTCTGTCAAAGTTCATCAAGTTAAAGAGACCACATGTGGATATTCACGCCAATTTATGCAGAATTCAGATAGCATTCAAGCTAAAAATGAATTTATCATTAGTCTATCCATTCACACTACCTGCCATCAATTATTTCTATCAATGAATGTGGCACAGAAACTGAGCTAAAAGTGGCATGTACATGTATTTTTATTTTAATGGCAATTAGACCCGTTAATACAATTGCAAATGGATGGCTTAAGTTGATTTTCTTTGGGAAAAGTTAGAAGCAAATGCTTTCATAAGAAAAGTAAGTCATGGAGCTGTTCCTTGGTTTCGTCCTGTTACCCACAATAAAGCAGGGGCATGAATTCCTATGGGCTTTATAGGATGGCTGTGTGATTCCCCTTCCTCCACATGCTTTTTCCTCCTATGCTCACAGATACTGCTCTATGATTATGGTAGAAGAGGAAGAAGTTACCCCCAAGAAGCTAATTTCAATTACCCATTGTTGAACAGTATCCATCTCCTGCATGTCAATCAGGACTATATGTCAAAAATGCCATCTTTTATCTTATTAATGCTGACTTGGCAGAACTAGATGAAATTTAGGACAAGTCAGAATTCTTGTTTCATTGTCCTATTTTCAGTACGAGAAGGAATTTAGGACAAGTTAGAATTCTTTCCCTTGCCCTATTTTATTGTATCTATGTTTATTCATATTCAGCAAAAAGAATCCCAATTTTAGCCTTTGGTATCTTCATCTCAAAAAAAAGAGTATTTCTCCAAATTAATTCTGTTTTTCATTATAAAGGTAGCTAACATATTGATGTAAGACAAATAGAAGTTATATAAGCTAGAACAGAAAGTTTAAATCAATCAGAGTTTGAAAGACAAAGAAACTTTAATTTTGATAAGTTATTGACATATTCCTTTTTTAAGTGCTGAACACGTTCATTATATATTTTAATTTCTTTTTTATTTTATTTATTTTATTTTATTTTTGGTTTTTCGAGACAGGGTTTCTCTGTGGTTTTGGAGCCTGTCCTGGAACTAGCTCTTGTAGACCAGGCTGGTCTCGAACTCAAAGAGATCCACCTGCCTCTGCCTCCCAAGTGCCAGGATTAAAGGCGTGCGCCACCACCGCCCGGCTCGTTCATTATATTTTTGTGATGATTACATGTGTTTAAGTTTATTTTTACTTTATATGTGTGAGTGTTCCTCCTGCCTATATGGGTGTGCACCGAGTGTATGCCTGGGGCCAGCAGAGGACAGAGTAAGGCATTGGATATCCTTTAAATATGGAAGTACAGGTGGTTGTGAGCATCCGTGTGGGTTATTTGGTGACCAAGCGGATCTGGGCCTTATGCAAGAGCAGCAAATGCTCTTTGATCCCTATACCACTGAGCCATCTCTCCAGTCCCACTTGTCACTTACTTTTATACTACAGACTTTACCCCTGCTTTTGCCTATTTCAGCAGAGTCAAGTACAACACAATATCTAGCTTATAATAGGGATGTAGAGTTTCTAACATATTAAAGGGATGTGTCATAGTTAACCTTTCGCTGATGTACTCACCACTTATTTTCTTTTAGTATCATGTATATAATCATGATGTGTTGTTTCTATTGTCATGAGCTTTTCATTTCTACATACATATTGGGATCCAGTTCTAGAAATAAGAATTAGTGCATCAAACTTCAGGAAGATCTTATAATTGTGATATTTGGCATATTAGGGTATATGTAGATCTGATGGAGTTTGAGAAACTGCAATGAGAATTTACCAGGCTCCTTAAATGCCTGAAATAAAACATATCATCTTCATTACCTACCAGAGCCATTGTGAAGAAGATCTGGCACAGGTTCTGAACATAGGATGGGTCGGTATTTTCCTTTTGATGATTTGAATTTAGAAGTCCTTCTAGCTTACAGCTCTCCTTGGTCTTGTATACTGTATATTGTATTAGTTTCTAATCACTGGAGTCCAATTACTGAGCAGAAAAACTAACTCAAGGGAGGAAAATTATTTTTCATGGTTTCAGATGGTTGCCATTACTATTTAAATCAAACTGTTTAATTATAAAAACCGAACGGAAAATGGAATCATGTCCCTCCTTCGATGGGGATACATTTCAATATTGTAGTTTCTCTCCAATAAAGTTTCTCTTAAAAGCAATGGTAAAATGGTCACTGATTTTTCTTTTTTGTGTGTGTTGTTATCAAAGCAAATGCAAAAGAAATGATGACCTTCATCCCAAGCTTCAAAAAAAAACTTCCTAAATTTAACCTATTAGCAATCTGGCAATATTTGATTAAGCTCGAATTTTAATTTTATGTTATCCTTAAATAACATATGCAATAAATTTGATGATGATTTGAGAGCATAGAATTGTAAATGTGTGTGCCAGAATGAGAGAAATGAACGGATGGTGGTAGAAAACACAAAGACTTAATCTGGGAATCTCGATACCTTAGGAATTGTACCTGGGCATTATTAGAAAATCAACCAGATTGCACTCTTTCTCTGTTAGAGGATATATTATAACATATTCAAACAATATTTTAAGTGAATAATCGACTAATTAATTACCATCTGCAAGTGAAATTTGAGGAAGCAGACACCATTCATCTTCTGTGATTAATAAGTGGAAAGGAGCTGAATTGGTCATTTGTCTTCCAGTGTTTTAGAACTCGTAATGAAACAGCAGCAGCACATGGTCTACGGTGAAGTGCTGCCGCCAGTCTCTGGTTCTGGGGCTTATGCTATGTCAACTGCGATGCCTGTCTGTGATCATTTTCTCCTTCTGCCCAGGTGTAATGAAGTGAAGGAACACCAATGAGTAGGGTTGGTCCAAACGCAATACAGTTACGCCACCTGTCATTTTCCACTGCTAAGACCTGAGGAAGGAGGGTGGTATTCAGGACCAAAGAAACCAATTTTCTCCCATCAAGAGTTTTGATACAGCAGGACATACTGCTGACCATCTGTTGTTCCCACCTAACACCTAGAGGAGAATTCTACCTGCTAAACAGCAGATGACTGGCAATCCTGCAGCTGTTTCGTCTCACAGCTGCATTCTGACAAGCACTGACCTGCCCTTTCTGTGTGTAGCTTATGAGAACCGACAAGATCACAGGTGCAGGCTTGAGGTAGGCCCTTCTATGGGGAAAATAGCCTAACGCATGTTAAGATACACATTGCTGCATGTATTTATCAGTTTTTCTATGTAGGAAAACATTGTCGACTTAAATTTCTTTGACACCGTCATGCCCTATAAGCCATTTGTCCTCGTAAAATGGCTAGAATAAACAACTGTTCAGTTCACCAAAACTTCTTTACATTTCCAACTACTTATGTGGCCGTGACTTCTGTGATTCAGTATCCCATCCCTTTCTTATGTGCATTTTAATTGCTTTTGTCTGAGTTTCCATCACAATTTGGCAAAAGCTCAAGGCACCATGCCTGTACCTCCATGCTATGCTTGCTAGCTTAGTTTGTCTTCAATTATAATGCAAAGACAGACACATTGTGTGCTCCCGGTTTTACTTAGGCCACTCACTCACTTCTACGACACACTTTTATTTTCTCATTAGAGTTGCTGTTACATGCACACAATCAGATGAAGATTTAAGAAAGTAGAAGTATCTGGAAACAATTCCCACATTTAGACTCATTGTTATTGCCAGAGATTCTGAAATGCATTCTTTACGGTCCTACGTGTCCATTTTAGAATGTTCCTATGTGTCTGCTTTAGAAATGCATTCTTCATGGTTCTATGTGTCTAACCCTCCATTTTAGAATTCCTCTTTCACAAACATGCAAAAGAGAGGCATTCATTAAACTTATTTTGTTTTGTTTTATTATTTCTTTCAATTTTTTTTAGTGTCGTTAATTACAAAGCAGAACTTAAATATTTGTAGGCAGGTAGATTGATTTAACAGGAGATCTCTCTCTCTCTCTCTCTCTCTCTCTCTCTCTCTCTCTCTCTCTCTCTCTTTCTCTCTCTCTCTCTTCCTCCCTCCTTTGTTTTGGTTTTCAAGACAGGGTTCCTCTGTGTAGTCCTGGCTGTCCTGGAAGTCACTCTGTAGACTAGTCTCCCAAGTACTGAGATTAAAGGTGTTCACCATCACTCTCTGGCTATATGTTTTCTTCTTTAAAAAATATTTTATAGTAAGTACTTCTCTAAATACTCATTATAATATATTCCGAATATTCACCATAGCCCACAAACACACTAGTACCCTCCTTCCTGAAACACAATAAACCCATTGTGCATCTTGGTTTTCCTCAAAGTTTGAGTCATAACTTGATATGATATTTATTAGTAGCATATACATTTCTTTTGTTTTCATATGGAATGAAGATTCAACAATGGAAACTTTAGTCTAGGTTCTTTTATACTCGTGTTTCCTGCGCCATGAACATATCCTGTAAATACGAAGGGTTCAAAATGTATGCATTGGTATAAAACTTTTGCTAGCTCTGAGCTCAAGAACAATAAATGTTTAGGAGTATGAAAGAGGAGAGAAAGGAATGAGAGTAAAGGGAGAGCTTAGGAAAAGGGAACATAATTGATAGTAAGAAGACAAAGCAATGAAAACAAGCCATTAGTAAGAAGCTTAATATGTTTTCTCTGATGTGTGCGCACACATGTGGAGGTGTTGTTCCCCGGGTGACATCCACTTTTTAAAGACAGGGACTGAAATTGCTCTAGAACTCAACTATTGTTCTGGCCTGTCTGATCAGTGAGCTCTGCAAATGCATGTGTATCACTCTCCCCAGGCTTGAGACTGCATGACCATATTATCAAGCCCGGAGATTTTTGGTTTCTTTGCTTTAATTTCATTTTACATTCCAAACACAGTTCTCCCCCACCCCTTCTCTCCTCCATCCCAGCTTCCCCCATCCACCCCAAAGCCAACATTCTGATGATTGCACTCAGGGTCTCATGCTTCACAGCACCCATCCTAAGGTGAGACTGAAGCATCACCTCAGCTCAGCAGAATGTGCTTTTCTCCTGCCCTCATCTCCCTCTATCCTTTTCTTACCTTTAGCAATACAGGCAAAAGGTAGCAAACCTTCAAATAATTAAAAACAAAATCAGGGGCCAGAGAGATGGCTCAGCAGTTCAGAGCACTGGCTGCCCTTCCAGAGGACCCCAGTTTGATCCTCAGCATCCACGTGGAACCTCACAACTGTGGATAGTTCCCGTTCCAAGGGATCTGATGCCTTTTTCTGGTCTTCACAGCACCAGACATGCATAAGGCACACAGGCATACAGGTACACAAAACACCTACACACATAAATAAGTGAATTTTTTAAAAAGGAAGTATAATTTAAAAAAGTGTGTGTGTGTGCAACAGAGAGAGAGAGAGAGAGATATTTGGTCATCTTGAGTAACACCCAGGAAACATTTATTTTTATTTTTATTTTTTGTGAGAGGTGAATATTAGCAAATCATTGTTGATGGACTAGTCATCCCTACTTCACGGAATCTGAAAGACTCAAGATATTTGTCTCATACCCTGAAGGATCTAGGGTAGAGGTTAACACACACAGCAAGTCTTATGACTAAGGTAAAAAACAAATGAAAGATAATATATATTCCCCAAGCTGAAAATTTTAAAAAAGAAAACTTAGAAAAAACTGATAGATAAATAAATAATAACAAGCAAAAATGAATAAGGACAGCCATGAACCTGTCATCAATTAATAAACACTATACAAGTAGCAGAAAATACAGATTATCTACAAAAAAAATCTAGTTTTACTGCCACTCACATAATTTTCCAATTAAAACACTCCACTCTCAGAATCTCCTTTAGAATACCTACATATCTTTATAAATGCCCTGTGTTGTGACATCTACCCTCTA
The DNA here is from genome assembly GCF_950005125.1 of Chionomys nivalis. NCBI lineage: Eukaryota > Metazoa > Chordata > Mammalia > Rodentia > Cricetidae > Chionomys > Chionomys nivalis. Next base: position 27,011,468 of record NC_080106.1, read on the forward strand.
TTGGACACATTTCAGGCAGGAGTACTGTTTTCAAGAATGCTAAAAATATGGTTCCTTTCTCACTCAAGGGGCAGAGAAGTAACTGTTGCTATGGTTCTAATTGAACTGAAAGTCTGTGAAGCATAGAGCAGTTTTGTTCATAGACACTTAGCTGTTTTCTAGAAATATGTGGACATTATTCTCTAGGAAACATATTTGATTCTCAAGGCCAGTATTTAACTGAGAGGTCAAAGATAAAGAACCTTAAGATTTCTTCCAAATACTAACAATGAAATGCTGACAAAGCCAGAAAGAAAAATCCCCCAGAAGATCCCCACTAGGGGATGCTTAGTTTCTAAACATGTGTTAGTGCTGTACTTGGACAGAAGAGATTGGGAGAAAATGAACTTTTGCCTCACTACTTAGCAACTGGAACCTTGAAAAAGATTCACACTCCCTGGTAGATGTTATTTAAATATACTTGAAAAGCTGCCTCTAATCCCTTTCTCACATTAGCACTCCCAGTGACATAGATGATGTTCATTTGCCTCATTATTTGAGCCTCTCCTTCCCAAGCACCAAAGTCCTAAATAGATCAGGGAGCCAGAGGGATATTATCTTTTCCTTTCAACTCCTGTTAATTTCCCTGTGATAATTGACTTCTAAAGGGAGCACAGGAAACGGAATTAAAAATATCAGTTGACTGCCTAATGATCTCACGTTGCAGAAGGTCCCATTTGATTTGGAACACACTTGACATCCCTATCAAGCGACCTGATCTGAGCCTTGTAGTTAAACTTGAAACATGCTCATGTGCACCTGTTTTCTTCCGGGGAGAAGAATTTGACGCAGAGCCAATATGATATACAGAAAGGCTGGGACAGGGAGGGAAGCGGGAGGGGTCTGCGTCTGTACAAACGATCCCTCTCACACCACAGAAATGATCCTGTCTCCAGAAATTATCTGATGAAGGGGAAATCGGTGACATTTAATGTTCATAAATAATGTAAGCACCCCATTTCAGGTTGGCAGCGTTGTCACCGGCTGTCAGTATTATTTGAGTATCACCAATCTAATCTCAGGACTTTGTTTCCATTGTTTCTTTATGAAAGGGGAATGGAGAAATGAAAAAGATAACAATGAGCCAGGCTTTTGTCAAAGACATCCAGTGGGAGACATAAAAGACAGAGCTTGGAAAGCCGGGCTCTCCAGAGGCCTCTGTTTATTAATGGAATGGTAATGATTCCTCTGGTGCCCAGCCTGAGCTATTGGTTCTAAGAAAGAGGATATTTGTCACTCATGTAAAGAATAAAACGGGACAAAAATACACAATAATGTTATCAGTTGTTCGTAGATATTGAATGATTATATCTCAAACAGAATGCAGGTGGCAAAGATTGCTCAAAAATAAATAAATAAAAAAGGCACTCTGGGATTAAAATGACAAAGAAACACCAAACAGAATAAACATAACATTATTCTCATTTTTCTTATTCATTAGTGTTTTAAAATTTTAAAATTGGAAACCAATTTTGCTGTTTAAATAGAAGCTTATTCAAATCAAATGTAAATACAGATCAACTTCTCAAAAGTCCAACTCCTGCCCTGTTTCTCCTAGAATATTCATAAATGCAAAGGCACATGAACTGTGCAGTCATGAATGGGAGGAATCTTTTATTGCCAGCGACCCTATTACACTCAAACCCTTCTTACCGATTACTCAAAAGATGCTGGAGAAGTCAGCTCAGTTAATGTAGTTAATGTTGTAGTTAGAAAAGTGTTTTAAAAGAAATATTCTAATACAAAGATCAGTTATTCGCCAAACTACTCTATCTAAACTACTCAATATGTGAGATCCACTAATGATTTTTAGTGGCTTCTGAAGTACAGACTTCCTAACATAGTGCATACTTGGGAGACTAAAAATATGGACTCTTTCCAAGGTCTCAGAAGCCAATGGGATGAATCAAAAGCAAAAAAACCATTGTGTTCTCAAGAGAAAGGTATTTGCTATTAACTCATACCTCTGCGGATGCAATTAAGTTTGGCAGAATAAAAGATGACCTGGAAATTTAAGATTGCTAGAAAATCTGATCCTGCTTCTTAGTCATTTTCAGGTGGCAAAAAGGATATAAAGAAAGAGTTGAATTTTAAAAACAATCCAAAGTTTCAGAGATTGAAGTAGTTCTCAAGTAGTAATCCAAACTTATTTGGGAACTAAAGTTGGAATGCTTTTTTATCTTAAATTCTGACTGGCTGAGAAGGCAAGCCTACATGGGAGTTGTTCTTAAGTATAGGTCAATAAATAAATATATTTAGACATTTATATGTATTATATAAATTATATATGTGTAGTGTTTTAAATAGGATATTATAGAATGCATATACATAACAAAATGATTTTGCCATGAAGTGAGAAGAATGGTATTTTTACCAAAGAATCAATGAAGAAAGAAAAGAAGAAAGAGAGAGAAAAAGAAGAAAGAAAGAAGGAAGGAAGAAAGGAAGGAAGGAAGGAAGGAAGGAAGGAAGGAAGGAAGAAAGGAAGGAAGGAAAGGGAAGGGAGAGAGATGAGAGAGACGGAGGAGGGAAGATAATGGAGGAAGTATGGAGATAAAATAATAGAGGGGATAAATGGAAGAGCAAAGACAAGAAAAATTCGGTAAGAGATCAGGGATGGTGGAAGGAAGCAGTAGCGACAGAAAAAGGTATGAAAAGAAAGAAGGAGAAAATAGCAGAAAACAAACAGAAAAGAAAGTTGTTCATATGCAAGGTGATGGATATAGATATGCTAGTTATCTTATTGAGGTGATCTTTTGACAACGTATGTGGATAACAAAACATTGCCAGCAAGTTAACCTCCTATATCTTTATTTATATCTATATCTATATATTCGGGTGTGTTAGTAATACTCAGTAGAGCTGAAAAACACTCCAAAAGGAGAGGAAATAAAAAAAAATACAGAGATTGAGAATAGAATATAACAATGTTTAACCAGGATGAGACTGACAGGGAAGAAATAAAAAGATGTTGGTCAAAGAACACAAAATATTGAATGAGTAAGAGTAATAGTCTAGAAATCTAATGTACAGTGTGAAACCATAATCCGAAATGTCACATGTAGAAGACTGTTGTTAAGTAAATAGATTTTAGCTGTGTCTTCACACATAGAAAATATGTGAGGTGATATATTAATATGTAGCATGATAGTAATCATTCCACTCTTGATCCATCCATCACCATCATACTGCAAACCTCAAATTTATGCAATAAACTGACTTAAAGGGAGAGAATAAGGCTGCTATATGGATGCTCCTTTTAGCATGTGAAAATTTCAAGGTTATTTGCAAATTAATTAATTTTTTTTCTGTGTATGCTTAGTACCTGGCTGATAGAGTGAACAGGAGGAAAAAGAGATTTCGTTACAAGGAAAGAAGGTAAAAATTTAAAACATTGATTAGAAAGGGGATATCTTTTGCTCCAAATGTGCAAATATTTTATTTATTAAGCACAGGCTGGGAGAGAATAAAAATCAAGCTCAGATGTCAAAACTCTTAGGAATTTGCACTTGCAAGAAAACAATACTATGAGCCAGGGAACAAGACTCCACAGCAAGGTGCCCATATTCCCATTATTCTTGCAGAAAGTACTCCTGGGACAGGAGAGAAAACGGTGTTGTTAGCCAAGTGGAGGATCATGGTGTCATACATAGGTTTGGATATTTTCCATAGCTTCTATAAGGCTAAATAACCACCTAAACTGTGTTTTACTAAGTAGAAAGCCAATTTTTAAAATGTCACAATGTCTGCATTTTTTTTTTCCAAAAAGGTCAAGTCATTCTAGAAAGTATTTCACTGGACAAACATAAAGTGAAATATTCTTTTGGTTTGCGATCATATCCAAGTTTGGGACTACACCAATCAATCCACACTATTCTTGGGAGTCTGTCTAAGGATCAAGGAAATATTCCTGTTCCCTGGCGCCCCCATACTTTGATGTATTATAGCTTTAATCACAGGGTTCGCTTTTATTTTAAGAATTGCATTACAGTTTATGGCCTAGAAATCAGACTGAATTGAACAATTGACATCAGCTCATGTCATGGAGTCTCTAGTTTGTGAACTTACATGAACAATAGCTTCTTAGAAAAGAACGAAATGAAGGGATAAAATGAGGAAGAAGAGGTGGAGGAGGAATTCAAAAGAATTCCACTCCCACCTGTCTCACTCACACACACACACACACACACCACACTCACATGTGTGCGCGCACACAGGATCACACATGCACATGCACGAGTATATGACTTGTTCAGGGATGTTAAACTCACTAACCTCCCCAGTAAGGATATGCATGGCTCAAGACTATGTGTGACTTATTCAGTAAACAACAGTCTACCAACTGCCTTCCCTACTGTGGTCTCTGCTTCTGATTCCTTCCTTTTTTTCTCCTTTAGTTCTCATTCCAACACACTCATTCCTTGTGTTTCCCTTAGTTTTTTTTTTTTTTTTTTTTTCATTTTGCTCTTGTCTTTTGACACCTGGTTTAATAAACACTTAATATGCCTTGATGTTATACACTTAGTTTTGTTACTAATTTTTTCCATATGTGAAGCTATTTGAAAAACGGATTATATAAAACCTGCAAACCTCACTAAAATATCAGGTTTTCTCCTGGTGATCTGTGATTTCTGTCTTGTGGGGCTTTTTGTTTGTTTGTTTTGTTTTTATTTCTGATGCCTAGGTTGCTCATATGTGCACAGAAATTTTTGTCCTGGTATTATTGCTTGGAAAGGTATTATAGACAATCTCACTGTTTTGTCCTTAGCATCTTTGGCACAGGTGAGTTTATTATTATTATTTATTTTTTATTACTACTTATTTATTATTATTGTTTTTCTTTTCTTTCCAAGTACTCTTCTGAAAGTAACTCTCCCCCTCTGTTTTCTTCCTTTATCTGTTTCTTTTTCCTTTTCCTTTTTAAAGAAAATAAACTATTCTTTTCATTATACATACTAAACCAAGTTCCCACTCCCTCTCCTCCTCCCATCCCCTCTACATATCTCCCCACCTCACCCCTCATCCCCTCTTCAGAGAGGGTAAGACACATTGCTTTGTGGAAGGTCCAAGGCCCTCCCTACTATATATAGGCTGAGCAAGGTATTTTTCCAAAGAGAATAGATTCCCCAAAAGCCAGTAAAAGCAGTGGGGCTAAATCCTACTGAATAAAGCCAGTGGCACCTCAGTCTGCCCCAGTCATGCAACTAACAAGCACATTCAGTGGGACTAGTTTGATCCTATGCTTGTTCCTTCCTAGTCGGGCTAGAGTCGGGAAGTTTTTTAGATTCCAAGAAACATTCAGATTTGTTGCTTAATATATTATCTAAATCCTATGATAAGTATCTATAACAGTTATTATTAACAAATAGAAAAGGAACTGGCTGTCAGTACACTAGTTGAGTTGTACATCTAGAGGGAACAAAAACCAAGACCATCAAAACATTCCATTTCTTCTTGATATTTTGACTATAGCTGAAGCAAACTTTAGCATTTGAGAAAGTAGACGCATGGTATGTAGAAAATTTTGTGGGGTTACTATAAAATTTTTGCACATCTAGAATAATTTCAATGTGACATGCTTAGAAACAACTCCTTACTCTCTCCAAAGACAAACAAATGAGAGTGATGACATTTTTAAATCTCCTCATAGAGCAGGGATCCTTATGTACAGTGTTCAATGCAGAATGCTCTTTAGACATTTTGCCATATCACAAGCTGCTTGTACACCTTCAGCCAGTTATTTCCTTTCATTATAATATGTCCCATGTCTCTGAAGCTGTGCTACCCTAAGGACAGAGTCCCCAAATCATTAATATAACGTAGCACACTTCTGCTTCTCTGTAAGGCTGGGCACCACATTCCCTATGTATTTCTCCAGGTAGACTAATGTACCTACTATTGGAGTATTCCTGATTATGTGTCCTCTTTCCTTTTAGCTCTAGATAAATATCCATGGGGTAAATTTTGCAATAAAACTTGTCCATAAATTTAAAAGCTTTAACTAATGTAGAAGTAATCATCCTAATTCATAAACTAGACATCTCACTACCCCTCTCCAGTCAACCTAATAACTCCCGTAGAAGCCTGGCTACCCTGATGATGCATAAGTGAAACTAAACTTAGCTACAGTCGGGTGTTTGATGTGGGGGAAAACCTTGCATCCATGATCAGCTCTTCAAATGACTCTAGGAGGTAGACGTTATTGTGTCTACATTTAATGGATGAGATCATATGACTAACAAGGAGGGGGGAGGTGAATTGAACCTAGACTGACATTATCTTATTTATACCTTCAGTTAATAAAATCCCCTGTAATGCCAATCAGTCTGGCCCCACCATTTATTAGAGATGTCTATCAGTGAGCTGTCATACAGTATTCAGCTGTACATCTTTTAGAAAGAAATGAACAGTTTTATCACTTTTATTGTTCCTCGTCTCAAATTTCCACTTTGATAGACCTATGTGAATTCTTCCGCGTAAAAACACTGTGGGCATACAGCATGCATTCTTTTCTCTGCTTTCATAAATAGAGTGGCTTGACTATTCTTATGCCTTTAGCACATCTGACTATTAAACATTTTTCTAAGCTCTTAGTACCAGAGGGTAACCTTAAATGAGTGACATTTTCAAGTGCTTTATACTCCAGACCTTAGGATCAGACGGTGCCATTTTCGGAGACAGCTGTAGCTCCACTCACAAAAGGCCAAGTATCTTATAAAGGGAAGAGACATTGTAAAGGAAGCTGTTCCAAGCCATATGCCCAGCTCTTTTCAGGTGCCTGAGGAATAGAACCTCCCTGTGATGAGAGCTGCTTAATTTCAGGTCCTACTCTAGAAATCATGTTGAATCATCCCATTTATTTTTAACGAGTTATCACCATTAATTTTTATGCTTCATATATCTCTCTTGTGCTACTCATGGAGTTTACACAGATGATGTAATAGTATGTTGTGTGTCCCTCAAGACAGTTTCTGTGCTAAGGAGGATTTTATCACCTTTTTGAAATATTAATTCCAGAAACATCCTCTGTGTTCTACCTGTCTTATTTCTGTTGATTTTCTGATTGTTCCATTACTTCTGCCCCAGTGGGAGCTTGTTATTTAATCATATAGTTTAATCTTTCTATTCATTTTAAGAATTGAGTTCTGTTCTCATTCTTGATCCTATTCTATATTACTTAGCATATTGGAGCAGGCTGTGATGTCAATTAAAGTTATGTAAATATACAGAAACATGTAGACACACACACAGACAAAGGCACACACACACACACACACACACACACCATATTACTCCTGGAACAAGAAATGTAACTTCTGTTATGAGGATATGTCTGTGATTTTTAGTCTAAGGAGGTGCTAAAGAGATTCAGTATTCATACATAGAAATATTAGTCTATATATCTATTTATCTTTCCTGTCTGTCTATCATCTATCTCTTTACTTGGTCATATAACTGGGTTTCAAACATCCATTTAAGCCCACTTTGCAAAATGCTGTAACTAAGGAGTCTTAGCTTCACAATGATGCTAAAGAGATCCAGAGTTGATAGAAGCTTCACTTAAACTCATGACTGGACCCACAGAGGTCTCTGGTTACTGCCTACACCCTCGGAGGTCCCAGACTCATGCCTGGACCCCCAGAGGTCTCTAGCTCCCATCCACTCCCTCAGCAGTTGCTCCCCTGTACTTGCTCCTGTGAAGGTCACTGTCTCAGGCCTTCTTCGGCCTAGGTTGCTGTCTCAGTCCTGTTTCTGTAAATGTCCCTGGTCTGGATATGCTCCTGCTCCTGTGGAAGACACAAGAAAGTAGAAAGATCTCTCATTCTCTTAGGTAGTTAGAAATATCATAGTAAAAATGGCAATCGTACCAAAAGCAATCAAGAGATTCAATCAAAATCCCAGCAAAAATCTTCCCAGACCTCCAAAGAATGGTATTCAACTTCAAATGGAAGAAAAAAAAAAAAAAAAAAAAAAAAAAAAAAAAAAAAAAAAAACTTCTGAAGACATCATAATCCTTAAATTTAAACTGTACTACAGAGCTAGAATACTAAAAACAGCATGGTGTTGGCATAAAAACATATAGGAGGACGAATGGAACCAAATCAAAGACCCGGATTCTAATCCACACAACTATGAACATCTGACTTTTGACAAAGAAGCAAAAAATATAAAATGGAGAAAAGAAAGCATATTTAACAAATGGTGCTGGAATAAGTGGATATAAACATGTAGATTAAAATAGAACCATATCTATCACCATTCACAAAATTCAAGTCCAAATGAATCAAAGACCTCATTATAAGGCCAACCACACTGAACCTCATAGAAGAGAAAGTGGGAAGTACACTTGAATGCACTGGCACAGAAGACCACTTCCTAAATAAAACCCCACTAGCACAGACACTGAGAGAAACAATTAATAAATGGGACCTCCTAACACTGAAAATCTTCTGTAAAGCAAAGGATACAGTCAACAAGACAGCCTACAGAATGGGAAAATATCTTCACTAACACCACACCAGACAGAGGTCTGATCTCCAAAATATACAAAGCGCTCAAGAAATTGTTCATCATAAGAACAAATAATCCAATAAAAATGGAGTACAGACCTAAACAGAGAACTTTCAACAGAGGAATCTAAAATGGCTGAATGACACTTAGGGAAATGTTCAACATCCTTAGTCATCAGAGAAATGCAAATCAAAACAACTCTGAGATTCCATCTTACACCTCTACGAACTACTAAGATCAAAAACACTGATGACAACTTATGCTGGAGAGTTAGTGGGCTAAAGGGAACACTCCTGCATTGCTGGTGGGAGTGCAAGCTGGTATAGCCCCTTTGTTTATCATTATGGTGATTTCTCATAAAATCGGAAACAGCCTTTCTCAAAACCCAGCAATGCCACTTTTGATTATATATCCAAAAAATATTCAACCATATCACAAGGATATGTGCTCAACTATGTTCATAGCAGCATTGTTGGTCATAGCTAGAACCTGGAAACAACTTAAATGCCTCTTGACCGAAGAATGGATAAGGAAAATGTGATACATTTACCCAAAGGAGTACAGCAGAAAAAAAAATAATAATGACATCTTGAAATTTGCAGGCTAATGGATGGAGCTAGAAAACATCATATTGAGTGAGGTATCGAGACCCAGAAAGACAATTATCACATGTACTCACTCATAAGTGGCTTTTAAATACAAAGCAAAGAAACCAGCCTATAAATCACAATCCCAGAGAACCTTGACCACAATGAAGACCCAAAGAGAGATATAAATGGATCTAATCTACATGGGAAGTAGAAAAAGACAAGATCTCCTGAGTAAACTGGGAGCTAGGGACCATGGGAGAGAGCTGAAGGAGAGGGGAGAGGAAGAGAGAGGAGCAGAGAAAAATGTATAGATCAAGAAAATCAATTTAAAAAATGGGAAAAAAGGAGCTGCACTTAAGGGTTCAAATTTAGATTTTTTTTCCCCTGGCCTAGCAATGTGTAGCCCAGTCTCCTTCATGCTGCTGAACAGCTCCCAGGCACCTGCAGGCTATAGAATCAAGCAGGCTGCTAAAGAAAATGACTGTCAAGTTAGAAAGGTACAAACCCATAAGCACCAAAAAGAAAAGAAGGAGAAACAGCTAACACAGCCCTAGTAATACATTGCTGCTGCATTTTCCTTGCTATTACTGCGAGCCCAGATCACTACATGATTGTCTCATATAGATGAGTTAACCTTGTTCTACTGATTCAAATGCTTGTGTTTTCTAAAAACATCCTTCTCAGTTGTAAGCAGAGGCAGAGTTTTATGTCAGCTGCCAAGGCAGAGGCATTCAAACTGACATAAAAAATTAAATGTTAAGCTTATGCAACCTTGTTTTTTAACACTGGGTTCATTAAAATTATTAGCTCACAGTTTTATTTGTTTTGTACTTCAGCATCAGAGAGTGTTGAGTGTCCAGCAGCCACAATGTCACTTCCTGCATCTAGCAAATGTGCAGAGGTTCTCTTTTCTCCAGTTTGTGAGTTGTAGAAGGACATGGGAGCATATCCATCCCCTTTGGTGTAAGGATATTTATTACCATCACCCCTTGCTGCATGTTACTTTCTCTTATACATGTGGCCATAGTTTTAGTAAGTTTTGTACATGTAAATTAACTAAACTACAGACATCTGGCAAAAATGCGGTGAATGATGATGACGATGATTATAGCACCAATCTAATCTTTTTGGTTTTCCATCCTTGACTGGTTGCCTACATAGGAAATCTTAGAAACTGAAAGTTTTATTTGAAGATATAGCTAATATGGCTGTGGTCTCTTGTTCCAGCACACTGTGTTCCATAACCAGGTCTACATTCTGTGAAATAGTGGTCCCTTTAGAAGCTAGCTTTTTATGGTCGTTGGCTATAAACTATCCAAGCTTGGGGTCTTATTTTTTCAAGTTTCATATTATGGCTAAAGCTGTTTGTGAAATAAAGTACCTTACTGTAGGTTGTGGCCTGCATGGAAACAATACGCAGTGATAATTGTTTTTTTTTTTTTTTTTTTTTCAGCCGATTTATTTGTTTTTAGAGTATGTGCATGAATGCCTTGCCTGGTGCCTCCTAGGCCAGAAGAGGGCATCAATTCCCTGGAACTGGAGTTACAGATAATTACAAACTGCTCTGTGGATACTAGAAACTAAATCTGCCTGTACTGAAGAAATATTAAGAGTTTTTTAACCTTGAATCGCCGCTCCAACTCCGCTTTAACTCTATTACTTTAGTAAATAGTACAGCATTCAAGATCTCTTTATTATTTTGCTTTTCTCAAAATTTCACTGTTATGATTGTTCAGAATATGAAGAACATATATAAACATAAATTCACACACATTTACAAACATTGTCCTCTCCCTTGCCCACTGCTATCTGGACAGATTGGGTGTACTTATTTTAAGCCATACAAAAGAAAATACTTATTTGTTTAAGAAATAACATCTAAATGTATCTTTATGGTAACATAGTAGCCCTACCTCTAGAAATTAGAAACTACATAAAAATCTATGTCAAAAGCTGTATAGGAAAGTAGATGGTATCAAGATCAATATATTTCATTGATGCAAATATAGTTACAGTTTAATAATGTTAAATAGTGTTTGTGTGTAGGGGTAAAGGTGACATAAATTTGGGAGATGTGTTACATCATTATCATATCGAAACTTTTGGACTTTAAGGGTCACAATCCATATACTCATTGAAAGGTATTAAACAGGGAAGAGATAAATTCAGTTCATAGTATAGGTTAAAGTAGGGTGGAACATAAAAGAGGAATTACAAAAGAAAGAAAAAAAGCTTTGGATCACTGCTCTTACTCTAGCAATTTTTCTTTACTGTTAAGTGGAGTGTGACTTACAAAAATGTCCAAAGCTTTGTAAAGTTTTGATCATCCTCGGGATCGAACTGCTGAACTTACACGTGCAGAGATGGTAAAGGATGTGGACAGGGAGGAGAATGGCCTTCCTGCCTCATTTAACAAGGATTTAGTGATAAGGAAAGGAGAGGCGTGGCCAGAGACCTCGGCAATGCTAATTGCACAGGGTGAGAAATTCAGGGGAGGGATTTCACTGCACTAATGGCGATTTAAAGCCCTGTCTGCTAAATGGACACTGTTGCAGCTTTCGCTTTCAATAGAGTCAAGGGGAAAAGCTCATGTAAACTGAGGAGGACAATCTAAGAAATGAATAAATCATTAATAAATCATTCCTCATATTATGTAGATTGATATGCTTATTTCGAACTCTTGAGAAAAATGCAGGAATTTGGGGGGTGATTCTTAAAGAACTGTTTCAGTCGTTTGATTTAATGATCTATTTTTTTGAGCTTGAAAGAACAACTTCAGAGGCCCATTTTCCTTTCAAGAGAAGGATTAAATAATCTTAAAGTAGTTTGATGTGCAGTTTATGTTTGCATTTTTTATCTAATCAGCCAAACAAATATAATTAATTCAGACAGTTGTCTCTATGGTTCTGGCGCCTGGCAGGAGCAGTATCATTACAAATGCAAATATGTTCCTAAAATAATGAGAATGTCATTATCACCCCTTACTCATTTACGTGGTCAGGGAGAAAACTAAAATACCATTTATTATGGAAGTGACTTTTGCACGCTGTGACGAGAACATTAGCTTCTTTGGCTAAGCAGGATATAGACTGGCTGTGACTGTGCTGCTAATGGGGCATGCAAGTTGGGGGTACATTGTAATGAACTAGTCAACTGACCAGCCATTTCCGTGGAGTAGAGATTTTATTCTGTCTGCCTCTGTCTCCCAAGCACAGGCTCCTTAACATGTCTGTGCCTTCAGCCCTCATTCTGCAGGCTTGAAAGGCATGCTCTGGGGATTCACTGAAGCATGTGAAGCAATATCCATATGTAAAATAGGATTGCTGCTAATTGCATACCAGACTAAGTGACTGTGTCTGCATGAGCTTCCTTTGTGTTTTCTTGGGTTGGTGTTTATCCAATCCTTGCTAACCATCTCATTTTCTTCTGCTCTCCACGCAGGTGTTAGAAGCATCTTGCACCTTTCTTTACTTAGGTTTCTCTGCTGGGAGTCTCCTTCTGTGTGTTACTGGAGCTTCAATACGTCTAGGAATGCCCCCCTTTTATTTTAAAGCATACGCAGTCTTGTTCATACTAGAGAAAGGGTTCCATGACCATCGCTGCTACAGTCTTCTTGCTTCTCTTGAGGTTTACTCAGAATCCAAATAAATTTTGTCACCACCTTTCAGTGGTAGTCAATCACTAGACATCAGAGTGAGTTGGTGTCTTTCTTGGAATTTCCCTGACTTTCTTTTTTTATCTAAATAATCAGAAGCCTGTGGTTTGTCCTTTTCTAATCCTTCCACTCACAACGATGAACATAGTAGATCATCCTTACACCTACAAAACTATACACCTAGAAATTTGTGTTAAATATTAACATGAGCCATACATTCTCCAGTTTTGTATATAAAGCAATAAAATCAGGAGTGTATGTAGAATGAAACCTCAGTTATAATGACGTTTTACCCCCTTACAATTAAGAACAAGAATATTGTCGAGAAAGCTTCTCTCTCATTTTGTTTCCATATTCTTGATCGAGTTCAAATGAAGTCTGGGAAGAACATGTAGAGGAATTCTATATATGAAATTAAAGAGCTCTAAAACTACATTTGTGGATTTGAAATGGCGATGAAGAGAAAAAGACACGTGACTGTTGACTGCAAAACCAAGTACGACTTGATAGGAAACACTGGAAAACACTATAGTAAATGATGCTCAATAAATATTGTTAAAATAATTTTTTAAATTAAGGAGCGGAAACATAATTTAACTGTTAATAAAATAGACTTTATTATCAGAGAGAACTCAGCTTCATGACCTACTTTTCGATGTTGTAGCCCTGAATCTTCAGAACACTAAAAAAAAAATCTTTTTAAATTTTATGTATGTTCCCTGTTAAACAGATAAGAATTATTATCTTGCATTAGTGTGAAAATTAAATATAGGATGCAACTTGATAATCATTATAATAAGATAATAGTAATAATTAATAGTGATAATTAAATAGCAATAAAATCATAATTAAATTGCCTTTGTAAACACAATACAAAAGGCAAAAAACATCCAAGCTTAAAGATGCTTTCTTATGAGGACATGTTGACGTAATCACGGCTCCTACAGGAGACGACGCTGATGTCCATGATCTGTGGGGGAGCTTGCTGCTAAGGGCAAGGAAGCTTCCCATGTATTGCTAGCAACTACTGCAGACTCATAATAGAGAATGAGAGATATTTAAGGTTTTTGTGACAATCACTGGGTTCTCCATCCTTCCCTCCCCAAAATATAGAAAAATAAAAGTCCAGACAGGAAGCTATTGAAGAGAGCCCTTGAAAATAGTGATCAAGACAGGCTCCAAAGCTCTAGAGGAACCCTGTCTCAAAAAACAAACAAACAAAACACCAGCCAAACAAGCGAATAAAAATTGCCATAAAGATGCTGAAGTGTATGTAGCTTTTCACATTTAATCGACTATGACAGCTGGGTGGGGGTGAGGGTCTTGAAAGACTCCGTTTTCTTTTTTTTTTATTAATTTATTTATTAATTAAAGATTTCTGTCTCTTCCCCGCCACCACCTCCCATATCCCTCCCCCTCCCCCAATCAACTCCCTCTCTCTCATCAGCCCTAAGAGAAGTCAGGGTTCCCTGCCCTGTGGGGAGTCCAAGGACCTCCCACCTCCTTCCAGGTCTATTAAGGTGAACATCCAAACAGCCTAGGCTCCCACAAAGCCAGTATGTGCAGTAAGCCAGTATGTGCAGTAGGATCAAAACCCAGTGCCATTGTTCTTGACTTACATCCTCCTGGATATTAACCTTCATCAGGTGATGAAAGGAGACAGAGACAGAGTCCCACATTGGAGCACCAGACTACAACCACAAGGTCCAAACCAGGAGCAGAAGGAGAGAGAGCACGAGCAAGGAACTCAGGGCCATGAGGGGTGCACCCACATACTGAGACAATGGGGATGTTCTTTCGGGAACTCACCAAGGCCAGCTGGACTGGGTCTGAAAAAGCATGGGATAATACTGGACTCACTGAACATAGCGGACAATGAAGACTCAGTTTTCTTTAAGGGAATGGCTGGCCACTGCGAGTTTGACAGCGCTCCAAGGAGTATAAGGACAACCTAAATTGGGCTTGAAGTACTTTTTTCTTTCTTTTGCAAGGAGGACGCAAGGGTGGGAAGGTGGACCTGGGAGAAATGGAAATTGAGATCAGGACTCATTGTATGAAATTCCCAAATAATTAAGTTAATTTTACAATGGGGAAAATAAAAAGAGGCCTTTTTTTTTTTTTAAGTCAGTAAAAATGCATCATATATCAAAAGATAATACTGCTCTTTAACAAACCTGTTTGAACTGGGTCTGGTGTTACAGGACAGGAATCTGTCAACTTGGAAGAGTGCAAGAGGATACTCCAGGTGTGCCTGAGCTGCAGTGTAACTTCAAGGCCAGTGTGGGAAACAGTGAAAACTTGTCTCCAGACAAAAAGGAAGGTGAGGTGAGCTTTAACTCCCCTCACACATGCATTAGGGAAGCCTTGGTTTCAACTCTCAGAACTGTCCAAAATTAATTATTTAAAACTGCTTTTTTAGTTGTTTTCATGATTAAGTAAAAATATTTATCTTTTCTAACAATAACTTTCATATATTACAACAGAGAGAATATTTCCTCATAAAGCTAAATGTTTCTGCCTTTGAGGAGAATTTTCATATCTGAGTCTGACATGGGTACCCAGTGAAAAGGCCTAGACTCAGTGGATGGCACTATCAACAGATGATTCCTGAAGCCAAGAGTAGAGAAACCATTTGCAAACTAATGAAGAGAAGGATCCTTTACCAAAGGTGTCCACTATGCTAGCTAGAACCATTATGAAGAAATACAGAAGCAGGTGTGTGAAACCTAGCAAGATGGATTATAATTAATTGGTTCCCTTATTCATTATTTTATTTTCTTTGGAAATGAAATGAGAATTTCAGTTTTTGTGACTGGATAAATGGTGATTACCCTCAACACAAGGAAGAGAAAATAAAATATAGCAAATTCATTTTCAATCCAGTCACTTAAATTTTCATTTTATATTTTCTAGTCAAATAAGAGCAATTATTGTATTTTTCTAGAGAAATATATGTTGAGAAATACTGGACTATATTATATGTAATTGTGTTTCTTTGTCGATCCATATATTTGCATATATCTACTTTATATAGAGAGACATATATGTAAAACATAGATGTTTTAAGACTTTGTTTGAATATTAAAACTTTTTCATATACAAATCATCAACTATAATATCACATCTTAATACATTAGTTATTTCAGGAAAAGGCAAAATGTTTCTCAAAATTATTTTTATAAAATATTGGAAGAGAATGAAGCATTAAGAAAGACTCAGGGAAAGTGAAGGGAATTTATCCTCGGTGAAAAGTAATTATAAGTTATACCTTCATATTTTAAATTATATAAAAATTTGTCCTCTACAATATAGGCCCCACAAAATTCAATCCCTTACTCTGAATGTCAACTTCAATAACTTTTTCAAGTAAATGTCACTGTAAAAATCTTGCACCATATTTTCCACAATCTTGGAAAAAACACAGAGAAAAGATTTACATAGTAACAACTTACGGAATGAATGAATTATTTCCTGCTTTTTGGTATTTTCATTTCATAAAATTTGGGTATTTAAGATAAAACAAGGCTAAAAATAAACAGTGCATAAACACCACTTACATTACTTATTATTTCTTCCACAGGTTGAGTTTTTTCATAAGGGACCATGGATCCTTTTGAAGTCTTCTTATTTCAGTGGCCCTGCTCAAACTCCCTGAAACTTTGAATCTGAAGGTTTCTTTTCAAGAAACATTAAATATCAACTTATTTTTCCCCTTTGACATTGCAGTAGTTTGTGGCTATATACTTTTCCAATCATTTGCTTCATGATGGACATTTTATTTAATGTTTGACATATAATAAGCAACATGCGACTATAGAATTTTATTTTGAATTATAAGAGTAAATGTCACTGAAAGGTTTAACGGTCAGATATATTGAAATGTTCCAAGTTTTCTTGAGCATAGCTCTAACGAGTACCTGCTGAATCATGCTGGTAAAATAAAAATATAAGACATGGGAGAGATTTGGCAATATTCAATACAGTGAATAACAGTGAAGATTCTGGTTGGTTCCAGAAAAACAGCTGTCAAGTAGATTATGTGGGTAGACTCTGTCAATCAAAATGAGGGATGCCGGAAAAAGACTGTTCTAACAAAATGAGCTACTCCTCATGAACATCTCACCTTGTGTGATTTGCGAAAGCTTGGCAAATATGTTTCCCTTCTTTTTTTTTTTTTTGATTTTTCGAGACAGGGTTTCTCCGTAGCTTCCTGGAACTAGCTCTTGTAGACCAGGCTGGCCTCAAACTCACAGAGATCCGCCTGCCTCTGCCTCCCCAGTGCTGGGATTAAAGGCGTGCGCCACCAAAGCCCAGCCCCATGTTTCCCTTCTTGTACATGTGGGAAAACATGAATACATGTGTGCCATGCACATAATTAAACACCCAAATCTGAACATGCTTTCATATTAGCATTGTGTGTGTGTGTGTGTGTGGTTTGTTTTACACAAGTGTTTTGCAGTAAAGTCAGGCTGGTTTAGGATGTTAGGGAAAAATGCTTAAATGTGTTGCGTGTCAAGCCATGCCAATGTGTCTTATACACATGATCTCATTATAGAGAAAATTGACATCATTTTGCAATTAGAATAATGATATCATACCCAAGGTCAAACTGTTGTTTACAGAAGAACCAGAAAGCAGATCTATGAACAAAACCCATGACTTGACAAACGAATCCATAAACACCAGAAACCTGATGAAATCAAATTAAAACCTTCCACTTATATGACTATTTGACAGGTCTTTCCAGAAGCCTTAAAGTTTACTAGAAAATCTGAGGGGCTAATTAGTGCAAACTGAAAGTGTATTCAGTTAAGAAGGTAAGCCTGATCCCATTACCATGTCAAGTGGGTTAAACGTGAAGTGCCTCTCCTGAGAAGTGAGCTCACTGTCTCATTAGTACATTGGTATATGCATATGTTTGCTTGTGGGGTGCCTAGGGGAAAATCTGGAAGAGTTGGTGCATAATGAGGTTAATATTACCGAAATCACTGTTTCTGGGACACATTTACTAAACCTTATACATCCTCTCAAAGTGTCTCTCTAATGCTCTCTCCCCCTCCCTCTTTCTCCTTTCAAAAGTTAAACAAAATTTAATAGACTGAAGGCATAGACAGCATTTCAGTATCAGTAACTGTTTAGGTGTGATCATATATCCATTCAGAAACCACTTTGAAGAAAAGTGGACAAACCCTGTCCAGAATGTCTATGGAAGAAAACCAGGGCTCCAAATACTACATCAGGATATGAAAGAGTCAAATCAGACCTCAGCTGGGTAAGAAAGTTGTGAGGTACCTGTAAGGGCAAACACTTCCCATTTCATCTATCGGACTTAATACTCAAAAACCTAGGTAGAAAATACATTGAGAAAACTGATTGTACGGACATAATAATACTAGAAAAAAAGTTAGAGGTAGAAATCTTTGGTGAGAAACAAAAGCAATTTTTTGGGACACACTGAGCAGGTATTCCTCCCAAAATTTAGAAAACAAGACTTAGCTATATCACCACAAGTGCAGAATAAGCCCAAAGAACTGTAATAACCTGGAACAAATGTGGACAAGCATGAAATTAACATGAAGGATATAATATTAGAATTGTAATGCACACATGGATATCTATGCTCTTAATATTAAAAATCAATGAATAAATTTAAAAAAGACTTAAGTATTGGAAAGACATTCCATGTTCCTGGATAATTTAATTTATTGCAAGGTAATTTAATAAATACGTTAATTAACACAAAATTAATGCAACTATAATAAATATTTATAATATTTTGCAAACACTTGGATATATAGATTATGAATTTTATAGAAACTAATAAAGAAAGAAATAGTTAAAAACTATTCTAGAGAAATTTATAATGATGACCTCTTTCCATGGAAAGATATTAAGCTATATCATCTAGGATGTGGGGTGAGCTGGCTTCTTGGACTTTGTCTTTGGGAGGTTCTGAGAATTGAACTCAGATGCCATTTTCTGATGCAGACCAAGGTTTCTGTGTATAAAGCTCTTGAAAATAGGTAAAATCCAGTTGTTAATATTTGAGCTGTTCATTTTTGACTTTATTCTTTCTAAAATTTATTTTTATATTTAATTTGTGTGTATGTGCATGTGTGCCACAGGTGTGCAGATGCCTACAGAAGCCAGAAAGAGGCTTTTGGTACCCTTATACTGAAATTACAGACAATAGTGAGCCGCCTGATAGGAATGCTGAAATCCAATCAGGGTCCTCTGGAAGAGCAGCGTCCACTAACCACTTGGTAATCTTTTTAATAACCTGACTCTATTCTTCCCCACCCTACTCCATTTTGTAATCACTTTTAATTATTTTTATTTTTGAGATTATAATATAATTACACCATTTCTCCCTTCCATTTTGTCACTCCAAACCATTCCATATGTGCCATCATACTTTCTTTCAAATTCATGACCTCTAGAGGGAGGAAATAGAAGGAAAAATGATGTAATTATATTTTAATTCTAAAATAAAATATGTGTATATTTTTCTTACATTTTTAGTGTAGGTATGCATGTGTGAGAGCGTTTCTGTGTGTGTGTTTCTCTCTCTCTCTCTCTCTCTCTCTCTCTCTCTCTCTCTCTCTCTCTCTTTCTCTCTTCCTGTGTGTGTGTGTCTGTTAGAGAAAGAGAATGCCCATTTGTACATGATGCTTTTGGGGGAGCATGAACCTGCCATAGTGAATGTGTCTAAGTTTGGGAACATTGTGTAGGTGTTGGTTCTCTCCTTCTACTGTCTGGCTTCTGAGGATCAAGCTCAGGTCATCAGGTGTGGTGGCTAGCACTTTGCCTGTATCAGTACATTTTGGTCTGTATACTGATACATTATGCTTCAAATACTTAGAGAAGCCAGTATTTTTGTAGACCAGCTAACACCTGCTCATAATTTTAATTTAGTTTTTTTCTTTCTTTCAAGGATTAATTCTATTAAAATTGTACTTATTAAAAGTTGTCAAAACTCTCTAACTATAAAACATCAGTGTCATAATTGTGAATAGGACAAGTAAGACGAATAATAAAATTAGATGGTGAAGCTGCAACCCCACACTAAGAACTATAGGCAACTATTGGATGTTAAGAGTTGCAGAAATGGTCTTCCCTAAGGAAGAGCATATCATTTGGTTATCAAATACCAATCGTCTCTGCCCCCAAACCCTCCTATCCCCATGCTAATCTCAGCCCCAACCCCTACCCCAGCAACCCTTAGTAGAACTCTCTGAAACACAGGCTGCAACTATACAGAGAGGAAGCTTGCCTTCTGGCTGCCATCCTACCTGGGCAAAGACCCACCCCACTCCCACCTGCCTCACTTTCTCTAGCCAGCCAGCAGGCAAGCGCCCTGAAGCTAGTCTACTCCAACAGTCCCATCCATCGACTGGACCCTGCAAGCTATAAGGCCCACTTGGCCTCCAAAACCTACTACCGCCCCACCCCCCCTCCATGACCTCAGAGGAAGTCTGAAACACAGGATGCAGTTACACAGAGAGGACCAAGAGGAAAATGACCACCCACCCAGTGGGGCATCCCACTCTCTAGGCCCTCCATAGAGGAGCAAACCCCCGGGCCCCTCCCCCACCTGCCTCAGCTTCTCTAGCTAGTCATCAGCAAGCTTCCTGAAGGTAGGCTGCTCAAACACTCCTACTCCCCCATCAATCAAACCCTTTTTGTTACTAGTACCACTCTGCCCTCAAACTCTCTTATCCCCCCTGAATTCACAGTAACTCTGAAACACAGGCTCCAACTACACAGAGAGGTCCAAGAGGTAGACTGCTCCAACACCCCCACCACATCCATCGGAAACCGTAAGCTACAAGACCCACTCTGAAGCCAAACCCTCTTATTCTCCGCGACCTCAGAGGAACTCTCAAGAATGGGCTGAACTATACAGAGAGAACCAAGAGAGGAACTTTGAAGCACAGGCTGTGATTGCACAGAGTGGATGAAGAAAGCAAACCAAGAGAGTAAACCAAGAGAGTGGACCAAAAAAAGATCAGGCTAAGGGAATAGTCAGCACCTCCCTGAGACACAGCTACAATACAAACCAGACCAAGAACAGTTACCAAAGACACAGATAGCCACTACAAGAACTGGACTGGACCAAGAGGCGAAAACACTGCCAGCACCAATTGAAGGAAGAGATGGGTAAACACCGATGCAAAATTCATTCAACAACCTGAAAAGCAACATGGTAACACCAGAACCCAGTGGCCACAAAATAGGAAGACTTGATCATCCTAACCCAGAAGAAACAGAAGAAAATTATTTTAAATGTACCTCTAGCCCTTGTTTGTCAGCCATAATGTCCATAGAGTTTATACGGTGTTCATCATAAACTCAGAACAGAGGTCTAGATAATAATAGCATAATAACTGGCTGGTGTTCTAATAAAAATGTATATTATTAATTCACTGACTCTGTCAAACAATCATTGAAAAAAGTTCTGTAATGGGCATAGATATGTAATTGCATAGTTTGTGTCCTATAAGAATTTATGAAGAGAATTAGTATAAAGGTAATGCAGGATGTCCCTCTATATGCTGTGAAAATATTTTACTACTATTGGCTAATACAGGAAGCTGCTTTGGCCTACGGCAGGGCAGAATATAACTAGGCAGGAAAGTTAAACTGAATACAGGGAGAAAGAAGGCTGAGTCGAGAAATATGCCAGCAGCTGCTGGAGAAGTAATATGTGAGGTTATAGGCCAAACAGTTTGCAATTAATAGTAAGCCTCTGAATGTTTATTCTGTAACTGGTGGGCAGGAGAGAAACCTCCAGTTACATAAAGGGGGCTGTTAGGTTAGGCAATTGAGACAAAGAATATTTTAAGAAGGGTTTCTTCAAGCTTGTCATGTAACCCAGGATGATCTGAGCACTGGGTACTCATGTCTCCACTTCCCAGATGTCGGGGTTATTACAGATGTGCAGCATTCAGCTGCTTTTATTGTTGAATTCAGTGTACTAATATTGTGATTATCATTTCTGTGCTGCTCTTATTGTTGAATTCAGTGCACTAATGTTTTGATTATCATTTCTGTGTATAATTGTGTCAAAGAAGAGAGGGGTTTCTGTAAAGTTCAATGTAGCCACCATGGAAAGATCTATGATTCTCTGTAAGGGGTGAGACAGAATTGATATATACTTCAGCAAGAGAGCAATCAGAAGGTCTTGACTTGGAGGAAGGAGATGATGGGGTGGGTGAGTAAAGCAGGAAAGTGCCAGGGCAAGCTGCAGATACAAATCAAAAGATCTGTTAGATAGCACATTTGGAGAAATCAAGCAATTGGCTTATTTAAATTCCCTTTTAAAAATTCACCTGGTACAGGTGCACTTTAAGATTCTGGAATTACTGAAAGGGAGGAAAATGCTTTCACAATGCACTAGTCACCTGGATGCCAGCAAAAGAAACACAGTGAGAGGTTTAAATTGCCACAGGAAGAGCCTCCAGCCCCGGTGACAGCCTGCTCTGAATATGCAGGAGACCTGACGTTCTTCCTTTGTACTGGGCTGGCAATTTTCAGCAGCATATTTTAAGGTAGGATTGTCTCCAAGGAGGAGGCACGGGGCCATTTGATGAGTCAACATGAAATGTGTCTTAATTTCGAGACAACACACAGAAAGTTATTGGAAAGGTGAGTGTTATATTTTAAAATAATTGCCCCGAAGTGCTCAATTACAGGTTTCTTAGTATCAACATCTGTTAGTAAGAAAATAAAGATCAGGTTCCTAGATTCTCTAATGTACCCTTAAGTGATGAATAAACAAATGAAAGCATTTGAGGAAAGTGCATCTTGTATTTGGCAGTGAAATTTTGCTGCGTAGGATTAACCAAAGACCGTGAAATAAAGAAATAAACTTTTAGATTTCTACTATTTCTACAACATATTTTCCACAATTCTATAGGAGCCACTAGAAACACTTGAACAGGTAGGGATGATAGTTGAAAAAAATGACTTTCTGTGGCTTTCTATCTGTTTTGTCTGTTATAGAAGAAATAACAAAAAGACTGGTTTTGTGAGTTTTAATGGATTAAATGAATTAATTTTAATTCACATGGAGGTAACTATGAAGACAGCACTTATCCTAGATTCCACACATAATGGTGCTTTAACCAATGCTGAATATCTTCTGTGTTTTACTCATTTGTTTTCAAGACATGTTAGTCTCCAAACACCAATGTAAATTATACAGCCATGGTCAAGAGGTGCTATTTATCTATCTGTCTGTCGGTTGTCTATCTATTTATCATCTATCTACCTACCTATTTATCTATCTACTATCTATCATATATATATATATATTTACACATGACTTAGAGATTTTCAATTTTCTATGTATGTATGTATGACTTAAGACTTATTAACTTGATTGTACAGAGACTCTAAGATATAAAAATATTGGGAGAAAAGTTTTGCCCAGTTGGTCTCTGAACAAATTTGGATAAGATGCTGTTATAGAGCAGAGATTAATCTTGTATTCTTGCTGAGGCCATTGTAGGTTTAAGCAGAATTTGCTCTCCTTGATGGAGAATGCTCAAAAATTACCCAGCTCTGTTCTTGGGACCCAAGGTCAAGATGCCCCAGGTAACTTATCTGAGCTTCTCTAAACTGCCTTCTCACACAGAACCTCCTCCTGCAGCTGTTGAACAAGGTACCAGGGTATGATTCTTGTCTTTAAAAAGCACTTATTCTAAGCATTCTGGGCTACGTGAGGGTCCCAAAGACCCTAGTGTAGTCCCAGCTGGCTGGAATAAAGACGTTCACTTGGTTATAAGCTGTGTATGAGTGGACGTCTCTGGTGGACTCTGTGCAAGAAGATGATCAAGAGATCATACGTTGATAATGAGTGTATATCTTTATGAAGAAAAGGTATTTCTGTAGTGTTAACAAGTCAAGATGTAATACTTTGTTGGCTTCTAAAAGAGAAAGAGAAATGGGAGATACAGGGATGTATCAATAATTTGGTTGTTTGGAAATTAATCCAGAACCCTAAATGACTTCAACCACATATCAGATTGGTTGTAATTAGATATTTAAATTTTGCTTTTGAATAGACAAGAATACTTTCATGGCTCAAAACTCAAGATCTAAAGGTTATGAGGAAAATATTTGCCTTCAATCTTTTTGTTCAGATATGTAATTTCCTACCCAATATTCAATTGATTTATTGAGTACCACTCAAATAATAATAAACAGCTATAAGCAAACATTTTTGCATCTTGTTTTGTACAATTATAGCATATTGTTATAATATATTGTATAACCTTTTGTACTTCATCATGTATAGTTAAAAGTAGAACTTGGGAATAAATTTGATTGTCAAAAACTGTATTTTTAAATTTGAGGAAATATGCCCACCATGGAGTTCATGACACAGTGAATATTCCTGGTGTCGTGTTTGAATAGCAGAGCACAACTGGAATGTCCATGGGTTTTGTCTTCACACTTTCATGATCACATATTTATTCAATATGTTTTCAGTTCATTACTGAATCTACCCTAGAGAGCTAACAATAGTAGATGAAGTACAAGCCATCTTAAGTTATTCATATGATTGAGGGAAATAGTCTATTCCTTTTTTTTGTCTGAAAATAGTCTATTGTAATCTTATAGAATTACCAGGAACACTTTTATAAAATCTTAAACTTGTTTGAAAAATTGTTGATACAATGTATACAAATAATTATGAAGCATTACAGGTTTCTGAGCCCACTGGGTCTCCAGAGAAGCTGCAAAGATTCTTTCACAGACAGCAGGCTGTGAGATGCTGATGTTTTCTAATCTGTACAGACGCATGGAGAAGACAAGCCCTGCTAATTCTCAGGGAGTTAAAATTCCCAGATGAATACATGAGCATGCAGTGGTGTCACGGAGAACTTGAGCTGTAGATGTCAATGAAAGAGAAATATAAAGGAGAATTTCTGAAATTTTATTCAAGTGTACAGAACCATTACTTCCAGTGAAATGAACATTACAGACATAATCCAGAAACAAGGAAGAAACAAATCTGATTGGGCACTGCATGAGGAAGGCTGACCTTAAAATTTAATTGAAAAAAACATGCATTGAGCTTGTACTATGCAACATATCCTCCTGCATATGTGACATAACATCCAACCAAATATGTCATTGAATCAAATAATAGAGAACATGTGTTAAATGACCTAGTTTCAATCTACACCTTGTCAGGAAAGATCAGCTTCCCAGCAAGTCAGCCAAACCAAATTTAGCAAACATGATTATTATGAAATAGGATCTTCAAGAACGAAGGAAATCTCTCTGACCAAAAAAAAAAAAAGAAAAAAAATCAAATACAGAAACCTTTCCTGGTATACTATAATCATTGAGTTCAAAGGGCTATCCAAAGACAAACAGAAATGTCAGGAAGAGTCTCTGCGGGGGTAATACCTCAATACATGTAGGGACTTAAACACAATAAACGAAGGAATTCCTTATAGAGAGAAAGTTCAAAAGCCAAAAATAGAAGTGGGATGTGACTTACATTCAAATTTATTCCCATGGCATGGAATAGTCAGAGATTCAAGGCAGTAAGATATGTGTATGATAAGTAGGTGAGTCAATAGTCATGTTAACTATTAATATAATATAAATATATTCTTAAATGTGTATGTACATTTAAATGTTACTTTTGAATATATTTTGACAAATGGGAAGAGAAGGTGAATGTGTTTACAAGACGAAGTTCATTATAAATAAACAGGACGTCTATAGTCAGATCTAAAAGAAGACCTTGAATTACAGAAAATGAGGGGCACTTTAAATTTCCCTTTCATACTTAGGACATGAACGATATCTTTTGTTCCAGTAGTTCATACTCCTTGGTGCATCTTTATCATGTGTCACCAGAACAGAAGCTTTATGAAAAACACGGCCTTTTCTATCTTGTGTGCTGAGTATTGTTAGATGATTCGAGCAACTAGCACGTTCCTCGGTGTTTTAGTCAATTTGAGGATTGACACCTGTATATTGTTGAAAAGAGTGGATTCAAATGATTAAGGAAGGAAACAGACTTATCATCTGTCCTCAATGAGCTTTTCATCGCGTAGAGACATTTGCAATCAGGAAAGTAAGTTCTGCTTGAGATTTGCATGATATTACATTTTCCACAGCAATAAAACGACAATTACGTTTTTAAAATTCCATCTAAATTCCAGCATGTAACAAGTTGTCATGGCCCACCTGTCGATTTCAGAAATAAAATTTGTCTGATGCAGTGGGAAAATAAAATGCTCTGAATAAGAGGAAAGAACACGGCAAAATGCACGCCTAAATGCCTGGAATTCCATTGTTTAGGAGGCAGAAATTCCAGGATCAGAAGGGAGGGCAGCCTGGCCTCAAGTGTGAGTCCAGCTGAGCCTGGGAGACATAGAAACCACTTCCCTCTTCCCCAAATAAAGAGGAATACTTAGTGTGGTATAACATGCCTTTACTTCCAGCTCCCAGGAGGCAGATACAGGTGGACTTCTGTGAGTCTGAAATCAGTCTGGTCTGTATCATAAGGTTCTGGGCTAGTCAGGGCTACATGACCCTGGCTCAACACAATAAAACTCTCTAAAGTAAACACGAGGAAATAGATAATAGTGAGGAAGAATTACTCTTAAAATCATACCAGTATCATACTTTCAGAGAAAATTAATTTACATTGTACTACAATATAAAATTCATGACAATATGTGTGTCTGAATATAATAGAAGACAAAAAAGGCCATTTAAAGGTAAAGAATATATGCCAGTATAGATGGATATCTAGACTGAATCAACAAAATATGACAGATAACTGATAACTGGGTAACTTTGAATCAGCAGTAAATATGACTATTCAGTCACACATTGTGTAATCAGTTTTGGCCAAATGCCACTTCTGTGTGATTTTGTATATGTTTGTCATTGAGTCCAAGAGTGAGTTCCTTCCTGCAATTAAATAAAGCATTATTATCTGCCTATGACTTCTTATATTTTCTTCAGCCTCCTGGCTCCCCTAGCATCTTTCTTCCCTGGCTTCAGAACTCAGACTTCACAGTTTCCTAGTACTCTTATGTTGATCATAATAATTACAAAGTGAAACCTTTGTAATGCTGATGGAGAAGGGCTCTTAAAAACAGATGGGTGCACTTTCCACTGTATAAGAACACAGTCAGTGGATGACATCCAGGTCCCCCCAGATTCTAAATCTTACAGTAACTTAATCATGGATGTTCCAACAATGATGCTTCACATAATTTTAAAATGAAAATTAAAGTCTATAAGCTATTCAGACTGTGGTATTTACTTAGAGTACCTTGATAGACTGAGACAGATTTTCCTTTTCCTTTATTTTATTTTTAATATTTAGGCTTGACCCAATGCCCCTTTTTCTTTAATTTTTTTTTTTTCAATACTGAAGCTTGAACAAGTCACGCATCACTTATAAAGCATTTCAAAGTGAAATGTGGGCTTGCCAGGTGGATCTGCCCACTACTCCGGGTGCTATCGTAGTTCATTCTTCCTCATGGCTGATATGTATGTGTCAGCTCATTTCTTACTGGTATAAATAATTCATTAGTTAGTATATGTGATTCCTAGCCTTCCCAGAAGATTGGAAGTCACAGGCATGTCCTTGCATTGTGGTTCCAGCTGCTACTGAATGTTGATTTTAGGTGCCAAGGACATGGTTCAGCAAGTCATTCAGAGTGGATTAATTAGCTGTTTTTCATTAGGCAGTCCTGCAGGAAAGCTAGGCAACAGTATATTAACTTGTGGAAAATCTGATTTACCACACATTATATAAAACAAAACCAAAAGAAATTGGGAACACGTCTGAAATCTCTGCTGTACTAATTAATTCTAGTAATTGCTAATCAACTCTGATATTAATAAATTAACATATGCAGTAAGCATAATGAGTGCAGGTCATGATATGATGCTTATATGTTTAATTTTTCATTTTCTCTGTAGAGTGTAGGGCTGTCATCTTGTCTAATCTGGTCTTGTAAGAATTGCACAGCTAAGGCACTGGATGAGAAGAAACGCGACTTTAACAGTGGTATTTCGAAATACTTAGGAATAAAATATACAAACACAGAAGCAAGAAAAGGAGATTTTGGAATTTATGTACCTGGAAACCACTATAAGTTTTACTTATTATTATCTGTTCATTTTTAAACTGAGTATAAGAGTACAAATAATCCCACAAAATGTGAAAGGCCAGTTTCTTTTTCTTTCTCAAGGTCTCAACATAGATTTCCCTAAACCAGGTATACAAAGTACCTAAGGATCAAGTTAAAATGAAGATAATTAGAATATTGTAAGTGACATTTTGGAAGTGATGATTATTCGCCATCTGAGGTGACATTTATGCAAAACTGGGCTTTATAGCTCTAAATATGTGTCTCCATCTTGTTATTTTATCCAACAAGCTACATTTGTCCCACTTCAGATCACAGAAAGTTGAGATTTGCTTTGATTAATCTGTTTCCTTATCCTAAACACCATCACAAGACCCAGCACCAGACATCTAAAATTAATTTATAGAATAAATTACCAAGCAGATTGAAGAAATGAATAAGTAAATAATATTAAAGTAATCATTTAACTACAAAATTCTAAAATATAAAACCATAATCTCGTGAATATTCAAAGGACATGATTAAAGTAATTTACTGAGCCCACTAAATGAAATGACCAGTACAACGAAAAAGAACAGAATATTAGAAAGACATACAAAAAAATATAAGAAAAATGAAATCAGGGAAGAAAAATTTTACCAACTAAGATGCCAAACTTGAACTTTTTCTTCAGAGAAAAAAGTTTTTTTATATTATCTTTTCTATAAGACAGAAGTTTGTTAGTTAACATGTTACTTTATAGTATTAATATTTTAATCAAATACTAAATAGAAAAAGTCAAACGAAGAACATTCTTCCAGGAATTCAACCAGTTCTTGGGGTGGTTTATGCTTTCTTGATTTCTATGTTTTAAGCAATACTCTTTTACCTCATTTTATGCCATAAGCAAAAGAGCATGATATGTAAATATTATGAGTTATGTAAGGAAAGGAAGCAATTGCCATAAATTGAAATCTTCACAGAGTATTTTTTCTCATTTTAGTAGAAACTAAGGATAAATGTCATTAAGAAAACTCAGTGGAAGATAGGACATGCCTGGAAGTTTCTTGATCAAAATTCAAAGTCTAAGATCTGATCTACGTGATGAAAAGAAAAAGTGTGGACTTCCCAAAATTGGCCCCTGACCTCCATAGGCATACCACAGCATGCATGCATATATGTGCATACTTGAACATAGACACACACACACACACACACACACACACACACAAGGATGCATACATACAATCACACTGAAAAATAAACATAATAATTTTTTTTTTTTTTTGGTTTTTCGAGACAGGGTTTCTCTGTGGTTTTGGAGCCTGTCCTGGAACCAGCTCTTGTAGACCAGGCTGGCCTCGAACTCATAGAGATCCGCCTGCCTCTGCCTCCCAAGTGCTGGGATTAAAGGCGTGTGCCATAAACATAATAATTTTAATAATGAAGGAAGCTAGCGGTAGAAACAATGATGGTGCAGGAAAGGATAGTGACATAGGGTTATGAGAGTGGCACTGTTAGAATATGGAGCAATAATCTTAGGAGTTCCCAGTCCTCTCCTTAAAAAATAATTTTACCCCCAAGATTGAAAAATCAAGAGTGCACCAATACAGCTCCAGGATCAGTAGATATCAAATCCTGCATTCTTCAGTTGTGTATTATAGTGGACTGTCAATAAAGACCTTTGGAGAAAGGCAGATTTGATAGTGCAGGCACCCGCAGCTTGGTTTGAGGAATAAATGAGGTACTGTATGTAAAAGTTCAACTTGGTAGACCCCGTCAATGTGACTTTATAGCTCCATAATTATTCTGAAAACCAAATGTAATATCAGAAAGCCTGGTTGTTGGTCAGTGGTAGCTTCTCAGCTAAGTCAGAAGCAGAGTCAAGGAAGCAGATCTTGCTACAGATTTCAGAAAATGCCAGGTTCCTACTAGATTATTAAGGTATGATAGTCCACAATTGGGCCAGCAGTTGTTTCCTTGAGTAGATAACCCAAATTAGAAAACAAAATGAAACAAAACAAAATCAACCAACCATCCAACAACAACAACAAAACACTACCAGCAGGACACTATGTACATGTCTGGAATATCTACAAGGGAACTGAGTTGGAGGTCACTTAAGACAACATAGAATTCCTTCTTACCATAGTTAATTTTTCTTCCTACTATTGCATATTAGATTTCTCTTTTACACACTTCCTTCCCTATAATGTGATGATATAGTATATAAATATTGCACAAAATGATAAAATGATTTTTTATTTATATAATGATTGAGAGTGGGCAAGAGAATCTTTGATCTCCTGCCAGATTTTTATTGCCATTTGTTTTAAATATTAATCATTAAACTTCCCTAGATTATAATATCAAACAGAACAATGGTCTTATCTCTCTTGTGCCCTTATTGATTTCAGTATTCCTTATTGCCTTGCATGCATGCAATAGAACTTTAGTAATTACCAAAACATTTCTTAGCATACTAATGATTAAATAGTAAAACTGTGTATACTAATATCCACATTCCAATAAATGGTAGTTAAGCACCTTTAAACACCCTCTCAGCTTCTCTTCTCTTACAGCAGCTGAAATTGCAAATATCTCACCCCACCTGGACATCTCTGTTGTCCCTGAGGTGTAGGATAAATGGGAGGGAGTGTCCCTAACACTCAAGGCTTTGTCAAGAAACTAGAAATGCGAAGCAATTGAAACACCATGGGGTAAAATGTCTGCTGACCAAGTTGGAGCCAGCCTTTATAGACCAGCACTCCCAAGAACAAAAATTATGGTCCTGTAACAAGTTCCTCATGCTTTTTAGGATGCTCCTGATCTTTTCTTCCTGGCTCCCAGCTGCTTTTGATACTTGACTTGTAGGATCAAACTTTCGAGCAAAGCTTTCTTATAAGAAAATCTGTCACAAGCTCTACTGCTGGGGAAACAATGTGAGCGACTTCTGACTAAGCACTAATTGAGATGATTGTTTCCAATGGAAATTTCAGCCTGTAACATTATGGATTCCCTCTGTAATATAAATTCCCCTACCACAGAGCAGTACAATTCTTTGAATGTTGTAGAGAGAACCAGAGCTGTGGTAAAACTTTCCTCTTCACTTATCCAAAGGAACAGAAGGCAAGTTGTTAAGTCTTATATAATTTCAAGACTAAGGACAAAGGCAGAAAAAGAAAGACATTAACCTTTGAAAATATCAAATATGTATCATCCAGGGTAAATATTACCCTTTTCATTCAGCATTCACAACTGCGCTTCGAAGAAGCCACTCAAATCTATGCATTAAAGATGAGGAAACTGAACTGTCACATGGCAAGTTCTCAGATCTCAGCTGGGAAAGGACACTTGCAGGGTCACAGAGATGGCTCAATGGCAAGGAGGACTGGAGGCTGTATTCTTCCCCCAGGACCACACACTTACAAGAAATAAACCCCTTTAATAGCCAGGAACTGGCTAAAAATAATGTGTGTATATGCTTATATGTTTGTGTGTTTGTGCTTGTGTGTGTGTGTGTGTACTTGCATCTGCTTTTAATTGGGGGAAAAACAGGTGGGAAGAAATCAAGAGGAAAAGGGTAAAGAAATAATGTAAGGAGAAGTATTTTAACACTTTTAGAGGGAAAGAGCAATTTATAAATATAAATGGAAAGAAACAAAAATATCATTTTGTCTATTGAAAAAGAATCTTCTTATAGGATTTTGCTTTCATGTAATTTGCCTTGAAATTTCAGGTGAGCTATTTCAAACTGAGAATGAGAAGTTGTAAGGTGTAGAGTTCTAGCATTTGTTTGACTAAGAAATACCACAGAAGGGCCACTAAATTTAGAAGGGATAGTTACTTAAATATTCTTTTAGTGCTGAAATATAAAACTAGACCAATGATTAATTCTGAAGGGCATATAGTTATGAAAGCAGAAAATGTTTGGTAAAATACATCCTGATCAGGAAAGAGAATGGGCATCCTACAAACGAGTAAAGCTACTGACAGTCTCCGTGGGCTTATATTCAAGTTCTTGTGACTCTTTTAAGTTTCTCAAAGTATCACAATATTATCAACAAAATCTTGTAAATATCTTTCCTTAAGTTTAACAATCTTCACAAGCAGTTTGTGTGCATGTGTGCACACATATGTGTGCGTGTGCCAGCACATTTTGTATATTTACCTGTTAGTGAGTGTACAGTGTGCATGTAGGTGTATATATGTGGACTTATGTTCATGTGGATATGTAGGCCCATGTGCTGTTTGTATGTATGTGGCGGCCAGAGGTAAACATTGCATGTCTGTCATTGTTATTTCTTTGGTGTTAATTTTGAAATAAGCTCCTTTATTGAACCCAAAGCTCACAGAGTCAGCTTGGTTGGCTAGTTAATGAGTTTCTGGAAAATTGACTGCCTTTTCCCTCACATCCTCGGTGCTGGGGTTGAAGGCATGCAACACCACACTGATTTTTATATGCAATTTAAGGATCCAAACTCAAGTCCTTATGTATTTATGGCAGGTTAGCCCACATGTTTGTCATGATCAAGTTGTTGCACATCATCCAAATAACCCCTATATGGATCTGTTAAAGTATCATAGCACTACTCTGTAAATTCTATGACTATAATTAAGAATCCTGTGGAGAACTGTTTGAATCCAGTGCTTCTTTAACGGGAATATTTTGCTTCCAACTTACTGAGCATTTGACTGATCCATAAGCACAATTTTCCTTGTCACTACATTTTATGATGAATAGGACACACATCACAAACAATTTCTCAACCCCCAATTTTTAAAGTGTTAAAATTGAGAAGCCGTCTAATTGTATCGTTAATGATGCCTACTGTTATTCAGGGAAATGTTTGTGTTCTATGCCATCACCGTTAAACTTGGACATCTACTCTTTCTACTGATTCCTTATGTCACTTCCTTAGTAATTGTCATCTCATAGTAGCCAGGTGTTTGAATACTCAGGTATGTTATACTACTTTCAAATGAGCCACATTTATTTTATTATAATTTTCAAAGGGAGAGAGGATACAACTGAAAAACATGGACTGATGATGGAAAGTGATGTTCTCAAGTCTAATATCAGCCTGGATTAGATTTTGGTTTTGTTGCTGTCCTAGGACTGAGGTCCAGGAGTTGCTGTAGAAGAAGAAAGGGAAGCACTGAAAGCTTAGTTAACAAATTAAACCTGAGATTGATGGAGAAAGAGCGGGAGAATAAGGAGATGTGTCCAGGGAGGTAAGAGAATTGATTCATGAGGGCATTCATGTGGATGAAGACAGAGAGCCTGGGGCAATTCTTTGATTCAAGTTCAACTGCCCTGTGGGTTTTAAGTGATGCCTGCAGCTACTGTTTTGGGTTTGCTAAGAGCAGTGTCGATGAAGCTCAGTCCAATGAGTTTCAGAGTTATGATGGAAGCACTTTCAAACCACAATCTCTGACCTTTTTTCCAGAAATCTTGATTCATTAACTACGGTATGGGGCCTGAGCAACTCTAGTGCAGTAACCTCACCTTATTGATTCTGAGGCTGCGGGTCATAATAAGTCAAACACTGAAGGTAGCCAATCCTGAAACAAAAAGAAAGCATACCTTGACTTCCCTATCTCCCCTGGTAATTTCTCCTGCCGTTTTAGGAAGTATTGGTGATTTCTCTTTGAGTTCGTTAAACTCAATGTTATAAAACTTCATGGTGGCACTACAGAAAATGCTCAGATATAAAGTTAATGTTATAAATTATGGTAAGCTGGAAATAATTTCTGATTAAAATTTCTTTCCACCAGAAAGCAGGCATTTGAGTTTAATTTTAAAGTGTATGAGGTAATGATTTTCTAATTCAATTCTTTTCTATTTCATCCAACAGTTATGAGTACCTAGACATGCATTTTGAACCGGAGGTGGACAGACACTGAAGTTACCTTGGGAATCATGCAATCAGTGAATTCATGGGATATGATCATCTTTATATCCTCTAATCAGGAGAGATGGGTGTCTCATGCTTGGAGAGGTGTCTGCTATCAGGTATCTGGCCTCTGGCTGCCTGTAGCTGTTCCTGCTTTCTGGGTATAATATACTGAGACTTCTGAAGACTCTGGTGTCCACTTTATGGCTTAGTTGCCACCTTTGCACTGAGTGCTTAGGTGTCCCTCATCCCCCATAGAAC
Source organism: Chionomys nivalis (assembly GCF_950005125.1). NCBI lineage: Eukaryota > Metazoa > Chordata > Mammalia > Rodentia > Cricetidae > Chionomys > Chionomys nivalis. Next base: position 27,045,540 of record NC_080106.1, read on the forward strand.
AATACCCATGATATCTTGCTAATTTCCTTCCATCTCAAATTCATTTACATTTATGTCCTGATTTCACATTTTAATTGTTCATCTGTTTCTTTATAATCTTTCCCAACAGATACCGCTGCTTCCAGACATGAAAATTTGCAAACCATATTTACTTGCAAAGCTTAGGCACCTAGCATTTCTAAAACACAGTCCTGAAACTAAAGCTTTTTTTTTGGCATAAATGATAATAATAGTTTTCACTTCTTTGTTCATACTACATTTTATTTATTTATACTACACCCACATTTTATTTATTCATTCATTAATTAATTTGTGTGTTTGTTAAATACTGTGTGTGTATGAGAGTTTATATGTGTATGTATGTGTGAGTGTGTGTGAAAGAGATGGGGGGAGGAAGAGAGAGAGGAAGAGGGAAAGGGAGTGAGTGAAAGAGAGGGAGATCACATTCTTATTCACATGTGAGGACATGGGGCTCAGAGGTTATAAGAAAACCTGCAGGAATTGTTTATTTTCTTCCAGCATGTAGATTCTGGGAGAGAGCTGACCTTGTCAGGTTTGGTCTCAGGTACATTTACCCACTGAGCAATCTCAGTGGCTTTCATATTCTGTTTTAACATTCTAAGGTACAGGAATCTTCACAGATTTATAAGCACCATTTTACTCCCTAGCTCGATTACTCAGCTCAAATGATTACCACTGCCTGGGATATTTTTCCTGAACAAACTCAACCCAGGCTTTAAGATTCAGCTGACACCTTACACAGACCTTATAAATTAGTTACACATTCTCTAATTTTTTTATTACAGAATGATGATTATCTGTATATGACACTTAACATATTGAATGGAAAATTTAAATAGATCATACATGGCATCATTTTGTCACTTATATAAGCATAGGGTTGATATCATGTTCAAATATTATTAGAAGATCTTCATGCACAATGCCCATATGCTGCACATTTATTAACATTTTAAATGCTCAAAATAAGTGTGTTGGAAAACGCAGAATTTATAATGTTTTCTAATTCTAAATGGAGGTGTATATTTGTGGAGGAAAAGGTGAATAGACTTCTGGGTGTCAGAACACAATCCAAAGCAAGGCCAACTATAATAGGAAAGCACCTTTTCTTGCTCCTATTCTGTTGCACGGTATAAGATCTGTCTAGTGGTCCTCCCAAAGAACTTTGTGACCCAAGGAATACTCACAAGTCTTAAATGGTTACAAATGCTCTTCTGAATTCACTTATATCTCTATCTGCTGTTCTCAGTGTGCAAAGAATCCATGGTAATCAGTGTATATTCATTCTTTCCTAATTTTCTGCATCTCAGCCCTTTGCCTGTGAATTTTTTGTTTTGTTCCATAAAGGTTTACAAAACAAAAATTTAAATAACTCAGAGACGTTAATCCTCCTCAAATTGGTGAATTCACCTGGACTTGCACTATGGTTACTATGTCCGCAGTGACTTGAAGTATCTTTCTGTAATTTTAGCTCAAAATAGTCCGTCCTTGATCCATTCTGGAGCCTTTATAAAGTTAAGTTATCCAATTAACTGAAAAAAAAAAAGATAAAGACAGAATGGTTAGAAAAACTCATATATCTGACCTACCAAGGTTGTCTCTCTATAAAATTGCCGAATGATTTTCTTCAATGTGAATTCTCTCCTAAACTCCTTCCAAAGTCCTTTCACTGACCTGTTTGCTTTAGACGCTTGAGTGACCCTGTTGAAAGCATTCTTAATCATTTCCTCTAATACTGACTAGAGATTTCTGCCTCTGGTTTCAGCATTCCTGGGCCTTCTTTCTTTATGTGCTTGTTGTTACCCACAGCCTCTAGAAGAAGATTTTCAGTTCTTTCATCATGTCCTATTTCAACATATCTGTCAGATGCATCAAATCTGAACTATATTTGCTATTTTATATGGGGCTGCAAGGTAGCTTTTACTTTATCCGAACAAAGTAAAATAGAATTCTATGCCATATTACTTCCAAAAGGGAATGGAATTTATGAGTGATCATTGGAGAAATGATTTTCTCAAACTGCTTTTTTATTAAAACCTGAATTCTGCCCATAAGGGAGATATGATAAACTTAGCTTGCTAATGAATTCAGGAAATGAAAAGCAAGTAGCCTGGCACCAAAAAGTAAATTTTAAGTAGAAATTACAATTAAATATTTCAAAGCCATCAACACACACACACACACAAAAAAAAAAAAACCACTAAGGGATGATAATGACTTAGGATTAAAACTGACAGCTAAAAACAGATGGGATACTGGTTCAATTACTAAGTCCACTACAGGTTCCATTTACTCATTTAAAAATTCGAATCCTGCTGGGCGGTGGTGGCGCACGCCTTTAATCCCAGTACTCGGGAGGCAGAGGCAGGCGGATCTCTGTGAGTTTGAGGCCAGCCTGGTCTACAAGAGCTAGTTCCAGAACAGGAACCAAAAAGCTACGGAGAAATCCTGTCTCAAAAAAAAAAAAAAAAAAAAAAAATCGAATCCTGAGGTTTACCATAGATAATGCTTGTGAATTTTTCTGATGATGGAAGTTACAAAATAATCCCACACTAACTCAGAATTGAGTATAATAAAGGGTTATTTATTTAGGGGTAGACTCATAGGTCACAGCCCTTTGTGTGAAAGGGGAACAGGAACCAAATCCAGCAATTGGGAGAGAAAGCAGGTAAGCACTTTATGTCAGCATTGTCTTTCTGTGTCTAGGTTACCTCACTCAAATAATGTTTTCTAGCTCCATCCATTTTCCTGAAAAATTCAACATGTCATTATTTTTTTCTACTGGGTAGTACTCCATTGTGTAAATGTACCACATTTTCCTTATTAATTCTTCGGTCGAGGGGCATTAAGTTGTTTCCAAGTTCTGGCTATGACAAAAAGAGCTGCTATGAACAGAGTTGAGCACATGTTCTTGTGGCACGATTGAGCATCCTCTGGATATATACCCAAAAGTGGTATTACTGGGTCTTGAGCAAGGTTGTTTCCTAATTTACTGAGAAATCGCCATACTGATATCCAATGGGGCTAGACCAGCTTACACTCCCACCAGCAATGCAGGAGTGTTTCCCTTACACCACAACCTCTCCAGTTGTTATCAGTGTTTTTTTTTTTTTTTTTTTTTTTTTTTTTTTTTTTTTTTTTTTTTTTTTTTTTTTACTTATTTATTTATTTTTATTCTTTTTTAATTAAAATTTCCACCTGCTCCCCATTTCCCATTTCCCTCCCCTCCTCCCAAATATTGCCCTCCCCCCACTTCCCTCCCCCTATCCCCACTCCTCTTCTCCTCCCCCCACTCCATTCCCCCTCCCTCTCGATACTGAAGAGCAGTCCAAATTCCCTGCCCTGCGGGAAGACCAAGGTCCTCCTATCTACGTCCAGAAAGGTGAGCGTCCAAACAGGCTAAGCTCCCACAAAGCCAGTTCATGTATTAGGATCGAAACCTAGTGCCATTGTCCTTGGCTTCTCATCAGTCTTCATTGACCGCCATGCTCAGAGAGTCCGGAATCAACCCATGCTTATTCAGTCCCAGACCAGCTGGCCTTGGTGGGCTCCCAATAAATCAGTTCCACTGTCACAGTGGGTGGGTGCATCCCTCGTGGTCCTGATTTTTTGCTCATGTTCTCCCTCCTTCTGCTCCTCATTTGGACCTTAAGAGCTCAGACCGTTGCTCCAAATTGAGACTCTGTCTCTACCTCGATCCATCGCCAGATGAAGGTTCTAAGGTGATATGCAAGATATTCATCAGTATAGGATAGGGTCATTTCAGGTTCCCTCTCCTTAGTTGCCCAAGGTACCAGCTGGGGACATATTCCTGGACACCTGCGAACCCCTCAAGAGTCAAGTCTCTTGCCAACCCTAAGATGGCTCCCTTAGATAGGATATATACTTCGCTGCTCCCGTATCCATCCTTCCTATATCCCAACCATCCCAATCCTCCGAGCTCCTCCCTTCCTCCCCTTCTCATATTTCTCATCCCATTTCCCCTTTGCCCCATGCCACCTCACCCGCAAGTTCCCAGTTTTTGCCCTGGAATCTTGTCTACTTCCCCCTCTCCATGCGGATGACTATATGATTTTCTTTGGGTTCACTTTCTTATTTAGCTTCTATAGGATCACACATTATATGCTTAATGTCTTTTATTTTATGGCTAGAAACCGATTATGAGTGAGTACATCCCATGTTCCTCTTTTTGAGTCTGGGATACCTCACTCAGGATAGTGTTTTCTATTTCCATCCATTTGCACGCAAAATTCGAGAAGTCATTGTTTTTTACTGCTGAGTAGTACTCTAATATGTATATATTCCACACTTTCTTCATCCATTCCTCCATTGAAGGGCATCTAGGTTGTTTCCAGGTTTTGGCTATTACAAACAATGCTGCTATGAACATAGTTGAACAGATACTTTTGTCATTTGATGTGGCATCTCTTGGGTATATTCCCAATAGTGGTATTACTGGATCTTGGGGTAGGTTGATCCCAAATTTCCTGAGAAATCGCCACACTGATTTCCAAAGTGGTTGCACAAGTTTGCATTCCCACCAGCAATGAATGAGTGTGCCTCTTTCTCCACAACCTCTCCAGCAAAGGCTATCATTGGTGTTCTTGATTTTAGCCATTCTGACAGGTGTAAGATGGTATCTCAAAGTTGTTTTAATTTGCATTTCCCTTATCGCTAAGGAGGTTGAGCATGACCTTAGGTGTCTTTTGGCCATTTGAATTTCTTCTGTTGAGAATTCTCTGTTCAGATCAGTGCCCCATTTTTTTATTGGGTTCATTAGCATTTTAAAGTTTAGTTTCTTGAGTTCTTTATATATTTTGGTGATCAGACCTTTGTCTGTTGCAGGGTTGGTGAAGATCTTCTCCCAGTCAGTGGGTTGCCTTTTTGTCTTAGTGACAGTGTCCTTTGCTTTACAGAAGCTACTCAGTTTCAGGAGGTCCCATTTATTCAATGTTGCCCTTAATGTCTGTGCTGCTGGGGATAAACGTAGGAAGTGATCTCCTGTACCCATATGTTGTAGAGTACTTCCAACTTTTTCTTCTATCAGGTTCAGTGTGTTCAGACTAATATTGAGGTCTTTAATCCATTTGGACTTGAGTTTTGTGCATGGTGATAGATATGGATCTATTTTCATTCTTCTACACGTTGACAACCAGTTCTGCCAGCACCATTTGTTGAAGATGCTCTCTTTTTTCCATTGAATACTTTTAGCTCCTTTATCAAAAATTAGGTGTTCATCAGTGTTTTTGACCTTGCCAATTCTTACAGGTGAAAGATGGAATCTCAGAGGTTTTTTTTTTGTTTGTTTGTTTGTTTTTTTGTTTTTCAAGACAGTGTTTCATTGTAGCTTTGGTGCCCATCCCGGAACTAGCTTTTGTAGTCCAGGCTGGCCTTGAACTCCCAGAGATACGCCTGCCTCTGCCTCGTGAGTGATGGGATTAAAGGTGTGTGCCACCACTGCCTGGCCTCAGAGTTGCTTTGATTTGAATTTCTCTGATGACTAAAGATGTTGAACATTTCCTTAAGTGTCTTTCAGCCATTTTAGCTTCTTCTGTTGAGAGTTTTCTGTTTAGGTCTGTACTCCATTGTTTATTGGATTATTTGTTCTTTTGATGACCAATTTCTTGAGTTCTTTGTATATTTTGGAGATCAGACCTCTGTCTAATGTAGGGTTAGTGAAGATCTTTTTCCATTCTGTAGGCTGTCATTTTGTCTTGTTGACTGTGTCCTTTGCTTTAGTTTCAAGAGGTCCCATTTATTAATGGTTTCTCTCAGTGTCTGTCTTACTTGGGTTATATTTAGGAAGTGGTCTCCTGTGCCAATGTGTTCAAGTGTATTTCCCACTTTCTTTTCTATGAGGGTTAGTGTGGCTGGCTTTTTGTTGAGGTCTTTGATCCATTTGGACTTGAGTTTTGTGCATGGTGATAAATATGGATCTATTTTCGTTCTTCTACATGTTGATATTCACTTCTGCCAACACCATTTGTCTTAAATCCTACATGAATAACAACTAGTTGACAAAAAGAAGACGAAATACTTTTGAGTTGGCTTGATGGTTCACACCTGTACACATAGTACTGGGAATGCAACAAGAAGAGAACCACCAGTTTAAGACAAGCATGGGATGTGTCATTCCAGAATGATCAATGATTCCTTACTTCAAAATAAATTGTCAAATTATAACCCAAAAGAGTTTTATTCTGTGCTTTATCTCCTTATCCCACAAAATCAATTAGCCATTGTGGTAGATGTGAATAAGATCATACAACTATTTTTCATATAGAATAGCAACAAAATAAAATGAAGATAAGGAATCCTTTTCCTACTTTAATTAATAAATGGTTCAAATGAAGGAATTTTATGTGTTTGTGTGTGTATGTATGTGTGTGTCTTGTTGTGTGTACACAACATGCATATATTTGTGTGTGTATAAGCCAGATGATGGTATCAAGTATAATAATATGATTCCTCAGGCACAGTCCATAATGTTTCAGAGATAGATTCACTTACAAGTAAACTAATCTGGCTGGCCTGGGGATTAGAAGTGAGCATCACCACATCCAGTTGTGTTTTTCACTTGGTTATCGGATATTGAACTCAGGTCCTCATGATTGCAAGTCCAGCATGTTTCCAAATGAGCTATGCCTTGTCTCAAATTGAGATCTTATGGTATTAGGTATAGTTAAGTATCAGATTTTGGTAAACTTCCTACTACTTTACTTTAGAATTTCTGAAAATACGTACATTATTTAAAACATTGTAAAGACATCTACATTAAGTATACAAAAGCCCACCAAAAATATAAAACAACATTGCAAACCTCAAAGCAATTACAATGCTTAAGTGAACTAATAAAGAATTCCTTTAAAAATATTTATTCCTCATCAAGAAGTCTCTTCATCTTTGCAATAATGGTTTCACAGTGGTATGTTGCTGTCATTGAAATAAAATAAATAGGAATCAGAAGAGAGAGGAAGTCTCTAAACTTTGACATTTGCCCTGACCGGATCCTAGAAGTCCTTTAGCCATATCTAAAGACACTTCAGTGAGTCTTCCAGATGTTGAAAACTTCATGAAGAAAGGCTCAATCCATCTTACCTACTCTAATAGTTCTGACTTACAGCCCAAATATTCAAAACTTGCCTTCCCAGAAATTTTTCCCTGGTGTCATCTAGAGATAACAAAGCAATGAACAAAATTTTAAACAAATACATACTAATTCTCATGTTAATTCATTTTAACTTTGAGTTATTAGATGTATTTTAAATAATCCTATGGACACAAATGGAAATAATTTTTTTCATCTCCATCACATAAAGTACACATTTCTGATTCACCTCTTCAGCTTTCCTGAAAGCAAGTATTTCTAGGGGAAGTTTAACTCCTTTACAATGTTCATTCTTGGAAATCACTTTCATGCTGTAATTACAGGCACGGCGGCAGTGCTTGATTCTCAAGTGAGCCAAGCTGCTGAACCTAACTTCACTTGACCAGCTGAGTCAGTGGAAATAAATGGCTTTCTCTGACCAGACTTGGCTTGGCTCCCTTAATAGGATCATTTTATATTCCTGGTTCAAGGACACAGTATTGCTAGGCAGAGGCACAATCTTGATAAACATGCCACATAGAAATTGTTGGCTTGAACAGAGCATGCAGTTTTATTCCCATTCAATAGATTCCCAACATTTTATTCTCCTGGGTGAGTGAAGGTCATGCCCCACTAAAGGTTAAAATAATGATTTGGTTAAGTTTGAACAGAAAAAAAAAAAAAAAAAAACAACTGCTTAGCGTCTTCTTTTCAGAAGCAAAAGAAACACATTTGATGCTGGATTCCCAATGCACACATGCTGTGACTATGTGTGGTAATCTGAGAAGGAAATTATTTTATCCCATTCTTAAATCATGCAAAGGAAGATAGCATGTTTCACTGTGGGTGTTGTACTAGGGAACATGTTTCATATTTTTTTTTCCTACAGGTTCATCTTCAATCCATAGGTTCATGACTAATGTCAAAAATTCATGTGCCTTCAGAGTTTTAAGGTGTCACGATTTATCAAGTACCTCATTGTCTATCATCCACACCCACTACCTTTACAATAGCTATTATGTAGCTCACAGGCAGGGCACAGTTAACATCACAGTTTGGGCTGAATCATCTGACAACTTTTCACTTAAAAGTAATAAAGGGCTCACAAGGTATATTTCTGCATGCATGTTTTATTTCATTCCACTTCCGTACTTCTACTCTGTATTATTCTCTCTCTGACATTTTGCCTGTCATATGGCGTCTTTCCTCGGGGAGAGGAAATCAGATTTCTGCCTGGAGTGCAAACTGACTAATAATAATCATCACCATAAAGGAGTCTGTTGTGTTTGGGACCAAAAGTGCTATCTGGTTGTTATGGCAACCAGGATTGAAAAGGGCTGCCTGGTTGTGAGGGGCAGGCACCAGTATCCCAAAACTGATTCTTCATCTAAGCTTTTCCCAACAGATTAATTTCTAGCCATTCCTAAAACGGATGCAGACTGACAGATTATCAGTTCATGTGAACTAAACCCATTTAGTAAAGGGACTGCATTTTCATCAAAGAATATGACATTTCCCCTTCTTTGTTGGACTCATTTTGAAAGAGGTGGAGCAACCTAGGTTAAGGGCATGAATTAGCAGCGCTAATTGCTGTGGCAGAGAATGGATACGTGTATTAGGCATCTCTTCTTTCATAAAGTTTCTTATTTCTATTTCTTTATTAAGTACAAATCAAGAATTTCACTGGATACTATAAATTATCATATGTCCATTTTCAACCACTTTATCAACTTTCACTGATATGCTACTTCAATCATGCTCCTCAAGATATTTCTAGCATTGACTGACACACGAGCCTGCCCAAAAAATAAAGAATAAAATTTTGTTCTGATTCATCACCGTTTTCTCCAAATTTGGGAGCATGACACACACATTGTAGTTTTTTTTAGCTAGTGAATCAAGTTATAAATACATATATATAAAATATGTATTTTATATATATAAATATTTTATATATGTGTGTGTGTTGGAGAGACAGAGAGAGACTAGTACAATATGAAGTATCAAGGCTAAGAATATGTAAATATTTTTATTGTTTTAAGAATATTGTTATAATGCAGAGAATATATAATCAGATATAAGTTGGATTTAAAGGCAACATAATGGAATTTGAACTAAAATCTTTGATACACATATATAATTTTTCTTTGCCTAATTACTCTCCCTGAAGCTTACCTTTTCATATGGAAGGTTAGATATAAATTTTCCCTTAATTTCAGATGATAAGAATATGTGTGTGTAGCTAATACACAACAGTGTTGTCATTCAAAAGGATAAACCGATTTACATTTGATATTTAATTTTATATCAGTCCTTGATTTATTTTGTCAAAACTCAAAACACTTACCACTGAGTCAGTGTTGATTCCTTTTCTCTTCATTGTAGCTGGTTAGCATTATTGAATAGTTAAATGATGAACTCTTGTGGAATTACACAACACAAAGCAAATTCAGTTCAAAACATAGCATTTCCTTTCTGGCCTGTGAAAGTTGGGCAGTTTGATTCCACATTTATGCTTATGTTGAATATATGGAATTTAAATTATGCAGTGTTAGATGTGTGGAGCTGTTGTGTGAGTCTTAGGTACAAAGTAAGTGCTGGAAGCAGGCAAAGACATCCACAAATGAGATGACATGATTCTATTTGGAAGCCCGAATATAGTATTCATTGAAAAATTAATAGATACATCATCATCATTTTTCCACCTTTTAAAAAATCCGTTTCACTTATTTCTGCTCTCAAAGAATTATGTTGGGATTTCATGGTCACTAAGATTAACAACTTGGTATTTGTATTACACCCTTTAGCTATAGCGTCTTCTGAACTCTACTTGAATTTGTTAATATATTTTCCCTTCAAACACCAGTCCCTTGGATATACATGTCTTACTGTTGATAGAGGGAAAGTATCCCCTCAGCAGCAGTGTATTTGACATCTCTTTGGTGATTTCATGCCACTTATCCTGGCCTATTAGAACGTTTCAAAAGTCTTCTCATTGTGCTGATGGATCTGGACATTGCATCATATAAGAATTGGCTATGTCTGTATCCCTAAATTTAAGCATTCTTGGGGCAAGAACAGTGCAGATTTAGTGCCCTGTGTGATCCAGTTTTATAGTGATTTATATAAAATTAATTCATCATAATAAAACTACAGTTTAAATTCATAAGCCCATGTTTTATTTTGCACTAATCACAAAAGCAAGGAAATGTACTAGCCTTGATGTTTATAAAAAAAGGAACGAATTATAAAAATGTGGTGTATACACAATAGAAATCTACTCAACTGTTAAGAAAATTTAAGTTTTTAAATCTTCCAGAAAGTGGATGGAACTGGGATGACTTCACTGAGATAAGACTATCTCAAAAAGAAAGATATTGAATAACTTTCACAACGAAAGATCCTAAACATTAGTGCTTGTGTGTTAGAAAATAGGAGCAGGGGAGAAAATATCTACATTAAGGTAGCCATTTTAGGGTTGGCAGGGGACTTGGCTCTGGGGGGGATCCCAGGTGTCCGTGGAGAAGTCCCCAGCAAGGTCCTTGGTCAGCAGAGGAGAGGGTGCCTGGACTGTCCTTGCCCCACTATCATACTGATAATTATCTTGAATATCACCATAAAATCTTCGCCCAGCGACGGATGGAGATAGAGAAAGGGACTCTCATCAGAGCAACAGACTGAGCTCCCAAGGTCCAGTTGAAGGGCAGAATGAGGGAGAAGACGAGCAAAGAAGTCTGGACTGCGAGGGGTTGGTCCACCCACTGAGACAGTGTGCCTGTTCTAATGGAGCTCACCAAATCCAGCTGGACTGGGACTCAACAAGCATGTGATCAAACCGGACTTTCTGAGTGTGGCTGACAATGGGGGCTGACGAGAAGCCAATGATAAAGGCACTGGGACTTGTTTTTACGGCATGTTCTGGCTTTTTGGGTCCCTAGTCTATATGAGCTGCCATGCTCCTGAGAAATGAATAGCTTCAAGCATTCTAATTCATCACAGCAGGGCCCCAAAGGAAGTAGAGAAGCAAGAGAAAAGGTTAACAAGAGAATACCTTGAGTTATTGACAAAGTTAATCATTTCCTCCGTGTACATATATGTTATACTATGTCCTTGCTTCTGCTAAGCTTTATCGTTCATATTACAGTTTCCTAATCCTCCAGAAAAAAAGTTAAAGTGGATATGATCTTAACCTCAATGCGTCCATCGTCTGTCTATGGTCATCTACAGCTACCTCGTGCTTTAGAGAAAGACAATGAATTATTTCTCACCAAACAGTTGCTCTTTTACATCTTTCTAAACTTTAGAGTCAGTTCCGGCTTGTTTCGGAGTAATACATTTTTATTATTATCTATAATTTATTGATCCTTTAGTTTATTATTTACAGTGTTTTATATAGATATTCAGCCAGTAGTTGATAAACAAATATAAACACGTAAACTTTAGGGTGTGCGTGTCTGTGTGTGTGTGTTACTGAAGATGGACTTCTAGGCCTTGTACATGCTAGGCCATTTCTTTACTATTGAGCTGTAGCCCCAGTCACGGATGTGATCATCACATCTTATCAATGATCCTCAGTTTACGAATCAAGCCATTACATGCAGTCAATATTGCCTAAATGTTACACTTAGAAGTCAGTCATAGGGTAAGGTGTTCCTGGGCCCTTTGTTGTCCTCTTGATGCTTAAATGTAAATCTAAAATGTATCCTTTTTAAAACTATTTAATTCATTCTAAAAACTCAAATTATTTTAGAATGCTTGGAGTCCCATTGCCCAACAGAGAATCATTCCATACCAAGACCTTCATGCTGACCTCTGTTTTCTCTCCCAATTTAAATACTTAGCAACAAAGCACTAATAGTCCAAACATTTCAAAAAAGTATCTTTCCTGGTAACCCAGGTTGCAGAGAAAAGGAAGTCAGCATGTCCTAATAAGCCCTGCAGAAATATGCCTTTCGGAGTATAAGTCCCATGCTGTCACTTTTGGCTCAGACAATCTCTACTGATACTTTCACAGTTCTCAACACATGCCAAGGGGCTACTTCACAGGTATATATATTCAGAGACGAGAACCACTAGGACCTGTAAGACACAACTGCATCTCATCCCATTTCAAAATATATTGCTGATGTCCCATACCTGCAACAAGGCATGCAGGAGGAGAAACTTTTCTCTCACAGCTGCATCTTAAAACTAAAGTCCGTTGTATTTACCTGACCCTGGAGCCTTGTCCAAACAAGTTCATTTGAGCTTTACCCAGATGGTAACTATTTACTTCTGCTCATTCATTAGTAGGCCCTTGTATTTTAAACCCTAAGGCAGCAAACATACCATTATAGCTTTTTCCTCAACATAAGAATGTTGTTGATTATTTGGGAATTTCACATTATGTACTCTGATCACACTCACTTTTCAGTCTTTCCAGGTCTGCCCCCAGCCTTGTGAACTCCGCCACTAAAAGAAGAAAAAAAAGGAGAAGGAGAAGGAGGAGAAGGAGGAGAAGGAGGAGAAGGAGAAGAAGAAGAAGAAGAAGAAGAAGAAGAAGAAGAAGAAGAAGAAGAAGAAGAAGAAGAAGAAGAAGAAGAAGAAGAAGAAGAAGAAGAAGTCCAATTTGTGTTGTTCATATACTCAGCAGAGTACAGTCAAACTCCCAGCAGTTAGCTCCTTAAAGAAAATTGAGTCCTTCTCCACTTGCACACTCAAAGAAGTCCTCATTTATGGAGATTTATACTTCAGCATTCATATCACATAATTTAAGAGTTCTCTTTGATTATTTTCTATCTATCCTGTTACTTTTTATTTATTTATTTATGTATTTATTTTTGGGTGGGGAGATTATGGTAGTTGCCAAGGAAGCTTTTATGTTCTTTCTAAGCTATGAATCTACAGACATCCACACTACTGAAAAAGTAGTTTACTCAGTTTTTACAGTTATGGGGAACCATTGACCAAAGACATCTACATAGTCTCTGGCATCAACGAATGCTATGGATATCAGTATGTCTCTGGCAGCTCTATAGACCATGGACATTTTCCCAGGTCATAGACAGTATCATAGCCCTTGGGGTCAACACAGGCCACCCACATCAACATGGTAAGAACACAGACCATAGACATAAACATGGATTCAGCTATTATAGCTTTTTAATGGGAAGATTGCTTATCCTTATCTTAACCTTCATAAATATAAAAAGTGGTCATGAAATCACAACCATAACCATATTTTCTTGTTTTCTCTTCATATGAACCTGACATGTACATATCTAATGTTTATTGAATGAATCAATTGAGTCAACATATGCTAATAACAAAATGTCAATTTTAGACATAATAAAAGTGATGTGCGCATTAAATGATTATATTAAATACCATGGACTAAGAGTAATGAATAGCAAACTTGATATAATGAGTGTCCTGTATACACAAATGTCTATAGCAGTCTTATTGACTTTCAGGTCAGTAAATATTTGACTGATGATTATTGCACCAATTACAGCTGGATTTGTGTCTTCCACATCCAGTCACTGGTGTGTCTTACGGAAGGGACAGTGACTGTCAGGGATATTTCTGTTCTTGGGTAGATCTCTGGAATAAAAAGGGTACTCAGACTACCTTTGAACATTTACATCCTTTCCCAGGATCATTCCCATTCATCAATGTGCATTAGGTCTGAAGGTACCAGTTCAAGGTAGTCAGAGTGCTTTCAAAACAACAGTGCCACCCAAAATGATTATGGTAAAATAGTTTAACTGGATCAAAGATCAGACGAATATCTCCTGTGTGTACTGAGAAATGGAGAGTCTTAAGACACTCTAAACACAAAAAAGAGAAGTAGACGCCACAATTTGATTAGAATAACAACAGAGTTTTAGAAGAATATTTAGAGATATATTAATTTCAAAGTTTCATCCCTATTGGTCACAGCATGAGTCAGGAGAAGACATGTAAATTTTTGAGTATTCAGATACTATATCTAACTCTTAAGTGACGAATTCTTCATCTAAAACTGTCTTAGCTTTGGTCCACATTAGGAGAATGGATGTTTGTTGAAAATAAATCCAATTAAATGTTAATGTATACAAATTGAAAGGAACATAGTAATGTTGAAAAATAATATGTGCAACCATACATTACCAACAATTTAAGGATAAGAGTACATATATGACATAAATATAATTTACATTAGAAAAATATATACTTACATGTAAACAATATTGAAGAAAACTAAGATAATAACAGTCAAACATATAAACCTATAATTTGTCACAAAATAAATCTAGTACTTAATATATAAAGGATGTTTAACTTGAAGTAGAGGAAATTTCAATTTTATTTACCATATTTGAAAATCCAAAAGAAGTTTATCCTGTTATAGTAAACGAATGAAGAGGATTATTTTGAGCTCAGTTCTTCCAGGGAACCTAAAGTTAATACTTAGGATAAATGCAGCCATGAATACGAAATATATGCATTATTTCTTTACAAGCCACTTAAGTGTTAAATATAGTATTTGAGTACTCAAAATATTATACATCTTCTCCTGATTAATATTGTGGGAAATAGGAATAAAAATTTGAAATTGCCAGCTCCCTGAATATTTTACTAGAACTCTGTTATTCTCCCATCAGGAGGTAGAGTCAACCTCTCTTTTTGTATTTGGAGTGTCTTAAGACTCACCATTCCCCAACACACACAGGATATACATATCTGTCCTTTGATACAGTTAACCTATTTAATCATAATCATTTTGAAAGACATTATTGTTTTGAAGGCATTCTGACTACCTTGAGCTGATCATGCTACAAAGTAACATTAAGGATGAAGATGCTTGTAAGGAAGAAGACAAGGGTAGTAGGTAACTCCTTGTTTCTTCCCCATTTGACATCAAATGTTTAAGAACCTAGTCAAGCTCCATTGTCTATCTTCTTCCAAGACCTCAAAGAAATGCCAAAAAATGATCGATAAAATGAATGCTGTTTCAAATCTATAAAGTAGTTAATAGATCATAATTCCAACTGGAAAACTCAATTTTCTAGTGTTTCCTGAAAAAATTTTCAAGCAATTTCCCTCAGTTTGAGGTGAAAATTTAAAATAATATATTAAGCACTACCAACATGCTGATATTTTCTTAGGTGTATTGTTATCTTAACTTAGATTGTAATCTCTGTTATTTATTTACTTATCTACTTGTCATGAGCCTGTGTGTGTTTGTAAATTACCTGAAAATGAGAAATAGCAATAGTAGGGCAAAAGAGAGATTAGACAAAGGGAAGCACCATTTAATAATTAGTCTTTTGATGTAGCTTTTAGGTATTAATTTTTATGGAGATAATTTTGTTCACATATATTGCTATGGTTTGAATATGCATGTCTATCAAAAGTCCAGCTTGGGAAATTAAGCCACCAGATGACAAATTGCGATTTAGGATTCATCACCTTTAACTTGGTAGTCAGGTAACTAGTTGAAGAGAATGGGAAAAAGGAAGAGGGTAGCCTTAACTGGGGAGTATAAGAGATCAATATAGAAGAGAAAGAAAAGAGAAACAAATAATAAAGATGATTATAAAGCAACAAGGAATTATTTTATATTTATCTAGAAGGTATACAATATAATATATGTAATATGTATATAAAGAACTTCAAACTTATGTATATGTGTATAAAGTTTTGGCATTAATACTGACAATGGTCTCCTAAAGATCCATGGATTATCTAACAAAACACCTGTACCAGGCATGAGGAATCTCCATTCAAATTGTTGGTCGGTGTAGTCCAAGTGGCTCCCAACCCAACGTGGCCTGTTGTTGTTGCCCTTGCTGCCTCTCAGAGGTTGAAGGCAAGTTCCACCACATATTTCAGAAATAGAACTGGGAATATCAGAGCGGAATGTAACCTGACATCCTCCTTCCTACTGTCTCACTTTCCTAGTACTAGAGATGCTGGGCCAGCTGCCCGGGAAAGGAAGCCATCAATAGTCCTATCCAGCTGTCTATTTCTATAAGTATCCAGCATTGAAAAATATCCCTATGGCCACAATAGTGGTACTCATATCTTGGCAGTAACCAAACACTGTCTAATTAGACTTAATGACTACTCAACAGGAGGGAAATCATGACTGATACTGGTAATCTAGCCAACTACTGGGGTTACAGAGGTCATGAGTCTTAGCAGAAAACCTAGACTAGACTATCATAATCCCTAACTGCTTTCAAAATTTATTCTCTTACCCACAAATAAGTGTAATTCTCAACCCTCATCAAGAAGTTTTACTTTGTGGAAGCAGAAGATCACTACAGAAAAGCACAAATGGTCAAAATGGAGAGATACACGAAGCATGGGGAGCCCAGCCCCAATGGCTACAACTAAAGCACAATCCCTGCACCTAAGTCTCAGGAACATATCACAACACCTGGCATAAAGCTATTAAGAAATGAAGGGACACAAAATCATGGTGATATTGTGTCTCTGAGAAATAATAGGAAAGCCACACACATGACCCTGAATGATATGGCTGATTAAATAAGGTCTAAACAATGACAATATCAAAGACAGGCTAATGAGAAAGAAGAAATCTCATGTGGTTTCATGTCTAGAGAAAGAAATAGTGGTAACTAATGACTTCCAAGACAGGAAGAATTAGTCTCTCCAATGTATGTATCCCCAACTGGTTATCCAGTTATAGTAGTCAGGATTGAAATCATGTACACACAAGCAACACCAAGTGGACTTTACATGGAACTATAATAAAAAGAGACCCTCTTTTTGAGAGGCAATTTGAGGGAACACAAGAGGGATTCTGGAGACAAACTGAATGGGCTAAGTGATGTTTAAAAAATGATCTGATTCTCTTTGATAGACAACTAAAGCAGACAGCTAGTGTCTTTTGTCCTCTGCTTTTTTGTGTGATGAATACACCATTGTGATGGTTAATGTGAAGTCGACATAATCACCTGAATGTCTGCCTTCGAAGACTGACTTGATTTCCTTAATTGAGGAGGAAAGAGCTTTCCATGCTAGGTAGCAATGTGTTCTGGCTGGAGTTCTTTCTTTCTACGTAAAGGGAGAAATGGAATTGAGCAAATTTAAGGACTCATTCTTTCTGTTGCTTCCTGAGTGTAGAAGCAAGCTGCTTCCAACTCCTGCTCCTTGGCTTCCAGGCTACAGTGGGCAGACCTTGAACTTGATCCAGAATAAATTTTTACTTTCTTATCTTGTTTTTGTCAAGACATTTTATCACAGCAACCAGAAAAGAAACTAAGTATCAATATTCATCACATTGCCACATTTTAGAAGAAAGCAGCCCTCCCAGATCTCAATCTGTCCATATTATACCTTAAGCTTTCCAGCACTCAAACGTATAAGAAAATATTCCTGTTCTTTGCAACTTATTAAGATTTAGTTATTTTGCTTGGGCAACATAATGAACTAAAACATGTATATCACACATATGAATAACATTACATGATTCATATGAGAACATTTGATTTAACAAAATCAAATTTATAACTTCATATTCTTATAACTTAATAAAGCTTCACTTGAATAATAATAATTCCATGCATTTTACAATTCAAAATGTATTAATAATTCATTTTCCCAGAAGCATAAACCCTAGAAACAACTACTATAATCATGATTTGAGATTTTCTTTGTGAAAGTATGTACACCAAAAAAAATTTTTAAAAATATATTATATTACCCTGATTTGTATTTTATTAAATTATTCTTCAACGCACACATGTGTATAGTACATTCTGGTACTATAAACTTCATATTTCATACTTTCTTTTTTTTTCCTCCTAAATCTTCCACTGAGCCAACATGATCCCTATGATATACATCTCTTTTTCTATTGTTCTTATATTTGCTTTATGATCCATCTAGTTAACCAGGACCACCTGAGTGGGCTTGAGTATAAATCATGGGGAATTTTACATAACATCATGAGACTTTATGGAACTTTTCAACTGCCACCCCCCAGAATCTTTGGAGAAATAGTGTGATTACCTATAGGCTGCTCATTCACCAGTGATTAAATGGTAATGAAATCAATTTTGTGTAGGTCCTTTTCTGGTAGCCTTGCCTGCTGTCCAGAGGTCATGTCATGTGCAGAAAACAGTGTTTCACCAACCTCATTCCCACTGTTCAATCTTATATTCATATGTGATTTTACCTAGGAAAGAGTGATACGGATGTTGTACCCAGAGAACGCAGTGGTCACGTATTCCCAGCACAGAGAGCTGCCGTGGGTATCTCCATTAATTATGACCTGCTACAAAAAGAAGCTTGTCTAATCGAGGGTGAAGGTCACACTAGTCTATGGTTAGAAATGTATAGATTTAGGAGGCATATAGACAATGCAACTTTTCAGCCAAATAGAAGCAGTGAGATCATTCCTATGACTTCTGACCTCCCCATCAATAGACCTTTGACCAGGTACAAAGTATTTGGCATGTACTCCCTCCTTCAAATAAGTCTGTGATCTGGAAAGAATGCAGTTGGTTACCCTCGTAACAACCATGCCACACTGCACAAGTAGGCACATGTGCCTAGCAGATTTCCACTGCAACAAGTGAGGCCCATAGCTGTGTAATGCTGATAAATTTTCTTCAGTAGCTGAGTGCACAGCAACTTAAGGCATCATGAAAGTTACCCAACAGAGAGGAACCCTTCAGTTCAGTTCCAGTTTGGTTTCTCTGTCTGAAATTCAATGTGAAGTTTCCCTGATTTTGTGCCAAATATTTTACCAAAGACCTTTAGAGTAGTATTACTATAGGAATTGATTTAAACAACAAATGAGATTCTGTAACATGGATAATCCTGTAAATGAAAATTATTTAAACTTTCTCATGTTTTTTCCCCTGATATTAGCATGATTGCAATGAGTAACAGATTTTTTTCCCCTGCATTTGCAATCAACTCAAAGTATATAGTTTATGGGGTCAGAATTTAGAACATAATAATGGATATTGTAAAATCATATGCCAAAATAATGTTTTAATATGGGGAAGTGTGTTTGTATATACCCAGTACATGTATTTTCATGGCTATTGTAAAGGAAGGTGCACTTGTCTTGTGTTAGAGAATTGTTATACCAGTTTTCGAAAGTGGTAGAAATCAGAGACATCCTCTCCAGTAACCCTGGCTCTGTGGCTCTTAGGAGACATCCAACCAAAGATTCTGTACACTGATCATTCATGGATGGTCTGAGAAATAAGACAAATAACCTTTGTACACTTAAGTTTAAGTCATTTAAATATAATATGTAACATTTCCATGATTCTTAACCTTTAGAACTCTCATTTTTGCCAATGTTTAGTCAAGACTAAGTCTCATTCAGAAGACTTATTTTTCTATTTTTTCGGGTCAAACCACTAATGAGCAGCATAGTAACAGCTCAGATTTGCATGTGTTCCAACTATATCAAAATATGTCTGAGCAAATTTTCTTTGAGAGAAACATATCACATAGCACGTTTTAAAAGATTCTTTAAAAAGAATAAAATTAGAAGAACAAGCTTAGTTCCTGTGAGTCCTAACGAGTACCATTCAAAAATTTAAAACTGTTTAGAAAAAGTGGTTTCCTTACATTTTTTTTCAATTGAAACAGATTCTTTTCTTGTACAACACATCCAGATCGACCAAAATACCCCCTTCCTTCCAGATCCCCTGGCATACTTACCCCTTCCCCGAGATCTATACCCCCTCTCTTTCCTCTTCAGAAAGGAACAGGACTCTAAGAAACAACAGCCAAACACGACAAAGCAGTCTATAATAAGAGAAGGCAAAATCCCTCATATCAAGACTGGACAAGGCAACCCAACAGGAAAGGAGTCCCACAAGCAGGCAAAAGAGTTAGAGACAAAACTTCGCTCATTGTGAGGACTCGCACAAAAATGCCAACATAGCCACTATAGCATATTCACAGAGGACCTGCTACAAACCCTTTTAGGTTCTGTGCTTGCCTCTTCAGGGTCTGTGAGCCCATGTGAACCCTCCTTAGTTAATTCAGTGAAATCTATCACATCCGACTCCAGTAGTCAATCTTCCCGTCTTCTGAGTGATTCCTAGACCTGAGGAAAAGACATGATGGAGACCTCCAATGTAAACTCTGTTTTTCTGCATAATGTCTGGTTGTGGGTCTCTTCTCTGAACCTGTTTCCATCTGCTGCTGGAGGAAGCCTTTTTGAAGATGCCTGGAGAAAACACTGATCTATGAATACAACAGAAAATAATTAGGATTTTCTTTTTCTGCTACCCAGTCTCTCCTTTCTGGCCATCCAGGCAATGTAGGACATGGGATCCATCTCATAGCGTGTGGACCTGAAGTTAAACCAGGCACTGCTTGGTCCTTTTCACAAGTTCTATGCCACCATTGTCCTAGCACACGAGAGGTTAACACGGTACTCTCGTTTAGTCTTTTAACCTATTAACCGTGTTTTCTAGAGAACAGCCCTGTTAAGTTGATCACGATATGCCTGATATTCAGAGTTTAAGAGCACTTTAATATTTCTAATCAATTAATCTTTGAATGTGTATCTGTGTATGGAAAGAGATGCTGAAAATCACAGAAAACATTCCTGAAGACAATGAGCTACCTACAACAGGAATCGTAAATATCATGCATTAATTATTGGGAACACACTAAAAGACTTCAATATACAATGTAACCAGAATTTATTGAAAAATCTAAATTTGTAAATATTTTATCATAATTTTCTAGTATAAACTGCAAATAAAATAAGCCCTGCTGTGGTTAACAAGGATAATCCATTCTCTTTATCATTTTCTAACAATCACTCAACTGCAAATAATTGGAATTATTAGATGATGATTTCACCAAGCCACCTGTCAAGGGCTGTAATTGTTGCAATAATTTAGATGGTAAGTATATGCTGTTCTGTAACTGCAGTTACCAATTCATATCGACATCTGGAACCTTATATTCATTTGCATGTAATCAGCATTCAGAAGGAAAATTCAGGTCTGAGTGACCTCTGCTTTTTGCACATTTACAACAGAGCAGTTGGATAAAGTAGTGGGTCTGATGAAAGTTTGTTGGATGCACGTTTGCCAAGAAAAATAGTTAGGTTACTGTATTTTATTCTAAATTTGATATTTAAAAATTAATATTGTTCAAGTTTTGGATAGTAATAAAGAAACTAACTTGAAAACTCTAGTGTGGTGATACTTTATTTGTGATCTAACAAGTAAAGCTTGCATGAAAAATAGAAAGCAGAGCTAAGCCACTAGTTAGTCATAGAGGCCAGGCAATGGTGACATACACCTCAGAGGCAGATGCAATGCTGTGTGTTCAAGGCAACCCTGGGCTACTTGAGATTGATCCAGTCTAAAAATGAAGCAGAGCTAGGCAGTTTTGGTTCACATCTTTAATCCTAGTACTAGGGAGTCATGTATTTAATCCCTGAACTAGGGAGGTGGAAATAGGAAGGGATATGACTGGATGTAAAGAGAAATGTAACACAGGAGGAAACAAGAGTTCAAGGTATTCAGTCTGAGGATTCATAGAGACAGAACCTTGTCCCTTGGTTCTTAAGATTTGGTAGAGGTGAGAACTAGTGATTGGCTGTTCTACTTATCTGATCTTTGAGCTTTCACCCCTAATATCTGACTCCGAGATTTTATTTTTCAAACAAACTAGAAATCATGTTACATTCTAGCCAACTCCAGTATTTTACTTTGGACCCAGAACTTTGGAAGCCTCTTCCCTCATGCCAACAAACTCCAGTGCCAGTAAGAATTTTTTTTAAAAAGCATTAAATGAGGAGAAAATATTGTATTTAACCACATTGAGACCTCCTCATAAGACTTTTGAAATAAGAAAAGAACTCTTAATCATGTTATATTGCATTCTGCTGATTTATTTCAATCAAAGACAAATTTGAAATTAGAAGTCGCGGAGTTTCCACCCCTGCTTTTAAAGGAACTATTTAAGCCTTCCTCTTGCAAGTCAGAGATTGAACTTTGTTGGATATGTTCAGTGTGACAGATCAAAAATTAGCTCTGAGACCTTAGGAGAAATGTAAAGCACCTAGTTCATAAATTAGAAACTGCATCTTAATAATATTCTGAGATAATTTATGTGAAGATTGAAAACTATAAATTATTAGTTTTACTAAAACATTATTGTCTCAGAAAAGGATACAAGATCTTCCTTTCATAGAAAAATATATTGCTATTTCTTCCCAATGTGTCAAGTTCTATCTTTATATTCTCACTTTTTCAAATTTATTTTAAGTCAAGGGTCTCTTTTTATTAAAACAAACCAAACAGCAGATCATCACTCCCCGCGACCCAAATCAAATGTTCAGGTCTTATTGCTAGCTCTGGAGCAAAAGCAAACCACAGCCTCCCTTTCTCTTCCTTGCCCCACCCCCAATGAATTACATAGATCTTCTCCAAATTTTCTTCTTCCCACTTTTTCCCAGTTCCAACTCCAGAAGGCACTCCTTGAAGACCGCAGACCACACTAGCATAGCATACATAAGCCCCTGAATTCAACCTGAAGCAAAACACGCACATGAGAAAAAAATCTTTTGAAATGCTATCACATTGTATTATAGAACTAAAGGTATTATTTGTCTCCATATAACTACATAAGAATTATTTAACTCATTATATGGTATGTCATTATAATCCATGACCCCATCAAACTACTATTTGTTAGTATATGGTTCCTGTAGGTATAAAGTCTAGACAAGGTTTATTTTGAACTTTTTTCTCTATCTCACTGGACCAATTGACTTGGAATCCTTAATCTACCTACCAAAATCTTTTCATTTTGACATCTAAGTTAGTCCACTTATATGGATGATACCTCTTACTAATCAAAAAGTGTGTATTATAAAGAAGGTATCCCTGGGAAGAGAGATATCTTGCAGAGCATCTTAAATTCTGCCCATCTTTGGTGGTTTTCATTTTCTAATAGGAGCCCAAGTTTTTCAAAGAAAAGCTGTAAATTTGATTTCAACTCCCTGTTCACATACATATAAGTATATGTACATATAACTATTTTCCTATTTTTCTTTATGTATGACTTCATATTACCTAATGATGCTCAGAGGAGGGCATCATTACATGATTTCATCATTGAATGAACATGTTGAGCATGATACACTTTTCTCATATAAACTGACACAGCTATAAGTAATAAAACAATATTATAGAACTACTATTTTTAAAGCTTTTAAAAAATTTTTATTAATATAATCCTTTATTGATCTTTGGGAATTTTACATCATGCACACCAATCTCATTCATCCCCAGTCCTTCCATGTCTGCCCTTCTCCTTGTAGGACCACCAAAAGAAAATTTAAAAAATAATAATAATCAGAGCCGGGCGGTGGTGGCACACACCTTTAATCACAGCACTCGGGAGGCAGAGGCAGGTGGATCTCTGTGAGTTCGAGGCCAGCCTGGTCTGCAAGAGCTAGTTCCAGGACAGGAACCAAAAGCTACGGAGAAACCCTGTCTCGAAAATCAAAAATAATAATAATAATAATTAAAAAAATAAAGCCAAAAAACAAAGAACATTTTGCTTTCCTATCTTTGCTGCCTCTCCATTACATATTCATTTGTCATAGTGGCCTTGGGGGTCTTGTTGGACAACCAACCTAACATACTTGGTGAACTCCAAGTCAATGGGAGTTGTTTCAAATAAACAGAAAATAAAAACAGAAGAATTTGTTCCTGCAGAATGGTATCAGAGTTTGTTCTCTAGCCTACAGGTATACTTATATACATGTAGATGTGCACCTAACAACATTTATATACTTATGCACATACACAAATACACAAACACACAAACATACAGTTAGTAAAGATGTAATTTTACTTTCAAATATCTTTAGTATGAAATTTAGTGTATTTGTTGATAAAGAATTAGTAGATAACATAAGTTGGATTTATGTGTGTGCATGTGTGAAGTTTTAACATACCTATAAATAAACATGCATTATGAGATTCATATCATTTCCCATATTCTAAGGCCAGATAACATTTGTATTTTAACAATATTGCCATAAAGCAAAGTCAAAAGGTCACCCAGTTTGCAAACTCTTTATATATACATATACCTGTACATATATGTCCATTTTGCATGAAGTTAATTTAAGTATTAGTACAAGTTGTACTTCAGTGTTCACTAAAGTAAAATATTTGCCCATGCCATAACAGTAGCCTCAGAGGGGCTGTTACTGTCACCTTTTAAGTCCTATACCTGTCATGATGTCAATGAAATGTTTCATAAACTCCAATAGAAACAGTAAGAGCCACAAAGGAGCTTTTGCTGTGTCTGTATGGGTACCTGACATGGTATGGTATCAATATCAATGGAAGGAATATTATTTTAATGTCAATGGAATCACCCACATAAGTGCTGCTTTCATCACAAAAATAAAGGAAATGAAACACAGAAAGTATGTCATTATCCAATAAGAGTAGACTAAATCACATTTCCACAGCTGAGCAAATCTCCCCAAACACTCTATTTTTCTTCAACTCTCACTCAGTAATTTGTATATTGTGATAAGGACAGTAAAGTTTTCAGGCAGATGGTCCCAAAGATGCTGAGTTTAAAAGTAGTCTCCTGGTTTAAGAGGCAGTCCCTGAAAATAGAAGCAATGAAAATCCTAGCCTGATCAAGTATCTATCAGTTAGAGCCACAGCCCTTTTATTGTTCTTTAATAATCGCACACTAATTGCCTGTTTGATGCTGAACTTGACTCAGTGTAATGATATTTAAACATCTGGTAAATTGTGACAACTTCTAATGCCCTCACTGAAAGACCCGAGTCAATAGGCAGTGATTCAGGACACCCAGTCAATAGTCCTCCCGAGGCTGAAGAGATGCCATGTATGGCCTGTCTACAAGGAATGGGCTGCACTTCCTTAACAAACTGAAAGTTTTCTAACCCAAGTACACTCGTATTTGAGAAACAGGTTTGGCCTTTCCCCTAGTGCCCGCAATTTCTCTCTCCCATGGTCCCTATGTGGCTCATTGTTGCACAGTGCAACCCCATGTGGCTCTGCACGCTGCAGGGCCTGCCTGTGGGCCATGAGCCTATGTGACTACATACAGTACATGATTTCATCAGGCTAATGTTAGACGGTATGCTCAGTGATCCCTTCAAGCCTAGGCAAGAATTTTTCCTTTCAGTATTTGGAGGAACCAAAGCAATGGGTCACCCTTTAAAAGTCTAATTATGATGAAAATCAGTCACTTCTTAATTTTACACAATTTTTATTCTAGATTACTGGTAAGTTTTTGGCGTGCAAAGAGAGCCTTCATTAAGGATTTTAGAATCTGTATATTTATTTCCCCAGTAATGATTCATAATATAGACCTAAATACAGCACAATTATGACACATACTATTGTCAATTGCAGTTTATTACTAGGCGTGTATTGAGATTGCATTACATGTTTCATGGCATCTTGTGATATTGTGTTTGTGATCGAACAAATAAAGCTTGACTGAAGATCAGAATGTAGAGCTAAACCACGAGTTAGCCATGGAGGCTAGGCAGTAGTGGCACACAACTTTAATCCCAGCTCTGAGGAGACAAAGGTAGACGGATCTCTGTGAGCTCAAGGCCACCCTGGGCTACACTAGACTGATCCACTCTAAAAGAGAAACAGAGTCATGCAATGATAGCTCACACCTTTAATCCTAGTATTTGGGCATCACTAGGAAGGTGGAGACAGGAAGGGATATAACTGGGCGGAGAGAGGAATATAAGGCAGGAAGAGACTGTTCAGATACAGTCTGAAGATTTGTAGAGACAGATGCCGTCTGAGGTTTGGTAGAGGCAGGATAATACCTTCAATCTGAGCATTGGTAGAGGTAAGAACTCTCTAGTGGCTGACTAGTCTGCTTCTTTGTATTTCAAGCATTAACTCCTATATCTGACTCTGGGTTTTGTTATTAAGACCAATTAGATCATGGTGTATCATCCTAGCAATTGAAGACCTAAGACAACTGAGGAATGGTGCCCAGTAAAGGCTAGTTAAACTAAGCTTCAAGTGAACAGCAGTCTCAGCTCGAACCCCAACATACAAACAGGGAATTATAGCTGCAGAAGAAGATCATGGAGATGAGATCACCATAAATATATAAAGCAAGGAGTCAGACAGGAAGACTCCCATAGGGGGGAGCTGTCACTACCAGCAGCTGAAGTTGAGAACTAGGGAGCAGATACTCCTGAGGAAGAAGGGAGATTTACATCCCAAATTTATCTGACCAAGGTTAACACTTAGCTCGCTGGTAGCTGGAGTCAAACTGAGTAAGTATCTGAAGATTTTCTTGACCATTCCCAGCATCTTTGATGCTTTCATGGGTCCTTTGCCTCAGTAGAGGTTTCTCAAATCTCTTATTTTGTTCTGTGTCACTATTCCCACACTCAAATGACATCTTTGGAAGGATAGCGACTTCTTAACTGGACTCATAAAGAGTGATGCAGAACTGCGAAATGGGGACTGATAAGACTAGGAGGAATCTAGGGACATGGTACTTGCTGCACTGATGTCTTGTTCAGTCACCTTAATAAGTTCTCAATGGCTTAGGATTTGCAAAGCGACTTAAGGAGGAAAGGATTTATTTGGCTTACAATTCCACAACACTGTTCATCACTGGAGGAAGTCAGGACTGGAACTCAAACAGGGCAGGAACCTGAAGGCAGGAGCTGATGCAAAGGTCAAGGAGGGATTCCGCTTATTGCCTTGCACCTGGTGACTTGCTCAGACTGATTTCTTAAAGAACTCAGGGCCATCGGTCCAGAGATAGCACCCTCTCCCATCAATCAGTAATTTAAAAAATGTCATAGGGTTTGCCTACAGCCTGATCTTATGGAGGCATTTTTTTGAATTGAGGTTCCCTCCTCTCCTGTGACTCTAGCTTGTGTCATACTGCCATAAAACTAGCCAGCACAAGTGAGGTGTTCATGCAGATACTGTGTTCTTCTGGATCCTTCCCTAACTTCTCTCTTATGTCTAATAAATTCTTCTCACAAATTAAAAACAAATTATCAATTAGAATCCATTCTACAGCATCGAATACACTCCCCCAGCATCTTGCTTACTTTTGGATCTCTATCATCTTGTTCTTTCCTTCCCTCACCAATGGAAGTAAGCATTTTATTCCTGAGATATAGCAAGGGAGGTTATGGGTATCAACAGCCAGGTCTGAGACTCTGCTATGCTATGTAGTTTTCAGAGGATATGACATTTAAAAACATCTCTTCTTCTCTGTTACTAGGAGGCAGATAAAGAAAGAAGCAGTCTCATATTAAAGTAAGAATAACATCACGGTGTTAGGAAGAAACATCTTCTGGTAATCTTGTAAGGTAGATTTGGAGGGTTCTACATGATAGTAAAGAGAAGAATGAAATTTTCTATAAATTCAAGATCTGGGTTCATCCATCACCATTTCGCTTCAGCAGTCCAGAGAACAGTATTTATTTTTTCTATTAATTTTCATTGAGCTCTACATTTTTCTCTGCTACCCTCCCTGCCTCTCCCCTCAACCCTCCCCCAAGGTCCCGATGCTCCCAGTTTACTCAGGAAATCTTGTCTTCCTCAAGACCCATCAATACCACTTTTGGGTATATATCCAAAGGATGCTCAATCGTGCCACAAGGACATGTGCTCAACTATGTTCATAGCAGGATTGTTTGTCATAGCCAGAACCTGGAAACAACCTAAATGCCCCTCAACCGAAGAATGGATAAGGAAAATGTGATACATTTACACAATGGAGTACTATACAGCAGAAAAAAATAACAACACCTTGAATTTTGCAGGCAAATGGATGGAGATAGAAAACATCATTTTGAATGAGGTAACCCAGACACAGAAAGACAATTATCACATGTACTCACTCATAAGTGGCTTTTAAAGATAAAGCAAAGAAAACGAGCCCACAAATCACACTCCCAGAAAACCTAGACAACAATGAGATCCCTAAGAGAGACATACATAGATCTAATCTACATGGAGAGTAGAAAAAAAGAGAACTGTATTTCTTACTGATGCCCAGTAACCATTAAAGACTACAGATTTGGAATGCAGATAATGTGTGGAGCTGGAGAACTCTCATTTTGGCAAATTATTATAAAGACCATAATGTATATTATATAATTGATCATTTTTATTCACTTCAGAGTTTTAAGTTGTTTCAAAATCAGAAAATGTATGTTTTTGTAATAGGCACCCAGTGGGCAAAGCTTATGAAATAGGTCGTTTTGCAAAGCCTTCTACAAATTAATCTAAAATGATTTCTCTGGTGATTTCTTTTGAATTTTTTTAGTGGTATTTCTGTTTTGAGTATAATATCACTTCTTGCCTGACTTAATTTAGAGCCCTAATTAATTGTTGTATCATGTCTCTAATTGCTAAAGTACTTGGTGTGCCATGCATCAAGCATTAACAAATTGTTGCCTAACCAGCTGGGCTGCACCTGTAATTGTGCATTTGGAGATATAACTAATTACCACAGCTTCACCCACAGAGAAGTCAACATTTGTTCTCTTCTCTCGGTGATAAAGGGTGCTTTCCGATAATGGGTCATAACGTCACATAAACTCAGTTTCCATTTATAAGATATTAACCTTTGTCATACACAAATGCCTGTTTAATAGTTTGATAAATATTAATACACTGGGGCTGTTTTGTCAACATCATCTGTCGATAGTAATGCAAGTATCTTTTCTGGCCACAAGTCCTCTAAATGTGTTGCCATATTCAAACACGGCTAGAGTACATTGTCACCTCCCCTGCTTTTAGAAAACTTGACGATGAAAAACAACAGAAGGGCAGAGAAGTTTAAATCTTCAAACTTGCTGAAAAGTGCCTGGCAGCCGGATCTCAACTCTCAAACCACTGAAACCATATTAAGTGGAAATTGACAAGTGGGGCAAATGTCACCAAGAGGCCATTTTTAGCACACATAAGGCCTACTGAGAACTTTACTTTGGAATGATATTTAGGCTTATATAGTTTTTATTACAATTTATTTTTTCAGGTTAAAATAGAAAAGTGTATTGTCTGCATTTCATCATGCTCAGCACTTTTCCCTGCCTTAACAAGGTAATATTTTTTTTTCTCAGAGCTGGCCATTTCTTCTGTTACTTTGAAGAAAATAAAAACATTTAAGTGTTGATGTAAAAAAAATTTAAATATTACACAGACCATCTCACTAGATAATTATTTATAAAAAAGATAAATGAAAATCCTTAAATCAAAAAAGGCATATGTGAACAATAATTATGAAGCATCCATTCAAATCTATGATTAATCACCTGGTATTAGAAAAATAAGCGTTTTGGCATTATTTGCCACTTTTTCCTGCGTACTACTTCAGCAAGACTATAAGAATTCATTTCAGTGATTAAAAGTTTAACAAGTATAAGTCTTATAGTTTTTATGTAAAAGGATCCCATTGATAAACGTCTTTGATTTCTTCAATCTCAGCTACTATTGCTCTTTGAGAAGGTTATATGGGAAACTATTAGAAGACCGAGTCTTGAGGTTAGACGTATATCACTGGGAATATGCTGTGAGGTTTCATTCCTTGATCTTACCACCTCTTCCCTCTCTTTGTTTCTGATGTTTGTAATGCAAAATGGTGCAAAGACCAGGCTCTTGCTTCTGTGTCCATGCTTTCCCTGACAGAATGATCTGAATTCCCTCTGCAGCTCTCTGTCAAAATAAGCCCTTTCTCCCTTAAGTGATTTTTGTCAGGCTGTCTTATCACAAAAACTAGTACAGAAATTGGCACTGGAAGAAGGGTTATTGCTATTTTAAACTCAGCAGAGGTTCACACGTTTGAAACAGTTTGTTTGACCTGTGAGGAAGAGTCTGGGATTCATGGTACTAAAGGCCCTAGAATGATTTAACAAAGCTTAGAACTTTCTGATGGGAGTTTGGGAGAAAACAACGCTGAAAAAATTCAGAATCCAAAGGCTTGGCCTGGAAGGCTTCAGATGGAAACAAAGACTCTATAAGAAACTAGACAATGGCACTAGGTTTCGATCCTAATACATGAACTGGCTTTGTGGGAGCTTAGCCTGTTTAGGCGCTCACCTTCCTGGACATAGATAGAAGACCTTCGTCTTCCCGCAGGGCAGAGAATTTGGACTGCTCTTCAGTATCGAGAGGGAGGGGGAATGGTGTGGGGGGTGGAGAAGAGGAGTGGGGATAGGGGGAGAGGAGTGGGGGGAGGGGGCAATATTTGGGAGGAGGGGAGGGAAATGGGAAACGGGGAGCAGGTGGAAATATTAATTAAAAAAGAATAAAAAAAAGAAACTAGACTGGAGGTCATTTGGGTTGTATTGTGGCATAAAGTCTGTCTACAACACCCTACATTCATGTGCATGATGATGAATTAAAGAGTAATTAATTTATTTGGCACAGGAAATTTCAAGATCATAAGATAGAGGGTGTGTGACATAATTTCTCCTGACTAGTATTATGCAGGTTTACAATGGAAATGAACAACAAGAGGAACAAACAGAAATAAAGCACGGACAGTTTGGGGTAGAAAAGGCAGGTAGGTCAACTAAGTTTGCAGACAAGATATATACTGAAAGAAAGATGTAATTGGTAAAAATATTAGCACTATTAAAAGGAAATCTCCTGTTCTGCACTGGGAAAAAAATGAAATGGTACCTTGACTACAAACCCCATTTATCAAAGACTCCAACTTTTGGGGGAAAAAAAAAGAGGGCCTAAGGTGCTTTCACCTTCAGAAAACAAAATACCTAAAAAAGTACAGAAACTCCAATAACTTTGGTCCATGTATCATACTACATACAGAGCTGGTTTTAGAACTTGACAGTGTCATGTGTGTGGTACTAGGTTTGGAGTATGAAAGATACAGGAAAGCTTCGGAGACCAGGGTATGTGTTGTAAAGTCACCTTGAAGGATCACTGGATGAGGATAAGAAGGTAAATCCTTGATTATGGAGAAGACAGCAAGTCTTGGAGATATAAGAACTTAGATGTCTATCAAGAAGGGAGGCCTATAGGGAGAGAGAGAGAGAGAGAGAGAGAGAGAGAGAGAGAGAGAGAGAGAGAGAGAGAGAGAGAGAGAGAGGTTGCAGGCAATAAAACTAGAAATGAGAACCACTTGTAACTAATACAATTTCATCAAGAGCCTTTGATGCCAGACATGATTCTATAGGGTTTGTTTTGCCGGTGAATTTCAGTCTTTTAACTTTTTTTTTTATTTGAGAATGGGAATGTTTACTGCTTTGGGAGTTATTGAATATTTGCAATGTGTAATTCTTTTAAATTTTACATTGGGGAGAATGCTGTTATAATTAAGAGATTGCTTTGAGTTTCAGAAGGAGACTTTGGACTTTTGAACAGTGTTGAAAGTGTTAATCACTGTTGGGAATTTTGAAGTTGAGCTAAATATTTATGAGACCATAAGGGCTAGGTGTAGACATTGTGCTTTGAATGTGAAGTATCCTTAATAGGTTCATGTTTTGTTTTTTTTTTTTTTTTGCATCTTTGGTCTCCAGCTGTGGCAGTGTTTAATAAGGCTGCTGAATCTTGAGAGGTATAGCTTTTCTGGAAGAAGTATTGTCCTGGAGGTGGGTGCAGGCTTTAATATTTGATAGCCTGACCCCACTTCATGTTTTCTCTCTGTTTCTTATCTGCTGATGGAATATGATAGTTGATCAACTATGACTTCTCTATTATGATGGATTCTAGTACCTTTAGAATTATCTGTCTAAATAATTCCTTTCTCCTTTAAATTGCTTTGGACCACTGTGTATTTTGCACCACTACCACCAGCAACAATAAAATAAAGTGATATAGAATTTTTATTGCCCAAGTTTCTAATAAAATTTTAAAGTATGCAAAAATTATAATTGGTCAAAATAAGGATATTCAATGTGGCGCATACACTAGCTTCAAAAACATGCAACTAGGAGATCAATAACTATATAGATATAAACAAGTATATTGATTTTGATGTAATAGTTAGATCATTAAAAAGAATGAAAAAGCAAATTCTAATCTAATCTATGGATATTAGTGGCATTGCAAGTTCTGGGTTTGACTAAAAACCTTATTTCAAAGATTGAGACAGATTCCCGACAACAACTTCAGGCTTTTACTTTTATATTCATTCATAGGAATGTACAATTGGACTGACTTGGCCTCAAAGACGCATGAATACATGTACATACATGCACTTATACCATACACCTACATTTATAAACAGAAAAGTGGCTAAAACAACAAAGAAAAACAAATGAAAACTAAGCCAGTGACAAAATAGGAATGAAGCAGAATAAGTACTGAATATTCACTGGCCAATTTACCAATTTTTTTGATGGACTTGCTAGTCCTATGAAGGACATTACTCACTAGAAGAAGACAGACTTGACCCTGTTATAAAGCACATAGTATCCATATGTATTTAACATGTATCAGAGTCACAGAGTTGAATCTATACAGACTAGAAGACTGACTACATGTCCCACATTTTAGGATTACATTCAATAAGCATATGGAATCTTGAATTGCATGGCAAATAATCTGAAAAATTTATTAATTAACTGACATTTTGTTTTATTATTATACTCACATAAAGATGCATAGATGTATATATAAGCATGCATGATTGTATCTAATATACCAATATTCTACACTTGTTACAAATAAGTAAAATTATGTATACTAGAGCTTTCACATAAAACAATGTCTGTATCTGTATGTAATCTATATTTTTAAAATAAAGTGTTTTTATCTGCCTTACAGGTGTAAATAATACATTACTCATTAGGAAAGGGTTAGTAAAACATTATCTCAGGCTCAAATCCACATAATTTCCATTTGTAACATAAGACATCTTCCTGAATAAAGGTAGGTCTTAGTTATCAACCACAAAGATTACAATCTTCATCTCACGTCTGTCTTGTCCTGGAATGAATGCAAATATTTAATATTTTTGTTATTCAATTTCTTAATTTTGTAAAAGATATATAATTTAATCATTTAACAAATATTTACTAAATTAATATCATGTTTTATCCACTTTTTCTAATTCAGTAACTGCTCTTGAGTAGAATTTAGCCAAAACATCTTTGTTTATAGAGTTTACATACAAGTAGAAGAAATAGCACAAATAATACATGTATAGGTAGATAAATTATTTGTGCATTTTAATAGTATATGTAAAGTGAAAAATCATGCTAATTCAACCCATTGTACAGATGCAATTATGTTAATCATGCCACATGCCTACCACAGCAGTTAGTACAAGGCAATCATATTCTTTGTGAGATTAGATTATGCTAAATCTCTTTCCATTTGCCATATTCTCTTAATAATATCAAGGCAAAAATTCAATTCTTGCCATAATCACTCATCTCTTAACTACAAATCTCTTAATCCTCGAGTATCACTAATTATTTTTTATTTTTAATGTAGTTGTTATAAGAAACAATGAAATTAGCAGTCCCAATTTAACCTATACAAATGTGAGTACAAAAAAGAAAGAAGTTTCCTTACAAGAAATTCCTGTATGTGTCTGCCTGTGCCAAAACCCAAAGCATTGAGCAAGACAAGAATCAACGCAAGGAAATTCATAATTATCCCAATGTGGGATAATATACCATATGCCCTTCTATAACTGGTCACCACAGGACACTGCTGAAATGCTTCTCTTAATGCACTCTGTTGGGTCTATGTACAGAGCTAGAAACCATATGGTGCAATTCAGCCCTCCGCATGAACTGCCAGGTTTTTATTGTGTTCTGTCATATTATTTCACTGCCATTTTTTATTTGAATGTGCAAATTGGTTTTACAGTAACAATCAAGACCTCACTGAGAACCTCACAAAGAAAAGCAAATTCTGTCCGACTTGACACAGGGCTGTATGGGCTCCTTCAGTCAGGTTGCTAGTTTTGGATTTTGAAAACACAGAGCATGTAGAGTGATATGCAAACTGCTGTGTATCTAATGAGCTTAGGAACAATGCAAAGTGTCCCCCTGAATAACAAATTAATATAAATATTATAGCAAACCCAGGTTAAGATACATTTACTTATCTGGAACATAGAAATTCTGTAAAATCACATTGAGATTTACAAGAGTTTGGCTATGCACTCATTCATTCATGACTCTTTCAACAAACAGTAGCTGAATATCTCTTCCGGTCCCTATATAGAGCTAGTCTGAGAGAAATGTAGCACATCATACCTTGTCAGAGCTTTAAACTGTTACATTATGGTAGAAAACAAGGGATGCAGTTGAATGTCATGTCTAGAAAAAACTCATTCTGAAAATGATTGCCACAAAAAGTTAATAATTGATGAGAAATGAAAGGATTTGAAAAGTCCCAGATGAAGGGAAATGGATGTGGTCCCAACAAATAAGAACTGACTGGGGAGAAAAAAGTATTGCAACAC
Organism: Chionomys nivalis; assembly: GCF_950005125.1. Lineage (NCBI taxonomy): Eukaryota > Metazoa > Chordata > Mammalia > Rodentia > Cricetidae > Chionomys > Chionomys nivalis. Next base: position 27,080,089 of record NC_080106.1, read on the forward strand.
ACTTGAGGAAGAACAAATTAAATTTTGGTAATATAAAAGCATGAAGATTCCTACTGTGTCTTAAACCCTTAGTAAATTCTTTAAAAATTGAGGAACTGTTTTTTGGCTAGATACTGTTGGAGAGGCCTATTCAATAGGCTTCATAAGACTTATAAATACTAGGATTGCCAGATAGATGAGTTTGCCCCTTAGGAACTGATGATGTGAGCCCAGGAAATGCCTAATAATTAGGAAGAGAACTTAAAAAAGCCTGAGGTTTTCTATGGATATACAGACAAAATGGTATTGAATTACTATCCACTACATTTATGGAGATAAGCACCCATTTTATTTACTTACTGAACAATCTACTCAGGTTTTCAGTGAACCAGGACTATGTATTCATAATCAGTCATAATTTATATTTTATAAACATTATTTGTCCTACTAATTTAATATCACTATTTAACAAAGAAAGTCAGAAAAGATGTATAGCAACAGGGATAGTCATGGCAAATTTCAGTAAAAAATTATAATGAATGATGTTGAAAATGTTAACACTGTTATAATTCTCTTGGTTTGTCCTGTTCCCTGAGTCCTGAGGCAAGCTGATTTCATGCATCCTCTCCTCTTATCTCTCTCTGTGTCTGTTTTCCTTCTGAAGAGGCAGTCTCTGCCTTCTCTTTTACTCCTTATTTCCTCTGTCTCTCTCTGTCTCTGTCTCTCTCTGTCTCTCTCTCTCTTCACCACATTCCCCTTACCCTTATACCATTCCCAGCACCCATTAAATAAACTCTATAGCCAAGCTTTCCCTGCACAGTGTATCTGTCTGTCTCCGACCTGTCACAGTCCCCCACACCAGAAGGGGGACCTGCCAAGGTTGCACCACAGTAAAGCCTTCAAACCTAGCATATAGAATCATGTAAAATATTGAAGAGAGATGAAGACCAATTCCATCCTCAAATTCTTTTTCCACTCTGACTTGATGAAGGTATATAAGAAGGGTTAAACAGTGGGAAGTGGGAACGAACTAATAACGTATCTTTCAGAAAGACACAGTCTGCATGGTGCATCTAATTTATTTTTAAGCCAGAACTACTAGAAGACCCTGAGAGCCTCACCCGAGAGAGTAGAAGAAAGGACGATGATATGGGTCTACGCAGCACAGAGTGGAGTAGTTTCCAACAAATCCACAGCAACTGACATCCTAATGTAAGTAAAAATACAGTGCCCTAGTCAAATTCTGAAAACTGAAGATAATTCTTAAAAAGGGAGGGCCGTTGGAGTATCAAGGCTATCTACCTTGAGATGAACCACATCACTAGACTGTTAAGTCTGTCTGTGAGAAAATTATGTATAGCAAGATGATAAAGTTAACACTTGTCATGATCAAAGATGACAAGATTTTCAAGCAATTGATCTAACTTTCAAGTTTATGCAACTTCCTTCAAGCCATGATCTGAAAATTTCAACCTTGTGCTTTCTGTAGAAGATGTAATCAAGCCTTTGACTTCCCGTGAGCATACATGCATCAGAATGTTGCCACGATCTCATAAAATTCAAGGGAAAATGCTATGTAAGCCATGCTATGTGTCTAATGTGAGAAATAAATGTATCTATTAGCTGTGCCAGTAGAAACAGACTCCAAAAGCATTTTGATATTGCTGTAAACAGTATTTTCATTTTGCTATTGTTATTAATATCTCATTTGACTTGGATCACCTATCAGAAAAAAGCAGGTTTTGTGTAATTGTTCAATAGTCATTCATTCTAAGGATCATGATTGATACTAGAGAGGTGTCTTTAACAGTATGAGAGCTTACCAACTCCAACTGGACTGGGAATAAATGATCATGGGATCAAACTAGTCTCTTTCAAGGTGGTTGAGAGTTGGGGCAGACTGAGGGGTCAATGGCAATGGCACTGGGATTTGTTTCTACTGCATGTACTGGCTTCTTGGGATCCTGTTTATACCTTGCTCAGCCTGGATGTAGTGGGGAGGGTCTTGGACTTTCCACAGGGCAGGGTGCCTTGCCCTCTCTTAAGATTGGAGGTGGTGGGATGGAAGGTGTGTGGAGGGAGTGGGAAGGATGTGGGAGGAGGGGAGGAAGTGGGAATTTGGATTGGTATTTTTTTAAAGTAATAAAATAATTTTAAAAAAGTAGTAATCTTATTCTGACAAGGCATAAATTTGTTTGTAGATAATAAACTGAGACTGGAGGGAAGAAGCATTTTGCTCAGAGGTAACCAACTATCAGTTTAGAATGAGAACTATGATTTAAGACTCAATAAAGGATCTGGTTAGTGTTTATCTGCTTAATTCAGAGTTCCATGGCACTAAGGAAAAAGAGAATATTTTCTTCAGAAATCTGCACTTCATTCCAAACTTGGTGCAGATGTTTCAACTTCATAACCTGGTGTCTAGCCAAATACAAAGGAGGTAGAACAGATACTCGGTCAGGCATCACATGGCTCTTACAGTGGCACTGATGCCGCTTTCATTGGAATAATTTTACCTGTGAAATTCTGTATTTCATCTCTGAATGTCCAACCACTTCCCTGGAGCAGTGATGCAGTTTGAATTTTGCAAGGGAAGGCAGGGAGTTCAAAGAAGCACTCAGTTATTTCTATCCGAGTCCAGTATTTTAAAAAGTTAATTGGGTTAAAAGTGGGCTTCTTTCAGGAGAACGTTAGTACAAGTAGTCATTAAAGTTTATTTCACTCTTGGTGTTGCCAAGATTACCACCCAATCATCTTGACATTTATCAGCATTTATGAGGTGTTTGACATAGTACATTTTTACATTCTGCTTTGGAATCCTTTACTGTCTTCTAAAATGCAGATTCTGGGGCAAAACATCAAGAATGATAATGTAGAATAGAGATTCTGAGAGGTGAACTGCAATGTTTCAGGCAAAACCTCTAGTGTTGGGAAGTCAGTCATCAGTCACAGATTTTGGATTACCGAAACTTTCCAATTATCTTTGATGGGAAAAAATACTGTCCAAGTTTAAAAGTTGACAATGTAAACCTTAGATAACCTAGCCACAAACACACTATACATTCCTTTTGTCCCTTTTCAATACAGTGACTTGCAGAAAGGTTACATTCCCAAGAATAATGGTGCTAGATAGGGCTATCCACAGGCACAGCAGGTTTCAGGGTGATTTGCTCAGAAGGAAGAAGTGGAGCCAATCTGTTTTGGGTTGAGATGGCATGTGATGCTTTGTTTCTGACAGGAATATGAAAAAGTCATGTGATGTCTTATAAGGTGAGAGTTGACTCATTGTAATACACACCTGCTACACCTAACAGGCCAGATGATAAGTCTCCATTCAGGAAACTTTGTCTATTTTAAGCTGTTTTCTTTCACACTTTCAGTAATCTTGCAGGTGCATTCTTGCATCACATCTACATGGATCCCATCAAATGACAGCCTACTTTGTATCTATCTTGAATTTTCATTGGTTTAATAGAAAACTAAACCACTCTAAAGTCTTTTCTTCCCCATTTAAATAGTATCGGTTTGATTATGGAAAGTTCAGCAACCCTTGTCTCTCATGCAAAAATATCTAGCACAAACTCCCATAAATTTTGTTCAAAACTTCATATGTTAGTTACAGATTCGTTTCTTGAATAACAGACTATGCCTACAAAGTATCTGTTTCTTCAATAGCTTCTATAACTGATCCAATTCAGTGCTATCTTTTGTAGTTTTCTCTTAATACAGAAGTGACGGTGCCTAGATTATATCAAGTCACAAGGACACTTACATGCATGTCAATACCTACACATACAAAAACATACATATTTAAAATTACTATTCTTTTGTCCTCAAGTTTTTGTAACAAGTAGCAAGGTCTCATGTGCGATATAAATTATTTTAGTAGAGAAATACTTTTTAATTGGGAGCTCCCAACACAATCAATTTAATCTTGTGATATTATCTTAAATATGTACACATATAAACAAAATGAATAATAAAATGAAACTATGGGGAAAATAAATCCAATGTAGAACATGTAAATTTATACAACTATTAAGAGCCAAGGTGGCTAAAAGTCTAACCCGAGGTTTTTATATCCCAATGCATATTATTTTCTAGTTAAACAATCTTACATGTAAAGTCAAGGATAGATTTGAGACAAGCAAAAGATTTGTATACAAATGAGATATTCTTATTCTGGGAAACATTATTTTTCAATGGTCTGAGAATTAAATCTTATATATGCAGATGTTTTACAGTATATGATGGAATTATCTTCCAAAGCAGGTACTATGTATGTAATTATAAAACTAGTTACATAAACAAATAAATATCAAGGAACAATGAGAGAGAAAAAGAAAAAGAATGTATAGTGAGGAAAATTTCTAGATTAAGAATTAGTGGAGGACATTGGAGCACTGGACTGAAGTCTCACGATCCAAAGGAGGAGCAGAAGCAGAGAGAGCACGAGCAAGGAACTCAGGACCGCGAGGGGTGCACCCACACACTGAGGCAATGGGGATGTTCTATCAGGAACTCACCAAGGCCAGCTGGCCGGGGTCTGAAAAAGCATACGACAAAACTGGACTTGCTGAACATAGCGGACAATGAGGACTACTGAGAACTGAAGAACAATGAGAATGGGTTTTTGATCCTATTGCACATAATGGCTTTGTGGGAGCCTAGGTAGTTTGGATGCACACCTTAATAGACCTGGATGGATGTGGGTGGTCCTTGGACCTCCGACAGGGCAGGGAAACCTGATTGCTCTTTGGGCTGAGGAGGGAGGAAGAGTTGATTGGGGTAGGGGGGAATGGGAGGTGGTGGCGGAGAAGAGGCAGAAATCTTTAATAATTAAATAAATAAAAAAAAAGAAAGAAAAAAAAAGAATTAGTGGAGGGCAGGGAAAATGAAGTTTTGCCCAACAAGCCAGATAAACCCTAGGACCCACATAAAGGCAAAAGATAAGAATGGACTCACAAAAGGTACTCTCAAACCTGCACATGCGCATTGTGATTGGGTGCATCCTTGCACACATCATACCCCCCCACACACAATAATAATAATGATTAAGTTTTTAAAAACTAGAATTAATAGATAGCAGTAAGCATGTACGATTTGAGTTTTTTTAGACTATGCATTTAATACTTGAATTTTTGCAGGCTGGGTGTTATTCCATAATATGTCCTTTAAGTGCAGTAACCATTGCAGCAAAGACTGAGAGGAAGTTTGGAAAAGGGTGGCAATTTATTCTTTGCCATAAATTATTATTAGGAAAAATCCGAAACTCCAATTCTAAATCAAGTAGATGCTCTACTTCAGAATATGAGCACTCACTCATTATTTTTCAATGCACTTTGTAACCTCAGAAAGTGGCTGGCACTTCATATACCTTAATTGGCGTCTGTTTAAAAGCAGTAGTAAACGATAAACACATGAGAAGCAGACGTGCTGCTGAGTGAGCTTGGCAGGAAATATGCCTTCAGCATTGGGGTGGGGATATTCATGTCATTATCCAATATTGGGCTGCTAAAACAATCGGATATTGGAAGACATTTTCTCAGGGCCTATCCTGGGTGCCAATCTCTTGCTCAATTGTGGTGGCGCCTGGTGCTTTTGATTCTGAAAGAACAAGTGGGATGTTCCTGGAAGCGTCTCTGGACTCCAGCAGGAGGTTTGAAATTCTTGACAAGGTAAAACTGTGTATGAAGAACTCAACTGCCTTGGGGCCGCTACACACGGGGCCATCCAAAACTGCTATTGCTTCTTGCATTTCATCAGACATTAAAAGCGCTGCTCTCATCAGTGTGGCTGCAAAGTCATTAATTTTATGTTTGAAACGGAGGGATAAAGGATAAATTTTCTTAGCTTTTGAGATGTCAAGTGAATTTCACTGAACCCTGAAAGAAACAGTTCACATTTTCTCTTTTAAGATTTAAGATGTTATGAGAGGCTGACTGATTGACTGGCATTGTTCACTGTTACAATTATAGGAACTCTTTAGTGTCATGATCTTGAATCAATCAAAGTAATCAAGAAATGTTTAAAAAGTCCCCACTCCAAGAAAAGTCAAAAAGTAAGCCTTCATAAGAAAATGGACAGTATATCTCATAAAAACGACATATTATGTGGATCAAAATCCTTTTCAAACTCACTTTTAACCAAATCTACATGCTTGAATGTGGATGAGAATGCCATACTAGGATTTTTTCAAAGGATTCATTTGTGAATATATTCTGCTCAATTCTTTGTACTCCTTAGAGACTTTGACAAACTTTAAGCATGGAAGGTAGATTATCTTTACCACTGTTTAAATGATATCATTGAGACAGAAATAGGTGGCGTCCCTACTGTGCATATAGAAAGACTGGGGACTGTATAACTTTCCCATGACCAGAGGGTAGCCAAGAAGTAGGACAGATGGCATAAGGTTTCTCTGAATCATTCAAGATGCAATTTTCTGAACAAAAGTTATACAGAGACATAATCATAGTTCCTGTGGTAGTGAAGATTGATTATCACTCAGGAGAGAAGCTTCTGAACATGTCTGTCAGGAATTATCTAGATTATATTAAACTAGGCAGTGGTTGACATGGATTGGGGTCCTATGTTGGGCAAAAATGCATCCTAGCTGTGAATGCAATGACCAGAAGCCTCAAGCTTTCTGCTCCCACACTATATCCTCCATGATGAGCTGTCACCATCAAAATTTCAGGTAAAATAAACCCATCTTTCCTTAAAAACATTTTCCAATTCGAGGTCAGCCTGGTCTACAAGAGCTAGTTCCAGGACAGGAACCAAAAAGCTATGGAGAAACTCTGTCTCGAAAAAAAAAAAAAATACATTTTCCAAATATTGTAGTATATCAAGAGGAAAAGTAACAAATATAAGTTCCTCAATACAAAACGCTTAATATTCTGCATTTAATGCATTTAGTTATACTTATAAATAGATTTATACTTATATAGAATTGTATTTATAAATAAATAGACCTACTATAATCATTTTAGTTAAAAGTATGCTATCATTCTTTTACACTGTGGCATACTTTAATATTTTTTCACTTTTATTGAAAATAGACTCTTTTCTCATACAATACATCCTAATCTCACTTCTCTTTCCCTCTACTCCTCTCAGTTCTTCCCACCTCCCATCCCTTTCGGTCTCTCAAGAGAAAAGCCCAGGCTTCTAAGAGATAACAACCAGACATGACAAAATAGAATATGGTAAGATAACCAAAAAACATCACATTAAGGTTGTTTAAGGCAAACCAAGAGAAGGAAAAGATTCTGAAGAGAAGATACAGGAATCAGAGACGCACTCATTTACACAACACTGAAATCCCATATAATACGCTAAACTGAAAGCTCTAATTCATGAGCAAAGGGCCTGCTGCTGGCATTATGTACATCCCGTGTTTGCTTCTTCAGTCTCAATAAGTCCATATGAACTTTGCTCAGTTGTTTTACAGAGCATAGTTCCTCTGGCTTTGAAACTCTTTTTGTCTTCTCTTCTGGGAAGTTACCTGAGCTCTGAGAGAAGGATTGAATGGAGATATCTCATTTAGAGCTGTGTGTTCCAAGGTATTCTCTCTCTCTCTCTCTCTCTCTCTCTCTCTCTCTCTCTCTCTCTCTCTCTCTCTCTCTCCTTTCGGGTGTATGGGTGTGGCTGTATGAATCTTCTAGATTCCTATCTCTGTATTTGTTTCCATCCACTGCAGGAGGAAGCTTCTCTGAGGCTGGTTTGATTCATGAATCTATCATTGTTCTCCCTCATGTTTTCGTTCCAATCCCCTCTCTTCTACCCCTATACCCAGTTTACCTAGGGTTATACCCAGTTTACCTAGGGTTATGGAGAAACCTGGTGCTAGAGAAATTCCCAGAAATCCGCAAGGAAGACCGCAGCTAATATTCCTAGCAATAGTGGAGAACGTGCTCAAACTGGCCTTCCACTTTAATCAGATTATTGGCTACCCTAATTGTCATCATAGAACCTACATCAAGTAACTGATGGAAACATATGGAAGCATATGCATGATCCACAGCCAAGCACTGGGCTAAACACCTGGAGATCAATAGAAGAGAGGAAGGAGGAATCATATGAGCAAGGTGGGGGTGGTGGTGGTCAAGATCATAATTGGGAAAACCACAGAGACTGCTGACCCAAAACTACTGGAACTCTGAAATGACAGCTGGGGAATCTTCATGGGACCGAACTGGACCCTCTGAATGTGAGTGACAGTTCTGTGACTTGGGAAGTTTTGGGGGCCACTGGCGGTGGGATCACGATTTATCCTCAGTGAAGAACTGACATTTTAGAGCCAGTTCCTTATGGTGGGATACTTTTCTCAGACTTGATTCAGGAGGGAGGGGCTTGGTCCTGCCTCAACTTGGTATTCCAGGCTTTGTTGACTCTCCAAGGGAGGCCTTACTCCCTGGAGCAGTGGATTGGGGGGATGGGGGAAGGTAGGGGACAGAAAAAGGGGAGGGAGGAGAAATTGGGCTTGGTATGTAAAATAAAAAAAATATCTTTTTAAATTTAAAAATAAAGACATTGATTTATGAGTATAGCAGTATATGATTAGGTGTCATTTATCACTACTTTTTTCTCCTAAGAAGAACCAGTTTTTGGTTTTATCTTAGGTCTCTGAACTATCTGTTTCTTGGTCACCCAAGCAGTGTTGGCTAGAGGTTCTGTTTGTGAGGTAGGCTTTAAGTGGAATTGGACATTGGTTGGTTACTACCACCAATTTGTGCCCCCATTGTTCTGTCATATTTTGTTGGCAACATAGATTGTGGATCAAAGGGTTTGTGACTGCATTGATGTTTATGTTTCTCTTTTGGAAACATGCAGGATGATTTCCTATGCCAAATATATTAGATTGTTAAGGTGAAGAATAAATATGAGCACCAGCTCAAGCTCTCTTTTTGTTTATTGAGTTATGTGGGTGCTGTGTTCAGCAATAATGCCTAGCTCGAAGTTTGTGGAGAGCAACCTATTGTCTTGGCGATAACCTAGGTTGCTTAGGGATCTCCAAGGTATCTTATTGACCAACAATTTAATTACTTGCCAGTTCCAGTACTGGAAGCTTGCTTATTTATTTATTTATTTATTTATTTATTTATATTTATTTATTATTTTTGGTGACAAGAGATGTCTAGTTTGGGATCTTTCTTCCTCATTAGAGACTTCATTAGAACAACTTTCATATATTTTTAGGAAGTTTCCTGTAATAGGTTTCCATATCACTCCTCAATTGCCGCTCAATTCTAGCTGTCTCTTACCATCTTTCCCTCCTCATTTCCCTCCCCACCTGACTCCTCTGTTTAAAAGTCTGGCATTTGTCTTCTGTTTTTAAGTATATTAGTTACATTTTTCAAAGTGAATATGGTTATTTCAATTACAGACACAACATAGTAGATATTCCTGATTCAAATACTTTCTCGGCATTTTTCTCTAAACTTAAAGGCAGGTGTGGGAGTTGGAGATTACATGCTGGTTTTCCATAACTGATTCAAATTATAATTTAGAACTCTGGGGGAACAACAACAACAACAAAAAAAAACAGAAAAGTGTATTCTACAACAAATATTAAATCCCCAAATGCTACTTTACATCTTTCAGGTAATTTGGGAATGAGGCTGTGTATATATTAAATGTTCAGCATCTTACAAGCAATCCGTATATGCTAACCCACGAGGGATACTCAATAATTGCTGAACGAAATGAGAAGTATGTTTCTAATTTAGAAGAACAGAAAAACTACTGTAAATAAATAGTGTAAGATAATATAAGAAAATCTTCCCAGGGCTATCTACTGACATCAGGCAAAAACCTAAACAGCAAAACACCAAGCTCAGCTCCCTCTAGGCCATTGATTCAGTCTACAGACATGGCTGGGAATTTCATATTCTTACAGTGAGTCAAATGAAGCCACTTTATGGAATGATGAGCCCTGTGAAAACACTTTAGAGCTCTATGTAAAGCCCAGATGTCAAAAGGGGCTGACCATGGGGGAAAGTACACTGTTTTCTGTGAATCTCAGCTTCTTATTAGTAAAACTGAGCACATTTAATTTTTTTTCTAGATGTTGAGGGGTTTCAAAAAGTAAATGAGGTTACAACACAAAAAAATGTCACCATTTTCTTCAAAGCTCAATGGCAATTGTCAATGAGAAAAAGTCAGTGAGCAATATCATAAAGCTAATTAAAATTATGTCAGAAGATAAACTAATTAGGACACCAGTGTACAGAGATATGTCATTGTGTCATTGTAGAAAAAGGAAGAAGTAAACATTGATATGCTCAAAAACATTACATGAAAAAGAATTTCATACAGTGGCAGGAAAGCAAATTAATTAATGCCTCACTCAACTTTGGCAGAGAGCTCTAAAGTTAAACCTCTGGAGCTGTGTTTAAAGTTTTGTTAATACTGATAAATAAGTACAATTTTAATGTATCAGTTATGATTCTTTTCTCTTAAAGAGAAACTTTGTTTTCTAGCTAAGATTCATTACTTGATTAATCCTTTAGCAAAGTGACTTTTGTTTTCTCTAAATTCCTGAACAAGTCACTTAAAATGACACCTATTCACATATGTATGTATTTCTCTGTGTATTTTGCTGACCTGGCTTGTCTCAAACTCTTAGGCTGACATTGACTTTCTAGCTCACATTCTGAAGGAGTTGGGGAGCTATGGCTGCCCCCAGCATGGGCAAGGTCCAGGCTTATGTGAGAGGGGAAAGCCAGTGAAACTATGACAGTAGTTAGATTTTTCAAAGGTCTAAGTCTGCCCATTATCAATTCATTTGCATGAAGCACTGGCAAGCTTCTCTGCAAGAAGAAAACGCTTTACTTTCTGAAATTCAGTTTTGTGTAAAAGCTATGGGTTGAGTCTTTTCAAATTTCTTGAATGCTTCATATGAAACAACAAAACTGAGCACTGTCAACAGAAAAGGAGCATTTTGAATGCATCAGTTAGTATACAAGCACATTTGAGAAGCAGACATAAGAAAAGGTCAAATCGGAGGTTCTCTTAGCATGCTCCAAACTCTCAGATGAACGCCTGTGTCACCATAGCAAGCGATAGACTGCTGAATAGCACAAACCTGCATTTCACATCCTTTCATCTCCTATAACAAAAGCTAATTAAATATTCCTACATTTGGCTGTTTTGTATGCTTTTAAACTTTCAAAATAATTCCCTTCAGCCCTGAGGACTACTGAAAAAAATGCATTTATGACTATAAAAATTCTGCTAGAAGTCACTATGGTTAATTACAGTAAAACAATCTTTGTGATTGGTATCATGTATAAAGTTAATTGTCTCATTAACCTTAGGCATTTCAATCTAGTCCCATTATAAATGAAAATCAAAATAAGAACCAGAGATGAAAAATAAGTAATGACTCAAAAGAGTGTACATTCCTCGTTGTGATCATTGCAATTGAAATTTATGTCTCTTTAGGTTTAAAAGTAAAACGTTATACAATGTCAAAATGATATTTTGATAGAGAACTGATCTTCCTGTGAGTGGCATCTTAGGAGATCCTACCAGATCTCAGATTTCTATAGATCCTTATCTTCAACATTTTCATGTATAGGCAAATTGAAAATTAAGTAATTACTTGAAAGAAACAACCCCCTTTCAAAATCTGAGCAGTCCTCGGGCAGCTAATAGAGGATTTCTGGAAACTTCTTGTAGCATCTGTGTTCACTAGGCGGCCTGGGAAAGAATTTAAAATGTCTAGACTCAATGGTCAAGACATGATGGAATGACAACCATTGGTAGCATTCAGAAGCAATATAATGTATAGGCAAAGGTTAATCCATGCTGTCACCAAAAGCTTAAATCTGAAATCTGTGGTTATGAAGACGATTTAAGGAAGCAAACTATGAATACATAATGGAAGTTTTCTGGAAGAAGTAGAGTATGCAATTAGAGCAACATATACCTCAAGCTAAATAGAATCATTTATGTTTATCACACTTGTGCTTATTGACGTGAAAATTATGTTGAAAAACAATAGCATAGGTTTCAGATGGCAAACCTATCATTAATTGAAACCTTTTAAATTGAATAAATACCACGTTATATTTACCTGTAGGTGGAAAGAAGTAAATGTTTTGGTTTCCATTATCTCCATAGTGTCTTACTAGGTAATTGAGTTCTTCAGTCTCATAGATGTTGTCAATACTGAAATGTTCAATTTGGCTTACTATTTTCTCATGGGAAAAAAATGTACTTATTTAATGCATCACAATCTTATCCATCGCCCCAGTGGCTTTCATTATATCTGCCCTGCCCCTTGCAATCTCCCCTGCCAAAGCAAAACAAAATTTAAGAGGAAAACCAAAAGCCAAATCAAACAAACAAAGCACAACAAAACAAAACAAGAAAGGAGAGAGAGAGAAAGAGAGAGAGAGAGAAGAAAAGGAAGGAAGGAAGGAAGGAAGGAAGGAAGGAAGGAAGGAAGGAAGGAAGGAAGGAAGGAAGGAAAGTAGAAAGAAAGATAAAGAAAGAAATCCCATTGTGGAAGCTTTGGTGAAGCCCTGCGAGTCACAGATATTTCAGTATTTATTCTTTTTGTGTTTATTTGCAAATGCTTATTGCCATGAGACTCTGGTCTGTTTTGTAACCTCTGTCCTCTGTTACACCCTGAACGATATGCAGGGAGGTGGTGGGCTCCACTCCCCTCCCCACCCCCCGGACTTCCCACCATTGTTCTGTGTCCTGCAGATCCAGAAGTTTTGATTTCTAGGTTCATCCCCTTTTCCTGCTCTAACAGATCATAGACAAGGTGAATGTTGCAAGAGCCAACTCACAGGCCCAGTGTCAGCTGGACTGATTCACCAGCCAGATTTCCCCAATTGTCGCCCTCCACCACCAACCCCCCTCCCCCAATGCATGTCACCAGCACACACACTGAAAGCTCTCCAGCATTGCACTGGCCAGCCCATGCAACTTGTTCTCCTGCTCTCAGGCACTAAGTTCAGCTCACTCCTGCTTACACCACCAGGGCTAACTCTACTGTTTTACCCAGGTGAGGAATCTGGCTCACCTGCATCCCTGAGAACAGGCTTAGATCTAGCGTGGTGCTTTGGCAGGTTTCAGGGTTAGCTCTGTGTCCGGCAGCTGATGAGGGACAGGGCTTAGCCCTTTCACTCTTGTGATCACAGGACCAGCTCTCTTACCTGCCACAGAAAGCAATGGGTGGCTGGGTAGGTCATGCTACCAAATAGAAGATGGAGGAACAGGGTCAGCTATCTTACTCTCATGCCCAGAAGGTTGGTTTATCTCTAGCATCATCTATAGGATCGGCTCTAGTATACTGTCCAGGCAGGATGCAGGGCGTGTTCGTCCATGTGTTACATTCAGAAAGGAAGAGAAACACTTTTCCACCTCTCTGATACCAGGGCCAGTTCTCTCAACTGTCATGGGTAGCAAGGGGTTGTGGCAAATGTTTTTACTGGTAATAATAATTATATATAATAAACATATCTATATATATTCATCTGGTGATGAGGGAGCTTTATTGCTTACATTGCTACTGAGCCAATCAATAATATTTTTGTCAAGAGATACATGCAGACATGCAGCTCCAACTATGCATATGTACCCAAAGAGCCCAAAGTCACTGTGCTGTGAGATCCAGAAGCAGATCCTGCCTTCCTGATGTCTGTCCTGAGAGCAGGAATGCAGAGGCTATTGCATCTAGACTCCAATAAGTAAGGGTAGAGTACTTGCCCAAACCAAGTAAGTATATACTAACAGTTAATGTGCCCTGCAAAGGACTCTACCATGCCTACATTTATTAAGTGCTATCCTTTCCAGTCATACCAATATCTAAATTAAAAAACAAAAACAAAAACAAAAATGATATGGGCTATGTTACTCTCTTGAAAATATATCTCTGGTAGATGTTCTGGGCTGTGGAACATCAAGAAAATAGGACTTCTTTTTTGTGGTGATCTTAGTTAAGGCAGTGAGAAGAACCCTAAGATCTACTCCAAATATTTAAAGGATTATTCTCTAATGCAGTTCATCCAAAGCCATGTTCATAAGAGAAACCCAAGCCAACAAAGGCAGGCAAAAGCCAGATTCTGGGACCCCGATCCTGTACTAAGGCATTTAATAACAATATAAAAGACATTAAGAAAACACTAATTGAAAACCACTAAAGTACAGTATCTTTATTTTATTTTTTTAATAACCATAGCCATCTGCTTTTTTCTAAAGAAGCAAGAGAATTTACACAAGGGAGTTTGACTCGTTAGAACTTACATAAAGAATTTTGGCTAGTTAAAGGATTTTTCTTAAAAGATGAAAAATCCAGTCAACCAAAGACATCCTCCAGGGAATAATAGGAACAACCAGAGATATGTTGAGTTATTTTTGTTTGTTTGTTTTTGTTTTTCTTTATTGGGTATTTTCTCAGTCATGGAGCGCGGAAACTGTTACTCTGAGGACAAATACCCTGGACAAAGTAATACATAAATGTGAGCTCAATGATCTAGTTGGTTGTTGATGCTGTAGAACTGATTTTATACTGTACCAATACTTCCTCAAGTTGTAAAAGAAATAGTTTTAGAAAGTCTGCTGTGTTTCCTGGTTATCAAAATCTTTGTCAGGGCTGACATATCTTAATAGATAAAATCCCTTGCTGTCCTTGTAGATCATCCAAGTTTGGTTTCTACTACCCAGATAGTGACTCGCCCTCATTCATAAAGCTAGACCCCCAAAATCTGAAGCCCCTTCGTTGATTTTGCAGGCACCATACATGTGCCTGGAATATACAAATACATTCAAGCATCTATATTTACAGTCACATACTATAGGTGGATTTTTTCTTTGTGCCTCCAACTCACAATGACACAGAGACTAGTAACTATGAAAGCTCGGTCTTAGCTGAGGCTTGTCTCACTAGTTCATACAACTTAACCCATTTAAACTAATTTGAGCTCTGTAACTTTATCTCTGTACTGCACATCCTGCTTCCTCTAGATCTTGCAGGTGATGCTGTCTTCTTCCTCCCAAAGATCTGCATATACCTCCTGCCTAGCTACTGGCCATTCAGCTTTTATTGCACCGACCACAGCAATACATCTTCACACAGTGTAAAATATCCCACAACAATACCGTAAATGTTTAATCTTCTGGTGTGCCACACTCTCTTTGTAGGCATGGACCACTCTTGGGTCATATTTTCATCCCATTCCACTCTTTTCCCTTTTCAGATTCTGTAAATCTTTCTTTCTTACTAACTGTAAGATTATGAAATTCTTCATCACAGCACTTCATCAATCTTGTGGATCCTGGCCACTTAGAGGACTCATTGAAGAAAATAAAATGTATAAAGAATAAAATCTGTTGTGAAAAGGCTGCCTATGGCTCATCACATCTGTGAAATAAGGGATCTTAATTGTTTTCAGGGACGAGCACCATGGACTTTTCACCAAGTTCATCAGTACCTAATTACTGTTCTTTACATCCTTGACTTTGAGTGTGCATTTCTTTGAAAACCTACACTTAAAAGGAAAGCATACTAAAACTGTCTGTAAATGTTATAGATTTATTTCTTCCTATTTTTCATCTTTTCTTTTCTCTTCTTTTCCTTACTGGTTAGATTTTTTTCAACATATCACAACATGTCTTCTGGGAAGAGGGAACCTGAACTGAAAAAATGCCTTCATCAGAAAGGACCATAGGGATTGTATTGGTTGAAGTGGAAGAATCCAGCAAACTGTGGTCAGTGTCAACCCTCACAAATAGTTCTGGTCTGTATAAGAAGGCACACTGAGCAAACAGAAAACAACACCGCACCATGGTCTCTGCTTCAGTTCCTGCCTCCAAAGTCATGCTACAAGTTCCTTCATTGACTTCCTTGTTAATAAACTATTTACTATACCACCCCAAAAGCTCATTCTGGCATAAGCTGATTTTGCTCAATGTTTTATTTCAAAAATAAAAATCAAACTAAGACATTCTCATAAGTGTACAAGTTTCTGATTCTAAGAGAGGAAATATATTAAAGCTTCTTACAGTGAATAATAATCGTGAATAAACCCAATTCATTAGATATCATTCTCAAACAAAAGAAAGAAAAGTATCACTTCTGGATAATGAATTTTTTTTTTTTTTTTTTTTTTTTTTTTTTTTTTTTTTTTTTTTGGTTTTTTGAGACAGGGTTTCTCTGTGGTTTTGGAGCCTCTCCTGGAACTAGCTCTTCTAGACTAGGCTGGTCTCAAACTCACAGAGATCCGCCTGCCTCTGCTTCCTGAGTGCTGGGATTAAAGGCGTGTGCCACCACCGCCCGGCTCTAGATGATGAATTTTGTTTAGCATTTTCTCAATATATTATGTCACTTCCCATTTCTTTCTGGGCATTTGGTTATGTGAAGTCATTTTCTATATATGTCTACTTTCATGATAAGGTTTAATCTGCTTGCACATGTTTTCTTTTTCTGACACTCTATGGTTGTGTTATTATTGAGCCTTATCTTATTCAAGCAGATTATTCTGCACACCAGTAGTACTCTCTAAATAAGGGAGTTCACTCTTTTATTTTAATTCCCTAGTGGAAAATCAATTAATCACTGAAATACACATTTGTTTCCCTCTGAGTTAGTCAGTGCTTGTCAGCAGTTCAACTTACAAAGCATAAGTGAACAGGCCTAGCATGTTTACAAATCCTATAGGCACAGTAGCATTTTAAGAATGCACGATGCAGGTAAAGCACATGATTAGTGTTGTATATTGTTTTATATTACACTGCATTTATATTGTCATGCAATCAATGTAAATGCACTCAGACTACCAAAGGTCCTATAGAATCCTCTGAATACTGAGAAGTCTTAATTTGCTCAGTTCTTGTCACTATGCTTGAACTTCTCTTAAAGGTTATTAAATCAACCAGTAACACACAAAGGCATCTCAATATTGACTACAAATCATCCTAATTGATCTAGAAAAATAGAAAAGAAAATGTCTGTTTAAGAAGATGTATGAAGAAATGAACATGTTAGATATCAAAGCACGGCCAAACCTTATAAAATGCAATTAAGATTTGCAATGACATTCATGTAATTAGCTTATTAGGCTCCTAAAAATAGTAGGAATATGATTAAATGACAATTTCATGTATTACTAAATTATCAAACAAACAGAGCAAACATAGAAAATGACTTTAGTAAAGAGATGATAACAAGTATTATTTGTTGCAAATAACTAAAGCAAATATGTAATGCAAATATATAGATATTCTACTTAATAACATAATGAAGGCACACATGGAGAATGATGTATTATCTTAAACTTTGCATATCATATTTAACAATACCTATACACAGAATTTAAAGAGTTCATAAATTAGAATCAAATTGATTTTAAAAAGGAAAATATGAATACACAGCTTCAAGTTTTGTGTTACTTCTGTAATATTTAGTCAGAATCAGATAACAATAAATATGCAATTATTTCACATAAAATATTAAATGAATGCACATATACAGAGCTACTTCTTAAAGCATGCAACAATTTCCAATTCATTAAATGAGATAGAAGAGAAAATGGAGCATTCTATTCAAGAGCTCTATTAAAATTCTTATTCTCAAATTTATCTAAACCCCATCTCTCTAAGTAATCAACATGATAATTATTTCAAGAATCCTGCTTTTTGGTAATTATCTTTAGAAGGGCTGATGCTTAAAATAAATGGATAGTATCAGCCATATAAATGCTTATGGTATATTATTATACTTTAAAATTTTATTCATTGCAATTTTGTACAAGCCAGTTGCTTATAATTTGCTGTAATTGCTCCTCAAATAGAGCATTAAGGTTTATGGCTTCATATTTTCCTTGACTAAAAGGTTTTATTACCATAACAATGCATAGAAAATGGAAATATTGATAACCATAACCTCTAAGCAATGTTTGCTTATTATTTAATGTGGAGATGTGCAGCTTAATTTTAAATGAATCAGAAAGTGCCAAGGCATATTTTTTTCTCTTTTTAACATATTGTTTCTGTCTTTAAAATCTTAGAATTTAAGAAAAACATTTCATTTCTTATGCATTTTTGATTATAAAAGGCAGGGTTTCTGTTATTAACTGAGATAAAGAGAATGATAATATAAATTAAATATTGGTTTCTTATTTTTAGACCAACTGATGCCCTTTGCATGAGTGTAGAAATTTATAGTCAAGACCGGTTCTATTAGGATTGAGACATAAAAGGAAAAAAAAAAAACGGTTTTTAGTGCAGAGGGAAATGACCTTTTACAATATTAATAAATACTCTCTATACTTACTATATATCTTTGAACTATAATGTTGGAAATATAGATTGTACACTTAAATCATGAGCTTCTAGCTTCACACCAAATTTGCACCATTCGACATTATCACAAATGTGTCCAGATTTTTGCAACATCTGGCAAATTCTTAGCAATTAGTTTTAGGCAGACTGTGGTGCCTCTAGTCTCAATTGCACAGTCCACGAACATGCACACATTATGATTAGTAATGATTTATTCAATGATGAAGTCATTCATCTTAGTCTGTTAAAGCCTAGAACTATGAGAGTTGACACTTATGATTTGTGCTGTAGTTTGTTTGATAATATCAAATTCTGTCTAAATGTAAGACAAATAGAGATGAAGACACAGAAATAGTTGAGATGAGTATGATGTTACAGAGAAACATACTCAGTAAGACATTTTTTGACGCCATTGGATAAAATAATGAAATTGTATCAATGATTCCAATTATTTTTCAAAACAGATAAGTACAGTGATTAGAATACTCTGAGGGATCTTGCAAATTTTAATTAACTCACTTCTATCATCGATTGACTGGACATGTCCTGTCATCTATAGAGTGCAACATTTCTGAACAGTGTATAAAGAAATTCACTTTTGATAAATGCTAGTGATTTTTGGAAAAAGCTAAACTGTGATCCACAGTTTGCTACTTTCATAGGTATTAAAATCTCTTTCTCATACCCTCTAGCCTATCTAGTGTCTATTTGTGCTCAATACCTGCAAGGTGGCTTCCATAGCAATTTAGAGAACTTTTGAGCTGACTATTGTTATTTGCATTTATTTTGACTAGCTACCAGTTCTATACTCTTCCATTGGCTTGTCTAGATGAGAAAGCACACAGGAGTCTCTCTGATAAAGGTAGAGCTTGACTGTTTTTAAATTCATATTGCTGCCAAAGATTCATTTCTCTCTTTTAGTAGTTGACTTAGAATATGCCAAACTGAGCTTCTCTTTAATTTAATGACCTCATATCTTCACTTTCCCCCCTCAATTTTGTGTAAGCTATTTATAGAGACGCTGTTATGTAATTTCTATTTGTTCTTTATCTCTAAGAAGATTGTATCAATTACTGGTTTTCCTTAGACATTTTCAGTCCTGGATTATTCCATGATCATTATCACTACTGTTGCTAACGTTGTCTCACAATTTTGATACAGTGGTAGATGATGAGGGAAGAGAGTACATATCAGCTGAAACTTGAAGCTGAGATTGTGGAATAATTACCAACTTCAATATTATGAATGCCAAGAATTTTTAAAGTAGCACCCAGGTATATTTCTAGACACTGCTAACTGAAATTTTAGGATATCCAAGGAATGTTTCTAAACTGAAAATGCAATATTGAAATTCAAGTCATTGGGAAACCACAAGGACATAAACCAATGGAAAAGAAATAGTCTGAGAAACAGCAAGATGGATCAGTGGGTAAAGGCACATGCTGCCAAGTTTGGCAAGCAGAGCTCTATTAACTAGCAAATTGAGAAATAACTCCTACAATTGATCTCTGATCCCTATATCCCTATATTTAAACCTTGAAATTTGAAACCAATATATTATACAAATATGCATTCATAGATATATACACAGAATACACAAGAGAGAGAGAGAGAGAGAGAGAGAGAGAGAGAACAAAGAGAGAGAATTAAGGTTAAGGTCATAATAGAAAGTTGTACTAGAAGGCAGCACTACTGACCAAGTTTAAAATCATAAGTATAAGGTGGTAAGAGCTTCTTCATTCAACTTATCACAAAGGAAATTATAGTCAATGCTTCAGGGAAAAATATGCATTTGCTTCTTCTCATTTGCTTTTCATCTATTCTACTAAGGATTATAAATACAATTTTTATTAAAGAGAACAAATATACCAAGAGTCAAAAACTCCAGTATGCAAAGTAGGATCTCAAGAAAATCTATTGAAGAGGAACTATTAATGCCCCTCGAGGAGCAATGTGTTCATGATTGATTTACTTCTAGATCTTTTCAAATACTTTTCTGATGTGTTTTTGTGGATTGCCATCATTTGTAGAATCGCAGTACTAATTCTACTCATTTTCTATTGTTGAACTTTCTGATGATTCTATATTGTATGGACAATACAGAAAAGAAGATGATTGATAACTAAAATAAAGCAGTCTTGTGAGCCTCTGCCATAGGAGTAGCCATTTTCCTGCTAGGAAAGGTTGTCTGGGATTATTTGCACAGGAACTATATTGTATGCACATCTTCAGAGGATCTATTGAAATACAAGAATAATGGTCCAACTTGATTTTTTTTTGTTGTTTATGATTGTTCACATTTCTAAATCATAGTTGAAAAGTTCTTTTTTCTTAGTTTCATACAGCAGTGAATATATTGTCAATAGGTCATAAAAATTCTTGCAACTCCCTTCCCTTTCTATTCTTCTGCCATGCAATTCATGTCAACATAGTCAGTGAATGAGACAAGTTAGACACATTACACGGGAGACGAATTCTCCAGGGCTATTGATAGCCTTAGGGCAAGGTGTTCGATATCCTGACAGGTGCTTTTCTTACATTAGACTTTTCCTGTGAGTCATATTCTTTTTAGATACTCAGGAACAGAGGCAGAGGTTCAGATTGAGTTTTAGATTGCTATCAATATAAATAACAATTAACTCTTATGTCAGCCACTAGAAAAAGCATAAATGCAGAATTTTGGTGTTTTAAAACTGAATGAAAACATATGCCTTTGGGATGAATGATGCTACTTCACCAAATATTACAGTCAAATGAATATTTTTGCAAGGTCATTAAAATTCTTTACATGAGAATGAGACAGACTTCTAATTTTGGCCACAGTTTACCTGTGACAAACAGTGTCTTTAGAATTTAACTTGAAGTGAATTTAAGACATTTTCTGATACAAATCTATCTCCAACTAAGGCACCACAGAATTTTATTTATTTATTTATTTATTTATGTGTGCATATATGTATATAATATATATATTGTCAGTCTTTTCAAGGTTCAAGATTAATACACCTATAATAAAAGAAAAACTTTTAGAAACAATACAGTATTTACACAATAATAATGAAGAGTTAGTTGGGAAAATCAACATTTTTGGAGAGAGATAGCATTAATTTAACAGACAAAATCCAGTCAATATTGAGGGGTACTGAGACATTATCTGAAAGAATTCATGCTGCTTAATCAATAATCAGAATCTCTTGAAAAGTTATGATATATTAAAAGATAAGGTATCTCTCCGGGAAGGTAATATGCATGGCATCAAAATTATGTTTAAGGATAAAACATTGTTTATTGGACAAATTTCATACCTTAGAATCCTCAGTGAGGGCATTAGAACAGAACACTAGATGGGAGATTCAGATTTTACAAAAGGCAGTAGGAAAAACATTTGAAAACATTGAGGAAATTATCGAAACTGATGAACAAGGACAGACGGTACAAGGAGAGAATTTAGCCTCACCAGTATATGCCAGTCTCTGGGATGACTTACCCAAAGTATTAACTGCTTATCCAGTTATTTCCTTGGAAAGAATACCTGGCACAAAGTACTCTAAGGTAGTCAAAGAATATACATGGGGACCAATACATATGAACAAGTTAAAAGAAATCAAACAAGCAATAGTAGCTTATGGACTACATCACCATTTGTTAGGGAAATGATGAAAACATGGGCTTCAAGCAATAAGACTACACCACATAATTGGCTTAAATTAATCTCAGTAGTCCTAGAAGGACCTCAGCTGTGTTGGAAGTGTTATTGGAGAGAAGAGGCATAAAATTTAGAACAACAGGGGAAAGCAAAAGGATTTAGATTTCCCAGGATCAAATTCTTGGCTAGGCCATTAATTTGATCCTCAGGACGAGGTTCTCTATGACAAATGCACCACGTCCCTATGTAGTACAGCAACATTAAATGCTTGGGACAGGATTCAAGCTCAAAGGAAAGAGAATTGAATCTTATACTAGGCTTAAAGGGGGTCAGAGAGAACCCTTTAGTGACTTTATACATAATCTAAGACTGTACAAGTAGGAGTAACAGACCCAGAAGCTAGACATACACTTATTGAATCTTTGGCTTTTGAAAATACCAACTTTAGAATGCAAGAAGATTCTTGGACTTTTAAAGGTCAAATCAGCACTAATAGATGAATGGATCTTGCATATAATGAATGTTAAACTTTTGACTATAGTTGGGTAGAAGCAATTTCTAATAGTATAAGGAGACACCAAAATGCCAAATATTTTAATTATGGTAGAATAGGACATATAAGAAGGGACTGTAGACAAGGATTTCCTAGAAATAATGTCTCTTCTAAGTATGGCAAGAATAGGAGGACTCAGCCTTCTGGTATAGATTAGAGGTGGGAAAGGTTGACATTGACTCAATGAATGCAGGTTGAAAAAAGACAGACAAAACAAACTGATGCCATTGGTAAACTCCTTGGAGGGCCTCTCACAGGCACCCATGACAAACAAGGTCCAATTATTCCCAGTCACTGTGAAGAACATGTCACATGAGGAAAATTAAAAAATCCAGTTCCTACAGTAAAAACTCATACTGTTCTGGATGGTGGAATAGACATGGAGGATTAATAAAAATTTCCAGTATGAAACAAGAAACATATATTTTGGAAGACTTCTATAATTGGTCAAAGACAAAAGCTAGGAGTACGTATAAACAATATTGTAATAGAGGGTTTGACTGACATGGGTGTGGATGTGAGCATCATTACTCCAGAATCTTGGCATCTAAATTGGCCTCTTCAAAAGGCAGATATTCAGTTCCTAGGAATTGGAAACCTATCTCAAGTGAAACAAAGCATGAGATGAGTTGAATGCATAGGGCCAGAAGGATAGAGAAGAAGGCTGAAGCCTTATGTAGCCAGTATTGCAGTGAATTTATGGGCTCATGAACTATTGCAATGGAATACCCACATTAACATTTCTGCAGTCCCAGAACTCATGTTTCTGTGTAGGATATTATAAGATATTATAAACAAAAGTCACCAGCCTTTCAGGCTGTATAAGAACAGAAAGCAACTAGCAAACGTTCGGAGGTACTAATGTCCCTTCCTTTAAAATGGTTAAATGAGAAACTAATATGGATTAAACAATTGCCGTTAACAGAAGAGAAACTGTGGGTTTTAGAATGGCTGGTATAGGAGCAAATAGGTCTTTCACCATATTAAGGAATCTACCGGGTCATGGAATTCTCCTGTATTTGTTTTTAAAAAGAAATCTGGAAAATGGAGAAGAGTGATAGATTTAAGAGCTGTCAAAGAAGTAATAGAAGCTATTAGCCCTTTACAATCTGGAATTCCTCTGTCTTCCATAGTACTAAATGGATGGCTTCTTACAGTCATTGATTTAAAAGATTTAAAAGATTGTTTCTTCACTATACCTTCATAATAAAAGGACAGAAAAAAATTGCCTTCACAGTGCCTTCTTATAATATTTCTCAGCCTACTAGGAGAAACTGTCCTCCCACAGGGAATGCTCAATAGCTTCACTGTGTGCCAATACTTTGTAAAACAGCCATTGTAAATAATACATAAACAATTTACTAAATCTATATTTTACCATTTCATGGATTACATTTTGCTATCAGATTCAAATGTAGATGATTTAGAAAGAATGTTTAAAGAAGTAAAGGAAGTTTTGCCTAAATGAGGATTACAATTTACTCCTGAAAAAATACAAAGAGATTTTTGTCAATTACTTAGATTACAAAATAGGTTTACAGAAAATTAGAAAACAAAAGACACAAATTAGAAGAGACTGATTGCAGACTCTAGCTGACTTTCATAGATTGTTAGGAGAAAATTTCCAGTTTACAACTGGTTGTTGGGATAACCCCTGATCTAATAGTTTATTTAACAAAAAGTTTAGGTGGTAACAAAGACTTTAGTTGTCCCAGAGAATTAACAGTTAAAGTGGAAAAAGAATTGACAGTTGTTGAAGAGAAATTACAAGCAGCCTATGTAGACAGAGTAAATTCAAATCTTAATTATATAATAGTCATATGCCTTCCAGAATTTTCACTAGAGAAATTTTAATGTAAAGGGATGTTACTATCTTATAATGGATCTTTTTACCACATAAACCAAGTAAAAAAAAATTAAAAACATATGTGGAAAAGCTCTCTGAATTAATTATAAAAGGAAAATTGAGACTTTGTCAATTAGTAGGTATAGACCCAGCAGAGATTATAGTGCCTTTTAGTACTGATGAAATTAAACAGTTATGGGTAAACAATGAACCATGGCAAAGAGCTTGTGCTAAGTTTTTGGAGAAATTAATAGTAATTATCCCAAAAGTGGTAGAATTGACCTTACGAAGAGAACTACTTGGATTCTTCCTCGACTTGTATGTGACATACCAATAACTGAAGCTCATAATTTTATACTGATGCAAATAAATCAGGAAAGACAGGTTACATATCAGAAAATTAAGTAAGGTGGAACAGAGCCCTTATAATTCTGTCCAAAAGGCAGTGTTATATGTTATTCTTGTGGTACTAAGAGATTTTAAAGAACCTATCAATATACTTACTGGTTCACAATATGGGGATGTTCTATCGGGAACTCACCAAGGCCAGCTGGCCGGGGTCTGAAAAAGCATGGGACAAAACCGGTCTCGCTGAACATAATGGACAATGAGGACTACTGAGAACTGAAGAACAATGGCAATGGGTTCTTGATCCTATTGCACGTAATGGCTTTGTGGGAGCCCAGGTAGTTTGGATGCTCACCTTAATAGACCTGGATGGAGGTGGGTGGTCCTTAGACCTCCCACAGGGCAGAGAAACCTGCTTGCTCTTTGGGCTGAGGAGGAAGGAAGACTTGATTGGGGGAGGGGGAGGGAATGGGAGGTGGTGGCGGAGAAGAGGCAGAAATCTTTAATAATTAAATAAATTAATTAATTAAAAAAATAAATAGCAAAAAAAAAGAAACTACTGAAGTTATACTAGATGATACAGAATTAACTTCATTATTCATTCAGTTTCAAGAAATAACCAGGAATAGGCTTTGTCCTATATAAATGACACATATCTAATCTCATATGTATCTGCCAGGTCCTCAAGCACAAGGTAATGCAGAAATTGATCAATTATGGATTGAAAGTTTGCTGACAGCATCAGAATTTCATAAAAACATCATGTCAGTAACCAAGGTTTAAAGAAAGAGTGTTCTATTACATGGCAACAAGCTAAGGGGATTATAAAGAGAAGTTCTAATTGCTCTTTCCGTAACCATATACTTTTACCTGTAGAAAGTAACCCAAGGGTATGCAAAGGAAGGAGATCTGGCAGATAGATGTGTTCCACTTTAAAGAATATGAAAAATTAAAATATGTACACCATACCATTGATACTCTTTCAGGCTTGTCATGCTTTATAATATAATAAGCAAAAAAGTGTTGCATTTTTTTCAGACACATATACTTGGCCATTATCTGTCTTCATTTGTGCAGGTATACTCATGAGGGCCATAACTTCTAATATAAAGCATACTACAGGTATAACAAACAATCTTACAGTTCAGGCAGTTATAGACATATCAAAAAAGTTATAGAAAGAACTATAAAGGATATGCTGAACAAACAGAAAGGTATAAAAATATCCCCAGAATAAATTGCATAATGCTTTATTAACCTTGATTTTTCTTAATGCTAATGAGAAAGGAACAGCAGCAACATAGAGACATTGGATAATAGAAAAAAAAAACAAGTGAATTAAATCAGCTAGTGTATTTCAAGGATGTACTCACCTCACAGTGGAAACCAGGGGATGTGCTGTATTGGGGAAGGGGTGTTGCTCTTGTTTCCACAGGAGAAGAAAAGTTATGAGTGCCATCAAAATTGATGAAGATTGAGTTTAAAAAAGAGAAACCTCTTGAGAAAGAGAAATGACAGCCTATCCACAGAGGTGACATCCATACAGGTGATAAGGAAACCTTATCATAAGGGTTGGGGCAGGGTTCTGTTCTTGCCTTTCAGGAAAATATGCGTCTTCAAAAGGTCAAGCAATCCTGGATATTTGGATACCTGAAGAGGAAAAAAATAATTATTCAGAAAGGATTACCAAGCAAAAAGTTATATGACTTATGAGGACAGGTAGTTATGTAGAACATGTTATTTAAGTGACTTAGGATTCTGTTGATGTGAGACACAATTGTTCCTGGCAACACCCATCTATTCCTGAGAGAATGTTGAGCACCAAAAACATTTCCTTGGGAGATAGTTTTCTTCTTGACACAACTGGCCTTTGGTTAAGGAACTGCCCATGCCTCAACCTGAACATTCACTTGCATCACAAAACTATGCTTCATCATCCCAAAACACTGGATAATTCTTTCACAATCTTTGCTGAGTTAGTTTTTGCTTAAAATTAAAAAAGTATAGCTTGTATGTTGTAGTTAGGCACTTCCTATATTCCCTTCTTGCAACATAATGTGTCATACATAAAGACACAACTCAAAATATCATGCAGTATTTTGTTGTTTGTAACTTGATTCAATACTGGAAGAAAGAAATACATTATTATTTAGACTACACAAACTAATTCTATTATCAAGCAAATTATCTCTTACCAAAATGTGCGAAGTCTTTTCTGACACTTTTTCTAATGAGACAAGAATTTATCTTACAAAAGAAACCAATAACAAACCAAATAAATGACTTTATCCAAGCTCCATTTGAGGAACCTGCCCGCATCAATGGGACAGGAGCCACCTCTATAAGCCTGAGCTCATGATAGGAAACGTGCTTCAGTAAAGATAGAGTTCTTGAATTCACCACATAAAAGAATTTCAGGACAAGTCAGAATGCATCATGTTAGCAAGAGATTTTAGCATGACTTTAACCAAAGTAGTTAGTAGTCTTAGGTCAAAAAGATTGCCAGAGGAGTTATGGAGTTATTTTTTATTGTAAACAAAGTTGATAATCTTGTTTCTAAGTGTCAGAACGTTACAGGTATACATCTGACAAATGTGTAAGTTTACACTAAAGATTCACATACCCCCAGGCCTCAATCATGGTTCCTTATTAGTTTAACATTTTATTTGAAAATGTCAGTATCTGTAAAGGAAAATGTCTCAGTGAATACAATCTTACAATAAATTTTGTGAACTCTGTTGGAGTATTTGGCACTCACCTGATGAGAGACTTAAAACATTCTCTAATGTCAGATTCTTTCCCTTCCATTTGTTCTGTTATGTAATCTATTCCCAAATAACTATTTTGGCATTGATACAAGAAGCTGAGCAAGTATAGCTTGGTGAGCCAAGAAGGTTTACTGAAATTATTTTCAGAAGCATCAGTAATCAGTTAACTAAAGGACATGGACAATGTACCAATGACTGCAACATTGAAGAAAAATAATCTTTCTGTCTCACTTCTCAAGCAATTTCACTTCTACAACTTTTTGGGGGTTGACATTGTAAGTATATTTCCAGATCATCCACTAAATACCTAGAAAACTTAGGATTGCATCTGGGGAGCCACTTTCTGGATAACCACTAACTGCCTGTAAATCCCAAGGGTCTCATAAACCCTTTCTGCTAGTACCTTAGCTATATAAATTCTAGATGAAGGATTGGCCTCATGAGCCTCTTCCTCTATCATGGGAGTGTTAATAGGAGTGATCTGATCTTATGGTGATCTCCTTCTACTAATCACATCTATTGAAGGCTCATGAGGGCATCACCCATGTCATGCACAGAGGACATCATTCTCCAAATTATTTCTTTATTTTTCCTCTGCCTTTCCAGTATGTCGCAAATGAAGATTCCCTAAATGAGCATATTTGAACGCTACTTCCAAGACCACATGTAATGTAAAAAGAGCCATTTCATAGAAAATTCCCACCAAGAGGATTTCCACTCTCTGTTGTATATCCCACTGCAGACTAGCACTTCTAAGATCACTAGCAACTGAGAAACAGGAGGCAGGAATCCCAGGTGAGAGCTCTGTAATTCTTTCCTCTCTCCTCTTTAGGGAGCATTAGTAGCTCCATCTCCATGGAATAAACCTGTTAACAAAGACTTGTGTTTCTTATTTCGTTGGGAAGGTGACTAGGATAAAAATTCTATAGGTCAGTATAATAACACATGCTTTATGATGTCCATCATCACGGTATGTAAGGAGAAATCAATTT
This sequence comes from Chionomys nivalis, assembly GCF_950005125.1. NCBI lineage: Eukaryota > Metazoa > Chordata > Mammalia > Rodentia > Cricetidae > Chionomys > Chionomys nivalis. The sequence continues at coordinate 27,108,524 of NC_080106.1, forward strand.
ACCCAAGCAAAGTCATCACTTCTATAAATCAAATTTACTTCACTAGAAAAAAAATCACTGCAGAAATGATTACATAAATTCAGATGATATATTATAATAGATTGAACTCTTAATCCAAAGCAATTAAACTCCATATGAGAAATGAAGGCAGAAACAACTGAGAAATGTGGATATATAAAGGAAAGACAGCAGACTCACTTTATGATACAACAATCTAAGTACTGTCTGGGGCAAACAGAAGCTAGAAAAGGGAGATAGTTCCATCTTTAAGTGTTCAGGAAATGCAAACAAGCCAAAATCTTGATTTCAAACTTCCTGTCTCTTCCCAAGGTTTAGTTGAAGAGTGGAAGGGGGGAGAATATGAGCAAGGAAGTCAAGACCATGAGGGGTTCACCCACTGATACAGTGTTCCTGAGCTAATGGGAGATCACCAACTCCAGCTGGACTGGTAATGAACAAACATGGAATCAAACTGGTCCCTCTGAATGTGGTTGACAGTTGGGGCAGACTGAGGGGCCAATGACAATGGCACTGGGATTTGTTTCTACTGCATATACTGGCTTTTGGGGATCCTATTCTCTTTGGATGCATACCTTACTCAGCCTGGATGTAGTAGGGAGGGCCTTGAACTTCCCACAGGGCAGGGTCCTTTGCCCTCTCTTAGGATTGGAAGGGGGAGCCTGGCGGTGGTGGCACACGCCTTTAATCCCAGTACTCGGGAGGCAGAGGCAGGCAGATCTCTGTGAGTTCGAGACCAGCCTGGTCTACAAGGGCTAGTTCCAGGACAGGCTCCAAAACCACAGAGAAACCCTGTCTCGAAAAACCAAAAAAAAAAAAAAAAAAAAGAATTGGAAGGGGGTCAGGGGGAGGGTGTGTGGGAGGGGGTAGCAGGAGTGGGAGGGAAGCAGGAGGAGGGGAGGAAGTGGGAATTTTGATTGGTATTATTTTTAAAGTAATAAAAAAACACTTCCTGTCTCTGGAGATCCAATAGAACATAATCCTTTTGTTTTAACTCACCTAATTTGTGATAGCTTTCTAGGCAGTTCTATGAAAATAACTCAGAAATTTAAGAGTGTATCTTAGAAGTAGTAGTCTTCATTAAATTGTGAGTAGTCTTTGGAATAGGAAAGGAATGAATTAGATTTGACTACACCAACTTGTGTATTTTACTTTTTAACTGCATAGTAAAAAAAAAAGATTCATTTTAATAAACAAGCAAACAAAAACAAAGAACATGTTAACGAACAAGGCAGAGATGGTACCTAGAGCATGTACATTATGATCCTAAGTCTAAAATGGTTTCTACTCTCTTATAGGATTCCTCTATAGCTGGGCATTGTTATACATAATTATCTGAATACAGTAGGAAATGCCTTCCTATTCTATCAGGCTGTTGAAGGTTAACCCAAACACCTACAATTCGTAATTGTTACAGAATAGAATATATTTTTCCTTCTACAAATACTAGAACACGACGTCTAAGAATATTTAATGCAATAGTTACCATGGTGCTGATGTAATTTAATTATTGCTCTTTTGTGAATAATTTATAAAAGAAATTGTTAAAAGATCAAACAGTACATTCAACCCATTACAGCTATAGAAATGATAAGTAGCTTTTTAACTGAAAATGTTCCATTCCTGTGGGGAGTGGATTACCTTTTATAAGTTAAAATTTAATTATGGTATTGAGTATATAAGTGTTTCTTTAATATATTACTATGTTCCAAAAGTTAAATATGTCAGAAATATTTTGCCTTTAATTTATATCTCTGACCAGTCACTTCGCAAAACTGAGTTACAAATTCAACAACATATTCCATAGCACTTTTTAAAATAGAAATACCCATGAATGTAAAACGTTAAAAAAAATATCTGTGTGGATATGAGAATGTATACTGTCCTTGGCAGGTTTAGTGTAGAAAACAAAAGAAGTCTACAAAGCTTGGAGAAGTCTACAAATTTTATACTATCCACTGGCTCTTTCACTATCTTTGAAAGTGGAAACTATCTCAAGAGAAATACTTTGTATTCCTAACCTCCAGCCTTGGAAAACAAAGATGTAGCACGAAGTTTTCAAGATTGTGTCTTTAGAGTGTTAAGTTCTGAAGGTTCAAGTCTAAATTAGCAATTAAATGAGCGAAATAGTCTGGATGCTGTTAGTGTTTCTGAAGAGAGCATTTGTACCTGTTGTCCAAACCAATTGAATTCTTTACTTCATTATTCTTTCTTTTCATTTTTCCATCTTTGCTTATTTATTTATTTTTTTAGTGCAAGAGGTTTTTTGGAAGGGGAAGAGATAAAGAGTAAAAGGCCCTTGGGAACCTTGGAGGCAGACAGACAAGAGGAAGAAGAGAGGCAAGATAGAAGAGCTCTGGGTTTTTATTATTCATGCTACATCTGCCATACAACTTTTGGGTTCCAAATTCATGAAAAAGTCATTTGCCTATGGCTTTATAGCCACCAGTATAGGCGAGAGCTAAATGTAGCTAAAGTCACTACCCTACCAGCTAGGTTTTCCTTTTTTTCTCTCCTGGTGGGTTCCTCTGAACCCCATTCTCAAAACTTCTGCTTATAAACTGAGTAGCTGCCTTTAAATCCAGTCAGACTTTTACTGGTCTATACAGCATCAATAACCCTCACATCACCATCATTGGCTGCAGATTTGGTGAGAAAATTGGTAATTCTTTAAGGGAGAAATTAGTTGAAAGGGAGAAGTGTATCCCATGTTAAAAAATAGGTAACAAAATTTCAATAGAGAAAATTATGTCTCTGTATGATTAGGTATTGCATGACTTAAAAATTGAACAAGTAAATGAAGGTATATTCAATTAACCAGGATTGACATACTGTTAATTATCATTTTGATAATCCTTGTTGTCATTTTGATAATAATGGCCTTTACCAACACAGAAGCTGTAGGTTTTAGAACAGCTGCTACAGCAGCAACCAAATGCTCAGCATATTAAAGTATTAACCAGCCCTTTGAATTCTCATGTATTTATTAATTAAAAATTTGGAAAATGGGGAATGCTAACAGATTTAAGAGCTATAACAAGGTGATTTACCCAATGTGCTCTTTACAGTCATGTATTCCATTGCTTTTCTATTACTTAAAAGATGGCCTCATATAATTATTGATTTAAAAGATTGTTTCTTTATTATACCTTTACAAAAAGACAGAGAAATTTGCATTCATGGTTCCTACTTATAATAATTCTAAGATTGCTGAGAAATATCAATAGAAGACTCTCCCATGGGGAATGTTAAATAGCCCTATGCTGTGCCAGTACTTTTTAAATCAGCCATTGGAAAGGATACATAAGCAGTTTCTTCAATCTGCATTTTGCCATTACATGGACAACATTTTACTCTCTGATTTAAATTACAAAGAATGTTTGAAAAAGTGAAGAAAGTTTTGCTTTGTGGAAGATTAAAAATTGTGTCTGAAAAATACAAAGAAGAAATTCTGTTAATTATTTGGAATATAAGATAGGTTTACAAAAATAATAGACCCCAAAAGGTACAAATTGGAAGAGATCAACTCTAGACTCTTAATGATTTTGAACGATAGCTTAGAGACATTTCCAATCTGTGGCCCACTATTGGAATAAAACCTGATAAACAAATTATCAAACAAAACCTTAGATGGTGACAAGGACTTAAATAGTCCTAGGAAATTAAACTGAAAGAGAATTGGCTCTGGTGGAAGAGAAATCACAGAAGGCATATGTGGATCTTGTGTGTTTCACGCTTAACCACATTCTAGTCATATTACCTTTCAAATATTCTCTTTTTAGAATTTTGAAATAGGTGGAGGATATTATCTTAGAATTGATCTTTTTACCACAAAAATCAAGTAAAAATTAAATATGTGGAAATAATTCTGAAAGAAAAATAGAGACTTCATCAATTAGCAGGAAAAGGCCCAGTAGTAATTTTAGTACCACTCACTAATGAAGAAATTGACAAATTATGGGCAGAAAGTGAAATATGGCAAAGAAGAGTCATGATATGGCACAGAAAAAAAAAAATTCCAGGACTATTTCACTGCCACTGATTTTATAATCTTTTGGTTTTATATGAACTCTTTAACAGCTTCACTTAAGATATAAATATTATCTCAAACTTTATAAGATTTACATATGTGTGTGTGTGTGTGTGTACTAAACTTTTTGTTCTGATTTTAGTGGTTATATAGAGTATTATTTCTAGAAAAGAGTTCCATCTACCTTCCTTTACACAATTTCAGGTTTGTGTCTCTATCAGTATTCTGCAATGAACCACAAACACATCTAACAGCAAGCGACCTTTGAAGTCTCCATAAGGAGGATGTGGCCTCACAACAACAATTACTCAAGGACTGTGATAGCATCACTAAGCTGAAAAGTACCACCTTTCTTCCTTTCTTCCTTCTTTTTCCTTCCTTTCTTCTTTCCTTTCTATCTCCTCTTTCTATTCCCTCCTTCCTTTTCCTCCTTCCCTTGTTCTTGACATCCCAGATTACTTGAAAACATTTTTTTTTGCTTACTGAAGTCTTCCTCAATTCTTTTTCTTAATTTTTTTCCAGAGCCTCCCTAAGCACTCAATTGACAAAACTGTATAATGAGAAGCAATTTGCATAACAATAACAACACAACTAGTTTTTTTGCTCCAAAAGAAATCCTGCACTCTTGACTTTAACTTAAATATTTATTACTATTTTTTATTATTTCTCTAACAAACAAATTCTAAAATCTTAGCTCTGATTATGTTCCCTAATTCTGTCTTAATTATTTCCAAACCCTGGCAAATGCCATAGGATAAGCTTATATACTTCTTGTGCTTAGGTCTTATGGACTTATTCTTAGTTGGAATTTTAAGATAGAAATAATTTAATATGTAGAGTAAACAAAAATTTAAGTGGAATGTGCAGTTCAATCCCATATTCAAAGGGGTGGTAACCAGCTAAATATTAAATCAGGTTTGTCAGGATTTTGAATTATGTGATTTTTTAAAATTTCAATGATCTTATTCAGCAAGAATACCCTGGAAATCTGCCTTATTCTAAGACATTGTGTTTAAAAGTTATCTAAAAAAACAAAGTAGTGATGCATTAGATTTCAAAGCTTACTTTTTAGAAGGTTGTTTTCTATGCAAAAAAAATAGAGGCACACATATATCCACTTTATTGTAACCTATATACTGAGTTATTTCTTCTGAAAATCCAGAATATCTCTTATTTGAATGTACCATCTCAATATGGTTTTTTTCCACTCTGGATTATTTCTATTTTGAATAGTATATTTGATACCATCTTGACAATGATTGTGGGATGTGAACTGAGTTCATACAATTTTAAGCAAATCTAATTAAACTGAAAAACATTACATACATCTCCTTGTTTTGGGATCAGAATGTGAGGAAACCAGGGGACCATGGCTGACTCTAAAGCGTCAGGAATTTCAATCATGGAACACACCTGCAGTTCTTTACAAACATGTGATACTAATGTAGAGAAATAAGAGAAAAAGAGAATCCCCTGTAAATCAGAGTATTAAACATCTAAGAAAATATAAGTAGAAAGTTGTATGAGAGGTAAAAGACCTAAGTGAAACTGAAAGAAATAAGAGAATCTGAAATTTTATTGGAACTGCTATAAGGTTCAATTTCTACTATAAAAATTGTAATAGAATTGAAAAAGAAGCATATCAATTTGCCAAAATATTAAGTATAATACAATAAATTAAAACCTGTATTAGGTAAAGCTATATGGTAGTGTTCCAACACAGCCAAGATCCCCAGTGTTTAGAATATATGTTTTATTGATTCCTGCATACATGCATATACATACAATCTACAATAGCATACTAATCACCTTCTCGAGCATGAGTAAAATTCCAAAGAGTACCTGCACAAAATATTAGTCAGCACATTGGAAAATATTCTTACATGTAGTATTGGGAGTAAAATCTTAAAATTATTCTGAGAAACTGTCTCTAGTTTCTTCATTAGCTACAATAGAAAGGTCAGTAGATAGGGAGATAGAAAGATGCACAGAAATAAATGATACTCATGTAACTACAGGTAGGCAAATCTAATTAAAATTTAGATAATCATATACACAGAAACACAACACACATACAGATACAAACATATGAACATGGCATACGTACATTTAAAACAAATCAGGGATTATATCTTTAGAAACTAATATTTATTTACATATTTTGTACCTGTCCAATTTTATTTTAGTAAAATTATGCATAATCACTTCAAACTGAAAAAATTTTGAGAAAGATCAAAAGCATTTTATTTACAAAATCGACATTATATTCAGGTGGAAAAGGCTCTGTCCTGCTCTATATGATGTCACAAATCTCTCAAATACAATACTGAAGGAAAAATTTAGATACACAATTTCATTCATAAACTTTAAATATATATGTCAATTATTATTCTATAATGATAATGGTTAGAATGATGGCACCATTCAGGGGCCGACTGAGTGGAGACAAGAAGAAGCTAAGTAGTGTGATGAAAGTAGTTTACATCTTATGCTTTTGGTGTCTGTGGGAGATAAGCATGCAAGTTTTTGATAAGCTATCAGCATAAGATGAGTTTTATATATTATGTGAAGCCTCATCTATAAAAGAGGTTTACCAAGTGTTATGGTGACTGATTCACCTATGAACTGTCAATCCCCCTCCCACAAATTTTGAAAAATAAAATTGATACATTGTAATATGTCCACAAGTGTGACGGACAGTTTCACGGGGATATATTAAGATGACTTGGGAAACATTAGAGACTATGAGAAGTCAGCTCTTATAGAATATGTTTCTTATTTGGTGTAGATCTCATTTCCAGTCTTCATTCAAAGTATGCTATCAATTAACTATTTAACTGTTCAGTGCCAAGCGGCCTACAAGGGGCTCAGAAATCAAAAGTGAGCAGAGACAAGGTACAGCTGTAAGGTGGGAAAACCTCCAAGTCCACCTGCTGCATTAGATCCTGTCAAAACTTCATCTTTTATTCCCACAGAATTAAGTAAGTATGGTACTATTGTCTCCTGCTATGCTTAAATATCCACAGAAACAATGATCAGTTAAAACCCAGTATTTACTGTGAATCATCTATCAACACGTCTCACTTCTATACCACTATTGCTGAAGATTTCAGGCAGAAAGAATATCTTCAAGACCAAGAAGGATAAATTTGTTGAGGGCAAACTGATTGATGGACGAATTCAAAAGGCCTGAGCTGAAAGTTTTAACTATCTTTATCCTGAATTTAAGATGATTCTAAACACTTAAGTAGCATAACTAAAAACTAACAGATGTGCTCTCAAAAATGAGAGTGTTTTCTGTTTCTGTGTTGTAGAGTTTTCATTTATAGAGACTATCTTTAAGAAGAAAACTGTTCAAGTTGTTGCAGTATGAGTCTAAAAAAAATCTAGGTAAGATGAAAAATCTATTAATCCTTCTCTCTACTGTCATGCAAACCACAGAAACCTAGAAGACCTTCTAAGCTGTCAAAAACTTCCAAATGATAAAAGAAAAAAATGATGAAAAGAAATGAAATTTTTGAACTGACCTTCTAAAACCAAAAATTCCTCTGGGATTTCTAGATACAAAAGAGAGGTTTTAGTACTTCTCCAAGAATACCAGATCACATTAACTTATTCAAATATGAGGTCAGTTCTCAGTGTTTAGGTTGGAAGCTCTCCCATCTGTGCCTTGATAAGAGGAAAAAAAAGCGGGAAATCACACCTTGGAATAAAATCATTTTAATCCTTTTCTTCCTTTTGATGTAATAAAAATAGTCTTGTCATGTAGCTATGATTGCATTTAATGGTTGTCATTTACAGAAATGGAAAAATGATATCTGAGCATAATACCTTCAAATATAGCTAATAGCTTTTTTTTTTTTTTACATAGGGAGAAAATACTTTTATTTTACATGAATGAGACCATTACTTCATGATGATCATTATTGAAAATTCAGCAGCTCTTTTATTACAGGATAATGATAGGAACAGCTCCATTTCTTTGCTGTCATTTATGTTAAAAATGGTAATCCAAATAAATCTATACTTTTAATGTTTGCTGTAACCCCATTATTTCTCAAACAAATTGTTGCCAAACGTCATGGCTAATTATTATCACTTTACCTGATTTTAAACTCAGATTTTAAGTGATAAAGCTGTCTTGCTATGTTGTATTTTGAGATGACCTAATGAATGAATGCTGTTTTTTTTCTTTCCTGTTAAGCATTTCTTAAGCACATAACCTGTCACTTCTCCACTAATTTGCTGTAATACTCACTGATAAGTGGACAGTAATTAATGTTAAATTACAATGGAATTTTTATGGAATTACAGGTGACATCCGCATCAAAACCAAATGAGTTCATCATGATTAAACTTATTACCATTTCTAATTAACCTTGTGTGCCCCTAAATGTTAACTGCACACCAAGCAAGTGTATATGTAGGCTGCAGCTTCAACAGAAAGCAAACCCTCGGCATCACACGGCCTTCAAAGAGATTCAGAAAGAATGTCACAGGCCACATTTAGACTCATTGGGGATGCAAAGGAAGAGGGGATGAAAACATCAACTCTAATCTGAGAAAAAGTGTTGTTCTCAAAATGAAAACCCAAAACAAAGCTTCCACAATTGAATTAATTTTACTGCCGTTACCACACATATGGAAAAGGCTTCTTTCAGGCCCGGCAATGACTGAAATTTAGAATTCTGCTTTGCTCACCAATGATCTATACATCACATGTTCTCAACTAGGAGCTGCAGAGACAGCTCATTGTTTATGTATAGTTGCTGCTTGTCCAGTGGACCCAAGTTTGCTTCACAGAGTTCATATGAGGCAGCCCAACGCTGCCTATGTCTCCAGTTCCGGAAGACTCAAGATATTTTAATACCTTTCAGTCACCCATGAACTTTGATGTGAGTGCTCTATTTCTCTCCTTCTCTCTCCTTTGTGCTCACCCGCATGCAGGCACACATGCACACACACTCTCTCACACACGCACTTGATTTTCTCTAATGAATGTTGAAAGATCATAAGCATGTCCAAAACTTTTTACCTCTTTCTTTGGGCCTAGAAGAATGACAAGAGAAGACATCTCATCTCTTACACACGTTTACTATAGATCTAGAACCAATACCAGAAATAACAGGCCAAGATGAGCAGTTTCACAGATTTCACACCCTTGAAAACAAAGATGCTGGTGTTTGATACACTACATTTTTTTTTTTGACGGACAAACTTAAAAACTAATCCTGTACAGTGTCTGTTACATTCACTCCAATTTCAGCTAGTGATTGAGTTTCCAGAAATATATGAGACTTTTCCAAAATGCAGCTTCAAAATATATACATTGTTTTTTGTCAAACTTTGATTGACAATAAACTAGGGACCTGGAAAAGTGTGCCCATAAAAACCACCCCATGCCAGTTAATATTCTTTAATTTCTTGTTTTGATACATGATTTTTAAGAGTTTATTATAGATTCAAATATGGTAGCTTGAAAGAGGAGCTGGGTGAGCTAGTCATCTTGGTTGGCACAACCACAGGGGTCCAGTTGCCTCCCCTCTGGTTCAGTTAAGTCCTCACAAGAAAAGAAACCAAAAAAGGGTAAGAGATAATGAGGATCCAGGAACCAGAATTCTCTCCTGGGTTTTTTTCTTCCAGCAAGAACAAAGAACATTCTTGAAACTGCTCTGAAATTTAGCTCATATGAAAGCCATGCAAAAATGTTGTTTTTTTTACTTATAAAAGAAATTCATTTTCTAACTCAGATATGTATTCCTGAAATAAATGTTCAGAAAGACATTTCCAAGTTTTGTTGAACATGTAAATAAATATTTTAAGTAGCTCTTCCTGACAATCACTATACCATAAAAAAACTACCTTGTCTTTGAACAGCAACTTTAAAATTTAGCCTTCCACATTTGAAGTACTGTAAATTTAGCTTGCAGTTAGTTTTGATTCACGTGTCTAGGGCAAATCATTGGTGTTTCTTTCTTGAGAAATCACATGGCCAAACAAATGAACTATGAATTTAGACTAGATGCATAGCTCATTCTTTATTGGTTATTTGGATCACTTTCAAATATTACAAAATTGTGTACCTAACATAAATTAAACAATATACATAGTTATGCACAGTAGATGAATTCTAGCTAACCAAAATATTACTTTGATGCATTGCATCTCTGCTATGACACAGGTTCCCATTTTCCCTACTTCTAGTCCTTCGTCTTTGCTCCTTTTCACTTTATTTTTTACCTCAATGGTAACGGCTTATCAAATTCCACCTTTTTTCTACATTCATCTTACTGTGTTAAGAAATCCTGGTTAAGTATTTCAACAAATAATGCTATGCTATTATGATACTTTGTCCACTATAATAAATAAAAAAAATTGATAGAAAATAAATAAAAAATAATAAATATGACATCAAAATGTGTCCTTAGCATGTGACTACTGACCCTCTTTTCCAAAATATTGTCTTTGTTCTCATAATCATCTGCATGCAGACTTACTTTCATGTCAGTTCCTTGATTGGATTATTGTCAATTTCACACCACTGGGTGGGTCATGGGGGCACAAGCAACCTTCAGCCACAGTCTCCTTTTGTAATAGAGTCTGCACCTCTTCAGAATGCTGAAACCGGATAAAGGGATTTGCTTTTCATCACAGGACAAATTAAATTTTAATTGCCTGTTAAAACACAAATGTCAAAAGCAAATCTTAAAGGCAGGGTTGCCGTCCTTTCATAGATCATGTTTTATTCTAATTTGCATGCAAATTAATTCTTTTCTTCATTTTAAATGTTTTTCACAGAATATATTAAAGATTTATTTCAAAACATTATATGATACAACCAGAACATCAATAAATATATGTACATACATATGCAGAAAAGCCAAATAATCAAATTTAAATTTAAAAAATTTAAATTTATTTTATGTTTTTATTCAGTATAGCCTCCTATAATCATCTGAGCCTAATTTTAACTCTTTTAATCAAAAGTATTTATACAATAAATACAGTGTACTAACCAGGTTTCATATATCTTTTGGCTTTCGTGTTTTATTTTTTATTTATTTATTTTTCTACAATAAAGCAGTATATTTCTTCTGTCTGTGTGCTATTTCCTTCAATGCTCTTATGGTTCTTATTTTGAAAAGATAACAAGGTTTTGTATCAATTACTTGTATCCTGCTGACTCCTGTTTGGAAAGACATGAGACAGAAAAGTCAAAGATATATTCTTAAAATTCTACGAATACTGATGTGAACTTAATTACTTAGTTTCATTTAATTATCATTCAAATATGGCATGTAATTGTGAAACTTATGGAACTATGAAAGTGGAAATTTATAATGATGCAGGCTTAATTTCATTAATTTAATGCATAAAGCACATATTACAGAGACAGACGTCAAATTAAAAACTCTCAGACTCTAATTAGCTTTAGAAATCTCTTATGTCTAATTGATATGGCTGTCATAATTAATTTAAATAGTGATTTCAACCTGGCAACAATGCAGGAAAATGATTCATTAATAATCTTTAAAGAGAAATAGCATAAGATGTGGACATAACTATAAATGTCAAGTTTCAGTTATAGATTTTAATATAGATATATACCCTATTCAATATAAGTAATATCCCATAAGATATGGAGTTTTAAATTTGTATATTTGTAGCAAATTATCTTTGTCACATTTGAAAGTCCTATGATTAATTCAACTTTTTAAAATTCACAGAATACTCAGAATATTTATTTTAATCATAAGCTCTGAAATTTTTTTACCTCAATTATGCAAGTGAAACATTTGATAGACTGGGTAGGATTTCCTAGCATTCTATATTTCACAGACACTTTGACAAGAGGAAGAAAGGATAGATAAATGACAGCAAGTCAGATCAAGTGTTGACAAAAGGTGAATGGCTTAGTCAAGAGAGGAAATGATAAATCAGGGCATATCCTATGATGTTTTAGAGTGATTTGAAAAATAATTTATATGCTTTGTGTGTTAATGATGACAAGACATGTTATATTATTTGTTCATTGAGATACCATAGAATTTATGGAAATATTCATTTTACTCATTTTCTGAGAATATAGTTACCTATATAAAATACTCTCAAATTGAACTAGTTTTGATTAAAAGTGCATGTCTACATTATGCCTTGTGAGATACTTAAGTAAAAGTATTCATTGTGATTTTAAAAAGCCATTCAAATAAACACAAACTAGAAGTCGTCTTAAGTAAATTGGTGCTACATTCTGAGTGCACACTTTTTTTGAAACATGTCTGTATTACATGAGGAAATGAAGGTAGTATCCATACTACCGAGGCTTTCCTAAAGCACAAGTTAACCTATTTTTCAAATTCAGTAAACATATGTATGGTTTTACCAACACTTCCTTTCTTCTTTTAGGATGCCCATATATGAATGGAAGCTTCCAGAAATGTCCAGAAGGACTCATCATCTAATGACTAAAACACTAAGTTGTTAAAAACCATAAATATTTGACTCAGAAAGTAATCATTAAAAAGTTTAAAACAGTAGACAATACAGTCACTGGAAATTTAAACATAAATTATGTTGGTTCCATTTATGAATGAGAACTACTGAAAATAAATGATCTGGAGAAACCGCATGAGTGATTAGAACTTCAGTGCCGTGGAGAGACTAGAATATTACAAAGGATAATTACCCTTCTCTTGGACTCATTTGAGTCTCTGGAACAGCCATTCCTTGCTCACCTCTGTGTTAGAGCTAACATCTTGTGACTATTAGACTAAAACTCTTTGAGAGCAATAAACTTAACTAACTATGAGTTTTCACCAATTCTAAAGCCCTGAATTCCATCATAGAGCAGCTTTCCCCATTGTGCTGTAACTGCCAATGAATTCTAGCCTTACATTGGTTTATGACTTTGTTCTACAAAAATACAAAGACTCACGACACTACTTCTACATAGGAACATGACATCTGGAATGACTTAAAGTTGTGTTCCTAGTAATTCAAAATTACTCCAGGCAAATCTGTAATTCCCTTTAAGATAAGAGCTATGTTTTGTTTTGTTTTGTTTGATTGTTTTTGTTTGTTTGTTTGTTGCATTGACACACTGAAGTATGACTTTCCGTGCTCTTGTTTCCATTGAAAAAAAATCTGTAGTTTATATTTACTGTGGAAATGGGAAAGCCAAAAATATTTATTTTATCATGTAACCTAAAAAGAAACATGACCCTTTGGCATAATTTTGATAAATTATTTCATAAATTAAAAGTATATACATTTTTTTTTTTTTTATTTTACAAGATAGGGTGTCTTTGATTAACACTTCTGGCTATCCTGGAACTCGCTTTGTAGATCAGGCTAGCCTCACACTCAGAGATTTGCTTACCTCTGTCTCCCAAGTGCTGGGACTACAGACATGCACCATTACCACATGGCAAATTATAAATATTTTATAAATTATGAATAATAAATATTTATTAAGATTAATAGTTTTAAGTGGTGGCTTCCTATATTGACACTACTTCCTTTTCCTGATTGCTTTATGTTTTAATCAGACAGGGTATGTTTGGCAATGGGCAGCAATAGATATCCAATTTCTGAAAATTTTCACAACAGTAATGACACCAGCAGGGGCGTTGAGGAAATAGCCACTATTCTTGAAACATAGATTTAAATTCAAAATATATGAAACTTCTAATATTAAATCCTTACCCTGAAGGATCTCATAATTAAGGTAGGAATAAACTTTTTCCCTATGAAAACCATAAGGATGGGGATTATTCATAAGACGCACACATGAAGGGCAATTGCTGTCTGGGTTCATGAGGAACTCAGGCTCAAAGGAATTCTAAGATTCAATTCAATGCAGTCTCTTTAAAGAGAGATCAGCTGTACCCAGTCCAGAAAACAGTCAGCACTAGTCAAAGCATAAAGTGTTGTGGTACTTTCATGTGAGTTAATGCCTCTAAAGCTTGGAACTTTTAAGAGGACAAGAGATTGCAAAAATCAGACTGTCAAATCGGAACATACCAAATCAAGAAATGCATGAACAATGTACAACATTGTTTGGAATTTATCTATGAACAATGAGCATCCATCAAAAAATTAACCTCTAAAACGGTATTGCTATATTTCATTACACACACACACACACACACACACACACACACATATATATATATACAAGTGGTGTTAAGAAACATGAAAAGTTAATCTAAAAGTCTACTGAGGGGGTGAAGATGAGTCAAACAATTATAGAAGTTAAGGGAACTAGCACAAATTTAAAAGCTACAACGCATAACCATGAAATGATTTTATTGGATTCAAACCTTATCCTTGCCATACTTTAACAGAGTAGAAAAATAACTTCTCTTTGCCCAGCTACTCACCTGTGAAATTAGAGTAGTAATGATGGCACTTCATACAAATATTGAAGGATTTAAATGAAACTCTATTAATTAAACAAATATATCAGTACGTTGAAAAATCTAAGTAGCTCAGGTTAGATAAATAAACAAGATGTTGAGCTTGCTAAGGGAATCTTAAGCCCAGCCAGAATTATTTTGAGTATACTGGCAGCCAGGCTCTGCTTCCCCTTCACTTCTTTCGTGGAAAATATTGGGGGGGAGCACATGGAGATGGCTCACCAGAAGACACTTACTAATAAGACTGATGAAGTGAATCCCATATACCACATTTTGGATGAGAACAATCACCTGCAAGTTGTCTTCTGATCTCTGTATGTACTCCATGGTAAGTATAAGCGCATACAAACACACAGGCATGTGCATACACATACGCGTGCGTGTGCGCACACACACACACACATGCACACACACTAAATGTAATAAAATTTAAAAGATGTTCCCCCCTCTTGACTATTAAACTTTTTTTTGACTATTAAACTTTTAAAAGCATTATTTTATCACAAAATAGAAAATGATTGGGAAATTACCAATTCCAGAATATAAAATTAGTCAAAATTATCACGCTTGATTTTTAGTGGTGTTTAAGCGATGGTTTAGTAACATTAAAACTTCTTGGCATTACTGATATAAAGCTAGATTTGAGAGAGAGATTATTTTCACATTTCTTGTCATCAGAATTCAGAAGATGAAATATTTTTATCTCATTTCCTAAAGGATTTTTAGTCTATATTAGCATACATTTTTACAAAAGGAAAGAAAATTCTGTGAATGTGTTTATGTGACTTTGTTGACATTTGACCCTGCTGACCAAAATTCTTCATGTGTTTTAAACGCAAGAAGTTAACAATTACATGCAAATTTTCAGTTTGAATGTGGCCTTCCAGTGGTGAATTTGATAATTGTATGAAAATGAAGGGTTTTAATAAGCTGTGGGAACATAATAAACTGTCATAGAAGACTAATTATCACTGAAGGAACTCACAATAGCTGTCATCCTTTCATACCAGAGAATGAAAACTCTAAACAACCACACAAAAACGAAAAACAATCAACTTCTATGGAAGTATGCAAAAGAGCTATTTTCTGCCTGGCTAGAAGTAATAAAGAACTGACTATGAATAGTCATTCATCATGCAAATGAATGAAGTCATTCTTTAGATTTCTATTCTATGGAACAGAAAGACAGTCAGAAAATCTCTTTGTTAAAATTTAAAACAAAGAGTTGTTTTTTTCTCCTTTTCAAAATTTCTTATTAAATGAAGTTTTCTATTTCCAAGAAACACCTCTGGTCTTCCAACAGTCCTGCTAGAGTTTTGCTTTAATTGTTTCTTATATTACTATTAGTTTTTGTTTATTGGGAAAAGCTGTCAGTTAAAAAATGTTAAAGTACTGATTATATAATAAGATAGATAAAAGCAAGATATACCAGGAAATCTTAAAACTTGAAAATGTATGCCAAAGCCGGGCGATGGTGGCGCACGCCTTTAATCCCAGCACTTGGGAGGCAGAGGCAGGCGGATCTCTGTGAGTTCGAGACCAGCCTGGTCTACAGAGCTAGTTCCAGGACAGGCTCCAAAGCCACAGAGAAACCCTGTCTCAAAAAAAAAAAAAAGAAAAAAAGAAAATGTATGCCAAAGATTAATTCTTTTTATTCATAATTTAAAAAACAGAATTCTAAATTCACAAGTCAAAATATTTATTCAACTCAATCACTTTCAAATCAAATACACATGTGACAAATATAAATGATGTGCATCTTGTCTGGTCCTGTTTCTTCGTCCCAGCCAATATGTGGTTATATTCATTCCTGAAGAAACTCAAATGTAAGAACACTCTTTGAGGTTGTAAAAGACTAGGAAAGTGTTTTTTTTTTTTTTTTTTTTTTGTATCACATGAAAAAGTTTAAAATCACCTACATGCATGCATCTAAACATATCAAATAGACAAAACTATCATGATAAATGAGCTTCTAGAGAGAAGAATTGTTGGATCATTTTTAGGCAAGCCAAGAATGTTTTTTGTTGATAAATACAAAGGATTTAATACAGGGTTATTGGCTTTCTACTGCCTCCCTATTACAGTACCTTCTTTTCTGGCTGAAGGAACTCAAAATGTGAATATCTGTTTTCACATTTTTTTTAACTTTTCTTGCTTTTACAAACCAGAAATTATGTATTATGAGACTGACAAATTGATATACAAGGAAAGAGAAAATTTTTATGTATGCCTGCATAAAAGTACAAGTTTGCTAGTTATCTGAGGAGATCTTCAATTTGTATCTCAGACTGACCCTTCACATGAAGATTACATATAAGCAAATAATAAATACTGAATAATAATCAAAATAAATAAAGTATGTCCAAGAAAGAAAAACAATAACAAGATAGCCAAACCTTATGTATTAAACAAAACCTGCCTTGTACATTTTCTGCATTGTTAAATTCAAATCCTAAGTTCTCAAGAAATCATGAATTACAAAATAAGCAGGAAATACTCATCTTCATCCAATCATGGGAGAAATAGAGACAACAGAAGCCATCCCAGGGATGGGATGTATATTGAACAAAAATAAGGATAGTAAATATAAAGAACTAGATTTAAAAGTGACTGTCTTAATGGCACCCACAAAACTATGAAAATTCCAAAATTAAAATTATTGAGCAAAGTAGAAATATATTGAAAGGAAAGAAAACCTAAATGTAATCAAAATAATTTTTGGAGCCGAAACATATCATAACTGAAATAGGACGCTTGTGGAAGGGGCTCGGACTAGACATGAACAGGTAACATCAGCAAACCTGAAGGCGAAGTAATGGAAATTATTGTATTCACAAATATTACCAAGTAATAATAGACCCAAAGGATTCATTGGGACAACATCAAATAAACCAACATACTGAAATCCTGAAAGACAAAATAAAATAAAATAAAGCAGAAAAAGATGATCAGAAATAGCTTTTGAGTAGTGGTTGAAAATTGTCAGACTTGATAGATGGTATGAACGTAATAAGGTGAAGAAGTTCAAAACAACTCCCGCTAAGATGATCTGAAAGAGACCCATAGCAGTACACATGGAAATAAAATCTCAATAAATGCTGACAAAATCTGGCAAGCACTAGGCGAGAAATGTATTATCTGCAAGCGATCATCAACAGTTTTATCATGACTTCTTATAAGAAAATTTCAGGATATATCATGAATAATATCGTGGCATCCTTCAAGTGCTAAAGGGGAAAAATATTGAATTAACAGTTTTATAACCTGCAATCTGCCCTTGAAAATGTGGAAGAAGTTTACATTTTCATATCACCAAAAACTGAGAAATTCTGTGAGCAATAGAATACTTGGGAAAAAAAATGTTTGTCTGGGTCTGAGTTACATTAATCAGGATGATTTTGTTTTCTAGTTTCATCCATTTCCCTGCAAATTTCATGATGCATTATTTTTTTCTGCGGAGTAAAATTGCACTGTGTAGATTTACCACATTTTCTTCATCCATTCTTTAGTTGAGGGGAATCTAGGCTGTTTCCAGTTTCTGGAAACAATGTTGTTATGAATGTAGTAAGTGCCCTTGTAGTATGGACTGAGCATAATATGTGTATGTGTCCAAAAGTGGTATTGCTGGGTCTTGAGGTAGATTGATTCCCAATTTTCTGTAAAACTGTCATACTGATTTCCAAAGTCACTGTACAAATTCTCACTCCCACCCGCAGTGGAGGAGTGTTCCCTTTAACATACATTCTCTACAGCACAGGCTGTCATCAGTATTTTTTTCATAATTTTCCTTGGTTATGGAGTTTTGTCACAGCAATAAAAAAGTAACTAATAGCAAGGAATGCCACCATAGGAAATGGACTCCCTAAAGCCAGCTCATGCACCAGGATAGACTCTAGACCCTCTGCCAGGGGCCCCACAAAAAGATCAAGCCACACAACTGCCATTCACATGCAGATGTCCCAGTTCAGTCCCATGCAGTCTCTTTAGCTCTCAGTCCAGAGTCTATGAACTCCCACTAGCTCTGGTCAGCTGTCTCTATGGATTTCCCTATCATGAGCTTGACTTCTCTTACTCTTATAATCGCTCTTCCCTCCCTTTGACTGGTCTCCAAGAACTTAGTCTGGCCCAGTGCTTGGCTGTGGATCTCTGTATTTGCTTCTATCATTACTTGCTCAGCCTTGATTCAGGGGTTGGGTAATGGTGTGGGGGTTGGGGGATGGGGTTGTGGCTGGTCCTGCCTCAAATTGATGTGCCAGGAATTATGAACTTCCCATGGGAGGCCTTACTCTTTCTTTTTTTTTTTTTTTTTTTGGTTTTTCGAGACAGGGTTTCTCTGCGGTTTTGGAGCCTATCCTGGAACTAGCTCTTGTAGACCAGGCTGGTCTCGAACTCACAGAGATCTGCCTGCCTCTTCCTCCCGAGTGCTGGGATTAAAGGCGTGCGCCACCACCGCCCGGCATTTTTTTATTTTTATTATTATTTTTTTTTTTGGCCTTACTCTTTCTGAGGAGTGGTGAATGGAGGGGAGGGCAGAAGGTGCGGAGGGAGGAGGAACTGTGGTTGGTATAAAAAAATGAATAAAACAACTTTTTAAATGAAAAGGTAACTAATAAAAAAATCGGTACTAGGATGGTCTACTTATATGAAAGGCCCAGACCCAGCTATTTTTATGGAGAAATGTGGAAGAATTAGAACTTGGGCCCAGGAGAGTGGTTGAAGGCTGTAAGGTGAACCTAATGGGTTATTTCAGAAAGATTTTCAGAAACAAAGAAAGAAAGAAAGAAAGAAAGAAAGAAAGAAAGAAAGAAAGAAAGAAAGAAAGAAAAAATGGTAGTGTTGAGCTATGTAGGATGTTCAGGCCCCACTCAGACTTTTTTTTCAGAAGCAAGCAGTATTAGTAACTGGGCAAGAAACCATTCTTGTGATATTTGCCTTCTATACTGTCCTAATAGTTTGCCAGTATTGATTAGAGTTCTTAAAGGAACAGAACTGAGAGAATAAATATTAATACATATATTAAGGAGTTTCTTAGAATGATCAAAGGGCTTATATACTGTGTCCAGCTAGTCCAACAAAGACTGCCTAGCAATGGAAGGTTCAAGATCCCAGTAGTTATTCAGTTCATGAGGTTGAATGTCTCAGCTGGTCTTCATTACATGTCATGATCCTTCAAATGGAGATTCTAATGCCTGTGAAGGAATAGACTTGCCAGAGAGTGATAGCAAGCAGTCAAAGAGCAATGTTCTTTTATTCATGTCCTTTCTATAGACTGCTCATGGAAGGAATAGCCCAGGTTAAATTTGGGTCTTACTGCTGCAAAATATTTGTATTCAATTTGTATCTTTTCACCTTAAAAGTTCTGGATTAAACGTGGGTCTTCAAACTTCAAATGATTAAGGTTTAAAAAAAAAAACTCTCAGCATGGATGGTTCAACATGCAAAAATCTGTCAATGTAATCCGCCTTATAAGCAAACTGAAAAATAAAAACCACATTAGATGCCAAAAAAGCTGAGAGAGCATGGATACAAGGAACATACCTAAACATAATAAAGGCAATATAAAGCATCCAACAGCCAACATCAAACTAAATGGAGAGAAACTCCCAGTGATCCCACTGAAATCAGGAACAAGACAAGGTTGTCCACTCTCTACATATCTATTCAACATAGTTCTTGAAGTCCTAGCTAGAGCAATAAGATGCTAAAAGGAGATCAAGAGGATATAAATTGGAAAGGAAGTCAAACTCTCACTGTTTGCTGATGATATGATAGTTTACATAAGCAATCCCCAAAATTCTACCAAGGAACTTCTACAACTCATAAACACTTTTAGTAATGTAGCAGAATACACAGTTAACTCAAAAAAATCATTAGCCCTTTTGTACACAGATGATAAATGGGCTGGGAAAGAAATCAGAGAAACAACACCCTTCACAATAACCACATATAGCATAAAATATCTCGTAGAACTCTAACCAAATAAGTGGAAGACTTGTATGACAAGAACTTTAAAATTTTAAGAAAGTAATTGAAGAAGACATCATAAAGTAGAAAGACCTTCTATACCCTTGGGTAGGTTGAACTAAGATAGTAAAAATGACAAACTTATCAAAAGCAATTTACAGATTCAGTGCAAGGCCCATCAGAATCCCAGCAAAATTCTTTACAAACCTTGAAAGAATGGTATCCAACTTCATATTGAAAAGCAAAACAATCCTGTACAATAGAATAAAAATTAGAGGAATCACAATCCCTGACTTCAAACTCTACTACAGAGCTATAGTACTGAAAACAGCCTGGTATTGGGATAAGAATAGGCAAGAGAAGCTAAATAAGAAGGTGAACCCAAAGAAAAACATATAGTCATCCTCCTGGATATTAACCTTGATCAGGCGATGAAAGGAGACAGAGACAGTGACCCACATTGGAGCAACAGACTGAAATCCCAAGATCCAAATCAGGAGCAGAAGGAGAGAGAGCACGAGCAGGGAACTCAGGACCCAGAGGGGTGCACCTACATAATGAGACAATGGGGATGATTTATTGGGAACTCACCAAGGCCAGCTGGACTGGGTCTGAAAAAGCATGGGAGAAAACCGGACTCGCTGAACATAACGGACAATGAGGACTGCTGAGAAGTCAAGAACAATGGCACTGGGTTTTTATCCTACTGCACGTACTGGCTTTGTGGGAGCCTAGGCAGTTTGGATGCTCACCTTACTAGACCTGGAAGGAGGTGGGAGGTCCTTGGACTTCCCACAGAGCAGGGAACCCCGACTGCTATTTGGGCTGATGAAGGAGGGAGACTTGATTGGGGGAGGGGGAGGGAAATGGGAGGCGGTGGCGGGGAGGAGGCAGAAATCTTTAATAATTAAATAAATAAAAATAATATTGCACACAAAAAAAGAAATGCCTACTTATCAAAATAAAAAATAAAAAAATAAGAATAGACAGGAGGACCAATGGAACTGAATCAAAGACCCAGATATTAATCCACACACCTGTGTACACCTGATCTTTGATAAAGAAGCAAAAATTATCAAATAGAAAAATAAAGTAGATTTAACAAGTGGTGCTGGCATAACTGGATATCAACAAGTAGAAGAATGAAAATAGAATCATATCTATCACCATTCACAAAACTCAAGTCCAAATGTATTCAATACCTCGACATAAAACCAACCACACTGAACCTTATACAATAGAAAATGGAAAGTATGTTTGAATGCTCTGGCACAGGAAACCATTTCCTAAATATAACCCTAATAGCACAGACACTGAGAGAATAAATGGGACCTCTTGAAACTGAAAAGCTTCTGTAAAGCAAAGGACATGGCCAATAAGGCAAAACGACAGCCTACAGAATGGGAAAAGATCTTCACTAACTTCACATCAAATAGAGGTCTGATCTCCAAAATATAAAAAGAACTCATTAAATTGGTCCTCAAAAGAACAAATAACCCAATAAAAAAATGGAGTACAGACCTAAACAGAGAACTCTCAACAGGGGAATCTAAAATGGCTGAAAGACATTTAAGGAAATGTTCAATATCCTTAGTCATTAGAGAAATGCAAATCCAAACAACTCTGAGATTCCATCTTACACCTGTAAGAATGGCCAAGATCAAAAACACTAACAACTTATGCTAGAGAGGTTGTGGGGTAAAGGGAACACTTTTGCATTGCTGGTGGGAATGCAAGCTGGTACCTCCCCTTTGGATATCAGTGTGGCAATTTCTCAGAAAATTAGGAAACAACTTTCCTCAAGACCCAGTAATACAACTTTTGGGTATATATCCAAAGGCTGCTCAATCGTGCCACAAGGATATATACACAACTATGTTCATATCAGCATTGTTTGTCATAGCCAGAACCTGGAAACAACCTAAATGCCCTTTGATCAAAAAATGGATAAGACAAATGTGGTACATTTACACAATGGAGTTTTACACACCAGAAAAAATAATGACATTTTGAATTTTGCAGGAAAATGGATAGAGCTAGATAACATCATTTTGAGTGAGGTAACCTAGACACAGAAAGACAATTATCACATGTATTCACTCATAAGTGGTTTTTAAACATAAAGCAAAGTAAACCAGCCCACAAATCACAATCCTAGAGAACTTAGACAACAATGAGGAGACTAAGAGAGACATACATAGACCTATTCTACATGGGTAGTAGAAAAAGACAAATTCTCCTGAGGAAATTGGGAGCATGGGGACCTTGGAGAGGGTTGAAGGGCAGGGGAGATGCAGGGAGGGGAAGCAGAGAAAAATGTAGACCTCATTAAAAATCAATAAAATAAAAAATTATCTTTGAAAAGCTTTCTCAGATGTGTGTGTTTTCTTTAATTCAAGATGAATTCAAGTTGATGATCAATAATGACTGTCACATTGTCTGAGGCTAAACTGTAAAACACTGGACTAATTTCTCTGGCCAATTATATTTCAAGACAACCTAAAATTGACCATGTCATGTGCTTACCAACAATCACTATTAAGCAGTTCTACAAATAAAAAAAAAAAAATACAAGGAGAAAAAAAAAGTAAGATGTTCAGTTTGAAGAGAAAAGAAACGAGAGCATATAATGTCGGAGCCAAGTAGTATGATGGAAAGCACAAAATGACAGAGAAGATGTCTTATTTGCAATGGAATAATGGGCAAGCTCTTGACCTGAGTGGAGATCCCACCCTGCTAAACATCCAAGTGTATAAAGAAAAAGCCTAAGGAATTTCCTGCTTCTCAAAAGTTAGCAAAGGAAAGCTATTGAGAACAGGATTCATGTGAATTAAGCTCATCCCAAGCTGGCAGTCAAACCTGGAAGCATAGGCCATATAGTTGTGGTTTAGATTCATAAAGGATACTAAGGAAAAGGGGTTATGGGATCTTCCTCTGAAGTGAAGTACTGGTGAAGCTAGGCAATTTAGGGCCGAACAGGCGCTGCATGAAAGCTCTGGGAAGCCATTGCATGAAGGTGTGAAAGTGAAGCCTGCATTGGAGACACTGTGATATTTCACATGCCAGAAGCATGGGATATCTGCCATTGATAGCTCTACATGGGGAGCAGAAATATCTCAAGAAAGAAATGTTCGTTACAGGGAGAAAAGCTGGAGAGAGAGCTGTCTTAGCCCTTTGAGACTGGACATGAGGTACAGGATTAGGAGCTTTCCCTGGTGGATTTCAGTGTTACTTTGGTTCACGAGTTCCTCATTATGGCCACATCCCTTTGTTTTTGAATGATATTGTATATTCTATGCTATTGTATGTTGGAAGTATATAATCTGTCTTTTGATTTATGGAATTACGTTTAAGAAACTGCTTTGAATGTCAGAAGAGAATTTGAAACGTGGACTTTTAAATAGCATTTAAAAATGTGGAAGACTTTGAAGACTTGTGAAGGTGAACTACATACACTATTTTCTTTCTGATATATCCATGTACCATGTTCTATCTTAACCAAGGAATTCAACATGTTTTTTTGAATGAGGGTGGTTCCTATAAGCTCAAATATTCAGTGGACTGCTTGCTTAGAAAGGATTAGGAGGGGTGGCCCAGTTTGAGGAGATATGTCACTTGGTTGGTCTTGAAATTTAAAATGACTTTTGTCGTCTTCAGTCTCTGCCTTCTGCTTGCAGATCAAAATGTGATCTCTCAGCTGCTGCATTAGCCATGCTTTTGCTCTGTCATCATGGAATCTAACTTTGTGAAATGCAATACAGTGAAAGCTTTTCCTTTATAAGTTACCATTCTTTGTCACAGCTACAGAAAAGTAGCAAATACACCAGCTGATTCAAAATTGTGTCAAGATAGGAAACTGATAGAAGGCAGCGAACACGTAAGCATGCATTAAAACACTACTAAACCTACGAGCTCCACATTCTTCTCTCATGGGTTTTGAGGTAGAATTATCTAATTGGGAAGTTATTCTTACATTTAGTGAAAACTTTAGAGTCTGAATGTTGACTCTAAACCAGTGAGTTCTTAATTATCTTAGTGTATTGAGCAGCAAAGTTTAGAATTGGTTTCTTTTATATATCAAAAAAATCCATCAGGGATATAGGAATAGGACCAGATAAATCCCATAATTATACTTCGATTCTTGGATATGTCTAGAAAGTTTACCAAAACTCAAACTCAAACTCACAAACACATACACACACACACACACACACACACACACACACATCTTTCATACTAAGTAAGAACTGTGGGGAAGGAAAATTTGGGGCACATTTTTGCTTGCTTTCAACTTCTAGCCATATAGAACTCTACCCATAAAGTTACAAATCATAGGTTTGTGGTATGTTTCAAAATTCCTGAGTATCTCTCTGGTGGCTGTCTGACTAGAGTGAGTTTGACAGACTGTCTTGTTCCAGTTGTCATGATATACACAAGAATGCTGTATGGGATCATTGAGGGCCATGGCATTTGAAGTTTTTGAAAGGAAAAATAGGAAGAAATCTCACATTTAGAAAATCATCCAAAAAAGGCAGCATCAAGCATAATTCTAAGAGGAATTGTAATTTTAAAAGAATATTGAAGACAGTATGAAAAATGTAGCTTAGAGGCAACATTAGAGGGTGGATCAATTACATTTTTAACTAGAATTTTATCATACAAATAAATGTTTGCTTGGAATTAATGGTAACTTTTATAAAGTTATATAAAAACTTAATAATATATATATATACTTTAGAGAGAGTATGTATATATGTATACATATATATGTCAAATTCAGTTTTATTTAAATATTCCAAAATTATGCATAAATAAAATGTCAAATATTAGGAGATAATAAAGTATAAGTAGTATATTATAATTCATTGTAAATTTTTTAATTTTCTGAACTTGTGGAAGTGGCTATTGAATTTGACACCAGTGTATATGTATATGGTATTGTGGAAATGTAAATGAGAATTTGCATTCATTTTTTTCTCTCTTTAAAGTATTTTTTAGTAAATATTGAAAGAAATGTATTTTGGACCTATTCCTTCCTTCACTGAAATAAAACTTTAAAAGCACATATTCTTTTTTTATTTTTATTTTTATTCTTTTTTAATTAAAATTTCCACCTGCTCCCCGTTTCCCATTTCCCTCCCCCTCCTCCCAAATATTGCCCCCTCCCCCCACTCCCCACCCCCTATCCCCACTCCTCTTCTCCTCCCCCCACTCCATTCCCCCTCCCTCTCCATACTGAAGAGCAGTCCAAATTCCCTGCCCTGCGGAAAGACCAAGGTCCTTCTATCTAGGTCCAGGAAGGTGAGCATCCAAACAGGCTAAGCTCCCACAAAGCCAGTTCATGTATTAGGATCGAAACCTAGTGCCATTGTCCTTGGCTTCTCATCAGCTTTCTATATAATATTAGAAGGTTTGTCATACTGCAAGCAGACAAAGTCCTATATGTTGTTATGTAGGTAAATATTTAAGGTCATCTGGTTTATTGTTATTATAATAATGGGCTCTAGATGGTTGGGTAAATATTCACAATCTGAGATTAGTTTATTGAATTAATGGCTTGAGACGTGAAGAGAGGAACTGTTTAAATGAGTTCATTTCTTACAATCACTTCAATATCTCAAAGACCCCCAACCTTGTCAGAAGTGTGAATTACTTGAGCCTAAAAATATTAGGCAAAAATGTAATAACCACTTTCTCAAGATGACTGCCTCTTTCTGACTCGGTTATGAGAAAAGAAAATAAAACAGGTGAATCAAGTGAATAAAAGAGATAATCAAATTCCATGTGTCAGTAAACTCTCAAATCTGTTCTGATGTTATCATAATTGCATTATCCTGACTCTTTGCCTAACTGAGCAGAAATTCTCCTGCCTTCAATCCTATTATCTAACACAGAAAAATAAGACAAGAAATAAACTTAAAATAAATATGGAAATAATTGTTTAGATGAAAGAGAGAAAGATTGCTATACATACCATTTATTATTTGCTCTTTCATTCTCTTTTTCATCTCTCTTCCCCTTTCCTTCCCTTTTCTGTTGTTTCTTTCATTTTCTCTATTTTTTTCCACAAATATATAAGTGTATAATAAGATAAGCCTTTTGAATAACTACCAAACGTGGGCTTAGGATTCAAGTTCATGTTTTCTAAAGCAATAAATAGTCAAGGAACAGATATTCAGGGATGAGTTGCAGAATCCAAATGTCACTAATGAGGTCTTTTTCTGATTTCTCTTAACCTGGTGAAGCTGCCTGTTCCTTTCCTTCAAAGGATGTGGATTCCATACCTTT
Source organism: Chionomys nivalis (assembly GCF_950005125.1). Taxonomy (NCBI): domain Eukaryota; kingdom Metazoa; phylum Chordata; class Mammalia; order Rodentia; family Cricetidae; genus Chionomys; species Chionomys nivalis. The sequence goes on from NC_080106.1 coordinate 27,135,242, forward strand.
TCAGTACTTCAGTCTAGGACTCTGGAAACAGACCTTCCACCAACTGATGCATGAACTAGACTACTACTTAATTCCCAGGACTGATGACAGTGATATTGTCATCACTAAAGGATCAAAGGTCAGACAGCCAGCTTATAAACCTACATGAGAGCAGATTAAACAAAAGACATTGTTCTTTAGCTTTATAAAGAGTTATAAATTCCCAGTCTATGATTTGGATTTACCCTTGTCACAAGGCTCAATTCTTTTTTCCCTCTTTCTTCTGTTCTGTTTACTGATTAAAAATGGAAATGCCTTTCCTATGCTTGTCCCCCTTTATGCTGGGAAGCAGATCTTTCCAGAGATCCTAGGTTTATTGCTCCCTTGGACTTCTGTGTCAAGATGACTTACAGCTCAGGCTCCATCAGCTCATGACTTAGATCTCATTGAGAGGAGAACTCATTCAGGTTTGCCTTTTGGAATGACAGCCAACAGGCAACGATGGGACACTCCTTTAATTCCTGCTCTTGGCAGGTGGATCTCTGTGAGTTTGTAGCCAGCCTGGTCTACAAAATGAATTCCAAGACAGCTAGGTAGGACTGTCACACAGAGAAACTGTGTCAAAAATCCTAAACCAAAATCCAAAACCAAGCCAAGCCCACAAAACAAAAAACAAAAAAACCCTCTGGTAGTCATAAATAAGAAAAAAAATATATACTCTGCATGCAAGAAGAGCAGAAAACCCAGGGTTCTGCAGAGGGAGAAGCATAGTAGGATCTGAGTGTCTCCTCAATTCTTATGAAGAAGCTTTAAATCTCAGTACATCAGACAAGGGCTCAATTTGGAGACAGAGCATTCAAGTAAATACCAAAGCTGTTTAGAAGGTTCGGCTGGTAAAAATCCAGGAATAATAGGTTAAGTTTTATCCCTAGGAAGCACAGGAAACATTAGCACAGGCACACACACACACACACACACACACTAAAATAAAATTAAATTAAAATTAATCAAAAACTTAGCCAGTGATTTGGTGAGAATGACACAATTCATGAACCCGTGTCCAGCTTCTTCACTGATAGATGTGATCAGAATACACAGACCCATTGGGAATGTGCAGAGACAGGTCACGTGAACAAATAGAAAGAGGGGAAATCTACATGTGAAAGAGGTATGTACACAAGAAACCAACACTTCTGTCAACTTAATCCTGGATTTCAAATCTCCAAAACAAAGGGAATAAGAACATCGACTGTTTAAGTATTTGTGTTCTTATTGTCATTGAGGCATATCTAATAAACTAATACATCATGAATATTGCTAAAGAACCTTTTTTGACTTATAACCATCCGAACAAAAATTTATGTTTTTATTCCCTGAGTCTTTCTGCTTCTTGAAGACAACATGTATGAGGAAAACATATATTTTCAGACTTTTCATGATTGTTAAAGGTCACACAATTATGACAAACAAATAATACAACACATAAAAGAACCAAATAGACAGATTAGATATTTTCCATCTGGCTTATAGGTGTTCAGTTGGAGCTAGGGACTGAGATGTTATATTTAGAAATATGCATCTACATACATGCATGAAATAACAATTCATGAAAAATAATACATGAATTTTAAAGGATTGAAGGTTGTATTAAAGTTCTGAAGGGAAGAAGTTGAAGGAAGAAATGTAATTTTTATTGTAATCTCCAAAAAAAGTAAAGATTTGGAATTTGTCGAAATTGTTAAATATAAAAATCATGTTGTGCCCGTAGGTGTGGCACATACCTTTAATCCCAACACTCAAGAAGCAGAGCCAAGAGGATCTTTGTGAGCTCAATGCCAGCCTGGTTTACAGAGTTCCAGGACAGTCAGAGCTATACAGAGAAACCCTCTATCAAAAATATTAAATAAATAAAATCATATCACACATTTGACATACACATAAAAGATTTTTTCCAGAGATAATGAAAAAGAGACTAAGAAGGTATATGTGCAGATAAGTGTGAATACAGTAACATATAAATGTATATGTTATGATATATTTGTCTCCTTCCAATATTCTACTTGAATCTCAGTAGCCAATAATATCATTGGGCTTGGTAACTAGGTTGTGAGTGATTCTATTCATGAATGGTATTACAACCTGCACAAAAGTGTTCACACAGCATCTGGCATGCTTGGTCTTCCTTCTGCCTTTTAAGATGCAAGGGAATGAATGTATTCCTTGAAGGAAGACATCACACAAGGTGACATGCCAGAAATTGAGAGTAGATCTTTTTTTTTTTTTTTTTTTTTTTTTTTTTTTTTTGGTTTTTTGAGACAGGGTTTCTCTGTAGCTTTGGTGCCTGTCCCGGAACTAGCTCTTGTAGACCAGGCTGGCCTCCAACTCCCAGAGATCCGCCTGCCTCCTTCCTCCCGAGTGCTGGGATTAACGGCGTGCGCCACCACTGCCCGGCTGGAGAGTAGATCTTATCAGAGAACCTGTTGTTACACATACCTTGGCCTTCGTGAAGCTCAAATTCTGGTTTTTATATACTATTTAGTCCCTTTAATTGTTGCTCTTAGACACATTGTTCCAATTCTTCTATTCGATATTCTGGTATAGATGTTCACTTGCTCCCGACTGTGGGCCCTGTTTCTTTGTTTCCAAGATTCTGACAAACTTTCAAGCAGGTTGTGGTCTATGTTCTTTCTCTCTTCCTTTACTACCACAAGGGGCAAGATAGTCATTACTTTATGAGACATTCCCTAAAATGGAAACAGAAAGCAAGCTCATTTTGCTAATATCTACCTCTTTTTTCATATATTTCTTCTAATTATGGTTGTTTTATTGTACAGTTGGAAAAACTACTTTGTTTTATCAGTTCTTGGTTCCTTAATAGAGGCTTATAAATGAGATTCTTTCAAATGGCCTCTATGTAATACAGCTGTTTGTAAATATTTCTACAGTAACATTGTTACTATACTTCACTCATTCTAACTCCCCCAGAACAAACAAATAATAAAAAAAAACAATAACAAATCTAAGAAGCTAAGTAAGAGCAACTCTAAGTGTTCATCAGGATTAGCTCTGAGAACACCAGATTCAGACTCTTCTCCACAGTTGCACTGAACTACTTTAATGCTCATGTAGGGACTTCTTATAGTTTGCTTTTAAAGAAACAGTGATTTAATATTCATTGATTGGCTCAATTTACTCAGAGTAGTGGAAACTGATGGGTGGTAGCAACCCTCACAGCAGGCTCCTGGACCAGCTACATTTTACTATACAATTACGAGGTTCTCTTCTATGTGGCAAGTGCTTTACTGTGTTACAACTCTCTCCACAGTTCTGTAAGTAATTGGTGTTATTATGACAGCATTTTCAACAGATAAAGAATGCAACATTTATAGGGATAAATCATATTTGTCAGTTTTTCATAACTATTGATTGGGAACTTCAAATTCAAATCCAGGCTGTTTTATATTCTGGGGTATAGCAACTGAATTACTGTGGGACGTGGCTTTTTTAAACCTCCTGATACTGGTTTAGTGTTAACAAACTGTGTTCCCTCAGGCACCCACAGCTTCACTTTTCCCTCAACTTTATTTAGGATTTAGGACTCAGCTGTCCTTTATTCAACATTTGCAGCTCTGAGTCTCATTCACTGATATTCGTTTAAAAATAGAATTTTATCTCATGAATCCCGAGAGAAGTATTTGTCTATGGCTATAAACATAGAAAAGTATTTATAAACATTTAGAAAGCAGTTTGATGGTCTTTCAATTTAACTTACTGTATGTAATAAGTTCCACAGCAGGCCCTATGACTTCCATAACTTTGGGTTTTGTTGTTTTGTTTTAATTGTATTTACAATGCAATGAATGGGTTCCAGCCATCCCGAAGAATGTACTTCAAATCCAGTTTGGAAAGTGATTGGTTACACCCCCATCCCCCCCAAAAAAGTGATACTATTATCACAGATCCTGTCTGCCAGGTTGATATTGAAGTTTATAGGATTCACATCAGGGTAAAATTATTGATGTATTCTCTTCCCCAGAAGTATGTATACTATGAAATTTACTATTAAATTCCAATTTATTTTTCCAATAACTTACAAACAAGGTATATGGTGTTTCTGGCACAGGGCTTGAGTTTGCATGAACAACATGCTTTAGAGAGGTCAAGAGGAGAGTATCCCATGCTGAAAACTAGTATTTTATTTATTAACCCCCCAGAGCCCAAGAAAAAGATTGTACATCTATGCAGAGTATCCATCCTTCTAATTCTTTTATTTAAATAATATCTTTAGTTGGGTAATAAGAAAGTTTTCATATGATTCTTCATTCACTTCTCATTATGATTTATTCTCTGCCTCAGTCCTTCATAGCATCTTTTTACTTGAAGTAATTAATTCTATTTCTATTAAATAATAGATCTAGTAATTCTCTCTCTTCACAAACACTATTGTTGTCATTGAAGAAGGAATGCAACTTTCTAGAATCACAAACGAATATTACAGCTGAATCGAAGTATGAAGGTGTTTCCAGGACAAGCGTGTAATTCCAGCAACTGGGAATTTTTCAGAATATATAGAAGTCACCAAAGTCTTCTACAAAAAATGAATAGATTCAGATTATTTGATTATAGATTTCTCTAGATCTAGTACTTCTTGTGACGTTAAATCAAGATCTTGTCATCTGTTCAGTGTAGACAATAAGCAGGACCATATGAAATGGCAAAAGGATAAATGTGCTTCCTCCTTGAGAACCATACTTTCTTCCAAGCTGCTGAAAGATGTCTTTAGCTTCATAAAAGAAACAAATGGTTATCAGATACCACTATTGAACAATTCCATTTCATATTTACTATTTAAATATGTCGAATTTTTGTAAAGTCTGAAATGAGTTATCCCTTGTTTTCATTTACGGCTATTGACAAAAAATTAGTTTAAACATGTTTTATTTTCTAACAATTTTGTTTGGCTTTGTGTTATTTTTTAAAGAACCCATTGTGTCTGGTGATACCATTAAATCCATGTCCTTATTTCACCAGTGAAAGAAGCACAGAACTCAGTGTTCTCTGAGAATTTTCTCTCAGCTGCTAATGTTATAGGTGTAAATGTGAATATCAGTGTGTTTGTGTGAAGTTGAAATCCGTCAAGTGTACCATGTTTTCAGCATTCTGGTCTTCAGTGGTTTTTTTTTTTTTTTAACCAAGTTTCACTTTGTAAATCCTGCCTCTTTCAACAACCCTAAAGGATATGTCAAGAAGAAAAATGAGTTAGTAATTAAATAACACAAATGTTTACATAAATACAAGAAATTAAATAAATCTCTAAGATATATTGCTCTTGAAATATAGTCTAATGTAAAGATAACAAGCATGAAAAGACATTGTGAAACATACATGAAGTTAAGCATTCATGGCATTTGCATATTACCATAGCTATCAATATGTGTATATTGTGTATATATTGGCAATGAGAATCCAGATGAGCATATCCTAATGAAGAGTGTTATTAGAATCAGAGACATTCCTTTTCCTGTAGCAGTGTACTCCAGTACTATGCTATTTTAAGATAAATGATGATTGTTGCTTGAAGGAAAAATGAGACCATCTCTGTAAGTTCACTAGTGGATGAAAACATGTTTTAGACATGGTCTTGTCTTATTCAGATCCAAATATGAATGTCTAGTAATTCCAATGCCTATCATAATTTCATCTGGATCTAGCAGAACTAGGCTAAATCTGAAATGATCTAAATTCTTATTTAACATTTTCTACTCTACAAGGTGAGAAATTGTTTTTTTTTTTTTAATTTCCATTTGTTGATACCAGTTGGCTTTATCCAAGGATAACTACATAGATATATGACTTCTAGCTGCACCAAACTAAAAGCCTAGGTAGCTTTATGGGATACACAGAAATGCATGCATTCAAGCAGAACAACAAAAGGAGAAAAGGAAATATTAGGTCACTAGATGGTGCCAGAATGTTATTTTTTACTTTGTTGCCAGTGCGTTTGAAGCTTTATTCCACAATCAGTTTTGAGAAGCATTACTTCAGGCGTTAGTATCATAAAAAAATAGGCCTAATGTTAACAGCATGGATGATTTAGAATAGGAATGCAACTAATGCTAAAAATTTAGGTGTATTAGATTGTAGTGAGTTAAACTGAAGAACACAAATCAGCTGTATAAAAATGCTCAAGTTGCAAAGTAGAAACATTTACCATAAAACAGAAACATTTTATTATTATGGACCTTTCAGTTATTTTGTCGCCAAAAACAAGGTGCAATTACACATTACATGTAAGCATAAAAATAACATCTGTATTTCAGTCTGCTCAATAGTCACACTTCATCTTTTAAGTAAGAAAATATGTTCTTTACCTATCTTTACATTTAAAGAATTCTGATTGAGACCCTGTTTTAAAGTGTATGTTCCACCCTGTTTCATAGTGTGTGTTCCTGGGGACATCAGTTTGTAACAATCCCTTTTCTTTGGGGCTATAAATAATAGTTGGAGTCATCACTTTACTTAAGAGACTGTATACAATTAACCCCAGGCTTTGGCGTTTTGTCTGAGCCTTGCTGAAATGGTACAAATGAATCTTGACAGTCTTATCTTGCCTTTCATGAGTGTGCTTGATAGGCAAAGAGGACAAAGGAAATAAAATGCCCTGTATTTCTGCTAAAAATGTCAATTCTCAGTCCCAAATCATCACTTAATTTTAACTAGTTTATTGAACATGGAATTCCCCTTAGAATTGAATGCCTTGTTTTCCTTCCTGCAGTGCAAATCATTTTACAAAGAGTTAAGCTATATTATTTACTTAAAACAATGTTATGTGCCTTAAATCCCTTCTCTCTCCACCTCTCCTGAGTGAGAAGGGTATTATTTGCCTCATTTTGTGTGTGAAATGATAGCTGCTTGCAGGTGGTTAGAACCCCAAAAGTACTCTTTTAGCAAGTAATGAAGCCAAAAGCAGTAAGTGGGCTTAGATCTCTTGAACCACAGCACAACCTGAGGGGCTCAGCAGGATGAAATGTAGAAATCACTAAGTCTTTGCTGTGATTTGACAAAAAAAAAGAGAGCTAATTTCGAAATGCAAACTCTATAAGAACTTGAGAATTTCCTATGTCTAAAGAGTATAGTTGGTTACATCTTAATTTATTAGTAGCTCTTTATTAGTAGCACAGTCAATTTTATTCATCAAACATCTGTTCCCACCCTGAGTGGGTGTGTGAATGCATGTGTGTGTGTGTGTGTGTGTGTGAGAGAGAGAGAGAGAGAGAGAGAGAGAGAGAGAGAGAGAGAGAGAGAGTCTGTGTGTCTGTGTTTGTGCCTGTGCTTTCTTCTATTCAGGACACCTCTTCAATGTAAGTAGGCCAAACTAAACTCGAAATAATGGTGAATACTTCCATTACTTTTCTCAATTTAGAGTTTCATTGTGTGATTCAAATTAAGTAAATTCAAATGAAATAGAAAGGCAGTAAATATCTTGACTATTGTATACCGAGGAAATTTCCATAATTTCCTGACACAAGATACAATCCTAGCCTGCTTTTTTTTCCCTTAGGATATTACAAATACTTCATACCATGTATGAACTTAAGCTATCATATATGTTGTAGGTAATAATCTTTTAATTAAAACTTTAAACACTTTTTATGAAATCTATTAATTTCCATGATATGTCAACAAATAAATTAGTAATCACAAGATCAGTCATTTACTATAGCCCACAAATCAATCAGTTCCCACAAACAACTTCTGAAAAGATCTTCCAGTGTTCACCATCCCAAAATATCCATACAGGCTTAACATTAATATCCAAAAATATAAAATTCCAAATATTTTCAAATTTATAATGTAACATATACTAATATTATTCCATGGCTATAGAATTTCGTAGCATGAATGCTTTTTATATAAAATTAGGAAAATTGTATAAAATTTCTTTCGAGTCATGTATATATGTGCAAATGAAACAAATTAATTTCATATGATATGTGGTTTTCATCCCCAAAACATGTCAATACATATGCAAATATTTTATATTTTTTAATTAATTAGTTAATTAATTGTTTTAAATGAATTGGTGTTTGGCTGCATATGTCTGTGTGAAGGTGTTGAATCCTCAGGATCTGGAGTTGCTTACGGTTGTGAACTGCCATGTGGGTGCTGAGAATTCAACCCAGATCCTGTAGAAGAGACCACCAGTGCTCTTACCCAGTGAGACATCATTCCATCCCCTTATAAAAAATTTTAAACACTCAAATGAAAAATCTTCTTGTTCACCATCCATTGATGAGCTCAAAGGAAACTCAATCTATAATCTATCCTTTCCAGTCCTACCTGGGCACCTAACTTGCACGCTGTTTGAAAGTCTGCCTTCTAAGTGCCTCTTCGTATAATTGCCTCTGTAGCCACTGATTCTTTTCTCTGTCTCTGGGGCTAGATTCTGTTGCTTCTACCTTTCTAATTTCAATCACACAGAGTTAACTCTGGGTTTCTGTCTTTTTTTATTATTAATAAAAAGCCAATCGAAACTTATGAATGAGAATATCATCCCATCTCAGTAATGAAAGATGGAGAGTTATAGGTAGCAGGAGAATGAAGAGGCTGGTGTAGGGCATGACTATGTTTAAATTGTATTGGAGTTTTTAATTGAAACATTCTCTAGAGGCACCATTCCAGTTTATACAAGGCTCTTCAGAAAAGGATTGAAAGTTACAACACACAGATTAGCTGCTGACATTCTTCTCTACAACATGCTGATCAATGAGGCATGGAGATATAATTGGGTTGTAGTCACATTTGTTAGAATATATTTGTCAGGTTTTTAAACACTACATAGAAGTTTTGAGTTTAAATCATCAGCAAATGAGGACTTTCTCTGAGATATCATTTTAATTTGTTTGTAGATTAATTTTAAAAGCATCAGCCATCCCACTCGAAACATTTTAAGGAAAAGCAAGAAGGAATAAATTATACTATAATTTGGCAGTAAAATATATTTATGAAAATATCCAGGGGTTCGCTTATAGAATTCATCAGATTCACAATTTGTTTATAAAGTATTAAGTTGTCTGTTTGATCTCAGGGACCTAGTAAAATGTGCACCTGACCTTAGCAAGATGAACAAAATGAAAATGATTTGGAGCTAAGGTTCCTGGTTTCTCCAGTCCTAATCTTAGACACCTTTCAAAACTTTCAGATATGGATTCCCTCTCATAGAATGAGCCTTACTTACCACATTTTCCTGATCCATTCTTTGGTAGAGAGGCATTTCAGTTGTTTCCAAGTTCTGGCTATGACAAACAATGCTTCTATGAACATAGTTGAGGACATGTCCTTGTGACACAATTGAGCATCCTTTGGGTATATATCCAAAAGTTACCACTTTTGTTGGGTCTTCAGGAAGGTTGTTTCCAAATTTTCTGAAAAATTGCCATACTGATATCCAAAGGGGCTTTACCAGCTTACACTCCCACCAGCAATGCTCCTTTTACTCCAAATCCTCTCCAGTAGAAGTTCTCATCAGTGTTTTTGACCTTGGTCATTCTCACAGGTGTAAGATGAAATCTTAGATTTGTTTTGATTTGATTATCACTGATGGCTAAGGATGTTGAAGATTTCCTTCAGTGTCTTTCAGCCATTTTAGATTCCTGTGTTGAGAGTTCTCTATTTAGGTCTGTACCCCATTTTTTTTTACTGTATTATGTGTTATTTTGATGACAAATTTCGTGAGTTCTTTGTATATTTTGGAGAACAGACCTCTGTCTGATGTGGGGTTGGTGAAGATCTTTTCCCATTCTGTAGGCTGCCATTTTGTTTTGTTGATCATGTCCTTTGTTTTACAAAAGCTTCTCAGTTTCCAGAGTTCCCATTTATTAATTGTTCTTCTCAGTGTCTATGCTGCTGGGCTTATATTTAGGAAGTGCACTCCTATGCCAATATATTCAAGTGTACTTCCCACTTTCTCTTCTATGAGGTTCAGTGGAGTTGGCTTTATGTTGAAGTCTTTGATCCCCTTTGTCTTGAGTTTTGTCCATGGTGATAGATATGACTCTATTTTCATTCTTCTACAGGTTGACATCCAGTAATGCCAGCAATATTTATTGAATATGCTTTCTTTTATCCATTTTACATTCTTTGCTTCTTTGTCTGAAATCGGATGTTCATAGGTATGTGGATTAATATCTGGGTCTTCAATTTGGTTCCATTGTTATTCCTGTCAATTTATTTATGCCAATACCAGTATTGCAGTTCTGTAGAAGAGTTTGAAGTCAGGGATTGTGATGCCTCCAGAAGTTACTTTACTGTACAGGATTGTTTTGGCTATTCTGGGTTTTTTGCCCTTCCATATAAAATTGAGTACAGTTTTGAGAAATTTGTTTTAATTTGTATGGACATTGCATTGAATCTGTAAATTGCTTTTGGTAAGTTTGTCAGTTTTTCTATGTTATTTCTACCTACCCAGGAGCATGGGAGATTTTTCCATTTTCTGGTGTCCTCTTCAATTTCTTTTTTCAAAGATTTAAAGTTCTTGACATACAGGTTTTCCATTTGTTTGGTTAGAGTTACTCTAAGATAGTTTATGCTGTTTATGGCTATTTTGAAGGGTGATATTTCTCTATTTTTCTTTCTCAATGCATTTTTCATCTGTGTAAAGGAGGGCTACTGATTTTTTTGAGTTAATCTTATATCCTGCTACATTACTGAAAATGTTTATGAGTTGTAGAACTTCCTTGGTAGAATTTTTGGGGTCACTTATATAAACTAACATATCCTAAGCAAATAGTGATAATTTGACTTTTTCTTTTCCGATTTGTGTCCCCTTGATGTCATATTGTTGTTTGATTGCTCTAACTAGAACCTCAAGAACTATATTGAATAGATGTGGAGAGAGTGGACAACCTTGTCTTGTTCTTGATTTCAGTGGGAAAATTTGGAATTTTTTTCCATTTAGTTTGATGTTGCCTGTTGGCTTGCTGTGTATTGCATTTATTATGTTTAGGTATGTTCCTTGTATCCCTGCTCTTTCCAAGACCTTTATCATGGAGGCAAGCTATATTTTGTCCAAGACCTATTGAGATGATCATTTGGTTTTTATTTTTCAGTTAGTTTATATGGTGGATTACATTGTTAGATTTTAGTATGTTTAACCATCCCTGGGATAAAATTGACTTTTTATCATGGTGGATAATTTTTCTGATGTATTCTTGGATCCAATTTGCCAGTATCTAATATTTTTGCAGTATTTTTCATTTTTTTCAGAGTTCTCTGGTTCATGGTTCAGGTCTACTCCCTCAGAGGTCCCAGACTTGTGCCTGAACGTGCAGAGATCTCAGGCTCCAACCTATTTTTTCCAGCAGTAACTCACTTGTACCTGCTCCTGCTCCTGCTCCTGCTCCAGGGGAGTTCACTGCCTCAGGCCTGATCTAGCAGAGGTCTCTGGTTTAGGCCTGTTTTTGGAGCAGTTCCCTGGTCTGAGCCCACTTGTTTGGAGGTCCCTGGCTTGTGCCCTGTCCCTGCAGAGGTCTTTGATTCAGGTCTACTCCCTCAAGGTTCTAGACTCACACCTGGGAGAGCAGAAGTCTCAGGCTCCAGCCTACTCCCTCAGAGGTGTCTACCTTGTACCTTCTCTTACTCCAGTGTAGTTAGCTGCCTCCAAGAATCTATTTTAAACTAAAATTTCAAAAAAAAAAAAAACTTTGGGATATGATTTATTTTTCAATATACCAAAAGTTAAGTACTTGCTAAACCTCTTTAGATGTAAATCTCTCCTTGTGGTTTTGATTTCATCCCTATTGACAGAATAATCATACTTCGCAATTTAAGGGCAACAAATACAGATTCTTCTTATAGACATGGAAAATGTGGGGACAAGCAGCCTGTCTTTAATTTGAAGTCTGCAGATTCTCAGAATCTGGACTTTGCCAGAAAATCACTATGAAAAGACTGATATTGAGCCAAAGAAATGGATTTGATTTGGCATTGAGAGACAAATTTATTAATGATTAAGCATTTAGACACTTTATGAGCACTAACCATAAATCATATGTGACCTACATATGATATTTAGAAGAATAATTATATTCCTTTTGTCTTGCACTAAATGAGTGAAATGAATTTTGGAATATCACAATATATAATAGTAGTAGTAGACAAATCATAAATGTCATATCAGTTTGAACAAAGTGTTATATTAAACTTTACTAGTTTCTACAAATTTTCTTATTATATTCTTTAAAATATCAAAAGCAAATACTAGGATTATTGTTTGTTATAATTAGAAAAACACGGTGTTGTTAAGGAGATCCAGTTAGTCACCCTAACAGAGAATGTTAGAATGAAATAGATATCTTGTCTCCATGTTCTGTGTCCATAACCATTAAAGTAAAACTTTTCAAGTACCTTAATATCTGGTGTTTAGATAAATATAAGTTATGGAGGGCCTGATATCAAAACAGTTTGAATCAGTAATGGATATATTAACTTGTTTTAAGTCAGTCTACCTAATACTCAACTGGAAACAGACATGTAAATAGTAAAAATGATGTATTGTATATGTATGGAATTGAATAGAAAACAAAGTTTCATAATAAAAATGTGTGAATAAAGTGGTGAAAATGTCTTGAAATCCTCAGAAGTTGTTAAAACACTTGAAAGTGGTGATAGTAATGCAATCCTGAGATTACAAATAAATCACCTTAACTACAGAAGCTATCAAGAGAACTCTTAAGTGCCTCAGCAAAACATTATAATAATGAAAAGCACTCTGATCACCTCTACATTTGAAACTGCAGTGGGATTTGAATGACCACAATCCTCTGAGAATGGTCAACTGCAAAAGAACTTTCATTATATAAGATAGTATGTGTATGGGCACGTGTGTGCGTGCGCGCGTGCACTTGTAAACTTATGGGTGTGTATTTTGCATAAACAATTTAATGCTTACTGAGAAAACATATTTCCTCAGTATAATCTATGAAGATGGCTAAAACTGAAACTTCAAAAAGCACACTCTAGTCATTCATCTTCCTTCTTTCCTATAAGTTCCTAAAAATAAGTCAAAATTGAAAAATTGCAGATATTGTTTGGGAGGCCACAAAAATTGTATTTAAAACTAATGAAAGCAGATATTTCTTTTTCATTTTTTTTAAATATGTGATCTAGGCTAGCATAAAATTGGCTCAGATAATAAGCATATACCACCATGCAAAGACCTTAGTGATGTTAAGTAAATATTGGCCTTCTATCCTTGACACCTTTCTAACCATACAAATTGTTTCTTAAATGCTTTATATACTCCAAACATACTGTGCTTGTACATACAGATGCCAAAATTGTCTCCAGGTTTATGGTTGATAATTGAATGAAGTTTCCTCAATGCTATATTTATACAGTGTGGCAAAGCTCTGATAGTCTGTATACTAGCAAGTTCCAGATCTTATAATTTATTACTTAATTAATTATGTTCTCATCTGATCACACTTTCCCTTCCCCCTCTTCCTCCCAGTACCTTCCCAACCATCCATTTTCCTTCTATTCCTCCTCCTTTCTCTTCAGAAAAGGACAGGCCTCTCATGTATATCAATCAGTCAGCCATAGCATATCAAGTGAATGTAAAAATAGGCACTTCCTCTCCTGTTAAGACTTCATGAGGCAACCAATAGGAGGGCAGGGTCCAAAAGCAGAGAACAGAGTCAGAGACAGTTCCTGTTCCCACTGTTAAAAATTGGGACCTCATGAAACTTAAAAGGCAGAAAACATCATCAATAGGACAAAATATCAGCCTACAAAATGGGAAAACATCTTCACCAATGCCCCATCTAACAGAGGGCTATTTCCAAAATAAGTAATTCAAGAAGCTAGACTTCAACAAACCAAATAATTCAATTAAAAAGTGGGGTACAGACCTAAGCACAATTCTTAACAGAACAATCTCTGAGGGCCAAGAATCACTTAAAGAAATGCTCAATGTATTAGTCATCAGGAAAATGCAAATCAAAACAACACTGAGATTCCATCATCATCAGAATGACTAAGGTAAAAAAGACAAGTAAGAGTTCATGTTGGCTATGAAGATGATGTGGAGCATGGGCAACACTTCTCCATTGCTGGTAGGAGCTCAAACTTGTATAGCCACTTTGGAAATCAAAATGATGATTTCTCAGAGAGTTAGGAATCAGTCTACTACCTCAAGACCCAGGCATACCACTTCTGGGCATATACCAAAAAGATGTTCTACCATATCACATGGGGGTATGCTCAATTATGTTCATAGCATCTTCATTTGTAATATTCAGAAATGGAGATGACCTAATGTGCAGAGAGTGACCTATAGCATCGGGAGAAATCTCTCTGAGAAATCGTGTTTAGGCTAAGAAACCATCCACTTGTGGAGCTGGGAAGAGTCCTTTGTAGGAACGACAAGTGTGAGAGGCAGAGGAGATAATAACATGGGAAGATAAACCATGTGGTTGGAACAGTTTGTGGGAGGGCAAGCCTGTGAGTTTGTGAAGATAGTAGTGTACAAATATAAACAGTCTACAAGAGCGGAACTGAACCAGTAAGAAGAGATGTTCACTATTGCATCTAATTATTACTTTAAAATACATTTTTTTTCTGCATGTGTAGGAAACAGATACTTGTATATGTTTGCAATTTTTTTTTATGTATTCTGTCATTCCCAATGCAAGTGTGGGCCTGTGGAAGCTGATTTCAGCAAGGTTTATACAGCTTTGATAATAGGGTAAGACACTATGGCACCACTGAACTAGTGACAAGGTCATAGCTCATTAGTTTTAAGTACAGTTGCAAACCATCCCTTCCTTCACAAAAGACAGAGTGACACTCATACCATCTACAAAGAAACTCCATGTGCTCGAGGGGTTTGTTGCTAGTCTAGAATATATTCACATGAAAACTGTAATTGAAGTTTTCTTACTAAGAAGTTCTTCAGGAATTTGAGGCAGATGATTTTTTTTTTCTGAAATCTTTGCTATCCCATTTCTTTGATCCTGTCAAGCCATATGGTTGCTGAACCTCATGTTCCTCATTCTCACCCAGCAGATATGTGTGTTGGTCTGAGGGCAGGACTGTTCAACACAAATCTTGGATCAGGGCTTCCCTTAAGCACTCGGAAATCAACAAGTAAAGATTTTCTGAGCTACTGGGCCTCTTTGAATCATTTACCCTTTTACTGCAAGGAATGGGGAGATGTGTGGCAGGAGGTTACACATGAGGGTAATTCTGAGTGTTCAGAACCTAAAGAGATGAGTTTTAAGAAAGGATGAAACCAAACAAACATAAATTATCTAAACTATTCTTTGGACTTTAGAATACTTTTCCCAAAACACATTTCCTTATGTTTAGATCTTTTTGAATAAAAAGATTTTACATAAGAAAAAGCCCTAGGGGTAAAAAGAAACATGAATAATTTTGCATTGTTCCAATAACAAGGAGGAACACCTAAGAGGTCTCATTTCTTGGCAATTTCAGTGCTTTTATTATAATTGTGAGGAATATAATGTATTCTTACACTTCAAGGAAACAAGAAGAGTCAAATCATCTTATCGATGGTGCCATATCACCTCTATTAACTTGAGTATGAGTAAATTTGAGAGAAATTAGCCCTCATTATGCTTATGTGGAAGAATCTCCTTGCAATTTTCTGAAAGATTTTGCAACTAATTCTTCTCTGGAGAGTGTATGAGCTCATTTTAGATGTTTCATTTGTTAAATGTCAAAACAAACAAATAAACAAATTAATAAAAAGCCCTCTGAGTTAAAATACTCACATATTTATATTGTACTTACCTCATACATGAATATAAAATAGTACATTTTTGAAGTTTGTTTACAATATTAACCCTGAAGACAATTAGATGGAGTTGATATAAATATCCGTACTGAGAATGGGAACATAGAGGCAGATAAATCCATTTTATATAAACAAATCTATAAGGACACTATATTTTGAAATTAGTCACTCGTAGAAATGTATAACTATTTTGATTATCCATAAAAAACACAGTGTTATTGTATAAATTCTCCTTTGCTGGAAAATTTATTTGGTCCATGGTTGACTTAATTAGATAATTATATTACCAGAGCAGAAGATAGCTCATTTTACAAAGATTTAATTCCTGAGTGTTTGTTTCTCATTATACATGTTGTTATTTTCTTTGTTGTTATTGTTCATGGTACTGATGCTTTTGTCCAGTTTTCAGCAGAGCCACTAACTAGTCTGGAAATTACTATGTAGATCAAGCCGGGCTCAAACTCACAACATTCTGCCCCATAAGTACTGATAATAAAAGCCTGTGCCACTATGTCTAGCTTGATTTAATGCTAAAAGAAAGAGTTCATTTGGAACAAAGGCAAAATCATATGAAGATGATAGAAAAGATTTCTGAGCTTGGCAGATTTCTCATTTAGTCCTTGTGTTCTTCATAAACATCTAATACATAATGAAATAAATATGTAATTCAATGAACAATACCTGATATATGGCATCTTCCTAAGTTTGCAAGGTCATATTTGTAATATCAGAAGGTATTTGTATTTTTTTAGAGCCCCCAAGTCAGGAATTTGACAAAAAAAAGTGATCCTGGAGTTTGACAAAGTAAACTCCAAGTTTTTTGCTCCCTGGTGTTAAATTGACCTTTTGCCCTTTTGCTTAGACTCAAATTAATTAAAGATAGTTTAAGAAGTTTACATGCACTAAGACTCAACAAAACTAAAGATATATGTGTGTAGATACTGACTTACATTGATAATTGTGTGATAATTATGTGAGTCTTACAAATAATACTTGTATAAATATTAACTTGGATAGAGCACAAGGATAATTTAGGGATTTTTTCTTTGTTTATTTTGTTACTGAACATACTACTTAAAGGTCACTATTGCCCCTGCCATTCTCTGCACTCTTCTCGTAACACAAAGTCGTTCTGAGGTTCCTTCCTATGGAGACATTCGTTTCTTCATTCTTAGCAATTTTTGTTCTTACAATTTCATGTGTGCACACTCCATATTTTGATCCCTGTCTGTTCCAAACTCATTCACTTTTTCCCCCACTCTCAGCTGTTTCACTCAGGAAGCATCCCTTATGTAATAGTTTGAACCTTGTTCGATTTCTGTCTTAGTTAGTGTTACTATTGCTGTGAAAGGCACTAGGACCAAAAAGCAAGTAGGGGAGGAAAGGATATGTTTGACTTACACTTCAGCATCGCTGTTCATCACTCAAGGAAATCAGGACAGGAACTCAAACAAGGCGTGTTCCTGGAGGCCGGGACTGCTGCAGAGGCAATAGAGGGAAGCTGCTACTTGCTTGTTTCTTCTCATGGCTTGCTCAGCCCACCTTCTTATAGATCGCGAGAGTACCAGTACAGGGTTAGCACCAGAAACCTTGGTTTGGGCCCACTCTCATTGATGATTAATAGAGAAAATGCCTTACATCTAGGTTTTATGGAAATATTTCCTCAACTGAGGTCCCTTCTTCTCTGATGACTCTAGCTTGTATCAAGTGGACACATAAAACCAGATAGTAGAGGCAGAGGCAGGCGGATCTCTGTGAGTTCGAGACCAGCCTGGTCTACAGAGCTAGTTCCAGGACAGGCTCCAAAGCCACAGAGAAACCCTGTCTCGAAAAACCAAAGAAAAAAAAAAAAAAAAAAAAAAAAAAACAGATAGTACAATCAACCCCTTGTCAACCTGACACACAAATACATCACTATTAAGCCACAACCCTTTCTTTCTTTTTCCTCCTCAAGATTTCACAATAAAATCACAAATAATAATAAAAGTCCCACAGTCTTTACAAATCCAAACACATTAAAGTTCTAGTTTCTCTAAAATATCCACTCTCTGTAAAATTTCAAAATCTCTTTTAAAAGTTCAAGTCTTTGAAGCTCTGGGTCCTTTAAAAAATAAAATTAAATGCCTTCTTCAAGAGGGAAGAACCAGGGCAACAACACATTCTGAACCAAGCAAAACCAAACTCCAATAGTATAAAAAACGCAGAGTCCAATTATCTTGGATTTCACTTACGATTTTCTGAACTCCCGCAAAGAACTATGGTCACTACTCCAGCTCTGTGGAGTTCACACAACTTGTCTTCTAGGCTTTTCTGGCTTCATTTCCCTACTGTTGCTGTTCTTCATGGTCATCCTAGGGTACTGGCATCTCCAAAATGCTGGGGTCTTCTTTTGCAGTTTTCATCAATTGTTTCTCATAGACTTCTCCATGGTGCCGTGGTCTCAACTTCTTTGCATGAGTCCTTTAATCCTGGGCCTTCTACTGTCACTTAGGTTGCACCTGAACCGAAGGCCTCTCCCGGCCTCTCACAGTGCTGAGCCACAGCTTCTCTCCATGACCTGTTCATGCCTTCAGAATGAGTACCACCTGGGTGATGCTTACATATTACCAAGCCTTTTGGACAGCAAGAGGTACAACCTTGGCCACCTGTGGAAAACAGCTTCTCTGTCCCATCAGGAAACCCTTCCAAGAAGATCTCACCTCAACCAATGATTCTGGTCTCTTTTTAAAATCATTTTTTAATTAACTTATTTTTGAAACAATCTTTTTTTTTTTCATTTTACATACCTATCCCAGTCCCACTCCCTCCTCTCCTCACTCTCTCGCCCACCTTCCCCTACCCCTCCCATCATACACTACGCAGAGAGGGGAAGGCTTCCCATGGGAAGTCCACAAAGTCTGACACATCACTTTGAAACAAGATCAAGGCCCTCCTCTCTATATTTAAACTGAGCTAGGTATCCCTCCAAAATAAATGAGTTCCAAAAAGTCAGTTCAAACACTAGGGATAAATTCCGGTCCTACTGTCAGTGGCCTCAAAGACTGCCACAATCACAATTTGTCATTCACGTTGAGAAGAGAGTCTAGTCTAGGCACCCACTAGCTCAAGTCAGTTATTTCTATGGACATGTCCATCATGGTTTTTACTCTGTTGCTCATATTATCACTCCTATCTTTCTTCCGCTGATCTCTGGAAGCTCAGTCCAGTCCTTAGCTGTGGATCTCTGTATCTGCTACCATCAGTTGCTGGATGAAGGTTCAGTGATGAGAAATCAGCAAACACTTGATAAAGCTTATGGTACAGGTTTATGGCAGCATGTGGTTTTCTAGTTTCATACTGGATGGAAGACTAACACAACACAGCAGTATTTAAAGAAATCTTCAAGGTCGTCTCCAACTTTTATTTTTAAAAGGGGAAACTTGGGTTCATACTGACCAATGATTTAAAAGTGTATGTGTTGTTGCTACAAGAAATGTAAAAGGTATCAAGGTCATATCAGGCAGAGGTCACATTACATAGGTCATCCATTCTGAAATCAAGATTTCCATTGGAAAATATTGAAAATGTAATACGAAAAAATTTAGTGACTGCAAAGTTTAGAAGAAACATGAGAGAAAACAAGTAATTGACTAACCCTTGAGCCCAGTCATTATTCCTCATCACATAAGGACTTTTTCCATTTATATCATTTACTTTCTAGTCTTACAGTAATTTTTCCATGTGAGAGTTGCTTTGTAAAAACAAGTGTTGCTGAGATTAGCTTTTGTAATCGTCAGCCATGGCTAGCTGGTGTTTTTCTCAACTATTAATGTTTTCATTTAAATTGCCAGAAGAGATTGTTCTCGAAAAAGGCAAGGACCATCCGTATGGTAATTAAACAAGAAAGCAAAGCATTTCCAGCTTGTGCCCATTGAAGGGTCACCAAGAAGACAAATTTACATCCTAAAAATCAAGTGCTACCTATTAAATTCATTCAGTCAAATCTTAAGAATACTTAAACTGTGGAAATGCAATGAGAATGTAAAAGAGATCTAATGCCTGCTCCTGTGGAATAGCCCATGAAAGAGGAGAAGACAGTGAATAATAGCAATAATAAGTGAATAGAGACAAATTGAGACCTGGGATTTGTAATGATAACATAGTGAGTTACTCCATGAACCCAGAGAGTAAAAATAAAACCGGAAAGAAGGAAAGAAAAAAGGAAGGGAGGAAGGAAAAAAGAAAGGAAGGAAGAAGGAAGAAGGAAGGAAGGAAGGAAGGAAGGAAGGAAGGAAGGAAGGAAGGATCCATGCCTTACCCTTTTATTTTGTTAGTTATATCCAAAATGCATTACAGAAAAGTAACACTAAAGGTAAAATATAAATGAAGGATAAAAGTTAATTTGGGATGTGCATATGCTAGAGTTGACTTAGCTTATAACATTAGCATAAAAATAGATGGAGTTCTCTTTTGCATCAAAAATGAAATCAATTCTTTTAATAAGAAAGAATAGTAAGTATTTGTATGGAGACTTCCAACCTGTTGTTTAACTTGCATGCTGAGTTAATGGAATTGCTTTCAAATCAATATCCTTGCAATGTTTCTTGGTGCATATGTTCAGCAAGAGGCACTCAAGGTTCCTCTCATCTCCAACAAGATACTGCAGCAGTCAAATCAGATGATGCAGAGGAAAAGCATTAAAAATTGCAAGGTAGAAAGAGAGGAAATGTAACGCCATTCTATATTCTGCAAGTATAATGTATAGTCAGAAAACAGTGTTCTATTTAACAAAAATAGGCATTCTGAACAATGTATGCCCTCCAATGCCTGAAATTGCATACATGGTACTTCTAACATTTTAAAATCATTTGAATGCTTTTTAAACCATAATATAAGAGATCAAAATTAATAGTTGCAGTGTAAAGAAAAGAATGTATTTACAAGTATCTATGTTATCTCTCTTGTTGAAAGTTCTTCTTGAAATCAATACGTAAATTACTTATTGGCCTGAGAAAAAGAGGGAATCATTTAAAAAAGACCTAAATCATTAGACTGGACTTCTAGGTGAAGGACATGCCTTTTGTGGGCACAGTGCTGGTCAGAAAGATCATGGGAAGACCTGTAAGATGAGTATGGTTAACCAAAAACATGTTCATTCATACATATTGAAGATAAACATTCTTATAAAAGCATCATGTTATTTTAAAATGACTAATATTAAGAGCTAAGAAATTCATAGTTTAGTTGAAGACAGAAGTGATTCTAGTAGAAGCTGTTGCTTTGTATTGTGTTTGAAGGGAAGATTCATATATTGAAATGCTTCTCCCCAAAATAGAGCCAATCACATAATGGCAGATGAATAAGAGACTTATATTTGGTAAGCATAAATTCACACTAAATGCCATGTCCCTAATAACCACTTTAGTTGTTATTCTTGTTTGCCCTAGAAATACTAATGAGGTGGTAATAAGAAAGCACACTTATTTTCCACCAAATTTAGAATTTTAGTAATTGAAACACAGATGCAGTGGATTTGACAGGAAATTACTTTGGTATTAAGTGCCTTGCTGGTGTTAGATATGCACAATTACTCAGTATGGACATAGTGCTCACATCACTGGCAATGTGATTTCATCACAACTGCAATTACTTTTCCTGTTCTCACGGCGAAACACCTCCACGAAAGTAACTTAAGAGAGAAAGCAAAAGCAACTTAAGAGAGTCATCTGGCTCATGGTTCGCGGCTGCTGTTCTGTCTATCGCTGTGGAGAAATCGGGGAACTGGGAGCTTGATGCAGGTGGCTATGTGATAACTGCAGTCAGTACAGCATCCCAGCTGGTGCAAGGGCTGCAGTTACAGTGAGTGCATCTTCCCATCTCAAGTAATAATATCAAGATAATCTTTTTTTTTTTTTTTTTTTTTTTTTTTTTTGGTTTTTCGAGACAGGGTTTCTCTGTGGTTTTGGAGCCTGTCCTGGAACTAGCTCTTGTAGACCAGGCTGGTCTCAAACTCACAGAGATCTGCCTGCCTCTGCCTCTGGAGTGCTGGGATTAAAGGCGTGCGCCACTACCGCCCGGCTCAAGATAATCTTTACAGGCATGCCTGGACACTCATTTCCAAGTGATTCTTTTTTTTTTTTTTTCTTTTATCAAGTTGCAAATAAACACACAGTCTGCCTAAGTCCAAAGCTGGGAGGAGGAACAGTTGATACACTCTGTGAGTTCCATTCTACTCTTTTGGTTACAAAGCAGTATATTCATTTAACTGTACTGTGGCATTGGAGATACACCATTTGCCTGTGGAACTAAAGTGGCAGAAGAGAGGACATAAGCGTGTTTGACATCTACCCAAATGCTGAGAGGAAAACTGTGAGTCAGCGGTGACTTCTGGCTGAATCTAACATTCACATTGAGGTACTCAGTGAAACCTAGCAAAAGGCAATATATTAACTTTCCAATGTAATTTTCTCAGATAAGTGAGAAAATGGAATTCATTATACTTGAGAATTGAATATTAATGGTAATTAAAGAATTTGGCAGCTCTTTTATTCTTAGCATTAGCTGGGAACATTCCAGTATTCACCAAATGTAGCAGGCTTTCTGGTTTCCAAGTCATGTCTTCAAGTGGAACAAGTCACTGGGAAACTGTCTGTGTTATTTTTAATTCCACAGGATTCTCAACTTCTAATGTAAGGAAATAAAATAGTTTGTTAAAAAGCCATAATATGGTATAGTTCATCATCCAGTTGTCCCCTTTCCTAGAAGACATTTATGTTTTTAAAATGAAGACCACAATTATTGAAGTGTAAGACAACTTTCATTGGAATGCTACTGGGAAATTGTTAAGCAAACAAGCTCTAAGGTCCTGGGATGCAGCGCTGTCTGTCAGTAGCATGTCCTTTGCCTTTGATATTTTATTCTTTAAAGGGACTATAACTTAAAATGATTTATTTTTGTAAAATTCTTAGCACCCGTAGCGTATAAAGAACAACTAGATCAAGATTATTATTGGTACTGGTGTTTTGTCATTACCTTTAGATTTAACCATTCAAGAGAATAATGCACAGCACCAAGAATGGTTTCCTTTTGTCGCTGGATATGATATTGAAACTTTTCTATCTACAGTGGGAAATGGGTACTTGTTCTGTCCTTTGTATAGCTATTTTATTATGCTCAGCTATCAGTCAGTATCCACAAAAGTAACAGAAACCACAAGAACGACTTACATTTTGTAATGATGTGATGAATTTGGCTGACTATGAAAAGACAGTGGAGAACATAAGAAGAAAACAGTAACAGGCTGAATAATATTCAAGAAAAATGGAAAGTTCAGACGTCAACCAGCTTGTCATCATCCAAGACTGATATGTATTTCTCACTGTAGAAAAAAATCTGCCTCTGAACTTTTTAGACCACTGGGGCCATGCCACAGGAAAGACATAAGTCAGATACTGGGTGAGGTCAACAAACTTCAGTTATCTACACTATTCAAGGAGGAATAATGGGTAGCAGAAACAGAGAGAAATTATGCCAGGATTTACTCTTTCCTTGCCACCAACCACAGAATTTAAGCAATATCAAAAGAGAAATGTAAATAGGGTATAGTTTCAGGAGGAATACCGACATCGTGAATAACAAGTGGAGCTAGCTATACCAGCTTTCCTGAGATGATTGTGCAGTTTCTCAGTTCCAAAATTAGGGTTATCATGTAGATAACATGAAATTGACCGTAATAGTAAGGTCTAAACCGCAGAAATCAGGAAGCATTATAATTCAATGTTGTTTCCAATAAGAGCAACTTCGATTTATTTCTAACTCTAATGTTGTCAGTTCTACAACTGAGATGGAAGTAACTTCTCCTTTTCAAGAACTTCTGAATGAAATGATAAACTCAAAGATGTATTATAACCCTTGTTTATAACAAGTGATTGTTTTGCCTAATAATCAGGTTGGCATTATCAGTCAACTAATGAACTCCCTAAAGAATGTAACTTATAAATACTGACAGTACATAGTTTACTGAGTCAATCTCCCAAATAATCTGAATAAAAGCTCTCTACAGACTTCATGTTTCTCAAAATACAGTTGGTGAGAACATGACTGCAAACTTTATATGCTTTGATAACTTAAAATATGTTAAGTCCCATAGTGTCACTAAATTCCGGTACTGCACAAGTCCCATCTTTCCAGGTCTACACAGCTAGGGTTTCATTGTGGCATAGGGATCATTTTAACTTGGCCTCCTATTAATTAACATTAAATCATCATCCCCAAGCTTTAAAGCAAGAGGACAAACTTCTCAAACCTTTTAAAATTTTTACTGACATTTTTTTTTGAAAACAAGTGACTTACTATCTCTACTGGCAGGCATGTGAAATGTTGAAGAAATAAAATAAAATAAAATAAAATAAAATAAAATAAAATAAAGCCATGAAACATACACTACACCCTTTCCCCCACATTGTGCTATTTCTATTTACAAGTCTACCTGAATCTCCTGGTACCTTTGAAGGAGAATAATTCCACTATGGGAAAAAAAAGTGACAAAGTAGTTACAAAAGCAGTTTCTAGATGGTGTTGCTCAAAGTAAGTATAGGACTACCCAGGAACCTAAAGGGGCCTGTCAATTAAGGGGAATGACATAAAACTTGATAGAGAAAAAGAATCCAATATTTCATATTAATTAAATCTGGAACATTTAAAGTGGATAATGTGCTACTTTATAAAATCATATTGCATATAAAAGCAAGAGATGTACCTCAGGGGTTGGAGAAATGCTCAGAGGTTAAGAGCACTTGCTGCTCTTTGAGAAGAACTAAGTTGGGTCCCAGAATCAAAGTCAGGCAGCTTAAAACCATGTGTAACTCCAGTTTTAGGGAACACAATGGCCTCTTCTGGCTTCTGTTAGCACCTGTACTTACACGCTCGTGCTAATCCACCCTGATGCAAAATACATGTATTTTTAAATAAAAATATTACTTCAAAAATACATTGATTCTACCAGTAAGCTTCATTTTTTTCTACTCTGTCTCTTTTTAAAATTTTAGATAACTCCAAAGGTCAGGTAAGAATCCAGAAAAACTAATAGTAAAAAAAAAATTATAAAAATGGTGAATAACAACAAAATCTATACATAGCATTGAATTCATAGTACACTTGGGAAGGCTGATTAGGTGTAATTTCATCAATGCAAGGATGGGGTTGTCATCATCCATGCTGCGGCAGCTTTGGGGGTGACTCATAATCATTTGAACATTTCCTAATTTATGCTCTAAAAGAAGCCCAGGAAATTCATTGGCTCATTAGGTTGAATTTTGGTGAATTCTTGCTTTGTCTTGTCTTGGGTCCTTGGAAGAAGAAACTAGATATTGTTTACATATCCCCAGATAAGAGATTCCTTCAACTGATACATATTATAACACAAAGTAAGTCTCAACAAATATACAGAAAACAAAATAATAATCTGCTGGCATCTGATTACAATGGGATAAACACAGATATTAACAACAATGGAAAATACAGAAACTCAGAGATTAAACAGCACATAATTGAATGATGTATTGGTCATTGAGGGAATCAAGAAGGAAATTTAATAACTATTACTGTAATTGAATAAAAATGAAAACAAAACACAACAAAAATTACAAGACATAGTGAAAGCAGCCCTAAATAAAAAGTATATGATGTCAATGCATACACAAAAAGTTCTGAGCAATCTCAAATAAAACAAGAACAGATCAGAACTGTATGATAAAAGGTCAATGATTCTGTTTCAAAGAGTATTCCAATTTCCTTAATGTATGAGTTAGATAACTACTGTATAGATGCTAAGTTCTATTATTTTTACTTTTTATTAAACTTTAAGCTAAAAGTAGTTCTGAGGTTCATTCCTTTAGCATTACAGTGACAGTACAGACCTATGACAGAACATATGGCTTACAAATTATAAAGTACCCATTATTTGTTCCCTTTGGGAGTAACTTCAGTGGTCTCTGATCTAAAGATGCTTATGATCTTGCTGGTTATAACCTAGACATTACCATCCAAGCCATTCAGCCAACTGTTCCCTCCCACTGCCAAAAAGCAACCAGGAAATCAGAGAGTATCAGGTACTACTCTCTCTTTGTACAAAATAAGGACATGAAGATAGTACTGAAGTTTCCTAGAGAAAAATTAGCAGGATAGCCAGTTCTTTAAAAGAGAAGAAGCCAACAAATATATACAAAGCCTTGAAAAAATTATCAGTCTTACACAGTTATACTTAAGAGTTTAGGTGGAAATAATTGTTTACATTTTTCTAAAATCTGGTCTTTCTCATCAGACTAGGACATTACCTGGGAAAAGGTAAAAAAAAATGGAAATTCTGATATAGGATTGTTGGAAAATTGTCTAGTTAAGAATATTTGCTGTTCTCCCAGAGGTACTCAGTTCCCAGGACCTATGCCATTGGGCTCTGAATCTCCTATGATTCCAGCTTTGAGTGTCTGATACCTTGCTGTGATATTCAGAGTCACTTGCACTGATATAACACCCCCCACACCCCATAATACACACAAACAATAATACATACTCACAACACACATGCACACACATAACACATACAATACACATATACACAACACACACACATGAACACATACACACAAACAAAAATAGGTCTTTATGGAAAGAATTTCTGAAATACCTAAGAAAGCAACTATAGGGAGCAGTACCAGTAAAGATAGAATCTTTGAAATAATCCTATCTGGTATTAGTGGACATAAATATAAAAGTATTTATGTTTTGTAGTAACAAAACTGATTTGTTATATAGAAACAGCAGACTAATTTAATTTACATGTCAAAATTTATTTCACACTTTATTCCTTAGGATTCTCCATTAACAAGAGACAGCATATAAATAGAAAAACAATACTTTGGGTTTTTAAACAGTTCTCTAATTCAACTGATTCATTCTAGGATTACTTATATACAGTAAGTCATTAGAGTTCTATTGATTTCCTAGGTTTAGATGCACAGCAAAACTTCTTTAAGCTTAAAATAGAAAATGAAGACACATAGCCCTTTTATGCATACTGACACAGATTCAAATCTTAGTTCTACAACTCTCTAGTATTTAACTAAACCAAGCTAGATAATTACCTCAATTTAATGTATAGACTTACAACATAGGATTTCAATGGTGCCTTAAATTTTAAAATGTGAAAAATGTGAATAAAATATATGAGAACTATTAAAGTTCTACATAATTATACATTTTGATTATCTGGTAGCAGAAGAAGCCAAGAAGATCTGTATCCTAGAAAGCCTAGCCATTCTTTACTATACTGAGAATCCATGAACTTCTAACTAAAATATAAAATCAGTTGACATTAAAGAAAAGTGTACCCAATTGTTACTGCAGTGGCTTCTAACTACTCACTTTCTACACTGATAAACATTTCTTCCTCTGTGAAAAACCCCTGCTCACCCTCTTTGGGCCTGCAGATTCTATGCATAGGCTTTCAGCAGAATCTTCTGTTTCAGACTGCAGCAGTGTCAAGGTCAAAGATCCTGTCTCTCAAGAGGCCAGGGTCAATCGCCTGTTCAAGCAGGGCCAGCTCCCTTCAGGCTCAGAAAAGAAATTTCTAGAAGTTCAAATGGGGAGAGAGATCTAATTTTGATGAGATTAGAGTGGAGGATGAATCTAACCGTCCAATGCATTTCATTTAAGAAACAGTAGAAGGAAAACTCTCGGAAGGAAACAGTGACTGCAGAGACAGACTGGATTAAATCAATTAAATTTGGATTAAATCAATACATTAGTCATTGTAAATTTTTGCTTCATTTTATGAAGCAAATACTTGAATGAGGGCATGTAGGTCAATGACAATTAGATTTGAGTGACGACCTATACATTGTTGACTTCAACCTTGAAAAGTGGGGTTTTCTCTCTAAATTAATTTCTTTGGGTCCTCTTGTGTTTGCTGGGATTTTTGTTTGCTTGTTTATTTCACTTTCTTGTATCTGAAATAAGATTGTGATGAACTTGCTTTCTCTTAGATTATTAGGTCAAGTAAACAAATATATATGTGCTATTTGACTCTTTGTTATTAAAATAAAATACCTGAAGCACAAACATACCAAAAAATGATTTATTTTGGCTAATGATCCTGGAAGTTTTCTTTTAAACTCAGTTGTTCCCACTGTGTTTGGCCTTGTGAATAGCAATGTCATGGTCTAAGGAGTAAGCCACAGAACCCTACCACCCCCTCTCTGTCAGGAGATAAAAAGACGGAGCTCGAATCCCAATATCACTGATATAGCACATTTCTGAACAAATAGAAGACTGTCATTTATATACAATACTTTAAAATTTCAACACCCACTAGAAGTACCACAAGCTGGACCAAACCTTTGACACATGGATTTCCTGAAGCATGGGGAGGTTTAAATAATTGATTGTTAACTACAGACATCATGAAAGGGGGCATTAAGATTCAATTATCATCCTTTTATTTCTGAAACTTTCAAATAAATTCAGTTTTAATTTGTTATAATTGACTTTATTAATGATTTTATATCTTTAAATTGCCTTTGCAGTCAGAAATCTTTACAGAAGCCTTTCTTTCAAGTATAGCAATGTGGCACCTGTGTTCCAGGAACTCCTACCTGTTAGATATCATACACTCATTGAAAAGCAATCATTGTTGTACTTGCAATTCCCATTTGATTTTGTCTTGCTATTTGACCTTTTTCAAAAATGTACATCTATTTCAGTCTTTGGATTTATTCATTCTATGCCATTGCTGACTGACTGCCTAGCTGCAATTACTGAAAATATGATATTACATTACTGCAAACACCAATATCTGTACACAGAATAAAACTACCCCTCAAAAAAAGTGCTTTATCAAATAAAAGGTGGTTCAGAATCTTCAGGGCCAAGGATAGGATTTGAGAAAGAAAAGAGAAGTTCCCAGAATAGTCAGTGAAAGATACCTTCAGCCAATGAGGTAAAGAGATTGCTTCAGCCTGGTGAAATACCACAATCTACCGTAGAAGCCACTAGACTAAGTAGACCTAAAATTAAAACTTACTTTGAAAGAAAGCAAAAGCAATAGTGTAATTATTGTCTTTTCTGATACTGCGGTTGCTGTTTTCATTCTATTTGTATTCATGCAATGCAAGATGATTGAAGGCTCAATCACACACTTCCTATTAAACTCAAGAGTTCAGATGTTTAACATCCCCCAAGGAGCAGGCATTGATGGCTAAGGTCCCAACCTGTGGTACTTTTAGCATGTTGTGAAAACTTGGACTTTAAAAGGTAAGAATTTTAAATAACATACATACATGAGCACACACACACACAATATCGGTTTGGAGTTAATGAAACAAGACCATCAGAAATCAAACACTCAATATTTCTGTATAGTACCACAGACTATCTCAATATGCTCAGGGATGAGATATCATTTATACATTTCTATAATGGGTTGATGGTGGAATGCTCATTATATGGGTAGCTCCTTCTGTAAAGGGAATACATTGTCAGATAGGCATAGTAACTTACATTTTTTTCCTTCCAACCTTTAGGAGGTTGTGATGTAATGATTTTGGGAGTCTTAACTCATTCTCTGCTATAAAATGAGACTCGATATCAATACACACACACACCACACACATTTATTTGATAATATGTCTTTCTTTAATATATATATATATATATATATATATATATTCAAAGCAAACAAACACAGGCATCTGAAAATTATTTGGCAAATACAATTTTCAAGTTCATTAATGACCCTCACTTAACCCAATGCTATATGTTGATTATTGAATTGTCCCTACAGCTCACGTTTTATTTTTGTTTAGGAAATTCTTTTTTTTTTTTAAGTGAGGCTGGATATTTATCAAGTGGTTGTGGAAGGGAGGGGAGAAGGGGAAAAGAGGAGAGAGAGAGAGAGAGAAGGGAGAGAGAGAGAGAGAGAGAGAGAGAGAGATTTGAGAAGGGAGCGACAGAAACTTTTTGTTTAGAAAATTCTTAAAGACTGCTTTTATTTGCCGAGGTCGTGGAGTGATTTCTAAAACATAGACACTTGGTTTGGAGCATTTTTACTGCTCAGATTGGCAGAGCTGTCTTGGTTTTCCTTTCAGGTCACTATGTGCAAATCATTGACAATAGCAGCAATCTTTTTTTTTTTTTTTTTGAAAAAGATAACCCTTATTTAAAATCCAGATGCTACATGGAAATCAGAGATGTTTTAAGATGAAATAGGAGCATTAAATATTGAAAATGATTGAAATTCCACCTTCTTTCTCTCTGACATGAGAATGCTAGTTTAAGCATTCTACATGGTTATGAAAAGTAAAAAAGTAAAAAAAAGTAAAAAAGTGTAAAAATAGAATGTTTAAGGTCTATCCTAATATTGTCCTTAAATCTGTTCAAAGGGATCCCAAGACAAAGCCCAGCAGACTGACCTAGAGCTCCTGCCATGCACATGCTGAACTATTCAGAGCCCAACTTCAAATTTACTGCAACAAAATAATCTGGAGGGAAATCCCACAAAATTCTGTATTATCTTAGATTCTTATGTTATTCTTATTATGTGTTATACACTATTAAGTATTGATTCATTTTCTAATGATGAGTTGGGCTCTTTCAACCCTTTGTGTCATAAGCAAAATCTTAAACATACTTCTGTTCCTGTCCTCATTTGGCATGTGAATGTTTTCATACTTGTTTGAAAGTGCTGTTCAAGTACTCACCATACAATATTTAGCAAATCATTAAGGACTCCTGAGTCATGGAGCATCTAATAAACGGAACAATACTGAAGCTACGCAAACAATTTATCAAACACTCAGTGAGGTTTTTCTGTAACACTTTGCAGTGAGAAGGCACAGTTAGGAGTGGAGTTTTGAACTGATGTCTTTCTCTGATAGTTTTCACGCATCTCTATATTTTTCTGAAATATCTTTCAGCAGTTACATCATGATACGTAAATATGGTTTTCTATTACAGTCATTGCACGTTTTTATTTTGCTTTCCCTTCAGTTTCTTTTCTTTATAGTCACCAAGAACTTCTATTCCTTAGTACCAGTAGCACTTCATGAGTTACCATGGTAACAATGCATTTTGGGGGATAACAAAAGTAAATATGCATGTACTATGTCAACACATCAGTTGCTAATTCCTGGCGGAGGGCTGGAATTGTGTACAGCAGGTTTTTTTCTTTGAAAATGGCCCAAGTTTTTGTTTTTAAATATCTTCTGCTAATTGAAAAGTTGTAGGTGATTAATTAGAGTCAAGAATACAGTTTTTAATAACCATTTAGGAAGGGTAAGAGAGGGAATAAAAATGTATATTTTCAAAACAAAAAAAAATGGTTTAATGAATCTATTCCAAGGGGCTAAATTTGTTAGGCTATAAAAGATCAAAATAACATGCAATTTTAAGTCATGTACTTTTAAAAAGATTCGCATTCATCTTTAAAATTCAGTGAGCAGAGGAATACATACATTCAGTGTTTATTGAGAAAAAAAGCATCTTTGGTTAGAAAAATAAACTCAAAGAATATAAAACAAAAGATACTCAAGGAAAAATCTAGGTAGCCCTGTTACTAATACTTTATGAATATTTTTCAAATTCTTTGTCTATCCATTCTTTTCATTATCTCTGAATAAAATATAGCATTACAGGGTAAAAATATCAATATATCAAGTCACACATGGTAAGCTGATATATTTGTTTTAGCTTTCAGGCCCTTTCCTATTGAGGAGACACCTTGCTTTGTAGAAAAATATCTGACTATTACTTCATGAAACCTCTGGGGCCTGTAGCTCCCAAACTACTTGTTACACCAAGAATGTTGCAATTCATCTCATATTTCTGTAGTGTTATTGAGTGTAATCGGTCCCTCTGAAAAATAAAAATAGACTATATATTGTGTAACATCCCATGCAGAGAATATCTTTGCTTTGGTATGTTCCCTGAATGAATTCCTGTACCAGGATGTTTT
Source organism: Chionomys nivalis (assembly GCF_950005125.1). Classification (NCBI taxonomy): domain Eukaryota; kingdom Metazoa; phylum Chordata; class Mammalia; order Rodentia; family Cricetidae; genus Chionomys; species Chionomys nivalis. The sequence goes on from NC_080106.1 coordinate 27,167,023, forward strand.
TCTTTGGGTTTTCAGAGCACATAGAATTTTGTACATATCACTCTTAACATTTCTACATGTTCCAATTATGATTTACAATTCCACTTGTCCCTACTGGCTTGGCTCAGGAGCAAGACCATGTTTGATTCACATTTCTGAGGCCATGGCAAGCATGGGACCTTGAGTAAATGATGGTGAATGACCAAATGAATAACAAACTTTCTGAGGTATAGAATTATTGTTCTTGATACCTACCAAATAGGAAAATGAACACAAAAAGAAACAAACAATATTTTATTCTATGGCTTGCAGTAGAATTCCAGAGGTTATGCTCGTGCACATAGTGAAAGTACTGTTTCACCTATGTTGTTATCAAGTGGATATAGGTAGGAGTTCATTCTCCAAGGTAAGAGTTATTCTAGATCTGTAGAAAGTACACGAATAGACTTTGTTTTTGTGCAATTTGCATTGCTTAGACAAGGGCCTTAGAAAAGCTTTTCAAATCATAGAGACACTATGTGTGTGTCCCTATTGTACTATCTAGAATCACTGAATTTAAATTTGCTTTCTTGTTCATGTAATGATATCTAAATCTTTGTTTATCTTAATCATATACATTATCCAAAACCATTCTGAATATCATCAGTTCCTTATCATTACGTCTAGTTTCTTCATCAACATGATTACACTCTCTGTAAGGATGCCTTTGCTGGGGACTTTAGTGGCCAATTTTAGCTTTGTTAAGTCTTGGAGACTTTTCTGCTTTTAAGGAAGAGAAGTGGCAGAGACATATTAGAATGTTTAGAATAATAGTGACATTAGTAAATAGAAACACCCCTTGTGTACTTTGTGTTATGCAGTTCTATGCTGATATTGTAGATGGAATGTCTCATTTAAACTTCAATCAGTTTCTGAGTGATTTCTAAGCCTTAGCTTACACAAGAAAAGAAAAGTCTCTTATTGAAGTGCCAAGACAAAATCATAATGCTTTAAAATTTCTGTCCTGTTTTACTCACAAAAAATGTTTATAGTATAATTTTTGATATTTACAATTAAATTAAATACATATTAAAATAATTAAATTTCCATGTTGCATCTCTGTCACAGAAATGAAGAAGCTGACTAAACATCTGGACATACTGGGAAATTCAGGAACATGAGGAGAACAAAGGTTAGAAATGACTAGAAAAATGAATTCTTTTCCCATTACAGATTTGCCACAATAGCTTGTCTAAGCTATTGTCTTCTGTGGCAAATGTAGCTTCAAAAAGCACATTGAAAAAAATTATCATTTTGATTGTGCTACAAAATACATTTTTTATCTGTAGTACTCAATGTCACTATGAAGAGTCACCTATGAAGCCTATTCTTGGAAGTCTGATTATTGGTTTAGATGGAAAAGTGGAAAGACAATTTTACAAACTGCAACAGCCCTAGAATTTAAAAAAAAATTGAATCAACCTTATTTTCTAGGATATTTCACACCCACAGGCAAGGAAATTGTGCTTTTTAAACTTTTATCCTTTGTTGTGACCCAACAACTACTTCCTTTTTATGAAAAGTAAAATAGTTGTTTTTTTTTCATTCACTAGAAATATATCACAGTTCTTTAGCATTCCAACTTTTATATTGGCAAGAGATATCACTTATAGAAGAAGGTAAATACATAGATAAATAAATAAAATAGAAACAAATTAAAAAATGAGTAGAGTTCTCTTGTAAGAGAAAATATTTTCCATTGCTACCTCTCAGTAGAAATCACACAGTAATTTGTAGAGGAGAGAAGAATGAGTGATAGAAAGAAACAAGAAGAGACTGAGGCAGACTGCATTGAAATAACACTGAGTACTTTTTGCTGGTCTCATCAAAATAGGAGCCAAGGGGACAATTTATGTCTGTGTTCACAAACAGGTATGGGTAAAGTTTGGGGTTCAGTTTCAGTAAATACATGGGTTTCCCAATGCTTTTCTAGGAACTATCTAATGGAAGCACAAGCAAGTATGCTCATACAAGCGCGCGCGCGCGTGTGTGTGTGTGTATGTATGTGTTTGTGATTATGTATGTTCCATATTTTTTTCTGCAATAAATTTACTATATGTATTTTGCACATAACTGAATGAAAAGCCAGAAATGCTTTTGAAAAATCATCTCAAGGACATCTGATCTATGAAACTTGGTATTTTAATTGTCTTAGGTAACTTCATCCCTTACGCATTTTTTTTATTTTTTATTGTTTATTTATTTATTAAAGATTTCTGCCTTCTCCCCGCCACCACCTCCCATTTCCCTCCCCCTCCCCCATCAAGTCCCCCTCCCTCATCATCCCTAAGAGTAATCCGGGTTCCCTGCCCTGTGGGAAGTCCAAGGACCACCCACCTCCAAATTATGTGATGTGTATATGGTTTTGCAGTTTTTGTGCTTATGTGTATATCTATGTATGATATGAGAAACATAAAATAATCACTATCCACAATGAGCAGTCATGACACACAACTTTAATACCAACACTCAAGATGCAGAGGCAGATGGATCTCTATGAGTTCAAGGACAGCCTGATCTACAAAGTAAGCTTCAGGATAGCAAGGACTATTACACAGAGAAAACTTGTCTTGAAAAACCAAAGCAAAACTGAAGTCAATATCCAATTGACAAATTCTTTTGTATTTTTATAAAAGTCCACTTCCTAAATATAACCCCAGTACCATAGACACTGAGAGAAACAATTAATAAATGGGACCTCCTGAAACTGAAAAGCTTCTGTAAAGCAAAGGACTTGGTCAACAAGACAAAACAACAGCCTACAGACTTGGAAAAAAATCTTCCCCAACCCCACATCAGATAGAGGTTTGATCTCAAAAATATACAAAGAACTCAAGAAATTGTTCATCATAAGAACAAATAATCCAATAAAAAATGGAGTACAGACCTAAACAGAGAACTCTCAACAGAGGAATCTAAAATGGCTGAAAGACACTTAAGGAAATGTTCAACATCCTTAGTCATAAGAGAAATGCACATCAAAGTAACTCTGAAATTCTATCTTATACCTGTAAGAAAGGCCAGGATCAAAAACACTGATGACAACTTATGCTGGAGAGGTTGTGGGGTAAAGGGAACACTTCTGCATTGCTGGTGGGAATGCAAGCTGGTACAGCCCCTTTGGATATCATCGTGGTGATTTCTCAGAAAATTAGGAAACAACCTTCCTCAAGACCCAGTAATACCACTTTTGGGTATATATCCAAAGGATGCTCAATCATGCCACAAGGACATGTGCTCAACTATGTTCATAGCAGCATTGCTTGTCATAGCCAGAAACTGAAAACAAGCTAAATGCCCCTTGATCAAAGAATGGATAAGGAAAATGTGGTACATTTCACAGTGGAGTACTACACAGCAGAAAAAATGGTGACATCTTAAATTTTGCAGGTAAATGGATAGAGTTAGAAAACATCATTTTGAGTGAGGTAACCCAGACCCAGAAAGACAATTATCACATGTCCTCACTCAAAAGTCTTTTGGTATTTAAACAGAAAGCAAAGAAAAGCAGCCTACAACTCACAATCTCAGAGAACCTAAACAACAATGAGGACCCTAAGAGAGACAAACATAGGAATAATCTACATGGGAAATAGAAAAAGACAAGATCTCCTGAGAAAATTGGGACCAAGAGGACCTTGGGAAAGAGTTGAAGGAGAGGAGAGAGGCAGGGAAGGGAGAAGAAAAAAATATAGAGCTCAATAAAAATCAAGAAAATTTAAAAAGTATAAAGAAAGAAAGAAAGAAAGAAAGAAAGAAAGAAAGAAAGAAAAGTTAGCACACAAAAATGGACTATTTCAACACTAGACATTTAGACAAGTGTTGATTTAAAATAGAAGTGATTTTTTAAACTGATGAATTTTTCTATTGATATGAACTTCCACCTTTCATACTCTGCTTCCTATACTTTGACCTCACCTCTCATCAGGTCACTGTTAAGGTCCTTGCAGAGGCCCAGAAGTTCCTCTTGAAGTTTCTGCTGGCTAGCTTTTGTGCCCTGCCTCAGGGATTTCTCATGCCAAGACACAGGAGTTCAGAGATCTGTTACTTTAATACTCAGGCCACACTACCCAAAATCTCAATGGTTTCGAGTTGGGTATGGAGGAAGAGAGATTTTCTATCACATCCCAATGAAAATATGAATTGTTTTTCAACTTGATCAAGCACCATCGATAACACTAGAACTATTTGAGCTAAATAAGACTGTTCTGTGGAGTCTCTGGAACACACCTGGGTCTTGCAAAAAAAAAGCGTTCTTTACAAGCTGAGATCTCTTCAGAACATCAGGGAAAGCTGAGCTCTTGTGAATAAATAGACTGGCCCAATGGGTAAAAAAATAAGTATTCATGTTTACTTGGCTACCCATCTTTGTGATGAAACACTGGGAGACACTGAAGCAATCACAAGGGCGAGCAGTATTGTTAGAGTTCCCTCAAAGAGAGAGATGAGATAAGAAGTCTTTTTGGTAGGAAGCAGTGTTTATTTATTAATGCCAGCACTGGCTCAAAAGATCACATCCAGAGACTGAGCCCCGGTGTAGCAAGATGTTGGTTTATATACCTTCAATTAGTTTTCATTTATATTTTAGTTCCTTTGATTCACCCAGATGATAACACATGATCCTTTTGGGTCATCTATGTTTCTAGGTTATCACATATGCAGGTTGCATTCCCTGTGTTCTGTTAATGCTTGATCACAACAGAAATGTTATATCCAGTGAGGCCAAGTTTGTTTGGAAGGCATAATGATATTCCATGCATGCATGACCATATCTTCAATATCATCATCTATCCAATGTCTCTTCAATGCCTCTTTCTGAACCTCTATACTCACTCAACAAATGTATTTTCTTTGCTGAGTGTTTTTTATAATATACAGATGAAAGGTAAAAATACATAGGGACTTAGTTTACAAATGTATTAGTATAGCAAGTTGATTTAACCCTCCAATGGACTGCTACCTTAGCAAGGGGTCAGAGAGCTTAAAAAGAAAAATAATGAATATCCTTCCCGTGAGCAGATTATCATGCTCAGTACCTAGTAGTTCACTTTGCATAAGCAGGGAAGTCGACTTAGGTGAAGAGAGATGGGAGTCTGAGAGAATAATTGGCTAATTAATAGAGGAAGGGAAGAAGACTAAGAGACAGGAACACAAAATTGAGGGGTTGGGAGTTTATATGATTTAACTAAGAGTGGGAATCATCCTGTTTGGCCTATCATATTGATACCTTCTGCAAAGCTTCCCTGAAGAGAGGTGTTCAAATAATAAATGTACATCTAAATCTACAGATGTAGCTAGTAAATTTTTTATTCAGCTACCTCAATAAAAAAGTTGTTTGATGGTTCATGAATAGAAGCTAGGATGGAGAGTAACATGGGCCAAACCTGTTGGATTTCTTCTCAGCAAATATCACCCTGATTTTACAAAGGCTAACTTGTAAGCAGTGGAGGCCACCAATGAACTCTAAAATTTACATCTTCCTTTACAGGGACCAGCAGATGTGAGATTATTTACCAGATTTTATTTTAATTTGTAGAGCACAATAGCTTCATACAAAGGTTTACCTTTCCTGCTTTCTGTGATTGTTGAAGCACCACTATTCAAGTATTTGCTGAGTTCCAGGTCTGCTTACAAGCTATTCAGTTTAGCATCTTTCCAACTTCCTGGAAACATGCACAGCATTGAAGTAATGGCTATATTATGTAGTCTAACACATTGAATTGCCTGAAAGGACACAAAGTTTAAGAACCAGGAAACAGACCACTAAGGGTTCAGCCAAAATACCTTCTTAGGGGCAAGTCCCTGCAGGGTTTAAATGCTATGTTCCACTATGGTATGTTTGTATAACTGAAAGGGCTTTATGATGAAATTGTCATAAAACCTAAAGCACACTGTAGGATTAGAATTAACCCTTTTACCTATATTTCATTTGACCTAATTTTATTTTATTTTATTAAGTTCATTACTTAGGGGAAATGTGTGTCAGAGTAGATGAATGACTAAATTGAATTACTAGCTTGAAACCCACCACAGAAGAGGAGTTTGTAACTTACCTGCTGTAATACGTCCTTGAAGAACTAACTGGACTGAAGTACATCAGATTAAAAAGCAAAGTTAATGAATGAGGCAAATTATGCTAAATGTTGCAAAGTATACTGATTCAGATGCAGCTCACTCTACTCACATCTTAAATTTTTTTTATTTGAAATTAGTATATAACAAAATTACATCACTTTTCCTTTTTTTCTCCCTTAACTTCCTCCCATGCACTCTCTTTCTCTTTCTCAAATTTGTGCCTTATTTTTCTTAGTTTCGAATATAAATAATTTGTATATAGGTATATGTATGTACATATATATAATGAACATATATGTATATATGCTTATTTATAAATACTGCATTAATGTATATAAGTGTGTGCATATGTATGTATGTTTATATATATATATATGTATATTATTCTAACTTAAACCTTATGTAAGTCATTATAGTTGACATATCCAAATGGTACCTTTAAAGGCAGAATCGGGATTTGAACCCTAGCATCTGGGTGCCAAGGACTATATGTTTTCTCATATATGACTTTCTGCTTATCGCTAGACAACTTTCCATTAGATCAAAGCTCAGGACTGCTTGGAAGGTCAGAGTCATGCCTATTGAATATAAAGAAAAAGGCCTGTGAATTAGCCAAACTGCGTCACATTTCATGTGAATACCTTGCGGGTTGATATTTTATAGAGTATGTAAAATGGTGATAAAAGATAATGGAGAAACTAAAGATAATTCATTTTCTCAAAAGCATTGATCATTGGAAGAGGCATATTTTCTTTCCCTCTTTTATACCAAATGGGGAATTTGCTCAATATTCTCAAGTTACATAAAATATACAATGCAGTTAGAAACTTTAAGTGTTCCTTGCATTTAGTTCATGACTGTAAAATCATTCCCAGAAAGGAGAAAGTTCTCTGTGAGTTTTATTTACATTTTTCCAAGCCCAACTTTGAAGCCGTTGAATGAATAATTCATCAGACTTGATACTTAACGAGTTTGTAAGGGCCTTTTTATTTCCAATTCTCACTTGGTGCAGGCGTTTGCCACCAACTTGTCACCAGTCACTTGCTGATTTTCTTGTCTCCCCCGTAATGAAGTAGGGAGAGTTTTGAAGAGTTGGTCCTCATTACACACAGGTGCTCTCCATTCCCTGTCACAATGGAAGGCCGACTAGCCAGATTTGCCTCTTTCCTTTAACAGCCCTGTGGAAGTCAATTAAGTTTCACTCCCAATAATCCATGGTGCCTGTGATCCACACAGTAGCATCTCAGTGCAGCAAGCACTGCGATAATGCAACCAAATACAACTGTAGGACTACAGGCATGCTCTAGGAAGAATGACTCATGTTTAGGAAAGAGCATGCAAATCAAGCAGAGGTTTTTAAATACTACAGTTGGACTCTATGTCAGGCAGTATTCAAGTAGATGATGTTGTAGTATTCTGGGTCACCATCTCCTTCCCTCGCAAACCAGAGCTACCCATGAGATCTGACCATAATCATATCAGTTTATACTACCAGAAGGAAGAATTTGGAATATGAAAATGCCTAGACCGACTTCTACAAATTTGCAGTTGTGTTACTTTAGAAAAGTTAAATATTATTGATCCAAATTGTCCTCAACTGTTGCTCAGCATCCACAGGGAACGCGTATTGCTTTACTGCCCAGACCAGAATAATTTATTTATGCAATGTATGTGTCTCAGGCACATAGGAAATGATCACAAATCACAGCTGCAAATCTATCCCTTTTACCTATTTTTTTCAATAATATTTGAAGTAATAAAATGCCTTAGGATAAAACTTGGGAAACAAAGAACGAGTCTCCCTATTTCATGAATTGTAGCCATTGTAGAAAATGTGACCTCAGATTCTTTCTAAAGTTCTCAATATAATGAAGTTTTAGGAAAAGGTCATCCTTACAATTCTAGGCATGTTTTCACTCATGTAAAATATAATTACATAATTTTTCACTTGCCTCTCTCCCATCTACCCCATTTCTATGTTCCTCAGCCACATATAACCTTTTAATATTTCCTTTATATGTGATGGGGAACCTCCTTCAGTCAATGTTCTTTAAGAAGCTAGACCAGGTTGGGACATGACTTAGTGTAACAAAAAGCCATGATCTTGCCCTTCTTGGTCTCTCCTTCCTGTGAGCCATGCCTGGATGTCAGACCCCATTCCTATTTCCTAACTGTGATCCGTGAGTTCCATATATATATATATATACCTTTAAGATACTCGTGTGTGTGTGTGTGTGTGTGTGTGTGCCTGTGTGTTTAGGTGTGGGATAACCAGTTAGTGGTCTTATTCTTTGGGAAGATTAATATTCCCCCTCTTAAGAACTTTTAATTATATGTAGCTGTTCACCTATGGGGGGCACCATATCTGTGAACTTTCTCCCATCAACATACATGTTGCCATTTTTCAACACTTGTGTAAGCAGTCTTATTGTTGAGATTTCAGGGGTATAGTTTCCCTGTCATTTGTAGAAGACACAGTCTTACAGTATCTTTCTGGTCCTCTGGCTCTTAGAACCTTTTTGCCTTCCCTTCCACCCGTTTCCTAAGCTTTAGGTGTGTGAGTCTTGTATTGTAGATGTGAGCTTTAGGTATGTGAGACTTGTATTGTAGATGTGTCAATGGTGGATGTACGTTCATGGTGAGACCTCTGGTTTTTGACCAGTCGTGGTGCAAAGAGAAGTTTACCAGGGTTTTTATTGTAGGCCTGCAACCAGCTCTTAAATCTTGAAACAGAGACAGTATTAATTTTGGATGCTTGGCCTACCTTAGGCATATTTCTGGCTAGCTAACTTAACCATGCAGTTTCTCTTTCCTATCTTTTGCCTCAGGGAGTGTTACCTTTCTAATTTCTGTACATCTTACTTTCATTACTTCTCTGTCTTCCTGACTTCTTGCTCCAGGTGTGTCCCTCATTCTTCCCTCCTTTTCTTCTTCCTTCTCTTCTTTCTGAGCCTCTATTTCTCTTCCTATTTATTTCCTCTGCCTTCCAACCCTCGCTATCCTTCTCTTGCTTAGGTATTTGTCATTCAGCTCTGTATCAGACCAATCGGGTGCCTTAGGCAGGCAAAGTGAAGCAAATGTAACACATGTTTTCATAATTAAACAAATGCAGCATAAACCAAAATAATAGGATTTTACACAGTTAAAGTAATATTCTGCTGCATAAATAAATAGAACACATATTTGCCTAGTTAAAATAATATTCTACAACAAAGATGTGTTTTGGGTGAAGGGTAGAAATCATAATTTATTGCTGGTATAAGGATAAGAATTAAATATACAGTTCAAGATTGAACTGGTTTGGGAAAGCAGCATTCGTAGAGGTCTCCTGTCAGATCCACAACCCCACTAGCCATGGGTAGTTGTCTAGATTTTGATTATCAAGCATGATTTCCTTCCTGTTGAATAGGGCAGTATGCTCAGCTAGATAGCTTTTGGTAATTGCCGAGATATGAAAGCCATTATTTCACCTTTAATAAAAATGATGGCATGCTCTTTGCTTTGGTTCACATGTGTGTCACAGAAGGGTCGAAGTATTTATTGATTTCCTCTCTTGGCAACTTTTACACCACATTACAGTATTGTGAAAGTTAGTCCTTAGGAGGAGATCTAACAGAATCCTTTGAGTTCTAAGTCCAAAGTACAGAGGCGCAGCATTATCATCACTAGTGATTTACTACATACACACACACACACACACACACACACACACGATGTAATAATAATATATATTATATACACCTATATGCGGAGTAATTTTAGTTAAATATAGAATACTATGATTCATTAGGGTTTTTAACACATACTTAGTTCATTTATCCCCCGTCTTTCCCATTTGTTCTTCCAAATGGAAATATCTCTAGGCTTTTTGTGCAGGTGTTAAGATCCTGTGGATTCTGTGAAGAGACAGGCCTCCATGTTTTACTAAAATCTTTCCAATAATTCTTTCATGGATCTAACATTGAGAAAAGTAATCTTTTAGTAGTTATTACTTTTGTAATATTCATATGTACTACTAATTGAACATATAGTATTCAGGTGCATGACAAGTATTTACTTATATTATCTCAGAGAAGATTTATAATGGTTTTGATCAGCTTATGACTATCACTTTATTCATAATGAAATGGGGTCAGAGGTTCAATTACTTGCTTGAGGCCTGACAACTAGTGAATGGCAAACATGGTATTTGAAGTCAAGTTTGCATATCCATAGATAAGAAGTTTGTTATGAATCATAACTCTTGTTCCATTCTAAATTTTTTTCCCTTGGTGTTTTCAAAATAGGGTTTTTCTGTAGCCTTTACTGTTCAAGGAACTCAATCTTCAGATCAGATTGACCTGGAATTCACAAAGATGTGCCTGCTTCTGCCTCTGAGTGCTGGGATTAAAGATGTGCGCCACCATGTCCGGCTGGGGTTTTCTTAATTTATAGTTTATTTTCAGTCGCTCTAGTGTACAATGCTGAGAAATAGTCCTTAAGTCTATGCCTGAAATTTAGTAGGCTCAAAATTTATCCTTTCTCCATTTTAAATAGGCACCCATACCAGTCACACACATTCTCAACCTAAATATGTTGGACTGAGTCTGCAGAAGGTTCTTGGAATCCTGAACGTGTCCGTAACAATGATTTTAAATGACTTTTCACAAAATTGTTTAAATGCATAAATCTCTCTTCACAAACCCTGAAACACTAGACATTATATCAAAACACCACCTGGTTGCCTCCTTTACCTTAGGTGATTCTCAAATTACATCCTTCAAAATCTTTCCCAAACTTTCAAAAATGGAGTTTGAGCCAGTGTTCCCCTTGCATTCTGTATCTAGCCTACCTACCCCATAACATTGCATGGGTGGATCATGATGCCATATAATTATCTGCTTCTTAAAAAAAGTTTAGCCAAGCTGGGCGGTGGTGACACACGCCTTTAATCCCAGCACTCGGGAGGCAGAGGCAGGCGGATCTCTGAGAGTTCGAGACCAGCCTGGTCTAGAAGAGCTAGTTCCAGGACAGGCTCCAAAGCCACAGAGAAACCCTGTCTCGAAAAAATACAAAACAAAACAAAAAAAAAAAGTTTAGCTATTCAATTGCAGATCCTGATCTACAGAAGTATTTAGAAAGAAGAGAGAAAATGACATTGTGAAACAGAAGGAAAACAAAGATTCATGAACAGACTTTATAAGAGAACTATTAGTAGTGCAAAGGCAATGTTTCCTGGTGAATTGAAGATCCTGATGAAAGATCTGAAAAATGCCATTAAATGCCAACAGTAATCTAAACATGAGAAATACTAACATTTTTATTCTCTTCTACCTTTTCTTTATGTGATACAGTTGGTAATATTTGTCTATCCATTCCACAAACTACCTATAAATTAAACTACCAAGTGGTAGTAGGAACAGTTCAAAAAAATTCAAACGCCCCTTATACACACACCTAACTCCTCCACTAAAGTAGAAATAAGCACAGCTAGCTGAAATCCCCGGGGAGCTAAAATAAATGATCTGTGGATCACAGTGTCTACATAATCCCAGATGCTCAGCCACGGAAATGTTGAGAAGGGAATTTCCTCAGTTTTCTTTTTGCTCAGAAGATAATGGGATGGAATCTTATATGGAGGTGATAAGGGCTTGGGAATAAGAAAATTAAATACTGAAATTTAACTTTCTTTTTTTTTTAATTTTTTTTACAGTGGTATGGCTTTACCACTTAACTCTGCTGAACATAAGAACAACAAAGCCTGACTTCAAAGACCTGTTGGGGCCATAAGATGTTATATATCAGTGGTGTCTTGCACATTATATACAATCAGTAAGTGAAATAATTTCTTCTGTTTCATTAAAAGTATATCAACCAGAAACTGTGAATAATTTGTAGATCCACTTTTTATTCCAGTGTGTGTGTAGTGTGTGTGCGTGTGTGTGTGTATGTGTGTGTGTGTGAGAGAGAGAGAGAGAGAGAGAGAGAGAGAGAGAGAGAGAATAGGGGGATGGAAAAAGAAATTAATGGTGTCTAGGGAACTTCTGACCTATTCACATTCATATTTAATGATAATTACACATTGTTTCATCCTCCTACATGCTGCACATTTTGAGAGTATGTGTGCATCTGTGCATGTGCGTATGTGTGTGTGTGACATGTGTAAACTAAGTTAGATTGCTGAAGATGGATCCGTGAATAGTTGCTAATGGTCTAGACATTTCACTGTTTTGTCAACAAAGCCCTATTGTTGAAAGCAGTGTGTTCTCACTATGTCAATATCTCTGCCATGTTGTGTTGATATTAATGGAACTGCCAGGAAAGAAATTTAATTAATCATTTCCCAGAATAAGTACTATCAGCATTCATCATCTTTCTGAGACATTCAGGCCAATGCAGACATTCTCAGCTCAGATTGAGGCACCTTGATTATGCAATAAAGTTATTTGAGCAAGTCTTGATGAGATGCTAAAATAGAAACCGTTCAATAACCCAGTTGTGGTTTGTGTAAAAATATAGACAATTTCAAATAAACCTGTTATGCTTACTTCAATGTAACAGTATAGTATAGAACCCAGCCTACTCTATAATGGGTGGTAAAATAGTTCCTTGAATCTACTATAATCTTCAGTAAATGTTATATTTTAAGATCTTAGGGAAAGGAACAGAGATTTTTTTTTTTTTTTTTTAGACTTGGAGCCTGTTCTGGAACTAGCTCTTGTAGACCAGGCTGATCTTGAACTGTCAGAGATCCACTTGCCTTTGCCTCCTCAGTGCTGGAATTAAAGGCATGTGCAACCACCGTCTGGTGAGAACAGCGATGTTTAAAAGTCTGTGCTCCCTTCTCCTTTATTAGACTTGCTGAGTCCTGGTTGGGCCACATATATTATTTGGTTTTGCCATTTCGTCAATGAGTTTAAAGGGTGAAGAAATCTTCCACCTACACCTGCAGGTAGGTGTAGGGTAAGGCTTAGGTGTAGGAGAGAATATTATTTTTTAGAATCTCAATGTTATCATATAACATTAAGTAGATTCACCACAGTTCTGGATTAGAGATTGGGACAGGTGACCCACTAATCATGAGATATTTGTTTATTTAATACCTTTTTTTTCTATCTTCTCTTTCACAGAAACTTCCTGAGAAAGAATAGAAGTTAGATATTTCTCAATAAATTGAGTTCTGTTGAGTGTCATCTCCAAGCGTCTTTTACCATATAACTGACGCCAGCACACAATGTGTGACGTGCCCACCACTTGATCTTGCAGAAACTATTCATTAGCTGTCACCTCAGTCTGTGAGCAACTCCAATATTTTTTTGATTTATTCTTGACTTTTTGAGAGAGGCTTTCGTGTGTGTGTGTGTGTGTGTGAGTGTGTGTGTGTGTAGTCCTGGCTGTACTGGAACTCATTCTGTAGACCAGACTGGCCTCAGACTCATAGAGATCCACCTTCCTTTTTCTTCAGAATGCTGCAAATAAAGGTGTGCACCACTACAGCCCAGCTGCCCATCACTTAATAATATCAAAAGACCCAAACATTTCCAAGAAAGAATCTATATTGTACATGTAAAGATTTATTCATTTTGAGAAAGAACACCAAAAAATCAACTTTAATTATGTCCTCTGTAAATCATTACATATGACCACATTTTAGTCACCTAGTGACTAGCAGCACAATGGAACAGGAAGTTTATGCCATCTGGGAAAATAAATGCAAAGCCAGGTTCTGCAATAAATATATATATATCAGAATAAAACCAAAATATGCCCCTAAAAATAGATAAATGAAAGCAGCAATTGTTTCTGTGGTGACTGCTTCACCAAAGCTGTGTTTATTTTCTGTCTGCTTTCAAAAATATTCAGAATAATAAGGAAAGTCTTACTCTCCTGGATCCCAAGCTCCATAAGTCTCAGTTTGTAGCTAAATTCTGCATGATGATGGTACGAATGCAGGATCTCATAAGGTGGAAGTTCCTTGCAAAATAACTGTAATACTTTTTGTTGAATTATGTGTAGAGAAATGTATGAACTGTCTTGGACATTTACTTCTGAGGAACGAGTAACCCTTATGGAGAGAAGAATTGGAAGAAACAGTGCTCATGAAGTGTTTTCTCTTCATGGGATGTCTTGTGTGGAAATCACCTCCCTTTACTGTTGTGATTTCAGAGATGCAAGTATCTTCATAAGGAAGACATCATTTGTGAGGTACTGTGTTAAAAAATTGCCGTTGCCACCAAAATCAAATAACCACACCCAAAGGTTTCATTCCAAAAGCGAGAAAGAAGAGCTATAATTGAGCACATTTGTCAGTGTTTGCTTCTTATATCTTTGAATGTGATGGGAAACAGAGTTTTTAAGCTTTTGTATTATGTAGTAACTCTTAAATATACAAATGTGTCTTTGGGTCTGGGATGATATCTTTCCTGTAAAGAGATTGCTGTTCAAGCTTGAGAACTCAGTCTCTGAATGTGGGTGATGGTGGAGGCTGATGGAAAAGCCAAGGACAAAGGCACTGGATTTTGATTCTACTGCATGGATGGGCTTTTTGGAAGCCTAGTCTGTTTGGATGCTCACCTTCCTGGACCTGGGGGGAGCAGGGAGGATCTTGGACTTCCCTAAGGGTAGGAAACCATGACTGCTCCTATTGTCCACCACTTACTACACACCATCTCCAATAGCATCATCATGTCCTGACTCAATGCAGAGCTATTACACCTGAGTAGTCTAGAGATGGAATGAAGTGTGCAAACACCTCAGACATACCCAGACCTGGGATGTATAAATCTATTCATTTCCCAAACTAACATGTTGAGAGAATTAACCTTCACTTTGAAAGAGCTGCTGGTTTTTTTTTGTTGTTGTTGTTGTTTTTGTTGTAAAACTCATATCATTAGAATTCAATTAGAAACATCTCCTTGTACTGCTGAAGTTTAGAGATGTAGTTTAATGGAAACAGCCATGTTTTTAAGCTAAGCATTTCCTGGTAGTAACTAAAATAAAATATATCTGAGGAGTACAGTTATTGTACTTTAGATCCTGAGTCATAAACATGACTAGAATAGAAAGAATTAAAAGAAAAATCATTTCCATTTTTAAAATTATCCAGTGAGTATTCAACTAGATTAGTTTTCTGGGCATAGAAGTAAAATATATGTTTAAGGTGTAGTTCTAAACACAGACTATCTTTCATACTTGTGTGATGTACATTTATACAGCACTATACCACTGATTCTGTCTCCTATTTATTATAATTGGAAGAGTGGTTATAAGCTTACCCTCTGTGGATGTAAATCACAGGACCAGTCACTCACAGAGTCACATTGAATATAAAAAAATGAACAAAAAACTTAGCTTTTTCATGGCATATCCAAAGTTCAGACACAACTGTCTAAAGCTGGGGGTGTTGTGGGACATCCAATTCTCTGTTTCCATGAACTATTCTTAAAAATAACTTATGAAAATATAGAAAGTATGTTTCTGTTGATCACTATTAATTATTTTCATATTAAAAACATAAATTATTATATAAAACAAATGCGTCAGAGACTCTATAATGAGCTTTGATTTTAGAAAATGTATTATTTAAAATATATTATTTCCATGGAGAAATTTATTTTTGTTCACTATGTTTCAAATTCATCTAAAGAACTGACTAAGACACCAAATTAAGTCAGAGACTATTCTAGTCTTTCTTTAGAAAAAAAAAATCTCTGTACATAGAACTATTAGAGAGTTTAATTAATGTCTTAAATTCTTTCTTTCAGTGATAGTATTGTGACTATCTTTCACTGATCACTCATGTGCCTATCTTTCAATAATAATTCATAAGAATATGTAAGGATGTTGTGAAATTCAATTCTACACACATTTTTGCATAACTATGTGGATATTTTTATTTATAAATATTTATTATCTTTATTTCATGTGCATGAGTGTTTTACCTGCATGTATGTGATTGAGGTACCCACAGAGACTAGAAGAATGAGTCATCAAACTCTCTGGAACTGGTGTTTAGCAGTCATGTGCTTAGTAGTAATTTTTAAGAGCTGAAAGTGCCCTTAACTGCTAAGTCTTCTCTCCTTCCCAATTGCTCATTTATTTTAAAAAAGAGAAACCTCTTATTCCAAAGTGAATTAACGAAAGGAAGGAAGGAAGGAAGGAAGGAAGGAAGGAAGGAAGGAAGGAAGGAAGAAAGGAAGGAAGGAAGGACTCTTACTCAAGCCCAGGAAATATACTTAATTTTAATGTGCTTTTCACAAACTAAGTCAATTCATAAGCTATATCAGATAAAGGTATACTAATTCTTTCAACATTGTAATATACAAGAGATATTATCTTCTAGTCCTAAACATGTGATGCTCGCAACAGTACAAAGTTTTAAAAACTCTAGTGACTGACCTGAAGTTATGATAATCTTGATTCACAGTATTTGTTTCCATAGTTCCAATAAGCATAAACTCATTATTATGGTTTCTCTTTCAAATGACATATTTTATGCACTGTTAATCCTAAAATTTAATAAAATACTGAAAAGTCCTTTAAGCAATGTTTTCTGCTTATTCCATTACAAGACCTTCTACACTGTAATTGTCTGCTTACCCTACAAAAGTAAGGGCACTACTGACAGAAATATTATAAACCTCTTGGGAATATAAAACCCCAAACATATAGTAAACCTCATTCATCTTTTTATCACTAACACTATTAGCTTACCTGATGGATAGCTAAATTCAATCACTAAAATTTTGTTGAGTAAAAATATTTTTAAAGCATGTGTGTAAATGAAATAAAATGGTGATAGCTAAGTTAAGATACCAAAGAAAATAAATCAGCTTTGAGGTCAAATACAACAGCATTGTTTATGGAACCCTCATTTAACATGCACAGGTCATAAAGCAAGCTCCCAATCTTTCGCTGGTAAAGTATAGTTAATTAAAAATGGATACATAGAATGAATAGCTGGAGCACAGAGGACATTCAGGACAGGGAAAATATTCAGTATGTTAATACAGTGGTGGACACATTATTATAAATTATACATTTGTCAAGACTCATAGACGTAGAACAACAACAATGAACACTAATGTGAGATATGAACTTTGTGTGACCATGATATGTCAGCGTGGGTTCATCAGTTGTAACAAACTCACCACCTCTGATGGGGCTGCTGATAATGAGGAAGAATGGAGATGTGTAGTAAGCACGTATCAGGGAACACTCCATACTTCTACTCCATTAGCAGTGACCCTAAAAGCAAAGCCTTCAAATTCAAACACAGGATAAATACAGCTAATGCTAAAACAGTCATGAACATAAAGAATGCTATTGATGAAATGTACATGAATATATTTACCTAATTTAATAAACCTAAAGGCAGAATGTACCACAGTAACCTTGCGTTTCACAGAAATGTTAACAAATGGGCATTGTTGGAACTTTTTTCAAGTTCTTTTTTAAAATAGTCAGAAATTTAAGCAACAAAATGAACGCCATATTAAGACAACACAAAAAACAGCAAGAACTGCCATGGTGTGATTGCTTACTTCAGTCCTTCTCATCAAGACAGCATCCTTTCCAAGACCACAAGGCTAGGCGTAATTCCTGGAACCTCTACTCCCTTTCTTGAGGGAACAGACCAGACTTGCACAAAAAAAAAAAAATGCTATGTGTGTGTTTTCTGCCTGGATTTGTCCAAATGACTATCATAATATGACCATGTCCCCTTCTTTCTTGGAAGTGCACCTGAGAGAAAAATGTTGGACATTGTTCAAACAATTGTAGCAACAATGAAATATTTCCCAGATTGCCAAGAGAAAAGATTATGACTGAAACCAAATAAATAAATAAACTTCTTATGACCTAGATAAAGCCTGGGAATTCTTTGGGTAGTTCAAGAAACCAAAAGTTTACATTTCAATTGTCATGCATTTTCTAAGCCACAGATAATGAAAAGAAAAATCTGTGAAAATACAAAGTTTCACTATATTGATATCTGGGTTGTCAAGCAGGAAGTGAAAGGACAGAAATCAGAACTGTACATGGAAATACTGTTTAAAGGAAGACCTTCCTGCAATGGCATGCTGCAAGACTGACAAAAGGGCTTTGCCAGTTCTTTGCTTGATTCTGTTTTATTCTGTTTATATAGCTCTTAGACTTATTGGAGATAACTCTATGTCTAAATAGTATGCAGATATGAGTGAAGGAAAAGAGTTCAGAGACAAAATAAGAGAATAAATAAAAATATTGTTAGAATATTGGAAAAGATATTCTAAGGAGGAAGAATTTGCGTTCCAAAGTAACCATACTATAGCCTTTGAGATACATAAAGAAAACAGAAAATAAGGTACAATAAAAATGGCAGGATTATCTCCGAGAAAATCCAGATCAAGGATTTAATGAAAAATGATGGAACCACTTCTCTTAAATGTTGTAAAAGAGTGAGCACCATGCCGGGCGGTGGTGGCACATGCCTTTAATCCCAGCACTTGGGAGGCAGAGGCAGGTGGATCTCTGTGAGTTCGAGACCAGCCTGGTTTACAAGAGCTAGTTCCAGGACAGGCTCCAAAACCACAGAGAAACCCTGTCTCGAAAAACAAAAAACAACAACAACAACAACAACAAAAAAAAAAAGAGTGAGCACCACAGATGACAAAGAAGACAAATAGGGGAAAATAGGCATAAAATGAGACAATAGGGGATATTTAATTAATTAAAAACTTTAAAGTTGAAAAGTACTATAGATAAAATTACAAACTAATTTGAAAGATTCAAGCGTATAATTGACCAAATATGGTAAAAATAAGCATATTACGGGAAAAAAGAATTGAAACTACATTGAAAAGCAAAAGAAAGAGGAGTAATGAAAACTGAACATAGTCTGAGATGTACATGGCCTGCTACCACATACAAATATGTATATATACACAACAACACACACACATATTCAAAGGTATAAACACAAACACACATACTCACATTCACACATGCACACAGACACACACATATTCTCACACACATACACACATATGCACATGTACATACATGGTGTGGGAAGTCCTTTCTATGTGTTGCTTTCATTGGTTAATGAATAAAGAAGCTGCTTTTGGCCAATGGCTTAATAGAACATTACCAGGCTGAAAGAGATACATATAGAGAGAGTAGGTGGAGTCAGAAAGACACCATGGAGTCGCCAGAGGGGAAAGACATGAGCTGCCAGCTGGAATCTTGCCAGTAGGCCACAAGCCTTGTGGTAAAATACAAAATAATGGAAATAGGCTAATTCTAGATATAAGAGCTAGCTAGGTAACAATATACTTAAGTGCTAAGCAGCAACTTATATAATACAGTTTCTAAGTGGTTGCTTTGAGTCAGGATGGTTGGGAAATGAATGAGCAGCCTCCTACAACACACACAAGTGCATATATACATACACAAAGATATTCACACATTAAAACACTCATATACACATATATACTCACATACCCACTCATATGCACACATATTCATATAGACACAGACACACACAGAGACATAATCTTTGATGGAGATCCTGATAGAGAATGAGGGGTTTAGAGAGACTAGTGAAGACATAATCACCAAATGCATTCTAAATTGGACTAAAGGCCCAAAACTCAAAATAGGCTATGCATAATATTACTGAAATCCAAATTACAATTAAATGTCCAAAATCTGAATGGAGAATCTTAAAAGCAGTGAGAAAGAAAAAGCTCATCGTTACACAAAGGAAGAGTCCATCAGATAGCCATCTATTTTTATGTGAGAAACAATGAAGACCACAGCTGAGGAAATAGCTCAGTGGGGAAAATTCATGAGCGACAAGAATTAGGGCCTGATTTTGGATCCTAGCATCCATATAAATGCTGAGCACCACAGCAGTTACTTGTAATGCCAGTGTAGGGAGGGAACAGAGACAGAAGGATCCTGAGATCCTACTCAACTACCAGCCCAAAAGCCTAAAAGACAACCTTCCAATTCAGAGAACAATATTTTACTTTAGAAATATAGAGACAATGATGTCTTCTGAAAACATAGAGACCAGGGTGAAGATATGGCTCAAATGGTATAGAGCACTTGCTGCTCTTGGAAAGGAAATTGGTTTGATTCCTAGCACCACATGGAGTCTCACAGCTCCCTATAACTCTAATTCCAGGTTATCCAATGCCCTCCATCGGTCTCTATATGCATGTTTACACACACACACACACACACACACACACACACAGAGTGCACATATAGATAAACAAATACACATAAATATATCCACAGATATATGAATTAAACAATATGAATTACTTTATTATTTGTACATTTTAAACATAGGAATATTTTAAATAAAATAAATCCTGGTGCCACTCCAGTGGTCCTGCACTCTTCCCCAGTCATACAACTATCACCCACATCTAGAAAGACTAGCTTGGACCTATGCTGGTTCTTTTCCTGTCTGACTAGAATTGGTGGGCAGCCATTAGCTCAGGTAAACTGTTTCAGTGGGTGTTTCTATCATGGTCTTTTCCTCTTTGTTCATATTCTCACTCCTCTCATTCTTCAACTAGACTTTGGGAGCTCAGTTCAGGGTTCCACTGGAGGCCTCTATTTCTGTTTACATAAGTTGTTGGGTGAAGGTTCTATGGTGATATTTGAGATATTCACCAATTCGACTACAGGGCAAGGCAGGTTCAGACACCCTCTTCTCTAATGTTTAGGGTCTTAGCTGGAGTCATCCTTGTGGACTCCTGGGAATTTCTCTAGTGCCAGCTTTTTTTTAATAGACTTATAATTGCTCTCTCAATCAAAATATCACTGTCCTTGCTCTGTTCTCTGAACTGCCTCCATCTTAACTATCTTTTGATAAGAGTTGCTGTTTGTTGAGTAGTGGTGGTGCAAGCCTTTAATCCCTTCTCTTGGGAAGCAGAGCCAGGTGGATCTCTGAGATCTAGGCCAGCCTGGTCTACAGAACAAAATTCAGAACAGCCAAAACTACACAGAAAAACCCTGTATTGACAAAAATTAAAAAGAAATTCTGTGGTCATGCTGTCTCATTTACAGAAATAAAATCCTAAGACAAGAAGCTTGAACATGTCTTAAAAAACACATAGATTTGAGTTTTCTGAAGAAAACTGTTTTTCAGTTTTGAAACGTATGTTGATAGTGATAACCACAAAAATTCATCAGCAGATTCTGCTAAGTAAATTAATTCTATTTCAAAAATTAACTTGGGTTTATGAAAAGTTAAGTATAACAGCTTTCTTTATAAAAAACATTATGTTGATCTTTAACAAATGGTGCTGCCAAAACTTTTCTACATGTCGACATGTAGAATAGCGCAAGTAGATCCATATCTATCCCATGCACAAAACTCAAGTCCAAATGGATTAAAGACCTCAATATCAACCTGAACCTGATAGAAGAGAAAGTAGGAAGTAGCTTTCAATGTACGGGCACAGGAGACCATTTTCTATATATAAGACCAGTAGAACAGACACTGAGAGCAACAATAAATAAATGGGACCTCTTGAAACTGAGAAGCTCCTATAAAGCAAAGGACACAGTGCTTTATATTAAGTGGGACACAGTCAATAAGACAAAAAGACAGCCTATTAAGTGGGAAGAGATCTTTACCAACCTCACATCAGACAGAGGGCTGATCTCCAAAAATCTATAAAGAACTAAAGAAATTAATCATTAAAATTCCAAATAAGCCAATTAAAAATGTGGTATAAAACTTAACAGAGAACTTTCAACTGAAGAATCTGAAATGGCCAAAAGACTCTTTTTCTATTATTTTTTTTTATTTTTTTTATTATTTTTATTCTTTTTTAATTAAAATTTCCACCTGTCCCCGTTTCCCATTTCCCTCCCCCTCCTCCCAAATATTGCCCCCTCCCCCACTCCCCCTTTTCTGTCCCCACTCCTCTTCTTCTCCCCCCAGTCCATTCCCCCTCCCTCTCGATACTGAAGCGCAATACAAATTCCCTGCCCTGCGGGAAGACCAAGGTCCTCCCACTTCTATCTAGGTCCAGGGAGGTGAGCATCCAAACAGGCTAAGCTCCCACAAAGCCAGTTCATGTATTAGGATCGAAACCTAGTACCATTGTCCTTGGCTTCTCATCAGCCTTCATTGTCCGCCATGTTCAGAGAGTCCAGTTTCAACCCATGCTTATTCAGTCCCAGTCCAGATGGCCTTGGTGGGCTCCCAATAAATCAGTTCCACTGTCACAGTGGGTGGGTGCACCCCTCGTGGTCCTGACTTCCTTGCTCATGTTCTCCCTCCTTCTGCTCCTCATCTGGACCTTAAGAGCTCAGACCGTTGCTCCAAATGAAAATGTTCAACATCCTTAGCCATTAGGGAAATGCACATCAAAACGACTCTGAGATACCATCTTATCATATCATACAAAACACAGCAGTATATTTTTGTTCTTCTCCATGTTGGGTGTTAAATACTTAGCCATATTCGTACATACTTAGTGTGAGTTCCTGTTTACATAGTCATACTGCATTGCATGAATATACATTCATTTATTTATTCAGTTCATAAATTCTAATTTCTTTTTGAGATATAACAAGAATTTGTATTTTAATTTTTTTATTTATTTTACTTACCAAATGCAGTTTCCCTTTCCCTCCTTCCGCTCCTACCCTTCCCTCAATCCATCCTCATCCACTACTTATGATGGGGAAATCCACAGAGACAGAGAAACTCAGCACATGAAAACCCATAACAATATTTTTTAAATAGAACTTATTGTTTAAATATTACAAGAACATGTTTTGTCCCCCATTGTTCAGAAATAATATTATTTCACTGCTGTTAAAGAAATCCATACTTGTATCTTCTGCATTTTAGAAGTTGTATAAACCACTAATCTAAATTGCTAGTTTTTCTTAATTTCCAAGCAAACTTTTGCTCTAAATTTGCAGTAGTCAGGATTTACTCCATGTGATTAAGTCTCCACTAATTTGTTAATAAGAAAGGGCCATAGCAAAAGACCTGAAGGAGCTGACCATGCATGATCCAACAATGGGAAGACTCACTGTAAATGTCACTGGAGAGAGAGAGAGAGAGAGAGAGAGAGAGAGAGAGAGAGAGAGAGAGAGAGATTCATTTCACAGTAAGAGTAATGGAGACATTGTAGTGAAACAGAAGTAGGTAGTACATGATTTTGCTGAGCTGTATGTCAGCTTATAGAAAAAACAATAGCTGGAACCATTTGGCACAGAAGAGTAGTTTCTGTATTTCTTTCCTTTTTAACTTTCTTTTTATTTATTCTTTGTGTCTTTCACATGTGTATCTCCATCCCATTCATTTCCTTGTCCCTTCTTATCCACCCTCTGCTCTTGGAACCTCCCCCCACCCAATGTAATACAATAAAATTAAGAAAAAGAAGAAGAAAAAGACAAAAAAAAGGGGGGGAAACTCAATCTTGTCACAGTAGCTGTAGAGTGAAACAATGAATCAGTACAACTTTTATCGATCTATCTTTACTTCTTCATTGCAAAGTTTCATTGTTCTGCTTCGTCTCTGGTTTCTGCTGCATTCTTGATGCTGTTCTCTTACTGGAACTCCTGGGGGAGAAGAGACAGCTGGCCCTAAGATCACAACAGTGGTCATAAGAAAGAGTAAGTGTTAGCTGTCCCTCATCACCTTCAGCCCGCAGGAGAGTAGACCCTATACCATGCCTGGGCAACATGGTAGAAATGGCGTTGAAGGTATAGTTGTGCGAGAACACTGAGGACATTAAAGTGGGAAAACTGGCCCTGCTCCTTGTTGATTGCTGCAAGAGGTAAAAACGCCAGGGAAAATTCTTGAGAGTTCACCCTGGTGATGAGGGTAAGGGAGAGCTGGCAGGCTGACCAACCCTGCAAGCAACTACTTGGACCCGGAACCAAGATTATGAACTGGCCCACCCGAACATCCATCCTACCCCATCTATGATTTATTGGAGCACATGAAGGGGTCAGTCCTTCAGACTCAAAGCTTCAGGATCTCTATGACTCAGGGAAACACCAGGATAACCAAGTTTTTGTATTTTTTTATTTTGTTTTTGTATTTCTAAATCATGCTGTTGGCCCTATTAATTCCTCATTGGCTGATTTATCCATGGAGGTAACATCTTCCTGTTCATCTAGCAAAGTCTCCAGCCCAAACTCCCCATTTTTCTATGGCCCCAAACACCCCTCCCTTCTTGCTCTTATTTCCAGATCTGTGGGTTAAGTTGTATAGCATACTTTCTGTAACTTTTCAACTATATGATAAAAAACTAAACAGAGCCCATGTAAGTAGGTATCAGTTTCAAGGTAAGACAGACAGAGACCATGAGCTCTACATGAACCTCATGCTAGCAATGAGTAACAACACTCTATTTCTTGCTCTTGCTATCATAGTTTGTAGGATTCAGGAAATAAGTTGATAGCTCTCAGTCTGTGAGATATACTAAAAGAAAACTGGCAGGCAAGAGCATTCCATAGAAAGAAAATTCCATTAATCATCTGCTATAGCCTTCTTAATGATATCAGGATTATGTCAGTCCTGGCAAAATCCAGACAATATTTCTTCTGGAATAATAACTAGGGTTGTCACAGTTTCTCAAAACAAAATAAAGCTGAAGAAATCACCACAATAGTAGAAAAATGGTAAGAGTTTTTCAAGTTCAACCTTAGTGATTTATTAAGAGCAAGAATGATAAGAATTAGAAAAGAATATATCCACACTTTCATAAACCTTTCAGCATTCATTTAACATCAACTGATATACAAAATTGCTTCAGAAGAAAAATCTATTGACAATAATTACATTTTGACCATCCATTGAAATATCTCTGACTTTCTTCAAATGAAACCAGAATTTCTGAAATTTTATTCATTCACTATTTCAATTGCAGAGAATATTTTCTAATGCAAAAATGCCTACTCCAATGATAATCTTTTTCTATATTTTCTAGATATTCAATTATCTTCGTGATGTTTTATTGCTAGTAGACTTTCTGAGTATATTTTACATATGGCTCTTTCATGCATTTGGTTATAAAGGGAAATGTGCATTGTATTTCCTGTTCTTTCAAATCTTGTTCATTCCAAGACCATCATTAGTCTTCTACCACTGAATAAATCCAAAATGTGAGTCTTCATTATGCACCTAAAACTCACTGCCCTTAGAGCCTTCCTTGATCCCATTCTCAGTTATTCAATGTTGCCCAAATTTACTACCCCTTTTCTCTGTGTTTGTCTGACATCTAACATGAATTGCTAATGATGAATTATTTATATTACTCTCATAACTGGTGGATAAAAACTGCCTTTAAATAGAAAAATACTAAAATATACAATCCTGAGTCACTATGCTTAAAAGCAAAATATTTCTACACTTTGAAAATCTTAGACTTAAAGTCACAATGAGACTACAGAGAAATTTTGTGTAACCTCCAGTCAAATTCTCCTTACTTATGTTCATTAAATATCTATAGAATAATTGGAGAAACCAACTTTAAACCAATAGCATTGAACTGGTTACTTTTGTGTGTCAACTTGACGAAAGCTAGAATCATCAGACAGGAAGGAGCCGCAGTTGAGGAAATGCCTCCATAAGACTCAGCTGTAAGGCATTTTTTCAATTTAGTGATCAATGGGGGAGTTACTAGCACATGAAGAGCTGTTGCTATCTATGGGCTGGTAGTCCTTCATTCTATACCAAAGCAGTCTGAACAAGCCAGGGAAAACAAGTCAATAAGCATCTACCCTCCATGGCTTTGGCATCAGCTCCTGCCTCCAAGTTACAACCCTTCTTGATTTCTTATTCTGACTTCCTCAAATGATGGACTGATGATCAGGGATTGTAAACCCTTTCCTCCCCAACTTGCATTTTAATCATGTTGTTTTGTCACAGTAATATAAACACTAAGACAAGTATTAAATCAAATAATTTAGTTGGGTTTACTAAATTTTCAACTGATGTTCTATTTCCCAGTAGTATTTCCAGGGAAACCCTATTGACTTTTAATTTCCATGTCACTTTTGTATTCCATTGTGTCTTCACCATTCCTTGTCTTCCCTGTTCTTGGAAAATAGATGTTTGAGATGTGTATTGCTCAATCATATTTTGTTTCTGACATTGAACTTGTTCCTGTTTTCCACAATTTCATCATAAAACACCAAAGAAGCTCTGATGCCATCATTACATAGTGGATTTGATGTTCATGCATATTATTGATGATGTTGAGTTTGAGGTCCTGACCAGCAACTTCCAGTGTAAGAAATATCATGAGTCACATTTAAAATCTACCGAACTTATAATGAAAATCAATAATATTCATCACACTATTCAAAGAGGAAGAGATAATTCTTGATGCATTCCTTGAAGCCAGGATAATACCAAAATCAAGCATAGTATATCACAAAATTATACACCATTATCTATTAGGCCCTTATAAAAGTTTCAACATAATGACATGTAATCAAATTTAGCAATACTTTAAAGCAACAGATAAAACATATAAATAAAAGTAGCCAAAATAAGTTATTTCAAAAGTGAAAGAATGATTCTACATCCAGTCATCATCATTTCTATTGTTGGAGAATTAGCACTTGAAGAATCTGGTATTCAATGAAGTTCAAAAGAAATGTAAGAACTATTAAACAACTGCCTGTATTAACTACCTTTCTATTGCTGTGATAAATGCCATGATTAAAATCAACTTGAAGAATGGGTTTATTTCATCATAAAGCTTATAGTTCATCCTCAAAGAATCCAGGGGAGGATCTCAAGGCATAAACCTAGAGGCAGGAGATGAAACAGAAACCATGGAGGAATGCTGACAACTCACCTGCTCTCTATAATCTGCTCTCCTACTTATTTCATACAATTTATGAAAAAAATTCCAATTTTTGGCACTGCCCAACATAGACTGAGCTCTTTCACATTAATTATAAATTAAGAAAATACTCCACAGTCTTGCCTACCGGCCAATCTTTTAGACACATTTTCTCAACTGAGGTACCCTCTTTTCAGACAACCACTGCGTATATGTCATGTTGACATAAAAAGTATCCAGCACACTGTGATTAGTAGAAATTTCTTGTTCTGCAAAACAGTTTAATATTATGAGGGTTAAAGAGAAAATGCTCATCTCTCTTTCTCCAAGGTAGCATAACAAAGACGCCCTGCCTCTTCATTTATCTTCTGTTATAAACACAATTTTATTAATTCTCTGAGAATTTCATGTAATTTTGATCACAGATGGGTAAATCTCATGACAACTATTCTCTTCTGGTAACATTCATAACACCTTACCATATAATAGAACCTAGATAATAGAAATTAATTCATGTGTCTCCTGGAAAAGAGGCACGTTATCTTTAACCTCTGAG
Organism: Chionomys nivalis; assembly: GCF_950005125.1. Taxonomy (NCBI): domain Eukaryota; kingdom Metazoa; phylum Chordata; class Mammalia; order Rodentia; family Cricetidae; genus Chionomys; species Chionomys nivalis. The sequence continues at coordinate 27,194,479 of NC_080106.1, forward strand.
CAATCTCTCCAGGATCAGCAATTGGGAATTACCATCAGCTTCTATAGAAAAACCAAGAGTATTGGAAATAGTCTATAATGTTTGAGAATCTAAGGGATATTACTGGATAACAGCTCCAAAAGTGATGAAATACTGTTTGTACTGGGTATTTTCATTTATTAGTCTGTGAGAGCTAGTTACAGCTTTGTCATCCTGTTATAATGTAACTCCATTTAAATTCTCTGTCTCTCACTTGTGTGTATTTGGGTTTGTGTGTATATGTGTGCGTGTACTTTAACATATTTCTACAAGAGAATACTTCCACATGATTTTTCTGAAGGATATTTAGTGCTATGAACAGTAGGCAAAAAAGAAGGTAAGAGCCAGAAGCAGAGAGTGACCAAAGGGAAACAGTGATTTTCAGACTCAACATGAAAGTCAAACATATAAACTCACAGAGACTGTGACAGTGGGTAAAACACTCAGATAAGTTCAATGGAAACTAAATACCTGTGTAAAGAGGGGAAGTGAACATAAAGTGTGATTCTGGTTGAGGAGCCATTGGCAGCTGATAGCTGATGGAATATGAAATCAGTTGTCTTGAAGGGTTTGAAGTCCCTTTGTAGGTCAACCAAGCTCAAGTGAATGGCTCCATATCTCAGAAGATACAAAGATGTGTGCGGAAGAAACAGAGCAAGGATCTGGAAAGAATTTGAGAAGACGAGAAATCTAGGTAGAGACTTCTGTTTGTTTGCTTCCTGGCTGCCAGACCCAAATAATGACACAGAAATTTTATTAATACAACATATCTTTGTCTATTAGTTCAGGTTTCTTATTGGTTAGCTCTTATAGCTTAAAATAACCCATTTCTATTATTCTGTGTAACACCAGGAGGCTGTGGGTTACCAGGTAAGGTTCCAGCGTATCCTTCTTGGCAGCTACATGGTGTCTCCTTGATTTCATATTCTCTCTCTCTCTCTCTCTCTCTCTCTCTCTCTCTCTCTCTCTCTCTCGCTCTTCTGATATCCCACCTGGCTTTAATCTGCTAAGATGTTGAATGAAACAGCATTATTCATTAACCAATAAAATAATTACATATACAGAAAGACTTCTGACATCAGTGAAATGATTGAACATCATTATACAAAATTCAGAAAGAGTCAATAAAAATTAAATCTCAGAAGCTTATATTAATTTTGGTAACACCATAGTAATTGACAGAAATCAGAAGTACAACACTGCATGGTTTATAGCCCCACTCAATGAAAACTTCAGCATATGCAATTCTGTAGAGCTAGGAAGTGGATTAATCCTTGTCTTGGGTTGAAGTGAACTTGAGAAATAATTTCTGATGTCTGTAAGGTTTCTTTGTAGGGCAACTAAAATGTTTCTAAACTATTAAATCCTGAAATATGGGAGCTATACTAAAACCTCAAAAAATAAGTTCAAAATGTGTTAATATAATTTTAACATATAAAAATTATCTATAAATACTGTGTTCTGACATGGATTGTTCAGAGAAACATGAATTCTGGCATAATAAACAGTGAAATACTTGGTCACTAGACTCCTAATAAATCCCACTGAAGAGAAAAGCTTGGCTGCCTCAAGAGTGCGGAATAATCTCATAATAAAGTCAAAAAATATATTTTTAAAACAGAGCTATGTCTCACCAGGGAAAGATTCCAGTGGAGGACTCATTCCATGATTTATTAGAAGTGTTTAGAATTTGTAAAGAAATTCACTTTTTCCCAGTTTTTTTAATTATTTTAATGATGTATAGCAAAAAAGCATTTGTGGGACATGTATTCTATACACTGAAGGTAAAATATGCTCTTTTGACACTAACATACACTGGAAAGAAGAATGATACCATATATACTCCCCCAAAAGACCCAACACTGATAATTTTACACTGGAACCATAAACCGACTCTGCAGAATTATATAGACTTTTTTTTTAAGATACTATTCGAACATATCATAGGAAAAAAGGTAGAGTTGGTGCAATTTAAAATTTTAAAATACTTAAAAGCAATTACAAAAAATTCTAAACAGTTACATGAGTGATTACACATGTTAACTATCATGCCAAAAATAAAGTAAGGATAAACAAATCATTCCACAGGGATTACAATCCTTTTCCATAAGAAGTACAAGTACAACTCCTCATGTGTATAACATTACATATAACTAATGTTATCTATATCAAAAGCTGAATTATATTGATCATTCTGAGAGAACAAGAGTGTTAGTTATGAAGCATCTTATGGGAAACAGATTTAAGAAAATGATTTGATCTCATAAATAAGATATTTATACATTTAACATCTGTGTTTGAATCCTGACTGTACTACTTTATGAGCAGAATTACATCAAGCAAATATTACTGCATCTGTCTTCACTACACATTTGATTTTGTGGTAACAGTTTATGGAATGCTTTATTATAAGAATTGAATAAGAATAAAAGTGCAATGTTTAGCCTAATACATGAACAACAGGAGACAAAGATCCCATTTCTCACACTGCTTACAAGTTATGGGGAGGAAACTAGCTAGTCCCCAAAACTCAGCCCCTTATTTTTGCTAATGTTGCTTTATATAAATGGTTGATTTATTTCCTAAGTTGTTATTAAGTGGGCTGGGGAAATGGATCAGCATTTAAGAATACTGGCTGGGGGGCTGGAGAGATGGCTCAGCGGTTAAGAGCATTGCCTGCTCTTCCAAAGGTCCTGAGTTCAATTCCCAGCAAACACATGGTGGCTCACAGCCATCTGTAATGAGGTCTGGTGCCCTCTTCTGGCCTTCAGGCATAACGCAGAAAGAATATTGTATACATAATAAATAAATATTTAAAAAAAAAAAAGAATACTGGCTGGGACCCAGGTTTGATTTCCAGCACACACACACACACACACACATGGCAGCTCATAAATTCTATAACCCTGTTCTGGTGGTTTTATCCGCTTCTTGTTTCCTTTGGTGACCAGCCACACACGTGAAACACAGATATGCATGTAGATAAAATACTAATACATATTAAATACAATATGAATAATTTACATTTTTAAATAATATTATTAGGTTGTCCTAGAAATGAACTTTGCTCAGCTCTCCTCTTAATTGTACAAAGATCTTAAAGTTTACATTATTCTCAATCCAAAATGTCAGATGACATACCAATGTAATTCCTCATATGTGTAGTAACTGATTTGCAGTATGCTAGATTCTTAGGTATAATTTGTTTGGAAGGACATGGGGAAAATGGCAGAACAGACACTGTATGCCATGGGATTCCCAAAGTGTAGTGATTCTGACAAGCACTCAGATGAGATTACCTTTGCAGACCAGGTGTCTGGCAGGGATGTCTTGGGACATAACTGAAAGAAAACCTTATGGGAGGAGACTAACTGAAGAGGTTCAAAGAACAGTCTCACTTAGCCCGCATCAGTCCTCCCCAAAAGTATAACACTTCAGCTCCAAGAACCATGTTCTGCTTCTTATTTCTCCATAGGAAAATGCGAGACTATACAAGGTAAATCTGTAACTATATTAAATACTGCACAAAACCTCTATTGACTTTCCCACCACCACTAAACAAAGACTACCAAAGGGACATGCAAAGCTGAGTAACTGATAGAGTCTGGAAACACACGGACATCAAGTCTCAAAACGCAGAAGGGGATTTATGTCCTATTAAACATTTCATGTTCTCCACTAGAGACCAGTCCTTAAGCTAGGCATATCTACTGTGTAACACCTCCAAATTAGCTTTCCCTCCCAAAAGTTGAAGGTAGTCAGCTGAGACAGGCCAATCACACCAACTGTAATCATTCAGCTAGTCTTTTCTTTCCCTGCACTGCTGCCGTTTATTCTCCGTAGCAGGAAGCTCATCTTTATTCTGTTTTGCTCCCAATAAGGAATCTAAATAAAATCTATTTTCTTTTTCTTTTCTTTCTTCCTCTGTCTTCTCTATTTTTAGTGATTGTGAACCCTGCTAAGGAAAGACACAGTTCTATACTAAAAACCCAAAAGATCAAAATCTGTAAAGTATCAAATCCATACAATCTAAGATCATGAAAGAACTATAATCCTGAAAATATCAACATGGAAAAATGCACTTTAAAAACACATGTAAATGATGTTTATTTATATTTTAAAGGCTTTTTCTCTGAGAAACAGGAAAACATGAAATTGCTTTGTGAGTCACTTACTTAACAGGAGGATTGAAAAACAAATTTTTGAAATCATGAAAACTAAGATATGCTAGCATCAGCTTCACAGACTTAACAGTTCTGGAACGATTATGCACATTCATTACACTAAAGGTTACTGTAGCTCTGATATCTATGGAAGGTTTCTCTATTCTTTCCCTTGAAACCTTGAGTCTCTTTAGACCTTTGGAGAGTCCATCCACATTGAAGGCAGTTCTTCCCTACCTAAACCAGTAGCATCCACAGTTGAGTCTCCTCTGGAAATCCTCTCACAGGTGCATTCATAATATTTCACTGTGTTCCTGGGTGTTTGTTCTGTTTCACACAACAGCATGATCCCATGCACAATTGAACTTATATTACTTCATTCTTCAAATGCTCATCTTCAAAACTTTGGTTCAAATGAGAATATGGCCTTTGAGATATGTTCTAAGACTCCACATATGATATTTTAACCTTTCAGGATCATGTAATCTCTATGCATATATACTCATATATTGTAAATAGTTTATGGATTATTCATAATATATTACACATTATTTACCATTTGCCCTGCCGGGGGTTGGGTATTTTTTTGATCTAGTATTTCCTCTATGTATATACATCCCTTGGGAATGCAAATGCACACCTACAATATTAGGCGATAGAAATGTGTCATTTGATTTTTTTAAATTCTAATATTGAGGCAGTTTGTGCAGGACTTACAGATAGAGAGGGTCAACAGTATCCACTCCATACTATCTTTGTTTTTCCATCCATAAAAGAAATGATAACACTTATGTTTATTATTTCTGAATAAAATGGAAGATAATGGAGAATTGCAAGATGCAATATGATTCACAAAATCTAATTCTCTATTTCATTACATTTTTAATATAAATTAGATGTGTAATAATAATTCTCTGTGAATATTTAGATGCTACATACATGCAATGGATTCCCTTCAGAAACAATCATACATACAATGTATCCCATCAGACTGAGCCATTTCTAAGGACAACTGATGTTGTGACTTGAATGTGTTACAGAAAATTTGAGTGTTGCCAGTGAGGCGGTGCAACCCTTTAGAGGGGATTAGCTCATGACAATATATTCCTCATGAATGGCATCCAGATATTTGTAAAAAGACATGTCATACAGCATTCAGGTCACTTGCACTTAAATTTCTGATAGTTTAGGGAAGAATTCCTTCTTTACAGAGGTAGGAGACATTAAGAAAAAAATCAACACAAACCATCATGAGAGTACAAAGTGGACCTTGTAAAACAACCACCCATAGAATAATATGTCATGCATTGTCAACAGAGAGCAACTGAATTGATCATGATGTTCATGCCTTCTTGTAGGGTTTATCCTCCAGAACTGACTGAGAAAAATAAATTTCTCTTTATATAAGTCATTGAATCCACAATATTTTCTATTAGTTGTAAAAAATGGACTAAGACAAGTGGTACTTTTTAAAAGGTAAAGACAGAAGCCCCTTAGTATATATTTTATTTTCAAATAATAATTATTACTCAGTAGAGAGCTTTGGCAGCATAGCATGTATTCTGAGTTCTAAAATAACTTACTGGTGTAAGTTTGTCTAACCTAGGCTATACCTGCAACTATTATCCAATTTTTTATACCAATACAAATGATATTCGTCATAGTTACTTGAAGATTTTATTTCTGACAGTAATTTCTCATTCTCTTCTTGGCTCTTAAACTCTAGTTATTATATCAATAATATTATTTACTGAAAGATTGTATTCTCCTTTCATGTCTTGCATTCACAAAATAGATCCCCATACATTACATTCATGTATGGCACCCTCTTTGAATAAAATATAAACAAACAGGAAAATATTATCTGTAACATTAGGGTTTCTATTTAATTCTTTAAAATAACTATTTTTATGAGATTTTCAGACCAGCCTCCCAAATGTGTACCAATACTTTGACAATTTCATTCAATTATATGAAATGAAAAAAAGAAATAATTGAAGCTGGGCAGTGGTGGTGCATGCCTTTATTCCCAGAACTCGGGAAGCAGAAGCAGGGAGATCTCTGCTGGGTTCAAGGCCAGCCTAGTATACTAGAGCTAGTTCTAGGACAGGCTCCAAAGCTACAGAAAACCCTATCTCAAAAACAACAACAATGAACAAACAAAAAACTGTGCACACAAAAAAGAATAAAGAAAAAAGTAAACATTTGAAAATCTTTATCATTAATAGCAATTTCTGTTAGCAATTTGTTAACTATGATTTTTTATCACCCCTGCAAATTTTCTAAGGGTGTGATTACTAGTTTAAAGTTTGGAAAAGATTTTCAGTTTCAGATCCAAATTATCACCTATAGACAAGTGATCCTTTTATTCTGAGTCTTCCCCAAAGAAAATCTTTCAACTGATTTCAAAAGAAGAAATGTGTCCATCGCTAAAAGTGAAAAGAAATCGTATATCATTCAGAGATTCTTCCATTCTGTCGATAAGAAAATGCTCCAAATTATTGCAACAATTTGCTTCACTTTATGATACATAAATTTCCTCACTAGTTTTGTCATGAATTCATCAAAATTTTTTTTTTCTGATGTCACTGCCCTAAACAATCATACGTGAAAATTTGGAAACGAAACAAATGAGATCAATCTGTTCTCTGAGATGTGTACATCATTTTTACTTGTGTCTCTCAGCTTCCCGTATAAATGCTAGTATGACAGCAAGTCCTGCATTAAACTTTGGAAGAAACAAAGTTCAACCTCTAAATGATCAGATACAAAACTGGCCAACAATGTTCAATTAATTCTATATATAATAGTAATTAGGCACACTGATGTGCATTGATGATTTGCTATTTTTGACCTTGTACTAATTCATTAACAAGAAGGTATGTATGTGGTCAGGCGGTAGTGCTTTAATCCCAGCACTCGGGAGGCAGAGGCAGGCGGATCTCTGGGAGTTCGAGGCCAGCCTGGTCTACAAGAACTAATTCCGGAACAGGCACCAAAGCTATAGAGAAACCCTGTCTCAAAAAACCAAAAAAAAAAAAAAAAGAAGGTATGTATGTATGATTTTGGCAGACCAAACAAAAGATGAGAATATAAGCATATTATAAGGCTGTGTATTGAGAGGGTGATCAAATTAAATTTAAACCCAATTGAAACAGCTATATAAACCCTCTATGGCTGCAGACCACTTCCACATTTGATTTTCTAACCAAATTCACACAGTTCCAACTATTTGTAACTGTGAAAATGTGTTCAGTTTCCTAGGAAAACATATTTCTGTTCTTTTGGTCTTTTCTTTGCCTAAATATTGCAAAACAAATTAAAGATTGAAGGATAGTGCAAGTATTTAATCAATTCTAGATTCTACCTTATTGCTGCTTAAACCACAAAGCTATAGAGATTATCCCTTTAATATTTAATACATTCATAAATCTACTCCAGAAAATCTGTCCCTTTATCTCTTTCTGTATCTGTATTTCTTTCCTGATGCTTTGGTAGCTTTTGAAGTGTTTGCTGTACCATACTTCTAAAAAATAAAACATATTGAGAAAAAAAGAGACTATGAAATTTATCATTACAAATAAATGATATTATAACATGTTACTGATCTGTAGTGGCCATCAGGAACCACTGCACACATATTTACTTGCATTTTAGGAATATTATGTTTGACACTGAGGAAATAAAGCAGTTCTAAGAGCTTTAAGATTTCTTTTGATACTTAAGTTCCTGTGGAAGACACAAACTGCTACATCAATTAAACATATTACTATTAGAAAACAGTTCTAAAAGAGAATGTATACTAGAATACAAGGTTCCATAATGCTAGAACTTTCTGGCTTTTTCCCCCCTGTAATGTGACTTAGCATTTAGAGTAGATCCTTCGTAAGCCAGATTGCATGATTTGCTAGCAGTCTTCAACAAAAATTTGGGTGATGAATACATTATTGAATGGATGACTGGATGAGGACTGAGGAAGCACAGACTCAGAGAAATTAAAATTTCTACAGAGATATACAATGAGCTGCATAGAGACACTTTGATGCAGGCTTTGCTCTTCAACAAGCAACCTTTGTAAGTGGCACTGAAATTATTTTATACTGAAGTTACTCTGTCTCATTCCAGAGTTTGTTGATGTGGCTTTTATTATTTATTTATTTTAATGTATATGAGTGCTCTTCTGCATGTACAACTTTATGCCAGAAGAGGGCATCAGGTCATTGTGAGCCACCACACCTCTACCCTGGCAAGGGATACTTTTGTTGAGTCTGGTCCCTGACACAGGTCTTTATGAATTTGGCCTAGAACTGCAACAGATGATTGAGATATTGAGTATTCTAGGGTATCGCTTACCATATTTTCCCTCTTTTCCTTCCTTCCTTATGTCCTTCCTTCCTTTCTCTCTTTCATTTATTTATTTGTTCTTTCTTTTTTCTTTTCTATTTTTTTGTAATTTGGTATTTTGAGATAGGGTTTCTGTGTGTAAGCCTGACTGTTATGAATCTCATTCTGTAGAACAGACTATCCTCTACCTTACAGAGATCTGCCTGCCTCGCTTTCTGTGTGCTGGAATTAAAGGCATGTTTCACCATTGCCTGACTTGCTTACCATATTATCTCCAAACGCTTCTTCTATTTGTTGATTTAAAAAAAAAGTATTAAAAATATCTTCTGTATGTCTAGTCAGGTTTAGAAACACAGAGAAGTTGTTGTACACATGAATAATTCATAACTGATAATTTTTCAAACTAAATTCAATATCAATGAATTATGTTTTCTCAGGTTGCTTGCAAATGAGACAGTTCAGAAAGGACCCACATAGTAAATGCAGTTTTATCTATTTATTCTCAGTAACTAGAAATAACATAATTCATTCAAGTAAAAAGGCAAACTATATTGTTCACATGTATATGTGTGCAAGTATTTTGTGTATTTATGTTTATTAACCTAATACACATTGTGGTATATATATAGATATATATGTTAACTATATATATGTGTGTGTGTAATATATATGCACACATATGGTTACATATATGTAAATGTATGTATTATGAGTGTTTATAAGATAAAATCTTTCTTAAATAATATTCTGAGATACATGGCCCAAAAGGATTTGTTGATAAAATACCATTCCCATGAATACACCCCTTTAATAAAAATTTCTTCTCATAAAATACAAAAGTTCAAACAGTTTACTTTCATACACTTAGTGCTATTGATTTTGAATAGTCCATATGCCATCTTTTGTTCTTTAGAAGATAAGATGTAATTATTGAAAAAAAAGATCAATAAAAGATTTGAGCATATGTTAGTTTATCTCACTCTGCCTATAGTTCAATTTCTCAAAAAAACACAAGTGATTTGCATAAACTTTGCTTGTAAAAGAAAGTAATCTAGAGTCAATGTCCTGGTAAAATACCTAATATTTACTTCAAGAGCTTCATAATATCTGATAATCAAATTCTTTATAAAAACACTCTCTGAGACATTTGTATCTTGACTATGAAATTAAAGGAATGTTTTGAGAGACTGGCTGATCAATAGCAGCCCAAATATCAGTAATTCCTAAAGATTCACCTTTTCATGTACCAACGATATCAAGTGATAGAAGAGTAGCCGCACTTTCATAACCATCTAAACTAGACAATACCCACACCTGCTCCATCTGTTTGACCCAGCTAACCAGTTATGCAGCATTTCAATTAGGCCATTAAAATACCCAAGACACAAATCCCATATTTAATCAATATAGTTCCATTGTATCTGTTCAGCTCTTAAGGAAATAAAGAAAGCAATGCTTCTTCTCAGGCTTTGAGACTTAAAGACATATTTCATTTCAAACATGCATATTCATGAATTTCACTCATTTTACCTGATTTGCCCCTGCTTTTACATTCCTAAATCTAATTTTGGCTTGTAGATAATACTCTGATATTTTGAGTGCATCCTTGGAAAAGACTAATGCATAAATTAACATAAAATAATCCCTGAGTCGCAGTTGCATCCTAAGCCATCTGTCTATTTGAAATGTAACAGCTTCCACTTGATTGGCTGGACAGATTCCATAACTTTTGAGTAATTGTAGGCCTTAAGTAAGTAAAAACAAATAACAGAGATATGTACAGTGGTTTGGGTTGTAGTTTCAGTTACTCTAGAAGCCAGGGAAATATAGATCAACTGTTTGAAACCATGAATGTAAATCCATTCTGGGATTCAGGTAAGACCTTATGTCATAGAGCGAAATGTAAGACAAGTGAGTTTAGTAGTAAAAAGAAAATCTATAACTTCCTAAATAACTGCATGGCATATTCAAGTAAGCAGAATAAAATCTGAATGCTTTATTATTCTTGATACATTTTTTTCTTCTTTCCACTCTTCTCATTGTCACTTCTATTATTATCGTTCAGTCTCTTAATCCTCTACCCTTTCACCTTTGACTGGATAACTGAAGTTAGACAACTTGCTCATTACCACCAGAAATAGGATTGGATTATAGATGTAAGACAAATCACCTACACCAACACAAACAGGACCAGGGACACAACAGCTTCCTCATTGAGTACTGATGTTTAAGGGCTGTCATATAACCATTTCCACTTCACTCTTTCACTGTGCCAGTATCATTTCTAACTGTATTCTAATTACATTACCTTAATTTTTACACATTATCAAATATACTTCTTTGTACAGTAGACAAAACTCAAAAAGAAACCAATAGCAACTCTTCAAAATGGAAAGAACACCTAAAAGCAGGGTGCCAGAATCCAATTAATACATCTACAACACAACCCATTCATCTAAGGCTTGGAGAATGTCATGGAAAATGGAGTATAAAAATTCTAAGAACCAGTGGGCAAGGATAGGATTCTGCTGCTAGATAGTATCTTCTATATATAACAGGAAATTGTACCCAGATCTCACACAGTTTTATGTAGTAGTATCTATTTCTTTTAGAGAGAAATTTCCTTGATGAGGCATGAGGACTATATTTATCTGCAGATATTGTGATGTATGTTTAGGTATTGTGGGGTTATGGTGATTTAATAAAGTTAAGTAACAACAATTAAAGAAAAAGAGGTCATGAATTTAAAAGAAAGTAAGCAGAGGAAACTCATGGGAAAGTTTAAATGGACAAGAGAAAACAGAAAATTATATAGTTAGAGTAAAATCTCAAAAAATAAAAATATGTTAATGAGGAAATCATGAGGTTTTAATTTTTCTGAAGATGATAAAGGTAAATATGTAATACCATAAATCAAAAATACTGATGAAATCTTTCTTTCTAGCTAAGAATCAATGAAGTCTAAGTAAGTAAAACCACTAAGAGGAAAGAGAATAAATAAGATAGCTATGTAAGAGTTGCTATATTAAGAGATTATAAGACCTGGTAGATTCAGGAATGAATGTCTGATAAACCATTTCAAAACTGTTGATCAGCTGGGCGGTGGTGGCGTATGCCTTTAATCCCAGCATTCGGGAGGCAGAGGCAGGCGGATCTCTGTGAGTTCGAGACCAGCCTGGTCTACAAGAGCTAGTTCCAGAACAGGCTCCAAAACCACAGAGTAACCCTGTCTCAAAAAAAAAAAAAAAAAAAAAAAACAAACAAACAAACAAAAAAAAACTGTTGACCAAATTTCCTAAGGTCTATATTTACATGTAATCAGTATCTCATAGAATGAAGCAGAATTGAGTTGAGTTGCTCAGTACAATGATACTAAATAGGTGAGTAGTCCCAAATTGGAGCTGATGACCTAAGTATTAGAAGAGGGTTGATATCTATTATCAGTGAAGTGATAGTTCAACAAAGACAAAAATAAAAATAAAGCCAAAAAAATTAAGAAAGGAAGATGGGAATATATCATTATTCTAAGATGATATGATAGGATATGTGACTCCAAAAATTCTACCAGGGAACTCATATAGCTGAAACCACCATTAATCAAGTAAATGGATACAATATTTACTAAAAAAATCAGTAAACCTCTATTACACAAATGATAATTGAGCTAGAAATCAGAGAAAGAATACCTTTGATCATAGCCTCAAATAATATAAAATGTCTTGGAATAACTCTAACAAAGTGAGTGAAGACTTATATGACAAGAGTTTCAAGTCTTTGAAGAAAGAAATTGGAGAAGATATCAGGTGATAGAAATATTTCCTATGCCATGAATTGGTAGGATTAACATAGTAAAAATGACCATCTTCCAGAAAGCAATCTACATAATCAGTGCAATCACCATTAAAATCCCAACATAATTCCTTACAGATTTTGAAAGGAAATAACCAACTTTGTATGGAAAAACAAAAATCAAACAAACAAAAAGATGGTCAAACAATCTTGTTCAATAAAAAGCTGATGGAGGTAACATCATCCCTGATTCCAAGTTCTATAATAGAGCTACAGTTAAAATTCACAGGGTATTGGCATAAAACAGATAGGTATATCAAGGGAATGGAATCGAGACTCATGATGCAAATCCATACATCTATGGACAACCTATTTTGGACAAAGATGCCAAAATTATACAATAGAACTAGGAAAACATTCAAAAACTGGTGTTGGTCTAACTGGATTTAGGCATGTAGAAGAATGCAAATAGATCCATCTCTATCACTCTGCACAAAACTCAAGTCCAAGTGGATAAAAGGCCTCAATATAAAACCACATACTCTCAATCTGGTAGGTATGGAAGTGGGAAATAGACTTGAACACAATGGCACAGGAGACAACTTCCTGATCAGGACACCAATTGCACAGAGAGTATGATCCTCAATTAATAACAACCAATCAATGGGACTGCATGAAACTGAAAAGCTTCTGTATGGCTGAGTGTAACATCAATGGGACAAAATAGCAGCCTACATAATGGGAAAAGATCTTCAACAATCCCACATCTGACAGAGAACTGATATCCAAAATATAAAAAGAACTCAAGAAACTAGACATCAATAAAAGCAAAGAATCAACTAATCATGGGGACTTACATAGACTTCATGGAAAACTAAGGAGCCTGCATGAGAGTAACCTACGCCCTTTACATATAGTTTATGGTTGTATAACTTGATCTTCTTGTCTTAACAGCAGGAATAGGGGCTTTCTCAGACTCTGTTGCTTGCTTTTAGTACCCCTGTCTCCTACTAGATTGCCCCATCCTTCATTAAAGCAGAGGAGGTGCCTAGCCTCACTACAGGTTGATATATCCTGACTGAAGTTTGATATACCACTAATGACTGACATCCACAAGAGGCCCACACTTTTCTGAAAAGAAGTAGAAGAGAAGGAGATGGGAAGGGAGAGCCTGGGAGGAGAGGAGGAAGGGGAAACTTCAGTCAGGATATAAAAAAAATAATCAAATAAATAAATTACAATAACAACAAAACTAAAAAATATAAGACTAAGAAACATGAATCACATTAAAGGAAAAGAAACAGACGAATCATTAGAATTGTAGGCATGTTACGATAGCAGGAAGTAGAAACCATGGACTAAAACCAATGCCATTAAACAGTGAAATCATGGAGAAAGCATAACGGAAACAATAGGCCGTACGTGGGGAAGAAACCAGCTAATGACAAAACGGGGATGAGAGAGCAACGAGATTCCCATTCCTGCTCTTGTTTGAGCTCCTCATCCCATAGGTATTGTCACAGTAAACACCATGTTTATGTTCTTCGTAATATACTCTAGCTTTTGTCAACAGATGAAAAACATTTAAGTCTTTACCCATGCTATATTTTTTTGACAGCGTGCAACAAAGCCTTTCCACACCCCAGAACAAAAGGAAGCTCAGCCCAGACCTCCCACACTGCTCTTTGCAAATCTTCCCCTTTAGTAGCAGCACATTCTCATTGATTCTGCTATCAGGAGCGCAACCAGAATGAATCATCTAAGACTCCTGACATTATGCAATAACTTGGAAATACCAAGCACTTTAATGTAATTATCTTGTCTAAAACAGTTTAGCAAACAGAAAGTCAAGCCTGATGGTTTATGTTAATAGGTTTCGGAAGCAATCATATTGGTTATTTTATTATTTCTCTTCCCTATGTGTCTTTCTGTTAATGAATCTAACCTTGGAGGAGGAAGGAGAGACAGTCAAGACAGATACAACTGTATTTGGTTTTATAAAATTTGATGTTAAATTAGTGTATTATTATGCATAAGACATAATAGAGGTAGTTTCTGTGGTTACAGGGTTAGAAAGAAAGTTATCTGATGGATGATTTTAACTCAAAGAGTCAGAAACATAAAAAAATCATTGTAGAATGAAATAAGCAGCAGAATGTTGAGACAAAAACGTCCATCTGTGGAAGTACTAGCTGAGTATAAACAAACGTCATTGTCTGAACCAAGGTTTAGCAAATCGTCACAGGAAAGACTTTGTAGTAAACACTTTGAGCTTTTCAGCTATATAGCCTCATTGCATATAATATCATCAGCAGTATCGGGGCACCTGAAAGAGAAGATTCAGCTCTTCCCTTTCAAGGGTGATATAATACAAAGGCTAAAGGACATCATCTATGGAGAAGAAGATGGAGTGATTCTGTATGAAGAAGAGTAATTATGGAAGGGTTTCAAAGAAAGTAGAATACTTAATATAAATTTAAACTTAATGGTCTGGCTATTCACCGGAAAATGTTCAGTGGGAACAAACCTAAGGAAAGACAGAGGAAAATACAGGAGTGGTTACAGTTAAAAGTAGTGCAATTTATAGGATATTGGGAGTCATGTAATGTTCTCTAAAGCAGACGTTAACTTCAGACTTAACTTCAGATATTAACGAGGACATCATTAATATCTCTACATTGATTAATATTTAGGTTACACATTCTCCAAAATAGGAATGAATCAAGTAAAGAAACACTCTTGAACTGAGGAAGTTCCTAAAAATGAAAGGAACTGAGAACTGACATCAATATTTGAAGCTATAACTTGATGACTGAAAGATCTGATAACATGTCCTTGTTTACAATATATACCACTTTATATATATATACTCTGATTAATATATAATATTGATTAGATTTATATGTTTTGTACAAACTTCTATACACAGGTCATACGGAGTTCCTATGGAAGAAAATATTGTCAAGCTTAGTAGTTGTATTACTGATCTATGACTGTTATAAATTAATGTGCAGTAAGTAAATTAGGGGGCAGTCACTTCCTTTTATCAACAACTGAGGGTACAGGTAATTATGTAGGCAATGCATAGCAACAAAAGGTTATTTACATACATTACTTGTATCTTGGCAGTTTGGGCAGCTGAAAGAGTTAAATAGTAAAATTTAGCTTGCTTTCTCCCTTACTGCTTTGCAATCAGTCTGGGATCTTAGCATACGTTATAGTGCCGCCCATATTCAGGACCCTTTCTTCCTCTATTAGACTGTTCTGGAAAGCCTCCCATGGGGATGCTGAAGGTATGTCCTTAATAATCCTACATATTTTTTTTCCTCAGATTGACAGTTAAGCTTAATCATCACAGTAGTAAACTGTAGTCAGTTACCAACAGCTGGCTTAGAAGCTACAATTGATAATGTCTTCCTTTTTTAGTATCTATTTTAATATTTCCACTGACCTCCCGGGCATACCTAGTGGCATTATCCAAATCCATATCTTTGTGAGAACTTAATTCATTTAATTGCACAATTGCTGTCACAATTGGACTAGATAATTCAAATCACCACCCAGCTGAGACCACCATCTCTACTAATTCTGTTCCCATTTTGATAATCACAAAGATTACTATAGCTCCACATTCCTGGATAAATAAAAGTATTTATCCTTGCAAAGTTGCTTGTCTTCTTTAGTGAATGCTAGTCTCTTCTTATGAAACCTAAGTACTAAAGTCATATTTTGTATTTCAATAGAAATTTGATTATCACCAACAGCAGTATTTTCCCTTTGGAAGCCAATACTTTGTTTCAGGGGCCAAAACTGTGAGGATAATATTAGTATAAAATGTTGTTTCTGGTAAGTGAATGTGATGGCAAGTGGGTCACCCAAAGTCAATGAACCTAAACTTTAAACACCACACTACATTCTAATCTGGAGAATGACTCTTCATGTACTTATGTGCACCCCTAACCTAAGGCTACGTCTATGCCTTAAACTATCAGTGTGATGGATTTTGGGCAACATGGGTTGTGATACCACTGAAGAAATTCATATAATGGGTCACTCCTATACCACCTTTGCTTACAAAAATAGTGTCTCTTGAATTAAACTGATGATAAATGAGATTCCATAGGAATGAAGTACTCTCTCAGTGGCTAATTATAACAAGGGCTTTTGGAAGATATTAGAAATTCACACATAAAGACACACAATATACTAGAAAATGCTTTTGTGCCTTTTCTGTGTTAGATGATTTTGATGGGTATAATTGTGTTCTATCTTCATTCCCTTTCATTTGCACACCTACTTCTCTCCATAGAATGATTATCCCCAGCTTTTTAAGCACCATCTCTATACCTTTACATCTTTTCTCATTTATTTATAGTTCAGAACATTGAATGGTTTCTATTACTGGCTTTTAAAAAGAAAATTTAACAATTCCCATAATTCCACCATTTTGAGAGTTACCACATTCTCATAGTTTTCTTTAATATAGAAACAGTTCACTCAGTTGCTTAAGCCAGCATTTTATTCCAGTTGGGAACTGGTAATACATTTGATACTTACAAGGCCACTTTTGTGAGAATAATTTATCCTCCATCAATAAATAATGATATGTAGCACTTTATTGCCAGGTAGGTGGCAAGTAATCCTTCCAAAACTCTTATTCTGCATTCTTCTTTCTCAGAGTATTTTTGTCATCCACTAAATCTGGATGAGGTGGTTAGAAACATGGCTCAGCAATTAAGAACACTTACTGCTTTTTCATAGCACCCAGGTTCAATACCCTTGCCTAAATGGAGGGTCACAACTGTCTCTAACTCCAGTTCCAGCAATAAAATAAACTTTTCTGGCCTTCATAGGCACCAGAAACAGATGTAATGCACATACATGCATGCAAGCAGAACATGCATACATATAAAATAAATTAATATTAATAAACATAAAAGCAACTAAACAAATAACAAAATCAATTAGAGTTCCCCATGCAATTCTTGATATTTTTGTAAATCTGTCCAAGATCTTATTCCACATGAAGGTGCCACCCAAATTCAGAGTCATTCCTTTCTTCTTACTTAAATTACGCTGCAAACACCCATACAGAAATGCCAAAAGTTTTAATCCTCAATATCCTATCTCTCAGGTGAGTATATGTTTACCAGACTTTGTTTAAGGAATACTGTTTAAGCCATTACCTATAAAATGATGACAGAATCAATGGCTGAATTGACTGGAGGGAGAAGACAGGCTTTAATTCAGATTTGAAAAAGTCTTAATTGTCCGCCTGAGATGGTTACTAACTCGTGTAATCCTCAAGAGCATTAACAAGGACTGGCAAAGAAAATAGTTTTTTGTGACATTGTGCTGGGTCGTTGTTAGATGAGGGCTCTCTTTGGGAGAAGTTTCAAGCTGTAGATCAGTCTTTTGAGTCAGATTTAAGGAGACTAGAAAGGTGAAAGATATCTGCTAATACTAATGCAATTTAACTTGTAACAAATTAAATAAATGTGTTAAGTTCTGAGAGCATTTCTAGGAAGCAAACCTTTGTATACACTACCACCAGTCTGTATTTCAAACAAACTAGAAATATTCCCTGTATGAAAAACATGTTCCTGATGTTTGCCACTGTTGCCGAAATATTGAGTAATTTAAAGTTTACCTAATTTGTCATTAAGTAATCTAGAATTTTTATATTCAAATGAAATATTTTATGATATGACAATGCATGTTTTAAGAGTCAATCAATGGTTTAAAGAGGAGACGACCAATTACAAAATACAGTCCTAGGTACCGTACTTGATCCCAGAAATTAATGTTCAAAATAAGCTATATTCGATTCACAGAGCTGATTAAGAAAAATCAGATAACTAAACAAGCCAACTTTCATTTTTGCCTCTAATGATAATGCAAAGTCTCCCTTAGATCATTCTTAATACCTTTCCAGAAGACATGGTATCTCTCTTTTCTTGACGCTAGTAAGTGGCTGAGCTTAGAAAACAACTGTGTATTACCCCAAATTAAAAATATACATTAATGAATAACAAAAGTCATGATAATATTTTAGTCACAAAGCATCTGGTATATCATAACATTTGCAAGTAAATGGACAATTTATGACTGGATTTAGGAGTCACATAGGAGGCTGATGTCTTGCCGGGCGGTGGTGGCGCACGCCTTTAATCCCAGCACTTGGGAGGCAGAGGCAGGTGGATCTCTGTGAGTTCGAAACCAGCCTGGTCTACAAGAGCTAGTTCCAGGACAGGCTCCAAAACCACAGAGAAACCCTGTCTCGAAAAACAAAAAACAAAAACAAAAAAAAAAAAAAAAAAAAAAAAGAGGCTGCTGTCTAGCCTGAGTGGGAGGAGCCTTTCCCACTGTAGCATGTGTAAAGGATAGTCTGGCACGTGGGAGAAGCTACGAGAAAGTTGGTGGAACTGCTGTGCAGAAACGACTGAATCAAAAATTCCCACTTTTCTTCCAAATACATGTTATCTTTTGTGAGAATATTTGATGTGTGTTCACTAGTTTTTATTCTCTAATGTCAAACCCACATACAACTCTTTGTAATCCCTATGCAACTTAGTAGGTGGTTCCTCATGTCGCCGCCGGTCAATAGAACTCTGATTAAATAGCTATACAATTTGTTAATTTCAATACTAGAAAGTGGCTTTTTTTTTTGGCTTTTTGAGAACATTCTGTTATCAAAATAACATTCTCTGATTTAAATTTAAAATAAGGTAGAGTGGGTACTTCTCATGTTGTTGTTTTTAAACAGCGTGAGCTGTGGCCAAAAGCACTTCAAGAAGTAATCTGAGTGTGTCACCTGCATTTCCTGGTGAAATTGCAAATTTTACCACAGAGGAAAAATAGGAAGTCTCAAGATATTAATTAGCTAGCTTTGGGTAACAGGAAGGTAAGTGGCAGAATGTGAAGCCATTAGATTTCCTGATTTTCTAAACTTAACTGGAAAACACTAAAATGAGAGCAATGGCTTTCTGAGCCTTTTTATTCTGCTTTCAATCTCTAATATATTCTTCTTAAGTTTTTGTTGGTAACAAAGAAGCCACTCAGAGGAAATATCAGTACTTGATTTTTCCTTTTGCATTTTTCATTTTATTTCTTTAAGTCTTCTTTTCTAACTTACTACCGCTGCCTTTCTTAGCATCAAATACAAAGAAAAGGAAGAGGTGAAAGGAGGAAGAAAGGAGAGAAAGGAAGGAAGGAGGGAGGGACGGAGAAATGAAAGGAGCAGAAGGAAAGCAAGGTTCTTTACAAGCTCCCGCCTTTGCAAATCTAGTCCCCAGGCTCCTGCACTGTTCTGAGAAGTTATAGAACACTTGAGACTGCTGCTGACCTAAAAGAAGTAAGTATTGCTTGAGGATATTCACCTCCTGTTCTAGCTCATTCTGCTGCACGTGATGTCACTGAAAACTCGCACCACTATATGTTCCTTGCTACTATAGGCACAATGCCTCGCCTTAAATCTGTATTCTAAACTATAAATCAAAGCAAACCTCTTCTCCCTTAAGTTGCATGAGGTGGGTATTTTGCCACAATAGTTAGAAAGGTAAGCAACATAGTTTGTCAGCAGGGCAGTGGTGATGCATGCCTTTAATTTCAGAAGTCGGATCTCTGTAAGTTCAAGGCCAACCTATTCTGGAAGTGAGTTCCAGGATAAACAGAGTTACATACTGAAATCTTGTCAAAAATAGGGGGGGGGACAAAACAAAATAAGAAAAGAATTTTGAATTATTTTCATGGGAGAAAATGGAGTTTAGATGTAATCTTTTGCTATTATTTACAATGGCTCTTGTATACACAAAACTATACAGTGGGAAAACTCATAGAAAAACATACAAAGTCGACTGACTATTTTTATAATTTATTAAATTCTTATTTCAAGGAATTCAGTTTCCCAACCTGGAATAAAAATACTCCTTGTTCTGCTTGACCTTTTCATTTATAACACAAGTCAGCTTTATTTTCTTACATCAGTTCTATCAAGCAATTGTTTTAAGGTAAATTGTCCCTTGGACATCAACTCACGAAAAAACTCGCAATGTTTTTGAAGTGCAATCAGGACCTTAAGGTATCACTGAGAGCAATAATTTTCCTACATCAGATGCTGGCTTCATCTTCATCACAGAATTAATAAATTGGTATAAATTATGTCCTTTGACTCACAGACAAAATTGTATGTTGAGGATGTGCTTTACAGATGAACATTGTATTTATTTTTAGAATGTTTAAATCAATAACATCCCTGTCATTATAGTAAAGAATCAGGCAGAAGGCAATAAGACAATAAGTCTATTGCCAGTTTTTATGCTATGACAAATAAATGCCTAAGAGTTTACATATAACTAGATTTCTTTCTTGATTATTTAAGTCTTTTTCAAATGAACATAAGTCAATTGCAGATGAGAAAAAATTACCAAAGCTACAATCTGAGTATATGGAAACTTTCATAGCAAAAGGAATCTTGCAGATATTAATTAAGATAAGGATTAAGATGAAAAAATGACCCTAGATTATTTGTTGAGCTTAATGTGCTCACTAGGGTTTTTAGAGACATGAAACTAGAGAGTGGAGGTAAGAAATGATGAAGAAGCAGGGATGGGAGAGATTTGGATACACTTAAGAGCAGTCAAAATGGAAAAGAATAACCAGCCAAAAGAGCAGGTGGTCACCAGAAGGAAAATCAGAAAACAGTTCATCACAAGGACCTTCCAAAAGAAGGTAACCCTGTGGACACTTTCTAAATGTCAGATTTCTTCAATGATAAGACAATAAATGGATACTCTTTTTGCCCTCTAATTTTGATGGTGATTTTTCTGTGGGATTAATGGGAGGCATTATTGTTCTCAAGTTCTTTCTCTAAAGAATGAATGTCATTCCTTAAAGAAGTCTAAGATAATAAGACATAGACTCAAGCGATCAAAACTCTGTGGGTTGTAACGATTAAGTGCATTTAACACACTACATGGAGAGACTACACAAAGGAAGATTTATAATTTTGGTTGCCATGGTGATTATTAAAACTACATTTACGTAATGTATTATTGAGAACAATATGAGCCATTTTGTATAAAATAAATTAATGCAATACATTCCTATGGTTCATTACAAGTTCATAACCTTTTGAAATTAACGTTTGGTTTTTGTGTTACTATGCTGTGAGTATATGTGTATGTAATGTATAAAAGAGAGAAAAGAGAAATTTTCAATAATATATAAAAAAAGTTATTCCAAAATTCCTTCCTCATAAGAGTGCATTTCAGTCATTTGTTAATTCATTTTGTCATGTCTGAATCTTCATGATATCATTTCAGCTGAGCTCTTGGTAGGAAATGTTTTAAATCTGTCTGCCTGTCACTAATATGGGAGCTGTGTCCTGGGCTTCCTAGACGTTTGAGGCTTTATTTGCATCTCACATATTTGATCTCCTCTCTTTGCTTATGACTCTTCTCTTCAGATGAGCTTTTTCCTTAGCCATGGGCACTAGAAATTGATGGAATTGAAAGTAATGCAGTCTTCAAGAAATTTGCATTAACAAGGTTTTCAGGATATTATATTTTAGACTTGAAGCTCTGTTGATGGAGTTCCAGTATCTTTGGCATTCCTAACAGAGATTTGTAATGCGTTTTGCAGTTTACAAAGCACTTCCCTTCTAACAAACATAACGTACCATAATATAACATGTGGCTCAGCATTGTCGTTTAGAGTACTGATACCGACCATACCTACCTACTAATGCTATCTGAGGGAAGACTGACAATCTTCTTACATTTGTTTCAAGTCTCTGAAGTTATTTTTTTTTAAATCTAAGAAAAAGTGGATATTCTATCATTTCTTGAAGATGAAATTAAATAATGTACTTTGAAAGAAATATTAATACACAAGCTATGAAAGGAATCATAACAACTTTTATTATTACTATTATCATAATTATCCTTGAATTTATAGTACATTTTGCTAAGAGTTAGTGACTTAAAACAAAGAGCATACACGGCCTCATTGTGTCTGTGAATCAGAATCTATTGAGGAGTCCTCTGAATTTGTGTGTCTCAGAAGGCTATAATCTGAACGCTTAGTTTGCATTCATCTCTTCAAGACCTCACTGGGGCAGAGACCCATCCAAGATCATTAATTTTACTATTGACCAGACTCAGTTCTCCAAGAGCAATATGAGGTAACCTCAGTCCCTCACTTCTCCAACCTTCTGTAACCTTGGGGACACACTGAACCCTTCTCCACATGGATTTCTCTACACGACAACTTACTGGATTGTCATTGGTTTTTCCTCAGAACAAGTAAATCCATGAGAGAGGCTACGTAAAATCGGATCAAATATTCACTTGTAAATCAATCCCAGAAGTGCTTCTCCATCATCCTTGTTACACTGAATTCATTGGAAGGAGTTGTGGAGCTAACACCACAAAATACAGGACATGATCAAAGGAGTAAATTCCAAGAAGTGTTCATCAGCAGCATTAGATTAGAAACTGGTTACAAGAAATCTTCTTTTCCAGTTCTAAAACATCCCTCACCCAAATTCTTATTACTTGCCAAGGTATTTCCCATTCAAAGGAGCTTCCGCTAGTTTGCTGACGGCAAACTAGACACAGGAAATCAGTTTTAGGACTCCATTTCAGCTTACATTTAAATGCATATTTTCTTGAATATTTGTGTATATGAGGAACACTTTATAACTTCTATTACTGGAAAGCCTTATCTAGTACTAGGCCTGGGCAATGGAAAAATGCCAAGCTGCAAAGTTTTGAAAAACAGTTGGTTTGAGGAAAAACAGATTAATGCTCTCTTAACTATGTCTGCACTAGTGGGTACAGCATGCAATCATGATTTCCAAAACAATTATTTTGAGTTTAATAGCTCTTCGACTCTTTCTCTGGTGCTGCGACAAGAATACTGATTTAATGGTGCACCAAGCTGCTATAAAGCAGAGGTTAAAACCCGTGGTTAAATGGCGCGCGGGTGAGTGGGGTTGCAAGCCAGCCCCACATGGATAGTTCTCAGGCTGCAGGAAAGTGGAAGGGGGAGGGCAACCCGAGGAAGGGGGTAAAGTGGAAAATAGAACAAAGAGGAAAAGCCAACAGGCTGCTGAGTTTTTTAATAGCACTCGGATACTGCCAATTCTCCTTTTTTCTTTCTTATTTTTTTTTTTGTCATTCCAAATGTTAAATTGAGGTGATTATAACCTCTTGTTTGTTTTGTTTTGCTTTCAGTTAAAAAGTGAAAATTAAAAGACAGTGGGAATAAAATGTAGCATGAGCTTTTGGCAGCTGATGGAGGAAAAGCCCATTACCCATAATCATAATAATACAAACCCTCTGGACAATGTGAGGGAGGAAACCTCTCACATGGGAGACGCTGGAAAAGTCCCAGGCTTGGCAGACCCTGGGGCTGTCACAAGAATGAGAGTGCCAAACCCAGAGGGAGAAGCATTGAAGGCTGCCAACATGGTGCCCTCTGAAAGCTGTACTCTGAAATGACAATATAAAGGCAGAGAACTGGAGGTGTGTTGATTGGCAGGGGTGTGAAAATGGAGAAACAGGCTGCCTGCCCACAGGGCCAAGGACCTGGGAACTGAGAGGTGTACGAGGTAGAGATAGTTACAGGTGAAACCCACATATCAGAGAGAAATGTACCTGATCAGAAAGCAAAGAGCTAAAAGCTTCAAATCCAAGACTTAAACACAAGTACGAAAATAAATGAATACATTCAACAAAGTCTCCTTCGTGAAGTAAGAGTGGATCTAATGCTTTTAAACATAGGAGACCATGAATGTGAGGGGATTGATTTTAGTTCACAAATCATAATAGACTGTCAAAATTTCACAACAGATTCTACTTTTAGGAGACACTCCATCTTAAATAAAAGCCTTTTTACTACCAAAATGACTCATGTCTTTTCTATTTATTACCATTCGACTGTCCTACATGCTAAATATGTAAAAGTATAATGAATTTTAAACCCATTAATAAAAATGCACACTTGAATGTTATGTATAAAAATAATATTACATACATGGTCTCTGATCTGATTGTTCCACATTGTTTTTAAGATTCATGGGTATTGTGTGTCACAACCGTCCAGTCTCATTTTCATGTTGAATTTCAAAGTATAACTAAATTACAAACTATTCATTCTATTTTTATGGAGACATGAGTAGTTGTTAGTTTTTCTGTTTTTTATCATGTTGTTGACATTCTAAGATGGATGTTTTGTTGCCATGTACTTTAGCTTCTTGGCCATTGTTTATGTAGAACAGCAAGATTTAGGTCTAGTACATTTTTTCAAATCTTTCCCTACAGAGCTTGTATTAACTTACACCTACCCGTCCCCAAATTACCGTGAAAATAACTTTCACTTATATTTTCTCCTTTTTTATTTCTTGATTCTTCCAAGTTTCACATCCTCATTGTAGTAGCAAGCTATATACCATGACACCACCATGGCTCTCTGGTATGGGAGGTCCTTCTGTATAAGTGTTGCTTTTATTGGATTAATGAATAAAGAAACTTCTTTGAGCATATAGCAGGACAGAACAGAGCTAGGTGGGGAAAACTAAACTGAATTCTGGCAGAAAGGAGGCAGAGTCAGGGAGAGGCCATGTAGCCACCAGAGGAGAAAGACACAAGCTGGTGGGCACGACCTTGCAGGTAGGCCATGGGCCTCATGGTAAAGTAGAATAGAAATGGATTAATTTAAGAGGTAAGAGTGAGCTAGACATATACATAAGCTAATAGGTCAAGTAGTGTTGTAATTAATACAGCTTCTGTGTAATTATTTCAGTTCTGGGCAGTTGGGAACAAACAGCCTTCATACAACAGCTCTCTAAATGGTTGAGCTGGTAAATGTAGAGAGGATCTGAAATGCTCATTCTTCAAAGGACATATGACTCAGACCTTGCTGAAGCTAAAAAGTGAACTGAAGCAACGTGGAAGCTATTATGAATCATGTGAATACAAACACCAGTGAATAAAATATTTATTTGGTTCAGATTTGTACAGAAACTATTTTTTACTTAAAAATTAAGTATATAATAAGTAGTAATGCATTAACAGAATACAAATAAGTATAACCCCCCCACACAAAACATAGAGCAGAAAAGAGAAGCAAAATCTAGCTATGGTCTAAAACAGAGAACCTCTATGTGACAAATCATAACCTTAGTCCCAGATTCCTAATATACAAAGGCCTTAGCTTATTCTGTGTACTGTAAAATATATTTATTCACAATTTCTGTGATATGAACTCTTTATTTTGTGATAAACATCAATCCATCTCCTTCAGGACATAATTCTATTATCCCTTGATTCCCCAAGCTATAGTTTCAATTGATCATCATAATTATAAGTAATTTCTTAAAGGTTAAAGATTTTGTATGTTTTTACAAAGCATAATTGACGTTTTGTATTCAAAATGTGATTTCTAAAATCCTATATTTTTGTTGATTATTAAAATCTTTGAAACTATTCAGAATGCTGAGCAATTTAGATAAAAATCAGCCAAATATTAATTAATATACTAATTAATCTTCAGTATAAACATGAAAATGTGGTTAGATCCCACACATTATTTCTGGATAAATTTTTACAGAAAAGTAGCCATGTATAAAAGAAAACAATGGAATAGAAATTTTGTATATTTGTATGTGATGAATGGTGAAAAATAAAAAGTATGAGTTTCCAGTTGGTCTTATTAAGATGCTTCAGAAAAGGCAGAGGTAATAAAGAAGAATCTAAGGAAAAGTAAAATAATAATAACAGTAATTAATAATAATATACCAATCTTTCCATTAGTCATAATCAGAGATATATGAAAACATACAAAATATTAAAAAAGAAATGTTTCAAAAAGGGAGTGTCTCTATAGACAGTTCACGAATATAGCCTCTCCTGCTCTGTAAGTCAGAAAGTCATGAGTAATTTTATCTTCAGGGCTTCATATAGAATGGAATGTTATAAAAAAAAGCTTAGAAGTGAAAATAAGATCTAGTATTAATCAAGGCAATTGATGGTTTCCTTTCAAATATTTTCTAAAGTCAAACATGAAGAACTGAATGTAGTTATTTAAAATAATGTTCGGTACAGAGGAACTTTGGGTGACTGTCCAGGCAGCGAGATGTCTCTGTCATTTCTAGAGTTTTGGATTTCTTGTTTGCTTAGGTAATATTATATCCTTCTGGAGTCTTTGATGGAGTTGAAGAATAAATAGTTATAGTTTTCATTAGTTATGATAAAAAATAGATATAAATATTGCAACTGTAATTCTTGCTTGATAACTGTTTTGTTATATGTAATTTTACTATGTTAAAATGAACGCCTTTCTTTTTTGTTTAAACAGAAAAATGATGTGGGAGTGATTTCTTTCTAATCTGTTGCTTTCATTGGTTAATTAATAAAGAAACTGCCTAGGCCCATTTGATAGGCCAACCCTTAGGTAGGCAGAGTAGACAGAACAGAATGCTGGGAGAAAGAAGCCAAGTCAGGCAGTCGCCATGATTCTCTCACTCCAGACAGACACAGGTTAAGATCTTTCCTGGTAAGCCAGCTCGTGGTCCTACACAGAATATTAGAAATGGGGTAGATCAATATGTAAGAGCTAGCCAATAAGAGGCTGGAACTAATGGGCCAGACAGTGTTCAAAAGAATACAGTTTCCGTTGTAATTGTTTCGGGTAAAGCTAGCCGGGTGGCGGGAAGCGGCCTGCTGCTCCTCACACTACATGGGGGGAGAAAGTTCTGCCCCAACTTAATGTGCCAGACTTTGCTGACTTTCCACAGGAGCCCTAATCATTGGAAGGAGGAGATGGAGGTGGGCTGGAAAGGAGATGGGGGTGGAGAACTGTGGAAGGAATGTAAAATGAAATTTAAAAAAAAATAGAAAAGATGACCTCTAAAAAAAAAATAAAATAAAATAATGTTCAGAGTGACTTACGTCTCTTTGTTAAATATAGATGGGTAAATAAAAATAATAACAGAGGAGATGCTCAAGAGTAGACAGAAGTTTGTGACCCATGAGCCTCTATCCAGTAACCACATTGAGGCTTAATAATAATTATAAATGCTCTTCCAATAGCTCAGGATTATTACTAGCTAACTCTTACATTTAAATTAACACATATTTTTAAACTATGCTTCGCCACATGACTGTATATTTTTTTTTAGTTTGACATTCTCATTTTACTTTTTTTCTGAATTATCACTCCCAACTCTCACCTTCTTCTTCCCAGCATTCTCAGTTTGACTCTTCCACCTGACCTTATCCTGTCCAGCTATTGGCCAGTGAGCTTTTTTATTAAACCAATCACTGTGACATACATTTACACATTGTAAAGGAAATTTTCACATTTACCTTTTCTGTCTAATTAAAAAGGAAGTTTTCAACTTTAACATAGTAAAATTATATACAACAAAAAAGGTCATGAAGTAAAAATTACAATTACAATATCCATCCCACTTGTATTTGACAAATTTAGAAAATTTGCTTTATTATTTATTCTATCTTGTTGAGTACAAAGCTCAAAATGTAATTTATCTTCTATGATAACTAAGGAAAGCTATAACTATGACTATATAGTCTTCAACTCCAACTCCACCAAAGACTCCAGAAGGTTATATTATTTCCTGAGTCACCCAAAGTTCATTTGTAATTTGGGGGTATCTGCCTTTGGCCTATAGGTCTTGTATACCAAACATACATTTCAGAGAAACAGTAAATTTTGAAAGACTCTCCTACCTTGTCTTGGCAAAGTTTGACAGTCACTTTCTTTTGTGTCCTGTTGGTACAGTTTGGAGAGTATACTGTCAACAATTAAGGCAAGTAAAATTTATGTGCCCAAACCCCATTTTTTTTACATAAGGAAAGCAAACTCCATACAGAAGTTTTTTCAATGACTATTATCTTTTCTGAAGTAGATTGGAGCTGCCTCATTGTCATAAAAAAAATCTTATATTATTAAGACATCTTAAATGACACATTCTGTAGCTCTCTGAAGTATTTGAAGAACACCTATCTAAATTATATCTCTATTTGACCTTGAAAACATACCTAATATGAATATAAATTTGATTATTATAGATGATTAACAAACTTTATTTTAAATTATACATTGCATTTTAAATGAATTGCATAAGAACCATACCCCAAACAAGAGCAGAAATAAATATATAATATAGCAAAAATAACTATAAATTTGTATGAATAGACCAAAATCTATACCAAAATATTTTGAGATTAATAGTTGATTTTAGTATTAAACTAGATTAAAAAATTACCTTCTTATCATTACCCTTTTATCTTTTCCATTTAGCTTTTTTTTTAACTATGACTTATAATAATTTGTAGCCTGAAATCCCCATTGAATGCTTGTATACATTTCTTAAAGTACTAAAAGTTATACTAAAAATTAATGATAAAAGTGTCACAAAAGGATAAAATTCCAAGAAAACAACAAAAGCATTATGAAAACAGTGAATAAATCTGTTTGTATATTTATAAAAGAAAAAATATTCAGAATCATTTTAATTTTTCACAGTGCTACCTGAACATTTGTCTTTCTCTTAGCAAGATAAACACTTCAGCAGTGAAGAATTTAAGCAATCTAATGTGAATTTTAGCTTAATTTAAAAATCATTAACTCATTTTCCTGTACTAACCAAATGCTCTTCCACAAAAATTCATTATATGCTAATACCTTTCATTCTCCCAAGTCATCATCTTCCATCCAACGGGATTTCAGAAACCCATAGCAAAGCTCCATTTTATAGGTGCATGAATGACCCTTAAAGAATAATCCACTCACATAACAATGCACATTGGATGATGACCACGTGCATATCAGTATACCAAGTGCTTTCGTAGATGACACACTTAATTTTTATAACAGCACCATCATATTAACAAAATTATCTACTCTTTCCCTATATCAGCTAGGAAACTAAGATAAAATACAGTGACAATATTTTCCAAAAACTCAAAGTTATCGATGGCATGTAGAACAGGTGTGTGTGTGTGTGATTTTTTTTTTTTTTTGAAATAATGCTATACTTCTTTAAAAAGAAAAGCAAAGACAGTTGGTGCTTCTGTAACTCAAATAGCAAAGGCCTGGGCACAAGGCTCACAGATGGCATTACAGCTGTGTCTGATAAACACCTGGGAAAACAGTGTCACTCAAGTCCGTTTCATAACACACAAACAGAAAAATAGTTGTGTCAATTTTCTGGTTATGTCTCTTAATTTCAGTGAGGCAATGAGGCTTCAAAACAAATTTGATTTGGCCTGCAACTTTGATTTTGTAGTCTGCATCAAGTGAAGATAGTGGATAATCAAGAAATCTTCAGGATATCTGATAATTACATCCAACTGTGTATCATTAAATTAACTCTTATCCAATCTGGTATGAAATCTGCATATAGTGTCTGAAATACTGTATGTAGCTGTTATCATTAATATTTTGTATCATGTAAAGGTGGCAAGTTAGTTTTTTTTTAAAGATTAGTTTATTTACTTCTGAGGATATGGTGAAATGATGTCCAATATCGGAGAAACAGATTAGAAGGGAAAAGAAATAGAAGGAAAAGGTCAGAGGGTTGAAATGCAAATTTCAGGTTTTGTAAATTAGAATGTCTATCCTCTCAGACCCAGATCTTAAATGATGTTAGTCTATTATTCTAAGGACCTCAGGATACCTCACAGGATAACTCATACACCCATTTATTCCCCATGTCTCTGAAATAAAAAGAAAGGGTACTTCATGTTGACATTCTTTATACTATATATTAATTCCTAGATGGACTTTAAATTTTTGCAGTTGAGTGATGATAAAGTGAAGCTATTTTGAAGCACAATAAACCTGAAAATTTGAACACTTTGACACCAATGTTCATTTTATTGCGAGGTATCCTACTTTCCCCTCCATAAAATTGAATGCTTTCACAAACCATATAATTAAATTTAGCCAGACAAAAAAGCTCTATGCATTTATTAATTCTTGACTGCATTCTTTCTTGGGAATTTGGATGAAGTTTACTGTAATCTCTGTAATTTCTGATGTAAGCACACTGTTAAAGGGTGACTCAGTTCTGAAATTTGAGGAATTGATAATCTTTTCAAAAATATATTCTGAACAATATCACAATGACTATAGAGTTATGTGGGCAAACATCCTGTGATTGGTCAGAGATCTTTTCTTCAGGAACATGTAACTATTCCTTCGATGTTGGATCTAATATAGGCCCTCAGAAAGAAAATTGCACTTACAAAGGTGCTGGCAAATTGATAGTTCCTCTTCAAGATTGAAACTTATGAAAATACATTCTGTATGGGCAACAGGAAATGAAAGTTGCTTAATCTTTGAAAGCCTGAAGATGTTAGAGGTAGAATTTTTATTCAGTTCTTTCAGTGTGGCCTTATTAATATCACTCTTCAGAAAACAGATAGATGATCATGAGAAAAAGAGAAAGGAACAAGTTCGTATTAAAAACTTACAAACAAATAAACATAGACTTTAAAGAGGATACATAAGATATATTCGTGTTTCAATGTACAGTGTCACAGCCACAGCAATTCTGATTTCCCAGTGCCTCATGAATATAGATGATAAGCAGAGAGATGGGTGCTAGATAAACTGCAGGAAAACAGGGAGCAGATGATAGTAGTTAAATAGGTAACTTTCCCCTTAGCAATCACAAATATAAACAGTAATTTTTGCTTTATCTTTACTCACTTCCTGAAACATGTCGACTTTTCAGTTTTTTAAAAAATATTTTCTGTATTTTTGCCCAGCAATCTTGACTACTTCCAATATCCAGTGGGATAACTATATGTTTTTCTTTGGGTTCACCTTCTTATTTAGCTTCTCTAGGATCGTGAATTATAGGCTCACTGTCCTATATTTATGGCTAAAAACCAATTATGAGTGAGTACATCCCATGTTCGGCTTTTAGACATAAAGCAAAGAAAACTAGTTTACAATTCACAATCCCAGAGAACCTAGACAACAATAAGGACCCCAAGAAAGATATACATGGATCTAATCTACATGGAAAGTAGAAAAATACAAGATCTCCAAAGTAAATTGGGAGCATGGGGACCTTGGGAGAGGGTTGACAGGGAGAGTAGGGGAAGGAAGGGGAGCAGAGAAAAATGTTTAGCTCAATAAAATCAATAAAAAATATTTTCCGTGTGCAACTGTTTCAGCTGAATGTATGTGTGTACCTTGTGCACTCTGTGCTTGTGGAGGACAGAGAAAGGCTTTGGATCCCTGGAATTAGAGTTACAGATAGCTGTGAGTCACCAGGTAAGTACTGGATCCTTGTAAAAAGAAGTGCTCTTAATAGCGAGCCACCTCTCCAATTCCCACATATCTACTTTCATGATCAAACAACATGCTTAATATTTTTTCAAAGAATTCTCTTCATATCTCTGACACAGTATGTATCTCATCTTCTATATCCCAAAGGTCAATTATTGGCTCAACTATTTAAAGATAATTTAGAAGTTCATTTTGTGTCATTCTCTCTGTTCATGTTCTCTGCTCTTTGTTAAATTTGATCTTCTCAAATTATGGTGTACACATCACTTTTATATTTACTTAAATTCTCGTCTGTGTTCAATACACTTTATTTTGGAACTTTCCACAATTATCTATACTTCAATTTAGACAGAATTTGCAATACTATTTACAACTGTCAGTCTCATGAGATGGATGTTTAAGATTTGACCATTTCAAATTAAATGGGTATTAAGTAAAGTATGGCAAGCTGCAGATCAGTTTTCCAGTACTTCATATTGATTATGAAAGCTAATCCCTTCCACTCAAAGCTTGATTGCTATTGCTTTTTACATAGCTTTACACTCATCTTTTGTTGGTATCACTTGTTTATGGTATTTGTGCCTTACTCATCGTATTTTGTTTAGCTTTTGTTCTACTTTGTGATACCTGCCATGGACCACCCCTTCATCAAGGCAGACTCTGAGTATATAATGATGGTTAGCAACACCCCATCAAATGTATGTATTATCTTGAAGTATGTTAATATTTATATTAATATTTATAAAAATTGTCATTGCTTTTTTTCCTGTACTTGCATTTTTTATGTCTCTTCCTTTAGGGCAGAGAACTTTGAGGCAAAGCTTAAATTTCTCCTGATTATTGTATCTCCCTTAGTCAAACCGGCTTACACAATTGTTTGTTTCTACATGAACACTCAGACTCACAGGCACATGCACAAACTTTTGAATTTTTATTTTCAATGAATTAAAGGAATTGGTGTTAGGCGCATTTCTAAAATACAAGTAAACTTTATTTTGGAGACAGAAAGGAAATCCCATTACTGTTAATGGATGTGACAAAATCCTTGAGCTGATTCTGCAATGCATGCAATGGGGATCCTGAAGCAGGATGGATGAAGGGAATTCACTATCATCCTAAACTACAGTTAGTTCTGAGCCAGTAAGAAATATGTAGCAAAGCACTGTCTCCGATATATAAAAGCTAATTAAATAATAATAAAGTAATGGCTAAGTTATTATACATAGATGATAATTGGCTGCCAAAATGTTAGCCTAGGAAGAGTGAAAAATGAAATGAGGGGAATAAGTGAGAAAAAATTTACAAACAAAGGTTTTTCTTATTAAAATTGATTTAAATGGATATTTGCTTTTGCATTTTTAAAAGTTGTTAATATTATTTGTATCTCTAGTAGAATCAATTTATTCAAACTGTATTTTACCTTTAACTCAAACCAGTTTTTCTCTCAAATTCTAAGCATAGAATTTTGTTTGGCCAACTCTAAAAGGAATCAAGCTACGTGGCAACATTCTTCCAGTACTGATAAAGGAAAAGAAATAAATATATACACATCTTTCTGATCTAGACCAGAGGGTTCTAGAAAGTAAAGGTTTGCCCATCACATGCTAACATTTTAGTAGATGAGTCCACAATATCACACAGCCTTAACAGGAAGAAAGATTTGTGTCCTGAGACGTAAATAGGTGGTCAGCTGTACACCCACTAAAGCTAAGTTTGAGTATAATCTTTAGCAAGAGAAGAAGCAAGCAGATAGCCAGATGGTTTCAATGCACCAGGCCAGGAAAGCAAAAATGTAATGCTTAAAAATTACCATATTTCTGAAACCTCACTGTTTTTACCTTATGGGATTTTGTCATCTGAATCTCCAGAGGGAAAAGAGTCAATTTTATGAGGAAGACAAAAGCTGTTGTAGGCTCTGGAGTCACGCAGGGCCCACAGTTGTCTGTGTTAAAAGATAAACAGCTGTTACCCAGATAAGTAGAAAAGCAACAGTTGATGTTTTCAGACATAGTATTCTGTGTACAGATCATACAGTAATAAAGCTATGTCTTACTGAAAATGAAGATGGCTTAAGAGTCCTGCTACAACGGCATCACAGAGTTTGTGCTAGAAACACAGGCTCTCAGAATTGATAAGGCTTTTGAGTTGTTCAACATAACTATCTGTCAAACCTAAACATTAAATGTGCATTTTTAGGAAACCCCAATTATAATGGGGAAGCTAAATGAGATTGCAAATCAATCACAGAACAAATATCACCATCAAATTTTGGGGAACAACAGAAGCTATTTAACTTAAGAGTTAATAATTGATAGAATGCAAATATTTAAATAGGTTGATATGTAATACAGTGGTGGTACAGTGCTCATAAGAGTAACCAATTAATCTGATTTGACTTAAGGCCCTCTGCATGAGATGAACCTATATCCTACATTGCTTGAATGACCAAGAATTTGAGAATAGACAGTCCAGAGAACTAGGGTAAAATAAAACACATCTGTTCTACTAAAATAAAGTAGCAATAAAATGACTCCTAATGACATTAGTTTATACACAAATAAGCGCAGACTTATAGATCACTACTTTGCTCAGACATCAAAAGTGAAGCTTCTTCCTGCAGTTAAAAAAAATGCAGAGAGCTAATACCAGATATTATACAAGAATGAGAGAACTTGGAACACTTACACCTAAATGTGAGGTTTCCATCAAATCCCTCTGAAGGATCATGGTGAATGACGAGGCAGAAAGAGTGCAAGATCCAGGGAGTGTGGGGGAGATGGAGGACACCAAGAAAGTAAGGCCCTCTAAATCAACCAAATCAATACACATATGAGCTTATAGACATTGAGGCAGCATACACAGGACCTGCACAGGTCTAAACTAGATGTGAAAAACGTGGGAACACTCACAATGCAGAAACAGTTTCCAATTGATAATTACTTCCAAAGGAAAATTTAGTTTTCTCTAAGAGAGTTTCACTGAAGTAAAAGCTACTCTTAAGGATAGGACAGATGCTCAGCAGTAGATGGCTCAAACAAACCGAAGTCAACAGTGTCTTTGTAGGTGCCTTGCCTCATAATGTTGTGTTTGTACTTTTGAATTTTATACCCTACAGGTCCTTTGCATCTATTATGGCTTGCAGTTTTGTGGTTTTATGGACTTCCTGAGTAATTGCACGAGTGGTTCTCTGTCTCTATAGCCGTTACGTGTAGCTTTTCTTAGGCCTTTTCCCTGCTATTTGTTTGTTTTGTCTATTTTGTTTTATTATTACCTATTATCAGCCTATTTATTATCTTCTTTTGTTAATTTTCATTTTTTTAGTTTCTCGAGACAGGATTTCTCTGTGTAACCATCATGGCTGTCCTGGAACTCACTTTGCAGACCAGGCTAGTGTCAAAGTCATGACGATTCTCCCACCTCTGTCTCTCTTTATTTTCTAATGGGAGACCTCTGTTTATTTTCTAATGGGAGACAGAAAAGAGGTGGATACAGAGGAGAGAAGTGGTAGAGAGGACCTGGGGGGGAGTAGAGGCAAGGGAAACCATAATTAGACTATACTATGTGAGAAAATAAATATTTCCAGAAAAAGGAAAAAAAAAATCAAAGTTGATAAATCATGATTTATAAAAACAGTAGCTTTAAAGTTTTGCTTGGCTGAGAATGGTGTCAAACACTTGTCATCCAACACCTCGTAGGCTGAGTAAGGATCGTATTATTGTGTGGTTAACAGCAACCTGAACAAAAGAATGTGGGAGGAGGAAGCCTTAATGGAAAAGGCTAAGTGCTAAGTTAGTGTTCTGAGAAGTGTTTTACATTTATTCCTATGGTTTACTTTAGGGTCTATCTCCTGTCACCTGTATTGTAGGAAGGGAATAAATGAATTCAAGCTTAAGAAGAAATAACAAGGATTCTACAACCCCATCGCTGAATTAGCCACTATCTGTTCAAAGGTAAGTTTATGATGTCACATGACTTGCTTCAGAACTTTTAAAATCCATGACACCATGGTAGGATATTGCTTTTCCAGTTCCAGTTAATGAAAAACTAAAGTTCTTCAGCCTGTATTCCACCCTTCTGGGAGACTGGGGGTGAACTGGAATACAAGCATCTTTGGGGCTTCTCTTTCTGATTCTATTGTCAGCTACATTTGCAGTAACCCTTCTTCCTGTTCTTGGAGACACCATATTTCTTCATCTGATACCGTCCCAGTTTGTAAACTAGGAATGACCTGTAACCTATATGGGCTTAGCATGATTTGTGTCAGCAATTTGAAAACAAATGTAGCTTGAAATTTTTTTCTGTTATAATTTAGTTCTACCAACTAAGAATTAACAGATTATAAGGTTTTTTTTTTCTGAAAGCAAAGGCTTAGTAAAAGATCGAGGAGGTGAAAAAATGAAACAGATATCCACTATTAGAAATTAGTAAAGATAAAAAGTCAAGAAATCGTGGGTGATAATGACTTTGAGTTTCTTCAATTAAAACAACCACTGAATAAAAGTTTCCAAACAAGCCCTTCTTTAGCATTCTTTTGTTCTATTACTTAGATCCTTCTGTCTTTCTTTTTCCAAATACTAACCATGGAAAAGAATCTTTATGGGTTTTTTTTCCTCATATTTATGGTTTTCATCATATTTGACAGTCTTTCCTGCTATATTGTATGTCCCTTTGCTCATTTGGCAAACAACATTTCCTCCTAAAGATATTTGTCTTCAGTCTTCAGCACTCTGAGTGAAAAACGGACTACTTAGGAAAAGATATCCATTAGAATTTAACCTTAAAAGATTTCACTTGATGAGGAACATAAAACCAAAGACTGTAGTTTTTGTAATGGAACACCTTTCTTGACCTTGGCAATAGCTTTGTGATTGTTTCATTATAATGAGTATAAACAAGTAGAAAACTGCACGGTGCCAATAATAAAAACAACTCTTATTTTCTGGGAAATCTTGTCCAGTATCCCAGGGCTAGCTGCAGTTATTTCCTACCTGAGCTCAAAGACTCCAGAACCAAATATGAGATTAAACAGATTTTTGTGAAAAAAAATGTAAGGGAACTACATTTCAATTAGAAGGAGAATGGGGAGAGAAAGTGACAAGGGACAACCTGTGTGCACAGCAGCAGCCTCTCTAATCTCAGAAAACAGAGAGTCTCCTTGGGGCTGCAATCTTATTGACTAGTCACAGAAATCAGAGTGAGGACGAGAGAAACTCCCACGGGAGATAGATCCAGCAAACTTCCCTGATGACCTTGACAGCCTGGACACCAGAATCTGGGCTGGGCATTGAATGTGAAAGAAAACCTGTCTGGAAAACAAGTTGAAAGTAGAGAAAGTCTAATTAAAACCAGTGGGGGGATATTTAAGTGGGGAATAATTAGGAAAGAAAGGGGGGAAAGTAAAGAAAAAAGAAATGAAAGAAATGAGATATAAAAGGGCTCAGGAGGTATGATTACCTAAATAGCATTCTGCTGACAACAATTAAGAGTAAAGCTGATTTTTTTTTTGCTTATTTCTTGTTTAAATCCATGTACATGTGGTTTTTTGTGTGTGTTTTTGTGTGCATGTACAAGTTTGCCTGTGTGTATGCATGTGAATATGTGAGTATACATGCGTGTGTTCTTGAATGAATGTGTGTGCATATCTGTGTGTTCATGGTGTATGTGTGTCTTATATGTGAGTATATGTCTGTTTGTATGTACATATATGTCTGTATGTGCATGTGTGGGTGAGTGTAGTTTGTATGTGCATGTGTGACTATGTGAATGTGAGTATGTACATGTGTGTGTATGTGCATGTGTGTATATGCTGAATGTATGTACATGTGCACACATGTACATGTATATGTGCACACATGTGTTTATGTGCATGTGTAAGCATATGCTTGTGGCTTGTGTATAGGTCTGTCCTATCAGTATTTATCCTTGGCTCTGACTAGTCTTGCATGAAAAAATGCCATTATCCAACTGGGCTTATTGAGGACAATACAATGTCTGCCATAAACATGTGCATAAATCTAGCAAACTGAGTCTACTAGTCCTTAAGGGTCTCTGTTCTGGATGTGGTTAAAGATCTGGCAGCCCTTCCTGGGTCTCTCCTCCCCTCTGCCAAGTAGACAAGACAGGATCTGACTCTGAAAAAGCAGTGGTAAATCTGCCACTGCCATCAAAGGCCTGAAGAGGATCGCTGCCTCTCTTGACATAGACAGTATCAAATCCTGCCCTAAGACCACTGTCTTCATTCCTGAATAATACTACATTTCATTTCATTTGTAAAGAGCCAAGAGAGAAAAAAAATACTTTAGAAGAAAACAAAATCAACCTTATAAAGGATGTTGTTTAGAGTTGGCAAGATTGTTCAGCAGGAAAGAGAAAAGTTGTGGCATAAAGCTCCTGTACACTGTAAAGATTTGTCACTCATTTTAGTTTAATAAAATGATGATTGGCCAGTAGCCAGGTAGGAAGTATAGGTGGGGCAACAAGGCTAGGAGAATTCTGGGAAGAGAGACAGCAGAGATAAATGCAGTCACCATCCAGACATACAATTTTCATTAATTATAATGATATTAATTAATTGTAATTAATATAAGCCTCTGCATACTTATTTGGGACTGAATTGTTGTAATAAGAGTGGCGGGGCTGCGTCCTGGTCACCTGGCCACCCGCATGGCTTTGCCCCAAATTATTACACGGAAACTGTATTCTTTTAAATACTGCCTGGA
This sequence comes from Chionomys nivalis, assembly GCF_950005125.1. NCBI lineage: Eukaryota > Metazoa > Chordata > Mammalia > Rodentia > Cricetidae > Chionomys > Chionomys nivalis. Next base: position 27,232,844 of record NC_080106.1, read on the forward strand.
CCATTAGTTCCAGCCTCTTATTGGCCAGCTCTTACATTTTGATCTAACCCATTTCTAATATTCTGTGTAGCACCACAAGCTGACTTACCAGGAAAGATCTTAACCTGCATCTGTCTGGAGTGAGAGAATCATGGCGACTGCCTGACTCAGTTTCTTTCTCCCAGCATTCTGTTCTGTTTACTCCACCCACCTAAGGGTTGGCCTATCAAATGGGCTTAGGCAGTTTCTTTATTAATTAACCAAGGAAAGCAACAGATTAGAAAAAAATCACTCCCACATCACTGAATGGCTACAGGACTGGGTGAAATATAAACTTCTGTCAACAAATGGTACCCAAACATTTGGCAAGAATTTCCACATAAAGCCTGAGAAAGCTTTACAAAAAAATATTCTAGGCAGATAAGAACAGAATTGAGTACAGCTTCTTGGTAACCATCTTTTCTCCAGTGGGGCCCTGTTGGTGGCAAGCAAAGGCACAGCTCCAAAATAAATGGATTATGGAATTCTTTTGTTTATAGTGCTCGTTACAAGTTGTTCTAGACAATGGTCAGGAAAAAAGCTAAAGAATGGAGATTAGATTCAAGGTTTTGGTTTTGAAAAGAAAAAAAGGGAGGGAAATGCTATAGGATAATGCTCTTGCACTCTGTAAAGATTTGTATCTTGTATTAGTTTAATAAAACAATAATTGACCTGTAGTCAGGCCAGAAGTATAGGTAGGAATACCAGACTAAGAGAACTGTGGGAAGAGGCAGTCATCAGCCAGACGCAGAAGAAGCAAGATGACAATGCCTTACTGGGAAAAGGCACCAAACCCCATGACTAGACATAGATAGGAATTATGGGTTAATTTAAGTTGTAAGAGGTAGTTAGCAATAATCCTGAGCTAATAGGCTCAGTTTATAATTAATAAAAGCCTCAGTGTGTTTCTTTTCTTCATTTTCATTTTATTCAACCCAAATTTTTCAGTCATCAGATCATGCTTTATGACCAGCTCGTGTTGAAATATCTGATCTTCTTACTATATACTAATTTTGGATCTATTAATTGTCTATATTATAGAATTTAATAGCTAGTGAGTAGTTCTTTTTCAGAAATGATTCTTAAAAGATTGAGAAAACAAACCAAACAAGACATCTTGATTTTGTTGTTGTAAATATCCAAGAAAAGTTTCACTACTATTGTGGTCATGTGGTGAAGATACATTTACCAGTCTACAGCACTCTTGGGAATTAGTAAACCTTCAGATGAGGCTTAGCGAAAAGAAATAAATTCACTCTAAGTGTGGCCGTGAAGATGTTGGGATCATGGTCCCATTCTCTCTCCTCAACCTGTCACCTCTCATATTTAGTTCCTAGACAAAAAAAAAAAAAAAAAAAAAAAAAAAAAAAGTGAAAGGCTTTGTTCCAAGTCATGTCCTTCCTTCATGATGTTTTGCCTGCCCACATACTCAAATACAATTGAACCAGCCGGTCATGAAGCAAAATCCCTAAAACCACAATATAAAACAATCTACCTCAGTTTGGTTGTGTCTCTGTTGTTTCACACAGTGGCAGAAAGTTATTTAACATATTGCTTATTCAATGTAATTTGCTTCATTTTAATGTCTTATAGTCCAATTTGATGTATTCATAAGAAATCGCTTTGAAATTTATTCATTTACTCAGTGTTTTTAGAATATATTTTTGTAAGAAAATATTCTAATAAGTAACCCACATGAGAAGCTATTTACTTGAATAGAAGGAACCCTGAATACAGTTAAAATGTGAATTTTAATCTTAGCACTTCATAAAATGTATTATGTAGCCAGGGTCTGAACTTAACTTCCCTGAAATTCACATTAATCATATTTACAATAACTACTGTGATCTAGAGCAATAAGAAATGTTAGAAATATAGGTGGTTGTTCATGAAAAGAGTCATTTTAAACTATATTTTATGCAAAGTTTAAATAGATTTATGAAAGATAGTTGGATATATCACTTAATAATACATTAGGCAGCTTTTAAAATAAAAGTGTACTATCACAAAACAATATGTTGGTGGCTAATTGGTGAAATGTATATTACAAAGATAGATATTGTCACTTTAGCATTGTTCTTACTGAGATACTCAGTTTTGTGTCTTCCTTGGTTTCAGTTAGATCTGGGATGATTTGCCCTATAGAACACAGTGGAAATAATACCATAAAACTTCAATGGCTGGACTGCAAAAGCTTCATGAAGATACTAAAGAAATTGCTCGTAGAACCAACTAAGAAATACAATGTTCCTTAGGTGTCCACAATACGTTTTCAAGTACTCTAGTTTACAGACTCTACTGAGTTCCTAGTTAATGTCCAAACAAATTTGAGTCAGGTCACTTCACTTGTGTCTACAAACCATGGCAAGGCTTAGTCTCTGAGACTACTGATGTTATGATGTAAAAACAAGCAGTTCCACATTGTACAAGATCAAAATTTCATAACCCCCAAATACATGTGGCTCCTAAGGAGGTTGCTTTATTTTACAGATTACGGGATTAGATGGTTGGACGAAAGTAGCAAGTAAATGGAAATTTTGAATTTTAGTGTATAAGTAAACACTCTATCATGGGCTGTGTGAAGTACTATATGAAATCAAGTTGAATATAATAAAATTTAGAATGCATATCATATATTTTAGGAGCACAGAGCAGCAAGAAAAGCGTTATGGTGGTACTTTTCAGAAGTTAGTAGAGCAAGGACTAGCCAACACTTAGAATAAGAAAACAATGTTCAAAAGGTCTGGGGGTGTAAATACTCTATAAGGTTGCACAAAATTTAGGAACACTTCTGCTTTGAGTAATTTTAAAGGGTGCGAATATGCAAAAGGACTTTTGCGACCTGTAATAGGTCTTTCAAGTAAAAGACAATGTGTGGGAATATGCCATTATTTTCTTTTATTTAAAAAAATCAGAGAGAGATTAAAGAACTAAATATTCAGTTCTTAAATATAGTTTAAAGGGTATATGAAGAGTAGGAGATAGCCTTTTCAGGAGGCAAGATGTTTGCTCACTACTTTCAGATTGAAAATATTTAGAATCACCTGGAAAACACAGTTCCAGGAATATCTGTGACATCATTTCTAAAAAGGTTCCACTGAAGCAGGAAGACATCTCTGAGTGTGAGGCAGCAACCCGTGGCTAGATTATCAGGTAGATTCAAAGCAAGCTATGTAGCTTCTATCACTCTTTGTATTATGAGAGTAGACTAATACCACCATCACATCCTGAGACTATACCTTCCTTGGCATGATGTTCCTCAGTTCACAAGCTAAATTAAGCCCTCTGTTATGTTGCAACTTATTCATATGTCAGTGGGTTTTCCATGAAAAAATGATCCTGTGATCCAAGGCCAGTCTTGGGATAAAAATGCATGTTGCATGTGGTTCATGGTCAAGTCATCTGAAGAACTAAGGGAATTTTCCAAGATATTTTCATAAGACTTCAAATCTTTTATCAGAAATATTCAGAGCATACTTAGAGGATCCTGTTCAGAAAGAAATAAAGTTTCTGATGATGTAAGGATGTTACAATCCTCACACACCAGAGACTAACTATGCTTCCTTTGTACCCTAATTTAAAAAAAAAATCAAAAACAAAAATAAGACCATCTAGTATTTCAGCAGTACACTGTGCCCAAGGGTTTGGTACAACCAGTACAAATGTCTTCTTAGGAAATGATTCCTTGCAAAGATATTCAGGTGGGAAATGTCTACAAACAAGAACCCCATAGTTTTGAGTTGATCAGATATCACAAAAACCAACAAGTTCATAGGCAATGAGAAAATATTGTGCTTTATAACAAGTTATGTTTCCAGTATTTAAGAAAAAAAATGTTTTTTGGGTATATAATCCTTGTTTTCCATTGACTTTCAAAACCTTTCCCACACGAGTTCTACTTAAAAACTGTGGCTTCTCTTAGTGAACAGTATTGCATCTAAAGCCCATTAATATTCAGAATCTTTCAAACATTCTTCTCTGTGGAACAGTAAAGACTCGGGGAGCTCAGTAGGCCTTGACTCAAGGAGATTATTGGAAAATATGTGAGTTTTTCCCCCATAAACAAATAGTGCTCTAATAAGTAATTTGTGGGAGAAATGACTACAAAGTTTAATACGGTAGTCACAGCCTGTGGAAATTACTAAGTGTGCAGACATGATGCTTAAAGACAAAGGATAAGTAGCCAGATTGTACTTATCCTGCAGGGCAGAGCACAGGACGCTGCATTTCAGCTACCAGTTTGAAGTCTGTAAATACACAGAAAAATAACATTTGGCATTTACTTGGTAGCCGTCCTGCTGAAATAATGCATTTCAAAGAAAGAATGCCTTTCACTTTCAAAGTTGAATGTAAATTGTAAGCATGTATATAATTTATGCTACTGCCAGAGAACCACAATTGTCCCTGTTGCGATTTTCTAAGGAAATCTGGTCTCTGCCCCTGAAGACAGAAACATTGTAAAACTGTCAGACAGGAAGCCCTCCCCTGAGAACTAGACGTTTACAGTATGGCCCAGAGCTGTTGCGGGAATCTCCCAGCTGCAATGTTCACAGTGCCCCATTTCAGGTATTGTCAGTGACAAGCAGCCTGCAGATTCAGTGCCATCAACATTTTGAAGCTAACACTTAGCTGACTTGATTAAATTGCTGTTTTGTCATAAGCGGATCAAGTCTGAAAATGTACTCATCTACTCAGAAACAGAGCAGTCTCCTCTTAAGTCACACTGCTGAATGCACTTTAACCCTTAGGAGCCTGTGTACTCCTGGAAATTATAGCCACATTCACGGTGTTTCTTTTCCATGAGAGTTAAGGCTATATCCAGACCCTGGAAAATGAAGAACTCCCCTTCATAAGAGAAGAGCAAAGACCACAGCTGTTCTACCTTTTAATTTCAATCGTATGTCAGCATGCATTAAGGTTAGAGTAGTGCACAAGTTTGCTAAGCCCATTCGTACAAAAAAGAGTGAACATTTTTAAAAAATAAAATGTTCTCACCCATCTGATCTACTATTCTTATGAAGATAGGATGCATTATATAAAATTTAAGATTTTAAAAAATACAATTTAACACCTGCTGCACAGTTTGCAATTTCAGTGATCACTCCTAAAGATTTATATGAAAATTAATGAAAGCGACATGAAAGAGTTCTTTTAAAACCTTCACATTCATGTCCACTCTTTTAGCAGTTCTTTCCGCGGCTACTTCTCACTGTGGCTTGTGCGTGTGTTTATGTGTGTGTGGTTTCTTTCACCTCTCTGTTGGAATCTCTCTATCTCTCTCATTTTTTAAGTAGGTTTTCTCCATTGATCGTTATTTAATAAAACCTCAAATTTAAACCATTGGCTTCATATTGTATATGTCACGGATTCTTACTATATCGAATGAAAAAGTATATATCACAAGCTTGCTTTTTAAAATCTCTACATTCATTGACTCCTCCACATTTTGAATGTAATATCAATTCCCAGTTTCACCTTTAAAATTTATTTCAAAATGCCCAATTTTCCCAGGAAGCCATGGACTACACTCGTGCATTCTCTCAAGAAACAAGGGAGAAAGAGAACATGACATTCCATACAGTAACCAGTCTATATTATGAAGAAAAAATGATGTGTATTCTTGCCCCACCTATGAAGCAATAAAATTATCCTTCAAAATATTAATATGTAAGAAAGATGTAATGCATGCACCTTACACACACACACCATAGGAATATTATTCTGTTTTTTTTAATAGAAAATCTGCTATTTGTTGCAATATGCATGAAACTTGAAGACCTTATGCTAAACAAAAATACTTGGACACAAGAAAAAATTTTTGAACAGTCATATTTGCATCTTAAATTTAAAACTTAAAGACATTTAAAGAATTAAAACTGACCACCAAATAGATAGAAACTACCTAATAGGGGCTGGAGAGATGGCTCAGAGGTTGAGAGCATTGCCTGCTCTTCCAGAGGTCCTGAGTTCAATTCCCAGCAACCACATGGTGGCTCACAACCATCTGTAATGGGGTCTGGTGCCCTCTCTTGGCCTGCAGGCATATAGACAGACAGAATATTGTATACAAAATAAATATTTAAAAAAAAAAGAAACTACCTAATAAAATTTATAGTACCTGGAATATATTAACTCTTTTGAATTGATGATCAATGGAATCCTATACGCTCTGCAAGAATAGGGTAATACAATAGGTTTTCCACCACAACTCTACAGTAAGAACTTATTGCTGAAGACAGCACATACATGTGTCATAGAACACATGGAAATATAGCTAATGCTCAACTGGTAGCTTATTCCTCCTAGCTAGCTAGCCTTCAATAGTGCTGGAAAATCTGATACATACTAATAGAAAATACATCATCACCAATCTAACCCAGCAATAAACACTGTAGGCTGAACTAGCCACCAGCCAGAAAGATAAATCTACTGGTATAATAGTGACCTAAATGCTATGAGAATAACCAACAACTTTATGCAAATTGAATTTAAAGATTGTTCCATGATATTAAATCCATTCCTGAAACTGTCAATAAGCCAAGGACTTAAAAGTAGATATGTCATAGTCCTAAGAACAACACATACTACATGGTTGAGTCAATATTTGTCTATCTTGAACAATGATATTAGTTCAAAACTCACATTTAGACTCAGGCAGGGTTGTTTGTTTGTTTGATTTTTCTTTTGTTTTGTTTTGTTATTTTAGAAATGACAAAAAAAAACCCACATCCCTTGCCAAAATAATCACAAGAATACTCTGTAATTTAGTTACTAACATTGTTGCTCCTCCTGTAACTTCCTGAATTATCCCTGCACAATCAATATCACGTTTAGCACTACTGTCTTCTAGTATTCTCCCTGGATGGCCCATTTGAAAATTATTACAATTTTCAACCACTTTCCTAATCTAAAGTCCCAATGTGAAGATGAAGAAGGATGAGGAGGAGGAAGAGGATGAGGAGGAGGAAGGGGAGGAAGAAGAGGAAGAGGAGGAGGAGGAGGAGGAGAAGGAGGAGGAGGAGGAGGAGGAGGAGGAGGAGGAGGAGGAGGAGGAGGAGGAGGAGAAGGAGAAGGAGAAGGAGAAGGAGAAGGAGAAGGAGAAGGAGAAGGAGAAGGAGAAGGAGAAGGAGAAGGAGAAGAAGAAGAAGAAGAAGAAGAAGAAGAAGAAGAAGAAGAAGAAGAAGAAGAAGAAGAAGAAGAAGAAGAAGAAGAAGAAGAAGAAGAAAATGGAAAATGTATGGAAGTATGGTCAGGTCTGTACCAGCAATTCCTTGCTTCCTGTACCAACTAACTTCTATCTTATTTTTGGTAACTATTACTGTGATAAAAGACCATGACCAAAAGCAATTTAGGAAGAAAACGGTTTGTTTGGTTTGTTTATTCTGAAACACAGTCATCTGAGGGAAGTCAAGGCAGGAACTCAATTCAGATAAGAACCTAAAGGCAGGAACTGAAGAAGAGGCTATATAGCAATGTTTCTTACTGGATTGCTCTCTTGTGGCTTCGTGAGTCTACTTTCTCATAGTACCAAATACCACCAACCCAGAGATGGCACCACTCACAATGGCATGGAAATGGGAACTCCCCATAAATCGCTGTTAAAGAAAATGCCCTGGAACTTACTTAGCGGTGGATCTCATAAAGTCACCTTCGCAGTTGAGGTTCTATCTCCTTACTCAGATGTCACTCAGATGACTACAACTTATGTCAAGTATACATAAAACTAGCTAGTAGAATTGACCCCTTGTAAACATGACATATAACCACATCACTGTTAAACCATAACTGTTCTTTCTAGTTCATCTCCAAAACTTCACATCAGCATTAACATCACAATGTAAGACATTTTACAAACTTAAAAAATCCCGTAGTCTTACAAATTCAAATATTTTTAAATTTAAGTCACTCTAATATTAAAATCCATGTCTTTTTTAAAATCCAAAGTCTACAAAAAGCTCCAAAATTTCACTAAGAGTTCATTGTCTCTCAAGTTGGGGTTCCTATACAATAAAAATAAATAAATTATCCTTTTATTCTAAGTGGGAAGGATAAGAGAACAGTCACAATCAAATAAAAGCGAAACCAAATCCCAACAATGGAAATAAATCACTGACCAATGCTTGGAATTTACTCACAATCTTCTGTGCTCCTCCAAGGGGTCAGAGTCGTTTTCCAGACTCTGCTCTCTGTGGCACAGACAGTTTGTCTTACAGGCTTCATTCTGCCGCTGCTGATATCTTTGGTCATCCCATGATACAGGCATCTCAAAATGCTGCAATATTGATAGACAATAAGAAGCAAAGTAGGAGCTTTTGAATGGGTGGGACAAACGGAATGAGCAGCTGTGAAGTTTAACAATTATGTGTGAAAAACCCTGGCAATGTGTTTTCCTTCTTTGTTTGTCTACTCTGTACTCAACAAACCGGGCATAATTTTCATGCCATTTGCTTCAGCTGGGATTTTATAGAGCTGCCCTGTAATGCAAGTTCCTTGCCCTCCTTATAATGAATAGAACCTGGCCTTCATGACAGCAAAATCTAACCCTTTCTCAGCAAGCCACATACGTGTATGGATGTGTGCCTATGCGTTTTAGATATGGCATGAGCACATCTTTTGTGCTGTTTTATTTTGTCTTTTCAGAATTCCTTAAATATTCTATACTAATGAATTTCTCAGATCATAAAACTGTATATCTATAATGTTCTGCACAGCACACATTAGAAAGTTCTACCCCATCTCTTATTTACATCTCTGAACTCTTTTACTCCAGGTGATAATAATAAATCTTTGACAACTGGATTGCAAACATCATAATAACAGTCCTAGAAAATACATAATACCATATGAGCATTTGCACTAATATCTTTTTGAAATAATTCTAGAAGTGCTGGCGCACATAGTGTTAAGTCTTGCCCCTTGCTGAATTCTGAATGCCATCAACAGAAGATTAACTAATTAATAGTGGAAACATGGTTTTCTGTTTGGGGGGGAGGGGAGAATGGAGAATCTTGTGGCATCTCATCAGCCCTCTAATTTCCCACTCTGAGGAGCACAAAGTGATTGGACTGATAAGACACTTCCCCCTCCCGTGCGAGGAAAGCTGCTTGATTTTATTTCCTGAGACATTAGCTCTGCCTTCCTCCTATTTTTGTCTTCGGAAAGTAAAAAAGGAAGTTCTGTGTTGATGAGCTTTGTAGCAAAGTTTAAATGTTACTAGATGTCAGTTTGTGGATCAATTTAAAGGAAACATACTGCTAATATACAGGTCATCATTCTGGCAAATAAAGCCTTTTCGTTGTTGCCACGTTGTTGGGAAATGATTATCACAGCATCAGAGTAGCGAAGTAGGACACTGGGAGACCACACAGACTTTCCCCTTTATTTGGGTTGCTCACCTGTATTTTCAGTGCTCACTAAATAGTTATCATATGCCAAGTTAATGAATTGTTGATGATTTAAAGTTTATAGTCAGCTGGCGATCTACAACTTTTCTCTCTAGGGTTCTTCTTTTTCTCAATGCCATCTTTTTCCTTTTTTTCTTTTTCCTATTACCCATAACCTCTTCTTTCCATGAAACTTTTCATATTGCCCTGTCTATAAAATGTCTCCAGTGTATAATTTTTCATTATTTCATTTCCTGAAAAACATCTCTGTTGTAATAAGAGCGGCAGGGCTGCGTCCCCGGCACCCAGCCGCCCGTATGGCTAGCTTATGCCCCGAAATAATTACACAGAAACTGTATTCTTTTAAACACTGCTTGGCCCATTAGCTCCAGCCTCTTACTGGCTAGCTCTCATATCTAGATTAACCCATTTCTAATATTCTGTGTAGCACCACTATCTGGTGGCTTACCAGGGAGATCTTAACCTGCGTCTGTGTCTGGTGGGCGAATCATGGCGACTCCTGACTCGGCTTCTTTCTCCCAGCATTCTGTTCTGTCTACTCTGCCTACCTAATTTTCTGTCCTATTAAAGGGGCCAAGGCAGTTTCTTTATTACTTAACCAATGAAACAACAGATAGAAAGATGACCCACCTCCATCAAAAGATCGACTTTGAATATAGAATAGTTGTAGGTATATGTGGTACAAACTGTGCTAAGAAAATACAGTGTAACAGCTACCATGTTGGTATTACTGGACACATATTTATGGACCTATTTTTTATATATGGAAATAGAGTTTGCATATTCATGGAGTATGTTTTCCATTCCACAATATCACATTAAGTAATATATTATATCTCTTAGCCTGTTTGCTATTCATTGCTAATAAAGTCCCATAGAAATAAGGCCATGTAGCAATGCGATGGAACCTCTTTTTATTGCAGGGAAGCTTCTATTATACTAATTTAGGATTGATATGATTTATACTAATAATTTTAATTTTAATGTGAACAATTCTATAGTCAAATTTCAAATGTCTCTCCCTCTGCCTAATAAATTTAGATACCTCATGTTTTTATTAAATATATTCTGTGCAGAAAAAAATATTTTTTAACATAACAGTCACCTCAACCTTCTCCACTGAGAATTTGATGCCATAAAACAGCTGCACATCTGTAATCATCTGCCATCTGTTCTTACAGCACTAAGGTTCTATACCCTATAGTAGGAAGCGAGGGTAACATCATATTTCAAGGTCATGTTTTTTTTTTTCTCTCTCTTTTTGTCTTTGCATACCCTGGACTTGGAAGGGAGACAGAGAATATTTAATGGAGTCACTTTTCCAAAGTTTGATTAGAAATTTTTCAGAAGAATCAGATAAGAATATGTTTGGAAGGACTGTGTGAGAGAAGAAAGCCACCATCTGTGGTGGGCTGACTTCTAATTGCCAAAGCACATCTATTTCAGCCTGTTTGTTTCAGATAAAACTTTGAACAAAAGAATAAAGTAAAAAAAAAAATACAAGTAAGTTAAGTGTGATAATCTTAGGTGTTAGAAAGCTGAAGCAGGAAGATTGTTATAAGTGCAAGGTCAGAACAGGATAGCTGGGCACTGTATTGAACAGAAAGAGATAAAATAAAGCAAACAAAAACAAAACAAAACAAAACTACACCTCCTCAAATAGGTGGAAAGTCCTTTATTTAAGAATAAATGTAAAAATAGGATAATGTTTTTATATTTATTCTCTGTATTCTTTTTCTGTCTCTTCCTTTCCACAGAAATTAATATTGATGCATAAATTTTAAACATATCATACTAAAGTACTCCTTTCATCAATTTCCTGTGGCTGTTACAGAATAACACAGACTACGTATCCTATGAACAATAGCAGCAGATATGACTCCTGGATCTAGAGACTAGGGAGTTCATCTGATGAAGGATTCCTTCCTGAGAAACGATTGAGTGCTATCCATAAGGAAGAGAATGTGAGAAAGACGGAACTCAGATATGCTATTGCCCACTCCCACTCCATTACGTGTTCTACCCGTTGTGATGGAGTCTTTATGATTTAATGATCTACACTGCAACACCCCTTCCTTAAACTACACTGTCTCAATTGCAATTAAATTTCAAAATATCTTAGAGAGCACATTCAACCTACAGAAAGATACTGCCAATCAATGTGTATAAAACAAACAAACATAAAGTTAATTCCTCCTTGCAGTATTCAAATCACCAAAGTATGCCACTGTTCCTGTCATAGGATTAATGGAGCTAACCATTAATAGTGTTTTCAGCAAAAGCATTACTGCTGGGTGTTTTAAATTGTTTTTGTTCAGTCATTCACTGGGGTAGAGTGTGACATTGAATTCGTGTCCCAAAAAGATGACAAATGTAGCCAAGAGGATAAGAAAAACTATTTTTTTATTCCAATGAGTTACCTAATCATTTTGCTCATTTAAAATCTTTTGAAATTTAATTTTTAGGATTATTTTCTTTTGCCTTCAGTAATGGATGTATTTATTTTATATGTAATTGTGCATACGGTGAGCTAAATATACCTTAGGTATGGTCTCTCTTCTGTAAATATTTATTGAAATAGTAAAAGGTCAGTATCAAGAAGCAGGGGAATAGTTGAGGTATGTGTGTATGAGTGTGTGTGTGTGTTCATGAACAGTAAGAAATTATTAAAAACATAACTCTGAATGCATCCCAAAGTTTTGTTTCGATTGAAAGGTAAATAAATGGTTCACTGAGAAAGATCAGAAACGCAAGGATAACACAGACTTGTGTGATATAAAAGATAGTGAATCCAGTTTGGACTCCACTAACATTCAGGTGCTCCAATATATCGGTGAAAAGACTCTGGCAGTGCTGGGACTCTTCTACCATGAGCTCCACTTTCTGCTACTCAACTGGAAGAATGTTTTATTTCAGGTTAAATTGGAAAGAATGATCTCAGCCAAAATACTGATCGTGTCCAGGTAAGAAGTTGTGTGACAAACAGTTCCTCCCTCATTAAGGTCTTCCCAGTATCTTTGAACCCTTTTTCTGTGAGCCTCAAACTTTGCTTATGGAAGATTGCATAAATGACACTTAAGCACAAATTCTAGGTGCTGAAGAAGAACAAATCCTTGCATTATCTTAGGTCTCCTCTGCCATGCACCGCGCCCCATGTGTCTGTGCTCTGTGCACTGGCACCCAGTGGCGAGCTTCGGGCAAGGGGGCTGGAGGTTAAAATACACAGACACACACACAGACAGACAGCGACACAGGTCATCCTTGAATTCCCCAAGATTGTCCCCTTTATTGTGTTCAGGGGCAGATTATATAGAGATAGCCACGCCCCAGCCAAACCCACCAGAAACCACTCTCCTGCCATCAGAAACTCCTGGAGGTCTCCTGCTCAGAGCAGCTGTAGGCACTCAGATCAGGGGATTACAAGAAATTCAGGATCTGGGGTCTCACTGCTCCCAACACTCCTCAACATTCTTGCTTGAGAAACTCTCAGCTACTAAAATAATTCAGTGATTGCTTTGGGTAAAATCTTTCTCATTGTATGAAATTAGAAACTTATGTAAAATAAAAAGTGCAAGCTGAGTTCTGGTTGAGATGCACATGTATCCACTCTTCCTATTTGTGTATTTATTTCCCAATTCTTCTAAGCTGCTATACTCTTCCATCTATTCTTTCTTTGTTTCCTTAAAATACACAGTTATCCATGTAACAACTGAAGGTGAGTTCATTGCATCTTGTATTTTTCCCTATGGAAATGTGCAACTTGTAAAATATAGAGTATACTAAATAAGGGAGGAAGATTGTGTAAATGTGATTGCCTACACAGATACATAAGGACTGTATAAAGGAATCATGAGAGGACATTTATCTTAGTTGAGGATTCTATTGCTGTGATAAAGCACCATGAATAAAACCAACATGAGGAAGAAAGGGTTTCATTCACTTCATAGGTTGTAATCTATCACCCAGGGAAGACAAACAGTAGCTTAATGTAGGAACCTGGAGGTAGGAATTGACACAGAGTCCTGAGAACTGGTCTGTTTCTCATGACTTGCTCAGTTCAGACTAATTTTTTAATAGCACTCAGTACCACATGTTCAGGAGTGGAGTCACCTACAATAGGCTTATCCTTCCAATATCAATCACTAATTAAGAATATACACTATGGATTTGACAACAGGCCAATCTTAGCACAGCTTTTTTTTCTTCTTCAGTTGAGGTTTCCTCTTCCCAGATAACTCTAGCTTGGATCAAGTTGACACAAAACCAGCCAGAACATAAATTATGAAAAACATGTATGGGGAAACATCCTCGCAGAAATACAGGATGATCAGAGATTCTATAAGAATAGTAGAAACTAAAGCAAAACAAGGCATTTGAAGGAAGCTGGTGATATAGAGTTCTTCCAACTTTGATATATAAAGTAACAAATGCTTAAGCAGTATTTTTTTAAGTTTATAGCTCTAGTTGGTCAGCAGTAGAGAAGAATTTGAAACTTAGTTCGTGATTATGCCTACCACACATAAAGCACTAGCAGATATTACAGTTGAGTGATGAATGATCTTTCCAACTTTGATTGAGTGTTTCCTGCTGTCCTTAAATATTTAATGTTAAATTTTTTGGGGGGGGCTGATTGGCATCCCATATTTAGGGAACGAGCAGAGGGCTGTTGTAAATATTATAATTGTTCCAATGCTTCCAGCCTCCCACATGTTTCTACTTAACACCGTGTGCAGCTTCCTGAAATGGCTGCCATCTTACAGCCAACACTATAGAATATTGTGTCCCTAAAAGATAAAAGAAGGAGATGACTTTTGAAACCCTAGTTAGGGTCTACATCCTGCCTTGATTATTATATTGCAAAGTTTGTGTAAACTCATGGAAAAGATGTTGAGAACTCATCTTCATTGTGCTAAAGACAGAAGATGCTTAGAACGAGACCATGAGCACAGAGTTTCTGTGGTCTGAATATTCTCTCCATCAGATCGTAGACTGAAATTTAACTGCTATTGCAAAACAGGAAGGGGAGGAGCTCTTAAAAGCTAATTAGGGCATAAGAACTGTAGTTTCCAGCACTGAAAGTTACTGTAAACCCTACCTCTTGCCTTTTTTCTTTAATCCATGGAAGGATAATGCAGCAGGAAGGCTCTCATTTGATGTCAATCTCAGAATTTTGGATTTTTGGCCTCTGGACATATGAGTCAACACATTTCTTTTCACTATAAATCACCCAGTGTTTTGCAAACTCTCATACCAACATCAAAGAAAGTAAGATGGTGGCACCATATTGTTACACAATACATGACAATATAATATCAACTAGTATTACTGCCAATGGGTCCTATTACTGGCCAGTGAGGAGGGCTGAAATAGGCCTGGTAAGATTTCTGCTTGATATTCCTTCTGAGATATAACTCAAGGTTAAAATGTTAGTTTCACACTCAGGAGATGCAAATGGTGAGGTTCCTGGTTTATCAGTGGTGTCATTGGAGGCATAGAACTCAGCAAACATGCTAACCCTGGTGTGTGCACTGGACAGTAATATAGAATATTTTCTTTTTCCTACTGATATCAGAAAGAACACTGACTCTGTAAGTTCCATACCACCAAGCTCTACGCTCCATCAAGGAAATAGAAGAGACCTACCTAGGAGAAGCATGAAGCCTACCTAGGAGAGCTAAAGGACTTAGAATTACTTTGTAAATAGCCAGATCATGGATTTCTATAACCCATGTTAAAACATATAACAAGTTGATATTCATTTAAAAATAAATTTAAAACACTGTATATGCTGTACAGTAATAGGATATATGTAAACAAGCTAAGACATCTACAATATACTTCCCAACAAGCCAAACAGAGCTGGTCAGCTCTCTGGACTAGGCAAAAAGAACTGGTAATATTGAATCCACTTAATAATGGACTTGACCATGCTTTGACACTGGAACAAGGGAGCCAAAAAGCTGGAGATATCTGGTTAGGATCGTTATATCCAAGAACAAGAAAAGAAGAGGGATATCAGTGAGGCCCATTGAATTAGGAGGGCCCATTTCATAAGTTAGTAGGCCTATAATTCTCTACTTTTGCTAGGCATTAGATGTGATCTAAAGGGTCCTTTCTATTTCAGTCTGGATTCAAAGAGGGAGGAGCAGGTTTGGCAAGAGACCCAAGCACTTAGAACCAGAAAATGAGCACCGAGCTTCTATGGTCTGAATATTCTCTCCATCTGAGCAGACACTGAAATTTAATTGCTATTGTAAAACAGGAAGAGGTAGAGTTCTTAAAGAATTGGCTTGTTCAACAAGTGAATCTGTTGTTTTACCCTGCCCTGTATTATTTGTAGACTAAGCTATCAACTTCAAATGTATTCAGTGAGCCTTTAACTGAAGTTGATTCTATGATCCTTGAAAGTTAAAAGTCACTATTTCAGGGATGACATTTCAGCCATGCCCAATATTATCCATCATATGTTCAGTAATAATCTGTCAAAAACTTGATGTTTTTAATGCACTATTTTGGGGGCAGTGTAATAAATACAAAGTGTAAAGCCTGCTCAAGAAAGAAACAATTACGTTAAAATTTACAGTAGAAAAACAAATATTATTGCACAAAGATATAACTAGGAATAAGAATGCGAGATTGGGGTGGTGAAATTACTTTGGAGGATAAAAACATCAGTGATGGATTAAATGTGCCAATATCTAAATGATAAACTTGAAAGCTAGGCACTACCCTCAAAATAATATAGTTTTTCTGCTTAGGCAATTGTTTTTCAGATTAAAAAGAACAGAAGCCCCTCTTCCTAAAATGGATGGGGCATGCTTTCAATTTATTCGTGAAGAATTGCACTGGGCTCTCTTAAAAATAAAGACAGGGACTTACTTACATTTCATTATTGCTAGGCATCCAGATCTAACCAAATACTTGCTCATTAGTTGGGTTTCAGGACTACATCAAAAATAAGTACTTCAGTAGAGCTAGGCTATGGATATAAATAAAGTACGTAAAATGAATGAGCATTGATTGACTAGTATAACTGTATAACAAAGAGGTCTGGTTAAAGAAAACTGGGGTAGTGAGAAGACAATACTCATACTGTTGACTGATGCACACATGTTGAATATTAAAAATCAAGAGAAGGGCTAGTCAGATGGTTCCATTGGCAAAGGCACTTGCAGCCATGCCTGACCACCGAGCTTGATGTTCAGGACAAACAGGGTAGAAAGAAAAAACCCTAACACTGTAAGTTTTTCTCTAGCAGGTATATGAATTATGAGATATGCATGACTACATGCATGTACATGTGAATGCACACCTGCATAAATACATCCACATATGCATACATAAATGAAATAAAAGTCAAAGAGGAAAAAAGTATGACTTGGGTTCTATCTCTTGTCAGTCACACTGGAGTCTTCTCAACACATGATTTACTAGGTTGAGTTTAATACAGTATAAAATATTTATGAGCCATACTGACACACAGTTGTAGAACTTTAAGACAATTCTGAAGCCATTTCTGACAACTCTCAGTACTTCCCCTCCTCCCCTGGGAACAAAGAACATAATAGCTATGCATGCACGTACTGAGGTGTTGGGAACTTTCCATCTCCCTGAATAGGGGCAAGATAACCCTTAGGTGTTGACTCAGTTACTGATGTTTTGACTTAGTCCCTGGGAAGGGGCAAAGTGACCCTCAGAAGTTTCCCTTTACCTCATCTGATCTGGCAACCACTCTCCAGCCAATTATTGGTAATAGCCTCTTTGAATAAGCCAATCATAATAGTTAAAAAACAACCCCCAGACACCCCTTCCTTTTGTGGTTTTTTCCTTTTAAAAATAGCCTGTACCAGACATTCAGGGTCTTTTAGCCTCCCGACTGCTGGAAGACCATGTCATGATAGAATTAATAAAATCCTCATGCTTTTACATCAGCTGTAATATGAGAGATGGTCTCTTGGGGAAACTCCTCCTCCTCGGTGATTGGACGCTAGGGTCCAACAACAGTAAGTTGAATAAATAAAATTGTTTGTTATTAAAGACTGATAAATTTCCCATGAAGGAAATTTGAAAGAACTTGAAAAGTTCCTCTGCTATCAAAAGTGGAGTATAAGTCCTCAAACCTGTATATGTGGCTGTGTATACTAATGTCCTTCCAAAATGTAAGGAAATAAATGGGAAAAAAAAAGAGATTTGGCCTTGATGAAATCTGGCAATTATCACCTTAGTAAAGTGACAGAGATTTGGGTAAACAGTTGCAATTTACAATGTTTTGTATTTCCTTTACATGATCTGATGAAAAAAAAAGATAGTGTACCTCCAAAATCCAGATCCCCTATCTAATCATGAGGCAAATATCAAATAAATCCCAATACAGGAATAGATAATGAATGGCTGCAGCACATCTCAATGCTTTCAGGGTCATAAAACTATAAAAACTCCAAGAAACTGAGCAAGAATTAGAGATGCGATGACTACATGGATTGTGACACCTTGGATATGTTCTAAGAAAAGAAAAGGTACATTAGGACAAAAGGAGAGAAAGCTAAATAAGTTAGAAAATTTAATTAATAATAGTGCATATGATTAGCACTTGCCTGGTGTTGGAAAAAAACCCTGGGTTCAAACTCTAGCATATGTGTATTTATTTATGAACATATATGTATATATGTGTAATATGTATTCATTACTTGCAGAAATACAGTATACTATTGCAAAATGTTAATGAATAAGATAGAATATTTCTCTGTGTCTGTCTATAAATATTATACTATTTTTGAATTTAAAATTTTTTTCAAGTAAACCAAGTTCTACAAAACTAGAAAGATTGAATAATACACCCTTATCTTTGTACAGACAATTCCATTTCTATTTTTAGTAAATCTAATGTTTTTTAAAAAACCAGGATTTGCCCCCTTTGGCTTATCCCCTACGGTTTTCTTCCTTAGCTTTGGACATCTCGAAACTGAGTATACTTTCTGAAATGAATTAATAAAAATGCAGTGGATCCCCGAGTATCTGCGTGACAGAAACACTGTAGATCCCCAAGCAACAGCAGGCAGCAGGCCATGTGGTGGTAGGAAGAGGCAATGGGTACTGAGAACAGCCAGACCCAGGCAGGGAACCACATGGTGGATGAGAGACTGAGATGTATGGACATGCCACAAGACCATGCTGCATTTGGTCTTGTGCAGGGAGACACGTGACTGCAGGCGAGAGAGAGAGAGAGAGAGAGAGAGAGAGAGAGAGAGAGAGAGAGAGAGAGACAGACAGACAGACAGAGACAGAGAGAGAGACAGAGAGAGAGACATGGATAGGTATGACATGACATGCAGAGTGAGGTTGGATATTTATTTAGTGAGTTATGGAGGGGGGATGCAGAAGGGGAGAAGAACAGAGAGGCAGAGAGAGGGGGGGAATAGAGAAGGGGAGAGAGAGAAGGAAGAGACAGAACCTGCTTCTTTGAGAGGGAGAAGGAAAAGGAAGAGACTTAGACTGCAAACAAAAAGGAAGATCTGCCTGCCTCAGCAGACAGGGGAGTGAGTGAGCATGGCTTGTCTATTAAAGAGACAGGACAGATAATTGCATTCACATTTTTTTTTTTAAAAAAAATAAAAAGGCAGGAGGTTAGACACCACAGGTTAAAGGAACTGGCACAGTGGATTCTCAAGCTTGCTACCTGCTTATTTGTGGGTGTCATCTTTGGGGAGAACCTGAGAAGGCTGGGTGCTGGTCACATGCTAGGGTAGCTGGTCTCTTTGTTCCTGTCCAATGTTTGTGGTATGGAAATGTCTGGTGTCTTGTACACCTGTTTAAGTTATTGGCAGAATAGAGGGTAAAGTTAAGTTAAGAAAAAAAAATTAGGACCAGGAAATTGAGAGGGGTTTATCTGACCTGTTTAAGGTGGATCAATTCTTTGGGCTTGTGAAAACAGAAGTTTTAGATATATACAGTGTATAAACAGTAGCATATTTATGTCAGAATGACTATGACAGATAGTTTTTGCACATTGAAAAGTATTTTTAAGACCATGAAAGGCAGCATGAGTGAGAAATTTGATAACTTGTATTTGTCCTCACACTTTCGTAACTTGCAGGTCTTGTATTTGTAATTTACTGAAATTTGTTAGCTGAGGTTGTCCTTTTAAAATGACAAAACCTCTCAGCTGTCAAACTGCATCAGAAATCTTTAAGAAGGATAAAATTTTACTTGAGTTACTCATTAAAAAGGACAGAGAACTTACTTGGTTGGCACCTGGAGCTATTCTTCAGGGTCCTCTTTGGTCGCTGAAGGTCGCGTTTGCCTTTTGCTGTTTGGCACAGGGCCTGCCAGGCTCCAGAAGATCCTGTGGGCTAAGACATGTGTAGGAAAACAAGCCTACTTTGACCTGAGCAGCTAGGCCATCAATTACAGTGATTCTGTTCACATCTGGAGATCCTCAGTTTTGATGAAAGGCAGTTTACCAAGTGGTTGGCACTTGGCAGTTGAAGTGAATTGCAGATGTATGTTGTTTTGTGCCCATTCGTCTTCTTTCTTCTTTGAAGGAAGTAGAGTGCTGCTAGGAGCCAACCTGTCTCTTTTTGTTATAAAAAGTTTTTAATAATTCAATATTTAAAAGCCATATTACCCAGATCTCTGAGCAGTTGATGGTTGTTTATCAGGTAAAACTACAGTATAGAATCGACCTGGATATCTGGGTCTGAGCTTGATTGTACTGGCTCTTAATTTAACAGGTAAGATTTACACTCGTTAAAAGTCAGAAAGAAGAAAAAAGTGCTTGCAATGGGTTAACAGCAGAAGTGACAATAGTAAAGAACATCTTAATATATTTTAAATGAGAGTTGGATTAAATATAAAGTATTATTGTAAAAGACTTAAAAGTACATACCAGTTTTAAACATGAGACTTATTGTTTTTGTAGTCTAAATGAGATGTAATGAACAAGTATAACACTAAGCATAGGTGCATTTTACTTATATGTATGAACACAGAGAGAGAGAGAGAGTGAACAAGAATTGGGTGAAGTGGATCCTCTTGGAGGCCCTACCAAAAGCATGCCACTGCACAAAACACACATGCAACAGAGTCAGCAAGAGGAATTTTGAGACAAAAACATTAGTAAACTGGGGTACCAGGCAGGGTATGCAGTAAAGATAGCAGGACTTGGTCACTTGACCTGGCTCTCAGTTAAGATGGTGGTAAAGTCATTTGACTTCAGTCAAAATGACAGCAGTCACATGTTGTATGGGAAAGTCACTCAGTTATGATGGTGGTAAAGTTACCTGACCTCAGTCAAAATGGCAGCAGTCACATGTTATATGGAAAAACCCTTTTAATGCTCTCCAGGGTTGGAGCCAGCTGTTGGCAGGCTTTTTTACCGGGGAGTCCGGACTGAGGCAGCTCCAGGGAAAAGGCCTCCTGCTCACTGAGGGCAGGGTTTGGAACAGGCAAGCAGGATTCCAAATACTCTAATAGGTCGAAGCCAGTCTCCCGGCCAAGGGAAGACCACTAGGAAAGCAGAATCATGTTAAATCACGCTAATGAAATAACTGATTCTTTGTACCAAGGGTGGAACTCAGGCTTATTGAGTCAACTATTACTAAACAGGTATTCTCTCCCTATTACTGTTTCTTACTTCAGAATGCCGGGATGGGGGAGGGATATCTTAATGTCTTTGACGAAATGATTACTTAACATTAAGAGGACAGATTCATGAAACACTGTAAAGACTGCTCTTATCTATCAAATGCTATGAACATGTTTAGAACAAAAAATCATCCCCCCTTTTTTTGCACTTGTGTGACTGTTGTGTGAATGTTTTAATTCTCCCACAGCAAGTTAAACCTTTGTTTATACAAAGAACTCCTGCTGCATATAAGGAATTTGAAGGGCTGGAGCAGTACCTTTTCCCTTGGGCCAGTGACCCTTTTCTCTTTCTCCTTCTTTATTCATTTCTCATGCACCAAGTTTAGAAAGTCAACTCAGACTCTGGGGTCATACGTCAGTCAGTGCTGACAAGGTACAGACACCACCTGAGTGAGAATAAACCCCACGTGCACTTCCCATCTCTCCATGTTCACTCTGCTCAGTTGCTCCCTTTGGGTCAAAGTAAAGTTTTGTTTCTTCCAAACACTTACAACAAAGCCACAAGCAAAAAGGTGTCTGTATACTTTATCTAAAATCCAAATTATCAAATTACGTTATCTGAACACTATTCTCCTTTTTTGGTATTATGCCTCCTTTATCTGGAATTGATTTGTTTTAATTTTATAAAAGTCTTATTTTGGGTCAGCTATGTTGGTAAACAATGACGCTAGATTTTAATGTGGGATGATCAGTCACTACCCATATGTTCAAAAACAGGTATGCGTTGATGCTTGAATGAATAGAGGCTGCTGAAACCTGGTGTACCTGCCTGAAATGTTTTTTGCTCATTCTGTGAACTTTCAACTGAACTTTACAGTAAACTCATAGTAACCCTAGTCTCCCTGAAAGATCCTATCTAGAAGCATCAATACCCAAAAAAGGGAAGAAAAGAAAAAAAAAGACATCTAAATCTTGGTCAAATGTTTTAAAATCACAAATGATAACACCATACATCTTAAACTCTCTCAAACTGTTTTGTGCCTGAGGATTTAACTGACTGATAAAACAGCCAGCCCCTGCCTGCTTCTCCAGTCCCTGCAGAATTCTCAATGGACAAGAAGGTCTCAAACTTCTCAAAAACAACTACAACAAAAACACATTATTCCTTCCAGAAGCCTTCAGTATTTACATATTTCTGTCAGTAACTCTAGTGAGCAGTGTCTGCCATTTAGGTGGTAATTTTCATTGTTGATATTATCATTGTTACTTCTTGAACACAGACACTCACCGAATAACTGGTCACAAATTGACAATCCCTTAGCCCCATATAGTAACATTTAAAGATTGGGCAAATATCTTGCTTCACAATTTCTTTTTCTTTTCTTTTCTTTCTTTCTTTCTTTCTTTCTTTCTTTCTTTTTTTTTTTTAAATTAAACAGCCTTGTTGAAACTTACACTTTGGTACAGAAATCCATTTTATTGATGCCTAGCACATAAAAGTACTTAAAAAAACACTGTTGGATTAATGAGTGATCTACTATATGTATTCAGTGTTGAGATAGATATATTATTGTGCTACCAGATAAATTCGTAGAATGAGAAAAATAATTGATCTTTCTATAATGAAGAATTAAGTGGCCTTATTTTTCCAAAGAGTTGTATGTTACACACATGCCTGCTTTGAGGAGGGATTTAAAAAAAAAATATGTGTTAGCAAGGATGAGATTTTGTAAAAAGGTTAAGAGGAAATAGAAAGAAATAATATTATTTCCAACATTCACAGATGATGAAAGAAAGGGCCTGCGAGGTCTTTTCATGTTCTTTATTTGGTTTGTATTGTTTTACTGTTGTATTTGCCCAGAGTGTTGAAAACAAAATAGATAACAACACATACCACAAGTGTGCTTGGCTGTGAAAATGTGATAAACTCACTTACATCTGGAAAGTCTATTCGACTTCCAAAAAAAAAAAAAACATAAACAAATTTACAAAGTGTTCCAAATTTGCAGCGAACATTTGGACTTTCTTGTTTGCTATAAGCATTTGGAAGAATTCCTATGTGGATTTACAATTATTTCTGAAAAATTACTTTCTATACTGGTAAGGACTAGAATGAGGAGAGAAATAATAATTAAACTGACAACTGAAAACACATACAAGCACTAGAGGGCATGACAGAGGTTTCTATTCAAGTAATAAAAATAAAGGGCTGACAAGTAGATCTGAGGGAAGGAATTAAGAAAAGACAAAGGAAAGGGAGACGAAGAGAAAAGAAAAGAGTGAGAGAAAAAAGGGAAGAAAGAATGAGAGGAAGGAAATAAGGAAGTCAGTCAAGAAGGAAGGAAGGGAGGTAAGAAGGAAGAATAGTTACCATAGAAAAACTAATAAAAATATATGGGGGTCCTCTTTCTGAGAGACTATGTGCAACGATTTCCCCTTCCAGAACTATAGTTATGAACAATGATACTTAACTGTTTCTCTGTTCAGAAAGTTTGAGTTCTTTATTCTGTAGAATATTCTTCCCAAAAATCTGTAGTTTTGGATGTCAGTGTGGTGATTTCTCAGAAAATTAAGAAACAACCTTCCTTAAGACCCAGTTATACCACTTTTGGGTATATATCCAACGAATGCTCAATTGTGCAACACAAACATGTGCATGGGGACCTTGGGAGAGAGTTGAAGGGGAGGAAAATGTAGGGAGGGCAGTAGAGAAAAATGTAGAGCTCAATAAAAATCAAGTAAAAACATAGAAAAAAATCTGTAGTTCTTGTGTTAGTTTATTTCCTGTTATTCTCTTAAAATACTCCAGAGGAAGGGACCTTAGATGGAAAGGGAGGGCTGACCTCACATTTTCTGATCATAGTCAATTCCAAAGGGAAGTCACAGTTGCAGGAGCCTGAGAGAGCTGGTCACAATGAATCTGCAACTAAGAAACCAACTGTAAGAAATGCATGTTAACCTTATTTTTTTCGTGTTATACAGTCTAGGATCCCATGCCACATAAACAGTTCTTCCTACAATTAAGATGGTTCCTCCTCCACCAATTAAAACAGTTCAGAAAATACACCCCCAGCCCCATGTATACTGAGAGGCTCTTCTCCCTGTTGAATATGTTTAGGCCAAATTGGCAATTGCAGGGATGTCACACGTTCTTTCTCTTCACCTAAAAACTATTCTGCCTGTTAGTGAGGTAAAGAAAGTATGTCTTATGACAAATAGTGTAAAAACACTGTCTCTATAACAACTCTTCAATTATCTTCATAATTGGGGTATACCCCAAGTTAAAGCACATGCTTCAACTTGTCCTTTATCTTGTGTGTGTGTGTGTGTGTGTGTGTGTGTCTTAGGTCATCTAATCCTCTGTCTCATTATAGCTTCAAATTATTGGCTCTAATAGCAAACTTGTCATTTTTTCATTCTCCAGATTTGGCTACACATATCAGCTCTCAATATGGCATGCTCTTAGCATGACCACAACTATTCACCCTCCAGGCTCATGTACTCATTAAAATAAGATATTGACATTCTGCGTTGTACACTCATTGTGTAACAAAGACTTGTAGTTGACATGTAGTTCTTCCCATCTGTCTAACTCTCAAAATTTTCCCATTAATACCTCCTTTTCCTGGGAGGGAAAAGGTTGTATTTCTGTAACAATTGGCTGGCAAAACTCAAGCTGTATGAAGAGGGGTTCTGGAAAGCACAAGTCTCATGAAATATTCCATGAATCTATAAATAGATGGAAGAAAGAAGGCAAATGTGTAACAATGAGCACTTCATTGAAGTCTTCACAAAGACTTTGAATATTTTACAAGCACAGAAAAATTCTACCATAAATAGGTTTTACTTTGCTTAACAGCCCCCTTTATTTGCTAGCACATTATTTTGAATCAGTGGAGTAGCACTGTCAGATATCCTAAGAAGAACACATGAAATACCCGAGAATAGTCCTGCCTAGTCATGTTTAATGGACTCTGGAATGCCTGAAAATGCCCTAGAGTTCTAGCATGTCAAGCACTTGAGTTAGCTTTCCATATAGTTCATCATGTATCAGTGCTAGCCATTAAAGTCCATAAAAGACTTAGTGAGATAAAGTCTTCCAGATGGCAGAAATCCTGATAACATGAGGAAATTAAATCTCTCCAGGTAAGAAAAGGTGTCGTCCACTTATAAAACAAACAGAACAGCTACATATTTTTTATTGATACTTCACAAAAAGGTTGCTGTCATTGACACTGTTTTCTGTAATACATACATACCATTAAGTTTTTCATTTTACTTTAATTAGATGGCATTAAATTGCTGGAAAACACAGCTCATTTAAACTTGTATTACATCACTCAGTTGTACCACACATATACTTCAGAGGATTGTCATCAGACTAATCTGGTAGAATCTTGAACATATTTATTTGACATATTCTTGAATTAATAAAGCTGGACCTTGAGCAGTAAGCAAAACACTATGCCAAATGTGACATTCATAATGTAATTCTTGCCATTACATCAACAATGCAGTAATATTTGCTGAAAGAATGGGCAGTTTCTTGACTGAAGGAACCAGCCCATACCTTCCAGATCTTGTCTCTCATCCAGCAGAAGCTTTATTTTCCATATCATTCTGACTGATGTAACAAAAGTCTTATATGTTGTATTCATCCCAAATATAATTCAAAAGTATCCTGCAAAACCTTCAAGATAATCAATAAATAAGCATAGCCATAACTTTCAAAGTTTCCTTATATGCCTTTATACATGTCTTTTGATTTTTAATGTGTTTGCATAGTGTGCATGCATGTGTGTGTGTTTGTGCCCATGCGTGTGTGTGTGTGTGTACATGTGGAGGGTAGGGAGTGGGGGTGTGTGTATTGATGTTAAGGACACAAATACACCCTTTCTCTTAACCAATTAATTACATGTGCTACGTTATACTACACATCTCTGAAGTATATTATTTTTCTTGAGCTATACATTTTTCTCCACTCCTCTCTGTTCCTCACTTCTCTGCTTCTACTTTCTCCTGTTACCCACACACTTCCAGTTTACTCAAAAGATCTTGTCTTTTTCACCTTCTAATATCCTATATCCAATATCCAATAGATAGATCCATGTATGTTTCTCTTAGGGTCCTCTTTGTTGTCTAGATTCTATGGGGTTGTAGAATGTAGGCTGGATTTCCTTTGCTTTATGTCTAAAACCCACTTAGAAGTGAGTACATATTATAATTGTATTTCTGTGTATTGGTTACCTCACTCAATATGGTTTTATCTAGACCCATACATTTGCATGCAAATTTGAAAATGTCATTATTTTTTGCCATTGTGTAGTACTACATTGTGTAAATGTACCACATTTTCTTTATTCATTCCTCACTTGAGGGACAGCTAGGCTGTTTCCAGTTTATGAGTATTGCAAATAATGCTTCTATGAACATAGTTGAGCACATTTCCTTGTGTTATGATTGCATGTCCTTTGGGAAGATAGACAACAACTGTATTTCTGGGTGTTGAAGTAGATTCTTTTCTAATTTTCTGAGAAATCACAATACTTATTTCCAAAGCAGCTATACAAGTTTTCACTCCCACCAGCAATGGAGGAGCATTCCCCTTACTCGACATCCTCTCCAGCATAAGCTATCATCAGTAATTTTTGTCTTAGCCTTTCTGACAGGTATCTCAGAGTTGTTTTGATTTGCATTTCTCTTATGGCTAAGAATGTAGGGCATTTTCTTAAGTGTCATCAGTCATTCGAAATTTGTCTATTGAGAATTCTCTATTTAGGTCTGTACATCATTTTATATGGGATTATTTGTTCTCTATGTGTTGTCTTATGGCTCTAGCTAAAACTTCAAGTACTATATTGAATAAATATGGAGAGTAGATGACCTTGTCTTGTTCCTGATTTCAGCAGAATCACTTTGAGTTTCTCTTCATTTACTTTGATGATGGCTGCTGACTTACTGTGAATTGCCTTTATTATGTTTAGGCATGCTCTTTGTATCCCTGCTCTCTTCAAGACTTTTATAATTAAGGGTGTTGAATTTTATAGAAGGCTTTTTCAGCATCTAATGCAATGATCCATTGTAGATTTCCAAGACACCAAGACCCCAAATAATCACACAGAAAACTCATTAACAGCAATATTGCCTGGTCTGTTAGCTTGTGCTTCTTATTGGCTAACTCTTATATCTTAAATTAACCCATTTCTATTAATCTGTGTCTTACCACATGGTTGTGCCCTACCAGTAAGGTTCTATCCAATGTTTGGTGTCTGTTACCTGCAGTGGCTACACGGCTTCTCATTGATTCAGTCTATTCACCGTTTACATCTATCTGCTTGGGACTGACACTTTGCCCTATTCTGCTAAGCCACTGGCTGAAACAGCCTTATTCATTAACCAGTAAAAGCAACTCATATGCAGAAGGACTTTCCACACCAATCCATATGTGTTATTTTTTCTTTCAGTTTGGTTATGTGTTGTATTATATTGATATATTTTTGTATGTTGAACCATCTCTGTATCTCTGGGATGAAGCTTACTTGGAAATGATGGATGATTTTTCTATGTTTTCTTGGATTTAGTTTGCTTGTATATTATTGGGTATTTTTGCATCAGTATTCATGAGTGAGATTGTTCTACAATTCTCTTTCTTAGTAGTATCTTAGTGTGGTATGAGTATCAGGGTAACTGTAACTTCATAAAAACAGTTTGGCAATTTTCTTAAAAGTGTGTCTTTCTTAGGGTCTTCCTATTTTACCTAGTTTCGCTGGGATTGTGTATTGTAGTCTGGTTATACCTTGCATTAACATCTAATATCCACTTTTGAGTGAGTGCATACTGTGTTTGTCTTTCTGGGTGCATTACCTCACTCATGATGCTTTTTAAAAAAAAAAAATAGTTACATAAATTTGCCTGCAAATTTCAAGATGCCATTGTTTTATACCATTGAGTAATACTCTGTTTTATAAGTGTACCCCATTTTCTCTATCTATTCGTTAGTTGAGGGACATCAAAGATGTTTCCAGGTTCTGGCTATTACAAATAATGCTGCTGTGAACATAGATGAGCAAATGTCTTTATGGTATGATTATGTAGTCTTTGGGAATAGGGCCAGGAGTGGTATTGCTGGATTTGATGTAGAATGACTCCAAAATTTCTGAGAACCTATCATACTTATTTCCAATGTGACTGTATAAGTTTGCACTACCACCAGCACTGGAGGCATGTTCCCCTTACCCCACATCCTCTCCAGTATAAGCTATCATTAGTATATTTGATCTAAGCCATTCTTACAGATATAAGATGATATCTCAGAGACATTTCCCTGATGGCTAAGAATGTTGAGCAATTCTGTAGATGTCTTTTTGTCTTTTGAGCTTCTTCTGTTGAGAATTCTCTGTTTATATCTGTACCAAAATTATAATCGGATTATTTGGTATTTTTGTATAGTTTCAGTTTCTTGAGTTTTTCATATACTTTTTCAGATGCTGGGTTGGTAAAGATCCTTCTCATTCAGTAGGATATCATTTTGCCTTATTTACCATATCCTTTGAGTTACAGAAACTTCTCAGTTTCACCAAGTCCCATTTATTAACTGTTGCTCTCAGTGTCTATGCTACTGGTATCCTATTTAGGAAGTGGTCTACTGAGCCCACATTCTATACTACTTACCACTTTCTCTTCTATCAGGCTCAGTATAACTGCATTTTTTGTTGAGGTCTTTCATTATTTGGAGTTGAGTTTTGAGCATAGCAATACATATGGATCTATTTTCAGTTCTCTACATGTCAACATCCAGTTATGCCAGCACCATTTGCTGAAGATGATTTTTTGCTATTATACAGTTTTGGCTTTGTTGTAAAAAATCAGGAGTTCTTAGGTGCATAGATTAATACTAGGGTCTTCAATTTGATTCCATTGATCCACTTGTCTGTTTTTAAACCCATACCAAGCTGTTTTTATTACTGTAGCTCTATAATAGAACTTGAAGTCAGGGATGGTGATGCCTCCAGAAGTTTCTTTATTGTACAGGGTTGTTTTGGCAATCATGGCTTTGTTGTTGTTGTTTTTCCGTATGAACTTGAGTATTTCTTTCAAGGTCTGTGAAGAATTGTTCTGGCAATTTGGTGAGAATTGCATTGAATCTGCAGATTGCTTTTGTTAAGATTGCCATTTTTGCTATGTTGATCCTACTTGTCCAAGAGAATAGGAGATTTCATTTTCTGATATATTCTTCAGTTTCTTTCTTTAATTATGTAAAGTGCTTGTCATGCACATCTCTTACATGTTTGATCAGAGTTACTTCAAGATATTTTATGTTACTTTTGCTATTGTAAAGATTGATGTTTCTCAGGCATTTTATTATTTGTATATAAGAGAGCTATTGATTATTTTTGCATTAAACTTGTATCCTGCCACATTACAAAAGGTGTTCATCTGCTGTAGGAGTTCTCTGGTAGAGTTTCTTGGAGCACTTACATATACTGTCACATCATCTGCAAATAACAAAAATTTGACTTCTTCCTTTTCAATTCATATCCCCTGATCTCCTTTTGTTGTCTTATTGCTCTATCTATAGGTTCCAGTACTATTTTGAGTAGATATGGAGAGAGTGGACAACCTTGTCTTGTTATTGATTTTAATGGAATTGTTTTGAGTTTCTCTCCATTTATTTTGATGTTGACTGTTGACTTGCTGTATATTTCCTTTATTATGTTTAGGTATGTAGGAAAGACTTTCTAAAACTTACATAAAAACTTAAATTTTATTTGTAAGAGAATGAAAGGGGAAAAAACATGACAGAAAATTTGGAATGTTGTCCCAACCAGACCAAAGAACACAGAAAAAGGAAATGGGTGTGTGTGATAAAGGTGGATACTGTGGTTTTAATTTTGCATTCCAACCACAGTTTTGCCTTCCTCCTCTAATCCCATTTCCTTCCTCCTTTCCCTCTTCCTAACTTCCAATCCATTCTTCCTCTGTTTCTGTTTAGAAAGGGCAGGCTTCCAACGGGTATCAATATGGTATTGCTTACCAAGTTGTAATTGACTCTTGTTTAATAGTACATAGGACATCAGACTTAAAATTTAACTGAGTTTAATGTACAGCTTCCAGTATAAAAAATAATGTAGATTCTGAGTATATTATTTATTAGTTTGAGGTTTTTATTCATTTCCTAAGGTGAGAGTAAGGTAGGTCACAGATTTCATAAAGATAGCGAGACATTAAATAGTTAACATCTGTTAATAACTGCTATTTGTCAAGGGCACATCAAAATAATGTATATAATGCTAACGTATCTTATAAAACAATCTATTGTGGTTGTTGCATGTGTTAATTTTTGTCACTGGAAAATATGTAACTGGAAAATTTAGAAATAATTTAGAAAGTGTTGGAGTTCATGTTTCAGACCCTTTAGACTATCGTTGTGTAGCTTCATTATTTCAGGCGTGACAGAAAAAAAGAAATCCACGGCAGTGAAAAAATGGCAGAGGTTGCTTACCTCATGCATACCAGGGTACAGAGAAGAACAGAAAAGGACCAAGAAGAGTCAGCTTTGTCTTTCTACCTCAAGTCAAGTTCATAGAGATCTATTTTCCCCAACTTGTTTATATCTCATAGTTATTTTTTAACACTTTTCTCAAAATGTCAAAATATTATTATTTCATCAAGGTTTTAATGCATTTTATAGATCAATTTCTTATTGACACAATCAGTTTTCAGTGATTGGGTTCAGAAGTTAAGCATCAAGTTTTCAATATGTATATCTTCTGGGAATATCTCAAATACAACCCTATTATCATCAGCTTATATATGAAAAGACTACCAGAGAGAAGAGCAATGAAGATAATAAAGCAAGTCAAACGGAATAGGTCTGGGTCCATCTTTTACCAGGTATGTTTAGTTATCCCCAAACTTGTTTTGGCCTTACCTTATAAGAATTTGTGAAATTAGCCTAATGATCAAGCACACATGACTGAGAGCAATTTATTTATTATCATTTGTTTTCTATTTTACCTGTAACGATATTATATAATTCTTGTTTTATTGTAAGCTACAGTTATGTCATTAAGTATTAATAATGCAAACTATAAATGAAACAAATAATGGGAATATAAAGGTTACTTTGAGGAAGAAAACAACAAATAGTCATAGTTTAATAAATATACTAATGCTGGGTTTTTGTTTAATGGATAATGCACAATAAGTCTACATTGAATGCATATTTATAAGACATTAACACAGAAAGATTTACAGCATATTTCTTGAGAGTTTCAACTTTCCATGGAACAGCTAGGTTCTCTCAATATTTTCTGAATTATATTACGCAGAGCTTATTTACAGTATTGCAATTTTGACTCATAACTGCAAAATTTTTATAAACTTTTGGAAAAATATTATCATATGAGAATGGCTTTTTTAAAAATAAAAACCAAGACATATCAGTAATTTAATTTCCTTTCTTTTCAAACACTATGTAAGTGACAAACTTATTATTTGATCTCACTATTTGATTATTGAGAGGCTTTGAGTAGCCAGTATATTTGATTTTTAGTACAAAAAATCATAATTAAGGTTGGGGAGATGGCTCAGCCAATTAATTTTTTCCTGTTCAAGGCTGAAGAACTGAGTCTCTAGCATTCACAGGAAAGCAGTTCATAGTACCACACACTCAAAACTGCTGGACTTAAAATGTAGAGAGGAAGATACCTAGGGCTTCCTGGTGCTTACTTCAGGCAAATAAGTAAAGTTTAGGTTAATTGAGAGACTGTATTTCAATATAAGGTATAGAATGATAGAGGAAGATAACAAACTGATTTCTAGGCTTCATTTGTGTCTTCACAAACATGTATACATACATACATGTATACATATACGAATGCACATGCGCATGTGCGCACACACAAATATACACCCACAAAGCTACAACTTAACAAATGAAATAAAATGTTGAATTCTTAATGACCTTCTGTATGTTAAATATTTTCCTATATTCATTCAGTTTCTATACTAAAAATATTTTGAAGCAAATGTTTATATTTTATATAACTTAGCCATACTTTTGCAAACGGTATGTCACTGGTCAATAAGGCTAGATAAAGTTATTGAAAAATTTGACCTGGCTCAACAGAAGAATAAATTAAGACATTGTGGTATATTTAGTTACGACTCAACTGTTAAAAACAGGCATCATGAAATTTGCAGGAAAATGGATTGAGGTAGAAGCAATAGACACAATCATCCTGAGTGAGGTAACACAGACCCAGAACCATAAATATAGAATATATTTGATTATATGTAGATATTACCCATTCAATGAATGATATCTAACATACAACCCAAAGATCCATGAAGGTTAGTTAGAAAGGAATGGTCTAGGGAGTACATATAGAGCTCCCAGGGAAAGGGAAATAAAATAGACTTTGTGAGTGTACTGGGGGGACAATGGGCAGAAATGAGAGGATGGGGAGGTGGGAGAGAAGGTTGAAGGTCAGGTTGCAGCAACAGCTAGAATTGAGGGACATTTGAGGAGTGTTATGGAAACCTAGTGCAGCAGAAATGGCTTAAAATAGATGAAGGCAGTCCTAAGGAAATCTCCAAATAATGAGGGAGACAGAGTCACAATGACCATCTCCTGTAACAAAACAAAGCGTCAAGTACCAGGAGTGGGTTACATTCAACTAAGTTGCTAGGTAAAGGGATCCCATGGAAATCCCCCAAAATCCTTGGTGTTCCCAAGACAATGTTGTTCTCAAAAACAAGACTAACAACAAGACCCTATTGTTGAACAACGACAACTATACAACTTACTGAGCATCGAGAGGTTGTACAAGTGACAATAAGTGATTTTCACCCTTACGTTCTTGTGTCGTCAGCTCAGAAAAAAAACTCCACAAGCTACCTCAAGAGAAATGTAGTACCAACACAGCCACGAAGTGGTTCAACTGCAATCTGTCCTGCCTCCAAAATATGCTAGGACAAAGGTGCCACAAAGTTTGTGGAAGGCCTACTTTGCCGGATGACATCTATAATTCACACTGCTAGGGTGACCAAGAACCAGAGACTAGATAGCCCAGAGACCTAGGATAAAACCTAATACACCTAGTCTGAAAAGATAAAGAAAATGACACCTAATGATAGTATGCTATACTCATCAATCAGTGCCTTTATTCAGTCATTAGTAGAGAAGCTTCCTCTTTCAACAAATACAGAGACACACAACATATACAGACAGGCTTTGAAACCTACAGCTCTAAATTAGATATCATCACCAAATCCCTCTACTCAGAGCTCAGGAAACACTGTGAAAGAAGAGGCAGATGGTATGTAAATCCCAGAGAGGATGGAGGACTCCAAGAGAACAAGGCCCTATGAATCAACTAAGCGAAGTTCATATGAACTCACAGAAACTGATGCAGCAGAAAACACAGGGCCTGGACAGGTCTGTACCAGGTCCTCTGCATATACTATAGCTTCCAGTTTAGTATTTTAGGGGAAAATCCTGAGTGTTTGAACAAGTAAGCCTCTGATTCTTGAGTCTTCTTTTAGGCTCTTTTCCTTTTGTTGGTTTACCTTGTTCAACTTGAATGTTTTTTTTTTAGCTTGTTATATTTTATTTTGTTATGTTTTGTTGTTACCTCTTAGAAGCTTATTCTTTTCTCATGAGGGCAAGAAAAGGAGTATATTTGGATGGAAGAGGAGGTGGGAAAGAAGTGGGAGAAGTAAATGGAGGGGAAATTCTAATCAGGATATATTGTATTAGAAAAAAATATATTCTAATAAGGGTTGATATATACTTTGATGCCATTGTTAAGAGATGGTGAAATCCACATGGACAGAGTTATTGGCGTGTGCCCTTGATAGGAGTACTGAGTTCTTGCTACTTACCTCTCTTTCTGATGCCTTAACCTGAGCAGCTTTTCTCCACCACAGTTTTACATCGTCAGGCTTTTACTTTTACTTTATCATGTCCTCAGACTTAATGGAGCTAGGCAAGTATGGACTAGAACTTCTGAGATTATTAGCCACTATCGCATTTCTTCCATTTTGACACAAGACTAGAAAGTGACTAGTGTATTCCTATAAATAAATATTGTACAAATAAATAAAAATTTACAATAATCATAGTTTCTCCCAAATCAATCAATGTGGATTCTCTCATTTGCACCCTTAGGCTATGACCTGCTCTAATGCTGCTAAAAGGAGACAATCATGCTTAGAAAACACTAGTTTGTAACTCATTCATATCTCTTCATCAATGAAAATCAATATTTTTAAATCCTTCCTTTGTGTGCTCAAGGACTTAACCTTGCAACATGTTTTATTTGTAAATTCCACTTTTGACCTTCTTCTATCCAATAGAGGCTATTAAAGAAATAGCGTGATAGTTAAGGGGATCTCAGATTTGTGCGCAATTGTCATTTCTTTCAGCATCCCTTTACAAAACTGTCTTTCTTTCTATTATATCTCTCCTTAGGAAAGACTGCCTGCCAAGAGAGAAAATCTTGTGAAAGTAATCAGATACTTTTAATTAAAAAAAAAAGTCCTCAACACCTCATAATGTTTTCCCTTATGACCTTAATTCCTAGGAGGCTTTCATTTTCCTCTATTTCTGTGCTACTTTGACATAATTAGAGCAAAGTATCACAGATGTTGGGAAGAACATTTCAAAACCTGTGCTGAGGTTTAACAGATGTCTAAATCACCCATTGTGAATTATTAGCAATTTTTTAAAAATTGTTGGGTGAACACAGATGCACCTCAAGAGACCTAAAACTAATCTAAATCTCTAATCTTTGAGTGTATATTAACTTAAGTATGATGGGCTTTTGATTTATAAATAATTACCATAAGTAAATCTCATATAATTTCACAGAATCTTAAAAAAATCATAGAACATAGTCATTATAGTTTGGTCTAAGATTGAAAGTGGGTGGCTTGCTGGGAATAATAAATATCTGAATAACATTGACCGACTACAGTGTAAAGTTTCACAAGAAAAGTTTTCATAACTTATGATACTTTGCTGGCTAATTAGTTATGTCTGAAAAATTAATGGCTGTTTTATGAGGAAAGCAACAATATTTTACTTTTAAATATCCATATTTACAAAGAGAGTAAAACAGAATGCTTTGCACAAAACAGTATACATCAAAAGCCTAATTAAATTAATCAGTTATCTGAATTCCAAATAATTAGCCAATGAGATTTTATTTAAGTGTAAACTTGCCCCGAGTGTGCCATTTTCCAATAAAATATGGAAAGCTATTTAAGCCATCTGAAATCATGGACAGGGAAAACATTTCAATGACTGTATCAGATAATCCAGACTAACATCAAAGACAAGCATTTATGGGCTAGAAAATAGGAAGGGAAAATCCATAAGCTGAAACATATTTTATTCTTATTGCAGTAAAATTACATTTAATATAATAAAGTAGCATATAGGCACACAAGCCTGAAATATATTAGGACAGAAGCTTGTAAGGACTTAGGAAGGAGTTGGTTTGTGGAACAGGGTAATAGAAGAGGTATTGAATAAATCAAGAGAAATGTGTTATGTGTGACAGAGAAACGTATTATTTTGTAAGACTTCAAAGATTAAACAATGATTTCTTGAAGGTTCCAATTTGTGATGCTGATCAGATAGAATCTTTACTCAATCCCATTCACTCCTGGCCTCATTAACAGGCTCTTACCTACTTTCTGTATGACCCTCATTGATTTCTTTTTCAAGATGCTTTGACAATTGTTGTTTGAAATGTAAATCTATCATACATATCCTCTCATTTTCATGGATATAGAGAATCAGAACCCTTCCAGTCCAAAACAACTTTCCTTGCATGCTTCAATTATACCAAAATTTTTACAGTAAATCTCATTCTCCAAAGAGTTATGCAATTACTCTCCTCTTCATTCTAATTCAGGTTGAAAAATAATCAACCCTGTTTCTAAAATGTTTCTGATTTGTATTTCCAGGCTCTTGCTCATACAAAAATCATAACCCCATCTCTGTTTTATGATATACATTTGTATTTTATTTATTTATTTATTTATTTATTTATTTATTTATTTATTTATTTATTTTATTTTTTGGTTTTTCGAGACAAGGTTTCTCTGTGGTTTTGGAGCCTGTCCTGGAACTAGCTCTTGTAGACCAGGCTGGTCTCGAACTCACAGAGATCAGCCTGCCTCTGTCTCCCGAGTGCTGGGATTAAAGGCGTGCGCCACCACCGCCCGGCTACATTTGTATTTTAACAGTATGTATTAGTCCTCTCCTTAGATACCACTTACTCAATGCTACACTTATGTTGTCATATTCAGTCTCCAGATGAAAACCAGTAAGAGAACCAATAAGAAAAAACAAAATGAGAGACAAAGGGTGACATTATTTGTGAAACTATAAACCAAATGGGAAAATAGTAAGGTAAAACAGAGAAAACTGAATCCCAAATATTAAAGAAAGAGATTCTAAGAGGAACATTCAGTCCAGTTTATATACATGTCTTTCTCTACTGATATTGCTTATCAATAGAACAAATAAATGTTTTTCATTATGGTTTAATTTTGTAATGATGGGAACTGAACCTACTAAGCTCCAATCCAGCCTGTAGAACATAAAAGTCTTTAAGCCTAAGACATGATTTCAACATCTGTGACCTATTAAACTTATTAGCTTATCAATAAGTGAAGATTTTCAGCTGGTGTTGTAGATGGATAATAGAATATTAGCAGAGGACAAACAAGTCAAGGGATTGATATTAAGTATTGCTAAATGAGCACACTAAATAAGGGAACATTTTAGTCATTATATGATTATTCAATTCTAGTCATATTTCTGTGAATCAATTTTAATTTTTAAAATGTTTAATTCTTTTAATTATGTACTGTTCCAAGAATTTGTTACTCTTATTGCTGCTTACAGATTTTAATTAGTTTGAACAGAGTTCTAATCTAACTCTATGGTAAGGTAAAACTTGATTTATATTAGTGTGAAATAGATCATTTTTTCCCACCATGCTTCATGTAAAGCTATTTAGTATTGCTCTTTTCACCCCCCCAAAATCATGTGTACCTTTTCAAAAAGACTCTCTAGAGGGGGTGTAGCCAGCATATGTTTCTAAAATAGTTTGTAGAGAACAGTTTCAAGGTCAAATATCAGTGAAAATGTTGTAAAAACAATTAATTTGATCCAGTAAGAATGTGAAATTCTCAGGTCTTTCTCCAATATCCATTCTAACAACCCCAGTCACTGACAGAGTTCTTTTGAAACTCTCTGTGTAGCCCTAACTGTTCTGGAACTTGCTTTGTAGAACAGGCAGATCTTGATATGAGGCATCCACAAAGGTGCGGGTCACCACTCCAAACTTATGTTTTGTCAAATTTAATTATTTTATTTCCTTGTCCAGAAAACTTCTTAATGATAATTGGAGGGGAAAAGAGAAGTCTTTGAGGAGTAGGATATTCCAGTTACCAGGAAAAGAAAAGAAAAAACAGCACATGGAATGTGAACTAAATAACTGGGTTAGCCTAAAATGAAAAATGTCTTTATACTTTAGTAGGAATTGTGCCTATATTCACGATTGTATTTTAGAAATGAAATTTTATAGAGAACTAATAAATCTCTTCAATTAATCTAGAAAATAATTATAGTGATAGCTTTTGAAGAATTTTTAAAGTTTTACTTTTAAATTTTTCAGCCTTCAAAATTTTGACATGCAAACTTGCAGGCACAGAAATGCCAAGAAAAGACAAAGACCTCATAGATAAAAAGATAAGACCTAAGTAGGTACATCACTGATCTTACAACCAATTTTTAGATCCACCACCATCCACATAATAAAAAGAAACAAAGTCAAAAAGCCGGTTCCCAGTAGTTCTTATCCTACTCACCAAAAGCAATATTGAGAATACAATACTGTTCATAGTGGCCACCCAGGACATATAGACATTATGGGCCATGACCTTATCATAGTTTTCTATAGGTCTTTCTCCCTTCAGGAAACCAAAGGATCCCAAAGTGTTCTGTTAATAATTATATGTTGGTTGCATTCAAACTTTTGTACATGTAGCCTACCTAGAAATGAGCAAGACAAAAAGGGTTGCTGGAGAGTTATTTATTTAGATGAACAATTCAAAAATGAGAAACATCTCTGACAATAATTTTGTAGGGACTTCTCTAAAAAACCAGAAATGAGGACAACTGACTTTAGTCCTAGTGTGTGAAAAGCTGTGGAAGGGTTGTTCTGAATTCAAAGTAATGATATTTCTCTAAAATCATTTAAAACTAAACAAACTTGTGGATGATCAAAACATAAATGACTGAATGGCTATCTTCACCACTAATTTAAAGTATCATCATATTTTGATAATACTATATTATATCTTGATAGAAAAATCCCCAAATCCTGAGGGAATACCTTTAAAGACTTTCTGTAGTCACTTGGAACCTTGGAGAAAAAGAAGGATGACATATTCTACTGCATTTTCATATGAATTCATACTTATGATAAAGTTTAAACTACCATAATAGCTTCTTTTAGCATATATGAATTTTAAGCACTGTTATGAGGATAGTAGTCATTACTTGTTTTAGGATATTTGTACACTATGTATATTATTGTGTTTTCTTTGACATTTTTTGAATGTGAAGAAGCTAACTATAGAGAGATATTTCATTGTATGGGCTGCTAAGCTAAAACAACATGTATATTATAAAGGTATCTTGAATTCAGAATTTGTGTCTAAGGATATGTTGCTCTGGAAAAGAGATTCTTCTTTTCTTTCCACAGAGAATTAGAGCCTGTGAATTTATTCCAGACTAATATGGTTTGATGGACCTTGATTCCCCAAGAGGTTGTTGTGAAAACCCCTCAAAATTACTGAGCCCAATAAACAGCAAGAAGAGGTTTGGACAACACTATGCCCATATCCCAAATATTGTTTGTAAGTGCTTCTTTACATTTCTAGAGTTTTGGAAGTTGCTTACAATGTACTTCCTGTTTACTTAGGTAATATTATATCCTTCTGGAGTCTTTAATGGAGTTGAAGAATATATATAGTTTTCCTTAGCTGTGATAAAAGATAAAGTATATATAAATATAACTGTAATTCTTACTTGATTACTGTTTTGTTATATGTAATTTTACTATGTTAAATTTAAAACTTTCCTTTTGGTTTAAACGGAAAGGGGGAAATGGTGTGGGAGGTCCTTCTGTCTATGTGTTGTTTTTATTGGTTAATGAATAAAGAAGCTGGCTTGGCCTATAGCATGGAAGGAGGAAGGCAGGGTCAGAGAGAAGCCATGGAGCTGTTGCCCAAAACAAATGCTGAGAACTTTATCTGGTAAGCCACAGCCACATGGTGATACACAGATTAATGGAGATGGGTTAATTAAGATATGAGTTAGACAATAAGAAGCTAAAACTACTGGGCCAAACAGTGATTTAAATAATATGGTTTCTGTGTATTTTGGGGCTAAGCAGTCGGGAACCAACAATAGGCCTCCTCCAAAAAAAATATTCACAGTAAATTACCAAGTTGATGGAATGTCAACAACAGGATTGGTATTGGTATACAAAAGAGATGTTTAGTTTGATAGCATGGACTAATGCCAACTTCTTTTCCTTAATAACTGGAAACTATAGCTGTATTGGTCAAAACTTTGTAAGTCATTTTTTTCTGACTTATTTAATTTAGTTTTCTTTGCCTTTCAAGATTTATGTAATCAGATTTCTTTTATCTAGGTGACCTAAAAAACAATAGTGAAACAGCATGTTTATTACAGTTAGCTGGTTATTAGTTTTAATTTCATAACCAATCAATATGGGAACCAGGTTTTCTGTGTACAATAATGAAGGACAATGAACAAGTGTTTGTTGTGTATATTCTGATATTCTAGCTCATTGAAAAAAAGCAATGTGTTGTAAATTATAAATGACTGTTTTTCAGTTGTAATTAACAAATAAGTTAGTAACTATCTGAGCTTTTAGACAAAAGAATCAGTTGCCTTTTATGATATTGAATTAAATCTCACTAATTTCCGTATAGAAGAAATCCTTCATTGAGTTACAGATGTAATTTAAACACAGTGTAAAAGAAGTAGGAAATTCAAATTGAAATAAATCTACAATCCCCATCTAATGTCATAGTTTATCTGATCTTACTCTATAAGGAAACCTTGGAATTAATTCTATTTGGTGAAACTCTGGTAATTCTTCCATATCCACCAAGAAACCAGCTGACAAATAATTTTTTTTATAATATAAAATGGAAATGACCTCCCACCCCACCCCTCATGATCTATTGCCTCTTTGGCGGGAATTACTTTACCCAGCTTCCATTAGTGGTATTGTTTGGATGAAGATGCACTGTCAAACTATATTCTGATTGACAATACTGTTTAACGCCTGTGTCATATTTAAGCCTGACAGATATTCTACAAACATTTATTAAATCAGTAGATAAATTAACTCTAAGGACCACAATGTAATTGTTCAACCTATAAAAGAGCACTTAAAAGGACAAACTCTATCACAAGTGGACCAAATTTAAATGTTCAACTGGCTATTTAGATTTTTGCAAATGATGGCATGAAGAAGTTAGTGAAAATATTGACCATTAATGAAATGTGATATTGCTTAAAATCAAATATAAGATTTTGTGTTGCCAAACAGCAACTTCTTTCTATAAAGTCACTACACATATTATGTCCCCAGTTGAATAGAAGATATGGTAGCAACAATCTCTCAAGGAAAGAGAAACATGCTTGTCATGTAAGAGGTCCAAATCCTTCAAAACCAAAGCAAATTGCAACAGCATCAATAAAACATATCATCAATGGAAAATGTGGGTCATGTTGAACATTGTGGTGTCTACACAAATATCTTTGTCATATTGGACTCTCTCCATGAAACAAGGAGACAGATGGTATGGATATGTTTGACAGAGGCTGAGCTGATGGATTCAGAAATGTTTGCTGAATGTTTTACCATCACAACTACAGTCACAGCCTGTCACTCTAGGTTTTATTTCTAAAGATATTTTTTTCTACTCTGATTGCATATGTAAATTTAGAGTTGTTTCCCATACACATGAGAACTGTATCATTTTCCTTGTTTCCAAGTTTATATTTGATTAATTTCATAGAAAAGAATCATATATCAAAAAATTTCATGCCACAAGAAGAAGAAAATTTGGATATAGTACCTTCGTCTGAAAACAGAATTAGAATTCAATAACCTAGGGACTTATATACTGAAGAAAATGACACAGAAATGAATACGAACGTCCATAAGTTCAAAATCCACATTCAAGAATATTTATTCAAATTGATATTTTGGAGAAAAAAGGCAGAAATAAAGCAGTACCACAGAAATATTCCCATCTACTAATGCCATTGTCATCTCAGAGTGAAACTCCCTTACATTCAAAGTAGGTGAAGCATAATTTAGAAGCCTGGACACTAAAGATATTTGTGTTATAATTGTTTCCTTTGCATGCTCAGGTTAACCACATGGATTTTATTTTAATTAATTAAAATATTATGAAAACCAAACATTCAAAACCCATCTAACTCAATTCCCTAATCTACATCACAAAAGAATTAGTATGAATAAGAATTCTAAAGTCATTTGTGAAATCATTTATAACTTTTATGTATTTCCTATCCTCCTGATTAAATTACATGTCTGAGTGATTCTTAATTATATTTTGCCAAATGATTTGCAAGTTTTCTATCTTAAGGTCTGTTAGTAAACAAATGAAAGTGAAAAAGCAGAATGTGTCCACTCTAAGTCATATAATGCAAAAGCTTTGTCTTTGTCACAATATCCTGGTGCCAATGGTTGCTACTAATAAGAAAGTCAGTTCTGGCAAGAACCCTCTTGGCAAATGGGAGATGCGCAAAAGATTTATTGTAACATCTCCTTGGAATTTATGCTCCATACAGATTATCTTCTATTAACCGGTGAGCTTGAACCTTGAAAGGAGTTTCAAGTTTCAGATAAGTAACACACATCACTGAACATTACGTCTGCCCACTGGTAATGGGTAATATAAATACAGCACATCCATTCAGCAGAGAAGGAAAATGGCTTCTATAGCCAATTCTCAATTATTCGGGGTAATGGGGGAAAGCCTCTGAGTAGTTATCCATAAATACACATAATTGGCAGAATATGTAAATTAGATTCCACTTCACAATGTTTATGAACATTTTGCCTGAGTAGTGATAAAATCAGAAATATTATTTTCTTAAATAGAGAGATGTTAAAGTTCTGTAATTATTATGAAGTATTTGACAGACTATTTGCTCATTTTCCTCCCATCTCTCAGACATGTCCTCCTCCAGCTCTCCCTTGCCAAATCTCAAAATAAACATTCCCTTGTATTTTGTATTCAACTTTATGGGATTTATTTTGTTGTTGTTTCTGTTTTATTTCATTGTGGAGATATGTCTTTCCAGTTCATTTCACTTACTATAATGACCACAGATAACAAGATCCTTAAAGCATTTTAGGAAGTAATGACTAAGGACTTTCTCCCAATGTTTCAGTTTAATTGAATGTACAATATATAGTTCATAAGGTAACAAATCTATACATATGTCACAGTTTTCTTCATACCTGAGAAACCAGACTGTGATTGGGAAAGGAAAAATAGAATCCCAATTAAAAAAAAATAAAATAATCTACTAACCAATGAATGGAAAACCATAAAAGAAATTCAAGAAACAACGTGGAATTGTAATTTTTATTCAAGTTGATGATTCTCCAATTTTTATAGAACTGTGTTTGGAAGTAAAATTTGCATACTTGCAAGTGTGTATTCAAAATGGCAGTTCTGATTGACTAAGCCAAGCTCTGGCCTTGTCCTAACACTTGACTTCACATATACAGTGATGACGTGAATCCCAAGATTGCTGAATGTCTCAAAACAAGCTAGATGGCACAACCAGTTTGGGTGTAATAAGATCTATATTAATACAATAACCCTAAATGTGTTGTTTTCTTCAGGAAAATTCACTTGGTGATAGTAACTATAATCTCAGATATGCTGACTTCTTCCACTGCTTTCCTTATTACACTTTCTACAATAACTACATTTGAAATGTGATTGGCAGTGTTCTCTGTAATTGTAGTCTTATCATCTGTCCCACCCCCCCAAAAAAAATAACTGTTTTCTTCCTTTTTTTTTTTGAAAGTGATCTTTCAAAACTCATTCCTAACCCAGCTTATAAGACTTAGATTAAGGTCTTCTCCTGAAAACCGTAGGCCTTTGAAATGCTAACTGAGACATTGCTTTCTATCCAACTTCCTCCTTTTCATTCTCAATTTTCTGCAAATAGTAGATTACATTATATTTCATGTTCTATCGTACTATTCTATCTAGAATCCTTATCTGTTCTTCAATGAACTTCCTTCTCCACCTTTTTTTTAGTCCTCATTTAAAATCTTACTTCAATCAGTACTCACATAAATGATCACTTGAAATTAATGACAGGCTTTTTGTTATGCCCCTATGGATATTGTCTTTGAACTGCACCCAGATGAAAGCTCTACTTTCTTCTTAAAACCTTCATGTATTTCCAATGTTTCTAAAGATAAAGCATAAGCTAAAGCTGGTCTCCAAGGCCCTTTGGAATTTGTAATCTATACACTTTTTCATACTATGTCCAGGACTTTTTCTTTCCGACTCTGCTTACACAAGTCCTCTTAGAAAAACCCCAAACATCAAAGGCTATTTCCAAGGCTATTGGTTACTCTTCAAAACCTAACAGTTAGGTTCTGTTGATGAAGACAACGATTACTTTAGTCATTCAATGCAGGGAAGTTGAACTGTGTTCTAGAAACCATCTGTCCTGATTAGCATCCATTGTAATGGAAAGTGGTCTGCATGTTACAAGAGGAAAGTAAGCCTCAATATTCCCCAACTAGAAGTCATGAGATGTACAACAGTGACCAACCTGCAAAATGTACGGATGCATTAGTGACATAAGTGTTATGATAGTAACCAACCACCTTTATAGAAATTGCATTTAAGGTCCACTCCGTGATGTACAACCTATATCTGACACTGCTAATGTAACCAAGAACCCAAGATTGGATATGATATAGGCCTAAGGGAATGCCTAATAACAATATTCTTCTAAAGGAACATAGCAATTAAATGACTCATAATGATATACTGCTACTACCTGCAATAAGTGCCTCACTCAATCAGCATCAAAGCAGATTTTCTAACAGTAGTTGAGTATTTACACAGACACTCACAACTGGATAATGTGCTGAGAATGATAAATTTTGGAACATTCAGTCTTAAATGGGAATCTCTTTACCACAAAATAACCCCCTTTGGGGGTGTACATAGAAGAGGAGGGGAAAATATAAAATCCAGATGTGATGAATGTCTCCAAGGAAACAGGGTCTGCCAGACCAAAAAGAACCTATGTAAATATGAACTCATACATACCCTGGCAGCATTCACAAAGCCTTTACGGAACCCCAGCAAGAAGAAGCAGAAATAAACACTGTGTCCTACACTTAACCAAAAAGATTACTGCAAGTGATATCCATGGCTAAAGGGAAACTCAATTTTCTCCAATGGAGTGTCTCTGTGTATATTACCACTACCTTAGGAGGAACCCAATGAAATCCCATGCCCAGAAGCAGATGGCCATCACAAAATAAAATCAAGAGTATTTTCGTAAATTTCTATTTTACTTTACTTTGTTTGGGCACATTTTGTCTTATTGATCGCTTGCTTATTTGTTTTGATGTTCATTTTTGTGTTCTTGTAAGGGTTTGTATGTGTGTTTCTTTTTCTTTTCTTTTCTTTTTTTGCTGTTTATTTGCTTATTTGTTTATTTGAAAGATAGAGAAAAAGTAAAAATATTGGGTAAGTAGAAAGGTTGGTAAGATCTGGAAG
The DNA here is from genome assembly GCF_950005125.1 of Chionomys nivalis. Taxonomy (NCBI): domain Eukaryota; kingdom Metazoa; phylum Chordata; class Mammalia; order Rodentia; family Cricetidae; genus Chionomys; species Chionomys nivalis. The sequence goes on from NC_080106.1 coordinate 27,277,777, forward strand.
GAAATGAAGAAGAACAAAACATGAATAAAGAATTAGGGAAAGGGAAAATAATGATCAAATATATTATATGATTTTTTGCAACAAAGAAATAAGGGGGAAAAGTTATAACAGCTTGTTTCTCTCCATCATCTGTTGTCTGTGAACACTGTTCCTCATGTCTAAACCATTCCTTGCCAAGTAACATTCTCTTCTCCCATGAGATATCAACTACATCATGGCTTATGCAGTGATGTGTCCTTACCTACTATTTTCCGAATCCCTATCATTATTATTAGAGCTGGCTTTTGATAATTTTATTTTCTTATCAACATATTTTGTTACTTAGCACACAATTTTACAAATACTACATGTTAAAAAAGAAAGGGAATAATTTCCAAGATGGTTAACTATTCTTCACAGTTTTGTTGAATAAATTTTATTCTCTGCTTCCCAATATTTTGTCTGTTCTTTTGTTTATCCTAATTTTTGTTTTGTTTTCTGACTTATACAAATAGAATGCACATTCTTTGAGAAGAGAGATTTATCTGTTGCATCTCTGGTGTTCATTGTCATCCCAAATCTCTGAGAAACAATAAAAAAAGTGAAAAGAAATTAGGGAGTTATATGTAGATATCATTGAAGTGAGTCTTCCAGTCAAAACTGATCACATATCTAGTTTAAAGTATCAAGCCTAATTTCCTGGAAATAATGTCAATCCACAAGTTTAAAGACAAACAAATATACAAAAGCAATTACAAAATACCTCTAAGTCTATCCTCAGTCTTTCCATTTCAATATCTGTGTCAGCGTGAAGAAAGCACTCAGGAGTGTTTTTCCTCCAAATCATTTAGCACACTATAGAACATTGCCCACAAAACCTCGTAGATTAACATCCATGAGTACCCTAATTACAGTAGTCTTTCTGTACTATGAAGTTTGGTTCCTACAATTTATCTACTCATAGCCACTTACAACATAAACATATACACTGGAAAACTCTAGAACTCTTAAATTGTGATTTGTAAATTTTATACAATGAATAGTGATGATAGCTTCTGCCACCCTGCGCAATCTCACGAAGAACGTGAATCATCCTTTTGTACAACGCATCTATGTTCCGCATATCATACATTTGTCAGTCATCTAACAGCTATCTCAATTAATTTCTCAATCACCCATCAAGGAGCCTCAGTGCTCTTATCCCAGTGAACTTACTTCACTGGCTAATATTCCCAAAGTGCAAGAATGGTGATACGAACAAATCATATTGATCAACTTTAAGTTACGTTCTTTCAGAGAAAAACACAGAAGTTTTTGATTTAATGTAGTAGTAAAAAAAATCATATGTCATGTTTGCTAAGATCCTCCTGAAGGTGAACCTTCTATGTTTGATCAGGTTTCTAAGAAATAACAAAATATAACATAATAAAATATAATATAGAACAAAAAATATAATATAGAAAAATGCCCTAAATGCCAAGAGTGCTAACATCAGACATGAGGCTGTAGAAGCTCTCAGCTGGTCCTGATATGAATGATAGAGTGGATAATGGTTTCACACTCCTGGTGCAGGGAACTAAATGGTGTGTCTTGGTTTGTAAGGGTTAAAGTGAACTGGTTCCCATCCACTAGGCAGATCTTTTAAAGAAACATAGTAACTGTCACTTAAAAAGATAAATTGTCCCTGTACTTTTGTTCTCTCTGCTGAGGTTACTTGAACAGCAGTACAACCAACCTTAATAGAGATTTTGGTGTCTTTGTGAACTCTAGCTTGCTTGAGAGAATTTTGTAACTCCTTTAGGTCCTCTTCCAGAGCCAAGGTGGCAACAGGGAGTTTCTGTTGCTTATGCTCAATGTGCTCTGTCAGCTTCCTGGACAGTCTATGAAAACAAGCCCTTTGCTGCCCTTCATGCCAGTCAGAAGCCACTTGTCATCCTTGGTGTACTCTCTTACCTAGGAGTTACAGTTATAGATACGGACAGCAGAGACATTCTCGTAAGCAGAGCCAGGAAAAACAACAAACCACTTAGAGGAAGGCTGTTATAAAGTGATTGCTAGTCCAGTATGGGCACGCTGGGTAATCATTGCCCTGAGGACAGATGACTTTCTGCCCTCACCATTTTCAAATTAAAGATAAAAACTATTCAACGCCATCAAAAATGCCATTCCCCAGGTCACTATAGCTTTTATAGATAATCCTGGATCAGTGCAACTAGGGGAGTTATTTATTGTCCTTAAGGTATTAGAAATGGCCCAATCAGAAGCTATGCAACTTAACTGGACACGAGTTGAGCCAGTGGATTTGTCTACCACATTCTTTGTCCAAGTATGGGATCCCATAAAATCGCTGCTGGACCCCTCGAAACTTATTGCATAGTGTCTTATGGGAGGGGTGGTGGTGGCTCTAATATTTCTGCTTAAGGGTCTCTCAGAGCTAAGATCCTGAGAGCAGCGGGTGCAAAAGGCAACACTCTAGGTGTTAATGGCTATGGAGAAAGCTAGATCAAAACCTGCAAGGGAGGTGGTTCATGCTTGGCTAACACAAATATAGGAGGCCATTTCAAGCCCTAGTTCTCCTAAAAGTCTCCCCTTGCTTCTGACTTCCTGAGATCTTCTACTGTCCCAACCCTTCAAGGATAGGCAATCAAAGGATATGAACCTGTCTGGCATGCCAACCTAACACAGTTACAGCCCCAAATACCGGGGCATCTCCAAGATGGGGTTATAAAAATCCATAACTCCCACTAAGTCTCCCAATAAAAATAAACTAAAAAGGGTGAGATGAGGCAGGGCAATAGTGCACACCCAAACAAGTGCATGCAAACTCACAATGATTGGCCAAAATTGGCGAAGACCACCTGTCAGCGGACCTAAAGCATAGTAACTGATGACACGTACTTCTAGCCAATCACAACCCAGCATCAGTGACTGCAAGTTTCAAAAGGACCAACCAAAAGCGTTCCTGCAGCAGTTTGGTTTTCCTAACTCCGAAAAAAGCCCCTACCTTTTACAGTAAATAGCTTCTGCATTGGAATCTCTCAGAGTCTATGTCATTGCCTCTGCATCTTCGCACCCCCCACTCTCCAGGAAACAGGAGTCACACGACAGGCAGAAGCCACAAGCCCACAAAAACTACAGGTTGGTGTTTATGTTTCTATTTGGTAGCCTGCAGAGTACCTACGTGTACCAAAGACATAAGAATATAGGAGTGGAGGTTCTGGGTATGCAGCAGCTAGACCTGTCCAAGTTTATTCAATTGTGTAGACGTTGTCTTTAGCAATGAGGTTGTTGAAAGCAGCCTATCGTCTTGGCAGCAGCTTGGATTGTTTGAAGATTTCTGTAGGACACCTTTGTCTAACTCAGCTAGATGTAACTCATCACCTGTACTGGAAGCTTCATTTGGCGACAAGAGATGGCCAGTTAGGACTCAGGTGAGACGGGTTCTTGATTCCAAGAAACACTCAGAAAATTAATTCAGGTGCTCTATTGTAAAGAAAATAACACTATTGTGTACAAGTTCCCTCTGACTAACTAGTTCTATACATTTCCACAACAACCCTATGCAGAAAGTTGGTTTAGTACTTGGTGACTTCATACTCCATACCAGGAGTGTCTGAGAATGTCATCCTCCAACACAGCCCAATCAAGACATGGAACCCAGAAGACACATAGCCCAGCTTTATGGACTGTATGTTAAAGTCCATCAGTGAACTTCATCACAGTCTGTGTTCCTGTGCAACAGCCTGTTTGATTCTTCTTCATTCTTTAACATTTTCATCCTTTTTCTGGTGCTTTCTAGGGCCATTTCCCTAACTGACTACTTTTTACTAAATAAATCTTTGTTTCAGAGTCTGATTCTAAAAAGCTCCCTAAAAGATTACTTTATACTTCTGACCCTTCTGTTTTCTCCTTCCCTTCTGCCCAAGAAGCTTAGCTTGAACATGGTTTGGATGGCATTTATGAATAAGTTCCCATAGTGGACTTCAGGTTTATCTTTTTATTTTATTTTATTTTTGATAGGACATTTCCCAACCTCCCATAGTTGTCTTTCCTCCACTGCTTATTTTGCTTTTCTATCCACTATGGCAAAGAGCCAACATGAATGGGAGGTCTATACTGATTCCTTCTCCGGGAAGTGGCTTTATGGCAAATCTTACTTTTGAAGTGAATGTCATATTATCCAGCTTCACTGGCCACATAACTGTTAGTTGTAGCTCATGCTCCTTTTTGATTTCGAGAAAACTGGCCCAAGGCAGAGAATCATTGTAAGTAAAGATTATATCTATGTGTTCCCAATAGTAACTCATCAGAGGGTGAGAATTGATATTATTTCTAAACACCATTTGACATTCATGTTTCCATTCTGTCCTAAAGCACTTAAAAATTCTGTACTTTTTAGAAACTGACCTTGACTGAAAACAAATATTTTAATGTAGTTCTCAGATCCTTAATTTTTTTGAAGCATGCACACACACACATACACACACAGACACACACACACATGCATGCACGTACACACATACACACATGTACACACACATACATACACACTGCATGCAAACTAAAACTGAATCCTATTCATTGGATTTAACTTAGCTTCTAGATAAAATGAAAATGCCTGGGATTCGTTTTGGTTGTACGGATTAATATTGGTTCTTCAATCTATCATAGTGAATCTTTGTCCTTTTACAAATTAGATTTCTTACTTTGTTTTCACAGAGTACTGTTGGGCAAATATAATCTTTTCAATAGAAGATAAACATTTCGCCATTCTTTGTAATAATGCTTTGTAATACCACTTTCATTTCCATATTCTCTAAGCCACTTAAGTAGTACCAGTTTATTAACCAAGCGATTTATCAATATTTACTCATGATGTCAATGGTAGACTTCTTGTCATAAATAATTATTGAGGTAATAAATAGTTTTATTATTAAAACCTGATGACAAGTGCAGAATGATTACCCTGATAAAGACTGATGACAGGTCTTTGTATCTGAGGTGACACTCAGAACACTGTGCAGATTGAATCTTAGGCCTCCTGCATGGATAATAAATTGTTATTTCAGAGAATAAAATGATTGATACATTTGCTTGCTGTGGAAAAAGCATTGGGGAGAAGATTCTACTCCCTAACTTATTTAAACAGGCAATGGTGGAATTTTCTTTCTTTGTGACAAATTTAACTTTCCAAGAAAGTGACAGCTCTTTGGCAGAGAAATGAACAGAGAAGCATTACGTTTTTGAAACATCTAAAATTCAGGTTCGCTGTGGAATACCCCTGGATGGTCTTGAGCCTCAGTACTGGAGCAGAGCTGAGAACATGGTGGGGCGTTGTGACATGAAGTACCCTGCCTTACTCAACAAGGAGACAAATGAAGCCTTTGTGAAAACTGCCATTGAGTCTTTTATTGCCTGCCTCAGTGCACAAGCACGTTGTGTTTTTGTTCCTATTGGTTTGATCTTACCTTTTATGACATATTATCCCATGAGACCATCCATCTCCTGACAACCAGGGAAATGACTGTATCGGGAAGAGACAGAGAGGAGGAGGACAGAGAAAGATTGAGATAGAATTGAACTGTATGTCCTATTCTTTGGTGAATGTTTTATTCATATCTTCTCTTACTAAAAATTAAAATACAATGACAAATATTATGAAAATCTTTTCAAAGAAAATGCTTAAGATTTAAATGTATTTTCTTTATTTTATTCATTCTATTTGTATTTAAAAATAAAGAAAAGGAAAAGGGTGACAAACATATAATTTGAAATGTCACCCAGTACCAGCAGGGGTGAACTAAGTCACAGAATTATTACATTTTCCAATTTGTATTTTAAGCAAACAATGAAAGCATCAAACATGACATGTTTTCAGTGATTTGAGATAAATTCTAAATGAACTGCTTATTTATGAAACTCAGGTATTTATTGTTGAGGTCTGAAGATATGAGATGCCTTTATTCTTTTTTATATATATTTTACAATGATTTGAAAAAAATGTTATTTATTTCCCTTTTATTTTTCTATTATTGAAATTTTCATGCACAAAAATAAATGCTATATTTTGGGGGAGTTTTGAAATTTTTGATAAGCTTATTGTCTAGAATTTACACTTAATAAGAAAAATAATTTCTTAACTCAGGGATTTTCTTTTGTGTTTAAAATAATGTTAAACATATTTTAACAAATTGCAGTTACCTTTGTTCTTTCTTTTAACAAAATTTTTGTATTTTCCTGCAAATATTCACTTTAAAAGTACTAACTAGGGATGAAGTTATTTTCATTTAAAAAAGAGAGAAAATAAGGTCTTTTCAATGAACGGTCTTGTAATTGCCAAAGCTTTTATATTTACAGCCCAGAGCAGGAATTATGGGATTACAAAGAAGAGATTTTAATGTGTTCTGTGGCATATCTTTAATTCTCTAAAATAGAAAATTCATGAAGTTCAAATTCTGACAGTTATTAAATTAGATCCAATTAACATTTATAGCAACTACACAGGATGCATTATGCTTTTGAGGGTAAAACTCTAATTTAAAATGTATTCTCAGTATCCAAGAAGTGGATGCTTCCATAAGAAATAAATGCACAAGCCAACAGTTATATTTTTTTTAACTTCATAAGGCAAAGGATGGTGAACAGGTATGTATGCTCTGTTGAAAAGTGAGAATGACTTTTTAACCTAGCTTAAAGGCATTTTCTCCCATTCATTTCAACCAATAGTCATTCCCAACACCTGAATGCTAATTGCCATTTCTGGCTTTGGAGACAAAGTAATCCATAGCCTTCACCTGATTCTGCAAGTATTCATTATCATCTTGGCAGATCACAATGTTAAATAGAAAAAGATAGGCTAGGGAGTCTTTCCACTGGTAGCTCTGAGAGAACCCAACATGAAAATCAGTAGAGGAAATGATAAAATTATTTTGACAGAAGGATGAGTGAAATGAAAGTTTAAAGCAATACAGAAAAACAAATAAACAAAAAGGGGGTGGAGTAGTAACATCCTAGTGGCTACATCTGAGGGAGGGAAGGGGGTTTCATGGAAAATATGAGTCGTTAGACTGAAGAACAAGACCAATGCATTACAGGATCCACCTGAGTAGAAAAGTAATTGTGAGTATATCACCTAGTCACAGAAGCGATTAGAAGGCTGGAGAGTCAGAGTCATCAATATACCCAGCTGAGTGGATCAAACTGATTTCAGGTATTGTATTATTTCTATGCAAATACCAAATAAATTTAAACCCTCAGCTACGGGTATTGCCACTGAAAATGACTTTGTGCCTACTAAGTAGAAGGATTTCTTCACACGCTACCTTAATCAGTGTGAATGATCTTTATTCTACATTGATGCTACAAGTTTTAGAAGCGCAGAATTGGAGACTGGATCATATTCTGCATTTTTCTAAGAACTGACTTTCATCATCTTTTGGCATGATCACCTCCTCTTCTTCCTCCTCCTTTCCCTCCATTCCCATCTCTTCCTCCTTCTCCTTCTTTTACACATCCTGTTCCTGTTCAAAATGGCCAGAAGTGGAGATGTTCTAAAGAGATACAAGGATATTGTAATAGTGGATCTCAAGGAGATGGAAATTTCCTTAAGAAATCCATGATGAAAAAAGGAAAAGACCCAACCAGAGCAGAGCTTGTCTGAGGAGAGCAGATTTCACACAGATCTAATAGCTTGTTGGAGCACATTACAGGATGAGCTTGAAGCCTAGACAATATTGTGACCCAGACTACACCTGAACTGGAACTGGTTAAATATGCAAATCTTTGGTCTTTTATCTAAGCTCTGGTATCAATTTTTAACCCCAAAATCAGACTTGTGAGATTCACTGGATCTTATTGTCCTTCTTCCAAATTTAGATCCACTGAGTAAATCTCCCTTTTCTGCATTCTATCTGACCCTTTTAATTGGCTAATTTAAGATGGGTGGCCAGACTTGAAGCATAGGTTGTAATCCCTAACTTTGATAATACTTCTCTGACTCCCCTTTTCTTCCTCCTTCACTCCAATCCTCATCTTTCTCCTTGTCCTCAATTTGCACACTTCTTGTTATTCCTCTTCTTCTCCTCCCTTTTTTTTTTCATTTTCTTATTCCTGTTATATCTTTTTTATGTGAAAATCAACTATTTTCTCCTATTAAAATTCAAAGTATCAAACTCATCTAACAGCTTCCTTTCAGACAGTGAATAAAGATGAAATTATATTGGTCAGTTGGTAAGGTGTTTGTTTGTTTGTTTGTTTGTTTGACTTTTGTTTTTTGTTTTGTTTTGAGACAGGGTTTCTCTGTTTAACAGCCCAACTGCCAGTACTGGAACTCATTTGTTAGACCAGGCTGTCTTCAACTCACACGCCTCTGTTTTGGATTAAAGAAGTGTGCTTAACACGGACTGGTCAGAATTTGCAATGCTGTAATAAATACATGGGAGAAATAGCTTATAGCAGAAGATGCATTTGCTTAACAGTTTCACTACAAGACCTCTAGCTAGAAGTGTCCTCCATCCTGCTGGTTCCCCTGGACCAGTTTTCTCCACCTGCCTGTTCCAGAAGCTGCTTGTGAAATAACCATTCTAAGGCTTATTATCAGTTACAATTGCTTGACCAGTGTCTTAGACTTCTTATTGACTAACTCAACTATCAAATTAACTTTTTTCTATTAATTTGTGTATTGCCAGAAGGCTTTGGCTTACCAATGTGTCATGTTACTCCTTCAGTGACTATGTGGTGTCTCCTTCAAGTCCACTGATTCTCTCTGTGTTTCTCTGTTCAGATTTCCCATCTGGCTTTACTTTCCTAAGCCATTGGTTAAAAGAGCTTTATTCATTAGCCAATAAAAGCAACACATATAGAGAAGACCACTGCACATTACTTCCCCTTTCCTGTCTAAACAAAAGGAAGGTTTTAACTTGATCATTATAAAATTACATAAAACAAAACTTTTTCAAGCAAGAATTACAGTCTATTTATAAACTGTATATAATATAAATTTAGTCTGTTTATATTAGGCAAAAATTAAAATATTCTATCATCCATCTTTGTGAGTCTAAAATTTTGTATCTAGTTTATCTTTTAATAAAACTAAGGAAAACTTTAGAGTATCTAGTCTTCTGCTTTTTACTGGCAAAGTTTGTCAGTTGCTTTCTTCTGTGTCTTGAAGAAAGCCTGGCAGTTTCTTTAATGGAGCAGGAACCCTGAATGACTATCCCACCTTTTGGAAAGTTCAGCAGTCACATTTCTGTAGTCCTGCATGTACAATTTATACAGCATATCATCATGTAGTCCAGTCAAGAGCAGTTTCTTGCCCAAACGACTATCCTTCTCATAGTAAAGGTGAGTGTACCTACCATATTCTCTTATTCTTTACATCTTGACCAGTTATATATAACTGAATTTATTAATCATGATCTATTGCAAAAAGAAGCTTCTCTAATGAGGGCTGAGAGATGCACTAGTCTATGCTTATGAGAACTTAAGAACAGGGTTTTAATATCTCTGTTTACCAGAATAATAATAATAGGTTTCCAGTAGGACTTATGACTTACTTAGCTCCAGGTTTTTGGCCAAGTTAATGGTACTAGACAATGATTCTATCTTTGCATCTGATTCAGAAGGGAATTACTACTTCTATAACATTCATGCCACAATTGTACCCCTGAGCATACCTTACCAGGTCCGTATCACTATTGAAGCTTCCAGGGTTCGCAGATGGATAAGACTAGTAATGACTTTTTGCCTCCAGTAGGGTGGATAAAACCTTTTAGCACAATGAAAGCTACCTGAACTTATTTCCTTTCATCTTTTCCATGACATTTTTTTAAGCCTTAGAGGGAGTGGTATTAATGTTGTATTCCGGACATTCAGCTATGACTATTCTCAGCATGAACACCTGCGCATCCCTGCATATAAAATTGTCAAAGAACAAACACAATAAACCCTAAAAAATATTCAGGAATCCCTACCAATTAATAAATATAAAGAATAGCCTAATATGTAAATGTCAACAAATGTTCAAACATCCAGATTCACATCTTTTTTTTCTGAGAAATGTATTACAAAATATGCCAAACTTACACTCTAAAATGCCTCATGCAAATAACCTGGATCTATGGCCTTTGCTGTTTTTTTGTTTGTTTCTTTTGTTTTCCTCAGGGAAAAAGTATTCATGCTACAGGCATTCGGAGAGTCAATGTCACCTTAATTATAAGAGCAGAAGCAGGACAAATTCTTGCAATTATTACCAGTGCTGTGTGTAGGATGCTTCCCTGTGAATTGTTTGTAGCTCCAGAAGCTCCATCAAAGCCCTCTGGATCTAGCCACTGCTCTTCGTTTCCCATCAAAACTAGATGGTAAAACCCTGGTGCTGAACACACAGCGTGCGCTACACAAAGAACTCAAGCTGAAGCTAACCTGAAATTATTTCTTCCTTCCTGCCATCTTCCTTTCATTATTCCAGAAGGTTATAAATAAACAGCTTTGGTATAAAAGTGATCAACACACTTATCCAGCAGTGGGGCTTTGCACTGTGTAGTGAATGCTCACTTGTCAGGCAAGATATGCCTGCTGATGCTGGTGAAAGAATGACACACGTGTTCCGCAGGTGAATGATCTCTCTATGGATTTGAAACCAGCTGCACAGGAGAGAATTTATACCTGGTACCGTAAACAGAGCATTAGGCTTTCTGTGGAGGATACCGAAAATCCTAGTGGGGAACTTATGGAATTATCTACCAAACACCACTCTAGAACCATGCTCACACAGAGGGTGCTGGTGAAACTCAGTGGGTCACTAGACAAAAACATAAGCAAAGCCGTAGCAAAACAATATTAAAGGTGGAGGAAGTTGTAATAATGAAAGGAGGGAGGGGAAGCTTTAAAAAGGATGAAAAATGTGAGTGTGATCAGGATACCTTATATACATGCTATGAAGAATAAATATCATCAAAACAACACACAACAACAAACATCATTTTCCTGTTTTCTGATCAAGCACCCTTTGCCTGTTTTCTGACCTCTTTGTACATGCCCATTTCTGAATCTGAAGCCCTGGCTCTTAGGATGGTGTTATTTCTGCCATATCTGTCTATTCAATTTCACAGATACTTCAGCAAATCAGACTAAGTATATTCAACCCAAACTGTCTATAAAAGTGAATTTTAAAATTTAACAATGCCATCCTTAATTTTTATAATCTGTAAAAACCTTATGCTCTTTTCTCTGTGGTGGTAAAATGGTTCAAGAAACTCTGTTTGCAATAAGTACCAACTGCCTCACGTCCTCAAAAACAAAATGCTATTATAACAAAGGTGAGAAAACACTTATTGTTTATTTTCTCCTGATTCTTTCAATTTCTATGTGCGGAGTGCCTTCCCAGCTGTGGTAATGTCTAAAAGCACCAGGAATATGAAGTAATACTCCACGTTTATGAAGCTGTTGACAAAGAACTCAAAATCCAATTTCTAGTCAAGGCTTATTCAGAGGCCATAATCACACATTCGTGATCACCTTTCTTATAAAAGCCTAAATCCAAGCTCATCTTTTCAGAGATCTGTAGAAGAGAACAATAGCTTACATTCAAATGCTGGAGGGTCTTTAGTGACTTGCTTTTAGAGCTAACGATTGGCCTAGTTTTCAGCTCACTTACAACACCATGATTGGGATAAGAAGAGAGGTTGAGTATTTGAATTCTCTTGACCTTTTCAGCAAACCTAATAAACCCTTATCAGAAGACACCACTGTACCCACTCCTCCTTTATACAGTCGTCTAATAAGCATCTTTAAACACTCAGATCTAGAGAGAGCACCTCAGTAGTGATGAATTTGTCATTTCAGAAAAAGTGCCTCCTTTCTTTAGTGTCTATCCTCAGTGTGCCGCAGTCAGGCAAAGTAAGCATTTATTGATTCTGAAAAAGTACTGCCACATGGTCCATGCCACAAAGAAAGAATAATGACAATAATTACGGTATAGCCACAACATATAAAAGTATATGGGTAAATACATAAATACAAACATGATTCGGTGATGTGCGTAGAAATCACAATATAGTCAGTTATTTCTAAGCAAAATATAGAGGTGTGTGAATATTGCAATGTTTTATTGATACATATGGAGATTACTTTTTTTCTAGTCTTAATCGATGTTTGAAAGTGTCAGCTATAAATTTTCCTCAGGTGAACCGAAATGCATAATAGAAATCCTATGTAGCCTTCGGCCTACCTTGCCCACTACACACCCAATTCCCCAACCCACCCCTGAACTTTCTCTCCCACTCCAACCCTTCCCATATTCCTGCAAGCAACCTGTGTGATGTTACTGTAGATTGAGGACAAATCCATTCTTGTTCACGTTTATTTCAGTTTTCAAGCTACAGATATAGGTACCTAAAATGCTACAGAGTTTTCCTAAAAACTAAAGAATGCCTGCTTCTTCTCTATTTTCTATTTCCATGGAATTCTGGTCTCTTAGAGTTATAATAGAGTATAATATTTTAAGTGTTATTTCATGCTGGAAAAAGAGATAGGGCCAGCAACTAAGAGTAGATTCTACATGTCAAGATCCAAAAAAGTCAAAAGAAAAGTTCCAAAAGAAGTGTGTAGTGTCTTCTGCTCCAGTGGCTCTCTTTGTCCATGTAAGACATAGGCCAAAGCTCTCAGAAGATGCTAGAAGATAAAAATATGGTCGTAGCACTGAATTGTTGGGTTTTTTTTTATCCTATACAAACCTATCACAAAATTCAGCTCGTAATTAGTCATAATGAGAAATTAACAATTATAACTAATAATAGAGCAAAATAGTTATCATAATATGCCACAATTAAAATTATATAAATGCATTCTCTTCAACTATTTTACTCTTTAAATAGATTCAATCATTCATTGAAATACAGTAATATTTTTGGAACTGTGAGAATTTGAACTTGATATAACAAATTATTTTATTTATTTTAAGTAGACTGATGAGGCTTAGGGCCCCAAACTTTTGAAGAGATAGATGTATATCTTATTTCCTAAAGTCTTTAAGAAAGGAAAGTTACTAATCCTGTTACCTTCAGTAAGGTGGTGTTATTTCTTTGTGGATACCTTCTCTGTATATAATGATTTATTCTATCATAGACCATGCCTCTCATCACACACACACACACACACACAGCCACCTTCAAGGGAACAAGTTGTCAACAGAAAATGTATCTCCTACGTATGAACTCAGAATAACAGTCTTTTCTTGTCTTTCTCTCCTTCCTGACACCTGCCCACTACTCTCCTTCCCTCTCCAGTCTAGCTAAGCAATTAATATGGAAGGTCCAAGGCAAAAGACCACTCACTCTTTAGAAACCCCTGAGGCTTTCATGAGCAGAACAGCACACTGAAACAAATACTACATCCCATTTCACCCTGGCCTTGTGTAATTGTACCAGTCATGACCCAGGAAGCTTTCCTGCATTTCACATGCATTGTGATCATTTTCTCAGCCTTTTGGTGTGTAAAATCTGTTTTGTGTTCGCCATATTCTTTTAGACATGATTTCTTATTTGGGAGAGGAGTATAGCTCTGACTCTCCCATTTCCTGCCCCAATCCCAAGCACACAAAACAACAAAACCCAAGTTATGCAAAATATTGTCTTTATTCACTTTTCAGTATGCTAAAGAGAAGCCTAGATTTCATAGGCATGCAAAGATTCCTTTGTGTATTCCCTCTGAGGCAGAGGTCAGCCTGGCATAAATTTGCATAAGTAAGTGGAACCCTCCAGACATGCTCCAGGGTGTACTTCGAAGTCTATCTGCAGGCAGGGCCTGATAATCATTTTTTTATTGAAAAGTCAAAGAAATAGAGACTATAAATTTATCTTTTCATCTCCTGTACTCCAAGCCAACATGATTTAGATGTAGTTTGTCTCTGTAATTATTTCATGGGGAGTATCTGAAAAGAAATTAACTGCAATTATCTCTGGATGGGTGAGATTCTGGAACATTTTCATTAATATTATTACTATTATTAGTTTAATTTTCCACACTCTTCATGATTCCTATTTATTATTAAAGATATCAACTTCTGATTTCTGACATTATGAATAGCAATCATTAAATAATTGTCCGATATATTCATAGTTGTACAGGTATGCTTATACATGCGAAAAGGGAGCTAGCAGCTCATAGTTGATCCAGATGTGTCATCCAAGGAAACATCTATATGATAACAGTCTAAACTTTTGGTTTTCATAGGGAGATCATGTGAAATTGTCTAAAACATTATCTTTTGAAGACTTTTCTTCTTCTTCACTATAAACATTTGCCTTAACAAAAAAAAAATAACTCTTAGAAACTTGAGAATGTGTGGAAAGGGATCCATCTGCCATGGCAACATGCGGAGGTCAGAGCTCCATTTTCAGGAGTTGTTAGTGGTTTTTTTTTTCTTCGATCATGAGGTATTTGTTACATATTTGGCAAAACTGATAGCCTATTAACATTTGGAGGTGATGACTATCAATTGTGACACTACTTTTTCTACTTATGATTATTTTGAGAGTTAATAATAACAAAATATGCATAAGCATAGACTTATATGTGTAAACACCTATTTATATGTGCTATTGTGAGTATATCTGTGTAACTTATTTATTTGTCGATCCATCTACTTACCTACCATACAATGGTACTTCTCTACCTATCTGTCTATCACTGATATTACCATTTTTGTGATTAAAATAATGACTTACTGATCATTTCCTTTATGCTGGTATGAATAAAAAGGATGTTACTGGGGGCTGGAGAGATGGCTCAGCAATTAAGAGCATTGCCTGCTCTTCCAAAGGTCCTGAGTTCAATTCCCAGCAACCACATGGTGGCTCACAACGATCTATAATGCGGTCTGGTGCCCTCTTTTGGCCTGCAGAAGGATGTTACTGGCATTATGTATATAATCTGCAAATGAGTTTTAAATGAATAATATAATATAAACTAGACAATTTACTCATATACAGTAGACTTTTCACAAGGTCTTTTGAAGGTCACTAAAATAAAGTAAGAGTGCCTGTCTTTCTGCCCTGGGGCTCATCTTAGCATTACCTTTTTTCATTGTTGGCCTCGGGCAACATTACAAATTGAGTTTATATCATTTTATTTTCCATAGTCAAAGTACTGCCCACTTTACATACTCCACCACTGTTTA
Organism: Chionomys nivalis; assembly: GCF_950005125.1. NCBI lineage: Eukaryota > Metazoa > Chordata > Mammalia > Rodentia > Cricetidae > Chionomys > Chionomys nivalis. Next base: position 27,292,931 of record NC_080106.1, read on the forward strand.
GAGTAAAGTAAAATAATGTAAAAAAGTTCCTTTTTTACTCGTCAAACTCCGGAGAGCATAGGGTAGTCCTTTCCCCTTTCTCTCTTTCTCTTTTTTTTTTTTTGTTCTTCTTTGGAATTTGTTCACAATCAAAGCCTGCTATTTTGAGATACTGTTTTCCCCAAGATATTCTAAAGGCAGTGAATTAAAACTCCATTCCAGACAGTGGAGAGGAAGTCTTGTTGACGGAATGCAGTTGTGCTGACCCAGTCTTGCCCTGGCACCCAAGGGTGAAAGAGCACTCGAGAGCAGCAATCAGCATCCCATTTCCTCACTCTTCTGTGGACGGGAAATATTAATTGTCTGATAGGCTCTACCCCTCTGCTAGATGCCCTCTCTCCAGTCTCATTTCATTGTACCTATTGTTTATTGCCAAACTAGCATGTCATATTTAGAAGTCAAAAGGGAAGAGTTCCCCTCATTAGAGAGGTTTGAGGTTGTTGAGCTGTTAAACAATGAATGAGAAAAATTATTATTGTTTAACATGAAAAAAAATCAGTGGCATAGAATTTTAAGCCAGCATTTCCATTTGAAGCCATGAATAATGTAGTTATGGTAATATAGTTGCTATTCATAATTACGAACACTTCATTCCTCCACATGTTCTCATGTCACACAGAGCAGGCTGGTGAGATCTGGTCTGCTTCTGATTGTTTTTGCTGCATTTTGCATTATAAATTATACTCCACTCAATGCTGAATACCCAACTGAATGGCAGCCATTGGCAACATTAAAGTCAACAGCAGCATGTCTCCAAACCACCTCTGCAGGACAAAATGTGTCTGTTAAAGTGAAGTTTCATTCTAATCAAAAGTTAGGTCTCCTTGGTATCAGATCACTCATTTAACCATTTTAATAATGAAAGTTGTTTGTTCTGAGTTTATGTATCAGAATCTTTCCTGTATTTATAGCATTCCCAATGCTACTAGAGAAAGTCGAGCTACTATATATTTCTAAGTTTTGCTGTGCTTTTTTTACAGCATGAAGATCATTAGTGTTCTCTTGAATCACACAATAGACTTTCCACTTTAGTTGACTCTGGTATAATACCATTAGAATGTATTATTTCTTTGTCATATATTAAACATAATAATTCTTCAGTATCTTGACACATGTATTATATGCGCAACCAGAAAAACTGTAAAATACCTTCCAAAATTAACAATCCTTAAAAATATCAGTCTTCACATGGTATTGTATCTTATGTCAATGCAAAATCACAATTCCCACCTCAAAGGGAAAAACAGAGTTTTCTGGAGTCTAAAATGAGTGACCGTGACCTGGCAAAACAGATTCAAGTTATCCCAAATTCCACAATCCTATATGAATGTAATTTTATTAAGTTCTTATGCTTCTGAAAAAGAATGTCATGAATCAAGGCATCTTTAAAGTATGTTGGTGGAAGATAAAGCAGGATGTAGCCAAGCAGAGAAATCTCAGCTACAATTCTCAGATGCTGCCTGTTGACTCTAAGTCTTTTGTTTAAGGGAACCTAGGGTTTTTGTTTGTTTGTTTGTTAACTAAAACATTCTGAATCCCTTGTATCTGTTAGTTAATGGATGTTAGTGCCAACAGAAGTAGGTAAGGAATGGGTTACTCAGGGGGTTAAGGATAGCATAAGATAAATTGTAATTAGGCTCTGGATATGCAACATTCCAACCTCTTCCATCATGGAAGTTCTCATCAGTCAATCAGCCATTTAAGACAGAACTTCTTTCCAGGGATTGCCATTCACACTCAGTTGGTAGACTTTTTTCTCCTCTTAAATATTTTTATTGAACAAAATTTGTGTTCATACAATATATTCTGGTCACATTCTTCCCCTCTTCCAACTCCTATGAGACCTTCCACACCTCCATGACAACCCAACTCTGTGCCTTTTTTAAAAATTTAGTTTATTTATTTTACATTCTGACCACAGTTTCCCCTCCCTCTTCTCCCCCTATTCTCTCTTCCCACCTCACCTCTGCCCCACTCAATTCATTCATTCTCTATTTCTGTTCAGAAAGGGGCAGGGTTCACATTCATATCAACAAAGCATAATATATCAACTTGCAGTAAGACTGAGTGCTTTTTCTTGTATTAACACTGGTCAGGGAAATCCTGAAAGAGGATTAGGTCCCCAAAGCCAGTCAAAGCATTAGGAACAGCTTCTGCTTCCACTCTTAAGAGCCCCACAAGTAGACCCAGCTGTAGGGCTTAGGTCGTCCCATTCAGGCTCTCTTGGTTCAGACACTGTGAGTTCCAATGATCAGATTAGCTTTTTAACGTGTGTTTTCCTGTGATGTGCTTGACCCATCTGGCTCCTACAATCCTTCCTCCCTCTTTCAACAGTAATCTCTGAGTTTGGCCTTGTTCAACAAGTAAGACACTCTGAGTTCAATGACTTGTAAGTGCATAATTGTAAACTCAGCACCCATGAGGTAAAAGTAGGTGAACCAGAAGTTCAAGAATATTCTCTACTCATAATGAGTTCAAAGTTAACCTGGCATACATGAAAACTCTGACATAAAAAAAACTATTAAAACTCATGATTATTGATTGCCTGCTGAGTAAAAGACACTCTGTTTGGCTTTCTAAGTGGATTAATATTTAAAGAGTTTGAGATACCCCGTAGTAAGCCAAGGCTACGGAATAAGTAAACAATATCAGTCTGCATCCAAAATTATTCATTTGCTAAATTTTCAGTGGAATTGGAATCTTGAATCCTCACTTGCTCCTCGCTCTAGCAGCTGTGTCACTTGGATCAAGTTTCTTAACCTCAGTGAGCCTGAGTTTGCTTCAATGTAAAACAAATGCTAATGATGCTTATCACTTTGCTTTACTCTGAGAATTAAATGAGAAAAAGAGTGTTTAGTGTGAAATCAATGCTAAGTTACTCACCTCTGCTCCCCACTCTAGCTCTCAAAATAATCTTCCTCAGATTTTTTTGACTGGAGTAGTAAATTCAAAACTTTCATTGGGTTCACCCAATATCAGATTCTTTGACCATTTCAACATGCAATTGCGCGCTTCCAATCAATTTGGAAGTCAAGATAGCAATTCAAATACTCTATTAATGTTATTTGGTGAAGAAATCAGCGTGCACTTTCTCCTAAATCTGTCATTTTATTTATATATTTTTTTAAAGTTTCTACACTGACCTCAAGAATCATATGTGGCACCATGGAAGTTTGAGAAACAAAGAGAGAAGACACACATCACCATGTGAAATTGTATCCAATTATGTGTCAAGGTAAGAGATGGTTCAAGGAAGTAATTTTGTACAGTATTACCTCAATATTTACGTCTTCTGTGGGAGTGTTAATTAATCATCCCCAAAGCTTCCAATTTCAGTCTTTTAACTTCCTGCAATAGATCAATTTGCAGGAACCCCGAACTAAACACTTCATCCTGAAAATTAATTATCTATACAAGGAAGGAATTCCTTACTTTGTGCTGCTTGAATGTTTTCTTCTGTGATGGTTAATCTTCATTTTCAACTCGACCACACACCTGTAAGACACACCTACATGTGAGCCTGAGATAGGACTTTCAGAGAAATTTAACTGAAGAATGACCCACCTGAAATGTCGTTGTCCCCATCACATCTTGAACTGTGTGTGGTTGGCAAAGGGAGCTGAGCAGCAGCATTTTCCTTTCTCCTACCTGACTGCAAGCTCAGTGTGAAAAGCTGGCTCAAGGTCTCACTGCCACATCTGCCCTGCCATTCTGAATTGTGTTCTTTCATTCTGGTTGTGAGCAAAATAAACCCTGTCTTTCTCAAGTTTCTTTGCTCCTGTGTCTTGTCATAGCAACAAAAGAGGTGACTACTACCAATCCAGTAGAATGTTAAAGAACAGCATAGTTACATATGCTGTAGTATTTGAGGCAAGTTGATTTAAAAAAAAAACAAAACTGTAAAGGTCATGCTAAGGGCACACTTGATTTTAATAGAGCTTTAAACCTGTATTCAATTGTAACGCATCTGAGAACAGTTGTATTCCCCAATAAATCTTTTACTAGAAGGAAAACTACCAGAGAAAAAAAGTGTAAGCTGCACACACCTGCTTGACCAAATCCCCTTTTACATGATATGGTGACTGTTGATAAGTGATTTACCATCTGCCTGTTTCTCCAAGCAGGCTAGAAAAAAAGAACCAGGGACTGAAGTTCGGTGATAGAACACAGATTTGTAAAAGACACTGATCATATCCTGAACCAGAAATAACTTTTTAAATTCAAGTTATTTACAATATCATACATAGAAAGATAAGCATTTTAAATTGTATTTTTACACGTATAAGATAATATTAAAACAATTTTTATAATTTGTGTAAAAGCATACAGATCGAGACGAATTCAGTGTTTGTTATATTCCCAAAGCAGAATTAGATCCGTTTGGATAGACCAAGTCTAGTTTTTCCCTAGACTAAATAACTCCTTTTTTTCCAACCTTATAAAGTCACAGCCATACCTGTAGAGCATAGAACATGGTAACAGATTAACTCCCTCCATCTTGAATTCTTGCTGAGATTGTTTCAGGTTTAACTTGAATTTGATTTTCTTGATGGAGAAGTCCTTGGAAAATTACCTAACTCTCTTTTAGGAACCAAAGGTCAGGTTGTTCCAGCTAACTTAGTTTCTGTTAAACTGCCTGCCTCTGTTAAAACTGCTTGCTTCTGTGAAGTGCTCCTGCAGCCGCCAAGCAAGATAGTAGAACCTGTTTTCGGCCTTTAAGAACCCTGTGTTCTGCACACTCAAGCCACACTTACGTCCCCGATTAACCTGGAGCGGTTCTAGCAAGCTGGAATGACTTTTATTTTATTTTAATTAATTTATTTATTTCTTTATTAAAGATTACTGCCTCCTCCCCGCCACCACCTCCCATTTCACTCCCTCTCCCCCATTCAAGTCCCTTTCCCTCATCAGCCCTAAGAGCAATCAGGGTTCCCTGCCCTGTGGGAAGTCCAAGGACCACCCACCTCAATCCAGGTCTAGTAAGGTGAGCATCCAAACTGCCTAGGCTCCCACAAAGCCAGTATGTGCAGTAGGATCAAAATCCAGTGCCATTGTTCTTGAAGGTGAACCCAAAGAAAAGCATATAGGCATCCTCCTGAATATTAACCTTCATCAGGCGAAGAAAGGAGACAGAGACAGAGACTCACATTGGAGCACCGGACTGAAATCTCAAGGTCCAAATCAGGAGCAGAAGGAGAGAGAGCACGAGCAAGGAACTCAGGACCGCAAGGGGTGCACCCACACACTGAGACAATGGGGATGTTCTATCAGGAACTCACCAAGGCCAGCTGGCCTGGGTCTGAAAAAGCATGGGATAAAACCGGATTCGTTGAACATAGTGGAATAATGACTTTAAATTGGCTATAATCTGTATCTGAGTGGTCATCTCTGGTGCGCTAATGTAATGCGACCTATCAACTACATAAATAATGAAAGAAAAGCTGCATCAGAGTTTGTGAAGATCTTAAATAAATGAGCATGCACTTACCTCCATATCTAAGTACTTTAGATACTTCATTGTTTCCATTGTCTAGGAATGCGTGGCCAGAAATGATTTCCAACAATCCTCTAAAAATATCCTCATGCCCTCAAAATTTTAAGGAACCCTGACCTACTACTGGCAAGTAGTTTTATAGAGAGAATGAGTGAATCCAGAAAGAGAACATGCTTGTTATTAGTAAGCATGCACTGTGTGTACTAATCTAGCAATATTTCTGTAGAATAATATAAAATATCCATATAATTGTTCTTACCTTCTTCTATTTATAATGGCATGATTGTTTGACAATATCTGAATTTTCTTGTCTTCTTTAAAAACTGCTACCAATGAGGTATAATGTTTATATTACTATATAATGATACAATTATGATTTTGGAAATAAACATGTTTTATCTGGAATAAACATATTTCAAATGAGATGAGACCAGAGGATTTTTTAGAAATAGGATTTAGAGCAAATCAATGCTAGAGAAAGAATATAAATGGTTCTTGATAATTTGACTGTGATGAGACAAATTTTCTTTGAACCTATGCCACTAATAAAATGTAGATTACAATATAGTGCTCTTATAGTTCATGCAATATTAAAATTAACATGAAAGCTCCACTGAACACATAGGTACTTTATAGCTTACAATATTGTGAAATGATTTGTAAATTTAGACAAAAGGACAAAGGAATTTGTGCAAAATTTTCACTGAAAATTTTGTGAATATTTTTAAAAGGGTGTTCTAACACTGGATAAAAGAAAATTGGCTACTCCATAAGATTTATTCTTTAAATCAGGACAAAACTTTGATAGAACTGTTACATACAGTTGAAAGATGTAAGGTATTTGGAGAAAGAAACATTACTTCTGGTTCTTCAATAGTTTGTACATAAAGTTTGCAACTCTCCAGCTTTCCTATCCACTGCATTTTTAATGTATATACTTATTCTGGCATGGAGACATGTGAGTGGGTGTGCTCATAATGAACAAACCTCTGTGAAGTTCTACAACACAGTTGCCTATAGATATGTGAGTTTGGATACATTTACTTTTTTTGTATTTTTGTTACCTTATGTAATATGTTTGCACATTCTGCTCTAACTTCAGATGTAAATTACATATGTTGTTCCCAGTCAGCCTTAAAAATAATCATTTTGAATTCTCAGAAGCCAAATTTCTAATTGCCTTTCTCTGTCACTCAATGAGTTTATCTCTAAAATTAAAATCTAAATGGTCCATCTTTTTTCGTCTCTTCTTAGAAATAAGCAATTTTCATCGAAAAGTTAACAAACATTTCTATTTCAATATTCTAGGTATTTTCAAGAAAAAACATGTCCATATTCTTGGAACATGAAAGGGATTAAAAAAGAAGACAACAAAATATAATGTGTGCTGCAGAAGGCAGAATAGTAAATGGAATCCCAATAAGACATAACTAGAGGTGAGATATAGAGCACACTACTCACTAATTAAACTTCCTCCTAGATTAAACTAGACTAAGTGTCTATATCACTTATCAAGTGAAGAACACAAGAAGTACAAACGACAACTGCTAACATTGATGTAAGATAAGCAAAACCCTTATAAATGCTGATGGCAGTGTAAACTTGAAAATCCTCTTCGAATCTAGCCTGGCGTTTTTCTCAAAGCTATATAAACCAACCATACCACTCGTCATTGGGGACCCAAAGGACTTTATGTCCAACTACAGGAATACTTGAAGTATGTTCATTGCTTCTGTATTCACAATTGCTAAGAAAAGGAAATAGTTGATCTTCATCAACAGAGCCACTACTGATAAAAGTTTGGAGTAGCACACACCTGTGTATATAAATGTACAGACTTACGAAGCAATTTTTGAACAATATGATTTTATAAAACAGCAATTCTCAAACTGTGAATGTGACCTCGTTGTTGTTCAAATGGCCCTTCCACAGGAGTCACCTAAGACCATCCTGCATATCATAAACTTACATTATGCTTTATAGCAGCAGCAAAGTTACAGTTATGAAGTAGCAATGAAAATAATGTTATGTCTAAGAGTCATCACAAAATGAGGAACTGGATTCAAGTATTGCAGCAACAGGAAGGGTGAGAAACAAACAACTGTTTAGAAAATACTAATAAATTCTCCCTTAGAGCCTCTGATTTCCATATGAATAAAGGAAAGATCTAACATTGATTTTAGCCCTTCTTCCCTTCATTTCTTCACTTCTTTTTTCTTCTTCCCTTTCATCTGTTCTTTGAGTATTAAATATTTCTCAGTAACTGCATTATAAATTTCTGACAACCTCCAGTGTAGGTGAATGCAGAAGTCCATGGTACACATAATGAACTGCAGAAGATGACATCCATATTCTTTCTAGTCGTGAGACATTTCACACCTCCACCCTGCATAATTTCTTCTCTAACTCAGTTTCTTTTTGCCTAACTTAGGCAACTAGAAATACATCTTTGCCTTCAAGGGAATCCTTATTAACTAGGGAGAAAGAATCTATTCAAAATAATGATGCCAAATAGGAAGGAAACAGGCAAACTACTCACATTAAATGATCAATTATAACCATCAACACCTCACGTCTAAAAGTCTTTTCACATCAGCTTTTGTGGCTGAGCATCAAGCTGAGTCTCTAGAATGAAATGGTTTTAAATGTAACATACAATGCCTTTAGGAGAACCTCCTAAGATGCAAACCAGGGTCATCTGCTGAAGGGCATTATTCTTTTATTCATAAAAAATCACCATGGGAACAATCATTAAGCAAAATAAAATGCCATCAGAGGTTTAGATCTGTGATTTGAGAAGAAATAAAGTCTTATGAATGCTGTGCTGATTAGGGAGATAAAGCAAGAAGTCTTGCAACATGACCTAAATTATAGAAGATAAGACGAGATGCATTCTGCATATGCAAGTAACAAAAATATTGGACACTATCATAGAGGATAATAATTGAAAATAATTTTGTCCTCTAATAGTTAAACATATGCTCAAATTATCTAAGTCCTATTGGAAAAGGAAGATATGATTTAGAATATACAAGGCTTAGTATGGATCAGACTTTTGTAAATTATTTTGTAATATTTTAGCAAGGTTTTACCGTGTAGGAATTTTTTCTGTTTGTGTGTTGCTTTTATTGGTTAATGAATAAAGAAACTGCCTTGGCCTAGTTGATAAGGCAGAACTTAGGTAGGCAGAGAAAACTAAATTCTGGGAGGAAAAAAACAGAATCAGAGAGCAGCCATGGATCTCTTGCCTGAGATGGACACCAGTTAGAATCTTTGGGAAGCCACTGCCACGTGGCGATACACAGATTAATAGAAATGGGTTAAATCAAGATGTGAGAGTTAACCAATAAGAGCCTAGAACTAATAGGCCAAGCAGTGATTTAGTTAATACAATTGCTTTGTGGTTATTTCAGGGCTAAGCTAGCCGGGTGGCCAGGACAAACTAGCAGGCCCCTCCCTACAACAGTTTTATGTTACCTTTTTCTATCTACTGAGCCCAATTTCAAGAGATGAAAAGATTAGGAGGAAGATTACTATATTACCATGGAACAAAAACTGCCAAGAATCTATGTAGAAAAGTTGATTTTGGATGAACAAGGTCTGACCTTGAGTCTTTTAACAAGAGTTGGCTATATCCAGGGACACTGTCAAACCATAAATAATATGACTCCATGTTTGCCTGCATAACCCATTAGCAAATACTGCCGTCCTATATTTGTCTAAGTAGCATTTATTGAGAATCCAGAGTCCCTTGTAATAGAACATAGTGCTCCCTTGTTACATGTTACATTTGTCAGTCATTTGAGTCTTTCCCATAGGGAAATAATATGTCGGTAGGAATAATCATTAAAATTGCTGGGTGAACACTACGATTATGTATGAAAGACAGCTATATGATTTAAATGTTTAAAGAGAACAAATTATGACAACTCAAAGTTTCCATTCTTTAAGGTGGTTATTTCTTCACGGGGGCAATGCGCCACTGACTTTCTATCTTGTTCCATTGCGTTTCATTGGGTATCTTTCACTATATTCACAGTGTGAGGCAGGGAAATAAGAATAATCATTTTAAGTAGACAATTTAGCTAAAAGGTCTGGTAAGTAACTTGTTCTATAAGCTTGTTTTTACTTAATTTTTTCAAATGAAAAACTGAATCAAGAAAGAGAGAGACAGAGAAAGAAAGAAAGAAAGAAAGAAAGAAAGAAAGAAAGAAAGGAAGGAAGGAAGGAAGGAAGGAAGGAAGGAAGGAAGGAAGGAAGGAAGGAAGGAAGGAAGAAAGAAAGAAAGAAAGAAAGAAAGAAAGAAAGAAAGAAAGAAAGAAAGAAAGAAAGAAAGCAGTAGTCTTGGAAAATGTATTTGTCTTCTGTTAAGACAGCCTGTGCTGTGTGTCTGAGCCTCTAGCAGGAAGACTAGAAGCATTTGTACAACAATGTAATCCTTTGAAATACCTGTCCCAGTTGCAGCTGTGAGAAAGCTTGCCCCAACCATAAAATGAATGCTTCAATCAGGCATACATCTGCAGTCTCTTTAGGAAGAATAGAGTCTTTCTGAAAAAGCAAGGCCAGAAGGAACATGACCATTTGGGCCAGCAAATGTTATTTACATTTTGCTGAAGTCATGGAAACAGGGTCAGGAATCCAGGAAGTCATAGGGCAGGAAACATTAACGTTCAGCTCAATCTCAGGTGACTTCCAGAAGGAATCTAAAGAAACAACTGTTTGCTGGCAATGTGCTTTGTGAAAAGGGAGAATTCTCATGTTTTCATAACTTTACACACTGATATAGATAAGTCCTGTGGGTTCATCCACTGTGATGCAAAGTCAAGCTGTTTGGTGTCTTTCATCCCATACGATGCATTTCATTCCATACGACCTATTTGTGGTTTTGAGATAATAATGAATCAGACTCAATGTGCAGCACAACATAAGAATTAATCTGAATCACTATGAACAAAATATTGAAATAGGTATGTCTACTATTTTAAAAAAATATATAATTAATATCCATTATTAGTAGTGAGGCAACACTGGGACTTAAACAAAAATTTAATTTGAAAAACCTAAATTTAGATACCAGGTAAAATTAAAAATTACATTTATTTTCAACTTATGTGAGTACTGGGAATAAATTTTCATTAACATACAAATATTTAGGCATTTGTTTAGAACTTCTGTTCTTCTGAATAAAGAGAGATAGATAAATTCCATTACTGATAAAGTATGAAAAATCTTAATGGGACACAGTTTCTATTAGTATTTTAATCAACTAGAAAAGTGCATTCAAAATTTAGCATTCTTAGGGTTATGTAGAAGTCCTTTAAAAACATAACCTGCCTTTTTTGACCTGAAAAGCATCTTATGATTACACTAAGTACCTAAATGACACAGGGTGGTACTGATCCACAAATCACACATTGACTTGCAAAGGATAGAAAGATTATGTCCTCATCAGACATAATCATAAAATGAATTAAGTTACAGACCAAACCAAAAATATAATTAAAATAGGTATATAAAGCCACAAGCTGCAAAGAAAATTTACCTCTGTGGGCAAAAATTAAGACATATTTTCATTGGTTTATAGCAAATTTTAAGATACCTTTTTTTTAAGCTTACATTAGAATTTACTACTACTAGGATTTCTCTCTTTGAAATAAAAAGTAAAATCACCTCCTTACTTGTTGGTATACAACCAGTCTTCTTGAAATGTTAAATTATTTGAGGTACTGTTACTCTTGGTTTCTGTGTGTTAGTAAATTCTCTGGGCTGCTGTGTGTATTCTTCTCCTTGTCTCCTTTTTGCTACCAGATACAAATCTAGATTTTCCTTTCAAAATTGTAACCAAGTAAAACTTCAATAATGAAGTTGGTGTCCTCTTCACTGTGCCCCCCCCCCCAATCTTAATATACAGTTTCATCATTGGTTCCTTTCCCTAAATATCTTATGTGAGTTTTCTCTTTGTGGAAACTTGAAGCTTTGATTATGGCATAAGTAGAAGAAGTAAGGAAGAGAATGTTATTGTATTAAATTAAAAGCCTAAACACTGATTATTATAATAGAACTGATAGTGGAGATGTAACCCTGAACCCCTAGAGTCGCCTGAGTTTTAAACAAGATGCCAAAAAACACACATTGGATAATAAGTAACATCTTCAACAACGGTGATAGGCAAACTGAACAGCTCCATGAAGAAGAATTAAATTAGATACTTATCTCACAAGGCTCAAAACTCAACTCTAGAGTGTCAAGGAATTCGACATAAGATTGGATCCTCTAAATCTGATAGAGGGGAACAGCACGCCTTGTATAATACTCCTTTATACTGTGTGAATTTATGTAGTGTTATTCACTGTGATAGGTTTAATAACGAATCTTTCTGGCCAATATCTAGACGGGATCAGGTTAGGCGGGAGACTAAAGACACTGGGAAGAGTCAGAACAGAGTGTGGAGAGTTGCCAGCAAGACAAGGAGAGGAAATGGGAGGTGCAAAATGAAAGAGACATAATGCCATGTGAAAGAAAGTAGATTGATATAAAGGGATTAATTTAAGTTACCTAGTAACAAGCTTGACCTATTGCCTGAGCATTTATAATTAATATTAAATTCCCATGTGGTTGTTTGGAATCTTGTTGGCAGGAAAGAAAACTCTGCCTACATGCCTAGTAATGTAAACCTAGCTGTGTCTTGAGAGGTCATGAAACCTGGAGGAGAATTCACTACTGACACATAGCTAACCCAGTATAATACCTAACTCTGTTTTACATACCTTTATACTTACAGTCTCTGCAGCTATCATTCCTTATGTTTTTTTTCTTTTACCAAACAGAGACTATGACAGAAAAGCACGACAGACCAAAGCGCATGCACAGAGAACTGTTCACCGTGAGGTGCTCAGCTTCTCGTGGGAAGATTGTAGAAAACTCCAAGGAAAGATTGTAAAAACCTCAAGATCAATACATATTGTCTAAGATATTGTGTTCTATACATAATAGATGTACCCATGAGATCTCAAAAATATGACCAATTAAAAAAGCGTACAACAACAACAATCGATATGGCAATGTAAAAGAGGAAATTGAACAATGCCCTTCCCCTGGATGAAGAGTTTCAGGCAGTGGAGTGAGGATGGGAGAACAGGGTAGAAGGAATTTGGTCACTGAATATCACTGAAAACGCCAAATGCTATATGGAAAGCTACTACTCTGTAAGTTTGTGTGTGTGTGTGTGTGTGTGTATTGCTTAAATAAAGTTTCCCTATAATGAGAGACAGTCCCTTCCACAAACACCATAGGTTATCAAATAGATAGGCTAGCTCTAGGTATTCGTTTCTTTCCAAGCTGCTCATCAGTGAGATACCAGGGACACTGCTCCCAAACATCACGGAATACTGCCATTGCTCTTGTTTGCTTTCCAGGACTTGGTGGTAAAACCCATTGGGGAAGGACATTATATGCTTCAGTCATAGTAAATGGACAAATTAGGCTGGCAACAGCCAAGAAGCTTTATCCCTTTGGCATATCTTTCATAGTGCTTGCATGCTACTGAAGAGAAAGGTTCTCAATATTATTATTCAGCTGGGAACTTTACAAGCTAAAAGAGAGACTGGTATAATAAGATTATGTCCACTGGTGCAATACTGGCACAGATATCATATGAGTAAACAACAGCTTTTTTTTTAAAATTTATTTATTATGTATTCAGTGTTCTGCCCGCATGTATACCTGAAGGCCAGAAGAGGGCACCAAATCTCATTACAGATGATTATGAGCACATGTGGTTGCTGGGAATTGAACTCAGGACCTTTAGGAAGATCAGGTAAAGCTCTTAACCACTGAGCCATCTCTCCAGCCCAAACAACAGCTTTATGATGAGATTTAATGTCTACTCCACAAGATGGATCCCTCTCATGTTACTATTAACTAGGCATAAAATAACTCTATGGCTGACTTGATCATAGACCCTATAGCAATTAATTAATTTCAATATTAGTATTTTATGACTTAAGTCTGCCTTATTTTGCTTTTGTTTGTCCTTTTCATTTATGTATCTGCTCTTGCCTTTTTCTGACTCTCTACAAATAATTTCAATAACCTTAAAAGCATATTTTGTTTCTCTAATATATGCGGTAATTTCTTGGTATACTTTTTTTTTGTGAATCCATAAGGCATTAATATATATAAGCATCACTTTGTCAGGTCCATGTCAGTTAACTTTTTACCTCTTTAGTGTCACATATCCACAGCTGTGTTTATTTTCTTCAATTTCCATTGTATGATCTGTTTCTTGCATATATATTAAGCACCACTTCTAACCTTTTTATAATTATTGTCTCACACATCAAATCTGATCTGAGGAACTCAGTGGGAGGGGGATTTTGGTGCATTTAGAATTTTCTGTTACTTGCTCTTCCATTTCCTGTGTTGTTTGTCCATCACTTTTGTCTTCTAGACATCTGGACAGCAGAATTGTGAATAAAATTTTGTCCTTCAGGTGACTTGTGTTTTTCTCTCCTTAAGCCTGTATTATTTATATTTCATATTTATAATTGTCTATAATTTGTAGTCTATAAGTTTTGTAAGTTATAAATTATAATATTTAGAAATAGTTTATCTATAATTTATTATTTATAATGAGTTTCTGTTTTAAAAATTATATTCTCTTATTCATTAGTGTGTGCGGGGGTACACTAGTCAAACTTTTTTCACGCAAGTGTCTTTCTTTAATGGTGACCAACTGAGCATCCACTATTGATAATTTTTTTCTTGCTCATACTTTCTGTTCAATTATCTAATTATTCTATCGACAAATGTGTTACATCTTTATTGTCCTCAAATCTCATATGCTGTGCTTTTCTTTCATTTATTGTTTTCTACTTTTAAAATTTCATTTAATTTATATCCAATCTTTACTTTTGATGAAGTTTTCACTTCTCTGAAGAGATGTGTTTATTCATTTGTTTATTCATTTGCTGCTGTCCTGTACATCAGTACAAACCCTATACCTCTGAACTATATCCCGAGTCTTTCATTTCCTCAGGTGTATTTTTAATTACTCATTGATACGTCCACACAAGCATGTGCCAAAGACATCCAGAGGTGCTCAGGATGATCCTGGGGAGGTACTGCATTATCAGACTCCACGCATTTGCCCATGGCTTCTTTGTTAGCATTTCCTCATTACTGACATATTCGTTCTTCAGAGAGCAGAGGGTGATGGGAGGCCTTATTGTCTCTGGCCAATGTTCAAAATCTCTGACTTATTATATAGTTTCTTTTAACCCCACTCCAGTGAACAGGATTGGAGTGCCCAGGTGCTGCTGGGTTTGACAGAAACCCAGATGTCTCTCTTGGTCTCCATTTGTATTATGTGAGGTTGGTGCTCATTACAATAAATTGATCTCCTCTGATACTCCCATTTTGATGGGAGTACACCTCATTCTCTTCTATTCATAACTCAGGTTTCTTTTATAATGGATTAGATTGGAACTGTAGCTCACTCTTATGTATTAGCTGTAGCAGAGCTATTATTATTTCTTTTTTATATTGGGATGTGGGGGATTCATCTGTTACACTTTGACATTACTGGCCTTGTGATATAGGAGATAAATAGGAAATTCAAATAATTCAATATTATTTCTGAGAAAACAGAGTTTTAAAGTAAATCAGTGATTAAACAAATGATTAACCAGAGTAAATGTATTTGTCTTTTTTATTTTATTATGTTCACGTTTAAAAATTTTTATTAATTATATATCTTAATGTATATAATTAGTGTATAATCTTTTGTATATTTTATGAATTAGAAATAAGTTTGCATATTATTATATTTTTGTATTTAATCTTTGGGATTAGATAAAATGGATGTCTTTTGTGTATAAATATATTTACATTAAAATTTATTTTATAAGTGTATAAAGAAATGTGTCTTATTTACCTGTTCTCTTACTGTGATAAAATGCTCTCAAAATGCAATGCAAGGAAAGATCACAGTTCACATTCGCCTATGTAGTCAGCACTAAGGAGATAGAAGTTGCTGGTCACATTGCATCTACAGTCTGGAAGAAGGGGCAATTTTCTCGCTTTTTTGTACAATGCAGGACCCAAGGGAACAATGCTGTCCAACTTTTAAACCTGTTTTACACCTCAATTAACCTACCTAATTAAATACCCATCCACTGGTACACCAGGTGTTTCTAGACCTTGTCAACCGGACAATCAACATTATCCATCATTAGATATATAGTTGTAACTCTGAGCACAATTAAAATATGACCTAGAACTCTATTTTTTATTCATATGATTAGATGCTTATATTTATCTCATGGTGCATTTACTAATGAAGTATTTCAGCAAGTAAAATAATCAAAGTCTTTGTTTAGAACAGTGGTCCTCAGTTGAAGAAATGGTTTTGTTGCAAAGCTTAGACAAGGCAGTTTTTATTGTCAAAACTGGTTGAGTGTTATCTCACATGGCATTTATAGCAGATGAAAATTCACTTCAATGTTTTTAAGAGTTATTTACCTTAATTTTACATGTGAATGTTTTGCCTGCTTGTATGTCTGTGAATCACATGTGTCCGGGGTCCTTCAGGGGCCAGTAGATGGCATTCAATACCCTAGAATTGCAGTCATTCTGTGAGTCTTATTGTGGATATGGGACTCACACAGGCTAGTGCTCTTAACCACTGAGCCATCTCTTTAATCCATTTTATTTTGTTCCTTGTTTTCTTGTTTGTTGTTTGTTTTAAACAACTAATGGTTGTGTTAACCTCAATATGTTATAGAGTCCATAACATAGCAGTAAGGAGATTATGTATGAGAGCACAAAGGGTAAGTGAAATTAACTAGAACACAGTTTTAATATTCTTAATGCATAAAATAGTTTTAAAAACATGTTTGAAGTCGGGTGGTGGTGGTGCACGCCTTTAATCCCAGCACCCGGGAGTCAGAGGCAGGTGGATCTCTGTGAGTTCAAGGCCAGCCTGGTCTACAAGAGCTAGTTCCAGGACAGGAACCAAAAAGCTATGGAGAAACCCTGTCTCGAAATCCAAAAAAAAAAAAAAAAAAAAAAAAAAAAAAAACCACGTTTGACTGTGATAAGAGCAAGAGCATTTCTCTAATCCCTACTGCTATGGCAAAAGCAATCAATACAAATAATTCACTTCCTAAGGGAGCATATGCCAAGGGTGAAAATAAATAGAAAAGTGGAAGGTACAAAGCAAAATATTAACATTTAGAAAAAATATGGTTTTTGCTGCATTATGAAAATATATAACTTATTACAAGTTGGTTATTCTAACAGCATTTTCAGCTAAGAAGGAAGTGTTCAAACATAGGATCCTACAACGAAACATTCGTATCCAAATCATAATAGTTACTGTTCTTTTTGTTTCTGACAAAAGATATAATATCACAGGGTTAGCCTTATCATCACTTTATAGGTGAGGATGGTTTTGAATGTTGACTCTCCTGCTTTTACTAAGTGCTGAGATTACAAATAAGTAACACAGCAGACCACTAATACTAAATTAATCTAAAGTATAAAGTGCCAAAGGTTAGCATGGCCAGAGATGCATGGATCAAATTGGGAAAGGATATGGCAGTGAATTTCATAGTAATAGAAATATCATAATTTTACTATATTTACAACATAATGTTTGTAAAATTCACAGAACCCTTAATACTTTCAAAAAGGATACACTTTAATGTATTTGAATATACCTCAGTGGAGTTGACTTTTCTCTTTTTAGTTATAGGGTTAAACTTGTGATCTTGAGATAACTTTCAACTTCATCCTCTTAGCCCTTGTAAACAGAGGTAAAATTTGAGAAAGTACTTAGAGAATTTTTAAAGTGCTAAATAAAAATTTAAAGATAATTATTAGCAATCATGTTAGTGTTCATTTCAGTGGCATTCTCAATGAATGTATTTATTAAAGCAATAAATCCTACGCTTTTCTAAGTTTTGAGACATATTAGAAAGAAGGAAAGATGCATTTGTATTTGTCTTAGTGTGCGAGACTTTGTATATCTTCTTGCCTGCTTGTTTGTTGTGGTAGACACTGGGAATCTGGGCATTGATAAGATCTACAACATGGCTGCCTTTATGTAAATAGGAATGATTCAAAACCATCTTTTGCAATTGCTCTTAACATTCAGATCATTTTCCCAATTAGAGAAGAAAGTGTTTGACAAACTGTTTGGGTTTCATCAAATTTGCAATGTTTGAAGAACAGATCAAGATGTTTGATGAAAATAAGCAGCAGCTGTATTCGCCCTTCCCCGTCGCACACAGAGTTATTTGGGAGTAGTTCATAAATCCTTATTGCTCACCGACTCAGTGAACAGATGGCTCTTGGAGGCCATGTTGATGGCCAAGAAATCATCTCATTATTACCATGAAAAGCATCTTCCTCTCATCATCTAGATGAATGGTACTGTGGTATTTCTAGCCCCAAAAGGTGCTAATTAAAATTTAAAGACTGTTATTTCTTTTTTCAGAGGGAATCTTGATGAGAATCAGGGCATCACCCAGACTTTAAGATTCCCAATCCTTCCTGTTAGGATACTTGATTTTAATCTCCAATTTTAAATTCTTAATCTGCAACTAGACATGTTGGCCCCCATCTGTCATGCGACCTTCCAAACATCCATCTTCAACTATATCACAGATGCTAGAGGAAGAGTGGGGGAGGAATCAGTTCTTATTGAGTGCAAGATAATTTATATGCATTATTGCATCCTTTTTACATAAAGTTGGAAACTCTTTGGCAACAGTAAGTATATACAAGCTTTCAGATAAGTTCCAAACTAATTTAAAACTACTTTGAATATTTGTTTTGCTATAAAAATAACTAAGGCAATCTGGCTTAATAGAATGAAATGGACTTTGAAATCTAATTAACCTGGATTCACTTCTTCATTCTCTTCTTTCTAATCATTTGACTATGGAAAATATTTTACCTATAAGAATATATATATTTAATGGGGAAAATAGTATTTTTGGTTATAGTATCCAAATGTAATGAACAGAGATGTATGTGAGCTCATAAATGAACCTGGCATGCAATTGGCATTTATGAATACAAAGAACCTTTGTTTTGCATTAGAATTTGACGCCAATCAAATTAACTGAAAAGTAGCATGGTATGGTATTAAAAGGCTGATCTGAAATTCTGGCTAAGTTGATCATTTATGCAACCTAATGGAGCCCTAAGACATGGCAAAGAGTATGATTTAAAAGTCTTGTTTTCTGGAAACAGTGGGTGGCAGTGCTCAAAAGGTAAATTGAAGTAATATTTGAAATAGTTCTGTGGATAACATTGAGGTTCAAAGGTATATGTAATAAAGCCTGCATTTTTATTCAGTGTAAGGCCATATAGTATCTGTATCAGAAATGTTATTTAGTAACAATCAGTACTTCAAGAATTTCTATCTTGAACAAACTATACCATGGATATAGAGATGTTATAAAATAGACATAATATAGATATTCATTTAATCCCAAACTATCACACTTGAATCTTCTAGTTCATGCAAACTTAAACTAAAGTTTGTCTAGTGTGATGAACCTGCCTGCATCAGTGCCATCCCACAAAAATGAGAAAGTAAGATGGAAGTCCATCATTCTTAATAAAAACTTCCCGTGTTTCAAGCTCTGCTGTCATTGTTCTAATTTCTCCCATGGAGCTACAGATGGGATAAGTTGGACAGGGTTCAGATTAGTGAATCAGCTATTAATGAATAGACGTACAAGATTCTAGCTGTGGTTAGGTCAACATCAAATAACCTCAGACTAATGGGAATCTTTACTGATGCCACGATTATAACATATTTGAAAATTCTCAGAATGAATAATTGGATATCTCTTCTATTTTACATTATTCTTTAGATTCCTAATAACACCTATCCTGTCTAAAATAATGCACAAGTCGTATTACATTTATATAGTACATTAAGGTTCAAGTATTTTCTCGAACATAAATCCAGATATGCTGTGATTTAAATATTGTATACTTATATGTAAAATGTTTGGTTCGTCTCTGTTTACAATCCCTTCTTTTTTTCTCTTTTTTCTATCTTTCTATCTATCTATCTGTCTGTCTGTCTGTCTGTCTGTCTGTCTGCCTGCCTGCCTGCCTGCCTGTCTGTCTGTCTATCTATCATATGTAACAAACTTCTTTAAATATCCCTAACACTGGAATGACCTTCAGAGAAGAACAGAAAAATAAAATTCTAACCTACTGGGTCATTGTATATTTAGATGACTTGGATCCCTGTCCTGAAGTATTATGATATAGGTAAATGAAAGCATCTTGATATTTACTTGACACCACTTGCATTTAGAATTTTATTTGAAAACATTGATACTTTAATTTCACTATATTTAAGACAATATCAATATATGTTTTAGTATAATCATAGTTTAAATTCGTATCACTTACAAATATTCTTAGATACAGAAATATTTTATTTTGTTCTTTCATGTTCTGCAATGAGTCAGGACAACAGCCACATTTTGAAAGCAGATTTATTTCTTCAAGTCACCTGTATGCCTTATCAATGGAGGTATTTAGCTCCATAGACTTTCAATTCAATTTAGATATGTTCACTTCTACTGTACTCTGCTTATAAAAAAGGTACACTGGTTTTTGTTTGTTTTTGCTTGTTTGCTTGCTTCTTTTGAGGGGAATAATAAAGTACAAAGGACACAGTCTTTTCCCTAAAGAAGTTGTGACTTCTTGGTACACGTAAATATAAACACAACCAAAAAGATTACTTAAGAAGTTATTATTGTTGCATAACTATATCAAAACTATGCAAATGAAAAGGTGTCAGTACACATGTTCTTATGTTTTTCTCATGACATGAAAACTATCACAAACACATAAACACATAGAAAAATTTTATATGCACAGGAATAATAATTTGAAATCCAACCAGTAATACCTTCTTAAATTATATTTTCTCATAAACTTTTCTTTTATTTAGGTCATGAATTACAGCTTCTCTGCTGGGTTAAGTCATTTAATTAAATTAAATGTTTAAGAGTACTCCCTGCTCTTGCAGCGAATCCAAGTTCAGTACCCAGTCTTGATGTCAGGTGTGACTTAATTGTCAGTCCAGTAGCATCAGGAAACCTGGCTTCTTTTTCTGACCTGTGTAGGCACCTGTGCTCACCTGCACATATCCCTTCCCTATAAATCAAAATAACAACTCTTTGACACAAAGAAGGACAATGGGTAGGTTCATCTGTTTGATATTGTTTTGGATCTTTTAAAAAATAGGAATAGGTTCAGAAAGAACTACACTGTCAAGAGTGTCAGAGGACCACATGAGTACACATTTTCAAGGTTCCAATTTTTGTTTTTAGGTTCACTTTATGGGATTCAAGATAAGTAGCAGGTTTATTACTTAAAGTGTACAGTATAGGTGGTTATTATCTTTTTTTCTTTTTTTTTCTTTTTCCTTGCTGATTTTTTTTATTAATTAATTAATTTAATTATTAAAGATTTCTGCCTCTTCCCCGCCACCACCTCCCGTTCCCTCCCCCTCCCCCAATCAAGTCTTCCTTCCTCCTCAGCCCAAAGAGCAAGCAGGTTTCTCTGCCCTGTGGGAGGTCCAAGGACCACCCACCTCCATCCAGGTCTATTAAGGTGAGCATCCAAACTACCTGGGCTCCCACAAAGCCATTACATGCAATAGGATCAAGAACCCATTGCCATTGTTCTTCAGTTCTCAGTAGTCCTCATTGTCCATTATGTTCAGCGAGACCGGTTTTGTCCCATGCTATCCTGAGTGAGGTAAGCCAGACCCAAAAAGAGGAACATGGGATGTACTCACTCATATTTGGTTTCTAGCCATAAATAAACGACATTGAGACTATAATTCGTGACTCTAGAGAAGCTAAATAAGAAGGTGAACCCAAAGAAAAACATATAAGCATCCCCCTGAATATTAACCTTCATCAGGCGATGAAAGAAGACAGAGACAGAGACCAACATTGGAGCACTGGACTGAAGTCTCACGATCCAAAGGAGGAGCAGAAGGAGAGTGAGCACGAGCAAGGAACTCAGGACGGCGAGGGGTGCACCCACACACTGAGGCAATGGGGATGATCTATCGGGAACTCACCAAGGCCAGCTGGCCGGGGACTGAAAAAGCATGGGACAAAACCGGTCTCGCTGAACATGGTGGTTATTATCTTAATTGACAGAGTAAGTTATGACTACTTTTCTACAGGATGTGCCTCTTCCCATAATGCATTTATTCTAATCATATGCATGACCATATAAGATGGTAAATAGGAGATTCTCCCTAAAAGCTCAATTTCAAGCACAGTTTGCCTTGTTGTAAATTTACACAAATGCAGTCTAGGCTGCACAAGTTTATTGTCTCTAGTTCAGGAATTTGTGTTTCAGGTTGTACTTGAGTAGAAATGGACATTATCAAGGGCTTTCAAAGAAGACTGCCATATTTCCATTCTTTAAAGCAAGTACACCTGAAGTTTGATGGAGGTGGGGTCTTGGACTGCTAACTAGAAGGCAAATGTAATTTTCAGAGAAAAATTTGTGTATAGACCAAGTCAAGAGGGGTCCCGGGTTGCTCAGCTATTCCCTCCCTATACATGTTTGCCTCTCTCTTTATCTCAGTCCCAGTTTCTGCTATGCTAAAACATCAAGACAAAGAATGCCTTCAAATTAACTTATTTAATGTACAACCTTGGGTTGTAGTTCGTCATTGTGGACAACCAGTAGTAGTCAGGGTTTGAAGTAGGTAGCATCCACAGTCAAAAGCAGAAAATGCCTAGTATAGTTTTCTCTATTATTGTACAATTTATGGCCCCAGAGCAGGAAAGTGTTACTCACATTCAGGTTGTGAATTCCCATAACAAGCAAAGGAATCCACACAATCTAGACAGACCCTTTGTGTGTCCCTCTTGCCAGCTGATTCTAAGTCATGTCAAGTTGACAGTTAAATTGGATTGTCACCCTGAGAGTATAGGCGTGTACACAGTGGGATGGCTAAAAACCTTTGAAATACAGGTGAGGAGCACTTCTAAATGTATTCCCTTCAATTTTGATAATGCTGGAACCTCTTTTCTTTTTCAGATTTTGTTTTCTTTTTCTTTCTTTCGTTTTCAATTTTGAGATTCGAATTTCCATGGAGAAGAGAAACCTAACCTTCACCATTGCAATCATTAGTCAGAATAAATATTCTGACTCTTTTCCTCCCCTAAAAAGTTGGCTCTTAGCTCCAGCCTCTGTGTTGTTAATCATATTTTGTGCTAATGGAAAAACATATTCATTATCTATTTTTATGTAACAAATTCCAAAAATGTAGTAGCTACAAAAATATTCCTTTTATTTTTCATTTTCTGGTACAGTAAATCTAGTGCAGGATTTTGGGTTCGCTATTTACTGTTCTCAGAAGTTTATTGACTATCTTGACTTGGATTAGGATCAAAACATTGGGGACTATCCAATTTTATGGACATAGATGTGATTTCTGGAAAGAGTTGTTCTTCATAGTCTGTTAGGATGAACACTTGCAAAATGTTGTCCAAAATGTCTAACCTGGGTTCTTTGGTAGATCAGTTTTCAATATGGCAGTATGATTCTACAGAGCAAGCAAGTGTCAAGAACCTGCAGAAGATGTTAGCCAAGATATTAATATAGACCTTTAATATCTAGCCTTGGAAATGGAAACTTTGCTTCTGATATGCTATGCTTTTTACATGTGGACAACAGGCTTGAGTTATATGAAACAGTAAGGGATTACATAGAAAAAGTTGAAAAGCAGGTTTAGAAATCAGGTAAGGAAAAATGTTTCTTATATACTTCCAGAATCATATCTGTCAAACATTTTCTTAAAATAAATTAAAACTAATTACAGGCTTAGAAATTGTGGAAATCCGTAATGATGGCAGAAATGAACATGTTTTATTGTATTTACAGTCTCCTAAAAGACTAGTGGGAAACATCCCTATCATTTTATCAAAGTTCTAAGAGATTAATATTATGCAAATAATAATTCATGGACTGTGATACAGCAGAGTTTCTTGTTCTTCTAGATCACATAGAAACATGATGTGGTGTCAAGAATTGATGAGAAACAAAACGTGAATTAAAGAATACTCAATTTTTACGCATTAAAAAACAACATGCATGTTCTCAGACCAAGAAATTTTTCCATCACTTAGTATTAATACAGGTAGAATTAGGATTCGAAGAAGGGTCTTTGTAAGTTATAGCAGCTTTCTCCTTTGGCTATTGTACAACAGTTTACTATATTTAAAAGACCAAAGTAGATAGTGAAGTCCTAGATTATTCATTTTTACAGGTGAAGAATGATGAAAAGACAGGCATAGAAGAGACATAAAATTCTATGAATAAGCAGACAATTTTATTGGCTAATATTGTTATTCTGATATTTTGATGGAAATTACTCCAGTCAGAATGCATTCACATTATTTATTCTAGAAATGCATTAAAATAAAATGAAAAATTGTGGACCCTTAAGCAGGAAAAATGAACTAATTTGTTTATAAACAAGGAGTGATAGTGAAAAATTTCAATGTTACCGTCACACTTTGACCAGAAGAATTCTTCATGAAAGATAAAGTTGCACAAACATACACACACACACATAAACACACACACACATTAACTTACAAACACAGGCACAGGCACAAATGTACACACATATGCATAAGTTTAAGCACACAATAAAACAGTCAAATTAATAA
Source organism: Chionomys nivalis (assembly GCF_950005125.1). Classification (NCBI taxonomy): domain Eukaryota; kingdom Metazoa; phylum Chordata; class Mammalia; order Rodentia; family Cricetidae; genus Chionomys; species Chionomys nivalis. The sequence goes on from NC_080106.1 coordinate 27,317,210, forward strand.
TACTAAGTCATATTTTTCATGATAAATGATCACAACCCAAATGAATGACAGTCATTCCATGAAAATGACAGTTGAAAATTCATTTCTTATATCTGTGAACAAGTATTTGTATCAGGTGAAGGTAAGAAGAACAAAGATTTGTGAAAATTGTTAAGGGAAGTGTACGAATGAGGACGTGTGACTCACTTTATGAAGCAAGTTCACTTTACGGAGTGATGGTCATATTAAACTTTAAAGCAGGTTCAAACCTCCTTATCATCACTGAGTGAGGGATTTGGAGTGACAATTCAATATATGGTGTTATACTTTATTTATAATTCACAAGTGGCTTTGAAATTTTGACTTCACCCTTTCCTCTGGTTGCTGTCAGTTTCTATTACAGCTGACGCCTAAAGGACAGATTGAGTACAAGAGTAACAAAGTAATTGCCACAGTGAGCTTTGATGATGTAACCAACTCATCAGATGACTGCAACAAGTCCTTTTATGATCACTTCTGAAGGTCAAATCAGTGTAGCTTTGTTCTTTTGTATTAATGTGTTCGTTTCACTACAAGTTACTAGCTTCTAATTTATGTTTTCTCCTTTGCTTTTTTCTGTCTTTCTTTTCCCGTATAGTTCTAAATCTTATACTTTCCATCTCCAGAAAACTTTCACACACATCAGTTTGGGTCTTAGAAGCTGAGGACTGGAGTTTACCCCTGTAAAGATCCTGAAGGCACATTTAGGAGAAATAACCCATGTGATATATAAATATGCATGTGTATCTATAAAGATGTGTTTACTTATGTATATAAACTGTGTATATATATATATATGATAAACATAATTGAGATTAAGAATAATCAAAAGAGAATGGTAAGTAAATGAAACAGTATGATTAATGCAACAATTAATCCCAAACCAATTCCAATCAAGAAAATAAGCAAAGAGCAACTTTTTTGCGTATCTTTTATCTTCTATTGTTTCCACAAATGCATTCTGCTTTGTTAAAATGTACACGCTAAAATGTTACCTTGACTCTTGGTAGCAAAGATTGAAAGCTGTGGTCAAAATCTTCTCCTCATGAAATGGACATTCTAGTTATTGACAACCGTTAGACAAATAAACTTAGATAAAGGAATAAATTTATAATAGTTGCACTAAAAAGGAGTTTAGAGAAATATGAAGACATGCACGTAATTCTGTAGATTTATGAATCTTATATTACTTAGAGGGTATTAGCTACTTTTTTCAACACTATAGAAAAATAATCTGACAAAAACAAGTTAAGAAATAAAGACTTTGAGTCATGGTCTAAAGGAATACAGTCCATGGTGGGGAAGGCATGGGCAGTAGCGTGAGATACATGTTCTCTTTGCATCTGCAGCTAGGAGAAAAGAGGAATGGATGCTGGTTCTTCTCTGCCATTCTCCTTTTATCTTGTAACCCATCACTGACAATGTTACAATGTTACCCACGCAGTAGGTGTTTTTTTTTTTTTTCTGTCTCAGTGAAACAGCTCTGAAAAGGAGACCAGAGGTCTGTCTCCTATATGATGGCGAGTTCAGTCATATAAACAATTTCATCACAAAGCATCCTGTAATATGATTTTATTTTGAGAAACATAACAATAAAGAGTGTAAATCAGAGGAGCACAGACTTTCAGCCAGATAAATATGGATTTGAACACATAACTGATACTTTCATACTGTTTTAACTTTTCTTTAGTATTTAATTGTATTTATTCTTCTTCTGTAAGAGAAAACTTCCTATATTAGAATTTTGGTAAAAAAAAAATAATATGATATGATGAGTTAGAGATTTGCCACAGTTGTTGTCCAATGTATTCTTAATAAGAGGCATGGAGGAGGAAGTAATCCTCTGGTGTGTTTTTTTCAGAAAAGCTGATAACATTAGACTCAGGAGTAGAGCTCAGGACCTTGTGGAATACCCACAGCAAGGAAGAAAATGGAGTTCAGGAGATAAGTAGGAAAAAAGATTAGAGTTATTTAAGAGGTTAAAGCTCATGAGAAATTCAAAGAAGTTACTCCAACCGTTATCACCTTTTTATTTCACAGTTTAAAACAGGGAAGTGCCAAGGAAGGTAACGTTAAGACCGAAGCAGTGGAATTAAGTACTCTACTAAGGAATGACACATCTGGCTTTTATCATCTTCCTCACATACTCTCCTTTCCTTGCTTCTGACATGGAAAAATTTCATCAATTATTATATCTCATTGATAATATCTCTCATCATCTCCTCATGGATGATCATCACACACAGACTTTACCTTTCAGTTTCAAAGAAAAAAATGTACTTGTTATATTCACCATCTTCATTCATAGATAGACCAAAACCACTTAGGGGCTCAGTAAATGCAGCAGTTGATTAAATGTCTGCTATTCAGGAGAACATGAGTGCAGATCCCTAGAACCCACAAAACAATGGTGGCATACATCTACAACTTACTGGGCAGGAATCCTAGCTGAAATAATGGGTCCCATGTTCAGTGTGTGACTATGTCTCAGCAAAATAAAGTGGATCACAAACAAGATGACACTTAATATTGACCTCTGGCCTCCACATGCATATATTCAATAATGCACTCCTGTACACACACACACACACACACACACATACACACACACATACACACACACACACACATACACACACAGCACTTGGAAAAATTCATCTAAAGAGTCTAACAAAGGACATGTAGCAAAGGTAAAAAAGAGCTGGTTTTTAGCATGCAAATGCTTAGTGAGAATGCTATCGTGATGCTGTCCCTGGCTTTCATTTTGAGTTTTACTCAAAGAATTCATCCCGTATATATAACACATCTCCCCAAAACACGTTTAGTTCGAGTCTTCAGTGGTGGTGAGTGTGATACTTCTCAGCTGTTCTTACAGAAGAGAGTCATGGGGTCTGGGTTCACAGCCTTTGTCTTGGTTTCCTCAAAAACCAATTGATTTTAAGACTTTTGTTACTAGACAAACTTTAGGAATTCTTTCCAAAATACTTAATGTGACCTGGCTGTGAACCTGATAAAAGACTGCACAGGAAAAAAAAATATATAATTCTTTACTTTTTCTTGTGTGTGCTTCTCTATTTGTTTAGATTGCAAGAACTAATTTAAGACCATGGGGTGGGTAATACATGATAAATTAAAGTCAATGGTAAAGAAAAGAATTTCAACAAGAATGTAGTATAATAAAAATAAAACCAATTATGTAACCATAAGACTGGGTATAAATATGTCAATTTAAATAGGAGCCAGTATAACTAATGTGTAATTTCAAAGGCCTAAATATAAATAAAACAAAATCGATATTGAAGAAATCAACATATATTACAAAAATAATTAAATTTTATTGCTAACCCTGATAGCTACTATATATTTATGTGGAATTTTATTGGGCCATGTTTAATAAAATATCAGTGATTTCTTGACTTTTGCAAAGCATTTCATCATGTTAGTATTCTATTCCTTTCATATAACTTGAAATAATTATCAAATATTTCTGAACTGCATTTATTTGAATAAATCCATCAGCCTCGAGGAAGTAGAAGTCATGCCACTTCCCCTCCCACCTTTAAATTATTAATAATATTAAACTTATTTAATTCGTTGCAGAAACACATTGGACTTAAAAGGTGGTGTACACGAGCACCTATACTTTTAATGATAGTTTTCTCGTATTCTTGTAGGACACCAGGGGTACAGTCTTCATTTTCTTTTCCTTAACTACTAATTATGTATTAGAGCAGAACATTTCTTCCAGTCATCAGAATTACTTCAATCATCCAGTTTAGTTTTTTGTGTTCAGAAAATGCTTTCTAAATTGTACTTTTCATCCAGTTACCAAGTTTACTTTTGACTATGTCAGTGTATTTTAGACATAAAATAACAAAATAAAACAAAAACCCAATTTTTAGAGATTGGAAGCTACTGTCCTTACAACTGAATAGAGAATTGAAAGCATGAGTGTTGCTCTGTGATGCAATGCTTGTATAGCCTGTCTACTCTGTGTAGAGATGGAACATTCAGTGATGTGTTAAAATTTTCAGTGTGTTCTTTAATGAATGTGAAACATAATCAGTACCCTTGTTTTCTTCAATACACATTTAAAATATCCTATTTTCATTGCAAAGACTAAGAGCCACAATTATTGTATCTGTTTTATATTAGTTTCTATGATTGTTTAATCACTAAAATGTCTACAGTTCTAATAATTATGTTGTATCCATTTCTCCTTACTTCTAAACTCCCTCATGACACAATTTTGTGTACAATTATAACTCATCTTTTCCTGCAAGAGGAAGGATACTTCAAGTTATAAATTTATCTTTCAATTTGCTTTTTACGAACTTTTGTTCATGTTACTAATTACAGAATATGCTTTTTCAGAGACTTAATGAAGCTTTGCGTAGCTTCATTTGTCATAGGAAGTATTTTGTTGGTAGTAAAGATGGGCAAAATGTACATTAAAGATGAGATACATATGTACACTATCTCTGAGGAAACATAGGAACAAGCAATCTAAATGGTACTGACCCTGCCATACTGCTCTGAATGTCCAGTTCCTTCCAAAATGCAAACACAAACAAGCTAGCTCTTCTTACGGGAAGACTGGAAGTCGAGACTTTGGTAAGTAAAGAGATATGGCAGTGGGGTCCTTGCATACGGGCTTGGTACTCAGGTAAAAGAGACATTTGCTGTCCTTTGCTTTTTGGCATTACTTGAGGGAAATTCAGTAGTGTTATACATATATGAGAAAGGGTCTCCAGCAGATACCAGATCAATCAGCACTTAGACCTAGAACTGATATCCACAGATAAATAAAAGGTATTTATAAGCTATTCACTTTATGGCATTTTGCTGCAGAAGAAAGAAAGAAAGAAAGAAAGAAAGAAAGAAAGAAAGAAAGAAAGAAAGAAAGAAAGAAAGAAAGAAAGAAAGAAAGAAATAAGAAAAAAGAAAAAAAAAAGGCTTCCAATATAAAATAGATGATTTGAATAATGTTACACCTATTAAGGACATTGGATATAAAATTAAATCTCCCAAAATAGAAGTCTCCATGCCCAGATGGTTTCACTGGAGAATTCTAACAAGTGTTAAAGACAAATTATCACCAACTTTACACACGATCTTCCTGGAAGCTGAAAGATACAATTGCTAATTTAATTTATAAAACTAGATGCTACTCTGAGTGCAGATCTAGGTAAAGTTAAAACCAGATTAGAGAAGGCAACTTCCGAGTGTCATAGAAAGTAAGAATTTGGGTGGTGGGGGCGGGGACAGGGTGTCGTGATTCCCAGGCTAGGTTCATGCTATGTACTAGACAATAACATTTAAGTTCTGGTTCCCTAGAACCTACTTCTGTGCTGCGATTACAAGCATGTGTCACTGCTGATTTATGTGGTTCTGGCATTGAATTCAGGGTGTTGTGCATGTTAGACAAGTAATCCATCACTGAGCTACCAATATTACCAGCTAAAAAGAAAAACTGTTGAAATATTAGGAAATATGATGCAGAAATGTCTAAAATTGTACACAATGGTTAAGTGAGATATATTCCCACATTGCAAGTCAAGCTCAGTGTTTCACAGGCTAAAAATGAAAAGTACATGATCAAATTAATCAATTCAATTTGGACAGAACATTTGAGAAAGCTCAACATTGATTACAGATAAAAATGGGGAAAAACAGAAATAAGCAGTGCCTTTTCAACTTGATAAACATATACAAAGCACCTTAATTAACATGTCTGGTAGTGTTAAGGAATAATACAGGGTATCTCATTGTTGTTAAGAAACACAATGCTAGAAATTCAAACCAAAGAAAATAACAAAAAATAGAAATTAAGGTTATACTAAATGAAAATGAATATGTATATCATAAGAGGGATGGCTGATATAAATAAAAAATTCTGGTAAACGACTGAAAAAAATCCAGAAGTAATTATGCTAATGAAGCAGAGAGATGTATACCTAGAAATAGAGAGAAATATAATTTCTCATCACTGAAAAAAACTGAAAATTTTCTATGTATATTTAGCAAAACATGTTCATGATTTGTTTACTCAAATCTATAAAATGCTAATGAAACTTAAAGATCGAAATAAATCTGCAAGCATATCATTCTATTGGCTTCAATATACAGTAAAAATGTTTTTCCCAAATTTATATGCAAGTTAAGAGTAACTTCTACAACCGTTCCAGCCATGTATTTTTTTATTGTTATTTTTGAGTGTCTCACATGTACACTTGGCTGGTTGCTAATGTGCTATGTAAACCATGCTGCTGCCCACACTTAGGGCTTTCCCCTTGCCTCTTGCACTGCTTGAATTGTAAGTATGCATCACTAGGCGAAGCTCTAGCAACATTTTTTTAGGTATCATTAATATTTAAAAATTTATGTCAAAAGACAAAGAGAATAAAATAGCTAAAATAACCAAACATTAAGGATGGGGGGATAATGCGTTTTTCTGATTTCAGCAGTTACTGTAATCTAGACTGGGTGGTTTTTTGAAGAGACAGACACAGAAGTCATCGGAACAGTATAGAGAAACAAGAAACTAGTCAACCCAGATGATGCACATCAGATGTTTGACAGACAGATTAAAACAATTCACAGAACAAAATGAGTTCTTCAGCAACTGCAGGAACAATTAATTAACCCCGGAGGAATGATGTACTTTGATCTAAATTTCAAACTTTATGCCAAAATTTGCAGAAAATAATTTGAAACAAATATATAAATATAAAATGTATTTTAAAAATCAGGCAGTGTTTTTGATTATTAAGGGGAAGCCAAAGGTGTTAGTGCCTGTCTCTTAAAGGACGTAAACTAAATAGTTTAAGAAAACAAGATTATTTTATGAAAACAAAGTCTTGCAGGGTTGTGCAGATTGGTCTCTAATCTACAATCCTTCTGTCTCAGTCTCCTGAGTGAATTCTGAGTGGTCAAATGCAGACTACACTTTCCAGCTAGAAGGAACTGTGAATATTTAACAGGAAGAAAGTATATAATGTCATTTTAAAAATGGACAAAGTGCATGAAGTGGCCTCTACTCAAACATGTTCTAAGACGTTTATAACATTTTTGAGAAATTCAATATTCTGTATCATTAAGTTTCAAGCATAACATCCTATTGCAACTTTGCAAGTTCAAACAGCAATATTTTACTACACAACTCTATTAGCATGCTATTCTCCTCTCAAACATGCATATTACCAAGGGTATTGAGTAGCAGAAAATCTCTTATTGCCACAAGGAATAGAAAAACTTCCCACCATTTTTAAAAAGCTAAATATATCTTACACAAAATACAGTGATAAATCTCACTGGTGTTCATTCAAATGTTGAAACTTGTATCCACACAGAAACCTATACATGAGCATTTAATGTTACATTATTCTTTTTGTTTTTTATAACTTTTCATTTATTTTCCAGTTTTTTATTGATTTTATTGAGCCATACATTTTTCTCTGCTGCCCTCTATTTCTCTCCATTCCCCTTCAACCTTCTCCCATGGTCCCCATGCTTGCAATTTACTCAGGAGATCTTGTCTTTTCCTACTTCTCTTGTAGATTAGACCCATGTATGTCTCTCTTAGGGTCCTTATTGCTGTCTAGGATCTCTGGAATTATGATTTGTAAACTGTTTTTCTTTGCTCTATGTATAAAAACCACTTATTGTTAGAAGAAGGCTGCTTGTTTCTTTTCCAGCCTCCCCTCAGCTAGACCTGAAATAATCACATAGAAACTGTATTAATTAAATCACTGCTTGGCCCATTAACTCTAGCTTCTTATTGGCTAACTCTTACATATTAATTTAACCCAATTCTATTAATCTGTGTATTACCACGTGGCTGTGGCTTACCAGCTAAAGTTCCTGTGTCTGTTTCAAGTGAGGCTACATGACTTCCCCATGACTCTGCCCTTCTGTCTCCCAGCATTCAGTTTAGTTTGCCCTGCCTAGCTCTGTTCTACTCTATCAGGCCAAACCAGTTTCTATATTAACCAATGGTACTTACAGCATACAGAGGGGAATCCCACATCCTTATAAGTGAGTACACATGATAATTGTCTTTCTGGGTCTGGGTTACTTCACTCAATATGATGTTTTCTAGATCCATCCATTTGCCTGTAAAATTCAAGATGTAATTATATTTTTTTCTGCTGTGTAGTACTCCACTATGTAAATTACCACCTTTTCCTTATCCATTTTTGGTCAAGGGGCATTTAGGTTGCTTCCAGGTTCTGGCTATGGCAAAAAATGCTGTTATGAACATAGCTGAATACATGTCCTTGTGGTCCAATTGAACATCCTTTGAATATATACCCAAAAGTGGTATTGCTAGGTCTTGAGGAAGGTTGTTTCCTAATTTTCTGAGAAATCACCATACTGATATCCAAAGTGTCTGTACCAATTTGTACTCCTACCAACAATGCAGGAGTGTTCTCTTTACCCCACATCCTCTCCAGCATAGGTTGTCATTAGTGTTTTTGATCTTGGCCATTCTTAAAGGTATAAGATGGAACCTCAGAGTTGTTTGGTTTTCATTTCTCTGATGACTAAGGATATTGAGCATTTCCTTAAGTTTCCTTCAACCATTTTAGATACCTCTGTTGAGAGTTCTCTGTTTAGGACTATACTCCATTTCTTTATTGGATTGTTTGTTAATTTGATGACCAATTTTTTGAGTTCTTTGTATATTTTGGAGATCTGACCTCTGTTTGATGTGTGGCTGGTGAAGATCTTTTCCCATTTTGTAGGCTGCCCTTTTGTCTTGTTGACCATGTCCTTTGCTTTACAGAAGCTTTTCAGTTTCAGGATGTCCCAATTATTGCAGAACCAACTGATTTAAGAAAAATATTGGAAAATACTATATTTGCTGTTTGTACAAATCCTACTAGAAAAAACTTTGATGCCAAAGAAAATTTAGACTTGCATCATGTCCATATATGAGGCATCTTAATTCGTTTAAGGTTTTGGATTTATAAAGAAATTACAAGTTTCCAAGTACAATTTATGTCCTATTTTTTTTAAAAAATGTTTCATAACTAAAGTCTATTTTATTACCTTTTTATAAACCCATGTTTTATCTTTGTCTAGCTAATGACATGCATTTTAAATCAATGTCTATTTTCTCTATTCTTATTTTCAAAGTCAAGTACATATATCACACAGAACATTTAATTACCGTGAGATAGATAGCCAGCATTCCATACTAAATTGATATAATTTCTTCCTTGCAAGTACGAAAGATGTTATTTTATTTAACTTGTGTAACTTTATTAAGATTCTCCTCTAGGCTTTTAAAAATACTGACAGTTTGTCCTGGAAATTACATTAACTTCATTGGATTTTTATGATGATTAATGAATCGTAGCAAAGTTTGTGAAAAGTTTAATATAGTCAATAGAAAACAATAGGAATTTTGAATTGTGAGACTTTTGTGAACATTATCAATGCCACCACCAAAGTAACTTTGCCCTTCTAATATTATCATTCATTATTTTCCTTTCTCTGTGTTCCTATTATACGTGCACAAAGCAAACATTAACTTAGTTTTGTATACTGCTCTTTGTCTCCAGAAGCCAGATCTTTCCTGACACTCTTAGCGATGTCTAATTCCTTGAGAATGAACTGAATGTGGCTTCCCTTTTGTAACATTTTCTTGATGCTCTTAAAGTACTCTGAAGTTCGTGGTTCTAGTTTTCATATGTTTCCATTGGTCAAATCAACTTATTTGAGTTAGGGTAGAAAGAGAGTGAGTTAAGGGGGAAGGGAAGGAAAAGATGCCTTTTCCCCTGAGCTCAGGTAAAAGTGTTTTGCTGGCTCAAATACAAGAATTTCAGCACAACTAGAGAAGTTCACTATACAGGTGGCCTGACTGCTCTTTGGACTGGAGAGGTCGGGGGAGGGGAGTGGGGCGTGGGGATTGGGGGGAGGGGGAGGGAAAAGGGAGGCGGGAAGGAGGCAGGTATTGTTAATTAAAAAAATTTAATAAAAATATAAGTTAGTTACTCCCCATACTGAGGAATGAATGGGGAGGTGGTGGAGGAGAAAAGGAGTTGGGGGAGTAAGAAGAGGGGAGAGAGGGGAAACTGTGTTTGGTATGTAAAATGGAAAAAAAAATTAAATAAAAATTTAGAAAAATAGAAATAGAACAAAAAAATAAGCTATTTCAAATAATATTCTTAACATAGCAGTAATGCATGCATAGGGTCTTTAAATTTAAAGCTACTCCTTTATCAGCTTTGAATATGGAATATTTGAGATTCTTATAAACAAGACTATGAACTCTTTTTACTTCCTTGTAATTTGCATATAGTAGATTGCTTTCAGCCCATGAAGCATATTCATCAGCGTTCTTTTGAAACCAACTCTTTGAGTAATGTTGCTTCAGAAGCTACCAAATTCCTTTGGCTATTGTTAAAACATCCAAAGGTACTCTTTCTTGAGAAATCAGCAATCACTTTTAAATGTGCTATCATTTTTCAAAATGCCTCCCTCTCTCCATGCCTCTCCATTGGACTTGTATCAGGCCTTATGCTTAAATCTAAGTTAATTTTTTTTTTTCTTAACAAATTCTGGCATGGAGTCACAGTAAATTTCCTGATGTTCTTTTGTATTGTTTGGACAATAATCCTGGCTTTACTAAATAGAGACCCTTGAAATATCTAAATATCTGCATAGGTTGTAGCAGGGGACAGCAGCAGGTCTGTATCTCCCACTTCCACTAAATAAACTGTCAGTCAGTCTGTTGGCAGACACTAAGACAGAACTGATCAAAGAAAGTACTGCTTAATGAATTACTTTCAAGAGTTCATGTTTCAAAAAAAAAAAAAAGAGTTCATGTTTCATTATTACTGCTAGAAATAATAATCTTGGTATCACAATAAGAAACGAACAAAGGAACTTAACACTTAACAAGGCTTTTTTTTTTTTTTGTAAAAAAGGTATACCAGTACCCAGACTAGCAAGTTCACAGTAGAAGGAATTTCCTTTAATTTCTATTGTCACATAGTTGATGGGGGTGTCTTTTACTACTGGGCTATGGTCGCACATCACATCACATCACAGTCTTTTGAGGTTGGCTAATTAAAAAAAAAAAGAATCACTGGAATAAAAAGGCAGAAGGGATTGGCTACTCAGGGCATTAAGCTCCAGAATTGTGGTGGTGGGGTGGAGTTGGTGGATGGGGTGTTTCCCAAGCATAAGTTTACCAAGTGAGGGCAACTCAAAGATTTCCCTAAAAGTTTTACATGGTGGAAGAAGTATGAAGCATTGGCCTTTTGTGGGCTAGCCATCTTTGATAGAAAATAAAACAAAATAACACGACTCACACTGTATCAAGACCCAGAGAATCTGGGATTTTAATATCTTTATTCTCATACTTGAATAAATATTCAGCTAAGGGTTAAAATAAATTTTAGTCTGTATATATTTCTCATTTTTCTGTGTGTACCACTTGGTATATTATCAAAAAATGCTTATTTGTTGATAGAGTAAATAAAGGAAGCTACAATAATTTGCTCTGCTTTGCTTTGTCTTATTTGCTTTTTTTAAGAAAAAATATCACACAACTGATTTTTTTTCCAAAACAGTTTCTTTTAGATAACCACATAAGTTTTCAGGGTAACTGGTCTTGCTGCACTTTTAAACAAAGTAGCCACAATGGAACCGAGAACCTCAATATTGAGGCTCTGCTGTGCTACCTACTACTTCCCGTGTGAAGATGTTTATTTTTCTAATTAAAAATAATTTGTTTCATTTGGTGGGGAGGCACTGCTTTGAGAACCACCTACAGGGAGCTCTTTTCTTGCTATGAGTGATAAACTCTTATCTTTTTTCCTGCTTGGGCTCATAGGCTCTGCATTCACCACAGGACCAGAGGTCCCTGTGACTATGTTGCCCCTGCAGAGTAAAAGAGAATCATTTCTTACATGTGATTGTCAAATCCGATAATTTCTCTCTTTTAAGTATCTGTTTGGGAAGGAATCCTGTCCATTGCACTGGGAGGTGGGATCAGAGTGCCAACTCATGATGCCCCTTTAACAGCCTGGGATCTTCTCAGAGACCTCCATGCAAGTGATGACAGGGCTTTTGACGGTGCCACTTAAAATAATTTCAGAAAAAGTCAGTAGGAAGTAGAATTGGAATGTAAGAACAGACTTCAACACAGGTTTAAGTGGGTGAGTTAACAGAAAGAAGCCTTCAAGGAAAGATTAGTAGACACCCAGGTACAGGTGTGGCTTCTCCAGAGAGAGTTGCATTTAGATGTCTGAGTAATAGTATCCAGAGACAAAATTTTAGTGACCTATGAATTTATATTGTTCAAATTGTTGTGAAGTAATTTATATTTTAAATTCTTTATTATTATTATTATTATTATTATTATTATTATTATTATTATTATTTAGCTGAAGTTACACGTGTTTGTAACCATGTGACCAGCTAGGAATCAAACCTAGGTCCTCTGCAAGAGTTGCCAGGATCCTTAAACACTGGCACATCTCTTCAGCCCCTTCTGTTAGTTTTATGTCAACTTTACTCGAGGGAGTCATTTGGAAGAAGAGACTCAACTGAGAAAATGTACCCATGATATTAACCTGTAAATAATTCTGTATTGAATTTTCTTGTTTAATGATTGATACGGGAGAGCACAGCTCAGTGGGGCAGTGCCATCCCTGTGCTGGGGGTCATGATGACTTAAGAAAGCAGGATGATTAAGCCATGGAGAGGAAACCAGTATGTAACACTCCTCCATATTCTCTGCATCAGCTCCTGCCTCTAGGTTCCTGCCTTGCTTGAATTCCTTCCCAGATTTCCCTGAGTGATGAACTGTTAAAGGGAAGGAGAAGCAAAATACAACCTTTCCTCACTAAATTGCTTTTGGTTGTGGTACTTTGTAGTAGCATTAGAAAGTCCAGCTGAGCCAGATTCTCAGATCTTCAGAGAAAACAGTGAGAGTGTTTTCCAGAGTAGAGCTTCTTGTTGCTCCCCACCCCCTGGTTCCCCCAGTAAATGAAATCATACAGCAAGTACTAAGATAGGCTGTCTAGAATTGTGGCTGAAAAGGTAAAGCCATTGGTCACGGGGGTGGTAAGAAGGACTTAAAATACTTTTATTTTTCCCACTAATGAAATTTATTTTTGTTTGTGAAATTTTCAGAAAGTTGTAAATTTTCATCTAGGAAAGGAGAAAGGTCTTACAAGCATAATCTATAAGTGTGTCTCATTTCTATTTTAACACCCTCATTTGAAATCTCTTTATAAAAGGAATTTTGTTTCCACATAGGTGATATTCATGGCTAACTTTGTAATTGTGCTGGAATTCTTTAGTTTCAGCAGGTGAAAGACTCCAGAGAGCAGAGTTCCTTTCTCTTCCCATATCTGCTTAACATCCCCTGTCTTTCTTTCCTGCCTCAGTCTTAGTGTGGGTAATATTTTTTTTGTTGAATGTCCATCTCTACCTTATCATCAAAGAGGCTTCTGTTAGTTCCCATTTCATCTAATTTTGATGTTAAAAGCCCAGCCTCTGGAGTCTGTTTGAGGTCTAGTAAGTCTTTGGATTATGAAATGCAGCTTTTTGTCTCCACACCTGTCCTGCCTGATTTCCTCCTGTGCTTTCTCCTTGTGGCTTTTAAATTAAAGTTTTAGTCCCCAGAGTTGTATCTCTTGCCTGAAGCTGTCATCCTGTACAGCGATAACAGCACTGTATTTACCATGACAAAAATGAGAAAATAACAGGAGAATGAAAGACTTGTTTGACCTATTAGTGATAGCGTCTTTTCATTATAAAATAATAAACTGTTTAACTGATAGATTGTACCAGATATTTCCGTTTATATACCCATCTTCATCACTCGGCATTCTGTTAGTTCCTGGTGTGGTTTCAGGAATAAGGAGCTATTTTAACCATCATAAAAAGATGGACTCTTGGTCAAAATGAAAATTTCACACCAACCACAAAATGTCTGTATTTTAAGAAAAAGCTAACACACAAAATTAAAAGAAATGGATCAAAAGGGGATGGCTTTTGTATTTTAATTCTTTTTTATTTCTAATACACTTAATTAAAGGGCATACATTATGAACAGGGACAAACTATATAAACTGGGACAAACTATAGAAATGAACTATAATTGTAGGCTCGAAGGAATTAAAAGATTAAATGAATACCTATTTATAGGAAATAAATTCTACCAATTACTTTTCTTTTTATAATTGGATACAGACGTGTGTTGAGTATATTTAGCAGTATTTTAATTGCAAACAGAGTGCCAGGAACATTTTTCCATGTGGCCATTTGATAACTGCTTGTTTCTTTTGTTTAACTTCACATGCTGAATCTTTCAGAATGTTCTGTAGCTACATTGTCAAATGGTCAACTATTGGCTACAGATACACTCTATTACACATTGCAGTGATGTTGTCTAAGAATATATATATATATATATATATATATATATATATATATATATATATATTGTACTTGCGATAATAGAGGCAATGAAACACACTGGTAACAGCGCAGAGTACTATGTGAAAAGCTCACAAGCAACCTGAAGATTATTGTGCTGTCCTGCCTGAAAAGAGATATATTTGAAAATGAACACTTTCAAATGTTTCAGAATCTTTCAGTCCAGTGTGTTTCTGAAATCTAATCAAGGTCGACATTGGGTGATTCGATTTGAAAAAGTTAGAGGAATGTTTTTTTTTTTTAAGATAGAGATGATAAACCAAGCCCTTTTTTGGCAAAGACACAAAAGTGCATTATTAAGTATTATGCAGGACCAAACACAAAAATTTAGGCTATCTTAGAAAAGGAGAATAATTGCACTAGCCTGTCCTGACAGCCTATAGAATAATAACAGAATATTTAGTGATAAATCAGCATTATTGGATCTATGGGGCTTTTTATGTGACTCTGCTATAATTAATATAATTTCAGTTATTTTCTCTCTTGCATGTATTGTATTTGATTGACAACCAGATGTAACAACAAGAGCAAGAAACGTGTAACTGAAACTGTCTCTGAACATGTGCAATGATGTGAGTGTTTGTGTTTTGAGGAATGTGTGTGATGCATGGTGTGTGCCTGTATTCTATGACAACTGAGTAAGAAAACAAAGAATGGACATTATTTAATGATTCTTATTTAATAGTAAAATAAAACAAAAACTCACAATTACACATCCATTTTTATTATGACTACAAGAATTAATCCAGCCTAGAAATCATAGGACTTCTTTTTTATTTCTTAAAGTGTGATGCCCAATTATTTAAATGACTATTTATAATTATATAATTATATTATTTATAATTATAAAAGTGAGGTAACGGGGTTACTGAGTACCAGCCCCAGCATTCCCTCAGGGTTCAAAACAGGACATCTATGATAAACAAAAACTGGCAAGTGATATCTGAGGGTAAATAAAATATATTGACTTACATAAGTCTTTTTATCATGTTTCATTTATTTTTTCTATACTCTCTCCAATGCTCTTGAAGTTCCCCTTTCATTATTCCTTGCTGTTTATTGCTATTCCTATTTTAATGTTCCTCACTGTTCTATCCATCGCATTTCTAGCTTATATACCCACACAGAAGTTAAAAAGCATGCATTTCACAGAATCACAATAACACATAAAGGAAGTACCTTAGGTCTCAGAAGGGGTGTGGCTGTGAAGTTCCCTAGCAGATACCCAGAGCACTGATTAAGAATCAATACAAAATTCCAAGAAGTTTCAGTGTACTGAATACATTTTTGAAGTGTAACTAGTTAAGCTAGAAATTTGTGAATAGTAATTGTAGAAAACACAACAGTGCTATTGCACTTTCTGAGCACTTCCACTTCCTTCCTGGTGGCTGGAAGCACAGCTTTGGTAACCATAGTAACCAGTTGGCCTGGGAGGAAGGCAAAAGTGCTTGATTTGCATAGCGTCTAGCTAGCTGAATTAAATGGAATTTCTTTGGAGACTTTGTTTCTAGCTCTAGCAGGGTGCCTGCCAGCACCCAGGTGAGAGGAAATTTCTTTCTCTGGGGCTGGTTTAATGACCCAAGCCTTTTTCCCTGTATTTCAAGGGGTAAAGGCATAAACAGTTATTCTCATGGGTTATGATCTTATGTTAATTGAAACCAAAGTGCTGAGTAAATACAGAATATTAATAGCTTCTTAGAAAGGTCAGTAGGTTACACCTTCCAATCTGCTGCTAGAGAATTCAGGGCCACCCAGACCTATTTCTCAGTAAGAGATATATGCTGTCTCTCTGCTGAGTGCTTCCTGGTTAAGGCTGATTTCTTGTTACATTAAGTCCTGTCAGTAAAGTTAGTTGGTGGGGGAGTAGCTTTATGGAGAATTAACTATGAGAAGAAAGTTTTGACTGTGTGAATGCTTTCACACCAGGGCTCCATTGTGTGGTAAAATTCATCTAGTTTCCAGTACAGGAAAAGTCAGGTTTAAAGAATGATTTATACACTGCTGGGGTATTTGGGGATGATTTCCATTATGGAAAGGAAGAAGAGCCGCGATTTCCCAAGATTTCTACAGAATTGACAGTGACAATCCAAAAGACAAGTGTTCCTGGTGCTCTGCAAATTAGGTTACTCATAAAGAGTGTACACTCCGGTGAGTCTGTCTAGTGATCAGTCAGCTGTATTTTTTCTATATTGTCTTGTGGGCTCACACCAATGAGGGAATCATAATGGTACTTCCATGTAGGCAGACGATATACTTTGATCACACACATTAACTTCCTCCTGTACTTTCTTATTCTTGTTCTTCTTCTTTTTTTCTAATTCTTCTTCCTCTCTCTCTCTCTCTCTCTTTCTCTCTCTCTCTCTCTCTCTCTCTCTCTCTCTCTCTCTCTCTCTCTCTCCCCCCCTCTGTCTTTCTCCATCCCTCCGTCTCTCCCTCCTTCCCTTTCTTTCTGTACTTTTATCTACATTATAAAATAATGCTGGCTGTACATGACTGTACTGGCTAGGTTTAATATCAATAACACAAGATAGAGGAGAGAACCTCAACTGAAAAATTTCCTCTGTAAGAATTGCACTGTATGTGAGTTGGATGGGCATTTTCTTAATTAGCATTTTTAATGTGGGAGGGCTCAGACCATTGTTGACAGTGTGTTCTCTGTGCTATTCAGCCTAGGTTCTTTAAGAAAGCAAGCTAAACAAGCCATCATAAGCAAACCACTATTTAGTACTCTTTCATGGCCTCTGTAGCAGGATTCTAATTTGCTTGAATTCCTTCCCTGACTTTTTTGATGATGAATTGTGATATGAACGTGTAAGTCAGATGAATCCCCTGACTTGCATTTGATCATGGCATCCCATTACAATAGTATTAATCCTGACTAAGACAGTGACATACAACAATAAGATATGCGGAAGAGGAAGAGGCAAGAGACTCACATGTTAGATGCCAGCCTGAGCTACATTGGAAGAAAGAAAGAAAGAAAGAAAGAAAGAAAGAAAGAAAGAAAGAAAGAAAGAAAGAAAAGAAAGATAAGAAAGAAAGAAGAAAAAGGGAGGGAGGGAAACAGGAAGAAAAAGAAAAGAAGGAAAAAGAACAACCTTAAATTATACAAGTTCATGATATCATTAAAACACTTTCACAAATTAATGTCATTATATTTAGCTCTTATTCATCATTCTTACCCACTGCCCTCTCTATATGCCCTTCTTATACGACCCTGTCCATTGTGAATCCCTTCTTTTCTTCCAAGTAATTCCTTTTTGTTGGCTTCATGACACATGTCCTCATTACACTCTCTCTCTCTCTTAATTTTAATTCCTTTCTTTTTTCTTAAGTCCTGCTTCTCTTCTCCAACAGTCTCTTTTCTACTTTCAAAAAAATCAGACACTCTAAGGTGATTAATTAAAAATTAATAATAGATAGTTACCACCTCCCGAAGGAGCTACTTGTACCACAATTCATATTTTGTATCTTATATTGGAATTAGGATGAGACATTAATGTCATTATTGACATTTCAATTCAGCCCATGGATTCCTACCACTTCATGTGATCATGTTGTAGGTAGAGAGTCAAATGAAGCCATGAGCTATAGTATCAAGATTAGTGCCTTAAACTTGGGTTTAGAAAGTACAGACGTATTTTCCGTTTGAATTGTATCCTACATTATTTGTGCCAGCTTGGATATTCCACTTAACCTACTTTGAATATAATATTTATTAGAAAAATGAATATAATACCCATAATAAAATCACGTCCATAAAATAAGAATATAAAATGTATACCATAGAGTATCTATACCCTGGTTACATTTATTATTAGGGCATATATCCTAAACTTATACTTTATATTCCTTGTGCTATTACTTGATATAATATTCACAACATGTAATGTGGCATCAGCATTCCAAGATATCAATTGATAAGTTAAACTCTTGAAATTAACAATCAGGAATCTTAATATTGGGTTTGTGTTGTGGTGAAGGTTGCGTATTTGTCTCCATAATTCCTTTGTACTTGCATACACACAGTCAGCATCCTGTCAGAAGAAGGTGAAAGTAGTTACCTGCTGTGGGACAAAGGTCTTATATCCTGTAAAGTTTTGACAACTTTACTGGTTTAATAAAATGCTGATTGGACAGTAGCCAGGCAGAAAGTATAGGTGGGTCAACCAGAACAGGAGAATTCTAGAAAGAGGAAAGTCTCAGTCTACAGCAGCAGTACTATATATCTTTCTATCTCTATTTATCTATCTATCATGTATTAAGGAATATATATATATATATATATATATATATATATATATATATATATATAAATGAAACATCCTATTTTGTCTATATAGCTTCTGAATGAATGTTAACAGTATTAAATTGCAAGTCCAAGTTGATAGTTTGGATTTGAGCAATAATGGTGAGAAAGTGTTTGATTTCTTCCTTTTGACTTTCTCTGACATCAAATCATTTGGAAGGGCATCAATCACTTTCTGTCACCTTACCCCAAGTAAGTAATGAAATTGGTGTGATATTGTAGTGTTTTTTCTCTTTTTTTTGGAAATAAGGGGAGAAAAAGAAATAGATATGCATATTTGTCATTAAAACACACATGGTAGGTGTTACCTTGGATGTCTAATTTTGCAGACACAATTACCTAAAGTTTGTTCTAAGTCATCACCAGTTTATTACTTGGTTTGTACAGCAGTTACTCTAGAGTATTACTTGGCCATCTTTTCTTAAATGCAAGGTTCTGTAAAGTATATAAATCTTTGTCTGATTTCTAATGATATATTTATACAACAACTATTTCTTCATTTCTTACTGTACACAATTTTTTAAAGATAGTTACTTGGTTCATTTAAAACCAATCATTTAAATATAAAAATATTCTCTTTTACCTTGAAGATGTAATGGTAACACAAATCATAAACATCTATCATACAGGATCACTAAGATTAATCACGAATACCTTTAGTGGTACTATTTGAAATTCATTTGAAAAAATTAGTAGAAGAAAATTGAAATTCACTCTAGCTGCCTAGAATTTTTACTCTAGTAAACTTAGATGTGTTTTCCAACTCTTTGGACTTCATCATATGACTATGGAAGATGGAACATTCATCTTGTATTAACTTATAGAGATTTAAATGAAAAATATGTAGATTTCTTGGTGCTGTGGCTACCACTGGAACTGAATCACATTGTAGCATTAACCTCTTATTTCCTTTTCCAACAAAATATGTTTTTGTATTAAGTCTTACCATTGATTATTACTAATCCCTAAAACATCCACTTTAAACTCTTAAATTGTGTACAATCATATTTTCCCCAAGAAAAGGGAAAGCAATTTAGTTCCACATGTGAGGCTCTTTACCTCAGAATTAAGCAAGAATAATAGATGCAAGGCAAGTGTCTATTACATTTTCATTGCTGAGATTTGAAATATAACATGCTTGAAATTTTTTCAAAGATGTCAAATAGCCAACATTTTCAGAGACAAATTCTTTCTTTTTTTTTTTCTTACATTCAATGAACATTATGACCTGGTACTTTCTTGAGATCATAATTTAGATGTCAATCTTTACTACTCTGAAATAGTGGCCCTGGAGTTTTAGCTCTTCTTAAGACCAGCTTCCAAATATAATAAAAAATAGCTATGAAATCAGAACCCTCTTAGTAATTCTAAGTGGTCACGGCAGGACCACTTGAAAAGTCACTCAATATAAGAAAGAAATAAAATGTTCAAGGTTCAGAAGGCAGTGCAAGAAAATGAAGTTGAAATGGTTAGAAATATTGTTTCATAGCACTCTATCCTTAACTGTTTCGTGTCATTTCAATGAAAAGTTTTATTTAAAACTCTAACTTGAATAATCAAAAACACTGACACAGAGTTTCAAGGTATTTCTCTTACAGATTGATTGATTTCTCATTGACTCATAGCCATGATAGAATGACAGAGAGGAGTTATTTGCCCCCATAAGTACAGTTAATTGCATGCTTTCTGAAATTTATGACTCATGTTCATAAAACAAGATATTTTTGTTCACTTAAATATAATTTTCCCTACATGGTTCTTAAAGTTTTTCTTTTCATTAGTACTAAAATATTAAAATTATATATATATATATATATATATATATATATATATACTCTTTAAAAGAGGATAGGGTAATGTGTAATATTTTGGGTAGAATAAAATATTATGTCTACCCACCCAGGGGCCAGAGGTAAAAGTAGATAGATTCTATTTTTAATTTTTGCTTTTATTTTTTGTTTGTTTTGTTCTTAATGGGCCTAAACAAATCCAACTCCTCAATAATTTTATATGTTAAATTAAATTGTATGGAGGGTATTTCCCCTTACTAGTGTTACCACAATAACAAAAGATGGGGTCCAAAGTTACTCAAGAGGGGAAAACAAATCTGCTCTCATTTTCCTCAAAACTTATTAATTCCTATAAGACTAGAATTAAAGGTCTGTGCCACCTGTCACCTGTCCTTTCCAGTTTTCCTTTAGTATGCACAAAGCAGAAGATATATTTTCTAAAAAATATTTGTTATTGCTTAATAATATATACTACTTCTATGGGAATTTCTTTATGTTTCAATGATGCTTCATTATTATTTATAAGGATTATTAAACAGTGACATAATAAGGTAACAGCTTCTGAATATGCAGGCATAAAGACCATTATGTCAAATTGTAAATAATTATCAATATCACTTCTACCTGTGCTTTTTCATTCTTTGTGGTACAGCATGGCTATTAGTGTTTGGAAGCGCATAATTGCTTTCTTATTTGTTTCTTTCAGATAAGTTTTGATCTATTTCTTCCTTTATGGCAAGGCAGCCTGATTTCTTCTCATGCCATTTCAGTGACGAAGGCATTGCGAATGCCTTAACGTTTTTCAGTTTCCTATATAACAGAATACAAGAAATGCTTTAACACATTGCTGAGCCAAGACTGCAAGCTTCAGAGTAAAATCCTGGAGTGGTTTCTTAGTCATAACTGATGAATTTCACTGCATCTAGAGCTATTTGGGTGGACTGAACATCTACATCCTAGGTTCATTTGTTCTTCCTTTAGACAGAATCAGCCAGCAGAATAAAAACTAAAGACAGAGATGACAAAAACACGGTTCTCATTTCACAAAGATTATATACCGATTAGCAAATAAAAAACACAGTGCAGTATAGTGAGTAAAAGATATAATACAGCAAGTGCTCAAAGTGCTGGGTGTTTGAAACAGGGTTGTTAGCACTTAAGGAGGTGACAGAGAATGACTGCAAGGGAGCCTCTTCTTAGGTGATATTGGATGAAAGGTGTGTGACATATTTAAATGAGGAGAAAAGGCCTCATAGGTAGAGAATACAAAATAGAAGAAGAAAAGACATTCCCATATAGCAAGATATATAATGTCTAAGCAGGGCACAATATAAGGCTTGATGGTAGGGGTGAAAAATGGAGCTAAATAGGTTAGCAGAATCTAAATCACAGAGAATATAACAGAATATGAAGAAATATTTACCTAAGGATAATCTGCAAGGTATATTACCATCAGGTAAATGATAGCTTTTGTTTCTTGCATACCTATCTTCATTTTGGTCGGTGGTTATGGTTGAACTATTAAGAAACTGGATATCATTGAAGCAATGTGTATGTGGAAATAATGAAACATAGTATTTGCAAAAAGACAAAAAGAATTCCTTTTCTTATCTTATTAGTGTTTTATCTGACAGAGATTGTCAGTCAAGAAACTTGAAGGCCACTTAAAAATGTGATACACATTCCCAAAAAACCAGTACAAGCATAGGGATAAATCCTGGTGCTACTGCCAGTGGCCCCTTAGTCTGACCCAGCCATGGCACTGTCAACCACATTCAGAGGGACTAGTTTGGACCAATGCTTGTTAATTTCCTGTCTGTCTGGAGTTGTTGAGCTCCCATTAGCTCAGGTAGACTGTTTCAGTGGGTGTACCCATGATGGTCTTGACCTTCTTGCTCATATTCTCACTCCTTCCACTCTTCAACTGGACTTTTGGAGCTCATTCTAGTGCTCTGATGCAGGTCTCTGCCTCTGTTTTCGTCAGTTGCTGGATGGAGGTTAATATGTTACTGGTTATATGGTAATATTTAAGATAGTCATCATTCTGACTATAGGGCAAGGCCAGTTCTGGCACCCTCTCCTCTATTGCTTAGGATCTTAGTTGGGGTTATTTTTGTAGATTTCTGGGAATTTCTCTAGAGCCAGGTTTCTTGCTAGCCCCCAAATGTCTCCTGCAATCAAGATATCTCTTTCCTTGCTCTCATCTCTGTTCTGCCTCCATCTTGACTATCCCAATTCCTTATGTTCTCCTCCTCCTCCCCTTCTTTCCTCCTATTCTCCTTCCTCTCTCCCTTTCCCTACCCCCATGCTCCCAATTTTGTCAAGTGAACTTTTCTATTTCTACTTTCCAGGTGGATCTCTACATGATTTTCTTAGGGTTTACCTTGTTACTTAGCTTCTTTAGGATCATGAACTATAGGCTCAATATACTTTGTTTATAGATAGTATCCACTTATAAATGAGTACATTCCATATTCATCTTTTTGAATCTGGGTTAACTCACTCAGAATGGTGTTTTCTAGTTCCTTCCATTTGCATGCAATTTTCAAGATGTCATTTTTTTTTCCACTGAGTAGTACTCTAATGTGTAAATGTGCCATTTTCTTTATCCATTCTTTGCTTGAAGGGTATCTAGGTTGTTTCCTGGTTCTGGCTATTACAAATAATACTGCTATGAACATAATTGAATACATGACTTTGTAGTATGATTGAGCATCTTTTGGGTATATGCCTGAGAGTGGTATTGCTGGATCCTGAGGTAGGTTGATTCCCAGTTTTCTGAGAAACCACCATACTGATTTGCAAAGTGGTTGTACAAATTTGAATTCCCACCTGCAACAGATGAGTACTCCCCTTACTCCACATCCTTTCCGACATAACCCAGCACTGGTGCCTTAGAGCTTAAACATTCTGACTACTATAAATCTCAAAGTTGTTTTGATTTGCATTTTTTGATAGATAAGGATGTTGAACATTTCCTTAAGTGTCTTTCGGCCCTTTGAGATTATTCTGTTGAGAATTCTCTATTTAGTTCTATACCCCATTTTTTTTTTTTGATCTGAACAGAGAATTCTCAACAGAAGAAATTCAAATGACCAAAAGACACTTAAGGTCATGCTCAACCTCCTTAGCGATAAGGAAAATGCAAATTAAAACAACTTTGAGATACCATCTTACACCTGTCAGAATGGCTAAAATCAAAAACAGCAATGATAGCCTTTGCTGGAGAGGTTGTGGAGAAAGGGGCACACTCATTCATTGCTGGTGGGAATGCAAACTTGTGCAACCACTTTGGAAATCAGTGTGGCGATTTCTCAGGAAATTTGGGATCAACCTACCCCAAGATCCAGTAATACCACTATTGGGAAAATACCCAAGAGATGCCCCATCAAATGATAAAAGTATCTGTTCAACTATGTTCATAGCAGCATTGTTTGTAATAGCCAAAACCTGGAAACAACCTAGATGCCCTTCAATGGAGGAATGGATGAAGAAAGTGTGGAATATATACATATTAGAGTACTACTCAGCGGTAAAAAACAATGACTTCTCGAATTTTGCGTGCAAATGGATGGAAATAGAAAACACTATCCTGAGTGAGGTATCCCAGACCCAAAAAGAGGAACATGGGATGTACTCACTCATAATCGGTTTCTAACCATAAATAAAGGACATTGAGCATATAATTTGTGATTCTATACCCCATTTTTAAATTGGGTTATTTGGAATTTTGATGTCTAATTTCTTTAGTTCTTTATGTATTTTGGAGATCAGTCCTTTGTTTGATGTGGGTTTGGTGAAGATCTTTTCCCATTCAGTAGGCTGTCTTTTGGTCTTATTAGCTGTGTTCTTTGCTTTATAGAAGCTTCTTGGTGTCAGGAGGTTCCATTTATTTATTGTTGCTCTCTTTGTCTGTGCTACTGGTATTATATTTATGAAATGGTCTCCTGTGCCCATACATTAAAGGCTACTTCTCACCTCTTCAATCAGGTTCAGTGTGGTCAGATTTATATTGAGGCCATTAATCCATTTGGACTTGAGTTTGTGCTGGGAATAGGTATGAATATATTTGGATTCTTCTACATGTTGATATCCACTTATGAAAGCACCATTTGTTGAAGGTGCTTTCTTTTTTTTTTCAGTTGTATAATTTTAGCTTCTTTTCAAAAATAGAGGGTTCATAGTTATGTGTATCAATGTCCGGGTCTTTGATTTGATTCCATTGGTTAACCTCTCTTTTTATGATAATAGCAAGCTGATTTCATTACTGTAGCTTTGTAATGGAGCTTGATGTCAGGGATGGTGATACCTCTGGAAGTTCCTTTATTGAACAGAATCATTTTGGCTATCCTGGGTTTTCATGGACCTTCCCTTAAAGCAATGTGCCTTACATCTCTGTAGAGTGGATTGGGGTGGGCTTGGGGTTAGATAGAGGAAAGGGGTGGAGGAGAGGGAGTGGGAACATGGATTGTTATGTATAATGATAAAAAGTAGTTTGTTTTTTTTAAAAAAAATAAATTAAATTAAAAGAAAAGAAAAAATGTAATACAGGTGTGTCTTATCTTTTGAAATAAACTTTTAGCAAGAGAAATAATGAATACTGACATGTTATGTGTTCTGCATTATAATTGTTGAACATGGCCACCAAAATTTATTTGTTGAAAACTGAATGAACTTGAAATGATGAAGATGTAAATTCAATACCAAGTGTTTTCTTTTTTGTTTGCATTAAGCAAAAATATGGTACTTCTTTTCATCTTACTAACTTATATTTTTGTAAGCTCACTAATTCAGATAATAGTTTATTAGAAAAGTTGTGATTGACGCTTGTTGTTATCATTTATGCCAAACAAATAGTGACAATATAATGCAGATAGGATCATAAGATAGTACAGTTTTAATAAGGATTCATTACATGCTGGAGGGATAACACTGAAATTGACAAAGAATTGTCTTTCTTTAAGTAAATTAATGCCAGCAAGACTAAAGCTAGCAAAGATGGAAATCAAATTTATAAACTGTAAGTAGTTTAAATCACTACTGGAAGGTTTTATGACAGTTTATTAAACATGTAATTTCATGTAGAATTTGTTATACTGTATGAGACGTTATCAAATAAAAGCATGAAAGAATTTGAGCATTTTAACATGTACTTTGAGAATGACTACATATATACATGAATATTCCCAAATATTTTCTTCAAAATAAGTGGCAAAACAGTGTGTTATGTTAAACTAATACTGTTGTAATATAAAGATACAAGTTTTATTTGATAGAATGAAAAAATACATGATATATACAGAAATAGCTAACAGGAAGTTACTTTATAAAGAGATGAAAGAATTCTTTGTAAATATCCTCTGATATATGATATACAGATTTAATAGCCATAGGGTTTAACTTACTACAAATATGTCTGCAGAGGTTTTCAGAGAATTTTTTATGCTCATTGTACTGGTCCCTTAATCTATTAATCTTGCTGCTGTATGTTACTCCTTTGCAGGGATTTTGTCTTAATGACACTTACTCTTGCCCATTCCTAACTCTGTATTTAACATAAAAAGGCCTTTTACACACTGTATGATCAATTCCTGAGAAACTCTGCCTCATGTAAGCAGTAAAGGGAACAGACAAAGTAATTTGTTGGAGGAGGGCTGCTTGTTGTTTTAGCTGCTTTCTGCTTGTTCATTTCAGCTGCCCAGGACCAAAATAATAACACAAGACTGCATCAATTAAATCACTGGTTGGCCCATTAGCTCTAGTTTCTTATTGGATAACTCTTACATATTAGTTTAATGCATTTCTATTAATCTATGTATCACCACATGGCGATGGCTTACTGAGTAAAGTTCTAACATCTGTCTCCGATGGGGCTACATGGCTTCTCCCTGACTCTACATCCTTTCTCCCAGAATTCAGCTTAGTTTTACCAGCCTACCTCTATTCCCTGTGCAGGCCCAAGACAGTTTCTTTTTACTTTTTTTTTAAAAAAATATACTTTTATGGTTTCTTTAATTTTATTTTATGTGCATTGGTGTGAATGTGTCAGATCCACTGCAACTGGATCTTCAGACAGTTTTGAGCTGCCATGTGGGTGCTGGGAATTGAACATGGGTCCTCTGGAAGAACAGTCATTGCTCTTAACCACTGAGCCATATCTCCAGCCCCTGGCAGTTTCTTTATTAACCAATGGTATTCACAGCATACAGAGGGGAATCCCACATCACCTCCCCTTTTCTGTTTAAATATAGAGGAAGGATTTTAACTTTAACATAGTAAAATTACATACAAGAAAAGAGGTATCAAGCAAAAATTATAGTTACAAAATTTATATATACTTTATCTTTTATCATAACTAGGGATAGCTATAATAATAACTATTCTTCAACTCCATCAAAGACTCCAGAAGGATATAATATTACCTAAATAAACAATAAGTTCATTGTAAGGAACTTCCAAAACTCTAGAAATGACAGAGACATCTTTCTGCCTCAACAGTCACCCAAAGTTCTTTTGTACTGTTGGGGCATCCATCTTCAGCCTACAGGCCCATAGTATCTGGCAGACTTTTCCATGAAGCAGGAAATTTCAAATACAGTTCCACTTATGTTGGTAGTTTGTCAGTCACTTTCTTCTGTGTCCTGCAGAATGTCAACCAGACTCTTTCATGAAGCAGAAACCAGAATGATCATCTCACCTTAAGGCAAGTTTAGAAGTCATTTCTCTGTAGGTCCTGCATGTCCAGTTCATTATGTAGTCCAGGCAAGAGCAGTTTCTTGCCCAAATGGTGAACCAACTCTAAAAGGAGCTTCTTTGATGTCCATCATCATCTTGAAATGGACTAGTACTGCCAGGAGCATATGTGTCTCATTGTCATGAAAAGTCCAAACTTCATAAAACAGTTTAAATGCCATATTCTGAAGGTCTTTAAAAGATTTCAAGAATACTTATCTAACTGAAATATATCTCTATATATCTAGAAAAATCTAACTAACATGACTATAAGCTTGATTATTATAGATAATTATCTAGTAACCTAATTTTTAAATTAGACATTATATATTTAAATCAACTACACAAACACAATATCTTAAACAAGAGCATACACACACACACACAGTATTAAAAATTGATCTTAAATGTGTATCAATAGACCAAAATCTATACCAATGCAAATCTCTATAGCATATCCCCCCTTAAATGTAAAGAGAAATTTATAAACAATGTTTGGGAATATGGGCATAGTACTTTTCCAAACTGCTTTCTGATAATTGTTGGGTGAAATATTTTTTGTGAGGTATTCATGGTGACATGTTAGGGGGAGGTCTTGGTCCACCAAACCACATTAGCCTGGAATTATTCCACAGGTATTCATCTTCTGTGGAAGCAAAAACAGAACCTCTTTTCCAAAGCAACAAATCTTTAGACCATAATTTTAAAGACAAGATACGTTTAAAGGATATATGTTGGTTACTTAGCTCATTCATAGTCAAAAAATTCAAAAACACAATAATATACATAATCCAGACTCTGTGAATTTTCCATCTTTACATGGCTTATTTTTCTTTATTCCTTTTAATCCATGACTGTCTGTACTCTGTCTCTATAAGGACTTTACCTTTTTTTAACCATTTATTTTTATAACTGTCTATATTCTTTTTCTTCTCTTTCCCAGACCTACATACATTTATCCAACACTGTGACCCATTTTGAGTTCTTTTATGTCTGAATATGTCCTATTGTGTATTTGCAATTTTTTACTGTCAAGGATTGCTTTTTAAAATGCTAGGTACTTCTTGCAAACTTAAGCTGCACCATTACTAAGGTATATATGGCTCTTCCTGCTTGCTCCACACAGTCCAACATGGTGGAAGTCTGTTCACCATCACTGCAAGCTGTGTACGTTGCCCCAATTTTAGGTACACTACTAATTGCTTTTGTCTAAGATAAGACAAGGTGAGATATTAAATAAGGAACAGTTCTGGGCAATATATTTTGAATATCTCTTGAAAAGGCAATGAGAAGTGAAGACCAACACTAAAAAGAAATCCCACACTAGTTCAGAATTGAGTATAATAAAGAGTTATTTATTTAGGGATAGACTCACAGATTACAGTCCTCTGCTCTAATGGAGAACAGCAACCAAATCCAGCAGCTGAAGAGAGAGGGAGCACACACTTTACATAAGCATTCAGTGTATAAGAGGCCACACCCAAATGGATGGATAACTTAAAGGCTACTGGCTGAGGATTTAATACAGCAGAGAAGAACAATTCAAATGAGTATAATAGCATGGGGAGGAACCTTATGATAAAGTGTAAGAGTTTTACTGCTTACTTAAGATATAATAGATATCACAATTACACTGATCATTCTTGATTAAATATGAAATCTTGCAGAGCATTGGAAAATCTCTGATTTTGTTTTAATAATTAAAAAATGGAAATTATAATTGTATCAGTCTTTTATCCTCTTTCTTCTCTTACCATGTGCCCTTTGTTCGCTTCCAAATTCATTTCCCTTTCTCTTTAATTGTTGCTAGAAAAATGCATGAATACATAAATACAAACCAAACAGCCTATATAATGTTACATCTATATATACAATCTCAAAGCTGACTTCTGGTTGGATAACCAGTCAGTGTGTTCTATCTTGGGGAAGACCATTTTTCTTGTTTGTAGTATTCCATAGTTGTTTGCATTTCTTTGTTTAGAGTTGATTTCCTGTGAATGTTCCCACTCCATGTTAGCATGTCCTTTAGTGTCATCTTTCTTCAGATCTTGATTAAGCAGCTATGTTGATGAAACTTTATGGGTTCAGCATCTCACACATTTCTAGTAAACAAAATCTCACAGCAAATTTTCTGACCTTCTGGCTCTTACATTCTTTCTGCTCTATCTTCTACAATTATGCCCAAGTTTTAAATGCAGGAACTGTGTTATAGATATATCAGTTGGGACTCGATACCACTCAGATTTTTTCCTTAAACTCACCTGATATTGAAAGCTATGTAGGTGAGGCCCAGTTCTGGATTGTTTATACTACATGTCATAGAGAATTCTGATCTCCTCCACAGATGTTGGGTAGCAATGATTCTACAGTAACATTTGGAAAGCAAACAGAGATGCTGATCTCCTTAATGCTACAGATAATCCTTGACTTGGGAAAAGTCAAAGTTGATGTTCACACCATTTCTAGAAGAGTCAAAGGGACCTAAGATCTTTTCATCTAGCACAATTAAAGAACACTGGTGTAAGAGTGAGGATATATATATTATATAGGCTTGATTCTGCATTTGGAATTCTGTGTGTCTCAGTTTTCATACTTGCCAAATAGAGTATGTTACGCTACATTTTCCTTTTCAAATATATCATAAATGATTCTATGATTCCAATAAATAGGGTGACTCTTGCACGCACAAGAAAGCAATGAAACAGTCGTTTGTGCTGTGGATTGGATTGACCCGTTTACTCTCTCCTAGAGGCAATTCCATGTCACAAAATTGTCCTTTGAAACTTTCAGAGAAAGAATAATAAACAGTTATTAGCATCTGTATCTGTAACAAAATCAGACTATTTTCTGCATTCAAATAGTGTATCCACTCTTGATAGCTATTAACCTTCTATAAAGTAAACATGAGAGACCTAGCTCTAAGGAGTATGAATATTAAATGGGTTCATAATATAATAAGACACCTAAAATGCCCAGGAAACACTGGATTGTGCAAGTAATACTGCATTCCTGCATCACCTTAATCCTCCCTAGACCAGTTCAATGTGGAAAATATTTAATTTTAATTCTAATAATGTGGAAGGAAAATATTAAAGAGCATGTGTGGTAGGTGCAAGTAAGAGTTTTTTTTATTACTTCTTCTTCCAACTGAGAATGTACTAGAGACTTGCCAAACATGGAACTGTTAAAATGAACAGATAAGAAAGAAAAGTGAATGACTCTTAGACATTGGCAGAAAAACAAACACAGAATAAGGAAACCCACAAAACTTGGTTATAATCATCTTTCTGTATGCCATTACTTGCGAGAGCAAAGCCACACTGCATGGTCTCTTTCTCCTAACTTTATTCAAAGTTTCTCTGAAGATGTACTTTACTTACCTCAAAGTTTCCCATTACAAATCAAAGTAAATCAAACTTTTCTTTGTCAATGAGGTATCTTCGGGCAACCTTTTTATTCCACCATCACCAGTTTCCCTACTATACCACATACACAACTCTGAAGCTGTTCTTGTGGCATGTCTAGCCAAACCTTATCTCATGTATTGTATGCATTATTTGTATTTGGATGTTAAAATACCTGGTAGAAACTTTTACTGGTCTGTTACAGTTATTTTTGTGTTGCTTTGATAAACACTATGATCAAAATCAACTTGAGGAGAAAGGATTTATTTCAGCTTAAATTTCCAGATAATAATCCACAACTGTGAGAAGACAGGGTAGGAAGTTGAAGAGAAAGCTTAGAGACTAGAAGTAAATCAGAAACTTTGAAAGAATACTGTTTACGGACTTATTCTCTCCCTCATGCTCAGATTATTCTTATACAGTGCAAGATTGTCCACCTGAGGATGATGCTGTGCACAGTAGCCTTGAGCATCCTATATCAATTA
Organism: Chionomys nivalis; assembly: GCF_950005125.1. Lineage (NCBI taxonomy): Eukaryota > Metazoa > Chordata > Mammalia > Rodentia > Cricetidae > Chionomys > Chionomys nivalis. The sequence continues at coordinate 27,348,411 of NC_080106.1, forward strand.
TCAATAAAAACAGTTAATCATAGATTTGTCCACATGACAATCAGATCTTGGTGATCTCCCATTTGATATTTATCCCTCAGGTAATTTTAGGCTGTGTTAAGTTGACTGCTGAAAGAACCTGGAACTGCCCATCCCTTATCATCTTGACACACAAACTTCATCATTGTCAAACCATAGTGTTTCCTTTCTTAATTGTTCTAATATCTCATGTTACTATTACACTATAAAATATGGTACTTCGACAGTCTCAGACTCTTAAAAGTTTCTAACACTTTAGAAGTTCAATGTCTCCTTTAAAACACACAGTCTCTTAACTGTGGGATCCTTTAAGGTCAGGAACATGTTACACATGAGGAAGAATTTCGTTTGGCTCCTTGTTAAGAAAGTTCACTGTATCTTTGCCCCATATGCTTGGGCAGAATATCATGGTAGCTGGAACCTGATGTGTAAAGGGAATGTTGTCTGTTTATGGCCAATAAGGAAGCAGAGTAAAACTGACTAGAGGAGACCACAGAAAGGAAAAAATGCCTGCTCCACTGGTCTACTGCCTCCAGCTAGGGCCCTACTAAATGCTCCAGAATACAACATCATCAGCTATGGACAAAACATTCAAAATACTATTCGATGAGAGGCATTTTATGTCCAGTCTCTAAAAGATGCTTATGTTGGTGACTCCATCTTATAAGCTTTTTCTCAGATTTTAGGATGTTAAGTGTTTGCTTGTCTTCAGTCTTTAGCTCCATATCCCCCCATCTTTAAGGTTTTTACCTAACGGATATTTTCTCCAATCTGTGTTCCACATCAGTACCAGCTGTAGGTAACTCACATTTTTTATACTTCATAGAGAGTTTTAGACAAATTCATTCACCTCAAAAATTACTATAATTTTTTTCCTTGCTAGAAGACAGTAGAATAACTGAATATGGGAATTTTTGAACGTGGTCTCTGTTGTTTTAGAGACTGTTAGAACAGAACACGACACAATATGTGTTGGACATACATTTGCTCTATGAATACTTGAATGAATGGGTTTCATATTAGTGACCTTCTGTCCTATCAGTCCAGCAGTCCATATAATTATGTCAAAACACCAAAAACACAGACAGGATGAGGCCCAAGTGAGCTTCTTCACCTGACCTTAAAAAAAGTAGTGGGTTCATGGGCATCTTTGAAATATACATATTGATGGTGAATCCATCAATTAAACTGGAATCTCCTGATGGGTTCTGATAACCTCATCGCACAAAAGAACTCTAAGCTGCCTTTTCAATCACACCTTGTGATGTTTAAGACAAAAAAGTTTAAAAGGTTTTAATTTGTATTGTGTGAAAATCCCCAACAAAAACCAGTCTAGGGAAGATGCAGTTTTTAACTAAATGAGAGGGGAAAGGGGCATATGAAATCCTTCCTTCATATTTGTTACATTATTCACTAAAACTTTGAATCTTGTACCATGTCTGTTGCCTGTGGTTCATGTAGTCTTCATTCTGCCTTTACCTCTCTCTTGTTAGGCTTTTCTTCACAAAACATTGCTGCAACAGTCTAAGTGTCTAAGTTAAGAACGGTGACATGCAAATGGCAAGAGTAGAGAAGATGCAGAAAAGGAAATATGTAGTGCTGTTGCCTCAATGTCAGATTTCCCCTAAAAATTCCTGGGATGATTAATCTTAATTATCAACTGATGAGATCTAGAGTCACCTGGGAGAGAAGTTTCTCAGAATACCTCTATGGAATTCTCTTTATTGCCTGAGATGGAAAGACACACCTACTTTGGGTGGTATCATTTCCTGTGCTGGGATTGCAGGTCCATGTTAAAAGGAATAAGTTAAGCACAAGGATTCTTTGCATTCTGATTCCTGATTGTGGGCGCAATGTGATGAGCTGCTTCAAGCTCCTGATGCCTTGCCTTCCCTGCCATGCTGGACTTCAGTTTTGAATCGTGAGCTGAAATAAAGTCTTTCTTTCCTATGCTGCACTTATCAGGTTATTTTATTACAGCCACAGGAAAATTCTCAGTCACAGGAATCCTGATTTCTATGAATATATATCTACACATTGTTTTATATTGACTTTTGGAGGAGAATTAGTTTCATTTACATGTTAATCAATCTAGTGGTGATGGGCCACCATAATTACCTCACATTTAAAATATAAATTTTGCTGATTAGAATTCTAAAGTGGTGCCGGGCGGTGGTGGCGCACGCCTTTAATCCCAGCACTTGGGAGGCAGAGGCAGGCGGATCTCTGTGAGTTCGAGACCAGCCTGGTCTACAAGAGCTAGTTCCAGGACAGGCTCCAAAACCACAGAGAAACCCTGTCTCGAAAAACCAAAAAAAAAAAAAAAAAAAGAATTCTAAAGTGGTGATTTATTTGAACTGCATAACAATTCCAAACGATCCCCTTAGGAGAATATTCTCATTATTACTTAGCAGTTTTACTTGCTCCAAAGAGCTCACCAAAGTAAGATGGAAGGAAAAAAAATCAAAAACTCCATAAAGAGGCAGAAAAAGACATATTGACATAATTGTAGTTAATGTGTTATATATCATGACCAAAGAATAATTTTTTATATCTCTTGCTATAAATGAAGTGAGCTAATTTAATTTATATGCCCATGAACAAAATTCCAAAGCCGAAAGCTGCAAACAGATATTGTCAGGCGTGGGACCTTGTCTCTTTCATGACATGAACCTGTGCCCTTCTCTGGCTTTTCCCCAGTGGCTCTTTGGCCATGTTACTTAAAATTATAGCGATATGATTAATTGGTCTCGGCCATGCTCTGAACAAACACACTGCATAGGGGCTTTGATCTGATCACACAGGGAGGCCTCCTTATGGTTTGGCCTTACTGTGTTGGAATCAGAGCAAAGTCCTGCATGATTATATGTGTCATCATTAATTGAGCACAAATGTCAGTATTCATTAAAAACACGGGAATATGTGGCATTGCAGCCATGCTTAACTTTCTCATAGATATTCTCATTAACTACGTAAAATGAGTGTTATCCTGCAAACTCATTGTGTAGCTTCATGGAAAGGAACATACTGTATTTTTTTGTGCATGGTCATATGCTTTAAAAGATGCATATTTGGGTATAGGATTGAAAAGACTACCAGAAAGCCACCTGGCACTATTAAGTAGCCATTTGGATATAATTAGTTTTGGAGTATGCCTTTTACAGGAAACACCTGCAATAAACATAATTTGAATCAAGTTGGTAATTTGTCCGTTTTCCCCTCACTGGTGATTATGGGCTGGTTTTCCCTGGCATTTCATACTCTCATGCACACAAGCCTTCCATCCCCCTATTTACCCTCAATGCTTTTGTGACAGGTACCAAAGCTTGTCACTTCCAAAGATGCCTATATCTGCCATGTACCATCATCTCTAATCACAATGGCAGAGCGGAGCTGTTTTGAAGCATTGCCCTGCAAACCTGCAATTTGGAAAATTTGAGGGACGCACTGGTTTTGATGACAGCAATGAGTGATAGCAACATCTAAGTATAGAGAATGCCAAAGCTATCAGGTAAAATCTGTCTTTGTCCTGAACAACTTAGGGAGGAATTGTGGTGAGCTGTGTGCAAACTTTTTTTTTTTTTTTTATGATGAATGCTCCTGTTTGGATTATAGAAGTAAAAACAAACATTGCATATAGTTCTCAAACCAGCTTGAAGCCACAGTGAAAGGAAGGAGTTCTGGGGTCAGTGGAGTTAGTGAAGTGAAGTTTAAAGATCTGTTGCTTTGGAAGGAAAATGATTTATGAAAAAGCAGATATCTACATAATCACCAAATGTCTAGTTATGGAAAATGGGAGAAGAACAGCTATCCTGTAACCTACTTTGCTTGGTGAATAGAGACAACTTACATGAGGGGACACATTATTCACCCTGGATGCTCAGGGTGAGAGTTAAGGGTGAATAAAATGAACCATACCTCATGCAAGAATGGGAAACTTTCCTATATTTTGAGTTTCTTAGCTTGCAGAATTGTGTTTGGCAGTGTCTGTCTAAATTTGTCTTCAAAAAGGATAGAATTTAGATATAAGGACTAAACACTGATGAAGTACTGATGTCTGATTTGTCAAAATTAACTTAAGAGACTGAATATCAAATACTCTTGCTAGAGAAGTAGTGATGTGGAATGACAGAGACAGAAGAGAGGGCGGAGGAAGGGTAGGGTGGGAGAAGAAATGAACCCAAGGAAGAGAAGAAGAAAAGCAAGGACGAGAGGAGAAGGAATCAAGACAAAATAAAAACCAAAGTCTCCAGTTTTCCTAAAATAAAGATGATTCTTCAGACCCACACATTTGTTTGAAGATATCTCACTGATTACCACAGAAACTGTACAATGTAAGGCAAGCCTGGGACCACAGGGTGAAACAGTGGTTGTAGTCTTGACTTAGCTTATATCTCTACTTGTGATCTTGTTGAGGGGAGACCTGGTTAAAGGCATCGTGGTATATGGATGTTGTTTTTCCTGTCAGTGAGCCTTAGCCAGTGAAACTGACATGAAAGCTCACATTGGATTATGTGAAAGACTGACTTTTAAATGAGGAGTCTGACAAGATGATCTAGAAAAGAGCTCCATATGTAGGCACTGAAATAGAAGCTACGTGATGGAGTCTAGAAATAGGCGTATGCCAAGGCCTGTGAATCAGAGTCCATTGCATCAGGTGCAAAAGAGAAATAGGCTCCATGGAGTACACACAGATAACAATGTGATTTTCCACGTGATATTACTATAACATTCCTTCTTAGACCTTTATCTTTTGTAAAAAGAAAAGTTGTTTTTTTCTCAAGTACAATATTGTTATTGAAATGAATAAAATATATACCTCTACTGTAGTTAACATATTTATAATATAACAATCATTTGATTAACATTAAAGTGATTTTTTAAAAAAATGTGTCATTGAACCAAGATAATTAAATAACTGATTTGGTGTATTATATTAGTCATACAGTGATGTGTTAGCTATTTATTTAATTTTACATGAAATTTTTGCAAGGACTGTCATTCATTGAGAATGACGTAGATGCTGGAATTTGTTTAGGCTCAGAGAGAAAGGTTAGTAGTGAGGATTCCACAGACATGTGAACTCTGATGCTCACAAATACTAGAAATGTTCCCATGAGTTGTTCTTTAAAGAAAGACAAGAATAGAATTACATATAAAAACAGGTCAAAATAAAAAGAGAAAATTAATTATGTAGCTCCTGGGAGTTAAAAGAGATAACACTTGTTATAACCTAAATATAGTTGGTTCTTTCACAGCAGGCGCTTAGTCCACACTTAGGTTAGATATCATCCAAATTTCCAAATATAATCCAATTGTTGTTACCCTTTTATAATGTTCTTTCTATCCATGTTCTATAAGAAAGTAAACAGAAAACAGAAATAAGAATGATTTGCAGAAACAGTAAGCACAGCTGATACGTGATCTTGACAGAATGAGAGAATCTGCCTAATTTTGAGCTCTGCTTCTCCCAGTGTACTAGAAGATTCCATGCTGTGTTCGGAGATATGCCTTGTATGGAAAAAGCTGATGATAATTCCCCAGGGGATTAGTGGCAGAATAGAGAAAGAATCTCTTCTGTCACTAATACATTTTAATTTCCTTTGCTCTGTAAATTAGGCTTGTTACTGTTACTTTTAATGTGTACAATTGTTCTAGCAGCAGGTATGTCTGTGCCCCACTTGCAGGCCTGGTACCTATGGAGGTGGGAAAGGGGGTAATGGATCTCCCAGAACTGAACTTACTGTTCTTTCTGAGCTGTCAAAAAACGGTATTCCAGGATGCCTTTGAAGAGAACAGTGAAATAGGTGATGAGTTCTAACCTAGTAATTTACAAGAAAAAGAAGGAATTTTATAAGGGAGAAGGAGCTTGTGAAAAACCAAGGAGAGAAACACATTTTTCAGGAAACACTAGTAATTCTGGAAAAACAGTGCTGTGGGATAACTCTTCTGTAAGTTGTGAGTATATGTTGTTCCCATTGATTGATAATAAAAGCTGCTCTGGCCTGTAGCAAAGCAGAATATAGCTAGGTGGGAAAGCCAAACTGAATACAGAGAGAAAGAAGGGCATAGTCATGAGAGATGTGAAGCAGTCACGTAAAAAGCAAGCAGACCAGCAGACCAACAGACTGGCAAAAGTCATGGCCATGCGGCAATACATAGATTAATAGAAATGGGTACTTTAGATGTAAGAGCTAGTTCTTAATAAGCCCGAACTATAGGCCAACCATTCTGTAATTGATATTAAACTTCTGAGTAATTATTTAAAAGTGGCTGCAGGATGGGTCAGGACAGAGCACCCTTCATTTGCAGAAAAGTGTGGTGTTCAGGTTGATATGTATAAGGTTTAAACATAGCTTGGCATCAATATTTGAAGATCCTTAAACCTCAGGATATGATACATATATTTTATTCTGAAGGCAAGCAGAAAGCAATCACAGATTTTCAAACATGACCCAGTCATGATTTGAGTGGTTTGTAAATGTACATCTGTCATTATGTGGAGGGGGAACCAAAGTCAAAGGATGAGGAAGAATAAAAAAATAGTCAAATACTCAAGTTCTCTTCTTGAGAACAAAGTACCTTACTTATCGGGTAAAATATTGATTTACCTCCCTAAGCCCTATCTTGTAGCTCTCAACATTACTTGTGTTAGTTAAATTGTGAACACTGGTTTGAAAATAAAAGTCTTTTAGCTAGCTTGTTATCTCTTTTAATGAGATAAAAATCTAATTCATAAGAATAAATAATCATTAGAATACTTGAAAATACAAGAGCATTGATGAACACAGTAGATAAATCTATAAGCAGAACATAGAAACTAAAATGGTTAATATCTCCAGAAAGGTCCATGAACAGACTGACTCACATTTTAGGTGTTTAGGGCTGATCTGTAGGGAGCTGTGGCACAAAGACATTTTAACAAAAGGAAACACTATGTATACATTAATCTTCTAGGAAATTTGTGGTCAAAGATATGTAAGAACACCAAAATCAGACCATATTCATGAATTTGAAGTTCTACTAACAAAAGCAGCAACTAAGTCTCTAAGATGGAATGACTGTGGAAGGCGCAGTGAGAAATTGTGCACAATAGGAGCATATTTTTATGCTTGACCAATGGTAAGGATTATTGTATTAACCACCTTCCTTGGGCTGCTTCTTTCTGTGAATTCACTGCCTTCTGACACTTCATCATTTGTAAAGGGGCTGGTTACCTTAGATAACTTAAATAACCTAATCCAGCAGATGCGCTGCTCCATTTAGCTGGAGAAACAAAAGTCTTTATCTGTTTCCCAAACATCATCAAACCGGATGTTGATATATTTCTTATATTGTTCATGTATGACATGGAAAGTGACTTGTCTATTGTTAATCCTTTCCCTTTCTACCCACTTGAAGGTCTTGGTAACTCTGGATTGAACTTCCTAGAAAGTTTCAACCATGTTAATTCTCTCCAAGAACCAATGGCTTGAAAGAAGAGAAACAAGAGAAGGAAGGAAGAACACATGACTAGAAAGGAGAAAGGGGAAATGGAAAGGAAGAAAGGAAGAAGTGATGACTTCACAATAATGTTATTGTTTGACATTCTTAAAAATGAAGACAAATCTTGACTTCAACACTCCAAATCTTTAATTCCACTTTGGTCCCTATTTGCTTTGAATCCACAGGTTTTCCTTACTAAAATTGCAACTCCTGACCGATGACCATTGAACCTGCCCTGTTCCATCTTATTATTTTCTTGCTTAGGTAAACCTTACATTTTAATATAACATAAAATGAAGTTTCTGTGCCACTTGCTTCTGTCTGTTGTATATATTATGTGCCTGTGGAAACTCAAGGCCAATGCGGAAATCATTCTCAATTTCTTATCAATATTATTTTGAAGGCAGGTTCCTCAGTCAAATCAGAGCTCAGTGATATGGATAGTTTTCCTTAAAAATTTGCTTTGAATCTCCTGTGTCTCTGCCTCTTGATTCTGGAATAACAGGCAGTTTGTGAAAAGCAACTGACATTTAATGTCCATTTTGCTTTGGTCCTCTTTCTTGAAAGGCAAGTACTTTAACCATTCCCTAGGTCATTTGAAGTATTTCTTTATGAAAGCTCTCAACAATTTCCTGATATTGTTCAAAATTTTGCTTTATAAGTTCTCCTAACCATGTGTGCCCCCTTTAGGTGATGGATGCTGCAATGCCTTTGTCTGCTTCCCGACTCGACTGTAGCTGTTACATGGGCATCTTTTTTATTCTGGTACTATTTGCTCCATGTTTGTACTTTAGATTTAACATTGTGTCTGATCTTAATAAAATATTAATTAAATAACCTTTAAAACATTCAAAAAATGAATACATAAATTACTAGGTTTAAAATCGTAATCATCTTTTGGCTTTATGATTTGCCGGCTCTGTGACTTGAACTAAGTAAGCCATTTTCTCTAGTTCTCCTTAACTTTATGTAGAGCAGGCACATGGTACATGTGTTTAGTGAAAAAAAAAAATCAGAGAATCAAAGAGAAGCCTAGAGAGCGTCTGTGCATTGGGTTGAGGGGTAAGGGTTGAGGGCTATAACAGTCCCAGCAACAGACTTATGTGTCCTGGACACATGTTATAGGTTATCTTCTAGGGATCAGTGGAAGGAGGCAAGAGGAAGCAATAAATTAGGTGAGAAACTATAATGCTTGATCCACAAGGTATCAAACACCCCCGAACTGTCCTTCAGTCTGTCCAAAATGGTCCCTCTTGGAACTGCACCTCACTCAGTTACTGGAATCAGGCAGCAAGGAGCTAGGGAGCTAATAGCAGCCGGCTATGGTTGCAGCAATACAGCTGAAGCCAATCAAATTTCCTATTGGGTAGAAAGTGAGGTCTGTCCAGCTCATCTCCATATCCACTGGGTCCTGTGTCCATGTGGCTGTTTCATCAGTCCATCATTCATTCTTATGAAATGTCCAGATGTCCTATATTTCACAAGTGTTCAAAATGAACAATCAAAAGTTCTGGCATTAAATCTTTTGTGATCAATGACACGAGTGCCCAGGGGACACGGAAGGAAATGATGGATACCGAAAAGAGGGAATTGAAGAGAAAAGTGTCAATTAATCTTAAACCGAAGATTGTGCAGCCTAGCGGCAAGTGAATGGATCTGTTCATCAGGGAACCTGATGTGAATCCACCAGTCCAAGCAGTTATGAGCATTGTCTGCTCCTGAAATTTGTATAGGACACAAAGGAAGGTGCTTAGAAGGAACAGATTATCAGGAAGCTTCACACATTTGCAATAATTTTAATATAAATTTATGCAATAAACGTCAAATTAGTTAGAATGTTCTAATAAATAGTAATAATACCATATATAAGGTACAAACAATTTACAATTAATTCAGTTCACATTAAAAAGCAAGACTACTGGCAAGTGCTTAATGTTCCTGTTTGAGGTGTGCATGCTGAGACACTGAACCTTTGACCCCCTCAGTGGTCATTCTCACTATATTTACCAATGGAATCAAATTCATGGTCATATATGTATGTATTTGGATTACTATCAGTTTTTGTTACTCCTACTATGCAGATCAAAAATGTGATCACTCTGTTCCTCCTCTGTCATCTTCCATATGGTGGAAGATAACCACAAGTCTCTTTATTCCTTCATAATAATCAAAATATCCCTATCCATTTCTGAATTTTATAAGCAAAAATGAAAATATAGTCTAACATTTTAAGAAAATAGTTTATAACTGACAACTCAAATTTTCTACAATATATCAACATTAAGTTTTCTCTTATTTTTAAAATAAAAATACTTTTGAGTTAAATGGGTTACATCTTAGATTTTTCTTTTCTTTCTTTCTTTTTTTTTTTTTCGAGACAGGGTTTCTCTGTGTCATCTTAGATTTTTCTTCACCTGTCATACAAAGATTCCTCTATAGATTTTTTTTCTTCAATTTGTTACAGAATGATATTTTTCAGTTGGATATGTTACTATCAACAGAATAGGTCACATTTCCCAATTCCCTCTGTTATGTTTTGGTGTGAATTGTCTTCTTCCTCCTTCAGAATTTATGGACTAAAAGTTCACTCTCCAGGGGGCGGTGTTACTTGTCTCGATTATAACACCCAAGAGGTGAGATCTAAGTGGAAGTATGAGGTCATGGAGGGTTATGTTATCTCTGGATCCTTCCTATGACATTTTTTTTTCTTTCCTGTATGTCGTGAGATGAAAATATTCCTGTGTCACATGTTCCTGCTACCAAGATATTCTGCCCAAGAACATGGGGAAAAATAAATTGTGATCTGACCTCTGTGAGTGTGACTAAAAAGACTAAGAATAAATCTTTCTCCCGTAGGAGGATTTTGTCAGGAATTTTGTCACCGTGATGGGAAGAGCATGAGGCCATCTACTCTCATATACAGAAACAGCACACTCTTGTGAAGGAGAACTATCAAAGATATTAACAAAGAAGATGATGTGTATACTTTTTTTTTTCATTCTTGTCCATCCTATGACCCATATCTTGAACTTGATGACAGGAGAGTTGTTAACTGTTCTGGATTATGAGTACAAATAATTTACTTGAAGTGTTCAATAACAAAGTCATGACTCTCATGAGTTGTTATAATCACAAAGCTTTTATACAAACATTGTCTTTAATTCATCGTGAATATTTAAGAAAATATAAATTTATCTCACCTTGAAAATACTTCTCAAATCTCCATAGGACCTATATTTCTCATATAAAGTCATGGTATTGGTGTATTCAGATATTATCATATCTCTATCCTTAATATTCCTCAAAATGTGCCATTTTATTCACGTGAAAGAAAAAAGCCCATCTCATCATGAATTGTAAATCTAGATTTTATTGTCTCACTGTTGTATGACTTTGAGAAAATTTCTACTTCTTGAGTATTAGCCTTCTGATGTATAAAATGAAGATTAAAAAAGCTATAGTGGTGATGTGAGGATTAAATCATTTTGTATATAACACTGTACATAAACTAAATTAATAGGTGACTTGAAAATGATGCTATTGATGAGCTAATGAGAACATCAAAAAATATACAACTTATCAGACTTCTTGATCATCCCAAATATGGACAAAAATGTAAGAAACAAGACTAAAAATTTGTTTGAAGAATTCTTTAAAAAAGGGATCCAGGAAACTCCACATATTTCAGAAATAAGTGGTGGAAAGCTTTATTGAGTTTTAATGCAAAACTATATTCTTCCTAATTGTACAAAAGGGGATGAAAATTCTTCTTTCAGACTATGATGTTCCCATACAATTCCCCGGAAAGCATGTGTGTTATGAATCCATCTAGTACATATGTTACTGATGGCCTCAGATGTTCTTAACAAACATGCAAGCCCCGCTTACTGTACCTTGAGGAATTTAACATATGGTCATCAACGTCTCTGAATTGTCCAGAGCACAATTCTCCATGAAAGTCTGTTAAATTGCAACCAACTAAACATTGTGCTGTTGCATCTCATGGAATTAGAATTTTATTTTACTTTATATTTGTTTTGTCGCTCGTCTCTATATGACAAATCTTCTTTTGAATTCGTGTCACCTTCCAAAAAAGTCTTGTCAGTCATTCCTACTTGCATAATACGTTTTGAAAACAAGACGGACAGACTTTATGAGGCTTCTGATAAACACCTGGAAGGTAAAGCTCATTGTGAAAATCATTTCACAATTCTGTCAGCAACTGAATACGATAGTAGATATTCCTTCATAAAATGATCTTAGGACATACAGATCTGATGATGTCAGTGACAAATTAAACATTTCTACAGTTACACACATTTTAAATGACAGGTGAAGAGGACTAACAATTTTATATGACAGTGTGCCAGGTGCTGAGCTAGGTGCTTTTTTCTTCTAGTGCAATACTGTCCCTTCTACAATTTAAAGTAGTTTTGAGATACCCTATTATGCCACTGTTGCAAGGATGTTTCTTCAAGACCCAGAGTTATTTATTGAGCAGGACCTCGCAACTAGTAAGCAATGCCAGTAGAGTTCAAAGACCTGGCTGTTTGAATTCAGGGAGTTTATCTTGTGAAGAGCATGTTGCAGTATTCAACTGGCAGATAACAAGGCAGAGGAAATGGAAGCTTCGAACTAACCATGTGAAATATTGTCATTAACATAAGGGAAAAGTTGTTGGGTCTAATGGACCAGCCATGTTGCAAATAATGGTTCATTAAACATTTTCTCTGTCTTTTTCACAGTCGATTCCCCAAACAATCTCCCAGTGATGTTATTATTATCATCGCTTTCCAGAGGAAGAAACTGAGAGGAAAACCTGCTAATAGCAGGCACATCTGTTTCCGAACCTGCCAACTTTCTAAAGGTCTCCAGACTAGGTGTTGACCACGATAAAAAATGGCCTCTTTGGATAATTTGTGACAGGCACTTAGGGTCTCTTATTTTCTTATATCTTTTTCATCATGTGGAAAACAAATATCTAACTTAGACCCTGGTCCCCATAAAAGGAATGATACTTGTAAACAGTATAATCCTGTCAAACTGAATAGGTCACTAACAAGATTGCAGAAAGCTGAACAAAAGGAAAGGCTTGTATTATAAGACACACATGTGTGTTTTCACGTGTGTGTGTGTGTGTGTGTGTGTTCAACATTGAGCTTGAATTCCCACAGAGTTAAAAGAATTGTCATGTTTTGGGGGAAAGGATACAACACTCAATATTGCCCTGTTCAAGAGGAAATGCCTTTCTTCTTCTTCTTTTTTTTTTTTTTGGCTTTTGCAATGTTTTATTTTCAACTGAAGCAAGTACCAGTAGATACTTCCAGCTAACTCTGGCCAATTGGCCACAGATTCTGTGCTGTACAAGCCATACTCAGTGACTACTGACCGAGAGCAACAGTATTTAGAAAACAACCAAGAGTCTGTTAACCCTGCACCATAACTATGACAAAATCAAAATGCAAAGCCAGGAAGGTGGACCAATGAGGTGTGTTGCTTAGGGTCTGCCACCGACTACATTACAGACAAGCACATATCCATGATCATTTCACGTGGTAGTGTTAGAGACAGCAGATACAAAACAAAGTTTAAGGATGCTTACATCAAAGAAAGGGTAATGCAAGAATTGGTCCTAAAAGTGACATTTTACTTAAAATTACTTGTACAAATTACTCATATTTATAAATTCTCATTACCATTTATTTTAGCAGCAACAGTATAGAATATAATCAAATTTATAAATGTTATCCTATACTAGGAAATGCCTTTCTTGGAATAAAAATGGATTTAGCCTTGGGAACAAATCACATTCTGAGTCAGTTGTCAAAAGAAGCCAAGAGTAATCTCTCACTGTTCCATATACTAAAGGATACTGCGTAGACTACAGAATTCAAGCTCCAACAATCAATTCCTTTAAAATAATGGAATCACTTTTTCTTGCAAAATGTGTTTAATCCCATCGTGAGCGTAATAAAATTAAAAATTTCTATATTATTAAATTACCTAATTAACTGCCTTCTTTTTGTTCCTTGAAAGAAACCAATGGGGCATGCTTACACCCATACTACACTGTATAATCAATAATAGAAAATAATAAACCTTATGTCATGTAATCAAAAAAGACTTGATGAAGCACAGCAGTATTTTAAAAGTCCCCTGTGAGTTTTGTTGTGTTTAAAAGGCTACACATACACAAACACACAAACACACAATTGTATTATTAATTCTTTTCCTTCTTTACAGAGTTTCAATGATTTAGACAGCTCTTAGATGGTTTTTCTGGTCTGGTCCCTTCTCTTCATGCCTGCAAATGTTGACACATGGTGGATATCTTTTCAGTTCTTCTTTGTTTTGTAGCTTTGTATAAAACTTGTAAACAACAATAATGTGGTCTTGCATGTAACTACTTTGGGCCCTAAGACTTTCAATGGTATTACTTGTGTCAGACGTGGCCTGTGTGAGTACTCAGAGAAGACCAGTGAGTATCTTTCTTTAATAGTCCAAACACAGCATTTAGAAGCTATGCAATTTTCTGAAATTGGACTATTAATTGATTTCTTTTTATGCATATTTTTTTTCGTTTTCCTAAAGTTTCTAACTGTGGTTGTTTGAGGTGTCTAGTTCAAAGCTCATTGTGATGGTGTTGAGATTCAGTATCATAGGAGTGATTAGTCCAGAAAGGTTCCTTTTCATGATTATGATGGGATTATTGCTCTTTTAAAGGACTGAAACTTGCTTCCACACCTTAGGAAAGAACGCCTTCACCACAGCCAATACCTCCAACTTGAACTTCCTTGAAGACAAATCTGGGAGGAAATAAATCACTCTTCACTACAAATTAGTCTTTGTGCCCTTTTTAAATAGTACAGATGGACTACGAGTCCTGTCTATCCAGGGAGGTTATTAATTTGGTTATATAATAGCTATGTAGGAGGTATATGGTAGGTATATCAGAATAGATCTATTCTGATACTTCAAAGTGAGGCTCTGGTCATGGCAACACCATGACCCCAGGTGACAGTGTTGACCACTCAAACCAGCATGGCCATGCTGGAGGCACAACTCTTAGACACTACCATGGTCACAGGTTGTTACCTAGATCCTAGGCACCTACTTGGCCTTCAGTGGTAACATGGGCCACCACATTCCAGCATAGACCCCTGATGTGATGGAACCACAGACCCAGACATGATCCTCAGCAGCAGCCTTAGCCTGGATGTCATCATGGTCCAAGGTAGCAGCAGAGGTCACTCAGATTGGCATGATCCCCTGTGGCAGCATGTCTCTCAGACACCATCATGGTTCCAGATGGTGGCACAGAGTACAAGCGTCTGTATGGCTGTCAGTGGTGACAGAGCCGCAGACATCAACACAGGCCACCTCCCCTGCTTTGGGGGTTCAAACCAAATCTTGGAGCTTGTTAATCACAAAGGGACAGATATCACCTTGGAATCTATGTGGAAGCAGACTATTCATGTCAGTCTGTCCCTCATTATCCTGCCTTCTCAAATCTACCTCTCTCTCCCAGACTATGAGCAACTCTGCCTCTCTCTCTCTCTCTTCCACCTATCTACTCAGGACTCACTCACCATTATGGATCTCACCTGCCTGGCATGTGGGCCCAGGGCAGGAGAGATCAAACAGTACTTAGTTGAGTACTGGTTCTCCCCTTTCCCCTCCAAAAGGCATGGCATGAAGCTGCTCTTTTTTTCTTATTATTTAAAAGTCCTTATTATATTTTTATTAAACAGTTTTGAGCTGCTATTGGCAAACATACCTAAATTATGTTTTAAAAATACCCATTTACCTATCCGTTGAAATAATGAAATATCAAATCAACAATTTGTTTTAAAGAGTCTTCGCACTTTTACCTTATGACTTCATCGGGGAAAGGTAAAATGTGGAGTTTCCAGGTGTTAGGATAACCTTTGCCATGCCACCATAAGCAATCTATTTAAAATAAAATGTTCGGAGGCAGAGGCAGGTGGATCTCTGGGAGTTCGAGGCCAGCCTGGTCTACAAGAGCTAGTTCCGGGACAGGCACCAAAGCTACAGAGAAACCCTGCCTCGAAAAAAACAAAAAATAAAAATAAAAATAAAATAAAATAAAATGTTCATTGAAGTTCATACACTCACTAGGACTCACGGAAGTTACCAGCACAGTAATGTCAATCACCTGTGAAACTGACAGCAGCATGTGATCTCGAATGGGAGGCAGCAAGAGACATCCTAAATACAGGACAAACCAAAATCCACATACCACACGGGCTCAAAGGTCTCCAGCATAGAGACTGTGATGCTGCCACTCCACACAAAGCTGTCGAAACCCTTCTAATTGAAAAATCTATAGCCTTCGAAAATGATTGCCAATTTTGCTAGCAACCGTGGCAGTTATTACTCCTGGGGACTTGATCATGTATGAAGAGACAAAAGTTATTACAAAGAACTTCTGTGGCAGGTAAGCAGGGTTTCTCTTTCCACAGAAGTCTCCATTTCCGTCAGTGGAATGGCTTAATTAAATCCACAGATCTGTTTTATTATATTGAGATTTTAACCTTACAGTCTTGCCTAAAAGGGCAGAATAAATACTCCATGAAAGATTAAGTAGGCATCATAGTTTTCAATAATGAAATCTGTTTGGAAGGTTTTGTCCTTGAGAAATTAGCGTAACCTCCAGAACCTAGTGTAACAGAAATGGGGGGGGGGCATTGTCTGGGTCATTGGTAGGCAGATAATCATTCGTAAGTGGCCTATTAACTATGCACCTTTTTTCTGCATGGGTAACTTCAGCTACCCAGATGGCCACAATGTACTACCATCTCCTTTATTCTTAGTCTTGCCGGATGTCTTCATTTTTTTTCTCCTTTGGGATTTCTTTGTAGTAAGGCAGAGATTCCCTTCGCTGCCCTAAAGGACACAGATGACGTTGCACCTCCTTTCTGTTTAACTACCACCCTTTCAATCATACAGGCAGATCTTCTTATTTATGATACCCTCCACATGGGCTCTTGAAGGACTCAGACTCAACCTCAATTTGTAGTCAGCAGTCCACTCTGTGCACCAATCACAGACAAGTGGGGTAATTGCAAAATCTCTCTATTTCATTTCTCAAACTACATTTCCTTCCACAATTACCCTATCATTGTGTCTACACGTTTGAGGCTTTTTGCTGGCCTCAATTTAGATTTGAGTTTTGAACTTTATGCAGCTCATGATTGTTTTTAATATCTATTTATGGTAGTTAATTTCAAGAACTCAATCTGCTCATTCCCTCATTATGACTCTACCATAATGTTCTCATGAATGATAGTTTAGCTCATTCGCTTTGACACCAGACAAAGCGCTATTTTATATATTTGTTTGTTTGTTTATTGAATTTCCTTTTTTTGGCAAAATGAAAGAATTAAATAAGCATATACTGTCTGTACTGTAGTCTATATCTATAGAGTCAACCAACCACATATCAGAAATCCCAGATAAACCTGTCTTTACTGTACACAAACTGATGTCCTTTTCCTTCTTATTATTCTCTAATTAACATCGCAACATTTATTTATGCAGTATTAGGTATTTAAAAATATCTCGACCTTGTTGGAAGCATCTGAGTACATGTGAACAGGTTATAGACAATATAGAATAATTCTGTGCCAACTGATAGAAGGGACTTGTGTATACTCTGACGCTGGAATCTGTGGGTAGAGAGTAGGAATCCTGGAGTCAATGTTCCAGAATTCTTTCTCTCTTTCTTTCTTTCTTTCTTTCTTTCTTTCTTTCTTTCTTTCTTTCTTTCTTTCTTTCTTTCTTTCTTAAATAATCTTAACACCATGTGTACATTCTATCTTAATGTATGACTTATGGTTTTACTCCATTACTTTTTAATATTGATTTTTACTCCTTTAATCTATGGCTGTCTTTATTGTTTCTTCTCTCTCTACGAAACCCATGTACATTTATCCAAAACTGACCCATTCAGAGGACTTTTTTGTCTAAATCTTTCTTATTTTGCACCTGTAAATCTGTAATCATTTTCTAACCAGGAGAGTTTTTTTCATAACTTTGTAATATTTTAATTAAAAAATATATGAACATTAAAAGATACAGTGATAGGAATATTTTTAACATCATAACATTAACCTATTACCTTCCAAATGTTTCTTTTCTACAAATGGCAAGTGCCGAATACTTGATATTTTGAAGCCCATTTTCAATTAACATTGTTAATTAACATTTAACATTTTTCCCTATTTCACAGATTTGTATTCATTTTTTGGCCATTTTTTTGTTTTTGTTGATCTATATTTTTTTTCAGCTCCCCTCACTTCCTTTCCCTTCCCCTTCTACCCTCTCTCATGACCCCGACACTCTCAATTTACTCAGGAGATCTTGTCTTTTTTTACTTCTTATGCTGATTTGATCCATATAGGCCTCTCCTAGGGTATTGTTGTCTAGGTTCTCTGGGATTGTGTACTGTAGGTGGTTTCTTTGTTTTATTTCTAAAAGCCACTTATGAGTGAAGACATATTATTTGTTTTTCTGGGTCTAGGTAACCTCGCTCAATGTGATGTTTTCTAGATCCATACCTTTGCCCCCAAATTTTAAAATGCCATTATTCCCCTGTGTAGTACTCCATTGTGTAAATATACCACATCTTCTTTATCCCTTCTTCAGTTGAAGAATGCCCCAGAATTCTGAAGGATAACGATATTTAGAACAAGCATTCTGTTGAGCATTCATATTCTAATAATTGTATATTTTCTTTTCTAATGTTTAAATGTAAATTCTCCATTCACATTATATAACCTGTCATCCAGTTTAGATTAAGACTTTGTCAAATCATGCTTTTTTATTTATGTGCGTTAACCATTAATAGAATAAATCTGTCAACAAGAATGAAGGTTACAAAGAGGTGTTGGCATATTCCCCACTGGTCTAAACTGACATTAAAACCTAGAAATATCTTCTTTGTCATACCAGTTGATTTTGACATAAGGCTTATGACATGTTCAATGCAGTTATAGCTGTACAAATTGAGGAGGCTTATGAAAAATCAATTTACACAAACTGACACTACACAGTAGAAAACCTTTCTTACTATATAGGCTATTTTAAATGCATATGCATGTACAGACTTGTGAAGTTTTGCGCTTTTTTTTTTTAAAAAAATTTTCCCACCCCACTTTTCAGGGCACTCAACCGTTACTCTCCAAGACAGCTAAACTCCTGGCTTCTTGGGTCTATTCAGGTATCATATTTGTAACCATTAATATGCAGACAGAAGATGATTAAATGCAGGCATGATAAAATGTGACACCCTATAATAAATGAGAATGAAAAAATGAATTTGTAACCATAAATCATGTATTAAAATTTATGTCATAGGCTTACATAGATAAAGACAATGTAAAAATAAGGAAATATGAGATAGACCTATTTTTAAAATTATAATAAAAGACATTTAAATTTTATGATTTTCCCTACACTTTATCTTAGGTTAAACATTTGACTTTTTGTCCCTGAAGCTAGGATACTTGAACTTTGTGATTTAGAATAAGACATAGGACAGTTACCAGTTTCATTATAATGCAAATTTTAACTTTAACATTTTAAAATATGAGAGCTCTTACACATCCAAGACAATGAGATACTACCATCTTTACATAAAGGAAGAAATAAAATGTCTATTTTAAAAAAAACACAATACCATGGAAATATATTCTTGCCTCATTCCTTAAATAAAAAGGATATTTTGAAGATTCTTATGTGTAATCTGTTACAACTATATTTTTTTTAATTAAAAAGGGGTGCAGCCTCACAAATTCAATTGTATGATATTACTAATAACAGACATTTAGCAAAAAAATCAGGTAATCCAATGTATCATTGTCAAATAACAGGTCTTGGATTTCAATAATACTTAAATAATTTGGATTTCAGATGGATGTTGTTCCATTGAATGTACACAAGTACAGATTTCATTTCTGTGAATGAATTTACATTTATATATTTGTGCTCCATTTATTATGCAGCAAAACACTGCACTGTGATACAATTCCTGACTGGACTAAATGATGACAGTCCTAAACATTGATATGTTTACTGTCATGTAACTACAGGCCTCATTGACTTTATCTTGCTAACAGACACAGGCTTAAATAATATGTCTGTAGGTGTTACCTGTTCCGTCTAATATTGTCTAATACACTATGCCTGGAAACTAGCATATGCCGAGCATATAACCAAATACCTACTATGTACAGCGACTTAACTTTCAAAAGTCAAACACATGCTATTAAACCTGCACTACAAATTCCAGTGTACTCTTGCTCAATATAAAACGTTAAGAGATTAAACAAAAGGTACAGGATGGAGACTCAATTGTAGCTTTAGCTTTACCCCTGAGCTGTTTTTAAGAAATTTGTGTATAGCTGGCTATATGTCTCCATAGGTACATAATTGTCTTTTGGCATTGACAACAACCTAATTCTTTTCCATAAAAATATATCTACTGGTCACAAGATAAAGTGAATATGAGGCTCGAGGTGATAGGGAGTATAGTTTACGATAACATGAAGTTGAGAGCTATAAACTAAATATTGGAGATCCCAAATTTTAGTGGACTTTTGTACATCTGAATCAATGGAATTTTTATGATTTGCTTTACTGCTTTTAAAAAAATACAATCAGGCTTCCAAAATCTTTTTTGCCTCCTAATTTCTCAACAATGGTAGGTCTTGACCTTAATTTCTCATTAGTATATATGTATTAGTTAATTTTATCATGCTCTTGTAAAATATCTGATAAAAGATATTTAAAGAAGTATGGTTTTATTTTGGATTAGAGTTTGATTGGATATGATCATATGATCCTGGGATGGCATAGCAGCAGATGTGAGATGGAGCTGGTATCAACAATCAGGAAAAGGGGAATGCTGGTATTTAACATGACGTGTGTGTGTGTGTGTGTGTGTGTAAAGTCTGTCCATATTCTTGGTTTGCATGTGCCTATGGGAAGATGAGTACCCATGTATATGTGTGCGTGTGGAGGCCACAAGTTCAAACCAAGTGCCCTCAATTCTTTAATTGCTCCAAACCTTATTTTGGGGGACAGGCTAGGCTGTCTTCCAGTGAGCCCAGATACCTGACTGTACCCATTTTCTCTTGATATCAGAGTTTCCAGATGCTTTTCACTGCACTGGGCTACGTATATGGGTGCTGGGATGTAAACTTGGGTCTGCATTCTTGTGAAAGCATTTACTAACACAGTCATTTCTCCAGTCTTATTATTTTCCTCTTTATATTTAGTCTGGGGACTGTTACTCATGAATTGGTGCTACCCAAACTTGAGGTGGTTCTTTCCAGCTTATTTAACCTACTGAACAAGCTCCTGTAGAGAATGCACAGAGGTTTGTCACTTATGTGGGTCTATGTACTGTCAAATGTGTGCAAATATTTTATGTGGTGTGAGGCCCTTGTGGAAGGATTAGTGCCATTATTAAATAAATCTTCCTGTAAGTCTTTCTCTCCTTTTCTCTTCCTCTTCCTTCTCCAGCTCCCCCCCCCCATGCATACTTCTCTGAATACATATTAGGGGAAACCGCTGTGCACACAGTGAGATAATGACTATGTTCAGATCTGAAAGGATGCCCTCCCCAGAAGTCAATCATGTTAGCACCACTGCTTCAGGCTTGCCATCTCACAACTTGGAAAAAACAACTCTATCTTGCCACCCAATTTTATAGATTTTATTGGCGTTCTTACAATTATTAAGATATTCTTGATTGAAAATTTATATTCACATTGTAAATAAATATGGCTACTTATCAATCATACCTCTCTATGCTAATTTAAAAAGGCAAGAGCTTTACCAAGTAATGCCACTGTATTTGGGATTGTACTTCTCTAGTTCTATAGGAACACTCAAAGTTCTACAGGCAATTCCAGGTCGCTTTAAGAAAGGTAACTTGAGGACAACATTAGGTGTTAGAAAATTTTATATCACTCTATTTAGAAGTCAGGATTAGAGTTAATTTATGTTTTATATAAGATGTCTTGTGTTTTTTATACATAAACAACCGGATTGATAGATCTAGAAATAATAATGTTAAAATAGAATGTGGAAATTGGAATCAGACCAATCTGAATTCAAATTCCAATCATGCTTATTTACCACCTGTGTGCCCTTCATGATAATTCCTATCAACTTTACTTTCAAAAAATAAATTAAAATGTCCTCTTTCAGAGAAATATTAGGAAGTAAATGTGATGTTGCAGGTGACCTTGTTGCCTGACTGGTTATAGGTACTCCAAATGAAATGAATGAGATGTATGTTTATTTCTTTCTTGAGATATGTGTTAACTTCCTTTTGCCTTACTATTCTTATGCAGTCTTCATTTTAATATTAATGTTTTAATATGATCATGTGTGTGCCTATATCAATTCTTATATTAGCTGTGCCATTTGTTTGTGTGCAAGAGAACGTGAATTAACTTAAAGTGTAGGACAACCCAAAATAATCAGAGCCATAAACTCATGTCCCAGAATTGAGTTCAAACCTGGACAAGCCCACACAAAATTAAAAGAATGAAGCAAAATAAAGAACACAACCTTCTTGTTCTACTCTGTTCATACTTATATTTCCAAACATCATGTGAATGGTGGTATTATTTGAGTAAAACAATGTTTTTCAGCCACTCCAAAAGCTGGTTGACAATAAGTAGTTCCTCGAAGGTAAGTGTCTCTCCAGTAGCATTGTTCACTATAATATGTGTTCAAAACTCAGGAGTGATTTGTAAGATTGTTCCCTGCAGGGAAAAAAAAAAGGTGATATTGATGCCATGTAGCTAATGTGGAAAGGGAAAAAAATGCTCTCAAACCAGTGAAATGAAATGATGAACATATCACCACTTTTCATTTTTCCTCTGAGTGAAAGATTCACTTCGTAGCACAGCATTCTGCTACCCTGATATGATCTAGCAGACATATAAGAGAAGAAAAAAAGCATAGGTTTTCATAGAAAGAGTTTACTAGTTTTTATAAGAATTTATTCAGTAAAACAAAACATTTGATTAAAAAAACAGCTGTGCCAAGTCCCTTCTTATGAAAATTAGTGAGCTAAGGCCAGCAGAATTTCCTGTCCATCTTCAACATGCGATTCAGGCAATAATGTTTTTATTCCTAGGTTAATAAAGAGAAGCCAAGGGTCAAGCGAATTATAGTTTCTCATGATAATGCCTCATGCCAACAGCACAAGTTAGCCCAAAATCTCATTAAAGTGTTGTTCATTTTAGTTTGCAAGGGTAGCAGAACGCTAGCAGGATTTATTTTAAGGATTTAAGAGCCAAACAAACAGGAACAACAGCAAACTTGTCTTCCTCCAAGGTCAATAGAGAAGCCTTTGCCTGTCCACATCTGTGGCTGAGAGGCAGGGCTGTATACCACGTCATAACAGAAAGTCTGAATTCTACTGCTTGAGTTTAAACTCTTGCACACATATACTCTTTAAATGTTTTTTTTTTAAGTTAAATTTTTCCTTTGGCATTCTCACACAGGTGTCCAAATTTTTCCACCTAAATGGCTTTTTATTTATAAAGTTGCCTTTGATAGTCTCACACACATATAGAATCATTGTTATTACTCATATCTCCATTTGATTATCTCCATCAATCCCTGCTGACCTCCTCTTAAGAATCATTTTCTTCCAACTTCACATTTTTCGTTTTGTTTTCTGATACAATTAGTTTAAAGAGGGTGAGCACTGTGGACATGTGTTTCAAATTATCTGTCCAGAGCATGGTGGGCTCTCCCATGGCTGCAATTGAAGATAATGACTCTCCTCTTCAAGAATTTTTAAGTAGCCAATAGCACAACAGAGAGCTAGGGACATCGTGGGCCCTCTTCCACCCAAAACTGGTTATTGACAGAGTCAGTCTTTGTTCAGGTTTAGTACAGGTATCTTCATTCTTTAATTATTTTTTCTTATTTTATGAATTATTATTGATCTGTACATTTGTCTCTGCTCCCCTCGCTGCTTCTTCCCTCTCCTTCAACCCTCTTCCAAGGTCTCAGGTTCCGAATTTATTCAGGAGATCTTGTCTTTTTCTACTTACCATGTAGATTAGATCTATGTATGTCTCTCTTAGCATCCTCATTGTTGTCTAGGTTCTCTGGGATTGTGATTTGTGGGCTGGTTTTTATTTGCTTTATGTTTAAAAACCACTTATGATAATTGTCTTTCTGAGTCTGGGTTACCTCACTCAAAATGATGTTTTCTAGCTCCATCCATTTTCCTGCAAAATTCAAGATGTTCTTATTTTTTTATGCTGTGTAGTACTCTATTATGTAAATGTACCACATTTTCCTTATCCATTCTTCAGTCTAAGGGCATTTAGGTTGTTTCTAGGTTCTAGCAATGACAAATAATGCCGCTATAAATAAAGGCTGAGCACATGTCCTTGTGGCACGACTGAACATCTTTTGGAAATATACCCAAAAGTAGTATTATTGGATCTTGAGGAATGTTGTTTCCTAATTTTCTAAGGAATCAATCACCAGACTGATATCCAAAGGGGCTGTACCAGTTTACATTCCCACCAGCAATGCAGGAGTGTTCCCTTTACCCCACAACGTCTCCAGCATAAGTTGTCATCAGTGTTTTTGATCTTGGCCATTCTTATAGGTGTAAGACAGAATCCCAGAGTTGTTTTGATTTGCATTTCTCTGATGACTAAGGATGTTGAACATTTCCTTAAGTGTCTTTCAGCCACTTTAGATTCCTCTGTTGAGAGTTCTCTGTTTAGGTCTGTACTTCATTTTTTATTGGATTATTTGAGGTTTTTTTGTTATAATGTTTATTTTTATTTATTTATTTTTTGCTTTATAAATAATACCATTCAAAATTTCCACCTCCTTCCACTTCCCCACCCACACTCCCCCTCCAGTTCTACAAGAGGGCAGGGTATCCTGCCCTGTGGGAAGTCCAAGGACCTAATTCAGGCCTAGGAAGGTGTGCATTCAAACAGATTAGGATCCCAAAAAGCCAGTACATGCAGCAGAATCAAATCCAGTGCCATTATCATTGACTTCTCAGTCAGCCTCCATTGTCAGCCACATTCATATAGTCCAGTTTGATCACATGCTCATTCAGTCCCAGTCCAGCTGGCCTTGGTGAGCTCCCCTTAAATCAGTCACACCGCCTCAGTGGGTGGACAAACCCCTCGTGGTCTTGACTTCCTTGCTCATCTTCTCCCTCTTTCTGCTCTTCAACTAGACCTTGGGAGCTCAGTCCAGTGCTCCAGTGTGGGTCTCTGTCTCTATCTCCGTCCATTGCCGGACGAAGGTTCTATGGTGGTATTCAAGATATTCATCTGTGTGGCTATGGACAAGGTCAGTTCGGGCACCCTCTCCTCTCTTGCCCTAGGACCTAGTTGGCAGAAAGAGAACTTGCAAATTAACAAGATCAGAAATGAAAAGCAGGACATAACCACAGACAATGAAAAAATTCAGAAAATCATTAGGTCTTACTACAAAAGCCTGTATGTCACAAAATTGGAAAATATAAAAGAAATGGACATTTTTTAGATAAGTACCACAGACCAAAATTAAATCAAATCCAGATGAACAATTTAAATAGACCTATAAGTTGCGAGGAAATAGAAGCTGTCATCAAAAACCTCCCAAAAAAAAAAAAAAAAAGTCCAGGACCAGATGCCAGATGGTTTTAATTCAGAATTCTACCAGAACTTCCAAGAAGGGCTAATACCTATACTCCTTAATGTGTTTCACATAATAGAAACAGAAGAGTCATTTCCAAACTCTTTATGAAGCTATAGTTACCCTGATACCAAAACCACACAAAGACTCAACCAAAAAAGAGGATTACAGACCAATCTCACTCATGAACACTGACACAAAAATTCTCAATAAAATAGTGGCAAACCGAATCCAAGAACACATCAAAAAACATTATCCATTATGATTAAGTAGGCTTCCTCCCAGAGATGCAGGACCGATTCAACATATGAAAAATCTTATCAATGTAATCCGTCATATAAATAAACTGAAAGTAAAAACCATATGATCATTTCATTAGATGCTGAAAAAGCATTTGATTATTTGTTCTTTTGATGCCCAATTTCTTGAGTTCTTTGTATATTTTGGAGATCAGACCACTGTCTGATGTGGGGTTAGTAAAGATCTTTTTTCCATGCGGTAGGCTGTTGTTTTGTCTTGTTGACCATGTCCTTTGCTATACAGAAGCTTTTCAGTTTCAGGAGGTCCCACGTATTAATTATTTCTTTCAGTGTCTGTGCTACTGGGGTTATATTTAGAAAGTGGTCTCCTGTGCCAATGTGTTCAAGTGTACTTCCCACTTTCTCTTCTATAAGCTTCAGTGTGGCTGGCTTTATGTTGAGGTCATTAATCTATTAGGACTTGAGTGTTGTGCATGGTGATAGATATGTGTCTAATTTTATTCTTCTACATGGGATTTTTCCAGCTTCTTTATGTACGCATTTAGTGCTATGAACTTTGCTTTTTACACAACTTCCATTGCATCCCATAAATTTGCATATGTTGTATGACCATTTTCATTGAATTTTAGGAAGTCTTTAATTTCTCCCTTTGTTTCTTCCTTGATCCATTGATGATTCAGGTGAGCATTGTTTAATTTCCAGGTGTTTGTGGGCTTTCTGAAATTATTATTGCGTTGACTTCTATTTTAAAACCATGGTGATCTAATAAGATACATGGGGTTATTCTAATTTTTTTGTATTTGTTAAGGTTTGTTTTGTTACCAAGTATGTGGTCAATTTTTGAAAAAGTTCCATGAAGTGCTGAAAAGAAAGTATATTCTTTCCTTTTTGGATGGAATATTCTACAGATATCTCTTAAGTTCATTTGAGTCATGACATGTGTAGTTCCCTTATTTTTCTTTTAAATTTCTGTTGGCAAACCTGTCCAGTGGTGAGAGTGGGGTTTCAAGTCTCCCACTATTAATGCGTGGAGTTTCATCTGTGATTTAAATTTTAGTAGTGTTTCTTTTACATATAAGGGTGCCCTTGTATTTGTTGCATATTGAGATTTCCTATTGATGAATCTTTCCTGTGACTAATATGAAATGTCCTTCTTTGTCTCTTTTGATTGATTTTAGTTTGAAGTCTAATTTGGTAGACATTAGGATAACTACATATGCTTTTTTCCTAGGTTGAATTTTTTTTTCTGAACCCTTTACTCTGAGACGATGTCTGTGTTTGAAGTTGAGGTATGTTTCTTGTATGCAGAAGGATGGATTCTGCTTTTTTAACCAATTTGTCTGTGTTTTTGTTGATGTAGCCAATTTCCTTTTGTTGGAGTTTTTCTTCTAGTATTTTGTGTATGGCTGGGTTTTTGGCTAAATATTGGTTAAGTCTGGTTTTGTGATGGAATATTATGTTTTGTCCTTCTATGGGGATTGAAAGTTTTGTTGGGTATAATAGTCCTGGCTGGCATCCATAGTCTCTTAATGGCTTCATAACTCTTGACCATGACCTTCTGGCTTTAATTGTCTCCAATGAAAAATCAGATGTAATTCTGATAGGTCTGCTTTTATATGTTACTTGGCCTTTTTCCTTTGCAGCCCTTAATATTCTTTCTTTACTCTGTATGCTTAGTGTTTTGATTATTATGTGGTGAGGGGACTTTCACGGCTCAGGCTTACTTCTTCTGAGGTCCCAGACTCATGACTGGACCCAAAGAGATCTCTAGTTCCTGCCTACTCCCTCAAAGGTCCCAGATTCACACACAGACCTGCAGAGATCCTGGCTCAGGCTTAGTTTCTCAGAGGTCTTTGGCTTAGGGCCAGACCCACAGAAGTCCTGCCTAGGTCTACTCGCTTTAAGATCCAAGATTCATTTCCTGACCCTCAGTATTCTCTGTACCTGCCATTCCTTAAATTTTAAGAAAATGTTTAACTGCCTATAACAAATGCAAACATGGAAGGAGGAGATAATATGTGTCAGTCATAGATCTGTAATTCAGATTATCTAATAGAATATGTATTCAAGAGAATATCTGTCAAATGTTTTGGAAAATTCTCTTGTTATATCATTATTTTTAACTAGGTCTATTCACTCAGATTTTTAATTCTTCCTATCATTGTTATCACATGGTTGTGCCCTACTCATTGGTCACACATCAGTATAGCTACTGATTCCATTCAGCCTGTATATTTCTCATTCCACATACACACCACACTTCTGTTAAGCTAACATTCTTGTTACTTAACAATGTGGTACATTGGAACTAGTTAGTCACTACCTCGTACTGTATTTCCTTAGAGTGGACCTGTAAAACTACTTTAGACATTCATGTCTAAGGGACAAGATAATTGGTTTCCTCTCGGACTGTTTTATGATATAAAACATGACAACTTTTAGGGAAGTATGGTGAGAAGTTTCTGTCTTTAGCAAATAGAATGAACTCCCATGTATCTCCAATATATTCTGCTTTCCTCTGTCTGAGTCCAACTGAGTGCATAGAAATGAATAGACTTCCCTAATGAACATCAGGGAGGATCCAAATACCTCGGCCATATTTCATGCCAGAATGAAATGGAAAATTGTTATAAAGTGGAAATTACATTAAAAGGAATATTGTGCTATATATCCTATGTCAACTTGAAGAGTATGCATTTTCAGAACAGTGATTAGATTTATCATACTCCTCACTACACACACACACACACACACACACACATAATCTAGAACAAAGAAATAGAATGATGGTATGATGCAGTCAGCTTTATAGTACTGTACAGATGGCTGTAATGACAAGGTAACTCTAACTTAATTCTCCTTTACAAACATGAAAGAATTTCTCAAGTTTCTCCAAACATCAGGATAGTTTATTGCCAGTTCAGCCCATAAATTAAGTACGACCCCCAGGCAATCCTTGGCTGCCTACTTCTTCACAGATGCTGTGAGCACTCAGTTCTCTCATGCTTCATTATCCTTAGTTTCCTAAGTCATTTTCAAGGTCTTGTGGCATATCATGGTGCATCTTTTATAACACCTATCTGTGTCCTTTCCGACTCCTCTAGCTCTTTTATTCCTTTTCTTTATTTTTAATCAATTAACACTTGAGGAATTGATGGATGAAATTGTTTAAATTGTGAGCAATGTGATTGCATTGTTAACTTTAACAAAGAATTAAGACTCTCCACTTCAGCAATCACAGGACTAGAATGGATTTCCCTTATGTGTGGTTAAACAAATAATGATTTAATTTTCTTAACTCAAAAATAAGTCCACTGCTCTTTGGTGACTATTGGAGCTTGAGTATTTAATTGATACATGTGCTGGAAATTTTTGCTTTTTTGGTCTTTCCTCATATTTGGAATTCATAATCATAGTATAACTGTTAAAGTTCATGTTCAAAGCTAAAACACCTTAAAGAATGTAGTGACATCACCGAGAATTTTCCTAGCTTTAAGAAATTTGGATGATTTTCCAGATACCCCCAAGAGATTACTCCTTGTGTGTCATTGATAAACACTCTGTCCTGTAGTCTCTCTGTTACCTCTAGGGAAAACTAAAGATGTTCAAATCTCTACGGAATCATTTTCCTGAATCCTATACATTAGTGTTTTTTGAAGAAGACAATAATTGTTGGTGAATACATCAGCATTGATGTCTGTTTTTTTGTTGTTGTAGTTGCTGTTTTTGTTTTTTAAAGAAAAAAATCAGATTAGGCAAAGACTTGATACATAAAAAGTGGTCAAACCTGCATTACAACAACAACAACAAAAGGTAGAAATTTACAGGAAGAGTCTATTGTGGTTTCTGAATTCAGTGAAATTACATTTTTTTTCAAAAAGGTATGCTGTCTGTCTTGTGGTCTCCACACACATGCACTCACTCATTTACACATACACATACAGAGATATGAACATAACACAATCGTACTCACACATGCTAACAGGCTTTCATATATCTATACATGTATTTACATATATAAAGAAGTTATATTTTAATGGCTATGACAATTTTTCTAAAAATAGGTGTCAGGGTTCTTTATTGGTAATAATCATTGGTAGTAGCATAATGAAGGACAGGTATTTGTACTTTGTCTATACAAATAAGAACATTTCTGATATAATTTTAATTTTATTGACAGGACAACAACTTAACATTCATGAAAATTTATCCAATGTCTCACTGCAGAGAGGACAATGCATTACAGTATAGTATAATACAGGGCAAAAGAGTGATACTCATGGTCCTAATTAATTTCTCTAAGTTGAAAAATGCCAATCATCTTTTCTAAGATTAAATGGTACAAGAAAAGCATTTGTTCTTTGATTATGGAATGAAGAGCAAAGAGCTAGGGAAGTGTGTAGGATCCTTAGCACATTAAACTTCCGTTATATAGCCCTGGAAGTGAATTGTTGCCTATAAATGCCTTAGCACCAAAAAAGAGAATTACAGACTAATCTCCCTCAATAACACTGATGCAAAAATAATCAATAAAATGCTGACAAACTTAATCCAAGAACACATCAGAAAAATCATCCACCATGATCAAGTCAGCTTCATTCCAGAAATGCATGGGTGGTTCAACATATAAAAATCCACCAATGTAATCCACCATATAAACAAACTAAAAGAAAAAAAACACGATCATCTCATTAGATGCAGAAAAGGCCTTTGACAAAATCCAACATCTCTTCATGATAAAGGTCTTGGAGAGATCAGGGATACAAAGAACATATTTAAACAATAAAGGCAGTATACAGCAAGCCAACAGCCTATATCAAACTAAATGAACAGAAAGTCAAAGTGATTCCACTAAAAACAGGAACAAGACAAGGCAGTCCACTTTCTATATCTATTCAGCATAGAACTTAAAGTTCTAGCTAGAGTAATAAGACAATAAAAGGAAACCAATGAGATACAAATTAGAAATGAAGAAGTCAAACTTTCATTTTTTTGCAGATGAAATAATAGTTTAAATTAGTGACCAAAAAATTCTACGAGAAAACTCCTACAACTTATAAACAATTTCAGTAATGCAGCAGAATATAATATTACCTCAAAAAATCAGTAGTCCTCTTATTATATGATAAACAGGCTGGGAAAGAAATCAGAAAATTATCATCCTTCACAATAGCCACAAACAACATAAAATATATTTGGGTAACTCTAACCAAACAAGTAGAAGGCTTGTATGACAAAAACTTTAAGTCTTTAAGAAAAAAATTGAATTACATACCAGAAAATGGAAAGATCTCCTGTGCTCTGGGATAGGTAGGATTAGCAAAGTAAAAATGACAATCTTACCAAAAGATTGAAACCTCCATCAAAATCCCAGCACAATTCTTCACAGACATCGAAATAACAATATTCAACTTCATATGGATAGCCAAAACAGTACTGTATAAGAAAGGTACTTCTCTAGGCATCCCCATCCCTGACTTCAAACTCCATTACAGAGTTATAGTAATGAAAACAGCTTGGTATTGATACAAAAATAGACAGGTGGACCAATGGAATCAAACTGAAGATCCTGACAGTAATCCACACACCTATGCACACCTGATTTTTGACAAAAAAGCTAAAATTACATAATAGAAAAAAGGAAATCATATTCAACAAATGGTATTGATATAACTGGATGTCTACATATAGAAGACTGCAAATAGATCCATATATATCTCCATACACAAAACTCAAGTCCAAATGGATTAAAGACCTCAACTTAAATCCATTCACACTGACCCTCATCGTTCAGAAAGTTGGAAGTAGCTTTGAACACATTGGCACATGAGACCACCTTTTAACTATAACACTAATAGCATAGACACTGATATCAATAGTTAATAAATGGGACCTCCTGAAACTGAGAAACATCTGTAAGGCAAAGACCACAGTCAATATGACAAACCAGCAACCTATGGAATGAAAAAGAAATCTTCACTAACCCCACTTTGGACAGAGGACTGATCTCCAAAATATAAAAATAACTCAAGAAACTAGATATCCTAATACCAAATCATCCAGTTAAAAATTGGGTACATATCTAAACAGAGAAATATAAGTAGAGGATTCTTTAATGTCTGAAAGGCACTTAAGGAACTGCTCAACATCCTTACCCATCAGAAAAATGTAAATGAAATTGATTCTGAGATACCACATTATACCAGTCAGAATGCCTATGATCAAAAATGCTAATGACAGCTTATGCTGGAGAGTATGAAGAGTAAGGGGAACACTCCTTATTGCTAGGAGTGCATAGAGAGAAGCCATGGATCCTCCACCTGAGATAGACACCAGTTAGAAACTTGCTGGTAAGCCACAGCCACATGGTGATATACAGATTAATAGAAATTGGTTAATTTAACATGTAAGACTTAGCCAGTAAGTAGTTAGAGTTAATGGGCCAAGCAGTGTTTTAAATAATACAGTTTCTGTGTCATTATTTCGGGGGTCGGGGTAGCTGGGAAAAGCAAGCAGGCCTTCCTCCTACAGTCATAATAAGGAAACATGGTTTCAGGTTATTCATAGAATCTGTGTGTTGTGTGTGTATATGTGTGTGTGTGTGTTTGTGTGTGTGTGTGATATAAGAGAAAGAAAGAATTTATGTACTTTAATATAAGCAGCCTTGAAAACAGATTCAACAGAAGAAAAACTGATGGTAGATGTCAAAAGGCCCCAAGACACTGCAAGTGAGTTATCTGAGCACTATATTTAGTTGCTGGGGTGTTGTCTCAGTCACTCTCAGGGTTGCTGAAAATTGGAGAGTGCAAGAATAAATAAATCATTGAGGGACAGTGACTTAAAACTCAATCTATAGACTGCAACAAAGAGTCATTGTTTTCCTTGCAAATTGTTGTGCTAAGGTAGTCAGATACTTATGTATTGAACTGAAAGACCTCCACTTTGCCTGAACAAATGTTTATGTGAAGTGGACAGCTATCATGGAAATTTGAAAAGAGTCCTGTTTTTTCTCAGATCTTCCAAGTATCAAAATCAAAGGGAATAGAACCACTAAGCTTCTCTCACTGATGAGTGGATTTTTGCCCCTCCCTACTCAAAGTACTGAACCACTGTTTCTCATGGGCACCACTGTTTCTCAGGGGCACCACTGAATTAAGATTATTTTCTTCCCAGTTGGCCCACAAATGGATCGTGTCACCAAATGGTTTCTGGACTAGCCATTTCTACATGTTGCTTTATGCTAGTGGGAAATTAATCCTCATCATACTCTCTTAGAATACTATGGGGGCTTCATAAACTCACCTACCAATTTGAGCTCTGTGCATCATGGGTTTGTGTTGCTAGAAAAGGATGCTCCTTCAGCAGGCGGACTGTTATGTAATATACTAAAATGGCACTTTGGGACAGAGAAATTTCCATAACAGTTGAAGTGATCACAGGGGACACTATAAACTGAGCTGTTTAGACTGGATGATGTGGCTGTATTGAATAACATATTCCCTATTCTCTCACTATGCCTGCCCCATTAGCCATGCCCATGAAAGTACAGAGAGTTCTCAAGAGTTTTTTTCCTTTTTTCTTTTATTACAGAAAATCATTATGAATTGTATATTACTTGTTAAAAATGAAAATGAAAGAATCTGCATACATGCTAAATGTAAACAAGGATCACAGTGATCACTTTCAGGTGATAATATTACAAGTGTCTTCACATTTATCTATTCCCTGCATTACAAAACTTCTATGACGGAAACATATGCTATTGACCATCAAGAGAAAAGGAAAAAGTAAAAATAAGACTGAGAATTTCAAGAAGGCTCCATAAATATCATTGATATTGGAGAGTAAAATTTGTCATTATCCCCTCATTCCTCACTCCCAAACTAAAATTTTAGTAGAGATAATTATTTTATTTACCTGACTTCCATTATTAACAAGGACCACTGTTATTTTGTGCTTTGTTCTTAACTAAGTATTATTATTAATCTTATTATTGTTGTTATTATTATTTTATTTTTGGAGATGTGACTTGACTTCCCTACGATGTATGAAACTGAAAAATACACGGGCGCTAAGGACACTAAGATAAAGTCAGTGTGCTGAAGAGATGGCTCACCTGATAAAACTGTTAGTGCAAGAGTAAAACCTAGGATCTAATTCTCAGAATCTTTGTAAAATTATGACAAAAGGTCTATACTCCAGCATTAGAATCAGAGAGGAGACAGTTCTGTCACAAAAGCTTATTATCCTGTCAGTCTATCAAAATCAAAGACTTTCATACTCATGCATGCACATGCATACACACACACACACACACACACACACACACACACAATGTAAGGGAAGAGGGGATTTGAAAAGTCAAAAGATTAGATTGACCAGTAGCTACTGCCCAAGGACTTCATGATGGGCTTGGGTATCTTCCCCAACAGATACTGAAATTCTGTTGACTCTACCATCGAAACTGATTTTTAGAAAGATAATAAAGTATTTGTAACATATACATCATGAGGCTAATATGCACATAAACACATGTACGAGTGTGCAAATATCACTATTGATATAATAGTAGAGAGTATGAAAAATAGAAACATGCAGTGAAAAGAAAACAGAAGGCTCAAGATCAACAACACGTAAGGAAGTTAATTTTTCTGGCGCAGAGGGCACACTAAGCAGTCCTTCTGATTTGCTGGGATGATGGGTAGCTAATAAGTGTTTGCAGTTATATATTCATTGGTGAGAATAGACAGAAAATTACCCACTATGTCAACATAGTTTGATAAATGATTTGTACTGTTTAGAGGCCTTTTTGACAAGGAGCTATCTATACACCAAGGAACTGCAGTTTTATTCCTGAAAATAGAGAGACTTAGATTTCTGTCAAGGACAGTAGAAAAGGGGAATGTACCACGATCGAGTTTTCGGGACATGATCCCGTGATTCTTGGTTGAAAGTGGTACTCTAAAACCAGGACAGAAACCCAATGTATATAACAATTAATGGAATATAAGTTTATTTCCCAGCACCACTCTAGAAAACTTTTGCTTTTTGTCCACTACCTTTCTCTTATTTCATTTCCCTTGCTCCTCCTCTCTCTCATTATCATCAATATATTCTCATCTTAATTACCATTAATTGAGTACCTTATTCTTATACTGCATTAGACACTTCACATCTATCAGCTGGTATTCATAACAATCTTGTATGGAATATAATAATATAATTGAGAGTAGATAATGAAATCACAGTCCAGAGTGGTTAATCAGCCTTCTTGAGTTCACTAAGAACAAAAAAATATGCTGAAAGCTATGATTAAATGCTTAATTTTTCTAATATCAAAGAAAATCATTTTAGGTTGGAAAGAAAAAAGTAAGTCACCCCAGGAAATCCAAATTCTTGTAATATGCCTGTGTGGCCCTTTGTAGATCTCATATATTTGAATGTAGGTTTTATTTTTGTGCAGGAATCTCAGGTGCAGCCCTAAGCTGGGAGACACATGACAAAAACTCTCTGGCGCAGTGGGAATTGCAGCTTGACAAACTGAAGACGTACTGATCTTCTAGGGAAAGGGGGACTTCACGTTGTTCTTTTTAAAGAGTGTTATGACTCTTGGTGTTCTTTTTTTGGGCATAAGTAAACTGATTCTTCCCACTGGTGAGTGTGCCAGGTAAATAGTGTCAGACTAGCAGGCAAAAAAGCAAAGAGAAAAGGGAAATGTCAATCCCTTACATATGAAAAATAAATTTTAAAACTATCTTTTAAGACATGCTAAAATGTTGCAGTATGAACAGCTCTTGGGTTACTCTGTGGAGTAACAGAAACCTGTAATGGCAGAATTCTCAAAGAAGTTTGTGCCATGCCTCCCTGCTGTTCAGAGACTGGCAAAAAGTAAAGGAAACATTTCATAGCTTTCCAGTGAAGATGAATTTTGATTCAAAATAAAGATGTTATGAATGTAAGCCTGTTTTATTTGATTATTATGTGTGAATCTCTGCCCCCTCAGTTCCAGCCACAAACTATTCCTTACCTTTCCCCAAGTGCATCAAACGCCTGGGAGCTATGAGTTTTGCACATGCTGGTCTGGTAGATGAGAATATTTTTAAAATTAGTTTTAATGGTTCCAATATTAAGATACAGCTAAAGTTCACTTTCTTTGGGAACTCTTGCTAAATTGTTTCCGGCCTTTGAAGTACAATGGTTTCCTGTGTCTATCTTAGTCACAGCACATACCTGCTCATTTTAAAACTGTATACTTTTAAGAAAAGATTAATTCATAAGCTCAAGTTCCCAGAAAGACAAATATGTACTTCTTCAGTATCTATGTTAAGGAATTTATGCTTTAGAGTGAATTAAACATAAAAATAATATGCATGAATACACAATATATGTGTGAAAATATATAACTATGTACACATATTTGAATATGTAGTTACCTACACACATACACACATGTATACCTATCTATATACATATATCTATATCTATCTATCATCTATCTATCTATCTATCTATCTATCTATCTATCTATCTATCAAATTTTAAGGAATTTCCAGTTTTCTACTGGATGTCCTTACACATTTCTCTTCTGAGGAGTCATGTTTTATACGGTGAATCTTGGTAAGCAAGCCTATAAAAATAAGAGAATTTCTCAATAATATTCAGACAAATAGAAATTCCACTGTATTTGACAGCTAAAAAAGAGTAGACCATTCACTGAGTGACTCCATATACTTAATTCAAATAAAATGATTCCATGTTGTTTTCCACTTCATTTTTATTACTAGGAGCTATAAGTTCCAGTTATACTTATCTGTAATTGCATGATTAACTATACATTGCTCTGAGATCTAATATCCTATGTATATATTGAGAATTATAATTTTTACATTTGAGAGGTTTGAGAAGACTGATCATTCCTTGATAGAAGGCAGGAGCGGGAGTCACTGTAATTGACACACTTGCTAGTACATGCACTGATTGGCTTCACCAATAAGTGTTAGTTTTCAGCAATAGATGATAAAGAAGTGTGAGATTTTGACTTACCCATCCAGTTGAAAAAGCTGGAAGATGGAGAACACTGGTTCAAGATACAAAAGATAGTTAATTGTACCATCTAACATGGGTTGCACCAGGCAATCTGCGTTAAAGAATTTTGTAAATAACTTTATAAGATAAGCTGCTGGATTCTAGCCTTGTCTTATCCCAAATGGTATTTTGTGATTTTGTAAAAATGCCACTTGCAAATGGAATTAAATATGTTTAATTTTCTGTAGACTGGTTCCTAAACATCACTCAAGACCTACGTGTTCAAAACTTGGTGTACAGCCTTTGGGACTATTTGGATATGGTGGAACTTAACAGAAAATGAGATCTAGTAGAAGGGAGTTAAGTTGTAGCAGTTGTGCCCTTGAAATGGATATTTGGTCCATTGACTCTCCTCCTTTGCTTATTATCTACTATAAAGTTACTGGGTGTCTATTGTCACGTGCTCCCAGTGTCCTACTTCATTTCATGCCCAAAGTAACAGGGACAAAGAGACTATGAACTTAAATGAGAAACTAAGACAGACCTTTCTTCTTTCTGTAGTTTTGATTTCAGATAATTTGACACATGATGGAAGGTAAATTGTCACAAACTTCTAGCAATTTGGTGGCCATTCAGGGAGATTTCAGTAGTGCGGCTCACTGAGTCGTACCTGCAGCAGACATGAGTTAAGCCTTATGAACCATTCTTCCCTATACTACAACAATTTTATGAGTCTGACAGAGGACACAAGGTGTATGTACATAGAAATAACTCAAATGGAATGTTAGTAAGCTGTCCCTCAAGACTCAACGCTTCTGCTCTGAAACAGCTTCTTCAGTTGTGGCATTTAAATTGGACTGCTTCAATTTGAACTTAGTGAGTTAACAAATACTCATACAGGGATGCATAAATAAAACATCCGGTCACAGGTGGGAAAGGAAGTCTCTGTTTATATGACAATTACAGCCTAACACAAAAAGTAATAAAATTGAACAAATAGTTTAGTTTCAGAAAACAATAGCAAGTTCTATATAAACTGCATAGGACCATATGGCTTGAGCAGGTAGAAACAACGGTTTTAAGTACAATTTTTAGTCCTAAAAGGACCTTTTGTCATTGTATACTTTGGCTGTGAGGTCCATATTGCAGTGTGTGTGCATTGGTGTGTGTGTGTGTGTGTGTGTGTGTGTGTGTGTGTGGTGTTTTTAACACCAAAACCTTCATTACATAAGAAAAGTATAAAAATTACAGCAATTCCCAGAAATTCTGACTTTTATTGGGGTAGTATGAGGCCTGGATATCTCATGCACTAAATATTTCTTAGGTGATTGACCTCATCAATCCCAAATAAATCACTCACTGAAGGAAAGGGAGTTTTGCGTCTCTTTGAGTTTTAGTTTTTTCATAGGAAAAACAAAGGTGGCTAGGGAAAGCTGTCTGCATAACAAGCTTGACCCCTGTCACTCAAATATGCAGCCCCTGCATGAGTAATAACCAACATCACCACTTTCACTCAAACTGGTGTGTACTCACCAAGTTTAATGAACTGAAGTTTTCTGACATCATTTGATGACTTTTCAGGATCATTTGAGACAATGCCATGGATTCAAGCTGTCCAGTAACCAGTAAGACCCACATTGTCAAATCCTCAGCAATAAGTCCCAAACAAGCAAGCACTTCTTATGGTAAGAGCAGAATTTTCCATCTCCGTGCTGGGATTGTTTTGGTATGTTATACATAGGGCCAAATTAACTGTTTTCTGTTTTCAGAATTCACTCACAAATGTCTGAGACAAGTGAGGGTTTTTGGATTTTTGTTTGCACCCCTTCACAATTCTGCTTTGAACTTTAGCCAAAACTTTTCCAACTTAAAGAATAAATTATAAGTAAGGTCATAAATCTCATTAAAATCTAATATTCAGTAAAGCTGCCTGGTGTGTATACTATGGAAAATTGGATTTTACTGTAACTGGAACCCATGTATAATATTGGAAGTTAATTACAAAGGGCAGTTTTTCACCACATAATGATAGCTTATATCAGCTCAGTCTCTATGCTACCATCAGAAAGTAACTGCTGGTAAGAGACCAGATTTAATAACCATTCACCTCTTCATGTTCATAAGACTAAACACTTCCTGAGTAAATAGTAATTTACACATATTCTGTATGGATTAAAAATAACTTGTGAATAACATCTTTACATATATATATATATATACAAACTCACAAACTGCACATATGAGGAAATAGTTCCTACAAAATTTGTGAAGTTTCTGTTGATTCTAAAATTCTCTGATATCTGATTTAACTGTCGATGAAAAAGTTAGGAAACATCACAGTTATCTGGAGGTCTCAGGGGGTTCCATGGTAATTGCTTGTTTTCCGAATGGTTACTCAACCTGTTCATTTTTGTTTGATAGCATAATCACAATTATTTTATTGATGATGTAGAGTGCAATCAAAATGAAAAGTGGCAGCTTGCACCATTCACTGGTTGTAAAACTAAATAGTGCTTTTCTCTTATAGACCAATACATGTGATACCATGAAGACACAGAGAAATAAGCACAAATGCATGATTCCTAGCATTTCTTAAATGTGCCCATTCCTCCTGCAGAAAAGAAGTCCCTGTATGACAGAATATTATATCTGTTTTTGTTTTCTTAGAAAAATAGGTTTCTGGATCCTCTTAAATTGATATACAGAAGGATAATTTGTTGGAAA
Organism: Chionomys nivalis; assembly: GCF_950005125.1. NCBI lineage: Eukaryota > Metazoa > Chordata > Mammalia > Rodentia > Cricetidae > Chionomys > Chionomys nivalis. Next base: position 27,387,632 of record NC_080106.1, read on the forward strand.
GAAGACACAAATTATGTTCTTTGTTTTTCTGAAATGAATTAATTAACCTAGTGCTTTATCTCATTTAAAAGTTGTCTGAATCCAGATGTCACTGAATAATCTTTAAAGTGAAAAAAATAAACTCAAAACAGTGCAGGTATACATTTAAATAGCATTGATAAATCACATTTGCACATCAATACTTGTTAACATTCCTTTAAATTCACTGTCATCCAACTAATGAAAAGCTAGGAGAGATTCAGAATGCCCTGTTACTATTGATTACGAAGGTTTTAATTTCATTCTTGAGACTGCACTTCAGCCAAAACTTTCACATTCATATTTTCTAACTAAAGAAAGTAATAATTATAAATTAATAATATCAATTCTTTCAAAATGCAGTTATTGCAGCCTCACTGAGGGTAGGAAAAATAACTCAGTTCCAGCAAAATTTCAGTCCACACCTCAATTCAATAAAGCTGTGTGTATACATGCTGAGAATGGATTTGGAGCTACATACAGAATTGTGCATTTTTCTTTGCTCATTCATCTTTAGTTTTGCTTACTGGTTGTAGATTCATGACATTTCTGAGGTCGTTATTAGGCAGTTATCAGTTTACATAATCAATAAAGATTATGACCAACCTTTATTGATCAAAATCACGATCAAAATCATAATTCCTCAAATTAACGTTTCACACCCTTAAATTATTATACAAAGAAGAGCCAATAACATGATGTGTGTGTATGCGCCTGTAATTTGTTAGAGATAACAGTCACACCACTTTGGCACAAATGTCCAAGCAGAACAACCAGGTCATTCCTGATTAGAGTTTTGGCTCCTAATATCTCTGCCTGTTTTCATCCTAGGCCTCCATTCCAAAGGAAACAGCAGGCAATTTCCCCAAGTTTCTAGATCTCTTCATGTACATTCTAAATGGGAGTTATGAAATGCCAAAACTATTATTTTCAAACCCAAATATTCATCTGCTATGCTCTTCAGGTACAATCAAAGTTGCTTCAAGCATTTTCAATCTACAAAGAAAGTCAGTTTTATTTAGCCGCAAATCCAATTTTTCAGAATCCTCTAAAGTCGATATGAATATGTTAATTTAGTTTTTATCATCATAACCATGTAAGTGCTTATAAATATCTGCAGAAAGCATGTGTAGCCATACATATTTTAACATTATTGAAAGTCTTATGAAATTGTTAAATTGGTAGGCTTGATTATAGTTTCCAGAGAACTCTTAATTCTTCATAAGAAATATAATAACAATGAAACTCAACATTATCTAAACTATGTTTAATATGATATTAGTTGAACTATATACATTTAATATGAGACCAATATTTCCATTAAAATAGTATAGCAAATCATTATTGTACTGTAAGTAGTAATTGTTTTATTAGAAATTATTTTATGCTGAACATCAAAATTTTTATACAAATTTTAAAATAATGTAGACTTTCCTATTTATCCATTATTCAATCTTCAAATAATTTTCCTTATTAAAACAACCGATGACTTTGAAAGGAAAAATAAAATTTGAAAAATCTTTCCAGAAAAACTCATTTTCGGCAAATCTTATCAAATTTTCAGAAAAAAAAAAGAAACTTTCACCTCATTAACTGATTGTTTACACTTTAAAACATTTTAATTTTCATAACAAATGTTTACACTTAAAAATTCATAACCTGTCAATTAACAAATATTCATAGAAAACATCCATTTAAATGAAAATTCTTAGAACAGAGAAAACTTGGAAAATCCCAAGATGCTGACAACCTGATATGCCAGCTGCAGACAGAGAAACTGATGAAAATGCAGTAATTCTGAATTTTAATATAATATAAACCATGTCAGCAACATTTTTTGAAGAGCAGCTGCCAACATTTCAATCCAACTGAATGGATAATGTTATTTTTATATTCTATTCTCTTCCAGCAAATTAGACTCTCTCCCTTTTTCCTATGATAAGCTTCGCCTTGTAAACAATAACAAAACTTCTGACCGAATGCAATTTGATAAATTATCCCTGCTTTTAGAATGAAAGACTAATTAAATCGATGAAACTATACAGGCCATAACATTGCCAAGGAGAGAAACTGTAACAGATTTTATTTGTTATTTGTATATATATATATATATATATATATATATATATATATGTAAGACTTATAATATCTGTTTTTTTTTCCTCTGCAAATTCACATCGTAATACTGGAATTGTTGCCTCCTAATTCAATTTCTTGCAAATTCCAGTAAAAAATTAAATTTGACAATATGTTTTGTGTTGAGTCAGATATCCCCCATGTTAAATCAATATCCTAGGGATGTCTATATAATGCAAGATAAATGATTTATGGCACCATAGATATGACTAATATTATTGCACCTGAGTAGTAAATTGCAGACATTCTGAAGAGCAGGGACCACATAAGCGGATCTTGACATAAGACAATGAGCAACTCCCTAGCTCCAATCCCTGCATCACAGCTGAGAAAATCTCCTGGGTGGTAATGATTAATGTTGATTATCTCCATCCGTGTCCTTCCACTCTCCCTTCCATAAAATTTCTGGACGGATCTCCTTGAAACACCATCAGCGGTAACTCATCTGGATAAAGCTAGTCAACAGACTCTGAAGTGAAACGGAAGTTTTGTAGGTCTTTATAACCTAGAGCCTCCCTTTCATCTTGTTTCTTGATACACCACCATGAGTTTACTACTTATACTTATGAATAAGCAGGATAATCATGTCTAAAGGTCACTTTTAATTTTGGTTATATGTGGCATTCTTTGGCATCTGCTCATCCGGTCACAAAGTTGTCTCATGTTTTACTACATTGATTCATTTGTGGAAATTCTATGGGTAGGATCCCAAACTAATCTGGAGATATATTTTCCCAATTTGATGACCCTTGAATAAACTACTTAATTCTCTAGGCCAAAATTTTCTCCAACACAGAAGTTTACACTAAAATCCTTTTAGATAGAATTTTAGGAGTCATGTGAGACAACTTTTATCATGTACCAAAGAGCATAATTTATTTATTTTTCTTTTTTTTATTAAAAATTTCCACCTCCTCCCATTTCCCTCCCTCTCCCTCCTTGCCCTCCCCCTCTCCCTCCAGTCCAAAGAGCAGTCAGGGTTCCCTGCCCTGTGGGAAGTCCAAGGTCCTCCCCCCTCCATCCAGGTCTAGGAAGGTGAGCATCCAAACAGACTAGACTCCCACAAAGCCAGTACATGCTGACTTTGTTATTTTCCAAATTTGAAGCTGAAATAATGAATCCAATGGTATTTTATTATACCATGTCTAATATGCTAACGTGAAAAGCTGCACCATTTTATTTAATTCACAATCATTTGTAAAGTGTCCAAATAACTGCCTGTGGGCTTTTTCTGTCAACAGGTATTTTTCAACAGAAGAGAAATCAGGCTTACCATCCATTGAATGACTTCTACTATATGCTTGAATGTTAAAGCCCAATTACTTTTCAAATGGGAAATGGTAGCTCTAAGCAACCAGAGATTATGTGTTTTCAGCTTCTATTCTTGATGTTAAATCAATCTAGTCCAGCTTTTAGACCCCCCTCATTCCCCATACATACATATATTTATGTATATGTATAAATATGTATACACATGTATGTTTGTGTTTAAAGTTGGTGAACATACTATTATGAATTTTAAAGAGAATTTAAAATGTCTGTAGCATAGAATATCCAAAACTATTCACAAAGAATCTTGCGTGATTGTCTACATACCAGTGACCCTAAAGAGTCTTTTCTTTCTTGTGTGCTGAATGTCTTAAGAATTTAACCATTTCAAAGTAAATCTTCAAATGCACCCAAACTTCTACAGGTGAAGCATTCCTGTGGAATCCATATTCTCTAATCTCACTTTTGGCTGTTTATTCATGCAAAGATAACTGTAATGAACAATTTCAACATCAAGCGAAGTTGCCTTTGTGTCTATTTTAAGGCCAAATCTAGCTTTTCAGTGAACAAATCAGACATTTAAGATCTTTAATTGAGACATTTTCACAAAACTTAAAAGATTATCCCATGACATCTATCTGCCTTTGAAGATTCAAGATATACATTGCACATAATGCAAAACAGAGATGTAGCATGAGTGTGGTATACTACTTTGGTATAATATTTATATAGTAAGTGTTATAAAAATACAGGTAAGATTTTGACATATATGGTAACAGTTCTATATTTTCTTACAGACATGTACAGTAACAAAGTGCATTTTCTTTAGTAAAGATGCTTACAGAAGGAGGGCTGGCTACTCATCCCTGCTTCTGGACTTGAGCTTCCTGTTGCTTTTATACTATACATTTAGAGTTTCCTTAAATTACAAATAATCAATGTCATAAAATCTTTCTGTATATTTCCCCTAATGCAATATTATATCTGTGCTTAACAAAACTCGACACAGATTATGAAATTTATTTCAAAGCAAGGTCTGCTTCCTCTACTTGTGAGATTAAGGGTCACAACTGATTTTTTTTTTTTTTTGGATTCTAATGTTAGCTTATTGCTTAGGAGAAAATTTTCATGTAATGATAATATTTTCAATGAATAAATAGCTGAGAGAGTGAACCAGTGATGAGATGCATGAATGACATTGAAAACAGGGAAGAAGAACAGTCAGTGGGAACTGGAGAGTGGGAGGAATAGCACAAGAATAGACTAATTTCATGTCCAAATATGGATAAAAGTTTCCCATGATTAGAAAACTTATGGTGCAGGATGATGATTTTTGCATGGAATTTGCATTTTTGGGAATGATATAGGATCAATGTATTAGGTCACAGACAAAAGAGTTAAGATCAGATGATAATAAACACTCAAGACATTGTTTTTAGAGAATTTATTTTTCTTCTTTAACAAAGCCCCTAATATTTTCAAAGAAAACCTAACTTCTTTAATAAAACCTGAAATGGAACCATAAAAAATGGTGGTGTTGGTGTTACATGACACTCACCGCAGTCCTGTTGCTTAGTGACCGGTGACTCGTGCTTTGAAGTGGTAGTTTGTCGTGCCGACTTTGCAAACTGCCTAAGCATATGTATTTTGCAGGGTATGGAGGCTGCATTCTGAAACTCACTGTAGCAAATAACAGAGCAAGAAAAGAAGTGTAATGACATTTGACTGACTAAGGCTAAAATTCACAAGCCCAGTGCCTCCTTGTGATTGTCACCACCATTTACATTTCATATATAATTTCATTTTTCCCACCGTGCTTTAATAATCATCTTAGCTATTTACCTTCACACATGCAAAATTCATGATTTGCATCTGTAAATACCTCTTCCTCCCTACATCTGGCCACCTGCAGCATAATTAACTAGCTGAGATTCTTTGACATTCTACGGTGTAAACAGATTCCTAGTCCTGATATTGGCGAGTCTGCAAATATTAAAAGTTGATCCATGTTCCCCCCCTTTTTAAAAATACAGTATACCTCAATCAAAGAGTCCTTTCTTTTTAGCGTTCCAAATCTGGAAGTGTGTTGTAAGTGCTCTGACTTTCCCCTCATCACAGAAGCACTAACCATAGCTGGTGAAATGGGGCTGCCGACTGATGTTTTATGGTAGAGTATCTTTTGAAGATTACTCTGAGCTGAGCAAAGCCTGTTCACCCAAGTATGTGACCATCTTCCCAATCCAGACCCCATTGTGGAAATCATCAGCTTCATTGACTCCCAGGCTTAGTGGACAGTCCTGTGCCTTTGGCTCAGTTTAGGAGAGTTCTACAGACATGCCTTAGTTGGAGATTTCCCACGGGATACATTTGACCTTTTTCTAATTTATCATTTAAGCCGCATCTTCTTTGAAATCCTAGTTAAATTTGTGGAGAAGTGAGAAAACAAACTCCAAAATGCTCTGCATACTAATTTTGCTCCAGAGTTTGTCGATAGGAGAGTTGACCTTCTACAACAAACAGGGAAGATGCAATGTCCATCTAAGACAGTTTAAGTTTGAAAGATCCTGAACGCTAATGTAATCCATTAAAATCTCACAGAAAATCGGACCATACCTTCACAGAATCAAATGATGCTACAGAGCCAGAACAATCAGCATTAAAAACTCTAAGGATGGATATGGCAAATGTTGCTTAGGTGTTCCATTCCCAGCACTCACATAGAGTGACTCACAACTCTGTAACTCTAGCTCCAGGGGACCTGAAATTGTCTTCTATCCTCCTTGGGCACGTTCTCATACACAAATGACACTCCGCCACACACAAATAAATGCAATAAAAATTTTAAAAAATCTTAAACAAACAAAAGCTTTGCGTTGGCTAAGAAAATGGCACAGCAGAGAGAGAGCATGCTGAGGAAAAATGACATCTCGAATTCAAATCTCCAGAAGTTTTAGTAAAAAATGAAGACAGTCACATACTGTAACCACAACTGCCTCAGTAGTTATGGTGAGAAGAAAGAAAAGATTGCTGGAGCTTACCGGATCCTAGCCTAGCTCCAGATTCCTTGAGGGATTCTGACCCAAGAGAATGGGCAGAGAATGACACCACAGGACACCCCATGAATCCTCTGGCAACTGTGCTCATGTATGTGCACGTATTCTTGCATGTATATGTGCACATAGTCTGCACATGTCCCCCACCATACAGTGACAATCAAATGCCTCTGAGAGATGCCTTGAAGCAGTCATAACAGCTTTATCTACTGCTGTACTCCCCATTCTTAAGCATTTTGTTCATGTATTTCATGATGCAATAAAGAAAGTGACAGATACTTTCATGTCAAGTTCAAATCCTTACAGACTTCAATGTAATCAAACTTTTAGAATTTACCAAAATATCTATAAAGAAACCTTGACAGACCTTTTGACAGGTGAGACAACTGTATTGTATTTTTCCCACCGTATTCAATCTTTCTCATGTGATATCTAAATTGATTCATGACTACAAAATAGAGGAAGCAGTAGTATTCGCCTGCATTTTACAGATGAACAGAAATGTCTAGCTGGGAGGATTTCCCTAGAATTGTGACTTGGGTGCTAAGTGACACCCATATGGTGTGTACTTGTGTGCTACAGGCTTAAGGTGCCTGCTGTCGGGCTTTGGAAAAAGTGTGCTCATAAGGACTGTGACTTCATAATAGACCAACGCTACTCTAACATTCTGGTGGCATTATTGTAGAAACTTCAGGGCATGACACTTGCTTTAGTGATACAGGTTACTAGAGGGACAACCTAGAAGGTAATATCTCTTCCTCTTTCCCTCTTTTCTCTTATTCCTTACTTCCTACCATAACGCGAACAGCTTTGCTCCACCACCTCTTTGCATTAGGAAATTCCTGTCTTAGATAGCTTTGGACCGAAACCTCTGAAGCCACTACACAAGTTACTATTTTTCTTTAAGTTCATCCTTTCGGGAATTGTGTTGTCTCAAAAGAAAGTTGACTGATCCTCTCAGGGAAAGACTAAAGTGCAGATTCAAAAACTGAGCTAAGTGGCTCCGTCAGTGAGTAAGTAATGAAGAAAGAAATATAAAGACTCCCAGATGAAGGAATTTGGCTTCTACTCAGGTAATTACTCATTTGTATCCTCCAATATAAATAACATTCACTTTGGGGTTTGGAGTAGTACTGTGGCTGCTAAAACCCTTGTTTAAAAAAAGAGACATTTCCAATCCCACAGCCAGTAGGGAGTGCTTCAAAACGAAGATTTTGTTTCTGTAATTGCTGTTATTTTATTTAAATGTCTCAATGAAGTAAACAAATTAACAGTAAAATTATTTCAATAAAAATTTATGTCATTCCAGACCTTACTGTCTATTTTAGTGGTTTCCAAACGTATTTAGCTGACATTATCAACAGGCAGATAAATATTTCTGGGTCAAAGTTCTGGGTTGTAGGAGCAGTCAGATTCAAAACCTAAACCAAATATCAACACATATGTATATTTTGTTTTGTTTCATAGCTGATAGAAGATCTCAAAAAGCCTAGATTAATCTCAAGCACTCTTGCAGTGAGGCTAGTCCTTCTACTGCCGCCTGTCAAGTGCTGGGATTAAAGTGTATACCACAGCCTCGGGGCTGGTCCTCACCTTTCCGCCCTCAGCATGTGAAAGCTAACTCCGGAGTCTGCTGAAAGAACTCTTGCTGGTATAAGCCTATTTTCTCTTTATTTCCAAGTCTTACTTGTGATTCCTACATATTTATGGCTTCTGAGTGGAAGGGCCCAGATTGATTCTTATATTTAATTCTTTTAAGTTCCTTCTCTCTGATAATATGCCTTATCTTTATTCTACTTTTTTAGTTTGCTGTCTACTTTATATTCAAACTCACTAACAAGGATAATCACACTAGTTTATTGTTTTCTTCCCTAAGAGGAAAAACTCAACAACTGTTAATTCACTGAGGCTAACTTATTTTGGATAGCATGGCCATTTCTTCTCAAATCAATTGCAGCCTTGAAATTATGTCATATGAACAGAGTTATGAAGCATCACCAAGCCTCATGGGCAACTTAATCAAGGTTTAGCTGTGTCAGTTCTTTGAGAACAGGGTTCTCCAACAGGTTGCTAACATTATGCTGAGATTTCGCATCAAGGAACACTTGAAGTGAAAAGCTCTTAACTGAGATTTACATAGAGTCATTCAGGGTATAGAAGGAATAAGTACATATTGAGTAGAGGAAGAGCTGAATATGTCTCCCTAAAATGGCCTTTCATGATCAATTATGAATTACTTCAATCTGTCATTTTTTTTCTCCTGAACATGTCTATACATATAATAGCGTCATTATAAACCATCTACATTTGAACAGCTTCAAAGAAAGAAAGGTTTGAACTTCAAAAGACCCAAGGTATGTCAAGAAAATATTATCAATGGAAAATCTGGAATCCTAAAATTGTGGCTTTCTCCAAACCATAGCCGTTGCTTCAGTGCTTGATTTTTTTTCTAATTATTCTTCTTGGTTTCTTTCTGTGAGTATCCTTATTATTTGTCTCAGAGACAAATAATAAAAGTCTTGTAATTCTGATCCTCATGCCTAAATCAACCTCTCTCTACTACTGCATTGTAATTATTTCTTAGCTGCTTTCAAGTTTTTCTTATCTACCCCTGAAGTAACAGTTAGGCTTCCAAACCTATGTGGTAGGATTTAAGATAAATACTGTAAATTAGATTCAACATAAACAAAATTGTGCCTTCAAGCAATAAAAAATGTATAGCATATTCCCTTTAGCTGAAAATCCACAGTTAACTTGTTTGTAAAAAGTGGGTTGTAAGAAAAAGTGGGAGGTGTAAACATAATTTTTATCATAGCAATATTCTGCTGATGTATAACAAAATGCTATGTATTTTTTTACTAATTTGTTTATACTTGAGAGTTACCATATGCCATAAGAAACACTATCATAACTGAACATATGGTTATCTTTTATTGATTACTTATCATTTCCATTAGTGTGCCACACTTCAGTTTACTAAGTAACAGAGTTGGGCACACATGGATGTTTAATAATTGTTTTGGGTTTTCAAATGTTTTAGTAAATCAAAATATGAGTGCTTGAATTTGATTGAAATAAAAACATTTGAATGCACAAGGGCTGTAATGAATGACAGAAAGTCCTCAGAAGCCTGGATATGCACTACGTTTGAATCTTTATAGCTGATAGAGGACATACTTAGATGATTTTGAGCATTCAAGGACCACCTTCATCCTTTTCTTCTTATTCTTTCCTGAGTGATAAGAAACCATTATGTCTTCTGTGCTGCTCAGCATGGAGAATTTGCAAACAACCTGCATCTACATAGAGGACATGAGCTGAGTGACAGCTAAGGGACCAGAAACACCAGGGCTGGGATAGGAAGCTTGGCTTTATGACATCTGTTTCCAGACTAGGCAGCTGATAGACAGCCACTAAGGGAGATGAAAGAGTTAATGCCATGAACATAACTATCTTTTGTCTTAAAGATGTTTCGCTATATTCATTGCTTGAGGGGCATAACTTGGACTATTAATTATATTTGTGATTTTGCAAAGCATCTGTTTGTCTGGCAAAAAAGAAATCAAAGTGCATACAAATTATTTGGCCTGGAGACACATACACACAAAACACACACACACACCACCATACCACACCACACCACATAAAATTTATCTGTCAATGTATCTATCTATATATATGTCTGTCTATATTTTAGAGGAAAAATAATGATTAATATTTTCTAACCATATCCATTGGGTATTCTTTACCCAATGGGTTTACTGACACGCTAAGCTCTATAAATAATTCTTAAATGTCTGAAGAAACCTTATCAGAAGCACAGAAACAGTTCTCTAAGTTGTATAAAAACTTCAAATTTCTTCCATGGGTAAGAACATAGCTTCCTTTCTTCCCCTTGCATGTGACTCATTGAGATTTTGAATATAGGCAGGATTTTATTTTTCTGCGTTAAAGAACCATTTAAGTACCTCAAGCTGTTTGATTGATGTTAAGGATATGCTCACCAGCACAGTAGCATAGATTAAGCATATTTATAAAATCTAGTCAGGAAAAACGTTGGGGCGGGGCTCAAACTGCTCATTCTGCCAGCTCTGCGCTGCAAGCACTCCTCTCATGTAGCCGTTAATATGCTGTTGCACTTCATGGCATTCTGTTGGAATGAGATCAGTCGGGGAGAAACCCCCCTCAGCTATGACATATCCTGGCAGATGTTCACCTGAGTGCTCTTCAGGTGAGAACCATAACCACCTGCAGCAGGAGGAGGCATGGCCTCGGCCGAGAATCACAACCACTCCAGCTCTCTGAGACCGCTGCTGCTTTTATTAAAACAGAAGTTAAAGCAGAGCTTACGTCTGATGGGCAACTGTCCAAGTGAAGGAGCCAGTTTTAGATGCAGAATTCTCGGAATGAAGAGGCACATCTGCAACATGGCACCAGGACCCAGATGTTATGGCTCAGCTCCTGTGTTCTTTAACCTCTTTAAAGTGAAATAAATAAAAACTGAGGATCAAAATTGTGCTCTGTAACTACAGATAAATAGCAGGAAAAGCATGTAATTTAAAGTCATCAATGTGGATTGATAGCTGAGTTATTTCTCCCAACTGTAGTCCTGTGGTGCTAGTCCCAATTCGTTATTATTGAGAACATCTCTAAACTAAGAACAAATTAACATTATTTGTGGGCATTCTTACTCAACTGTTATCTAATTGTATCTTGTCAAAGGATTAACACTGTATTTAAGAGGGGAGAGGGTGTTGGATACACATGTGTATATATAACATAAGTTGAACAAGTATTATAGCATGGTTAACTCAGAGGTATAGAGGTATGACTCCTCTAAGGTTCTCATGTTCTCCCTGTCAAAAACACACACATGCACACACACATGCATGCACACACACACAAGTACAAACACACCCTTGTCTAACTAGAAAGAGTTCAGAAGAGGAGTAACTTCGGAGAGCAACACTGCCACTAGAAAGAGATAAAAACACCTTCTTATACCGTGGCACAAGTGATGAGGCATTTATTGTACCAACTACAGTGATAAAAAGAGCATCAAGACTCAGTTTCTATCAAGTTGCTTCCAGACCTGAAAGATGTAAAAAGATGTGAGCAACGCTGACAGAAGAGATAAGGCATTCAGATGTAGAAATCATGTCATTTCAAGAATCAATTTCATTACAATACCAGAATAAAGGAGTTCCATTGCCTTGCCAATTATAACTGTCCTTTTGTAGTTAGTCGGTACTCAATAGATTCTAATTTACTTGCAAATTAGTCGGCTTGATCATATCTGCCAGAGTAAGAAATAGAGGAAATGAGAGAATTTTGCTACTCGTGCAGCTTGGAACTGACTGAGCCAAACTCCAGTCCTTACACCTATAACCACTAGACACACTCTCATGGGTTCATCTGAATTAGCATATTGCACAGACTATATCTGTCACTACTCTGTTAAAATTGGTTCTTAAGTACTTAAAGCAGTGGGTGGGGGGTTAGGCACCCCGAAGAGAAAGAAACAGCTATATCTTCTCCAAAACTTTTCACATACACTGCTATTTTTACCTGGTCTGTTGCTTTTACCAAAAGACTCCAATTAAGGCAATTAAGTATGCAGCCCAACATGCATGGCTCATCACTCTGGTGTCTATCATGTTTCTCCCAGTGTGCTAATAATGCAATCAGAATCACTTAACTATACTCCCAACATGCTTGGACATTTTTAAATAGTGAAAAGTAATTAGGCCAACCTTCCTCACAGCCTGACAAGACAAAAAAAAAAAAAAAATTGAGAAACTAGATTATATTGTCTTCAGGATGTACTTTTTTTCCCCTAATTTACCAACTGGTAATTGTCAAATAAAAGAAAAATGACAATCTTTTTTTAAAAAATTTCTTTTTATTTATTTATTTTATTCTTTTTTAATTAAAATTCCCGCCCCCTCCCCGTTTCCCATTTCCCTCCCCCTCCTCCCACACATTGCCCCCTCCCCCACTCCCCTCCCCCTCTCCCCAGTCCTCTCCCCCTCCCCCCACTCCATTCCCCCCCCCTCCATACTGAAGAGCAGTCCAAATTCCCTGCCCTGCCGGAAGTTCAAGGTCCTCCCACTTCTATTTAGGTCCAGGAAGGTGAGCATCCAAACAGGCTAAGCTCCCACAAATCCAGTTCATGTATTAGGATCGAAACCTAGTGCCATTGTCCTTGGCTTCTCATCAGCCTTCATTGTCTGCCATGTTCAGAGAGTCCGGCTTCATTCCATGCTTATTCAGTCCCAGTCCAGCTGGCCTTGGTGAGCACCCAATAGATCAGTTCCACTGTCACAGTGGGTGGGTGCACCCAAATGACAATCTTAATGATCCCAACAAACACTGGACTTTTATAGTGCTGCATATTGGGACATATCAAGTAGGACACTAAAATAATTACTTTGAGTATGTATGACTTTTCAGTAAGAGGATAAAAGCTCTGTTAGAACCATAGACCTTGTAAATATGTCTATGAGTTTTAATGAATCAAATAGCTTAAGGAATGCATTCTGTTATGGTGACGAAACTGTTAGACGTAAATGAATTAGAAGTTTGAATCATTTTAACTGACTTCACCTGGTTCTGTGGATTATGTAGTGAATGACAAGCCTTTAAAATGATGTGAGTAGAGGCTGGAGAGATGTCTTAGTGGTTAAGAGTGCTTTTTGCTCTTGCAGAAGGCCTGTGTTCTTTTGCCAGTATCCACATGACAGCACTCTTCTGGCCTTTGAAAGCACTATATAGATGTGGCGCCCAGAAATGCATGAAGTCAAAACACCCATACACATAAAATTAAAATAAATCTGTATTTTTTTCCTAAAGTAAAATATGATTTCCATATTAAAACTAAAGCTTTGCCTTTTGGACCTAAAATGGTAATAAAATAAATTTCAAATAAATTATCTCAAATCTAGGAAGAATGTGGTTGACAAAATATTTTAAGCAAATAAATGATAAACTTGATAACTAACTTGAAATATCCTCTGGAAATTTACTTTAAATATTGGTACCACAGCTCTGTTATCAATAAATCAATTTTTTCTTTACCATTTTTATACATTTTTAAAATGAGAATAAATTTTTGTGTACTTTGATAATGGTTCCCCTCCCCCAACTTCCATTCCTTAAAAAATACTGTAAAATTGTAATAATATTATACAAGTCCTAATAATTCCTGTATTTATGGGGCACTTGTTACTCATTAGGCAAAGTATTTATGTTTATGTTCACATAAAATATTATGGAACATAAGTTCTGATATCATGATAATCACATGATGTTGAAAGATTACATTTTTTAAAGCTTTAGTCCAAGTCAAGACTTAAATGAAATATCAGTGTCATTTTTGATCAACTCCAAAACCTATGCTAACTCTTAACATTGCCCAGCAACTCTTAAAAATTTATTTTTAGATCAATTTATTTTACCTTATGTGTATGAATAATTTGCCTCCATATATGTATGTGTATGTACCAGAAGGAGACCTTTTGGATTCCCTTGGACTGGGATTATGAATAGTTTAAGTCATCACATGAGTAACAGGAAACCAACCAGAATGCTTGGCAAGATCGACACATGCTATTAACCTCTGAGCCATCTCTCTAGTCCCAAGGGAAGCCTTGAATTCTTTTATCCCTAGAGTTGAGGACTAAACCCAGGACCTTGTGCTTGTTGGTCAGGATCACTACTGTAAATGAGGATTATGCTTCCATTTCCCAGTCAATTCAGACCCAAATAATCACACAAAAATCTATATTAAATACAACAGAGTTTGACCAACATCTCTGGGATATTTCTAGCTAGCTCTTACATCTTAAATTCACCCATTTCACCTAATCTGTGTATCACAGCGAGGCTGTGGCTAACCTGTAAAGTTCTGGCATCTTTCTCCTTTGGTAGCTACATTATATCTGCCTGACTCCGCCTTTTTTCCTCCTCTATCTCTATTTGAATTTCCTGCCTTGCTATATTCTGCCCTGCCGAAGGCCAAAGCAGCTTCTTTATTAACCAATGGTAATAAAACATATTCGTAACATACAGAGGGGAATTCCACATCACTCTACCATTGAGCTAAACCCCAGCCTTTCTAGCCACCCTTATTGATAGCTTTTGTTTTGATTTTTATGATGGAAAGCATTGATTCACTACTGATAGCCTCTATCAAAGAAAAGAATAAATGAATTATCTTATATATGAAGAACTTAGTGGGATAAACAAATGACATCCACAGACCATAGCTAAACCCCTAAGCTTGAAGATAGCTTTCTTTCTCTCTACTTTGTAGCTACTCTAATATTACCACATTTTCATATATAGGACAAAGTGAGTGATGGTGCTGAAAACGCAAATCTTTTTGGACCAAGGCCTATAAATTTATGTCAACTTGGTTCTAATTTCAGGCTATCAGGAGCAAAATCTTGAATAGATCAGTTCTTTCTCAAGCTTCACCAATGTTGTGGAAATGCTCCTGTGGGTTTCTTCCTGCTGACTTTTTGTATTTCTTCTGAACTCTGCTTTTAGTAATGTTGTTATACCAGTAGAATTGCATTGGCCATAGGGCAAAATCTGTTGAAACTTCCAAGAGGTACACAACAGAGCTCATTCCTCTCAACCAATAGATCTCAGCCCAATTTCCTTATTTATAAAGGGGCTTTTGCTTAGATTAGGAACAATAATTCATTCACAATCCAGCAGCAATCACCAGTTTCACAGGTAGTGGCTTAAAGTACCAAAAACATTAATATCAATTAACTTCTGAAATCTTTATTGCACTGAAGTTGTCTCATATGCCTCCTTTTATCTTATAGCCATGAATAGACATCAAAAATATAGTGTTAGAACCAAAGTTCTGTGACAAAATCCACTTCTTCCTGAATATGGTAGCACTATTGCTGCCACAAAATGTGTATCAATTTCCTGCTGACCCAAATTCAGGTTCTTATTCTGCCTATTCACCATGATAAAAGAGATTAACTTGAACTAATGTTCCAAAATTTCTGTATTTGCTGTGTACCCCAGTAGTCTAATCTTGGTTGAGCTTGTTAACATAGAGGACTCTTACCCAATTTTTCTGAAAATGAAAATGATAATAACTCCCCATGAGTTTACTTATATTAAATTAAGAAATATCTAAAAATCCTCATAAATTTTTGTTACACAAAATTTGTTGTTTATTATTTGCACTGATAATAATCATTCATTTTATAATATAGACAATGTGTTGTAAAAAGCTGAGAAAGTTTAAAATATTCTTATCTGATATTGCAGTATCAAGATTTTGCCTAGTTTTTAATTTTGATTTTAATCACCATTATAAAAACAAGACTTTAATAGGGTTCCTTCACATACAGCATTTTCTATTAATGCTACGTTTATGGGAGGAAAGTAGATGAGAAAAGCAGGGAGTTGGAAGGAGAAGGGGAATATGGTTGGTATGTAAAATAAATAAAAAAATGTTATTCAAATAAAAAATAAAATGGAAAAAATAAAGGAAGAAAATTACATCTCTGTCTCCCATCCATTCTCCTTTTCTCCCTTCCTCCTTCTGTGTGTGTGTGTGTGTGTGTATGGAGAATAGTAACCAGAAGTAGTTAAGCCACTAAGTGTGGGAATATGAGGGAAAAATCCATATTGAGAGATCCTCAGAAATACAGATTAACTTCTTACAATAAATGCCAAGGCTTTATGAACCATTAAAGATTACATATTAAAGCAAATGATGATTCTCAGAAGTTGAAGTATTTGAGGTCATTCATGTATGGTCTCATTCTTGCTTCAAATGCTCTCCACACATACATATTAGAATCCTACAGTCAACACAGCTGAGACCCTCTCTTACTTGACTAATGCAGTACAAAATGTGGTTTTCCTGATCTTAGTTTTTAATCATGGGAAGTAAAGAGCAAAATTGAAGCAAACAAAAACTGACTCATAATGTTGCCCAGAGTTCAACCTGTTTCTTTTCTTAATGATGTTTGACTATTTGTTATTTTCTTTTCTTCCCAGGATGAAAATGGGCAACAGTTCTTGATTATTTATTTTTCTGAGAAATGGCAAAAGGACATGATGCCCTGGATGACCACAGTGTGGCTGGGTGGGAGGTTGGGTGCTTTCTGATAAGACTAAGATAATTATAGAAGCTTAATGAGTTGCTCAGGCTGTAAATGTGGGGGTGCACTCTGCTGACCTTGCTATTTTATTTTGGATTCGTGAATAATGAATAATTTGTTTTAGGGCATTCAAAGGGTTTAAATGTCACAGCAAAGAAGATGACCTTGTCATTTTAAGTGCCTGGTTAGATAGAATAATCATTTTGAAGGCCAATGGGTGCTTTCATTAAATTAAAAGGTTTTCAGAATATGTTTGAACTTAATAATATTTCCATAATTGTTTTATAAAATATATTAAAGAATCATTACTTTAATAAATGTTAAAGATAAAATTAAGATACATATCACTGTATAAAATGAACACTGTAGTACACTTATCTAAATGTGACTTTTAAGGAGTCCTCTTCATTAAAAAGTTCAGTTTTATGATTAAACAAATACTTTAGTTTCAAAGGCATGGCTTTTATTATATTTGGCTCATGTCATTAGACAAGTGTATGTATTATTTTAAAATGTTGTACAATCCACTCAGTCTCCTTATTTCAAGTATTTCAAGTCACTTCAATGAGACAAAATTTAAGAAGTAAAATCAAGTCTGTGAAACAGTCACAATGGGCAAGAAAAAATTATATTACTAGAGAATTGGAAAACTGGGAAAAATAATGGCAGCAGAAAATTTTTAAACACAGGTGCAACTAAGATATTAATAAAAATCTATTGGAGGTTAGGGAAAAAGAGCAATATTAATAGTGATCAAGTTATCAATACTTAAGCTTCTATAGATGGTACTTTAAGTTTAATTACACTGATTTTTATTACAATTTGTTATAATAACATCCTCCCATAATTCAGTTACTAGGCCAGTGTCTCCAGCTAAGGTGCCTTTCATCTAATCCCTTCTCTGTAGGTTGTATTTAACTGGCATGAAGCACTTATAGATGGTAGAGGCTGAGCAAACTTCTGCCTGGGATGGCCCATGAAAAATGACAGATGAATAAAATAAATAACAGCACAACCCATGCTCTTATGGGGCAACTCTGTAGAATATTTCATAGCTAGAGTCCCCTGTGAGAGCAGCCAAATACTAAAATTCTGCTGACAGGACATTTTCACCTAGTTTTTTTTTTTTTTTTCTTAACTCAACATAGTTTATTTTTTTTCCCCTGAATTTTTCTTGAGAATGCAAACTTAAAAAATTATTTGCTCAGCCGGGCGGTGGTGGCGCACGCCTTTAATCCCAGCACTCGGGAGGCAGAGGCAGGCGGATCGCTGTGAGTTCGAGACCAGCCTGGTCTACAAGAGTTAGTTCCAGGACAGGCTCCAAAACCACAGAGAAACCCTGTCTCGAAAAACCAAAAAAAAAAAAAAAAAAATTATTTGCTCAATAGTCGATGTAAGATGAGGTAAAATACACCTTTTAAAAATGCAGTAATTTTCAAAATAATGTTTTTATAAAACTTAGATAGTCATTTTCTTTAAACACCTGACTTATAATTTAAGGAATAAAATAAATTTGATTCATACTTTTGAAATCTTGAAACCACATACTCTACTGTTTCTATTTATTCTTTATGATTACTTTGATTGTTTTATTTTTCAAATTAACATATAAGAAATGAAATGTTTCAATAGATTCTTCTTACTCCTCATCCCCCTGCTACTAGTGATTCCCTTTTTTTTTTATTCTTTTTTAATTAAAATTTCCACCTGCTCCCCGTTTCCCATTTCCCTCCCCTCCTCCCAAATATTGCCCCCTCCCCCCACTTCCCTCCCCCTATCCCCACTCCTCTTCTCCTCCCCCCACACCATTCCCCCTCCCTCTTGATACTGAAGAGCAGTCCAAATTCTCTGCCCTGCGGGAAGACGAAGGTCTTCTGTCTACTTCCAGGAAGGTGAGCATCTAAACAGGCTAAGCTCCCACAAAGCCGGTTCATGTATTAGGATCGAAACCTAGTGCCATTGTCCTTGGCTTCTCATCTGCCTTCATTGTCCGCCATGCTCAGAGAGTCCGGAATCAACCCATGCTTATTCAGTCCCAGACCAGCTGGCCTTGGTGGGCTCCCAATAAATCAGTTCCACTGTCACAGTGGGTGGGTGCATCCCTCGTGGTCCTGATTTTTTGCTCATGTTCTCCCTCCTTCTGCTCCTCATTTGGACCTTAAGAGCTCAGACCGTTGCTCCAAATTGAGACTCTGTCTCTACCTCGATCCATCGCCAGATGAAGGTTCTAAGGAGATATGCAAGATATTCATCAGTATAGGATAGGGTCATTTCAGGTTCCCTCTCCTTAGTTGCCCAAGGTACCAGCTGGGGACATATTCCTGGACACCTGCGAACCCCTCAAGAGTCAAGTCTCTTGCCAACCCTAAGATGGCTCCCTTAGATAGGGTATATACTTCGCTGCTCCCGTATCAATCCTTCCTATATCCCAACCATCCCAATCCCCCGAGCTCCTCCCATCCTCCCCTTCTCATGTTTCTCATCCCATTTCCCCTTTGCCCCATGCCACCTCACCCGCAAGTTCCCAGTTTTTGCCCTGCAATCTTGTCTACTTCCCCCTCTCCATGCGGATGACTATATGATTTTCTTTGGGTTCACTTTCTTATTTAACTTCTATAGGATCACAAATTATATGCTTAATGTCTTTTATTTATGGCTAGAAACCGATTATGAGTGAGTACATCCCATGTTCCTCTTTTTGGGTCTGGGATACCTCACTCAGGATAGTGTTTTCTATTTCCATCCATTTGCACGCAAAATTCGAGAAGTCATTGTTTTTTACTGCTGAGTAGTACTCTAATATGTATATATTCCACACTTTCTTCATCCATTCCTCCATTGAAGGGCATCTAGGTTGTTTCCAGGTTTTGGCTATTACAAACAATGCTGCTATGAACATAGTTGAACAGATACTTTTATCATTTGATGGGGCATCTCTTGGGTATATTCCCAATAGTGGTATTACTGGATCTTGGGGTAGGTTGATCCCAAATTTCCTGAGAAATCGCCACACTGATTTCCAGAGTGGTTGCACAAGTTTGCATTCCCACCAGCAATGAATGAGTGTGCCTCTTTCTCCACAACCTCGCCAGCAAAGGCTATCATTGGTGTTTTTGATTTTAGCCATTCTGACAGGTGTAAGATGGTATCTCAAAGTTGTTTTAATTTGCATTTCCCTTATCGCTAAGGAGGTTGAGCATGACCTTAAGTGTCTTTTGGCCATTTGAATTTCTTCTGTTGAGAATTCTCTGTTCAGATCAGTGCCCCATTTTTTATTGGGTTCATTAGCATTTTAAAGTTTAGTTTCTTGAGTTCTTTATATATTTTGGTGATCAGACCTTTGTCTGTTGCAGGGTTGGTGAAGATCTTCTCCCAGTCAGTGGGTTGCCTTTTTGTCTTAGTGACAGTGTCCTTTGCTTTACAGAAGCTACTCAGTTTCAGGAGGTCCCATTTATTCAATGTTGTCCTTAATGTCTGTGCTGCTGGGGATAAACGTAGGAAGTGATCTCCTGTACCCATATGTTGTAGAGTACTTCCAACTTTTTCTTCTATCAGGATCAGTGTGTTCAGACTAATATTGAGGTCTTTAATCCATTTGGACTTGAGTTTTGTGCATGGTGATAGATATGGATCTATTTTCATTCTTCTACACGTTGACAACCAGTTCTGCCAGCACCATTTGTTGAAGATGCTCTCTTTTTTCCATTGAATACTTTTAGCTCTTTAACATCAGCTTCTCCACCTCATTTCCTCTTTCATAATTTCTGTGTCATATTTCTACACCTTCTCCAATTTCACTCCATTTCACTATTTTACTCTCTCTCAGTTTACTGTTAGTTGTTTAGGATTTGTCCATATTTACACACATACATATACATATATACGCATATATGAATACACACATATGGTACACATATATGCATATGTACCTATCTATAAATACACTCTATAAGTGTGTACACACACATAAACAGACATTATAGGGGCTGCATTCAACAGAGAACATGATGTTTTGCCTTTTTAAGTTGGTAACACCTTGCTCAATAGTCTAGTTTATACATCCATCCATCTTACTGTGTATTTCATAATTTTTCTTTTGTTTATGGTTGAATAAGTTTTCATTATGCGTGTATACTACATATTTCATTACTCAATTATCTGATGATGGACATCTAATCTAGTTCCATTACTTGTTAATGTGACTATAGTAACAATAAACTTGAATGTGCACATATCTCTGTGATAGAACATACGTTTTAAATAAACTTTAGGTTTTAAGTTAAATTCTTTGTTCTTCTTTGTGTTGGTTTTTGTTTGGGGTTAAAAATATGGGCCTTAATTTCATTGTTCTGGATATCAAGTTTTGCCAGCACCATGTGTTGATTATGCTTTCTTTTCCTCCCTCTTCATGTTTTTGACAGCTTTGTCAAAAATTGGGTGAATTCATGTTTGTTTGAATCATTTATACAATTATTCTTTTAAAAATTAAAACTGATTTTTTAAAAAAAAATTCAACTATTTATATTTTTCCTCTTGTGTAATAGACTTTGAAAGGTTTTTTATGGTTTATGGTTAGGAGCTGTGTGTTATTTTTTGTTTTTCTGTGTGGTTTTTTAGTGCATTTGTCAGAATGAACTTTATAGCGAGGCTGTGACTGCAGAGACCGGAGCATCCTTAGAAGGTTGTGATGCTCAATTAAAGAAGGGATCATGATGAAAGGCAAAGTTTATTTTTAATAACCAATGATTCACTTGACTGTAGTCATGCAATTTAAACTCTCAAATAAATGTTTTGAAAAAGATAATTACAAAGCCTCTGCTTGTTGTCTTGTTGCTTGGTGAAGAAACCTGCCTGGGCTGGGAATATGGCAAATCCTAACTCCTCCAGGGTTAAACTGCCTTCTATATCTAGATCTATGTGTCTGTTCATCTGATTGACTTTATCTGTCATATTATTTAAAGTATATTGTATAATAAATGGTAAGTATATGTATCTCCTAGAGTATTGTGTAATATTTCCATTACTTAGTTGGAGTCTAAGAGTAAGTTGTGGGAATCCTAGTTTACAGCAAGTTTAGTACATCTGGTTTTGATGTTGGGGATAGTGAAGGTGGGTTTTATGAGCTCTCAAACTGTTGGATCCGAGGGTATTTCCATGTAGATAATAGAAGGAGTGAATTGAATCAGAGAACACACAGCTGGCATCCATAACAGAATTAACCACTAGCTTGGTGTTCAGGAAAATGTATACACAGACATAAACATGTATTTAGTCATGAATTCATTCTGTGTTCATGTATGGAAAAAGTAGAATAGAAGAAAAGTCAGAAAAAGAATCTGAGTGCTTTAAAATGGCTTTAAGTTCAAGCCACAGCAGTTCTTGGAACAAAGGTTGTGCACAGCTTCCCCCATGACTTACAGAGAGCTCCGTAAGAATAATGAATCCATCACTTCCTAAAACATGTCTCTTGATGTGCTTTGCACAGTGAAAAGAGGAGCGGCAGAGATAGTACCAATTGTCCTGATCTTACCCTGACTCCATTGTGTCTCTCCAAGGGAACTGTTTCAAACTCCAACCTCTTGAAGAGTCACATCTATTTTGACAACACATCAGCACTTCCCATGACTCTGACCATGACCCAAATGTACAACCACAATGTTTGCTGAATGTATAACTCAAACGAATTTTACCAGGTTCCCCTGACCTACACTTGAAAATGATGTCATTGTGGGGTTTTATGGGTTTTATGTTTTCAAATGCTTTACTCCTGAACTTCAGTTTGGAGAGTTATTATTTGGTGCTCTATGTGTGGTTACCTGTGACTATTACAGAATGCCATGAAGGAATATTTAGAAAAAAGATCAGACTTTATATTTCAATAAAAGCAGGCAAGTTAGTGTGTTTGAAGAATTGGAAAAATGTCCACATGAAAGAAAAATTGAAGGTTTATTTGTCACACTTACAATTTAATTTTAAAATAACATATAATCAGCAGCATTTAGAATAATAAAGGAGACTGGATGCCATTCTCCATTGTGTCACAGATTGTTGAGAGCTGACACATTCTTTCCAAGGAAGAGAATTTAGCCTGCTTGTTTTCCTTCAATATAAAGTATAGGGATGTCCTTGGAAAGTCAAACCTACAGAAAAGAAAATAAGGACATCTTGAAACCCTTGACAGCTATAGGAGGCTGAGACAGTCTTCTCTTAGGCAGTCTGATAGTTTCCTTCCCTAAGGCTAGAGACTTGTCAGTTAACTCCACGTGTTATTGCTCTTCCTTCCCTCACTATTTCGAAGGGCCCATTTGCTTATCTAGCATGAGGATATGTAAGGTTTTGTGATAATGTGGTGATGCTTTGCCATAGGCATGTAATGCTGCATGTTAAAATCTTCACTCCAGAACAGAGGGCCAGAAATCCACGTACACTGCAAACCTCTGAGGATGGGGTTCTCAGTCAAGTGACAAGACTTAGACTCTAAAATGAAGGTCTGAGCAATCTGTGAGCTTACTCCAGGAGGTGGGTACTAAATGCTTAAGACACAGCAGAGGGCAGCCCTCTCTGCGGAAGGGAAAGTTGGAAGAGATGTTATGAAGTTAGGTGTGTAGGGAGAAGGGGAAGATCAAGAGAAGGTGAGGAAGGAAAAGAATGTAATAAAATATACTGTTTACTTTTTGTAAGAAAAAAATGGTTTGTGGAACTCGAAAGGGCATAAATTTTTACATTCAGTAATTTGAATTAACACCTAAGATTACCAATGAAGCAACTAGGCACTCCTGAGAACACTGCTCACTTTTCAAACTCAGACAATTCACAGAATCAAGAGGACATCTATCCACTCATGTATTTTTTTTGTTCCATACTGACCAAATTGTCCAACATTAGAGTCAACATTTAAGTCCACTGACAATGATCTTTAAAAATTAGTTTTGAAATATTAATTCTTGGTAAAGGAAATAAAGACTTTCTTCATTTTTAAAAATAACATGCAACATTTTATTTGCACAAACTAGAAAACAAGAACTCTGTTTCAAGGTTATTTTCTGTCCTTGCTCATCTGTGAAGTCTTGCCAATTCCTCTAGCTAAGAAAGATAAAAAGCAATTCAGTCTAGCATATCTTTTTTTAGGACCCCCCACATTAGAGTTTAATTATATTCAAACTAGAGTCTTCCAAACTTATGTAGGCCCTTTTAATATCCCCTCCAACTAGGATTCTGCACAGAATAATCTTTTAAATGCTTGTCTACAAGGTCTGCTATTTGATATTTTGCACCTTATGAAACTTTGTAAAATAGAAAAGTGAGAGTAAATAACGAAAATTTCCATGCCTCATTTCCCTCATCTCCACATGTGAATTAATAAAACCTGTCATATTTCTTTCTGTCTTATGACCTTGAGGAGTCTTAAATAGAAATAATCTGTAAGTGGTTTTTAATTTTTTGTCTAGTTTTTGTCCCAGACTATCAAGTTATGTTGCTTTTGGAGACCTTCTGTGGTTCTTACTATAATCTGAACAGTTATTTAGTCAACTTTCTATTACCATGAATTTCCAGGGAAACTCTGAGGCAAAGGGTATATAGGCTCAGTCCACGGTCATGGTAATTAAGAAATTGATTGATTTAAAATTTTCCTTATCTTCTAAGGTTAGTAAATTTCTAAAGTCAGTACAATTTAATCATATCTGAAAATAAAATTAGTATGTGGGCCTTTGTGTAAATTGTGGTGTTGATGAGGTGGGGAGTGTGGTTCAGTTGATAGAGTGCTTTTCTACCATGTCTCTGGGTTTGATTCCCAGTACTGCATAATCCAGGCACAGTAGCATAACACAATAATCCCAGCATTTATGAGATGGAGGAGAGAGTCTCAAAAATTCAATGTCATCTCTGAATATATGGTGAGTTCAAGGCTTTTGTGCCACATGAGAATTTGTCGCAGAACTATAAAGGTTGTTTAATGCTTGTCAAGTAACTAAATCAGAACAGAAAATAAAATATCACCGGTGTTGTCATACATATGTGTACCGCATTTGACAGATCTTATTTTTAAAATTTGAAGAGTGGTTTACATTTGCTGATGCCTTAAGGCACCATTCATCCAGTAGAGGCACTGATAGCATGCCGGGAGTAGATCCACGTGGTTTCCTGAGGGCTACTTAGAGTAATCACAAGTTTTTCCCTCTCATCTTTTAGAAAGAAATATGAGAATAAAACTTCCTCGCAGGAACAGCACAAAATAGAACTACTCTTGCTACTCAAGTGTGCGATGGGATGGTGTGGAACTCAATTTTACTCAAGCACTTGACAAGCAACCCTTAGCTTACATTTTGGCAAACTGAATTTGCAGGTCTTGCTTCTAAGGGTAGAGCAGGAGATTTACAGGAAATGTTTGTTTAATCAGCTTTTTAATTTTTACTTTTTAACTTCATTCCTTAAGGAGAATAAGAATGAAGAGAAATGAATTCTGAAAAAGAGGATATCATGACTTAGATTAAAGCTCAACAGAACACCGAAGTTGCTTACTTTAGATCCTGGAACTATCCTAATCTGTGTGTTCAGCTTTATGACAACTGCCATCTCCTGAGTTCAGTTGGCAAACTGAAGACTTCTCTAAGTTCTAAACATAAAGGCAAAACACAATTACAGAAGTCTTTATAGACAGAGGCAACATGCACATTCTCACAACTGCAGAACCAGAGTTTGACTTTGCAGCCCAGTGGAGCCTTTCATCATTTCTGAGCTACATAACATTTCTAAATATCAATCACTTTCATTTCAGTCTCTTCTATTATGTGTAAGAAACAATAAGATCCAAATGCTATAGATATCAGTCTCATCAAAGTAATGCTATCTAGGAAGGAGTGAGTATCTCACAAAATTCAGATTTTTGAGAGTCCATACTCTCCATGAAGCTTCACCCTGATCTCTGCTTTGTCCTAAATTACAAAATTTTAGGGTCTGATTAAACTTGCCATGCTACTCATGAGTTACTTTAACCAGCTGTCATTGTTAGGGTTTCTGTTGCTCAGATAAAAAGCCATGGTCAAAAAAACTTGGGGAGGATAAGATTTATTCGGCTTATACTTTCGCATTGCAATCTGTCATAGATGGAACCAGGATAGTAACTCAAACAGGACCAGAAATGGGAGGAAGAAACTGAAAAGAGGCCATGGAGGGCGGTGCTTACTGGCTTGCTCCTTGTGACTTGCTCAGCCAGCTTTCTTATAGAACCACCAGCCAAGAGGTGGCACCATTGACAATGGATGAAGACTTGTGCCGTCAATCTCTAATTAAGAAAATGCCCTGCACCTGTGTCTTATGGCGGTGTTTCCTAACTAGAAATTCTGTCTTTTCAGATGACTCTAGTTTCTGTCAATTTGACATATAACTAACCAGGGTACCAGTCCTCATGCTTTGGGGTTCATGACAACAGTTTGTCTGTTGTAAGAAAGCCATATTTCTTTTACTATTTTAACAAGTATCCTCCGGGATCTCTTAAGTTTACTTTCTAATTCCTTCCAAAGGTAAAACATACACAGTCTAGTAACTTGGTTTGTGTTACTAAACTGATACCTTTTAAATACATGTGCTACATGTTAGGTCCATTTACTTAGTTACGGTTAACTACTTATAAACTTTTGCTTGAAAAAATTATTTCCAGGTGTTTAAAAAAATAATACTGTGGTGTGACAGTTTAGAAATTTCAGCTTTTTTTGTTTTCACTTTTATTGGCACATGCAGTCTTAATTCAGAAGCAAAACTGTAACACCTAAATCAGACAGAAGAGGAGGGTGGACTGAGACAGGAGTACTATTTAGCCCATTATATTGAATTCCAAAAAGTCTATGAGTAGATTTTGTTGTTTTTAGCACAAGGATAATTATTTTCTTATGTCCCCTTTTATGACCTGACCACCATTTCCTTTTTTTTTTTTTTTTTTTTTTTCTCATTTGACTGTGTGACACCAAAGATCCCTGGAGACTTCTACTTGTTTCAAAGTGGGTGTATAGTTTGTAATCAAGTAAGGCTTTAGAGAGGAAAAAGCATTGAAGATACCCTGATGCCAATGTGGCTAGTGAAGTACACATGACTACAGTAAGAAAGAAAAGATGACTGGGGGTGAAAGGAAAGCAGGTTGTGAGGTAAACATTCTGTTCCACCTGAACACTTTACCCAGAATTAAGATGTAGACTGCTCTGTTGACGACCCAGAGTTGTTCAGAAATAATACACATTCTAGGTAGGACTGACCTGTGAATTATTTAGCATTTAGGCATTGAGGCTTCAATTCAAATAATCATGAAGACATATTTGTATCCACAGTCATCACAATGCATGTAATTATTAAGCATGTTTTGAGAGTAAAGAGATCATTTCTTTTCTTATTGTTTTTATTTTGCTGCCCACTTTTTTATGCTTTTACAAACCTATGTTATTGACAAAGAATAGAGGGTAAAAGGTTTTTGTTTCCTTTTATTATCATGGTAACAAAACACCTGAAAAACAGAACATCAAAAATGGTAGGGTTCATTTTTGCTTATAGTTAGAAGGTCTACTCCATCAAGTCAAGAAAAGAATGCTTTCAGGCACATGAGGTGACCTGGTTATCACATTGTCATCACTGTTAAGCAAGCACAGAGAGGCACATCATGTTGCTCACCTCATGTTGTCATTTGCATTCAGTCCTGGCCCTAAAGTCATGGGATGATGATATCTTCATCCAGGATAGGTCGTCTTCTTCATTAAAATCTCTCTGTAGATACACACACACACACGAGAGAGAGAGAGAGAGAGAGAGAGAGAGAGAGAGAGAGAGAGAGAAGTTTTAAAAACCTAGGGGATTTTTAAGTAGCACCAAGTCAACAATCAAATTAAATATCACAGTATTCAACTTATTGATTCAATAAAACTTCCATTATCTGCCCTTCTCCACTTCCCTATATTATTGGTTTTCTGGTTGCTACCTTTTGTGTTGCAAAAGTTAATGTACATATTTAAGGAAACAATAAATGACACTCTATGACTACAAAGTACAACAAATAACTTTACAGATAGCATGAGTTTATATTCCCTCATAAGATTTCTAAAAGAGCAGAAACCTATTTTAATAGCTACATCAAGATCTCTGTTCTAATTTTAGTCTGTTTTTTAATCTGCTGTATAAAATTACTTGTAACATAAAAGTGTTTAAGATTCCAATACTCTTGTCTTGTATTATCCATCTCCAAGCTAAAGTTCTAATTAGTATCCACAGTTTCATCCTTTCCAGTAATTTTGGCTCTGAAATAAAACTTTAAGATATGTGGTTGATGTGACGGGAGAGAAGTTTGAGTGCCCTCAACACCTGCTTCTCATTCATGAATGTACTGCTCAACATAAATGTGAGTTAGCATGTCTTTGTGCTTCTTAAAATTTTTTCTTTCTTTATTTATTATTATATTTTATGTGAATGATTGTTTCTGCTTTATGCCATGAATGCCTGTCTGAGTACCAGGTGTTTGCCTGGTTCCTGAGAAGGTTAGAAGGCTTGAGATCTGGAAGTGGAGTTAAAGACACCATATGGATACTAAACTGAACATAAGTTCTTTAGCAAGAGCAGCTAATACCCTTAACCACTGTGCTTTCTCTATAGACATTTCTGTGGAAAACTTTGTAATGTTCTTTGGGCATGTCCTATTATTCTTTAATTAGACTTGAAATATCACCTTAGATTGTATTAATATATATCATGCTACAAAGTATTCATGCTTGGGAATTGGATAGAGACAAGACTATGAAACCTTTATTTGCTAAATGGACAATCATGTGAGGTCACATGGTATAGAGGCCATATTAGGCATAAGTTTAACTATGACAAAGAGACTTAGTGTAATGATATTTTTGTTACATAGTCATGACCCTTCGTGATCAGTGTTACACTGTTTTCTTCATTTTTAAAAAATAAATTCTCCTTTAGTGAAAATTCACAAGCTGTGAGGTTAGCCTTTGAATTATTATCTCGATTTGTGTTTTAGCAAGTTGGGTTGTGGTTTTCTACAAGGAACAATACTGTACCTAACTTATTAATCACCACTGGGAATGGATGCCTGTCCTGTGTTGACTGAGTTCTACAATGACTCTATTTTCAATCCTCTATGTATGATGTGGGATTCCCCTCTGTATGCTGTGAATACCATTGGTGAATAGAGAAACTGCCTTGGCCTGTTGATAGGGCAAAACTTAGTTAGGTGGGGAAAACTAAACTGAATGCTGGAAGGAAGAAGGCAGAGTCAAGGAGAAGCTATGTAGCCCCACTGGAGACAGACGCCAGAATTTAGCCGGTAAGCCACAGCCATGTGGCGATACACAGATTAATGGAGATGGGTTAAATTAATAAGTAAGAGTTAGCCAATAAGAAGCTAGAGCTAATGGGCCAAGTAGTGATTTAAATAATATAGTTTCTGTGTGATTATTTCAGGGCTGAGCAGCTGGGAACGAAAAAAAGTGGTCTCCTCCTCCAACATACCTATTAACACCTCATAAGAAATTTTTTTTTTTTTTTTTGGTTTTTTCGAGACAGGGTTTCTCTGTGATTTTGGAGCCTGTCCTGGAACTAGCTCTTGTAGACCAGGCTGGTCTTGAACTCACAGAGATCCGCCTGCCTCTGCCTCCCGAGTGCTGGGATTAAAGGCGTGCGCCACCACCGCCCGGCCTCATAAGAAATTTTAAAATACTGTTATAATTGTGTTCCTTTGGGCTATCCCCCCAGTGACATGACAAATGTTTGTGGGGCAAAGACCCAAGGGGTTAGTTCTGTGTATTTTTCTGCTACATTGAAAGTGTGGACAGTCTTGATCACATTAATAACACACTGAGTTTAAAAGAAAGCTGATTTTTAATTTAGGTCTCCAAATTAGATTTGCAATTGTAACCTAAACTGTATGCCCTCCTGAAAAAAAAAAAAACCAAAACCAAAAAAAAAATCCATTACTTTCCTTTTTCTTTTCCAGAAAAAACAATTAGTCATTAAGAATATCAAACCCCTTAAGAGCAGAGAAAAAGTATTTAAACCTCACCACATGTGGCTGGAAACAGGATTAACTGGGTAGGCTAATCAAGCACACTGAGTGTACAAGATGTACTTTCTATTAAGGAGGGAATGCTGTAAGGCCAACTGTTTCACACCCATGTCTTTAGACTCATTAATTAACGAGCTGCTGTGCACAATTCATTACTAAGAAATAAGTTCACTAGAGATAATCCAAAAATGAATCATATTTTGGGGCTACCGCTTGTGTCCTTATCACTGTTGAACCAAAGTAGCACTATATGATTGGTGTTTTAGGAGACAATGGGGATGATTAAGACCAATACTCTGACTGTTTTAACACATGCCAACTTCACCTACACAAGTCCTATCATTTTAAAATTTATTAGTTTCTTTTTATTCATTTGTATGTAGAGTGTGTGTGAGGGGGTATGCATGGGAGTGCAGGGGCCCTTGGAGATCAGAAGTTTGGGGGCCTCCTGAGTCTGGGATGGGAACCAAACCTAGGTCCTCTGCAAGAGCAGTAGATCTTAGCCATTGAGCCATCTCCTTAGGCCTTCCTTTTGGTTCTTTGAGAATGGGTCCATAGAGTCCAGTTTGTCCTGAAACGTCCTGTGCATCCCAGAATGATCTTAAGTTCTGATCCATCTGTATGCACCTTCAAAGTCCTGTAACTGCAGGTAGATGCCACTGTGCCCTAGTTGGATCTTACCTTCCTGGCAGCTGGATGGTTGTTTCAATGCTATTTCCCATTTTTTATTAGGTTGATGAGTATTTCATTTAAAATATTAGAACCAACCAGGAAACATATGCAACCAGACTTCATATGCAACCAGGAAACATATGTAGAAGAGAATAATTCTAATTGTGCCCCAGATTAACTTAATGTTTCTCTTTGTGAAATATTTCACTCTTTATATGACTTTTTCTCTTTTGCCATCATCTATACAGAGTGAACATTTCTTCTCACTCAGATATACCCAGTGAATCCAAGGGCTATATGTAGTCTGACTGGAGAACATTTAGCAATCACCTTTGTTTGGCTTTCTGGAACATTAGGTTACTATGACCACGTGTCTACTGATAAGACAGAAAACTTTATCCCTGAGGTGCTTTCCACTGCCTTGAGCTTCTTAACCTTCCTAACTCTGCTACCTTTAATACAGTTCCTCATGTTGTGGTGACCCCCCAACCATAACATTATTTTCATTGTTACTTCATAATTCTATGTTGCTACTGTTATGAATTATATTAAAATATCTATTTATGATGATGTCTGAAATGTGACCCCTGTCAAAAGGTTACTCAGCCCACTAAAAGATTCCAACCCATAGGATGAATCACTAGTCAAAGTTCTTTTGGCATCCTTTGCTCATTTTATTTTAACTTCTCTCATTTTACTTTAAAAGTTTCTTAATTCTGAGACTATACAATAAGCCAATGTACTTTTATCTAAAAAATTGGTAATAGATACTTTTCTAGCTTCTATGTGTGGTGTGCAAGTTTGTGGTGTGTGTCTGTGTGTGTCTGCCTGTTTGTGAAGAGAAATCAAAAGATCATGGAGTAAATGAGTCCTCTTATTCAGTCATTTATGTAATAGAACCTAAGATATCCATCCTTCCTTGTTTGTCTGTTCAGATAGCATCCATGAGAATACACCAAACTGATGCCATCAATGGGAAATGAAACAGTTGCCAAGATACCTAGACTTCTTTACTGTGTGACCAACAACTTGGGTGTTATATATAAATGAAGAGAAATGGATCAGCTAGCCAGATGTCACCATGCTTTCATAGCTTAGGTAAAAAATTCTAATATGGAGACTACTTAAACATTTTACTGCTAGAGAATGAAAAATACAGTGACAACACGATGTATCTGCACCACACCTGAGAATAAAAGGCTGAGATAAACACTTTTGATGCCATAACAGTGATTAATCTAAAATAATTCTAACATATGGATCCTTTTATGGAGTTGATTATAAATCCTAATGCACAATCAATAACTGAAAATTACAAATAATGATCCGATACACAATGACTGTGATTTTTATTTTCATATAATGCATTCTTTTCTGTTTTAATGTATCTCTAAAAACATTAGAAATGCTCATATTCCCTATGAATTATAATTAATTTCAATTAGGAAATTATTTAAAAATTTATTCTAATTATTTGCAATAATTACAAGCAGAAACCCGACGGGGAAGTCATTCTCCAACATCTGGAGATTGAAGCAGAGTTACCTGTTAATTAGGCTAACAGGAAAGGCAGAATCTATATTTTAAGCAGATGTTCTGCATGGGTGTGGGGCTTGGGAGGGTTGGCTAGAGAGAACAGAATGTGGGATGCAAAGTGCATAAGGCAAAATTGGGAGTGAAGACTACAGTGGAATGGCTGAAAACAAAGTGTGGCCTGCAGCATCATTGCTTTGAAAGAAGCAGATGATGCTACTTGCTCCCAGACTCTTGAATTGTGGAAAGACAGATGCATGTGTGGTGATAATGATGGGGGTGCAGGAGAATCTGCATCTGCTACAGTATGTCATGATCAGATCACATGGGTATCATCAGTCATCCATGTCACAGAGGATTCAAGGAAATAGTCCAACAGCCCTCTGATTATAATCAGTGACTTTGTTCATGGCCTGAGGCAAACCCAGATTCCCAGTCACTAACTGAGGTGTTTGTCACTCCTGGGGGTTACCCTGCCTCTGGCTGTGCAGCTGTTGTTTTGTGATAAGTCAGTAAATCAGAACATTATGTGGTGATGAAAAATAGATCTTGAACCATGGATGTTCTTAGCCTTTGTCCTGCCTCAATTACAAACCTCTGGAATTCACTTAGCTGCAATCATTGAATTTGGAGGAGAACTGTTTTTCTCACAATGATGATGGTCAATGAGTTGCCATTGAAATCTGTGCAAGTGAATTAATCATTTTCCAGTACAACCTCAGGACAGCATTTGACAACATGGATATTGCTCTAATACGTTCCAGGGAATGCAGATTTTGTTCACCAATAACAAGTGAGGAGTTTTGACTTCTCGTTTCTATTTCCTTTTAGTCCTCTATCCAGAAAGTTAATCTGTTTATCTTCTGGAATTTCCAATAAGATTCAGTTCAGAAGATAAAACAGTCTGGAATAGAATATAGATATTTTTATTTTCTAGGGTTTTTCTGTGTAATAACATCTGGAATACTTTATCACAATTTATTTTAGTTTTCCTTTATTTACCTTTGGGGGAAATATCAGTTAAATCTCAGGTTCTTAGTTGAAAATAGGAATTGCAACTAGGAAGTCTTTTAATTCTCTAAGGGAAAATGTGTGCAACGATAGCAAGAACATTTTTTTTCTGCTTATGCAACTCCCTCCAAAGCCAGCAACTTTGGTACAGTCTTTTAGATCTCTATATAAGTAATTTCCATCTCAGCCTTGAAATGACGATCAATAGTTTGTGATTTCTTCCACATAATTTAATCCATTAGATTTATTGGCCATGCCAATGCCAAACATCAAATCTTTAATGAAAATGAAGATTAATATTTGGCCAAGTAACCTCAAATCAACAAATGTCTGAAGCATTTGTGTTGCTTGCATTGAACATTGATTTCTTTCTCATGAAAAACAATCTCTCACAGCAGAGAACATTTGCCCGAATCCTATTCCTTTCCACATGAGTAGGAGGAAAGTGCTTTGAAACAGTCACCAATGAGCACAGTCTCTTTGGATTTCAGATATGACTTTGTCTAAAAATGCAAACCAATGTCCAGAACATCCCAGGATCTCCCATTCACAAACCAATTCTCCTTGTAAACTTCTTAGGTCCTAAAAAAATACTTACTTTGATATAATAATCATTTCTTTATTTATAGAACTTATTACAAATTGATCTTAGCTCGTGTCTGGTCTTCATGTATGGTCTACCATAGTATCTGTGAGATCAATCCTTGTAGGTATTCATGTTATTAGTGATGATGTTTTGCTCTGGTTTATCTTTGTGTGTTTGTATTGCAATGTTTTTATCAATTTTTTTCCAGTCGATGAAATTTACTGTGTGTGTGTGTAGTGTTTAGCTATTTTAAGCAGAAATGCTGTGGATATTTAAATGCAGGCTTTTATGTTTTTACTGCCATTTTCATATCTAAGTGCAGAATTGCAAGTGGAGAATTGTTTTGTGCATATATTATCGTTCGAACAGGCAGCCACATTATATTCCAAGTGCTTTGCACCGCTCGTTGTTCATAACAGCAATTTATGCAACAGATGTTCACTTGTTTTTGCCTAAAAGTGAATTGGAAGTCTTTAAGTCTTCTTATAGGTAAATATCACCATTTAACTGTAGGCTTGATTATCATTTCACCAATGAGCCTCTCTGTTCATGATGGGTCCATGTGCATTCAATAAACTTGTAAACTGCTTCTCAAATCTTGTCATTCAAATAAAATCACATATTTTGTGGTTGTTATAATTTGCAGCCAGTTTTGGACACATATTCCTCATTCTTGTAGTTCTCATTCAATTTTTTTTCCTGATTGGATCATGCCTGGTTGTTTTTCCTAGAGTGGCTTTTAAAGAATTAGACTTTATGCTTTATTTTTACTTATTTTGAAACATTGCAGTAACTCCAAAATCGCTGATGTTTGTCTGTTTCTTTTGAAGTGTTGTTATCTTCACATTAACTTATATTTGTGATTATTTTAAGATGAGTCTCTCAGGAAACAGGTGAAGACTGATGGTCGCCCTTTTTCATTTGAATTTTACATATTGGAATTCAAATATTACAGTACCAGCAATTAAACACTCATGGTTTCCCAAGGAACTGCCTTGCACTTTTCCAGAGAACTAATTAAGGATACATCTGCAAGTCTGATGTTTTTCTAATTTCAAGGTAGGAAGTTAAAAACAGTTCTCATCGTTGGAAATTATAAAAAGTACTATTGTATTATCATTCTGCATTATTTTTAGAGTTTTATTTTTGTATCATGACAATTGAATCCATGGTCTCACATAGTACTATACCACTGAACTATATTCCCACTCCACTACCATTTTATACTTAAAGACGAAGTTTCTGAGTGATTACACCACCAGCCAAAAATCATATAGTCTGTAATCACTCACATGAAAATTCAGTGTGTTTCTCTACGTTGCCTAGGAAAACATTCCTATGATAGGTTTTGTTCTATGTGAGTACTTCAGCTTATACTCTATGACTATATGGAAATGCTGAAGTTGCTTCATAGATGAGTAACTCAATAGGACACTTGTTCTATTACCACTTTTGGTGTTACTATAATTGGGCATAAAGCAAGGAGTAAGCAGGACCTGCAGCTCCTAAAACCTCAATAAAACTGAAGAGGAAAATCTGCGCTTGCCTCATTTAGTTTCTCATGATTTCTAACTTATTTTAGTTGGTGGTTGTTTGGCCCTATTTATTCTGAAGGGTAGCACTTGCAGTGCTTCATTTAGTCTTATATAGCCATAACTTCTGTGCATAAATCAAATTACTCCTTTAAAACACTAAGAACACTTTTAATTAAAGTGATCTTTACACAGATATTTCAGCAAAATATATTTCAAGTTCTTAAAACTAGTTTTACAAAAAAATCACTTGTTGCTTTTGTCACGAGGCATGCCCCAGAGAAGACCAGAGACATGGATTCAAGACAATAGAAAGTCTTTATTAGCCAGCCTGCAACTGTGTTGGACTTTTCGGCCCCGAGAGCCTTTATCTAGGTGAGCTTTTAAGCACAAAAATGCATCATGTGTTGATACAACCCAATTAGCAAGAACAGTTTGCCCGAATCTGGACTACATCAGCCAAAAAAAGGAAAGCTAGTACATTTAAGGACTTTATCAGAACGATCGACTTTGTTAGATTAGGTCTTTGTTCTCATTTTGACAGGTATTGCTTCCAAGAGGCTGGGTTCCTATGGAATGATTTTTCCATGATGGTACCATTTGTGCTAAGATCTGGGATCTTCCTAAGGACAGAGGGCCTATTACATTCCTCACTGGATCCAACAGTATAAGGGGCTCCTCTCTGAAGAGCATGTATATGTGTACTTTAAACACATTTGCATAATATTTAAATCATAGATGACATAACTCAGAGAATCATGAATGTTCCAGTGAACAGCATATATCACTGTCATTTTAGCAGTTCATAGTTTTGCTGGGGGCATTAGTGTTCCTTTCTATAGTGGTGTAGACATGTGTATGTTGTTCATGCTCTAGTGTATAACTCTATGCACACGAAGGGAACCATAGTTGTACACACTAGGTCAAAATAAAAACAAAGACATAAAGGTGGGTGTGGAACTAATTGTGAATAAGAAGGAGATTAGAAGAAAGAGAAGGGTATAATAAAAGATTTTGAGAAATGTATATGATTATAGTACCTTATATATGCTTGTGAAATTCTCAGCATGATGCCACTTTTTAAAAATAAAGTAAGAAAAAATTAATGAGCACTAGAGTGACATCTGCATGTGGAACATATAGCATTCAGAATAAATTCTATTATTCTTATGAGAGTTATAACAACTGAGGAATTAAATATTAAGATGACAATTTGCTGATTAAAGGAATTATAAAAGAGAAAACCAAACTAAATATGTCAAAATTTTCAATCCATGTTCAAAAATCCCTGTGTCTTGGCTCATTTTCCTTAACTTACTTTGAACTGGTTATGGGACTTCGGAGTGGCCTGAAGGCTCTGCTTTGTTGCTTATTAGGTACACGATAGTGAACCAGTTGCTTAATCTTTTTATCAATTTATAACATGGTGACAAAGAAAGATGATGTAGTTCAGAGAGTTGTTTTTGAAGAAGAAGAAGAAGAAGAAGAAAAAAGAACCAATATTGTCCCTAATGTACAATAAGGCCCAGATAATTCTGTATTCTATATACAGAGAATACTATGTGGTAACTCTCAAAAGTGGTTGTACCACATATGTTAAAGATATTCTTAAATACTTAGATGATATAAAATATGATTTCAGCAGACTGAACCAAAGCAAATAAATAGCTGAATAAACAGTAATGACTACATGGAAAGGAAACAGCTTTTATTTGGCAAAGAAGCAAAAATTGAAGCCATATGGAAAGCAGGTATACCTACTATATTAAACCTCAGGAGACCATTGTAAAAATAGCATGTAGTGAGAAAGGGTGGGATCTTATAAGAGCTTCCTGATACATATCAAACACAAAATGAGGGTACACAATAAAGAGTGATACAAAAGGGAGACATTGTTTGCCTGTAGTTTGCCAGAACTATATGGTAAACAAGAATGAACTCAAAAAATGGTATCGGGATGATGATTGGTGTGGATTGGCAACAGCCCCAAAAGAGGCTTAACTAAATTATTCACAGAAGAAATAGGCCGGATTGTGGAGTCTCGAATGTGGTTTCTTTGAGAGTTTAAGTAGCCACAGGACAGCATGCTTGCTGGGGCCACATTATAATAGATGGTAATATTTCTGTTAAGAGAAGTTTCTTCTCTTTCCTCTATACAATCTCCTTCATGACTTGAAATAGATAACCCCTTGTAGAGATATTTGATTGGCAGATTTTGTGGTGCTTTTGTAGATCAGGGGGAAATCTGTCTGCTGATAATTCAGGAAATGTTTGTCAAGCACATAATGGCCATGCAGGTGAGCAAGGAGTGGGAGATCAATGAGATTCCCCGTCTCTGCAGACATAGGGATAAAGTGAGAATTCATTTCCTTGACCCACCTGGACAGTAAGTTCAATTCTCTGTAGGTTGTGCTTATTTAAAATCTACCTGGTGCAGCAACTTGCATTGTATATGTATTATAAAGGGGGGAAACTATGAATAGTTTCCAAATTTAAAAAATGATTGGTTGTGAATTGGTTGGATTTCTAAAGATGAAAATGTAAAAAATGTAATACTCAATTACTGAAATAAGAGACCATTTTATGAGTTAAAAATAATGCTTAATTCCTGAAAAATGAACAGAAATTTACAATGATGTAAATTGTATATGCATATGTATATATATATATATATATATAAAATCAACATGTG
This sequence comes from Chionomys nivalis, assembly GCF_950005125.1. Taxonomy (NCBI): domain Eukaryota; kingdom Metazoa; phylum Chordata; class Mammalia; order Rodentia; family Cricetidae; genus Chionomys; species Chionomys nivalis. The sequence continues at coordinate 27,425,327 of NC_080106.1, forward strand.
AATTATTAATGAGCAGATATAAGTGTTCTCTATCACATGTTTGTGGAAGGACAAAGATCAAACTATTATATTTAGTTCCTGAAGCTGGAGAACTCTTGTGAGTTGTGGCTGATTTGTCTGTTCTTGTAGAGAAGTAAGTGAAAGACAAAATACGTTAGCATCATGCTAAAAGGGTACCAGAGAAAGAAGTTATTAAAACATCTAAAATTATTCAGATTATTTGTATATTTATTTGGTGTGTGTAGTATTTTTTTTAAATGTTTACATGTGTTTTCCCATGCTTGTACTTGTAGAAGCTAGAGTTTGATATCAGGATATTTTTCTCTACTATTGTCTAAATTATTTCTAAGATAAGATCTCTCATTAAAACAGAAGTTTGCCTTTTCAGCTAGAGTGTCTGGCCAGTGAACTATTGGAGTCTACCTTTCTCTCTCCAGTTACTAGCACCAGTGTTAATGGTATATGATATGATGTCTAACTTTTGTTTGGGAAGTTGTGAACCCATGATCAGCTGGCCTTGTCAACTGAGCCATTTTACTACCATAGGTTATTTATTTTTAATGAACTAAGTTGAAACTATCATCATTTGAATGTCATCTGTTGTACTGGAAAAGTGACAAAATATAATTATAAATTTTCTTAGGCTTACTCAGGCTCCCAGTGTGAACTTTTCAGGTGTACGCAGGGAGATGTTTTTATGAACCTGTGAAATTGTCCTCTAAAAGATCACAGTGCCCCAAGGTCATGGACAACTGCAAGATAAACATAAGGAAATTGTTCCAAATACAAGAGTCAGATAAAGCTTAATCTTCAAAAATGGAAAGAATTTTTCCTGATACAATTCAGTGAGAGTCATTATTATTATTATTGAGACAGAATCTTGTCATGTAGCTAGCCCAGGCTGGCCTCAAACTCTTAAAATTCAAGGTACTTTAAACATACTAACAGTTTCAGTGGTGAATGTCCCAGAACTGTATTAAATAATAGGAGAAATATAAGATACAGAAGTTACTAGTATACAGCAGAGGATTCTCATTGAAATGGCATCTTATCAGCACTGGGAGAGCAAAGGCAAAATGGGAGCCAGTCAAATACAGAAGTTTAGATGTCCCTGGAACTGCATAGAAAGGAGAGGGGGGCAACACAGGTCCTGTTGTGGAGTTGGTTAATGTGACAGATAGTTTGGCCCATGGGTTATAAACACATTTATCAAAGCATAAACAGATTTTTAATTCAAGGAACACATGTGGGGGCTACAAAAGAGAAATTAGAGGAGAAAGGAAAGTCACTGGATTTTTGTGGGTTTGAATGTACATGTGCCAGGGTTAACCTGTGCAAAATGGAGTTTATTTGAAGCTAAAATGGAATGTCAGATAGATTTCAAATAGATGATATTTTTGTCATTAAAGAGGAAACTACTTCTACCTCTGAGAACAAAATCAGTAGAGAAAAATAGCACAAAGTAAGAGCAATTAGCATGGAAACACTGGAGTTTAATAATTAAGAGAAGATGCCTGTCATTGGGGTACAGGCCAAACACAGGACATTGTCTCAAGCACACCCCTTGTGACACCCAGTGGAAAAAATCCAGAAGGAGCAGCACTATTGAACCCATTCCCAATATTGAAAGATGTCTTTTGGTACCCTTGCAACTTCCGCTGTAGAGTAGTGGTTAAGCAGATTGGTCTTCAAGTTATTACATATGTGCCCAAATCTGCATTTCTGCAGCTAAGAGTGTTGTCCTATTTAGCTAGTCCTTTAACCTCTAAACACTGAACTTCCTAATCCATAAAATGACAAAGTCAGTCACTATTTACCTCACTCCCCCAAGTAAACTTATGAGTGAGGTTGTATTACTAAAGATATTTCACACTTAAGATACTCGTGTAAAGTGGGTAAGTTATATTTTTGAAGTTTATAAACTTAGAGTTAGTACAGGTGGCATGTGAAGCAAGACTTTACATAATATTTCTCTTTGAAGGTTAATATAAATTATAGCATCCACTTTTATATAAACACTGTATTAAATAGAAAATTATTGTTCCTGGAAGGAAGATGGAAAGGAAAAATCAAAGGTGTCAAGGCTGGCAAGCCCTATTCTAAGTTCCCACAGGGGTGGCCATTGACTTAAACAAAGCAGTGTACAACATTCGTTCTCATTTCAAGAAAAATTTATATAAAAGTATAAAACTGAGTTCTCCTAGTCAAACACCATGAACCATAAGAAGAATATATCTACTCCATGTACTCATTTTTATCCAACAAACTCTTGTTCCATATAATTTTGCTTCTGAAAATGTTTTCAGTTGGAAGGCAGTATTAAGTATTGTGGGCAATTCTGAATAATGGAATATGGAAATACACAGATATTATTTTTTCTTAGAATTATTGTATAATATAGGCACAAAATCCATTTTTCCTAATTCCCAGGAAACTATTTTTTTTTTTTCGTCAGAAAGGCTCTGGGCTAAGCTAAAAAGTAAGAAAGTCCAGTTTCACTCTTTCTATATGAGGAATCTATTAGTGTTTTTCTCATACACATAAAAAAGGTATTATCATAATTTTCAGATGACTGGGTTATGGCCAAAGAGGAAAAGGATCTTTTTGTCAGACAATTTGATCACATAACCCCCCTCCTCCCTCCCTCTCTCTCTCTCTCTCTCTCTCTCTTTTTCTCTCTCTCTCTCTCTCTCACTCTCCTCCCTCCCTCCCGCCCTTCCTTCCTCCCTCTGTCTTTGCCTCTCTGTCTCTCTGTCTCTGTCTCTGTCTCTCTCTCTCTCTCTGTGTGTGTGTGTGTGCGTGTGTCCAGATATACTTGAGTCATAGCATATTTTGAAGATCAGAGGACAGTCTTGGTGTTGACCACTGGCAATGATCATGTCTTACTTAGGTCTCTTGATTACTGTGTTCTCTCTCAATGCCTTCCATTTTGCCACAGGATCACTGACTTTTTGATGTATGCTTTTACATCTGACTTCACATGGCTTTTCATGATGCAAAATCATGCCCACATTTTTGTTCAGCAAGCCTTTTGCACACTGAAGAATTTTCTAGGCTTAAACACTTTTTTCCTCACAAATTATCATAACATCAAAAATATGTGTTTTTTTCAATTTATCACATAATCACCTTGTCACTGTCTTTTGGAGATGAGAGAACAAGGCCACTCACTTCTCATTGATAGGTCATGTCTATATTTATACAAAGAAACTAAATTAATATGCGACTTTGAGTTGATAAGTGCTCATCCAGAAAGTCTGAGTCTTAGAATGCTCATGCTTTTGTTCCTCCCTCCTTTCATCTTCCCCTGATGTGGGAGTGTCATATATCAATCTGTTGATTTCATTGGTTAAGTAATAAAGAAACTGCTTGGCCCTCATAGGTTAAAACATAGGTGGGTGGAGTAAACAGAACAGAATGCTGGGAGGAAGAGGAAGTGAGCTCAGACTCGACAGCTCTGCTCTTTGGAGCAGAGGCCATGCTCCCCTATCTAGGGCAGATGCAGGGCAGCTCCTCTCAGAGCCAGACACGATGAAGCAAGCCACCAGGTCAGATATGCTGAATCTTTCCTGGTAAGACTGGTGCTACACAGATTATTAGAGATGGGTTGATTGGGATGTGAGAATTAGCCAGTAAGGGCTAGAGCTAATGGGCCAAGCAGTGTTTAAATGAATACAGTTTCCGTGTAATTATTTCGGGTATAAAGCTAACCATGTGGGAGCCAGGCAGGCCGAAAAGGAGGCCCACAGCACCCTTCAACATTCCCCTCTCTCTCTCACATACATTCATGTCTCATGACACTGTGTCCTATCCAAACTTAATCTACCCACTCATCTCTTGCAACCATGGTCCTGTTAGTTTTGCAATGTTTTAAATTAATCTGATTATATCAACATGATCTAACCTCAAATACAAATAAGTTTTATGGAAAATTTTAGCCTTTTTTTATCATTGTTTATCAGCAGCAGACATTTATTTGGGAACAATAGCCTTTGAAGCTAGTGTCTCACTAGATTACTAAGCAAGCACTTTGGAGATATAGGTCCATTCCTAGCATCAGACACCTTCTAATTCTTATTTTCAAATTATGAAATCATAACACCTATACACAAACTTAGTATTTCATCAATTAAAAATGCTTTTTAACAAGATGATTACTTTCTGTATTTCTTAGAGACAGTATCGTTTTATAATTAAGTTTGACATCAATATTGATGAGAACATCTTAAATATACTTTTGTTTTGAAGTATAGAAAGTTACAAATATTCTAACTTATTTTTGACTAGTTCTAGTGACTGTGTCACTAACAATATACAACAAAGTTTTCCATGTGAGATAAAATTGCTCTTAGAATATAATTAAAATCACTTCTGTATAATTTATATTTGTTTTAGTCACTGTTCTATTGTGCTAAGAGACACCATAAGCAAGGTAACTAATGATTAGAGGAAGCTTGCTTAGAGTATCATATTATTATCATGGTGGGGAGCATGGCAGCATGCAAACAGGCAGGGTACTAGAAAAGTAACTGAAAATTCTACATTCTGATATGCAGGAAGCATACAGAGAGAAAACCTGAGTCTGGCATGGGCTATGAAGCCGCAAAGCCCACCTTAAATAACACACTTTCTTCAAAGACCACATTAACGTATTCATATATGTGAATGTTCAGCCATTAGGGAGTGACACTATTTGAGATGGATTAGAAGGATTAGAAGTTCACTCTTGATCTTCTATCAAAGGGCTTGATTTACTTCACTGACTCTACATTCTCTAGTTCACACAACTTATCTTGTAGGCTCTGGCTGTTGCCATTCCATGACTAATTCTGTTTTGGGGTGTCTTCCAATCCATCTCCAAAGTGCTGGGGTGTTCAGCTACAATGGATTACACTTTGACCAACAGCCTTTCCTGAGCTCCCTTGAGGGATTCTATCCCTGCCACAGTGCCAGGTCCCAGCTGTTCTCTATGACCTCTTCATGTCTTTAAAATCAATAACACCTGGGTGACCCTTACACATCAGTATGTTTTGCTGGTGGCAAGTGATACAGCATTCTGACATCAGGACCAGATACTCTGTTTACCCTGGGGAAATACTTCCCAGAAATTTTCATCTTAATGGTGTTTGTATCTTCTTCTTTTTTTTTTTATTCTTTTTTAATTAAAATTTCCAACTGCTCCCCGTTTCCCATTTCCCTCCACCTCCTCCCACATATTGCCCCCTCCCCCTGCTCCCCTCCCCCTATCCCCACTCCACTTCTCCTCCCCCCAGTCCACTCCCCCTCCCTCTCGATACTGAAGAGCAGTCCAAATTCCCTGCTCTACAGGAAGACCAAGGTCCTCCCACTTCTATCTAGGTCCAGGAAGGTGAGCATCCAAACAGGCTATGCTCCCACAAAGCCAGTTCATGTATTAGGATCGAAACCTAGTGCCATTGTCCTTGGCTTCTCATCAGCCTTCATTGTCCGCCTTGTTCAGGGAGTCCAGTTTCAACCTATGCTTATTCAGTCCCAGTCCAGCTGGCCTTGGAGAGCTCCCAATAGATCAGTTCCACTGTCACAGTGGGTGGGTGCATGCCTCGTGGTCCTGATTTCCTTGCTCATGTTCTCCCTCCTTCTGCTCCTCATTTGGACCTTAAGAGCTCAGACGGTTGCTCCAAATTGGGTCTCTGTCTCTCTCTCGATCCATCGCCAGATGAAAGTTCCTGTTCCATTCTCCTTGGCCTCTTGTCAGCTCTCATTGTCTGCCACATTCAGAGAGTCTGGTTTTATCCCATGTTTTTTTCTGTAGCAGTCCAGCTGGCCTTGGTGAGCTCCCAATAGATCGGCCCCCCTGTCTCAGTGGTTGGGTGCACCCCTCATGGTCCTGACTTCCTTGTTCATGTTCTCTCTCCTTCTGCTCCTCATTATAACCTTGGGAGCTCAGTCTGGTGCTCCAGTGTGGGTCTCTGTCTCTATCTCCATCCATCGCTAGATGAAGGTTCTATGGCGATATGCAAGATATTCATCAGTATGATTATAGGATAGGTTCATTTCAGGTTCCCTATCCTCAGGTGCCCCAATGAACTAACTGGGGACATTGCCCTGGGCATCTGGTAGCCATCCAGGTTCAAGTCTCTTGCCAACCCTTAGGTGGCTCCCTTAACTAAGGTATGAGTTTCCCTGCTCCCCAATCCAACCTTCCTTTAACCCCAATCACCCCGATTCTCCCAGTTCCCCTCATCCTCTCCTTCACACTTTTCTCTCCCCATCACTCCTCATCCCCATCCCACCCCACCCCCCAAGATTCCAATTTTTTGCCCATCAATCTTGTCTATTTCCCATAGCTGGGAGGATATCTATATGTTTTTCCTTGGGTTTACCCTCTTGTTTAGCTTCTTTAGGATCACAAATTATAGACTCAGTGGCCCCTATCCATGGCTAGAAACCAATTATGAGTGAGTACATCCCATGATCTTCTTTTTGGGTCTGGGTTACCTCACTCAGGATCGTATTTTCTATTTCCATCCATTTGCATGCAAAATTCGAGAAGTCATTGTTTTTTACCGCAGAGTAGTACTCTAATGTATATATATTCCACACTTTCTTCATCCATTCTTCTATTGAAGGGCATCTAGGTTGCTTCCAGGTTCTGGCTATTACAAATAATGCTGCTATGAACATAGTTGGACAAATGCTTTTGTCATATGATAGGGCATCTCTTGGGTATATTCCCAAGAGTGCTATTGCTGGGTCCAGGGGGTAGGTTGATCCCAAAATTTCTGAGAAACCGCCACACTGATTTCCAAAGTGGTTGCACAAGTTTGCAGTCCCACCAGCAATGGATGAGGGTACCCCTTTCTCCACAACCTCTCCAGCAAAGGCTATCCTTGGTGTTTTTGATTTTAGCCATTCTGACAGGTGTAAGATGATATCTCAAAGTTGTTTTGATTTGCATTTCTCTGATCGCTAAGGAGGTTGAGCATGACCTTAAGTATCTTTTGGCCATTTTAACTTCTTCTGATGAGAATTCTCTGTTCAGTTCAGTGCCCCATTTTTTAATTGGGTTAATTATCCTTTTAAAGTCTAGTTTCTTGAGTTCTTTATATATTTTGGAGATCAGACCTTTGTCTATAGCGGGGTTGGTGAAGATCGTCTCCCAGTCAGTAGGCTGCCTTTTTGTCTTAATGACAGTGTCCTTTGCTTTACAGAAGCTTCTCAGTTTCAGGAGGTCCCATTTATTCAATGTTGCCCTTAATGTCTGTGCTGCTGGGGTGTTTGTATCTTCTTAATCATGGATGATTCTTCAGCTCTAGCTAATCAGTATCAATTGACCAGTAAAGCAAATGTTTACCTTCAGTTTTGCCAGTTATGCTGATATCTTGTTAATAATAACTGATTCTTCAAGCTTCAGCTGACCAGACATCACAGATTCTGAGATCAAAATAGAAATGACCCTGTGTTGAAAGGAGGCCGCTTGTTGGTTTCCGGTCACCCAACTAGCTTAGACCCAAAACAATCACACAGAAACTGTATTATTTAAATCACTGCTTGGCCCATTAGCTCTAGCTTCTTATTATAAATTCTTACATTAATTTAACCCATTTATATTAATCTATATATTGCCACATGGCTGTGGGTTACTGGGTAATGTTCCCAGCGTCTGCTCTGGCAGCTCCATGGCTTCTCTCTGACTCCGCTCTTTTCTCCTAGCATACAGACTAGTTTTTCCACCTAGTTATGTTCTGCCCCTTTCCATAGACTCATAGCAGTTCTTTATTCATTAAGCAACAAAAGCAAAACATAGACAGAAGGACTAGCCACACCATTTCCCCTTTTCTGTTTAAACAAAAAGGAAATCTATATGTTACTTTAACATAGTAAAATTACATGTAACAGAACAGTTATCAAGCTATAATTAGTCACAATATTTATATCTACTTTACTTTTTTCATAACTAGGGAAAACTATAACTATTTTCTGTGGGTCCTGCACGTCCAGTTCATGAAGTAGTCTAGGCAAGAGAGTCCCTTGCCCAAATGGATAAACAACTCCATAAGGAGCCTTTTCGATGCCCATTTTTCTCTTGAAGTAATTGGTGCTGCCAGGATTAGATGTGTCTCATTGTCTTAAAAAGTCCTAAGTTATTAAAACATTTTAAATGCCATATTCTGAAGGTTTCTGAAAGATTTTAAGATTATCTATCTACCTTAAATATCTCTCTATATATCTAGAAAACCTAATATGACTACAAGCTTGACTATTATACATTATATTTTTAAATGAGCTACACAAATACAAAACTTTAATCAAGAGCAGAAATATACATATCAATAAACCAAGATCCATACCAATGCCAATCTTTATAGCATATCCCTTTTTAAATATAAAATAAATATAGACAATATTTGGGAATATGGGCATAGTTCTGTACAAACTTCTTCCTTCTGTTTATGGGGTGTGGTATTTTGGGGGGTGTATTCACAGTGACCTTTCAGCAGATCTTGGTGCATCAAATCATATTAGTCTGGGAGCAATCCACAGGTGCACATCCTCTGTGGAAACAAAAGAAGAACCTCTTTTCCAAACAACATATCTTTATGCTGGTTTAGCTTAGCAGCCCATACAATGAAATGTCTCTCTGTACTTAGCTCCTTCACAGTCAAAAAAATTCAAAGGAAACACAGTAATAGAGATAATCCAGACTCTCTGTGTATATTCCATTTAACATAGATTATTAATTTTTTACTCCTTTAATTTATGACTGTCTTACTGTCTCTTTAAAGACTTTACCTTTTCTAAAAAAAATTACTGTTTACTTCTTTTTATAACTGTCTATATTCTTTTTCCTCTCTCTGCTAAGCCTATGCACATTTATCCAACACTGTGAACCATTTAGAGGTCTTTTCTGTCTGAAACTGTTCTATTGTGTATCTGTAATTCTTTACTAGCCAGGAGCGCTTCTGAAAATGGTAAGCACTTCTTAAAAACTTAAGTTGCAACATTACTAGGGTATATATGGTACTTTAATCTTTCCCTCACCCAGCCAAACATGGTGCAGCTGCTCACCTCCTGTGAGAGTAATGCATAATGCCCAATCTCTAGGCACACAGCTGGTCCATGTTGCCAGCAAGCATGTTGCTCACAAATCCAATTTAAATCCTCTGTCTTCTGAAAGAGCCAGAGGTCACTCTGGCAGCAGGGCCAACAAAGCTGGCGTTTCAAAACTGTGACTTTTTTCTGCTACCACCGAATCAGGAAAATTTCTCTTAAAGAAGTCGCAGTGTGCCATCAGCCAACCAAGCCCATTCAGAAAGAAAGATGTGGCTAAACTTTGTTTCTTAATGTCTAGAATTTCTTTCCAAGCCCTCTCAGATTTTATGTGGATTTAGTAAAACACATTGGTGCCAATTTGTTGGAAGAGAGAGCCTTTCAACTTTGTTCTGAATCTTCACAAAGACTGGCTTCAATCATCTGCATTTTTCTCTGTATTCTTACCTGCCAAGATCTCAAAGAATAGCACAATAAGCTCTAAGGACCCACTGCCTTTTGTAGCCCCAAATCCCAAAGTCTTTTTACAGTCAGATCTGTCTGAGTAATACTCTATGATCCTGGCACATTTTTGTTTGTCTTAGAGTTTTTACTGCTATGAAAGAACACATGATCAAAAGCAAATGGGCAGGAAAGAGCTTATTTAAATTTCAGGTAACAGTCAATCATGGAGAATACTCAGTGTAGGAACTCAAGCAAAGTAGGAAGTACAGGCAGGAGCTGATGTAGAGGTCATGGAGGGTTGGTGCTAAGTGGTTTCCACATCAGGGCTTGCTCAGTCTGCTTTTTGTAGCATCCAAGACCACCAGTCCAGGGCTTTATTAGATGAATTACAAATTAAGAAAATGCCTTATTGGCTTGTCTAACACCTAATCTTATGGAGGCATTCTCTCAATTGAGCTTCTCTCCTCTCAAATCACTCGAGCTTGTGCCTAAAACTATTCAGGACAAAATTCAAATTATTCAAGGTTATTGTTTCTTACCAATGTCATCTGAAGGGCTTGGTAAAAGACCAGATTGTAACGCTCACTGCAAAATGGCTTAAAAAATTTAGAAGCAGAAGAGTGAGGTCATATCTCTACAGTTCTAATACATCCTTCATTGGTGATCTATTGATACAGCCAGATGCTCACCAGTCTTAAGTAAATAATAGCATTCTAGGAGGTAAGTCAAGGGTCCAACATTAAAATTCAGAATAATTCTCTAAATCTGATGAAAAAGTGAAAGGCAGACATAAAAGGTGGATACAAGAGGTCACCGGTTCTGCAAACCTAAGAGTCCAGTGTTAGAGGTGGGCATTGTGGGACAGGTAGGCCAGAGAAATAAATCTTCATGTCTGGCTTTATTAGATTAGAGAGTACTGTTATTTTTAGATGATAAATTCGAAATAACCTACTACATTCCAAGAATGTATTTGAATCAGTTAAGAAGCATACAGTAGAGACAGGCAAAAAAAAAAAAAAAAAAAAAAAAAAAAAAAAAAAGCAACTAAAAAAGTCAATGACCTAAACAGAAAAACAAAAACAGACGAAGCAAAGGGACTGGCTGGCTTTTATGCTGAGTATGGAAACTTGAGAGGGTCACCTGGAGATAGTCGGCCAGCCTGTGCAAGGACATGTATGTAGTTTGTTTTTTCCTGTCAGTACACCGAAGAGGCATGTGGCATCTCCTCTCTGTGGAGTGGGCAGCTGCAGCGGCTGCTGGAAACAGTATTCATGAGCTTCTCTCTGACAGAGGCAGCAGCGGAGCTCACACAGAGCGTTGGCCTCACTTTTATAACTCCTGCAGAAAAGCCATCTCAGCTGTTCTGCTCTGTGACAGAAACCATTATCTTTTTGTCTCTCTCGCAGTGCCTGTGTCAGGAAGGGTTCTCTGGGCCACCCCTCTTCCTTACGTTTCTTGGCTGTACTGAAAAATGAGAGAAAACAGGCTTGACTGATGTTTGCAGAGTTCGGTAAGGAAGATTGCTTTGCAATTTATTTCCTGGGGTCTGACTTCCCGAAAGATTGCCAAACCTTGTGGTACCCATTTTCAGGAACTTATTCAGCGTGAGAAGTCACAGAGTGTCCAAAATGCTGAGGAAATTGGTGATGCTACTCAGAAATCAGAGAATGCAGAGGGGCAGTGATCTTGAAATAATACCTTACACACAATGCCCAAAGTTTATATCAGACATTTTTCAAATAATAAACAAACAGCTCACTTTTCCCTTTTCCCCTGATGAAAATGAGAAATGCAAGAAAGGCTTAGGGAGGAATTCACTACACCAGCGGAGATAGCAACAACATTTTGCTCAAATCAACACTATGAGAATGCTTGGTTTTCCAGTTGTGCGTGAAGTGGGAATAACTATTGCAGGAAAATTTTACACAAGAAATGACGCATGTGACTTTTAATGTCTGTTTGTCACACACTGAATTCATTTCTACTTTTCCTGGTTAGATCCTTTTTTATTGTCAATATCACTTCTTCATGTACTAACTGACAGAATCTTAAGGGTGACATCAAGTGAGAGGCAAACAGATAGGTTCAGTCTTGCCACAGTGCCAAATTATAGGAAGAGTGATATACAGAATTTCAGGGAAAGGCTTTGTTCTGTGTCTTCCTCTATCCTGCCCAATTCTTGAGGCTTATGCAGCTATTTAATGTCATCAATGTGAATATTAGAGTAGATACTCATTTTCTCTAATTTTACCTTTGTAAAATTGCAGAAAAAATCACCAATCAAGACAAGCTTTGAAAAACTATTAATATGTCTAAGACACAGTGGTATCCTAAGGAAAAAAGGAGCAAGAGTGGGACAGTGACATATTTTAAGATTCTTTAAACTGAGAATCAATTGTTATCTTTAATCTCAATTTAGCATGATTAATAAAAGGCTAATTGTTGAGCTCCAAGCTTAAGAATGTCATCTAAAATCACTAACAACACCAAATCAATTGAAAATGGTGACATACAATTTGGTAATAGCTTCAGAATTCATGTTTAAACTACTTCTAAAGTTTAATTGCTCAGCAGGGTCACAAATCCAGGGATTCCCACTATCAAACTTAAGGCTCCACAATTTGCTAACATAACATGAGACTCAGAAAATGCTCTCCTCAAGATTAGCCATGTCATGACTAATGACTCCAATGAACAGCCGAATAGAGAAATGCATAGGACAATGTCTGGCTCTGGGCTGCTATAATGAAGAACACCAACGTCCCAAAGACTTACAGATCGAATGCAGTGCTCAGAGTTCTAGAGACTGGAGCATGCAAGACCAATATGCTGGCAGTTGTAGAGATGTTGAGAACATACTTTCACACCTGTACTCCATAGATTGTTTATGCCTTTTATTTTCATAGAAAAAGAATTAACCAGATCTCCAGGCTTTTCTCTTGAAGGAATAATTCCCCACGTATATCAGAAGGGGCCCACCTTTCAATATCATTTGAACCACATAAAAATAATGATTTCGATATATGTATGTTGAGTGGTACTACTACTGTTACATTATATTTTTCTTCCAAAATATACCAGTAACCATAGTTCATGAAAAGCTGAGTCAGAAGGAATGCTGGGAGTTCTAAGCTTGCCTTGGATATATGGCTAGATTCTCTTATACCCGACAAACCAAAAAATTCATGAAAGAAAACATGTGGTGAAAATTTTCCACTTTTCCAATACCAGCTGGCATCCATGAATTCAATAAATGTCCTGGCAATGATGACCAGCTCCACAATACAAGACAAAATAACACCCCCCCAAAAAAAAAAAAAAAACCTCAAGTCTCTGGACCTGTGAGATTGGGCTATACTGTGCTAATATATGGGAAATTTTTAGGGTTTAAAGGGGGTTCCATTGTATAGAAACAATTGATTAGACTGTACCTCATCATTGTTTATTTTACTATTCAACTTCTCTCCTCTTGTGGAGGTTCAAAGGTATGGTAGAAGAAAATCTCAAACTTGAAATCACGTGATGGTTTTTTGTACCTGACAACTAGTCAGTATTTTGCATCTATATAGGAGCAAACTAAAATTTACCCTATCAGCACATTTAAAAAGGGCATATTGTCAATAAGAGCATCTCATTTCTTTCTTTTGTTCAAGTTTCAAAACAGTTGTTGTAAAATCCAGAACCGGAGACCAAATGTTATAATCAAAGTTGCTGTTGACACCCCTACCTCTCAGAAAATCTGGAGGACTTGGGAAATTCTTTTCTGAGGACTGAATATGAATATTAGATATGTATGTGATAGTGTATCATATTACAGGGAACACAATACAACCTTCCATATACTGCAGGTGAGGGGTGAGAAGCTTCCTGAGTACAGAGGCTCAAATTCTGAGTATAGATTCTCACTGTAGAGTCTAGGTCTTCTACCATCCAGACTTCTCAGTATTTTCACCATCCAGGAGCTTTCTGAGGCTCACTCCAAATTTTCAACTGGGACTTCATCAAACTGTAGTAGTTGCTGAAATTTTTGGCCAGATGACTGCAATCAAGCTCCAATATCCTGCCTAGAGACAGGGTTGAAGAATTGATGAGACTGAAAGTTTCAGTCTTTTAATCAGTTATTTGATCTCTATGTCAACAAACCTTTATCCTGAAACTCTCTAGAGGTCATATCAGCAGTACCTTATTATGGCAGCAAAGACATATGTACCAGAAAATAATTTCAAGGGACGTTTAAAGCTTTCTGACAGAAGCAAGAAACAAAAAAGATTTCGAAAGTATTATGTGATGGACTATAATAACAGATTTATTTAGGAAGAGCATTTTTCTTTCTCATTAAGAAGAGCCACTTATTAAAATTAACATTGTAGATGTATGATTATGATAATTCTATGATATAAAAAACTTTATTCTTTTATCATTATCATCTGTCTATCATCTATCTATCTATCTATATCTATCTATCTATCTATCTATCTATCTATCTATCTATCTATCTATCAATCATCTATCTGACCTACCTTTACCTTTCTATCTACCTACTTATTATCTATTATCTATCTCTCCAACTATATATCTACCTCTCACCTACCAATAATTGATCAATTTACCATCTATCTAACGCCCAGAATAGTTATAACTGTGATGAAGGCTCTGTTTTATACATGAGGAGACAAATGAAAGTAATAAGTGAATTCTGTACATTCTCTCAGTTGATGGCCACGCTGGAATTTAGGGTCTGAAATCAACAGGTCTGTGTTTTTTAACTAATTGCAATAACTTTCAACACAGAATTATTTCAGAATTTTATTAGTGGTTCAGTCTTTGTTAAACCAACTTGAATGAGGAGAGGAAATGTTATCAATATTAAAAAGACCTATGCCATATTCAACATCAAAAATGCAATAATAAGTGAAAATATTTAAATGAAGGTGACAACATAACATGATTTCTTTGCATAAACAATACCAATTTCAAGCATATCTGACATTTTACCCCACATCATGTACTTACATAAAAAAATTCATAGTTTTTAAGGTCTCACACATTTTTCAATTATATACTTCCAAGGTGTAGGTTGGAGGGCAGTTAATATTTAATCTGAAATTCTTTTTAGCAAAAACAAGCTGTTTCCATATAGATATGGTATCTGGAGAACATTTTTAAGGTAATATATTTCCTTGTTATTTAAATGCAGTCTTTAAAATCCATATTGGAGTTCCATTAACCTGCCAATTAATACAATAATTAACTCATTACCTTAATGGTACTTTAATTATCTGTTAGCAATGATTGCATTTTAATTCTTCCTAAGTCAAAGTCTAATGGTTTTATTTATGCTTCACATAAGTAATTTTCTTACTCTGTCCTTTCCCCTCTGCAGGTTATAAGTACAAAACAGAGAATCTCTGTGATGTATTGACTAATCCCTGCCCCACTAAGGCAGTGTTACAGAACTAGGTTCCTTCTAATAAAAAAGTTCAAGAGAAAGTGAAGGAGGAAACCTCAAAGTAGTATTTCACTTTACTGTGTGTTTGTTTTCTGACATGGGCTAAGATTCACACTTTCTCTACGGAGGGCTCAGTTTTATTAATGCCACTGTTTTCAGAAAGATTAATTGGCAATGCCATGAAACAAATATGACGGCTTAATATGTACTTGTTAGTGTTCTGTAACAACCTCTTACCTATTCTGACATCAAAAACACAGAAAAAAACAACACTGCTGTCAGGATAAAAATTAAGGGAAATCATAATCTCAGTTGCATCACCATATTTAAAATAAATACAACCTTTGTTTATGATCTATAGCTAAGACTAGTCATCAGAAGATCAAGTCCATTGTTTCATAAGAAACAATGAAGTAAGGGACCTAGAAGATGACTCAGTAATTAAGGACATTTAAACCTCTCTCAAGGTACTTAGATTCAATTGTAAGAACTTCTACGGTAGCTCAAAGCTATTTCTAACTCCAGTTCCACAGTATTTGACACTCTTGTTTTGAATGCATATAGTACACAGTTGAACTTTCAGGCAAAATTTACGTACATGTAAAATGTAAGTATCAAGAAAAAAAATGAAGAAAAGAAAAAATAGTGGATGTCTTAGAATCAGTTCATTAATAGAGTGCATTCTTACCCTGAGCATGGCCCTAGGTCTCATTTCTAGCAGCATTTAAAAATATGAAAGAAAATGATGGAAGGCCTTTCTATAGTTACTTATTAAATTTGAGTATTAACATAAAATTATTTATTCTTGTTTATCTAACAATAACTATTCATTGGGAACTGATATGTATCTTAACATAAATACTGGAAAAGGAGCTAACAAAACCACAAAGCTGCTTGGTGGTAGAAGATAGAGGAGATAGATAGATAGATAGATAGATAGATAGATAGATAGATAGATAGAGATAGATAGATATGAATAGATACATAATAGATAGATGATAATTTATATGTCAATTTTATGAGGAGAAGTACTCAGACCTGCCCAGATTTAAAGTCCTATTTGTGGTGGTTTGAATGAGAATGGCCCACATAGACTTATTTATTCACACACTGGGCCCCTGTTGGAGGAACTGATAAGGAAAGATTTAGAAGATGTGATCTTGTTGGAGGAGATGTATCATTGGGAATGGGCTTTTAGGTTATTATATTATAATTCTCAGTACTTACCTCTTTTCCTTCTGGTTGAGAATCAAGACATGAATTTTCAACTCTTTCATATTCCATTATCTTGGACTCTTAACCCCAGAAACTGTAAGCCAAATTAAACCCTTTCTTTTATAAGTTGCTTTGGTCATAGTGTTTTATCACAACAATAGAAAAGTAACTTAGTGTACTATTAACTTTCTGGATCTATGAAAGTGAGGTTAGAAAGAATTCTTCCTAATAAAGGAAATGGAGTCTGAGCTTGCTATCTTTTGTAGCCAGATAAGGCTTCCAGAGGTATACTGTGGTTGCATTTGGTCAAATTGCTGGTTGACAGTGTCCCATGGAGATCCCCAAATAACTCAGGTTAAGACTGAGGGTCTCTCTACAAAAAGTGTCATCAAGAATCCTTTGCAGAGGACAACATCTGAACAGCTCATTGAACTTGAATGTAGAGAAGTCAAGCTCATGTTTGCCTGGAGACTTCACCTCTATGTTCTAGACTCTTTGGTATGGGAAGGTATTCTGTAGGCTACCAAAAGACAAACCCAGACATCAAGCCAATCATGAAAACTCCAGCTTCCAGTCTGGCCTCATGCAAGATGTGCTGGGGCAATGGTAGTATAGAACTTACGGGAGTAGACAACAAATGTCTGGTTTAATTTGAGGCCTAACCCATAACACGAGCCCATGTCCAACACTGTATAGATGACCTAGAACGAGATAATGGATAACCTAGAGTCCTAGGGTAGAACCAAGTATAAGGGCAACAGATAATAATTAAATGAATGCTTGAATGAAATGATTGCCTATCATTTCTGCTATACTCATAGAGAGGTACTTTAGCATTTATTCAGTTGTCATCAGAATGGCTTCCTTTGGCAGAAGATGGGAGAAGGTACAGAGACCCATAGCCAGATATTATTTGGAGAGAGACTAAATTGGATGCCTCTTTAGTGTCCCTCTCCTTGGAGACCAGGAAACCCCATGAAATGGAAAGATAGAGAAAATATTGTAGGAGTCATTGGGGATGAAAGACACCAGGATAATACAGCCCAATGAATCAACTAAGCAGGGCTCATAGTAACTGAATTATCAAATATGGGCCTGTATTATTGTATTTTGTTTTGTCATATTTGCTTGTTGTCTCTTGGAAGCCTGCTTCTTTCTGAAGGAAAATGAAAGGGGAATATATCTGTGGAAAAAGAAAGGAGGGACATGGAAGGAGGGGAAACTGTGGTCAGGATATATTGTATGAAGGAATCTATTTTCAATTAAAAAATAAAAATAAAAAGAATTATGACAATATTCTTTTCTTTTTCAGAACTTATTTTCTTTCCTATCCTTCAATGCACATATACACACAGATATGCATACTTGACTGTGCATCACTTAAAGGAACAGTAAACCTAGATGGTTAATTGTTCTCTACGTTCAAAATGGTGACATTGGCATTATAAATGGATAATAAATCATTAATTTAACAATTAAATTATCAATATATAGAAGTTGTCAAGCCACTAAACTCTTACCTGATTAATAGTTTAACTAGATTAAAAAAAGATTCTCAGATAATCTTATTGGCTGGAAACTGGTTACCATATCATCTTTGTTATTGGTACCATAGTTAATATATGGTTGAAAGGTTTGGTGATACACCTAAGGTTGGGGAATTGTTGTGTTTAATTAGTACAGGAGATTTTCAATAAGATAATCAAGACTCCTTCAGTTTCTCAGAGAGCATCTCCTTCTCCCAGGAATGATTCCAAGATGTGGAGTTCATGAGAAGCACTACAAATATGTATGAATACGAGTCTTTTACTTGTACCTTTTTCAGATTAATTCCTGAATGCTTCATTCTTATTGACACAAAATTAAAACCCCAAGTTCTCAAATTACACACACATTACACACCACACATACAATACACATACACAGAGGGGGGGAAGAAGGGAAGGGGGGTAGAGATATTTATGTCAACTTGCCAAAGGTGGAATCATTTGGATAGAAGAACTCTAAGTCGAGAAAATGCCTCCTTGAAATCGGCTTGTAGGCAAGTCTGTAATGTATTTTCTTAATTAGTGATTAGTCTGGAAGGGACCATTGCATGCGGTGATATGGTGCCACACCTGGGATGGTGGTCCTTGGTGCTATAAGAAAGCAGGCTGAGAAAGCCAGAAGGATTAAGTTGGTAAGCAGCATTCCTCCATGGATCTCTATTACCTGCTTTTCCAGTTTCTTGCCTGCTAGAATTCCTGTCCTAACTTTCTTCAGTGATAAACTGTGGTTTGGAAGGATAATAAGAAATGAGCCTTTTCCTTTTTGCACTATTTTAGGTCATACTATTTTATCACAGCAATAAACACCTTAACAAACACACACACACACTAAACAAACAAGAAATAAACTATGCATACACACATGTTTCAGATACATTAGAGGCTTTCAAGAGAATCAGCAGTGCCCTTGATATTGTAATAGCAATGATGGGTCCCACATGGAACACCATTAGTTGCATAGAAAACACTGTTGCTTTGATTAGAGTTCAGGGTAACACAAAACATGTAAAATAAAGTAATAAAATAATCAAGGTATAAGCTATCCAATAGAAATCATTTATATGGAGTAAGAGTATAGAACCAACACACTATATATATTTCTCCCTGAAAATATCATCATACTGGATGGGCCTTCGAAATGTTAAAAACTTTGCTCTCAGTTCAGTCTCTCAAGTCCAATGAATACAGTACTAAGGACTGCAAGTACCAACTAAGGTGTTTATGTCACTTTATATCACAGTGTCCTAAGGGCAATAACTAACACTAAATGTGGTGGTCTGAATGAAAATGGCTCCTATAGCCTCATATATTTGAATGCTATGTTGCCAGAGAGTGGAACTCTTTGATAGGATTAGAAGGATTAGTAGGTGAGTCATTGTTGGAGGAAGTATGTCATTTGGGGTGTGCTTTGAGGTTTTCAAAACTGTACACCTGGTCCAGTATTTCTCCCTTCTTTCTTTTGGACTGTGGATCTTGGACTTGGACCAGGATTCAGAACTCTTAAGTACTTTATCAACAACATGTATATTATACTTCCTGTCAGCCTCCTGGCCATAATGATAATGGATTAAGTTCTGAAACTGTATGCAAGTCCTCAGTTAAATACTTTCTTTTATAAGAGTTATCATGACTAAAACAATAATAGTAGAAAATGATTTTATAAACATGAGATAAGCTGAACAAGATTTAAAACCCCTGAGGTTGTAGGGGTCACAGTATATCAATCATTAAAGACAACTGCGTTAGTTTTAGTTTCTTTCACTCAGAAAAGTGAACAACCAACATTACACTCATCAATTTCTTTCTACTAAGCTAGAGGTTCAAATCCCCTGTTCTTCTGTCTGACAAATTGTTAGTACAGTGCTTCTTTGTTTATTTAGGTCTTTGCCTTGTGTTATCTTAAGGATGAGGACATTTTTGGTGTCTAAATTAACTATCTTAGTGTCAGTTAGAAACAATTTTGGTCTCATAGCATTAAGTTCAGGTGTTCTAATAAAGAGGAATGTTTCCCCCATTCAATAAGTGCCAACTTAAGTGGCTGTTGGCTAACCACAAGTTAATGAAGGAGCTTCACATGTACACTATTCTCAGAGAAATGTGAAGGGTATGAGGGAATTTTGATGGGCTATGTTGAGGCACGCATCACTTGGAATTCAGTTTTCCATAAAGTAGCAGGTCACAATACCCAAGAGTTTATTATTTATTTATTTATTTTTTGGATTTTCGAGACAGGGTTTCTCCGTAGCTTTTGGTTCCTGTCCTGGAACTAGCTCTTGTAGACCAGGCTGGTCTCGAACTCACAGAGATCCGCCTGCCTCTGCCTCCCGAGTGCTGGGATTAAAGGCATGCGCCACCACCGCCCGGCTACCCAAGAGTTTATAAAGATTCATTTATACTGGGAACTTGTATTACAAAGCTCATTGGGAGCTTATGTTCTATAGATAATAGGTTGATAGGACTTTTATGTGTTACAAAGTGAGTTAAGCAAAATATAACTTAAAAGACAGAGAGGCAGTTATGCTAACACAGAAGCAAGTTTGTGCAGGTATTTTTGGATATAAGCATAGATGGTTGTGCCCAAATAGCCAAAAATGATTATATTTAGTATTTATTAGTGACACTTGGATATGTTAATGAGTAATATTGATTTCATTCACAGTGCTCTTCCTTTTTGCATCTAAATGATGTCAGATAAACAATAAAGACATATAATACAAAGTTCACATAAGTCAGATGAAATTATTCCAGGAGAGAGAACAAACAAACAAGCAAAAAATCCAAAACCTCAAATGCAGGGATACATCTCTGAAATATATTTTTTTTCGCATAAGGCTATATGTGAGGTCAAATGTATAAATGTCTATTTTATAAACATTCTCTGTGTGTGCATGTGTTTGTGTGTATATATTCTTTTTAAAATTTATATATATATATATGTTTTAAAAAGTACAATATTTTCTCAGTTTACATACCAATTCCAGTTCCCACTCCCTCCCCTCCTTCCACTTCCTCCACATTGCCCACTCACCAACCCCCATCCATTTCTCAGAGAAGATAAGTCTTCTCATTGTGAGTCAGCAAAGTCTGCACATCACTTTGAGGCAGCACCAAGGACCTCTCACTATATCTGGACTGAGCAACATATCCCTCCAAAGAGAATAGAGAATAGGTTCCAAAAAGCCCGGTCAAGCAGTAGGGATGAACTCTGGTTGCACTGCCAGTGGTCCAACAATCTGCCCCAGTCATACAACTATCACTCACATTCAGAGGGCCAAGTTTGCTTCTATTCTGGTTCCCTACACTGTCAGTCCTGAGTCAGTGTGCTCCCATTAGCTCAGGTAAAGCTGTTTCAGTTAGTATTCCCATCCTGGTCGTGAACCCTTTGCTCATATTATTGCTCCTTCCTCTCTTCAACTGAACTGTGAGAGCTCAGTCATTAGCTTTGCTGTGGATCTCTGCATCTGTCTCCATCAGTTGCTGCATAAAAGTTCTATGATGACAATTAAGGTAGTCATCAACCCGATTACAGGGAAGGCCAGTTCAGGCACCCTTTTCACTATTGCTTAGGGTCTTAGCTGGGGTCCATCCTTCTGGAATTCTGGGATTTTCCCTGCCGCCAGGTTTCTTGCTAGCCTCATAATGACTCCCTCAATCAAGATGTATCTTTCCTTCCTCTTCCTTTGTCCATCCTCCATCTCGACCATCCTGATCTCTTAAGTTCTTCTCCTTCTTGCCATCTCTTCTCCTCTTCCCCTTCTGCCCTCTTTTCTCCCTCTTCTCCCCAACTCCCACATTCCCAATTGAAGTTAAGCTCCTGATCAAAGACAAACATCATCTATTCTATGTGTATTTATTTTTTACAAACCTTTTTATTTTTTCTTTTGGTTTTTCGAGAGAGGATTTCTTTGTAGCTTTGGAGCCTGTCCTGGAACTAGCTCTTGTAGACCAGGCTGGCCTCGAACTCACAGAAATCAGCCTGATTTTGCATCCTGAGTGCTGGGATTAAGGGCCTGCACCACCACTGCCCAGTCCAAAGCTCTTTTCTTAAGTCAAAGCAAACATCTTCCTTTCAGTAGTGTTCCTTTCAAATATGCTTTCTAAATTTGAAATTATTTTTACAACTTCAGGGATTATAAAATGAAGATATTAACAATCATAAAAGACTTAATAAGCTGCATTTTTGTTTAAAATGGCCCAAATTTATAATTTCCTTTCAGTGCTAGCCTTCATCAAATATCTAATTTATGAGGTAGGATGAGAAGCAAACATAGTCCCATATGCCTGAGCACTTCTGTAAACCCCAAACTTCTGATGGTGGAATGAAAGGATCCAAAATCTGCAACCAGCATGGTCACCTTAATGAATTCATGGAGAGTCTCAACATCATTGTTGCTTGTGTGTGTGTGTGTGTGTGTGTATGTGTGTGTGTAAACAACTATCCCTCAGACCAACAGGGAAAGAAGCAAGGGCACCAGCCCCAGAGTTCGCTTTGAGTTTAACCTCTCTTTGGAGATGTTTTGCAGCTCACTTACACTGGCTTGATCCAGATTCTATTTGCTCCCTTCCACAGGATTGTCAGTCTTCATAGTACTCTTATGTATACATCAGAATGGTAACCTTTATCTTGTAAGTTGTTTTCAAAAGTATTGATTGTGCCATGTCTCTTTCGGATTCTCACAGATCTCCAACATGTCTTTCTGAGTCTGTCTAAGTAGGCTTCTGACCTAGGTCCTCTTATGTATCTGAACACTTCCAGAGTCTCAAACAAGATGTCAGAAACAGTTATTTCCTAACCGCAGCTAAGTGTGGGTTTTGGAAAATGGTGAAAATGTTTTTCCTGGCAGTTTAATGCATTGTTGTCAGGCCTTATATTTCCTTTGATGTTGAATGGTTTAATTTTACAAAATGGCTTGTGAGACTGGCATTATTCTACTATGCTAAAGACAGCAGCGAGATTATGAGTTTGTAAAATGAAAGAACTTAAAGGCCAACAAACGCTCCATACCTCATGGTATCAGTAATACTTTTTAATTCGTGCATATCTATTATCTCATTAAGAAAAAAAGAACAAAAATTACAATCCTTAGAGACATAATTGCTCCAAGTGCAGTCTTTAAACCTCTTAGCTCTTCTCCTGAGGAGATTTTAGAAAGTGGCAAATAGTAAGATTGCTAAATTAAGACTCCTGTTATTAGATATAGGGAAATTAAGGCTGAGGTGTGACTAGCGGGTAGAGTTCATGCACAGCCTGCTAACAATTTTGGTTCTACCCTCAATACTGAAGAAAGGAAATAACAAACAAGAGAAAAAACAGAAAGAAAGAAAGAAAGAAAGAAAGAAAGAAAGAAAGGAAGGAAGGAAGGAAGGAAGGAAGAAAGAAAGAAAGAAAGAAAGAAAGAAAGAAAGAAAGAAAGAAGAAAGAAAAACTGTAGAAAGGGCAGAAAATTCAATTTCAGGAAGCTTAATTCTGTCAAGTCTCACAATTTGTAATTAATGGAGTTTGTTTATCCGATCTTAACACTGCTGACTACATAAATTAAATAAAAGATGGAAATGGCAAAAATAGAGAAATAAAATAACAGGTACTGTATATGAAAGGACAATATATGTACACGTATATTTCACATATGTATATATGCATAGACACACATACACATAAATGTTTGTCAGGAGATTCTCAAATCATTTGGTGACCACAACCTTCACAGAATCATCAACCCATCAATGATTTATTTCTCTCTACAGAAAATGTCCATCTGCCCAAGGAATACTTTACTTCCTGTATCTTAAAATATGAGTGTTGTGATCTCCCTTGATTGATTGAAGACACTAGAATCCAATTTGCAGGAGGGTTCTTACTTCCTCATTAGGCACACATCACCATTAAATGTTCACTGTCAAGATTTCTCCTCCGGCTTTCAGAACTGTTGTGTGCTGTGTGAGACTCAGCATTGGAGATTAGCAGCCAAGGCACTTTCCAATCTACAGGGATAGTTACAGCCAAATGTAGAAATGGACCTCTGACGTAAGAAAAACACTTATCCATAAGATCAGTATCCATGAGATCGATGTAAAGGGCATTACCACTACAGGTTTCCTTCAGTGAAGTATAAGATTTTGTCATATAACGATATCCATAGAGAGGGTGAGAAACCCACGAATAAGAAATTTAGATGTCATATCTGACATGTCATTTATGGCTGCCACTTTGCCAGCAAAGATGAAAGCTGGTCATTCATTTTTATTTATTATTTATTTGTTTGTTTGTTTGTTTGTTTGTTTATTTATTTATGATTTCTGCCTCCTCCCCACCACCGCCTTCCGTTTCCCTCCCCCTCCCCTAATCAACTCCCCTTTCCTCAGCAGCCCAAAGAGCAGTCAGGGTTCCCTGCCCTGTGGGATGTCCAAGGACTTCCCACCTCCTTCCAGGTCTAGTAAGGTGAGCATCCAAACTGCCTAGGCTCCCACAAATCATTACATGCAGTAGGAACAAACCCATTGCCATTGTTCTTGACTTCTCAGCAGTCCTCATTGTCCGCTTTGTTCAGCGAGTCTGGTTTTATCCCATGCTTATTCAGACCCAGTCCAGCTGGCCTTGGTGAGTTCCCGATAGATCATCCCCATTGTCTCAGTATGTGGGTGCACCCCTCGCGGTCCTGAGTTCCTTGCTCGTGCTCTCTCTCCTTCTGCTCCTGATTTGGACCTTGGAATTTCAGTCCGGTGCTCCAATGTGAGTCTCTGTCTCCTTTAATCGCCTGATGAAGGTTAATATCCAGGAGGATGACTATATGGTTTTCTTTGGGTTCACCTTCTTATTTAGCAAGAATGTTCTTGATAAAATACTGGGCCTATGGGGGTGTAAATTAGTATACTCATTATAATGAACATGGTGAATGTTCATAAAACATGTAAAAATGTGATCTAACAATGTCATTTCTTGGTATATTTCTAATGACTATTATCTCAAAGAATACATTATTGGTTGGGGTATGGAAATGAGTCTAGAGAAATGGCTAAGCAATTATGAACATGTATTGATACTGTAGAGGACCTTGGTTCAGTTTCTATCACCCACAATGAACTATTCACAAAGGCCTGTAACTTCAGCTATCAGAGAATCTTGTCTTTTTCCGACCTCTATAGATTCCCGCTTGGTTATTCCTAGGGACTGATAAAAAATAACTGCTTAAATTCTATTATTTGTTGAATGAATATGAACATATTTAATATGCATAAGAACTATATAAAGTATCTTAATTAACATTATGTATTTTCTATAAGCTAAAATCATACTTCCTGTGCCAGGCACAGAAAGGCAAATATTTCTGTACTTAAAGGTAGCCTTTAAAGATATTGAACTCAAAGAAGTTGAGAGCAAAATGGTTGCTGTATGGTAAAAAAAAAAAAAAAAACATCAATAATGATGGAGAAACAAATTATAAATAAGAAATGATTAAAATTTTAGAAAAATAAGACAAAGAATCAACACTGAAATGTATATATGAATCAAATAAATAAAGCAAAGAAACTATAAATTCATAGACTATGTATATATAATATAGATATTTAAAATTTACTTTTATTTATCTCCTTTTATGAACCATAGATTCTTTTTCCACACAGGGTAATTTGAAAGCAGTTTCCTACTCCGTACTTCTCCCAGTTCCTCTCCACCTGATTAGAAAGAAACAGGCTTCTAATTTGTTCCAATCTGCAACAGAAGAAAGTACCTCTTTGGTGGCCAAATAAGATATTTAAACAAGGTGGCATATATATGTATATGTGTATATATATATATGTATATGTATATATATGAACAATATTAGGAGTCATTTTCTTGTTATTTGTTTTAGCCAGTAGTATTTGGTTTAACTTTAGGTCTCTGTCCTCTTCTTGGTCACCCTAGCAGTGTCAAGTGTGGGGTTCATCTCATAGAGTAGAACTTTAGTCAGATAAGACATTGGTTGGTTATTCCCACAAGATTTGTGACAGCATTTCTCTGTCTTATTTAGCATGCAGAAGAGAATATAAATCACAGGTTCTGTGCTTGGGTTGGTGTTTATGTTTCTCTTTTGGTAGCTTGCAAAGTACTTTCCCTTGTCATAGACACTATAGCATAGGGATGGAGGGTTCTGCGTAGGCACCAGCTCTTCTTCTATATGTTCAATAAGTTGTATGGGTTTTGACTTCAGCCATGTGTTGTTGCTGTCTGTTTGTTCAGAGGTACCTGTTGTCTTAATAACAGTAGCAAAAAAAACCCATTATTATTATCTTTCTAGAATTTATATCAATTGTGTTGAAAGAATTTCTAGGGCTACACAAAGTCATTAGCTATAGATGTGGATGTCTGAAAATCGTGCTAAGAAAGACTTAGCATGTCTTTCTCAGACTTGTCATAGTCCTGGAAGAAAGTTTCATCAATGTTGAGAGTGGGAATAATAAACATGCAAACAATTTGTCCCCTTAGATTTAGTGAAGAGAACCCAAGAATTAAAACAGTAAATGACAGAAGGTTCATAAATTTTATTACATTGTAATATTTTATTTCCATGTGCAAAGCTCTTTATATACAAGAAGGATATAAATCTGGATACTAAGAAAAGGCAAATATGCTGTGGAGAAATCAGAAAACAAGTTTCATCTCTCAAGAATGGCATATTGTGAGTATATAAAAATGAGGATAAAATTATGGAAGATAAAGTAATTTATTAAAGTCTTAGGAATGCAGATTCATCTTGGTGGGCAGGAGCATGTTTAATATCCAGGGGAAATTTATGCCCTGCTTTTAAGCAGAGAGGAGAGAGGTGGAGGGCTTTATGTGTATCTGATTTTCTACTCAATTGCCTTGAGCTCAGATTAACCTGTACAACTGAGTGTCACTCTTCAGATCTATGTATTCCCGTAATACTCAGGATGTGTAAATGACAGACGTAAAAGCATCAGAGTCATCTTTGGCCTCCAAGTTCAATTCTCTTCCAATTTTATCAAAGCTGGATGTCTTTTTGCAGTTCTTTAACAAGAAAATTCTACTCCTTAGGCAGCTGAGGGCATCTGTAAGTCTTTTAGTAATCACTACCTCTTAACCTGGTGACCACAGAACCAGTCTTGGGAATATTAGCTGAGACTTGCTAGCACAGTCTCCTTCTATCTCTGCCTTATTATCCTTTTCCTATATCCTTCAGGGACACCATCGTTAAGATCAGGCATGTGTTACAAAAAATTATTAACAAAACAAAGAAGTCATAATGCTGCTGCTTTTTATAGTTTAACCACTTAGGACAGTGGTAATAAAGAAACCTCTACCTGCCCTTGTGCATTAAAGGACCAATAATTGTGTCAAATCACAAGCTTTAAGGTAATGTGTTTGAGAGACCATATTTAAAATTTGTTTTGTAATTTTCAATGTAAAGTATCAATGTTACCCTATGAAAATCTGTTAAGTGATATCATCTGTCTGAGATTTACAAGACAAACAGAATTCCCTTTGTCACCCAGTGTACTGCTCATATATATATATATATATATATATATATATATATATATATATATACTGTTTACATTTGCGACTGAACAACTTATAAGGATGGAATTTAGACCTAGAAAAGATTGATTCTCTCTTTTTAAGTAACAATTAACTGACTGTAACTTTGTGCACTTAGTGGTTGGTCTTTGTGAGATACTAAATGGACTCAGCAGGCACACTCAGTACACACACACACTTATAATAAAATAAAGCAGAGATCATGAAGTTGAAAGTAAATAGAGAGACCTGGGAAAAGTTACAATGAGAAAAATATGGGGTAGAAGTGAATGTTCATAGTGTACTCATGTATATTATTCTCAAAAATAAAAACAGAAAGAAGAAAACATTTTTAAAAATTCAGTTCAATGAAATATTTCAGGAAATGTGAAAGTCTGGAGCCCATTATAACATAGGTATGTTACAATTGAATGTTCACAACAGAAAATGCATTTGACTGTTCCAGCAAGCAGAATGACGATCTCTTGTTATAACCTTTTTCTCCCCCTACGGATGTATTTGGGTCTAAGTGGTTTCATATGCTGAGCTTCAGTACAGAAAAAAAAATGTTTATAATGTCTGCGCCACACATATGCACTGAACCTGGAAGCTAGCAATGTTTTGTGTACATAGCTCATGGGTACACTTTATGTAAGAGTGAGTTGTTGCAAAAGTCAGCAGATTTGGCTTGTCGCTCATACATGGAACTTTCACATGGATGTGAGTTAAGTTTTCATTAGGTATAAATTTTGCTTTTTCTGACATTAATGGTTGAAGCATACATGCATCAGACATGGAAACACACACACACACAAAGTCTAAGATACACTTCACACGTAATAAACTGAATCTTCGCACTTTGATACTTAAAATATAAAAAAATGTATGAAGTCTCTTCAACTCAAAAAGATTTTTGATAGTGTTCATAGTGTTTCAAGACACTATGCAGGCTAGAGAGTAAGAAAAAGCAACAATAGTGTTACACAGTTGTGACTTCTACAATGCACATTCCAACCTACAAAACAGTATCTGCCCACTGATACGGTTAGTGGTGTGGCAGTTATAGGGAAATATTAATTCTATGGTTAGAAATGGGACCCATTCTACAGGGGGCATTCCATTCCAAACAAATACTACTCTTAGTTCTCATGCTTGATTATAAGTACTTCTCTTTGTCTTGCATAAAATGACTGTGAATACAATTTTGATTGGCTACTCAATATGCTTAGAATAAATTAATTCCAAAACCAAAACCTCATGGAATCTCACGGGAGTGGAAGTGTGCAAAGAACGTAAGAACTGGAAGACAAGAAGATGGATTCTGAAATTCTGTCTTCTTGGCATTTCACACATTACCATCATTCATTCTCAGTACCTACATCTGCTTGTACTGAGCAAGACCATGACTGGACCTGTCAGCAATCAGTCATAAAAAGGCTAATAGGGCTCTTTCTCTCCCTGCTAACAGATGGTTTTGGTTAACATCTCAGAAAGTCATAAAGCTAACCAAAGGGACACAATCTGGAAAAGAACATATCAGGAGTGCATAAAGGATATTGAAGAGGTTCAGATAGGGTGAGTGGGTGAGAGCAGAGCACTTTAAAATAACAAATTTAAAAGAAGTTAAAATAGATTGAATCACCATAGTATCTGGTCACAATTCCTAATGATGTTTATTATTTAGTATTGTATTTTAAATACCACTGTTGGATAATAATTTCATTTAGCTGGCCGTGGACTACATAAGATTTTCTTTATAGAGTAAAATACAAGCACTATAAAAACATACAAACCTGCTACTTAAAACTCAATGATTTACAACTTAGATTTATAACTATTTTTAATGCATTCATTATTACTATTGTAAGAAACTGTACTTACTCTCAAGGTTCATCAGTTTACACTTGATACAGATTTCTATACCAAAGCTCAAGATGATAAGAGAAAACCATGCACATTTATTAATATGAAATGTATATTCCAACTTACTTTTTGAATAGGGTCTCTCGCCGAGTCTGAAGTCCACCCATCAGGCAAGAATGGCTGGGTAGCAAGTCCCAGGAATCCTCTGATCTCTTCTTCTGCCCAGCACTGGGGTTTCAGGCATGCCACATAGAATGCAGCTTTTGTGTGTCTGCTACGTTTCCATCTTAGACTTTAATGCTTTCATGGCAAGACTTACCAAGTCATCTCCTCAGCCTTCATTCTTCTGTCACCAGAAAAGGGTGATGATTTTCCTGCATGTTCATTACACTCAGCTCCAGCAATCTTTCATGTTTGTGAAAGAAGTATTTTGGTTTCCCTCACTAAATATTGAGCCTTTGGAACTTGCTACCAATAGTTATTAATATTAATATTAATATTTGCTATTTGATAGTGAGATCTCTCATGAAGTTTTCGTGAAAGATGTTTGTACTACCATGAAGATAATTGCCAACAAATATTTAATATGAAGGGTCCAATTAGAAAGATAGAGGGAGACTATTGTTTATCAGAGTTCATATATGCAATCCAAAGACAGACTTGAACCCAAACAAAACTGCCATTAAAAATAATATCAGTTTTATATAATTTTCCACATACATGGTACCACACACCAGTACTGTGGATCGATTTAAATGTTAAACTCTTCATAATGGAAAAAAAGGTAATACAGAAGCAATTGAACAGATGTTAAGAGTCTGAGGTCAATCAATAGAGAATTATTCCAGACATCACATTTGGGGGGGGGGGGGTTACATTGGCCTTTTTTTTCCTTTATAACTCGTTCTAAATATCTACCACCCAATTTCCTTTATAAAATAATTGGATTATAGAATAACTTTATATCTCTGAAAAAATAATTTGTTGTAATATGTCTGGTCTCTTTGTGAAACCAAAGGTTTAATTTGCTTCTATTTTAGCTTAATTTCTGGCTCCACTTTTAAAGCACTGATAGTCAATGAAGAAAAGGCAGGCTGTGTGTTAAAATGTCATCAAAGCAGCTTTCTATTTTAAAACAAAGCATATATTCTAATTCCAGTGACAACGATGCAGCACTGCAGGGCTGGCTTTAATGGGCCATTAGTTTTCTTCTCCAGTGGTTGAAGTTCTTTGGCCTATAGCCTTCTGTTCCCCTGAGTCTCCCAACCCATTAAAAACTCCCTGGAATGCCTTTTTTGGTCTAATGTGATTATTATAAAAAATGTTCAAGTTACACACTCATTACCTTCTTTGTAATGGCAGCAGCATTTCACTTGCCTAAATGTTGACATTGGGGTCCTCAGAAAATATAGTGCAGACAATCAATTAGATGCTAAAAAGAAATATCAGGCTTATGTTCGTGGTGGCCAGAGTCAGGAATGAAGTCGTCTGAATTGTCTAAGTGAGAAGAATTTTCAGACATGCTAAGTGTCCAATATTTTCAACAGCTTTGGCAAATCTCCACAAATTACAGTTTTGGCAGACGTCTTCCAGCATATTCTTTTAAAAAAATGTGTTTTCTGCTTTCATCCCATGTATAAGACAATCTTTTATGTGTGGGTTTCTTAGTTTTTTCAATATAAATTTATGTATTTTATAACAATAGTAAGAAAATGCACCCCTATACTGAAGGAAGGTTGACTAATTCCCACCAACAATGACGTGAACAGCCAGGAGTATCATGACTCCTGTTGTTTGACTGTTCAGTCAAATTTGAAAGAAACTTATTTCCTATTGAAAAGACTTCAAGAAGAGATCTCAATCATCCACCATCCTCTTGTACTTTTAGAGTTTAAAACATGATAGCCCATGACAGTCAAGATTAAGATGACCCTAAATTGAGTGTGAACTCTTCCAGTAATGTGATGCCTTTGAACTTCAGGAAAGAAAGTGCTTTCCTTCCTACTGAAAGCAGGGCTCTACTTTACGGTTGTAAGGTTGTAAGGTGTTTCACCTGTGATCCATTTAAGCTTCACTGGTAATATAATTTTTGACAAAGTATTCTGTTAGATTATTATGATGGATAAATAATTTGTACTTTAGTGAATAATGCTTGTCTGAAGATCATAGTACAAAGATAAATCACTAGAAGCTGGGCGGTGGTAGTGCATACATTTAATACCTGTGTTTGGGAGTTATGTACCGTTTATCCCAACAGTAGGGAGATGGAGACAGCAGTGATATGGCTGGGCAGGGAGAGGAATATGAAGGGAAGAAAACAGAATCTCAATGGTGTGTGGAGTCTGAGATCTGGTGGAAACACAGTGCAGTCTAGACCATCTGAGGATCACCCCTTTGATCTGAGCATTAGTAGAGGCAAAAGGTCTCTCTAGTAGCTTACTGTTCTGCTTTTCTGACCTTCAGCTTTAATCCCTATATCTGTCTCTGGGTTTTTATTATTCTTGCAACACGTACATAGTTTGAAGAAAAATCTCAACTATAAACTTGAAAAATGTAGGATCATAAGGGTAATAGGCCACTGTGAGATTATCTTTCTTTCATTAATGGAAAGATCCCACTGTGGGTGGCATAATTCTCCAGCTGAGATTGTAGAGTACTAGTGGGGATGGGGCAGCTGAATGGGTTTATTGCTCTATGTTTCTAATTGGAGATGTGGTATGACAAGCTGCTTCCAGCTCCTGCCACTTTCATGTCTTTGTCATGACGGACTATATCCCTGAACTATGAGCCAGAATGAACACTTGCCACCTTCCACTACCTCATCAGCATGTTTTATCATAGTAGTAAGAAAAGGATCTTAGGTAGATTGTAGTATCTGAGAGGGGTTTTGGGGATGAGATATTGAGAAAGAAAAAGGGAAAAAGAAAATCTGATCAATGCATATGAAATTCTGGATTCTGCAAACTATCAATGTCTCAGTGATAAAAACGGGGAAATGTTCTTTCCTGCTTATACTATGCACCCTTCTTTTCCTTGCTTGAGTTGGATAAATGTTGGTTATTTTGATTAATGTGAGCAAAAATTCCTGGAAAGAAGTTGATTCAGTCTCCCACAGTTCAAATTGTTCTCAATGTCATTGTCTTCCATGATCCTACTGTGACAGTCCATTAAGTGGCACTTAAAGCACTCCACTGTATTTCTAACACAAAGTCCCAAAGTCTACATTATTTCTATCAAAAGCATGATGAGACCTATCACAACAATACCCCAATTCCTGGCATCAACTTCCATCTTAGGATTTTATTGCTATGAACAGAGACCATGATCACAATAACTCTTATAAAGGAAAACATTTAACAGGGGCTATCTTACCGTTTCAGAAGTTTAGTACATTATCATGGTGGTTAGCATCCCAATATGAGGACTGACATGATGGTATTGGGGAAGGAACTGAGAATGCTATATTTTGATTTATAGATCGTGTGGCAAGTCCTTCTGTATATATGTTGCTTTTACTGGTTAATGAATAAAGAAGCTGCTTAGGCCTATGACAGGGCAGATTAGAGAGAGGTGGGAATTCCAAGCAAAAATAGAGGAGAAAAGAAGGCAGAGTCAGAGAGATGCAATGTAGCTATCGAAGGCAAAAGACACCCCAGAACCTTCCTGGTAAACCATTTGTGTCATTATAAAATATAAAATAATAGGAGTGTGTTAATTTAAGATATGAGTTAGTTAATAAGAAACCTAAGCTATTGGCCAAACAGTGTTGTAATTTAGATTCTGTGTGATTATTTTGGGTCTGAGTGGGCAGGAAATGAATAAGCAGTCTCAGACTACACACAGGACACAGGAAGAGATCTGAGATCTTTTCCTCCAACAAGGCCACACATACTCTCCTAAGCATATCTCAAAATAGTACACTCCTTATTACTCTATGGCACTGTTTTCTTTCAGTTTACCACAGAAGCCATATCTTACATTGCGCATTCTATAAAGTTCGATAAACAGATGCAGATTTTAGTGATTGAGGACAGGTAGGATTTTATAGGTCCTGAACCTGATTACGAATTGTCTAGGGCTATGCTTAGCCACACTTTTGAATAGCCATTTATTGCATAACTACAGGCCTGACATAATATCTTTCTAACTATTAGACAAATCTTTTTGGAATGCAAAAGAAGACCTTGGGCTTCCAATAACCCCAAAGCTAAGAATCTTGTCAGGTTCGCATCTATAATTTTCTTACCTTATGTACCCACCAATGTATTCAAAAAGTGTTTTCCATAATGACTTTCTTTGTTCGCTACTATAAAACCTTCATGAAATTGCTGCGTCATTAAAATATGAAATTTGTAATAGCCTAAATCTATGTTGCCAGACAATGGTCACTCATATTTAACTCCAGAATTAAACCTTTCTCATCCCGTTTAAGGTGAGAACCATAGTTTTAACATTTACAGCTCATTATATAGTTACCCTGATTTTTCAATTAAGGATGCTTTTGCTTCCATTAGAACATGCTTGTTTCCAGATTTTTGTGATGTACACAGTTTCAGTTCTGCTGGTAATAGGGTCCCCTTGAACTTGACGAATGCTAAGTGTCTTTTCAACAAGGTCCTGCATCATTATAGGAACTTAGAAGTGAGTCACACAAAGTCTTCAGTGTGACACATGATCAGTATTTGGACTCCAGTAGTGGCATTAAGGCATGAATTGTGTTTTTAAACTGTCTCCCAGGTTTATTCTAAAGCCCAGAGAAATATGTATACAATGTGTTTGTGAATAAACTGAAGCAGAATGTTTGTAGTAAAAAAAAAAGAGAGATTAAAAAACAAATATTTGTGAAGTTGTTCTTAAACTCCCATATTGATCTTTCAACTGCAACAATTTATATTTTTGATCAACATAAGACAATCTACTTCTTGTTATTCACTTAAGTTTAAGATTTTAACCATATTTTTGACAAATTGAGGAGCAAGCAGAGATCTTTAAAGAGTGCTTATGACTTGGAGCAGGGGAGTAGGGGAAAGGGAATCATTCTTTGGTTGTTCCGGTTAATATGCTTTCTTTGTTACTGAATTCCTAGAGTTATATCTTGCCAGATGTTGATACAAAGAATTTTAAGCTTGAATTAATCAGAACTCTAAATAATATTTTCTCATGTCTCCTTCCCTCCATTGATGAGCATTCTTTTCACGGTTGTCTTATATATGTTTTACAAATTAAAGGATCACTAGATTAATAAAAATTATTATGGCACTTAGTGAACATGGGCAGCATGTGTATACCGTGACAGAAGATTTCAATTACTCAATAACAGATGTCTGAGGAAATTGCAAATCTAGTATTGGTATGAATATTTTGATGTAGAATTTTTAATTACTCATTCAGTATTTGTCATCCTTAAAAGGTTCTGCTTCACGAGTGGATGAACCAAAGGTATCTTTAGTACTTAATACCAATGTCTCCCAGAATTCTTATGATGCATTGTTTACTATATGTTTTTAATACAGGAATAAATGAGAAAAGAAACAAGTGAATGAGGCCTATGTGTACTTTGATATTAATCAATGTACACATTTGATATTTGCTAATATTTGATATTAATCAATGCACATATTTGATGCTTGCTAATGCTTTATAAGCAGCTTTATATTCTAAGAAACAAAACCATTTGGAGACTTTAAATTCTTCTTCTGCTGCTACCACAAAATTATTTTATTTGCACAAAAACATGACAAAATATTTCCAGAATCTCTATACATGTTTTTCTGGCATGCTTTGGCTCAAATAAAACCATACCAAAATATACAAGCAAAGTGTTCTCTATGTTGAAATTAAATGTAGAAAAACTAGAAAAGAAAGTGAGTCACTTCAAAAAATACTTTCCCCCAGAGGTTGCATTCCTCTAGCTTTTCTGATGATAAAATTTCATTCATTGTAGAAATGATTGCAGGAAGTTATTGAAAAAAAAAAACACCAAGCATCATTAGAAATAGATGTTTGTATAGCCCTGCTTAGCTTTTTAGTTTAATTTTCTTTATCTGTGATATCCCCTTATTTCATTAAAACTCTCCCCTCAGCAAATGTGTTAATCAGTATCACCAAGTATTCCAACAATTATTTTTATTTCAATATTCCAATCCTGAAACATTCTAATCTTTAGTTTTTAAACAACCAAACATATTTTCTTAAAAATACAAGTTAAATTCTTCCATTGAAGGACATCTAGGTTGTTTCCAGGTTCTGGCTATTACAAACAATGCTGCTATGAACATAGTTGAGCATATACTTTTGTTGTATGTTTGGGCATCTCTTGGGTATATTCCCAATAGTGGTATTGCTGGGTCGAGAGGTAGGTTGAACCCAACTTTCCTTGAGAAACCGCCACACTGCTTTCCAAAGTGGTTGCACAAGTTTGCATTCCCACCAGCAATGGATGAGAGTGCCCCTTTCTCCACAACCTCTCCAGCAGAGGCTATCATTGGTGTTTTTGATTTTAGCCATTCTGACCGGTGTAAGATGGTATCTTAATGTTGTCTTGATTTGCATTTCCCTGATTGCTAAGGAAGTTGAGCACGATCTTAAGTGTCTTTTGGCCATTTGAACTTCTTCTGTTGAAAAGTCTCTGTTCAGCTCAGTGCCCCATTTTATAATTGGATTGATTAACCTTTTACGGTCTAATTTCTTGAGTTCTTTGTATATTTTGGATATCAGACCTTTGTCAGTTGCGGGGTTGGTGAAGATCTTCTCCCAGTCAGTGGGTTGCCTTTCTGTCTTAGTGACAGTGTCCTTTGCTTTACAGAAGCTTCTCAGTCTCAGAAGGTCCCATTTATTCAATGATGTCCTTAGTGTTTGTGCTGCTGGGGTTATACGTAGGAAGTGTTCTCCTGTGCCCATATGTTGTAGAGTACTTCCCACTTTCTCTTCTATCAGGTCCAGTGTGTTTGGACTGATATTGAGGTCTTTAATCCATTTGGACTTGAGTTTTGTGCATGGTGATAGATATGGATCTATTTTCATTCTTCTACAGATTGACTTCCAGTTTTGCCAGCACAATTTGTTGAAGATGCTCTCTTTTTTCCATTGTATACTTTTAGCTCCAAAACCGGTCTCGCTGAACATAATGGACAATGAGGACTACTGAGAACTGAAGAACAATGGCAATGGGTTCTTGATCCTATTGCACGTAATGGCTTTGTGGGAGCCCAGGTAGTTTGGATGCTCACCTTAATAGACCTGGATGGAGGTGGGTGGTCCTTGGACCTCCCACAGGGCAGAGAAACCTGCTTGCTCTTTGGGCTGAGGAGGAAGGAAGACTTGATTGGGGGAGGGGGAGGGAATGGGAGGTGGTGGCGGGGAAGAGGCAGAAATCTTTAATAATTAAATAAATTAATTAATAATAAAATAAATAAATAAATAAATAAATGAACAAAAGCAAAAAAAAAACAAGTTAAAATAATTTTAATGCTCTTTACTGTATAAATACTTCTTGAGGTATTTCTTTCAAATATTTATTCACAAAGCAAGATACTACCTGACTGACTTTATGTTTACACATCGTATTCCTGCTATTATTCTGTTTTTTTTTTTTATGATTGCCTTCCCTGTACTTTAAGCACATCTCCAGAATCTTCTTAAAGAAATGTCTGTTTTTTCTTTCTGTTTTATTACTAATATTAATTAATTAATTTTTTACAGCCAGCTCAGAGTCCCTCCCCCAACCTCCCATCCTATCCACTCCTTTCTCTTCAGTAACTCACATGTATATCATCCAGCCATCAAGTTGCAATGAGACTAGGTACCTCCTCTCTTAATAAGGGTGGACTAGGCAACCCAGTAAGAGGAAAGTGTCCCGATTCAGAGAAAGAACCTGCTTCCACTGTTATCTCTTCCACAAGAAGACAAAGCTACTCAACTGTAACATTTATGCAGATGGCCTAGGTCAGTGCTGTGTAGGCACTCTTGTTGGTGGTTCAGTCTTTGTTATGAGCCAGGTGAGTTGGTTCTGTGGGTTCTCTTGTTGTATCCTTGACCACTCTAGCTCCCATATTCCTTCCTCTTCATCTTCCACAGGATTCCCTAAGCTCTGCTTAATGTTTGGCTATGGATATTCGTATCTGTTTTTATCGGTTGCTAGGTGAAGCCTCTCTGATGACAATTGAGCTAAGTAACAATCTCTGAGTATAGTAGAATATCAATAGGAAACACTTCATTGGCTTTTTGCTTCTATTAACTAAGGTTTATATGTCTATTTAAATTGTATGTCTGATCTTTTAAATTTGATAAGTGGTATCTAATTGGAAAATTATCTATTTCTTTTATATTCTCCAATTTGATGGAGTACAGGGTTTAAAAATATGTCCTTACAGTTGTCTGGATTTCCTTGTTGTCTGTTCTTTAAAAAAAAAAAAAGTGCAGGAATCCTTTGCACTTTTTTCATGTAACTGCACTGTTTAATAGACCCTGCTGTGTTGTCAAAAATTTTCAGCTTATGCTTGTTTTTATCAGTAGTTTTTAGGCATTTGCTTTGAAACAATACCCCACTTTCTAGTTCATAATTTTCTATGGTATGCCAGGATTTTCCTGCCTTGGCTTCTTGAGTTCTAAAATTATAGGAATGTGCCACCAAGGTTGGCACACATGTACCATTAATTTAATGTGTGGCTTCTGAAGTCCCTTCCAGCGGTCCTTGATTTCCTATTGATCTTTTGCCTATTCAGTTCACAACTGAATGGGAAAAATGCATCTCATGTTATTTTTATGTTGCTATCTATTACTTGATATCTGTCAACATTCAATTAAATACTGGACTATTCAAGACTGGAGTTATCGGGACAGTGAAGAGGAGGGAATTGGAGTGGGTTAAACCAAGCTAAGAAAGTAATTGTTTCAAAAACTCAGTATTCACAATCAATTGTTTAGAAGGAGTCTGAACAAAGGTACCCTACATGAAAGGATGGCACTTCACCCAGAGAATTAGCATTACTACTAAAATCTCACAACTAGGCATAGGCTATCTTCACAGAGGATCACGTCCAAACTACTGAAGCTATAACCATATTTTTTGTTGTTTAGCAGAACTGGACACTAAGACTATATTGCTGAAGACAGAACACATATTTGTTGGAGGAGCTAAATAAATCATGTTGAAAACAACTTGTAAATTTCCTCCTCAATGACTAGCTTTTATAGTATTAGAACATACATACAGCTCAGGCTTCTGCAGGAGAAAAATGATTGGTTGAATTATTGCAATACCAATCTGCCTGGCAAGGTGTGCCCACTGTCCCAATAGTGCCCTAAAAGACTTGAGGGTAAACAACCACTTTAAGATTGGATTTGAATCTTTCTCCCCTGGAGAAAATGCATACCAAAATTGTAAAACTAGTTAAAAGACCATGTTTATGGAAGTTATAAATTCTGGATGTGACAAATGGGAGGCTACTACAGTTCTCTTGCTAAATGGACATGGTCTCAAACTGCTTTCTTAATAGATTTCTGTATTTTAATATTTGTGCTCTTTTCAACCATGGCCGAGGGATCTTCCCTTAGCTGTGGACAGCTCTTAATGCAGAGACTCATATCTGAGCAAAACACTACCAAGTGCTCACCTCTGAATAGAAATCTATGTTGCTACCCACCAGAAGGTTCAAGGAACATCACAGAAGAGGAAGAAAAGAACATTGGAAGTAAGAGTTTGGGAAGTGTAATGCTTTCTTCTGGACATGCCATGGCAATTGTACTCATTATAGTCACGAAGTCACTGCATATATGGATACCTGAAGACTATGTGTTCATGCTCAAGCCAACAAAATCTGTGAACATGCTAGCAAGCAGCAGTAATCGGTTTAGTAGTTAAAAAAATAAAATAACAAAGCAGAAGACATATAGGATGGTGGGTGATATTTCGGTCATGCCTAGAGTGTTGTTTGATGAAAATCAAGACATTGTTTGCTTGTATTAAATTGTCAATGAAAAAAATAAAATATATTTGTGTTTGAGTGTTACAGTATGATGTACATAGAGAAGGAAATATGTTATTTGTATCTACAGAGGCTCTTGTGATACTTTTTTTTTTTTCCCACAATCCAGTTGTTTGAAATAGGAGTATACATCTGTTTCCTTTTGCAGGGTGTATCTTTGAGGTTTCTGTCTTTTCTTTATAATTTATGAATGACCTCCAATATAACATTAATCTCTTAGCTATAGCCAATATTTAGATTAAATTTTTCATTAATCTGGAGGGCAAATTTGTATTTTTAATGAGTTGTGTGGTACAGTCACGTTTAAAGTAGCTGCAGCTAGAAGGCATCATCACTCCATTCCTTGTCTGTGTGCTTTGCTGCTATTTCTTTCCTTTCCCTGCCTTGTTTAACTCGGGAGTTTTAGGGCTTTGCCGTGTGTGATTTGGTTATTCTTTTGGGTATATTCCAGTGGTATTTTTGATGCGATACTTAGTAATTCATAAAATGCCTTGAAGTTAGAGTGATCTAAATTAACTTACTAAAAAGTCCAATTACATACAATTCTACCTTGTTCCATCCCTGCCCTGACTTAGTTTCATCAATGTAACAAATTACATTTTAATAATCTGTATTCATTAGTATACATTTATCACAATTGTATTGCCTTTGTACTTTAAATTCTCTAGAATTAAACATGATCTGGGTTCTATTGTGATAAAAAAAAGTCATTCAACCTGCATCGATACTGTTCAACTTTACTAATTGCAACGCACCGTGCCCCCTGTGCGCTCTGTGAGCTGGTACCCAGTTCGTGAGCTTTGGGCAAGGGGGCTGGAGGTTAAAACACACAGACACACACAGACAGAGAGCCAGTGACACGGGTCATCCTTGAATTCCCCAAGAATGCCCCCTTTATTGTGTTCAGGGGCAGATTATATAGAAATAGCCACACCCCAGCCACACCCACCAAAAACCACTCTCCTGCCATCAGGAACTCCTGAAGGTCTCCTGCTCAGAGCAGCTGTAGGCACTCAGATCAGGGGATTACAATAAATTCAGGATCTAGGGTCTCACTGTTCCCAACAACTAATGAACCTTGGATTTTCATAAGTTTTGTATTTGTTGCCTCAAATATTTGCATTCCAGTCTAAAGAATTCTCTATAAATTTCGTAACATAAATGTAGTAGTAAAAAAATTACTGATTTTTATATATCTGTAAAAGTTTTTTAAAAATTCATTCATGGTTAAAGATAATATCTTAATTTTTAACTTTCTTGGTTGTCAATTTATTATGTTTTCATATTATAATTTTGCTAGGAAAGATTTTTCTAAGAACTACAATAATACTTTTATAGAAACTATTATATGTATTTAAATTTTTTTCCTCTCACTTTTAAGATTCTCTTTTTGACTTTGATTTTGATCAATTTTATTCTGTCTTTGAATTTTATGAATATACAGACCAGTGGGCTTTTAAGATGATGTTTATTTTTCACATTTAAAGTCTTGGTGATATTAATATTCTAAATTAACATTATGCACTTCCCCCATTCTCTTTTCCTTTATAAACATACATATATAATGATGCATATTTTTATCCACTTGTGACATAATTCTACGACTGACATGCTAACATTATTTTCCCTTGATGTTAAGGAAAAGACTGAGAAATATTACTACTATATTTGTTCTCTTCTGCCATAATAAATTTGAGAATGTACATGTTTGTATATGTGTGTGCATGTATGTGAACGTGAGCATGTTCACATGAGTGTAGTTATTCATTCACTATTGTATGTACACGGTGGTCAGGAGACAACACAAGATATAACTTTTCAGCTCCCTCCTTTGATAAAGAGTCTGTTTATTGTTAGGTATTGTACATGCAGACCAGCTAGTCCACAGGCTTCTAGAGATTCTCTTCTCTCATTCTCTCACCTTGTTGTATAATATAATAACTAGTATAGCAGGCACAGGTCAATAATCGCAGCTTTGCTGATTTAAAAGTAAGTCCTAATACTTCCATGGCAGTCATTTTATGCAATGATTCATTTCTAAGGCCACTGCCTTTATGATTTCAAATGCTCTGGTTTTAAGTTTTATAGTTCTTTTCTACTTGCTTAAGATTGTCATTGAGTCACTGGCGAATTTTTCAGTTCAGTTACTTTACTCTTTAACTCAAGAGTTTCAGGTAGTCATTTCTGTAAAGTTTCTGTCTATGTTGATGATTGGTATTCTCATTGTCTCCAACCGTGATTTTTAGTCAGGTGTTTTCTCTTTCAACTAAATGAATGTCATTGTAAAGCTGTCATTTTAAACTTTTTGTGAAGTAATTCACAGATAGGAAAGTCCAGGAGGACTCATTTAGTCAGATTCATTTGTGTCTCATCATTGAGTTTAATTTTCTGTTTCTTTGTACATATTATTATACTCTCTTAAATGTATTATATTTCAAAAATTATTAACTTTGTAAAGAGAAAGAAATTCCCCCTCTGGACTTTCCCTGTGTGAGTAGTTCCTCATATTTTCTCAGAGGATGTTATCTTATGGTTTCTCCATCTTATTTTGTAGATGGAAGCATTTTTGACTCCTGTTTTTCATATTTATTATTCTGTAATCGATTTTCTTTGTGTGCTCCACTCCAGTGTATTTCTAAAGCAATACAGTCTCTCTGGGAAGGGGAAAATCACACCTACCTTTCTTCTCAGTATTCCCTAGAGACTCAATGATGTCAGTTATTGTCAATACTCCAAGGCAGACAAGACAGGAGATGGTCTCTTGGGAATTTCCTGAAAAACTAAGGTATTAGATATATATTTTACTCTTGTATGTCTCTCCAAAGCATGAATTCATGAACATTATTTTTCATTTTATTAATAAAAGTTTAAAAGCCACGAAACCACTCAAGACAGATTCCGGTTGGAATCTTGGCGGTGAGCCACAGCCATGTGGCGATAAACAGATTAATAGAAATGGGTTAAATTAATATATGAGTTAGCCAATAAGAAGTTAGAGCTAATGGGCCTAACAGAGATTTAAATAATACAGATACTGTGTGATTATTTCATAGCTAAGTGGCTGGCAACCAATAAGCGGCCACTGCTACATTCAACTAGGCTAACACAACCAGTGAATATTAGGCACCTGCCTGTCTCTGTGTCCCAGAAGAGAGGTTTACAGATGTGTGTCATCATGCCTGGTTTTGATGTGAGTATCAGGAATCTAACTCATGTCCTCATGCTTGCAAGCAAGACCTTTCTCCACTGAACCATCCTTCCAGTCCCATTGGTGTGAGTTTTATCAGAATGCCTATCACGTTCTTAGTGACCCTTCTATATGGTTATGAAAATCAAATTTGAAGAATTTGACAGCTGTCATCAAGAGGACAAAATTTCCATGCCTGTAGTTGAATAATAAACATGGATGCCAACTTAAATTTGGATGCCAACATATTTGCCTTTTATAGAAAAACACGAAGATATTTGTAAAAGCAGACCAGGAAAGACCACATTAATTAAGTTAGTCCATGTATAAATTTCCATACACTCTGCTATTTAAAATTAAACCTTACCTCCCACATATAATCTTCTTTTCTACCAATGTATAATTTCCAAGCTTGTGTTCACAATCCCAACATCCAGTATTTCCACATTTCTAAAAAGTTTATTAAAGAGAAAAACATGAAATAATAGTGACTGTAATTTATTAAGAGAAGTTTTTCTATTTAATTTTATCACTAAATGATAGAAATGGAAAATCTGTTGATGCTTTTTTTTGTCAATACTGTTTTTCATATCCACCTTTGAGTCAAAGAAAAGAAAATAAGCAAGGAAAATAAAAGAAAATACTTAGAGAATTCACAAGCAAAAATAAATTTTACTTATTTTGTATCTCTTTATTTCTCCATAAATGTTCTTTCATTCTGATCTCTATGTCTCTCTAATAAAGCTAGAGTTTTCCAATCACAAAAGATGAGGACCCAGCTGGCTCAGACATCTGAAAATATTCATTTATAATAAACCTTGCAAAACAATAAGCAGACAAACTTAAATCAAACTTAAGCCAAACCAAAACATAAGGCAACCAAACAAAGTGAACCCCCTTATCACTATGAGATCCCATCAACATTTTTGCCTTTGTGGTCCTGTTGTTATAATTTTCATGCTTATCAATAGCTGTATCTACAGATTAAAACAGCATAAATTACAGCATATTATACAGCTCCCTGAGTATTACAGAAATTTCAATTCATATCAAACTGACAGTTGAATGAAGGCAATCTTTTATATCAACCTGCAAAAACTTGTCTAAGATGACCTTTCTGAATAATTGATGGCGATTTTTTGTCTTCCTTCCAACCTGCTAAAATGTGCACAAAACACTCTAGTCAGATCACTCCCGTGGAATTCTGCAGAGTCTAGTTTGCAACTGTCCTGTCTGCTTTGCTATAAGCAGTGACATATGTTGGGAATTTTTTTGCAGTCAGTATACAGGGTTGGAATAAATTTGACCTATTATACTTAGTTTCAAATTAATCCTCTGGTTGGCTAATGTCCAATACATGAGTTACTGGAGATGGACTCAACATACAGGTTTTAATTCTCTTCCTACAAGGTTAAAATGAAACAAATAAAAGGCAAATAATGATCATAGGTCAAGATTCCTATATTTGAAGATAATGTAGATGGGCCATCATTGAGTGATTCCTTAGAGTAATTATGAAGAAAGAGTATGATGACTAGAGCATCACCTGGTCTCTACTTATCATCGCTTAACCAGAAATCAGAAAGCAGTGAAAGAAGACATTAGTAAGCTAAGGTATTCAAGAAGCTGCCTTTAGTCTCTAGGTAATCACATGTGACGAACTTACTGTGTTAATTATATTTCTGATAAAGCAGAAGGCAATAAAATCATGCATAATTACATTGTATTATCATAATTGTAACTCAAGGAGAATTTTTAATAATTAATAGATATTAAAGCCATGACAAATAGTGATAATCTATAGTTCCAGTACTCCTTTAAATAGCAATGATTACATTTCACAAGTTGGAATTGTATTATTGCTTTATATTAAAATTAGCTTGGAAATATTTCAATACATGACCCATTTCAAAAAACACAACGAATCTTGGTATATGCTGTTTATTTTGGTTCAATTGGAAAAAAAATTAAATATATTGAAAGACAATTCAATTCCCCATGGAAGAAAATAGTCTCTAATTGTAATACCCTTTACTATCAAAGTAATCTCAAACACAGTTAATGATTCATATTGATGCATGCATGCCTTAATATCATACATATACACATAAAA
Organism: Chionomys nivalis; assembly: GCF_950005125.1. Taxonomy (NCBI): domain Eukaryota; kingdom Metazoa; phylum Chordata; class Mammalia; order Rodentia; family Cricetidae; genus Chionomys; species Chionomys nivalis. The sequence goes on from NC_080106.1 coordinate 27,469,681, forward strand.
TGTATTTGCCTATCACTAAAAATTGTTTTGTCTTTTGTTGAATGATTGTTATATGATATTCTTAAGCTTCCTACCCTCACCTTACATTAAATTTTATAATGACTTGTAGATTTATCTCACCCTAATATTTTCCATATTTATCATATCACCTGAGAGAGCTGATCAAAGTATAAAGACTCAAGTTATATCTATCCCCCAAATCCCAGGTCCCCTTATTCTTGACTCATTCGGATTCTGATAGTGTACCAACTTCTATTCTTGTTTTCTGTTGTTGTTATTATAATTAGTGTTAGCTTTGACTAGACTGTATGCACATACCACAATTTAGTCATCATTCCTTGGCTGAGCAATTTTTACAAGAAATGCACCATATAGAATATTATATTATTCAATATTAACTGTTAGAACTATTATAAGAGCTTTCCTATCACTAGGAATTACTTTAGTTTTATTTGTCTGGATCACCCCCTTGTCCCACACAGAGAATTTAAAAATTCTAAGGAGAGTAGTATCTTATCAAAAATGATAATTATTGTCACACCTTTTAAAAGTATTTTTCCATGCAGAGGGACATATGAAAAATGGTAAAATTTCTTATACTTCTTCAACTTACTAAAGCATCTATTGAAAAGTTTAGAAGATGATTCAGCGTCATTCAAGCACAAAGACATGTGTTTGAATCCCTAGATCCACATAAAACTGATTTCAGTAACTCTCATCAATAATTCTAGTGTATAATCCCAGCATCTCAGAAAGATGTAAGACAGAAACAGAAGCACCCTGGAACATATAGGACATCTGGACTGGCATTGCAGAAGGGAACAACCAATAGCTTTCTCAGATTTGGTAGGCTGTGAGGATGAGCATCCATGGCTGGCTTCTCTCCACATAGAAGCTGTGACATTAGTGCACCTGAACTTACAATGACAAACAGGCATACACTTGTATACATACTACACACACATAAATACATAGATACATATACAAAAATCAGCATTTCTTCTTTGATTTTGCCTTTCTTAGTTTTTATTCTGTGGGTTATTCTGCTGATTCTTAAAGACGAAGGGTAATCTTCCCTAATTAATCTCAATAATGTTATCAACTTTTAAAAAATATTTGATAGCTAACATATTCATCAAAGAAGCCCATGACAATCTTTGCCTTGTCTTTCTCTTGTCTTTTATTCTCCCAAATTTCATTTGAAAAAAATAAAAAATAATAATCATTAGTGCTATAGGTTTTGCCTGCCTAATCTGAAGATCTAATCTGTGTACTACAGTAAAACCATTTTATTACAGACATGTTTGAATAGTGTTAGTTTTAATACTCATATATTTAGAATATTTTTAATTATACATAAGGTAAAGGCCTAATTTTGTTTCCCTCATCTGATTACATTATTCCAAAACAACATTAAAATGGTTAACTTTAGTCATTAATTTATAATATTTGCACATAAATCTAATTGCTAATTTTTCTTTTAGATCATGAATTTGTGATTTATTTTGTTCAGTTGGCTATGATCTGTATTCCTAACCACTCCAATTTTTCTTAATTAGTACAATTTTGAGTTATGCACAATAACTACTACAGCAGGTGATTTAAATTTATTTCTTCTAAGTTTTCCTTCTGTTATTTGTGACCCAACTGTTTTCATTTAAGTTGCATGGTAAGCTCATTTAATTGCATTAAGATGATATTTTGATTGAAAAACCCAAGTCTCCATAGTGTAGCTTACAAAGAATATTCATAATTTGTAAATTCACTGTCCATGTTGGTTTATTTCAGACAGCGCCCTGAACAATATTCTTTAGTAAACTATTCTTATGTTGTAATCTTTAAAACAAAAAAACCAGTAACCTCTGGGGTTTGAAAGATATCCCAATAGTTTAGAACACTTGCTGGAGTGAATACCCACACAAATCATTGAACACGGAAAAGTTGATCTCGTGCCTACATAGAACATTCGCACTTCTGTTCTAGTGTTTTTATTCTGTGGGCTACCAGAAGAGAAATGGTAACACCAAGCTAACTACAAAACCTTTGATCTAGAAGTCTGTCTTGCCTGCAAAAAAATATATGGCAATTGTGATACAAACCTTGTGGGAGTAACAAACTGATGTCTTATTTGACTTAAGAGCAACTATATAAGCTGTAACCCATATCTGACACTGCCTGGGTGACCAAGGACCAGAGACAAGATAGCCCAGAGACCTAGGGTAAAACCAAATAATACTAGTCTAAACAAAGAAAAACAAGAACAACAGAAGCAATTCTAATGATATTCTGCTATACTTTGAAATGGGTCCCTTATTCAGTCATTATTAGAAAGGTTCCTTTCTGCACAGCTGGGAACAGGAACAGAGAATCACAGTCAGACATTACAGAAAGAAATAGAGAGAGAGAGAGAGAGAGAGAGAGAGAGAGAGAGAGAGAGAGAGAGACTGACTTTGGAACACACAGCTGTAAATGTTGTGTCTCCATTGAATCCTTTCAGAGAGAGTTTAAGGAACCCTGTGGAAAAGGAAGCTTAAGGAGTCAGAGAGACAGAAAGGATGGAGGACACCAGGAGAAGAAAACCCTTTAAAACAACTGAGCAAAACTCCTTTGAATTCATAGTGACTGAAGTAAAAAGCAGAAAACCTACATGTCCTCTTTAAATATACTGTGGCTTTCAGTTTAGTACTTTTATGGGACTAGTGAGTGAGTGGATGAGTAGATCTTTCGCTCTTGTGTTTTATGTTGGGTTTCTTTTATTTTGCCTCCTGTTTGGCTTGTGCGACTTCATTATGATGGATTTTTGCCTTTTTTTTTTTTTACTATATTCTATTCCATTGTATTTTGTTGTTAACTCTGAGAAACCTGTTCTTCTATAATGAGAGACAGAAAGATAGTGAATCTTAATAAGAGAAGAAGCAGTGAAGAACTGGGTGGAGAAGAGAAGGGGAACTATTTTTATACTATGCTGTGTGAGGAAAGAACCCATGGTTAATAAAAATGGAAAATAAGTTATTCCCTCAAAGAAAAAACAACAAGAACAACAAAAATCAAAGAACATTGCTGCTCTTGCTGGAGACTGTGGTTTGGTTCTTGGCAACATCTGGTATCTGACAACTGCTTGTAATTCTGGTTCTAAAGTAGCAAACAGCCTTTTCTGGTCTCTGTGGAAATTTCAGGTATGGGGCACATGTATAAATAAACAGGCACATGCCTATACACAGAAATTATATAAAAATTTAAGGGAGCCTTTGGAAAAACTGAGAAAATAGTGTTTTATTGCTTGTTTTTTTTTTTTTGCATCTCATGCAATATTAACAACAGAAGTACAGTAATTTGAATAAGAATGGCCACCATAGACTTACATGTTTGAATGCTTGCCCCATAGGGAGTAGTAGTTTAGTAGGTGTGGCCTTCTTAGAGTAGGTGTGGCCTTGTAAGAGGAAGTTTGTCACTGTGGGGTCAGGCTTTGAAGTCTCATATATGTGCAGTCCCCCACCTTCCACATGGCCCATTTACCAACGAGTCACAAGAACAGAGAGGGCAGGGGCAACAAGCAGGGATTTGTCTGGCCTGTGAACACAGTTGAAAAAGCCTTTTCAGATACAGGTACAGTGTTACAGCTCAGCTTCATTCCGGAGTGAGGGAGAGATATAAGACAAGAGGGCAAGGACAGTAGCTGGGACATCACCTAATTTGTGTTGGGCAGCACACTCCCATTGGTGTGGGAAGTACTTTTGTATATGTGTTACTTTTATTGGTTAATGAATAAAGAATCTGCCTTAGCTTGCTGTAGGGTATTGTAGAGCAAGGCAGGAAAAATTATACTGAATGCTGGAAGAAAGAAGGCAGAGTCAGAGAGATGTCACATAGCCGCTGCTTGGAAAAGACAAGCCAGAACCTTGTTGGTAGGCCACATCTCATGTCCACTCTCTCCATACCTCTTCAATATAGTGCTTGAAGTTCTAGCAATAGCAATAAGACAACATAAGGGGATCAAGGGGATCCATATTGGAAAGGAAGAAGTTAAGCTTTCATTATTTGCAGATGATATGATAGTATACATAAGCGACCCCAAAAACTCTACCAAAGAACTCCTACAGCTGATAAACACCTTTGGTAATGTGGCAGGATACAAAATCAACTCCAAAAAATCAGTTGCCTTCCTATACACTAAGGATAAGGAAGCAGAGAGGGAAATCAGAGAAGCATCACCTTTCACGATAGCCACAAATAGCATAAAATACCTTGGGGTAACTCTGACCAAGGAAGTGAAAGATCTATTTGGCAAGAACTTTAAGTCTTTGAAGAAAGAAATTGAAGAGGACACCAGAAAATGGAAGGACCTCCCTTGCTCTTGGATTGGGAGGATCAACATAGTAAAAATGGCAATTCTACCAAAAGCAATCTATAGATTCAACGCAATCCCCATCAAAATCCCATCAAAATTCTTCACAGATCTGGAGAAGACAATAATCAACTTTATATGGAAAAACAAAAAACCCAGGATAGCCAAAACAATCTTATACAATAAAGGATCGTCTGGAGGCATTACCATCCCTGACTTCAAACTCTATTACAGAGCTACAATACTGAAAACGGCTTGGTACTGGCATAAAAACAGAGAAGTCGACCAATGGAATAGAATAAAAGACCCTGACTTTAGCCCACAAACCTATGAACACCTGATTTTCGATAAAGGAGCTAAAAGTATACAATGGAAAAAAGAGAGCATCTTCAACAAATTGTGCTGGCAAAACTGGAAGTCAATCTGTAGAAGAATGAAAATAGATCCATATCTATCACCATGCACAAAACTCAAGTCCAAATGGATTAAAGACCTCAATATCAGTCCAAACACACTGGACCTGATAGAAGAGAAAGTGGGAAGTACTCTACAACACATGGGCACAGGAGAACACTTCCTATGTATAACCCCAGCAGCACAAACACTAAGGGCATCATTGAATAAATGGGACCTCCTGAGACTGAGAAGCTTCTGTAAAGCAAAGGACACTGTCACTAAGACAGAAAGGCAACCCACTGACTGGGAGAAGATCTTCACCAACCCCGCAACTGACAAAGGTCCGATATCCAAAATATACAAAGAACTCAAGAAATTAGACCGTAAAAGGTTAATCAATCCAATTATAAAATGGGGCACTGAGCTGAACAGAGACTTTTCAACAGAAGATAAAATACAAAATAATAGAAATGGGTTAATTTAAGATGTACGAGTTAGCCAGAAATACGCTTAAACTATTGGCCAAACAGTATTGCAAATAATATAATTTCTGTGTGATTATTTCGGGAGTTGGGCGACTGGAAAACGAACAAGCAGCCTCGTAGAACACTCTTATCATAAAGCTCTTAGTACAATGTCTAGTTATCATATGTAACAGCAGGGTCCTACTATAAGGCTCCTAGCACAATGTCTGATTAGCATATGGGGAGCAGGCAATGGAGGAGGGGTAGCTTTTGCAGGGAACTGTGTTAAGGGCCATACTTGAGATAAGCGATGCAGCCAGGCCTAGAGACATTCTCCAAAGAAGGTCAGACAGAGAGTATGAAGAATGCACCTGTGCCCTCCCCTGCATGGTGCCAAGCTCAGAGAGAGCTGCCAGGTCATGGTAGACTGCAACCTTAAACCAGCAGGGCCTCCACACAAATATGCTCAAACCATGCCCACTATGACAGACTCCTTCTGCTGCCTGTGGATCAAGAGGCAGAACTCTCAGCTCCTTCTCCAGCACCATGTCTGCCTGCATACTGCCTTGCTTTCCTTCATGACAATAATGCACTACACCTCTGGAACTGTAAGCCAGCTCCAATGAAATGTTTTCCTTTATAAGAGTTGCTCTGGTCACTTCACAGCAATAAAAACTCAAAGACAAGAATCTTTCTGAAGAACGATAATCCAAGAATTTTCATTGATTTGAATAAATACTTCTTTTAACAGATGTGTAAGAAAGGGAAATAGGCTGTTTTTCTTCCCCTGATAGTTTGGTTTTACCTTAGCACAAATTCAGAGCAATTTTATGCATATCATCATTGAAGAGAAAATAAAATCCAATAGAAAACCAATAATATAAACAAATCTGGTAAAAAAAATTATACTACAAGACAATTTTGAGTAGAAAGAAAAATAGATTTCACTTTCTCCTGCTGTCATGCAGAAAGTGGTAACAACTTCAAAATGAGCCAACCCCCAATTAGACATAGATAAGGGCTTGGAGAGAACACTGAAGGACAGCAAGGAATACTTGAAGCCAGGGCATTTTGGATGCACATCTGTGGGAAGCAGTGTCAACATCCATGATTTATTTCTTAAAGACAGGAAAAAATGCTTCCTAGAGCACAGCAATTAGTGACCACTTTTCTAGTTTCCCTGATGAGAAGACTGCTTTGCCAACTGCCTTATTACTGCAGAAATACTCAGTCCCAATGGTTAGCACTCATCTCACGAGCTACTTTTGTCTACAGATTGTTATGTTGCTCTGCCATAAATGATCCAGCTCTGAGAACACCTTAGGTTCCACATTCTGACACTTATCAGCACAGGAACATACTGGGGCAGCATCTCTGCTTAGTGAGTCCGTTGCCTATCTCCTGTATGATTGAAGCTACTAGGAGTAGAGAAGCTGTTTCAAACTAGCTGAGTGTTTTTGGATGATAAGCAGAAAAGTACCACGCTGTCATGGGGTCTATGTGTATTAAATAAAAGATTGTGCTTCTTATTTTGACTGGGTACAGCCTATCCCAGGAAATTGAGTGGTGTCATTTTCTCACAGATATCTTGAAAGAGACGAAGGTGCCAATCAGTCAGGCATTTGTCTCTAAGTTGGGAGACGAGTGAGCAAGAAGAGTTACTGAAAATCAAATGAATTTTCCCTACCTGTCATTCTAGCCGACAGTGAAGATAGATGCAAAGCCCAGGGAACTGAACCTGGTGAGAAACCTTGCCTCTTCCATCACCAGAAGAACTTACATTTTGCTACATCCATTGGTCCTAGATTAGATCAAATTTCAACCCAAGGAAAGTTTCCCCTGAATTATATTAAGGAATGACAGTTTGAAACTGCTAATATAGTTTAATGATGCAATTCATAAAAACTGATAACTTATCAAATATAAAATGGACACAATTTATTATATTCTGCTAGGGAGACACCTTAGATGAATAACCAAGGAAGAGAGTTGAGAAATTTTGTATACTTAGCTATGTGCTAACCTTATAATGTATGAATAATAGCAAAAACATATTGATTTAGTATTTTCCTGTGATAACTGGATACTTTTGGTAGTCTGGATCTCACGAAAACTTAAATACAAAGATGGTTTCACACCATAGCCCGGACTCCTCCAAGCATGCTTCGTTACCCTTCTTCATTCACAATTGCAGCTGGGAATGCAATGGAGTATAATCTGTGCTCTGGTGCAGAGAAACTAATGATCAGCCCTTCAATAGAAAACTTTTGAGGATAAAGAACCAATATAATTGTTATAAAAATTATGTTTTGATGCACAGCCCTTAAAATATAACATAAATATAACATAATATAGATGTACTATTGTTTAACCACATCCCTGACTTGGGGTAGCCCTGGGTTGAGAAATGTGGACAGAAGGGACACATAAATGGGGAAAAAGTAAAGAATACTTCTCATTTGCAAAGAGCAAAGAACCTGGAAAAATGGAAGGAAGCATGGCAAACAAATGCCATTCATACTAGTCAGAAAGCATTTCAAAAAGAAAAGAAAAGAAAAAAAAAACGAAAAACAAAAAAACCACTATTCACTGGATCCACTTAATAGAAACCTGAGATCGTCCCTAAAGCACAGGTTCATCTTCATTTTATTCATAAAGATATTGGTGTTCACAGTATGCTGAAGCCACATGGTAAATGATAACCTCAAGATAAGAAGTCTGGGCATTTGAAGGCTAGGCTCAAAATCCAAGGTTAGTCACATAATATAAAACAAGTAACCTATTGGGATGGAATTTGCTTCTAGGAAGGAACAGAACAATACTGGATTATTGGAGAAGAGCGCTACAGCATGTTGTCCCATAATTAAAATTCATATCTGAAAAGAGGGAATTTTGCCACTTGGTTTGCCATTGTTTAACATAGGTAAAAGTTGACATCTAGAAGGTGAATGTTTCTTGGATGAATAGTTGAAAGAGAGAGGTGAATGCTTTTTCTCACCAACAATGTTAAAGGATTCAGTTGCATGCTGGGCATAACACTAGAATAGTGAGCAGACAAGTCTTTTTTTTTTTTTTTTTTTTTTTTGGTTTTTTTCGAGACAGGGTTTCTCTGTGGTTTTGGAGCCTGTCCTGGAACTAGCTCTTGTAGACCAGGCTGGTCTCGAACTCACAGATATCCGCCTGCCTCTGCCTCCCAAGTTCTGGGATTAAAGGCGTGCGCCACCACTGCCTGGCTCCCAGACAAGTCTTCATGACACGATGGTTGTACTAATTCACTTTTACTGCTGGGAAAATTGAGGAATTTCTACTGCAAAATGATAATAATATTAGTAATTAATGCTTAATCTATTTCCTCAAGCACTTTTAAAAATATAGTGTCCTTTAACTTAGCCTGTGAAATTTTATTTGTAGTAAAGATCATTGAGCTGTGCAGCCTCAATGAAGATGTCCATTCTATAATCTTTATACCAAATGTATTCCAAAGTTCAAATGATACCAAGTCACAAACTTTCAAAGGAAGCACAAAATTGAAGAAGTTACCCAGGGTTCTCAGCGTTCTTTTGTTCCTTGTTTATTTTTTGATTCCCACAGAGGTAGGTCTTGCTAAAATACATGATATATTATGATACATATGATACATTATTGTGTATATGAACACACACATTTCTGGCAATCCTATTCTATGCTGCCTAATCTCAGAATTAATATTCTAGCGATAAAATGGCATCAAAACATTAATGGAGTCATCCCACAAGTTTAACATGAGATTGTCAAAGCATGAAACACAAGTAATCTCTGAATTTTAATTATTCTTGGTTCTGTGCAGACAAGAGGGTCATTTTATTTTATTATTTAATTTTGTCAATTTTTCCCTTTTTCATTTGGAGTGAAGAACATTTTTCAAGCACAAATAGTTTTTACTTTAAAGCTTTTGATTTTATCACTTGAGAGTGATATTTTATTTTCTTTTTATTTGGGAGCAAAATGTACATTTTTCCTGATGAGTCAAATACGTCTGGCTCTTCTCCTATAATTCACTCATGGGTGAGAATAAGTAGGAGTGATTAGAGCTGCAAATCAGAAAACTTCAGAGAACCAGAAGCTACCAAAATATGCAGCCTTAATGAACGATTTTTCACTCATTGCTGTATAGCAATCACTGCTGATAACACTCCTTCGTTTTTTCCAAAGCATATATAATTGAACAAATCATCTGAACCCCCACAAGCAGCCAATTATTCAGCCACATTGATGCAGAGTCACTAGATTCAGCACTTCATTAGAGTATACTATAATCCCTTGCTCTTGTCTTAACCTTCTCTATGAAAAATCTAATTCATCCAAACTGACACAGTGTCCTGTTGCTTATGCAAATAACAGCAAGGCAGGAGATGGAGTTTGAAGCCACTCTTCTATCTCCATTCCCATGTGTAGGGCTCACATCCAAATCTTTAAATAAAGTCTGCAAGTTCTAATAATTATTCAACTAACATATATAAGCTCCTTTTGTGCTCTTTCTGAAAATGTGCTTATCTTTCTCTCTTACAGAATAGACAGACATTGACAGAGAGATTGAATGGCACTGCCAATACCAGAGGAATAATTGAGAAAAAAAGCAGGAGAGCACTTGGGTGCAAGGGGGATGATAAGAAAAGTATAAAGCTCCTAGGAGGAGGAAGATCCTCCACTCCTTTCCTCTGTTCTCTTCTTACAGCTTGCTTGTCCTTCTCTTGACCCTGTCTTTGCATCACATTAAATAGAGTACAGTTTTGAGTTATTCCCACCTGGACTCAGATGCTGTATTTGACATTGACGAGCACTGAAACTTTGGCAATGATATTTTGCATCTCTGGGTCTATGTCAGCTTTGGAGAGTTGTTTCAGGAGTTTGGAATAACTGATAACACTGACTGTGTAGATGAAACAGCACAGACCCATGCAATCTAATAAAGGATATGCCTCTACTAAATATTTATTTTTAATTTTGAAAAGCCTTTAGTTTCTCAAGAGGTGAGATTTGAAAACCATGAAAAAAGTTTGGTGCATATTGGGTTTGCCCTATGGATCTTAAAATGGCTTCCTCCTGGAAAGCATATTCCTAGCTCATGATTTTAGAATTTTATTGAAATGGCAGGTTGTGCTACAAAGCCTTCTAACTTCTTTCCTTGACATCAAAGGGAAAATTAGAGGACCCTGTAGTAATCAAGCACCTACATTACTACAACTAAAACAATAATGATATGTATAGTAATGAATATACACTAAATGAGCTAACGTAACTGAAAAATGTTAACTCTTATTTGATACTCTATTACATTTAGGATCTATGGCTATATTTTCTCACTTTCAAAGAAGGAAAAGGAACTCTTACTTGCATTGAGTAGCTTTGCCAAAGTTACATTGATAATAAAGGCTTGAGGGAGGAGCTAAATTGAAGTATCTAAAATTATGTTAGTATTTTCATCATTGTACCCCCCGAAGAAAAGTTCAAGATAAGCAAGATAAGGGAGGAAAGATTTATTTTGGATAGGCTTTAGAGGTATTCGGGCATGATCAACTGGATCTCCTGTTTTGGACCTCACATATGATAGAACATGATTTTGGTAGTGCAATATAGTAGAGCTGCCTACATCATGGAAGCCCACTAAGTAGGGATGAAGAGTTGGGTGGTGGTGGGGCACGCCTTTAATCCCAGCACTCGGGAGGCAGAGGCAGGAGGATCTCTGGGAGTTCGAGGCCAGCCTGGGCTACAAAGGGAGTTCCAGGACAGGCTCCAAAGCTAGAGAAACCCTGTCTCAAAAAACAACAACAAAAAAATAAATAAATAAAAAATAAAAAAAAAGTAGGGATGAAGAGTCAAGTGAAATAGGAATAAGAGGATTTGAACAAGGGCATATGCTGCTAGTAACGCAGTTCCTACCTAATCAGTTTTTACCACTTCCTAATAACTCATTCACTTATTGAATAATAATTTATCTGCTAACTATAATGAAATCATGGATTCCATTAAAATGCTTTTATCTATTTTCCCTCAACACTTCCACCCCTAAGCATTGTTTTGTATCATAGATCAGTCCTTGAAAACAGGAACCTTCATACGTTTTCTTCAGTCCTGTGAATGGAAGTACTCTGTTAACCAGACTGTATTCCAGTTACTCTTTCATCTGACATTTTATCTCAGAATGTTAACTTTTTAGCCTTGAGAATTGCTCTGCTGAGCAAAGGTATTGTCCTAAAACCCAATCATTCTATTTTAAACAACAATAACAACACTCTTCATTTAGGTCTAGAAGACATAGACTTCCATTGTCTATGTGTAAGATAGTGATTCTCCCCATTGGATGTGGAGAAGAATTACATTGGAACTTTATTGAAGAGATTTAGTTCTATGCCAGGGTTCTGATTCATTTGGTCTACCCTGGACATAGTAAATACCAGAGTCTTCCCATATCCTTCTATTGATAAAACATTCTTGGGAAGTATTACTGGCATCAAGTCTTACACATCATTTTGCTATCTCTACAAAATATGGATTTTTATTGTCTTGGTCCTGAATTGGTGGTACACAGTATTTGAATTTCTTAATAATAACAAAAAATGAGAAAATGATGATGTTGAAGTCTGATAGTGATGAATATGGGAATGGCGAGAATTAAAGAACATTTAATAAATATTGATCAGTATTAGGGTTTTACACATATCGATTCATTTACATTGTTTGTTTATCAGAATCAAGGCAAAGAGAACTGAAGTTATCTCATTCAAATGTAAGCAAGAGCACAAACTCATTGTGAGTCACATCAGACTTCTGTTTCTAATAGCAAGAGTAAGGAGACAATGAAGAGGACGATGATGTTTGCGTGGAAGTTAATGAGGATTGCTACATGAAAAAGTGACATTTTTTTCCATGTGATTGCTATAGGTATGACCGATTCATGAATGGCATAGCAAAGTATGATGAAGATATTTTGTTTACCATCCATTGGGGCCTTAAGACATATGTTACATCCTAGAAATTTATACTCAATATCAAAGTCCAAAATGTTAGCTATAAGATGGAAGCTGTGGGGAAGAAGAGTGAGAGACTGAACAAGCTATGGAGTCAAGCTTATGCAAACAGAAACTTAAATTACTTGAAGAAAAGAGAGAATTTGTTTCAGAAATAAAGGGAGACAAGGAAGTTGATGAGCTGCCAAGGAGTTAGCAAGCTCAGGAAATTTCTCAGTATCATCTCTTTGTGTTTGTGTTTGCTCCTTTATCAAAATCAAGCAAACAAAGAAGAAAACAAGCAAAAAAGTACAACCAAAAAAGCAAAAAAAAAAAAGATCAAATACAAAGTTGATATTCTAAAATTTAATGAAATTAAGAACAATTATGGAGCTTTGCAATATCCCAGTAGTATTTTTTATTGATTAGATTTTGAATATGTCTCAAAGGCCCATGTGCTAATAGCTTGGATTTTTAGTCTTGTGCTCTTGGGAGTGATGGAATCATAAAGAGATGGGAGGTTTCAGAAGAATCACAGACCACAGAGAACATGCCCTTTATAAGAATATGGGGCTATGGTTTCTTCCTCCTTCCATCTATCGTCCTCTTCCAGAGGCTGGTAGTCTTACTCAGTCACAGGCTTCCCTAGTGATGTGCTCTCAAGGTATCTAACATAGTCCCCTAATGAGAGACTGAAACCTCTGGAAGTACAGCACAATATGAACCTTCTCTCTTTTTATGAGCTGGTTGTGTGTTCTAATGGGGAAGTGAAGTGAAGTGATCCATTATTTTAAGGAAATAAAAATCTATAGAAAATACTTTATTCTCTAAATCACTAAAATCATGGAGGAAAAATTCCTGGCAAAGTAGCTACAATTCTAAGCAAGAAAAGTAGTGCACTAATGGGCCGCCCGGGTATATAATATGCCTCTAGGACAGCATATAGTCCCAAATAATCATCTCTACATAATATTTTCCAAAGAAAAAGAAGTATTCAAAATTGAAATTGAAATTTAATGTCAGAAATATTGGAAATTGAAGGTGTTAAATTCAGACCTATTTCGTGAATCCATATAGTAATGTTTTAGGGTATTTTTCATGGAGTGGATTATTTCATTATGAAGTTTTAAAAATATTCTAAGGGAAACTGAACATATTTCAAACATTTGTAGATATACACAAGAAATAGATCAATTATAACAATTGCTAGTGACTGCTACTGGTTCAAATTAGCATTTTAGCCTTTCTAAATTGCAGTCCTTGACCACTGAGCATGACCTAACTTTTGATTCTAAGGACAGCAGAGAGCATTTCTACCAGGGCATCAGTTGTGGGATAGGTATGTGGTGCTTATTTAAAAGGGAGCTCCAGGTCTTTACAGCTTTCTCTCTGTAGAAAATAATTTTAGCATACAGTCACTGAGAACTTTAAAATAAGAGACAGAACCATACACCAAGCACATGAGAGGGCATATAATGTAAATTTAATTATTTAAAATTTTATATAAAATTGTGCAAAAAATACACAGGATGAAGTAATGATTATGTGGCCTGAACAAAAGGCTAGTTCAATATTGACACAAATTAACTTTGTATCATCACTTCCGATGGCCTTTTTTGTTTGTTTGTTTGTTTCTGGCCTGAAACTTTAAATTCATCATACAATGTTCTATCCTATGTGTTGGCTGGCAGCCTTCAAATCATGTCTTCATAAATACTTTCGCTAGAAGTAGAGAAGAACCAGCTATGAAGTCATGTGTGACCATTTGCAAAGCTTACCTAAACCTTTGCTCCTGTTTTTCTTATCCCCCTTCCCTGGAGTCAGCAGAGGAAATGGTGATACATTCTTAATTTCTCTTATTATCACCTTAAAATTGCTTTATCTTTACCATTAAGGAATGCTGAGACTGAGGATGTAGAACAGTTGGTTCAAGGGCTGCCTTATAGGCTTTAAGCCATGTGTTCAAGTCCAGATTTGACATAAAAAAGACAGTCCAGTTTCTTCAAAGTGAAGGGGATGTTTATTTACTCTCATTTATAAGAGAATGTCTCCTTCCACGACACTGAGTACAAAGGCTTTTCTGTGGTTCATTGCAAGAGATTTTCCTTTAGAAGCTTGGGGCTTGCCAGTGTAATTTCATGTACATCTATACCAGGGCCTATCTGTTGTTTATTTAGGACATACATGACACATAAAACAAGTGAACACATGACACTCATGACGATTGCTGTATTATGGCTTAAAAAAATAAGAGCCCTCCATTTCTGCTCTTTGTTTTTTTCTAAAGTCAGCATCCACGGAACTGTTGAAGGTGCGGTTGTCAAGGAGTAAGGCAAATGCCCTTACTTTCACCATTTGAACTATAGTCTGCTATTAAAACTCAGTTAAGCAAAACGGTCCTGGTGTTTATGAATTCTTCCTCGGTAAGCAAATCTGAGAAAACTCTCCAACACAGAGTGTGGTTTAGCCATGAAGAGAATCAAAACACTGATCTACCATGCAATATGAGCAGAACTTGCGAAAACCGCAAGAAGAAAATCAGAAACATGTATAACCTAGTCACATGGAAAATCTTTGATAGGCAAAGCCACTGAGGAGGAAAGAAGCTGATTGCCAAGATATGGGGGCAGGTTTTGGTTCTGATAGTTGATACCCGGTTTTATTTAGGGCTGAAGAAAACATTCTGGAATTATATATTAGATCTTTCAAAGGGGTGAACACACAAAAGCCCACTGCATACATACATACACATATATGATGTACCGGTGAATTTCACATGATGTGAACTATGTATAATACAATACTGCTTTAAGAATAGAAGCAATTTGTTGCATGCAGACATGATTTTGAACTCTCTAGCATTGCAGGATTACTACACAAAATTGTATTCTACAATATCATTCTTATGCCAACTGGCAAGTAGATGGGACACTAAAGTTCTAGTCTGCCTCCTTGACTGCTAGAGAGAAGTGTCGGGCTTCCAGGTAGGAAGGAGAAGCTGCTTATGATTTGTACAGTGGCAGTGGACATTTTAAGTTGTTTCTGCACAGATAGACTGTCACTACCCTTCCTGAAAAGCTGTACATTTCTTTTAGGAAGAAGTTGGGATGAACGCGGAGAGGATTTGTGCACCCCTGACCAGTGAGGCTTGTTTCTATTCATTTCCATCTTTCAAAAGAAAAATACATATATTTATTTCTGTGTGGGATTGGATGTTTGTATGTGATTGCAGGTGTGCGCGCATGTAGTGTTGACTCTCTCCTGCCACAATCCGGGCAGAATGTGGATGGAATTTAAGTCATTAGGCCTGAGAGAAAGAGCTGAGAAATCTCACTGACTTTCCATTCTTCAAATGCAGTTTTAATTATCTGTGCTCCCAGCATATATACAGGTAATTCAAAATACAATACTTTTTAAAAGAACTCTTTGAATTATAGGAGAGTTTCCTTGGAAAGCAATTAGAGTTCCTTGTTATTTCAGCAATTATGCCCAGATGGGCCCAGGCCCTCACAGATTTTATCTTACCTTCCTCTTCAGATAAACCCATGATGAACGGAATACCGCTCACTTGTCTACTGAATAAATGAAAATAAACTTAAAATGATTTAATAGCTAAGGATGTTTGATTAAAAGTAATCATCAATGTGAAAGTGGCAAAAACATTTTCTTCAGAAATAATTATTGATTAAAATGGTGATAATGGACAATGATCAATGGTAACTATATATTTGCTGCATGCTTATAAGTAGAAAACAGGGACTACCAACATCTACTATATTCTCTAGAACTAACTCTCTTACCAACACTTAAATAAATACATTAAAAATATTGTTGTTTGTGTTTCTACAAGTAATTGGAAGTGTCCTCTCTCATGTATAGTTCCAATGTGAAAATAATATACTGTCAACAAAATTTACATGCAAATAACTTTTTAGTGTACTTTGGTGGGGAGATGTTGGATAATTAAATGCATGGATAATACATGTCTCATAGCTTCCCTGACTGTCAAACACGCTCATTTTAAGAGAATGTGTTGATTTGCAGTCCAGGTGGCAATATCAGAAAGTCTTGTTCCATATAAAACAGTTACCATGTGTTTCCCCAAGAGAATGAAATTCTGTTATTGATAAAACTTAGGTGTGCTGATGCAGAGTCAGTATCACTGAATGGAAATGGCAACAACAAAACAGCATTATGTTGTGAACATTTTAAATAAAGGACATACAGCAACCATTTAGATGCTGCTTCTTCAAATAACATCATGCAAGGTTAAGCCAACTTCAAGCACGTACATTCTAAATAAAATCCAACTTTGCAAACTTCTTCAAACCCTAACTGAGTGTTAAACAATCAAAAAATTTAAACATTTGTATCATTATTTGAGAATACAAAAAATGATAATTATTCCTCAAGCACCCAGTCCTTTTATTAAAAGATAAAACAAAGTAGCAGTGTCAGAGACAGTGATTTTGAGATGTGCACGTCTGGTGAGAAAGAGGTGAAATCAAGGGTATTTATAGACTGTGAGAGAAATAAGCGAGAGTGGTCAGAATGTGAAGGAGAGGTCGTGGGGAGAGAATCACCATTTAAAAAGGGAGAAGGTAGCTTTTCTGTTTCCTCCAGTTATTGGCATTCAAATGCTACTTTTCAAGATCCCTCTTTTCATTCATCCCCTATCTGTTTTCTATAGTGTTTTCTCTCAGTGCCTCCTGAGCCACCACCTCCCATCTTTCTTTTTCCACTCATCATCTTCACCCTTTAGTGTCTATTTTCTTTGTGGTCCACAATGACTGCCTCCCATCAATTCCCAAATTGAATCCCAGGACCCAGTTTCTCAGTATCTCACTTGGGAGTTTCCAGGCAGGAGACCAAGCTGGCAGTCACTAGCACCGAAGGACGTGGGCAGAAGCTCTATACCAAGTCGAGCACAGTGATTTTTGGATGCTAGTAACCCCAGAAGATGTAAGAAGGGACCTTGGAGAGGGCTTCTCTGTGCCAGTTTTAAATTCATTTTAGACCTTTGTATTTTAATTCCTCACAAAATGGCTGAGACCCTGATATCATTCCAGTGTACAGAGTGGAATGGATGCAATGTCAAAAATAGAAAGAGCAACATTAGGAAGTGAACTGTGGCCTTGCTAAATTAGTGTGTAGACACTCATTTTCTCAGGCGATGTTTCAAAGCCTCATATAGATTATAAAAGACCCACAGTGGAAAACATTTTTAAAACATATCAGAGATTTTTTTTAAATATTGAACATATTTAAATTTAAGTTTTGAGTACTTTATACATAAACAGTGCATATCTATTATACTATTATTTTATAACAACTATCATAACCAAATTACAGACTGGGCAATATTTTTTGAGAAAATTAATTTTCTTCAAAGGATAAATATAAAATTGATTTGTTAACAAAATTGGATGCCAGCTAGGATAATGTGGAAAAACCATTGTTTCATGCCTTTATTGTCTACTGGAGAATACCCTTCTGTGTGGATGTGTCTGCTCCCCAAAGTCTTTCTTCTTATAAAAATACCAATAATATTAGATTAGTGATCCAGATGTGGTTGCCATGTGAACTCAATTTTTTCAGTAAAGACTCTAATTCCAAAATGTTCATAGTTTGAAGTACTAGAGATTAGGATTGTTACAAATCAATATTGAAGTGACAAAGCTAAACTGAGTTCAGAAAGTCATGTTATTTAAACAAAAATAGGAAAATTAAATTTCCTTTAAATAGATAGCAAAATAATTTTAATTAAACTTTTAAGGTTTAATATATGCAAATTATTTTTAAATCTTATTTATCAATAAATAAAAATTAGTTTTCCTCTTTAATATTTTAGCAATCTGATTAGAAATATAAACTATAATAACATACAAAAGAATTTTATTTTGTTCTTATAGAGCCAGATAAAGTTTTGAGGTTATATATTTCTCAAGATTGCTTAATGTCACTGAGATATCATTTATGAATTTGACTTATATTTCCATAAACTGTCCATGATGTCAAAATTTTAGGAACAAGGCATCGTGACACCAGCTTTTAATCTAAGCCCTCAAGCATCAAAGGCAGCACATCTCTTGGTTTGAGGCCAGCCTGTTCTACTGAGAAAGTTTAAGGACAGCTAGGGCCACACAGAGATACTTTGCTAAAAAGAAAGTCACACATGCAAAATAACCAGAGTTATAAAATCATAGAAAATTTGCAGGAGAGGAACATGAGATGTATTACAATGATTTTAAAAAGAAGAATTGAGCTATTAGAAGCTTTCAACGTGTTTTAAATAAATGAAATTTTGAGAGAAAAGTTTGATCAGAAAGGTCCTAAATAACCTAGCAAAATGGCTTGATGGATTAAAATCAAGAAATTTAAAAGTAAAGAGAAGAGATGGTTCTGAAATAACACATGGTAGATGAATAATAGTAAGATTGATAGAGAAGCGTCGAGATTTCCAGGCAATGGGATAATTTTTGCAAGGTAACAATTCTGATGAAGTTTACACGTCAATGGAAATAAAACATCAGCACACAGGTATAGGGAGGGACTTGGAGAACTATGAAAGCCAACCCCAGAGTGAAACAGGGACCTTGGTGGCTTGTGCTTGAGAATTCAACAACAAAAGTGAATCATCTTCTCTTCATTTACCCAAGCCATAGGCAAAGAGAGATCAGAATGTATTCCATAGTGTAGTTGACCATGGCACAAGGACAAAATGATCCTGCTCTAGGTGTTCTCATACAAAGAACACTACTATTAAAGACAACAGGGTCAAAAGATGAGCTGCAAATATTTGCCACACTGTGAATAAAAGAGGGTTAGTGAGAGCTGTTTCTTGCCAGACAAGAGAAGAATCCAACCTAAAAGCATATATGGCCCGATGAGAAAGGTGCAATATCCTTAAGACTTAGAAATGGCATGAAACAGAATGCATAATGAAATAAAACAAACAAAACAAATGTTTCTTGTTTCAGGATATATTCTGGATATCCTCTCATGAAACACAAAAAGAACAGAATGGAATAAAATGCCTTGTAAAATCAGAACACTGCTTGCTTTTGCAAAGACACATGAGGGAATAATTTTTCCCTTTCAACACGATGTCAGAGTTGTTGGGGAGGTGCCCCTGAGAGTTGTCAAATCATAGTCTTTCATATGGGAAAAATCTTCATAAAAATAAATTGCTGTTTGTTTTAAGAGATGAGACCTCATCTCCAATTTTCTCTTCATATCTCCAAAGGGCAATATGGAGCATTGTCTTAGAGGGATTGCTATGGTAAACACACAGTTTTCACTGAGTGCATATGTAATAGTTTCATGTTACAGTGAATGAGCATTCTATGGCATTTTATTAAGTGATCCTCATAATCAGTTATTACCATCCCTAGGTTTCTGGATATTATTTTTCATCTATAACTTGCACACACTAGGTTTTCCCTTGGTTGTTTGCTTTTTGCTGTAGTTTTTGGTAATCTTTTTTTCTCTATATCTGTCAAGAGAATTCTTAGTATGAGATCCTTTTAACTATAATTATTACTGAATAATAACTGTTACTTCAGGTTTAGATGAGAATTCAAATATAAAACTTATTAACTCTAAAAATTTTCTTTTCTTTTCTTTTTTTTTTTTTTTTTTGGTTTTTCTAGACAGGGTTTCTCTGTAGCTTTCGAGCCTGTCCTGGACTGGAACTAGCTCTGTAGACCAGACTGGCCTCATATAGAAATCATCCTGCCTCTGCCTCCCAAGTGCTGGGATTAAAGGCATGCGCCACCACTGCCCAGCCTACTTTCGTTTTCTATCAGTAATAAGAATATTCATTCACAAAAAATCAACAGATTTGGCTATTAATTTATTTATCAAACATTGTAATGAAAATACACACAGTATATGAGAAGTCAGAAGTTGTTACCTGAATAAATTATATTAGCATTGCATGCTTAGTTTTACAGTTTATAATCTGTGACAATCAAATCAGCTTTCAGAAAGTGAGTCCCTATTAACAATTTGTTTAAGGCATTTTGAGAAATGCGAATCTGAGCAGTTCTTACATGTTTTTTCATTTTCTACATATGTATGTGTGTGTGAGTACATGTGTGTTTTTGTGTACCTATGCATGTATAGTTCTTTCAATTGTTTAAGGGAGTAAAAAATTATTAAAGGAAAAGAATACTCTTACTTTACACAATAATGTGTACTAAATGATGACAGTGTTCAATAGTGTTGTAGGTTACTGCTAAAAGATAAGGTACTACCACATCTTCACAGAATAAGTTCATTATTATAAGTTAATGCTAAAAATGCATGAGGTGAGTGCATATATGCATAATACAAGCATAAGAACCCGACAAAGATTATGCTAAGTGACTTAAGTCTTGCACTGAAAGACAAACAATGAACATAGATTTTTCCAGGATCTATGGACACAACTTATAGAAATTGAGTATACAATGATAGTTGGTAAAACTGCAGGTTGATAGAGGAAAGAATGTGGAGATATCAATCAGATGATACAAAGTTTGAGACTTGAGAAGTTTCTGGAAACCTATTGCAGAACAGTATGATTATAGCAAAAATAATATATATTTCAAAATAACTAAATTCCAAATGTCTCATCAGAAAAATGATAGGTAAATGAGAGGATGATTACGCTAATTAGCTTGGTTTAATCATGCTACATTGTATATCTTAAGTATGTAATATCACATTGTATTCTAAATATATACAGTAATGATTTGTCATTTAAAATAATATGATGAAAAGAACTTTGAGAGTGTCAGAAGAAAGACAACACAACCCAAGGAACCGGATGAGCTAAGAAACCTCAACAACCTGCATCATTTAAAATGGGCTTAAAATATCATTTACTCAATCAAGCCACAGTCAATTCTGTCTTGTATTCTCCATGTACAGTTCTGCTATGAAATGCCGCATCAATGATATATCTCTGGTCTGTTCCTGGTTCAACAGAGATGACTATCAAGGAAGCTTTATGTCTGCCTTCATAAAGGGTGCTGTCCCCACTCCTGCGTGCTGAAATTTGAATCATTGGTTGCTGACCAGCTGTTCACAGATCTCATTTGATGGCCATGCTACCTGTCAAAAACTGGGGGTCAGCTTCCTTGGAGGCAGTGCTGTCTTGATATCCAGGATAAATTAGTCTAAAATAGAATCTACATGATTTTCCCAGTTGAAGAATGCTAAGCTATCTACATTCGAAAGTTTCTAAGTGAAAGACGGTGGTTGCCAAAAATGTCAAGTAATAAGTTGTGAGGGGACCACGAAAACCAGCACTCAGCTACCTGCCAATCCCAATGTCTATGAACTGTATGGTGTAAAAAAAATTATGCCTTCAACCTTGTAGTATTAAGATAAGCAATAAAGAATACATGCCATAATTACTTTTCTATTGCTGTGAAAAGACATTGCAACCAGAACAATTTGGGGTAGACAGAATTGAGGCTTAAAATCCATAACCAACACATTGGGAAGTGGGGGAGCTGCCAGGTAGGCATGGTATTAGATAAGTAGCTGAGAACATACATATTCTCACAAGTAGGAGGCAGAGAGTGGGAGGAGGGAGAGAGGAAGGAAGCGGAGAGAGCTGGGAATGATACGATGTGGGGCTTTTGAAACCTCAAAGCCCATCCCCAGTGACAACGCAACTATGGCAAAGTCTCACCTACTAATCCTCCCAAGCAGCGACAATGACCAAGAACCAAGTATTCAAATTTATGAGCATACTGGGGCCATTCTCATGTAAACCACCACAATATGTAATGTGAACTTTTCCCAGTACTTACAAGATATGAAGGAGAAATATATCTCTTCAAATATATCAGAGAAGATAATTTGGTGACATCTATCTGATGGAGTAAATTAGTTTCTTATTCCCTGTAACAGGAAAGGCTGCACAATTCATTTTAAAAAAATGTTTTAGACTTAAGAGGTTGACTAGGAACGATACATTACAGAAGTTGCATATTAAAAAATTGGGGAACACAATGATAAATAATTGATACTTGTGAGCACTAAGAAATATATTATTAAAATTTATTAAAAGGGTGATAAAGAGTGAAGAGTGATAGGGTGAAATGAGAGTTTAGAATCATTTTGACCTGGAATGTTTCTCAGAAGCTATTTGCCATAGATTCTGCAATTGCAGATGGAAGCAAGTGTAGAAAACTGCCATTTTTAAACGTTGCATCTAGTACTGGGCAGCTAGCCCAGTCATTAAGGTTGTCTCATCCTAGCATGATGATCTGAGTTCATATTCCCAGTTTCAAATTTACAAAGCCCGTCTCAGCAGCGTGCATACATCTGTAAGCCGAGTGCTCAGGTGGAAGATGGAAGACGGACAGGCAGATCCTAACATTCTCGGGCCAGCTGGTCTAACAAGTGGGTGAACTTCATGTTCAATGAGAAACCCTGTCTTATAAATGAAGGTGGAGAGAAATGAAAGAAACCATCCTGATGTGGGAGTGATTTCTTTCTAATCTGTTGCTTTCATTGGTTAATTAATAAAGAAACTTCCTAGGCCCATTTGATAGGCCAACCCTTAGGTGGGTGGAGTAAACAGAACAGAATGCTGGGAGACAGAAGCCGAGTCAGTGAGTCGCCATGATTCTCCCACTCCAGACAGATGCAGGTTAAGATCTTTCCTGGTAAGCCAGCTCGTGGTGCTACACAAAATATTAGAAATGGGTTAGATCAATATGTAAGAGCTAGCCAATAAGAGGCTGGAACTAATGGGCCAGGCAGTGTTTAAAAGAATACAGTTTCCGCGTAATTGTTTCGGGTGTAAAGCTAGCCGGGTGGCAGGACTCAGCCCGCCGCTCCACACAACACCATCCAACAGAGACCTTTGGAATTCACAGACATGTGCAACACATGTGCATGTGCACCTGCACACACACGACCACATAGGGTAAAATATACACTCATACAAAAGCATAGGGCTGCTAATATATTGAATATGCGCAGTCTATGTAGTATTCTTTTTTAAAAAGTGCAATATGAAACCATTTTTTCATAGCATTTCCACCATATCCATGTATAAGCAATCAGAAATTATTAGAAGGAAGTTTATATAAAAGAATATATGCAGAGTATATGAAAAATGAATTTTCTTTATGTAATGAATTGGACCATCAAAAATGTTTACGTATTTTACCCACTTATCTCTGGTATAACTATGAAGGGAAAATAAAATGAGACCAATATAAATGATCAGGGAGATAATCCAGAAACTATTAAATTAGTTACACTTTAGGGTATAACCCTGGACAGTGACTAGATGTCTGGGTTAAGAGAAATAAACAACATAAAAAGAAAACTAGACTGGGAGAAATGAAGAGGGAAAGGGGATCACTGTTGTGATGGATGATAAGTGATTAGAACTGAATTACTGAAATGTGTTAATGCCAGATTTAGTGTTACTAGCACATACATTTCTCAGTAACCATATGGAATTAATATATAGAACATAAGACAGAGAACATTTTGAAAACTAAAAGCTTTCTTAATTTTTTTTAAGGTGGAGTTTTTTAATAGCTCCGCTATCTTTGAACTCTAGATCCTCCTCTGTTTACACTTTCCAAGTGCGAAAATTGCAAACATAGAGCATCATGCCTGGCCTCGTAAAGAACTTCCTCAGCGATGGATTTATCAACCTAGGAAGATTGGGCTGTGTTTGCTAGATGGCAGAGGTCAGCTTTTCTACCTTTCCTTTCCAGGATGATAATTACATGTCCTAATGCATATTGTAATATGGAAGTGCCCAGCCAGATGACCTAATAGATATTTCCCATTTGTAATTTCTTTGCTACAAAATTAAAGTATTAATCAAACTAAAAGCCTGCTCTGCTGGCTAAAGGTTGACTCTGCACAGAATGGCCAGAAGTAATAGGGCTGCCTTTCCCTGCTATTTATTGATGCCCTCTGCTCAGTTCCTCAAAGACAATCTAGGATAATTTCAGCTCAGTCAACCCTTTCTCTTCCCTGCCTGGGGTGGGTAACTTTGCACAGTGGCATTGCATCAGTGTGTTGAACTGCAGGAATCTATACGAGGACAGTCAACAGTAAACATTGTCTCTATCAACAGCAAAAAGCTGTGTAAGCTCTAATAAACAACAGCTTTATCTTTTATGAAATTTAAAATAGTCAGATCTGGTACAACCATGCATCTTTTTTAAAGCTTTCTAAAATTTAATGAATGAAACATATTGAGTCTTAAAAATTGCTGAGTATTGACTAATTGTCATTACAGAGAAATGTCTTAGTTAGGTATGCGTATATTCTACATTTCATATTTATTTTTTATTCCTTACTAGCATATGGTTTACCATGGCCCTATATTGCCAATAAGGTATTTTTTTTCTTTTATTGATGTAGATTTTTTACACAAGTGGTTGTTTTTTTTAAAATGTTATCAAATATAATCTTCAAGATTTTGGACAACATTTTATGAATAAATATATCTCATCTTATTGCAATACCTGAACTGTTATTTGTCACATTCAGTAACTCCAGACTGATGTGACAAGCCAATTTATGTTTAGGTCCATTGATAAATTTCACATAGAAATACAAAGCTCAGTGTCAGAGATTACAACTCACAAATAATGGGTTTGCCTTATAAGCATGAAACCCTAGATTCAACTGTGAGAAAGTCCAGAAATTAATAATAGTAATAATAATAATAATAAAGTTGAATAGAAAGAAAAAGCCAATATATTCATAATATTGTCCATTCTTATATATATATGATTGGAAGCAATGACTACAATTATAAACCTATTCGAATAATAATAATCTTTAAATTAGCCAAAGCTGGAATTGGAGAGGTGGCTTAGCAGTTTAATATATTTGCTAGTTTTACAAAGGAACTGATTTTCATTGCTTAAACTATATCAGGCTCATAGTTACCTGTAGGTCCAGCTCAGGGTCTCTTTTTGTTTTTTCCACAGGAAAACACCCCCCTCCCTACAAACACACTCTTTAAATGAACCTTTACATAAGCTTTTATCATTCTGTGTTTTAACTTGTGTTCCAAAGACTTTTGCATAAGGTGTCATTTAAAACTCTTTGTTTTAGTTATGGAGAAACTGAGGTTGAGATGTTAATACCCTTTAGTAGCATTCTGGTTAATACTAGCCAATTTTATTGTTGCAAACATTAGGCTGTATTAGAACAAAGCATGGCAGTAAACAATATCATCTTTGTTCTGTTGACACTGACTCCTGTCATGATATATAGTTGAATTATCTTCCCTTAGAATGGGAACTTGGTTTAATAGTTTCCCTAACCAGTAGGATAAGACAAGATATCCTGAAAAGCTGACATACAATAAGAAGGCCAAGCCACATAAAAACCCCTAGTGTCAACAATGGCTGATAGCAAGAGCTGACCTCTCCGTTGCTGAATGTCACTAAGAATGAGCCAGCTCGTAAGCAAAGGACAATCTTAGATATAAACACCAGGTTAGTTTTTTGATTGGCCCTCCCAGAGCTACTGCTCAACTGCAGTTGTAAGAGAGATTCCAGGTAAGCCTTACTAGAGCACATAAACTTTTCAGACTCTCAGGAGTTATACCACAAAATCCTCATATTGTTTAATATGAGCAGAAACTAGCAAAGCAAACAGAATTTTCTATGGCTCAGAAATAAAACAGTTATGTGAATTAACTCATTTAATTTGTGTAATAGCATAAAATTATAAGCTACTGTTATTTCCATGACACTGACAGAAGGTCAGAAAGCTTAGTTAGCATTTCTCTAGAAATCACAGATAACAGGTTTGGCTAGGCATTGCTTTACCTCATCTAAACATGTATTCATTCTAAATTGGAGACCAACTGTCTTCATTCATCAGGAAACTTTCTTATTCTTACTTTTTAACAAGAAGTACACATCTGATGATGGCAATGTTACCCTGTATGTGGTGTGCTGGAAATCTAGATGAAAGTAGATCATAGATACCCAGACAATAAGAGAGTGTGGTTTATGTTGTTGAAACGAGGCTTCAATATAAAATGGGAGAAAATTCAAGGCAGATGCTGAATTTAATTGTAGAATTTAGACTCCTCAGGAATGAACAATATGAGTGAATCTTGACTAGACTTCTGGAACGGATTACCTCGGATGGGTTGGGCAACTGGATTTAAAGGGACAAGAAATATGATACTAGCCTTCCCCACAATTTAAGAAAATTGAAAGGGAATCCATTCTATTCTCCTTAAAATAGCCCCCTCTTCAATTTTACTAACGTAAGACAGTGGTGTTTCCACATTCTTCCATGGCCTCCAGACACCAGCAAAACACAAATCTGTATCTGCAAGAAAATGATGTTTCTCAGGGCTGGAGAGATGGCTCAGAGGTTAAGAGCACTGACTGTTCTTCCAACGGTCCTGAGTTCAATTCCTAGCAACCATATGGTGGCTCACAACCATCTATAATTGGGTCTGGTGCCCTCTTCTGGCCTTCAGACATACATGGAAGGAATGCTGTATACATAAAAAATAAATAAATATATTTTTTAAAGAAAAGGGCTGGAGAGATGGCTCAGTGGTTAAGAGCATTGCCTGCTCTTCCAAAGGTCCTGAGTTCAATTCCCGGCAACCACATGGTGGCTCACAACCATCAGTAATGAGGTCTGGTGCCCTCTTCTAGCCTGCAGACATACACACAGAATATTGTATGCATAATAAATAAATAAATATTTAAAAAAAAGAAAATGGTGTTTCTGTTATACAAGTAGGAACTATGTATTTCTTAATTGCCTGTAATCTCACAGCATAGGCTTAGCTAAAGTTTTACTTCTACCTGATGTTTCAGTCTGTATCATAACACAGAATTCTTAGTCTGTCTTTCATATAGAATATCAATAGTAGTGACCTCCACAGGGAGCCTCCTCAGAGGGAACAGGCCTGAGCCAGAGACCTCCACTGGATCAGACCTAGGCCAACAACCTCCACCGAAGCAGGCCTGAGCCAGTGACCTCTTCCAGAGGAGGCTCAAGGCAGCGACCTCAGTGGGAGCAGCCGCAAGCAAGCAACCACTGTGGGAGTGGGCCTGAAAAACAATAAAAGCTTTAAAAATCGTTAATTGTGTAATTTTAAGCAGAAGGGGACAGACATATATTACAATTAGCATAGCAAAGATAATTAGCTAAAAATATACATGGGATGGTGCTCTGACTCTGTTTCCATTATGTGGCTTTGAGAATAATGACTTTCTGTGGTCATAGGAGGTCAACCAAGGAAACGTCTTTGAGCCTGTATAGAATTGGGCTACTTATGAGAACCTCAGAGACCTTCCACTTGGATTTTTTATCTCTGGGAATGACTTTTAGTATGACTTACCCTGGCCCCATAGGAGATAGACCAATCCCACAAGAACCGAAGACAAATTCTGAGCAGATCCATTGGATCCAAAAATCAAAGAAGTTCAAAATCAAGATGAAGAGAGAAAGGAAAAAAAAATAGCCGACCAATTTCTGCCTGAAATAACATATACACTGAAAGCAGAATTCTAGGGCTCTATTGATCTCTTGGCTGTGGAAGTGAAATGAGACTAAATAATTATGAGGAAATTGTAAAGCATTCATCAGAGGCAAGATGAAAACTGAAATTTCATTTCTATCACGTTTAATCATGTTAGTTCACTAGCCAAGTTTTTGATGCTTTGGTAGAGGGATGAGTTCTGGAATTATCAGCTTTTCACAAAGAAATTATTTTCCTTTATTGAGTCTTTTGTGTTCAAATTAGACAAAGGCCGAAGGAGTAAAGGGAGGTAATACCCTTGAGACTGATAACTTACAAAAGGAGCAATCAAGAGATGTAAATATATGTATGACTTTCCTATTGATGTTATATTAACTTTCTCCCCAAGTCTAACCTAGACTCTTGCTTGGCTCATCTCTGGGATTTACTCTGACAGGTCTAGAGATTATCTAAAGACCATGATTATATATTAAGATGAATAAGCTTCAGGACCAACCTCCCAAGGGAGAGTCTGTCTTTTAAGACAAGTACCTCACAGGTTTTGAGTCTTGAAACATGTTTCCAGGACATCGTTAATGGTTGGCTACCCTGTTTATATCTCCAGAACTCATCATCAATCATCCCATCAGTGTTGACCAAAAATAAGTAGAAAAAAGAGCTTTTTCTAATATTGATACAGAAGTAAAAGATATCTTAAAGATGCAGACAAATTATTTTTGGCTATTCACACTGAGCTAAAAGGAGATCACCTCTCTAGACCTTAAGACTCCTGAAGAAACAAAATCTGTGAAACAGCTAAAGATCCAGTAGGCGTTCGTGTTGAACTTTTCCTGAGAAACTTAGTGTTTCATTAGTGACTGGCAACAATCACAGTGCCAGGATCTGAGAACCATAGCTGATGTTATAGTTAACCTGGCAAAGAAGAAATTATTTGAGTTCTACTTCTCTTGGACTCAAGCCATGTATAAAAGTGCAGTAGATAAAACAAGATTGAGAACAAGTTCTGGGAATCTAGATTATACAAGTCTTCCCATTCAGCTTCAATTTAGCAGCAGAAATTCTGAATTTGGTTTAACTTATTGGCTTGTAGAAATAAAGAAACATAATCTCTTGGGTTCTATTGAGTTTCAGGTCAGACTCTGCCATCTGGACTGCCTTTCTTTCTCAATGACTTTCTGACTCCTGAGTGTGGGTTCATATCAATAATACAGTTTGCTCTTGAAAGACTTCCAGGTATCTCACATGGTTGCCATGTAGAATGTTCTCCTAACTGTCCTGGAAACAGGCATTTGGGTGGAAGCTCTTGCTTCTCCATGAGAGCTGAAAGGAGCTAAGCTGAGCACTGTTATTACCAGCAAAAGCTGCCCTTTCTGGCACTGGTAGGAGAGGTGTCTAGTTCATTAGATCAACCTGCTGACACTCTTACTGACAAAGCTGGGCTAAAATCAAATAATTAAAACTGTAGCTAGTCTTGTTTTCTGATTCCCTGCCTGCCCACCTCACAACCTCTAGTAACTTCTGGATCTTGGAGGAATAAAAACCCCTTGATCTGTAGAATAGTTTTTATCTTCTATCTCATTCAACTGTGTCCTCTACTCTCAAAACTTCAGAGCCCTCAGGATCCAGCAGATCTTGATTTCTGGGAACTGAGATAATTTTGCATCTTTCCAGGAAAGACCTAAATTCTTGAAGATTCTGTCACTCAATGTTAGAATATTCAAGGCCCATGGGCAGTATTGAATGGCAGGTGATAGTTAGCCCCTGAGGGCAAGGGAGATTACCCACAGCATAATATTTGAACTTCACAGAGCAGAAAATAAAGAAATGAAACAAGAAAGAAGGAAGGTAAGAAAAAAAACAAACAAACAACTTAGCTTCCCCACTGATCCCAAGGCTCCTATGAGCAATAGCTTCTTACCACTTGGTCTTGCCTGTTCCATACTAGGATCTATAATTTTCTTCCTGTCCTTTTCATCTTGTGCTGCAAGGAGAGAGTCTGATTGGTCATTCCCAGCTGCTTAGCCCTGAAATAATTACACAGAAACTGTATTAATTAAATCATTGCATGGCCCATTAGCTCTAGCTTCTTATTGGTTAACTCTTACATGTTAATTTAACCAATCTCTATTAGTCTATGTATCACCACCTGGCTGTGGCTTACCAGCTAATGTTCTGGCGGGGCTCCATGTCTTCTCCTTAATTCTGCCCTTCTTCCTCCCAGCATTCAGCTTAGATTTTTCCCGCCTAAGTCCGGCCCTCTTATAGGTCCAAAGCAGTTTCTCTATTCATTAACCAATAAAAGCAACACATAGACAGAAGGAACTCCTACACCAATTCTGCCACAGATATTTATTTCCTTCAAGAGGCTCTCCATATATTGACATTGGACAACCCAGGGACAGTTGAATTCTGGCCTCGCTCCTAGCTGGCATATGAGAAAGAAGTGCAGTATATATGCAATGTTCCCACTGGTTACTGTTTTTATTTCTGAATTGGATTTTTATCATGATTCACATAAAAAGAAGAGGAGATGACACTCAAAATCACTTTCTCATTTTTTGCTAGAGGACATATGTAACAGCCTATCAGTTAGTTGCCTAGTGTTGTTACAAACACCAGGGCTTAGCTCTCTCTAGTAAGTATTGTTTTTCTTTCTTCTACATCTATTGTGGCACCTCTCTACAGTTTTCTGTCCCAATCTCAGATCCCTTACAAATGATGTCAATGCATGTTGCCTATGATTATTTTATAAAATAAGTTTAATTTAAGTCAAATTCAGTTGTATATGCCTCATTTCTTCACAGAAGAATCTTCTTTTATTCAGCTCTCTGCTCACATGCTAAGAAGACTATAAAAACACATTTGCTTTAGGAATGATTAAATAATCAGATACATAACAAAAAAAGGCAGAAAGAAATGGAGGGGCTTCCACAGCCCTGAAACTTCTAGCAGATAAAACACTTAACCTTTCTCATTGTGCTTGAAATTCTGAAGGCAATTGTTCCTAAAACTGAATTGTCAAATTGTTCTGTCTTTGTACAGGCTTTATGTAAGTGTAGTTCCCACTGTGATGATCTATGAAGAGCTACTTAATATTTCATTTCTTGTTTTTGTTAGTGGAGTAAATGTTCACAGTCAATAATACTGTATTGGTGCCACTGTAAATTCTTCAATAATAAAGAGACTGTCAAAAATATATTCAATACTTCACTTCAATGTTTAGTCCATCCTAACCCTTGACTGTGATGGCTGAGTACTCCCTGTGTTTACTGTAACAGGCAATAGTTTCCATAGAGGCATTTGTAAACTCTACCTTCTCCTAGAAATGAACTTCTTTATTGAATATCCAACATAAAGTAGTCATCCTTGACATCATATGTACACAAAGAACAGAAACAAACACAGAACATTGTATTCATATATTTGTGTGTATGTGGAAGTTTGTGTTGTGTGTAAAATAGTAATAATAAAAAACAAAGAGGTATTCAGTTTGATATTATGGAGGCAATTAAAACAAGTACAACTTGGAGGGTTGGAGGGCAGAAAGAAAAGGAAGATGTGCAATAATTCTATTTTAAGTAAAATAATTTTTAAAGACTCTATTACTTATTTTGCCCTCTTATCAATACATTTCTTTTATATAAATCATAAAATCCTCTCTGCCAGCACACACACACACATGCACATTGCAGGGAACAAATAATTCATTAACTCATTGAAGGAGCCCTCTTTTTGGGAGTTCTCTTTAACAAATGCTCTTAGAATCTAGAGGTAAAGAATCGCATTTACATATTGCTTAGTTATATAAGTAAATTGAGAGGTGTTAAAGACACACACACATACAGATAGACATAGACAGAGACAATGTGGGTTAATTCATATTTAAGCGATTTAAGATCGCTTACCATGCAGATATAGATTTTCTTAACCTAAGACCCATCTGAACATGAGCACTTACTTACACTTGAAAAGAAAGAAGGTTTTATTTTGTATCTTTTATACGTGACTGTTGCATGGAAGGATAGAGAAAAAGGACAGGACTACATGCCAGCATTTCCAAAATGATATTGGTATTCAAATACATTATCATATTATAGGTCAAATTTTGCTTAAACATATGCGTATGCAATGCTATCTCATTTTATCTAAGTGTGTCCAACGTCACACTGATGGGCAGTTGGTTCTCAGCAACTAGCAGTATTTCTAAAGTCCTTTGTATAAGAGTAGAGTAACCATCCTTTTCCAGGATATACTACTGAGTTCAAGCTAAAAGAATGTCCTCATATTTAATGTATATTTTATACCATTTAGCTATTTAGTAAAAAATATCCATTTACACAGATCGTTTTTCAGAAGTTAGTATTTAAGTATAAAGGAAAATCATTAGTGTAACTTTGAGGCAAGGACAAACAAAGGACAAAAAGAAGAAAAAAACAATGAAACATTTGGTTAGTTAAATGAAAAGTAATATGTTTAGGCGTAAAACCAAGATTCATGTGCCAAAAGAACTTGAAGCCTGGCTTTATGAGCTGGTCGGCGCCTGAAGCTAAGAGGAAGAATCAGGGAGGAGGTCCACATCTGCGGGCCTGCTTAGGCTACAGGGCAAGTTCAAAGTCAGCTTCAGAAATTAGTTTCAGTTCCTCAGACTAAAGTGAGAGTACTGAGGATGTAGCTCGGGGGTAGACCACTTGACTAGGTTGCTTCCCTCCCTTGGTTCAATCTTCACAATTGCAAGAGAAAGAAGAAAAAAATGAACAAAGAGAAAAACTTGTTTGTTCCCAGTATTATCTGGGAACTCCAATTATTTTTCTGCCATTATGTCTCCAGTGTGCTTCTCTCTGTTTATATGTTTGCACATATTCCTATTCCTGTATGCCTACCGGTGCTTGCAGGAATGCACACACGTGAGGCTTTTTATGTAGTTGCTGAGTTTCTAGAAAGTCTAGTCATTCATGCTTATGCAGCAAGCAGTTAAGAATGTTAGCTATGTTCCCAGCTCTGTTCTTATTCAGTCCCCAAAATATTGCATATATAGTCCCTAAAATATTGCTGTGCACTGTCAAGAGAACAGAAATTATCACTCGAGAATCTTCAGTAAGGGGCAGCATTGTTGTAATGTCTCTCTCTGTCTGCCCATAGTCCTTAAAGATATTTGTGATTACTTTTGGTTCCATTAGAAAATTCAATGGAATTTTCCCACCTCCATGTCTGAAAATCTTCATTACATCTCCCATGTAGGTAATACAGTCATATGTTTCAGAGGCTGGGGTGTAGGATTTATTGATAAGCAGTCATTTTTTTCTAGTACTATACATCACTACTCAAGTTTAAAGTTTCCAAATCCATTTTGTTGTTGTTGTTTTTCTGATGTGGGGGTGTCAAGAGGATATTTAGTGCTTACTCTCCAATATGGAAAGCACCTTCATTAAATCTGCTAAAATACTTTATAGAGATGTCCGTTCTGCTAGGGAAAGGATATGTTTTTTTGTTCCAGTTTCTTCTTCATCCCCACTGTGAAAAAATTATCTCTACTGTTGGTGTGTTTAATTACCCAAGTTAAAGGGCATTAGGCAACGATACTCTATAACGCTTGCCACAAGGAAGGCCATTCTTTATCATTAGCAAGCTGCTTAGTGGTGGAGCTTACAATTGTGCATCTTACCTAGCAGATATTAGGAGCCTCCTTATCAGTTTTTCTAATGAGATGAATCATGAGGTAGGATTGGGGCTGGAAGGAGGGAGCTGGGTTAATGTTCCAAGGGGACTAATTAGAACCAGGTGAGGGCTAAAGAAGAAACTAAGGTGATTTCAGTCGGAATCCACAAGAAAAGCTCTAATTAACAGGAGTGATGGACTTTGTTTTGGGACCACCGGAGAATACATGATGCCCAATTTAACTTTCCTGACCTGGTGACCAGATCACGTCAACTCTCAATGCATTATTTTTAAGTGAAGGCAGAAAAATGTTATTTTCATGGTGCGGGTGGGCGAACATAGTTCCTTAAAAAGACATCCTAGGCACAGAAGTAGAGGTGGGCTAGTAGTTGTCAAGGGTGGACATAAAAACTATGGGGATACTGTGGTCAAATTTGATTTATAGAATGAACTAGTTCTTGAGATCGAATATATAATAGACTGACCACAGACTGTAGGAACACGGTCAAAACAATGATGCATGGTGAACAGTGCCTTGGGGAACTGTAAGAGGGGCTCCAGGAGAAAAGGGACAAAATCTTTATCTCAGGTGCATTTATTTGTTCCTTGGATTGTTCTTTTTTTTTTCTTTTTTATTTTTTTTTCTTGCTGATTTTTTTATTAATTAATTAATTTAATTATTAAAGATTTCTGCCTCTTCCCCGCCACCACCTCCCATTCCCTCCCCCTCCCCCAATCAAGTCTTCCTTCCTCCTCAGCCCAAAGAGTAAGCAGGTTTCTCTGCCCTGTGGGAGGTCCAAGGACCACCCACCTCCATCCAGGTCTATTAAGGTGAGCATCCAAACTACCTGGACTCCCACAAAGCCATTACATGCAATAGGATCAAGAACCCATTGCCATTGTTCTTCAGTTCTCAGTAGTCCTCATTGTCCATTATGTTCAGCGAGACCGGTTTTGTCCCATGCTTTTTCAGTCCCCGGCCAGCTGGCCTTGGTGAGTTCCCGATAGATCATCCCCATTGCCTCAGTGTGTGGGTGCACCCCTCGCCGTCCTGAGTTCCTTGCTCGTGCTCACTCTCCTTCTGCTCCTCCTTTGGATCGTGAGACTTCAGTCCAGTGCTCCAATGTTGGTCTCTGTCTCTGTCTTCTTTCATCGCCTGATGAAGGTTAATATTCAGGGGGATGCTTATATGTTTTTCTTTGGGTTCACCTTCTTATTTAGCTTCTCTAGAGTCACGAATTATAGTCTCAATGTCCTTTATTTATGGCTAGAAACCAAATATGAGTGAGTACATCCCATGTTCCTCTTTTTGGGTCTGGCTTACCTCACTCAGGATAGTGTTTTCAATTTCCGTCCATTTGTATGCAAAATTCAAGAAGTCATTGTTTTTTACTGCTGAGTAGTACTCTAATATGTATATATTCCATACTTTCTTCATCCATTCTTCCATTGAAGGACATCTAGGTTGTTTCCAGGTTCTGGCAATTACAAACAATGCTGCTATGAACATAGTTGAGCATATACTTTTGTTGTATGTTTGGGCATCTCTTGGGTATATTCCCAATAGTGGTATTGCTGGGTCAAGAGGTAGGTTGAACCCGACTTTCCTGAGAAACCGCCACACTACAACACATGGGCACAGGAGAACACTTCCTACGTACAACCCCAGCAGCACAAACACTAAGGACATCATTGAATAAATGGGACCTCCTGAGACTGAGAAG
The DNA here is from genome assembly GCF_950005125.1 of Chionomys nivalis. Classification (NCBI taxonomy): domain Eukaryota; kingdom Metazoa; phylum Chordata; class Mammalia; order Rodentia; family Cricetidae; genus Chionomys; species Chionomys nivalis. The sequence goes on from NC_080106.1 coordinate 27,504,756, forward strand.
CTTCTGTAAAGCAAAGGACACTGTCACTAAGACAGAAAGGCAACCCACTGACTGGGAGAAGATCTTCACCAACCCCGCAACTGACAAAGGTCTGATATCCAAAATATACAAAGAACTCAAGGAATTAGACCGTAAAAGGTTAATCAATCCAATTATAAAATGGGGCACTGAGCTGAACAGAGACTTTTCAACAGAAGAAGTTCAAATGGCCAAAAGTCACTTAAGATCATGCTCAACTTCCTTAGCAATCAGGGAAATGCAAATCAAGACAACATTAAGATACCATCTTACACCGGTCAGAATGGCTAAAATCAAAAACACCAATGATAGCCTCTGCTGGAGAGGTTGTGGAGAAAGGGGCACTCTCATCCATTGTTGGTGGGAATGCAAACTTGTGCAACCACTTTGGAAAGCAGTGTGGCCTTGGATTGTTCTTGGATGTGATTTAGTGCCTCTGTCATAAACATTTACAGTTAACTTATAAGATGTGTTTATTCTTGTTGGCTATCAGACCACAGCTCTAGAACTCAATCTGGTTTGTGTACCTTGAATCTGGATATGGCCTTCTTCCTTGCTTTCATGCATTCTCAGATACAATCTGTAGTCTGTGCTAGACAATTTAAATTGGTCTCTTCTGAGAACGTTCTGGGAAAGGGCTGCTCTGTTAATATTTAGTGTGTGCTTACTGACGTTTATTTGCATGTTTCTCTGATCTTTTCTTTTTTTCTGAACTCAGACAACCTTCCTTAGATCATTGCTTTCTTTGCTTCATTCCCGCATAAAAGTGTACTGAACCTGAAGTAATGTTTTCTACAGTTTTAGACTGTAGTCTGCCCCATTCCTTTAGGTCCTCAGACCCCAGGTTCAGCAGACAAGATCTGCACAGCTTGGCTGAAAAGTTGACAATAGATAATATTTTGTTGTTTACTTGATATTTGATAAGAACACAGAATTTAAATGCTTTGACCGTGTGTAAACCCAGAGGGTAAAAATATGTGCTGATTTATGTGTTCATTATTTTAGATGTAGTAATCACTGCATTGTGTAAAGATTTAGAAAATCATCACATTGTTACATTATTTAAAGCACACACACACACACACATATACTGTTTTTATCTAAATAGTTTGTAAGTAATCAAAAGCTTGTTATATAGTAAAGAGAAGATTGAGTGAAACTCCAACTCTTGTGTTTGTTAAAATTATATGGAATTGATGAGAAAATTACAAAAGTAGATATTAAAATCATTTATAAAATATATGCTAAGAAAAGTGGGAGGACAATAGAAAGAAGATATTTTTAATCAAAGAACCAAAGACACTATATCAAATAGCAGCCACTTAGTTCAACAAAGAAAGGTATGGGGTAGGACCACTATGGGAGGCCGAGGAACTTGGAATCTTACTCACTCTGACATCTATTTCTCTGAATACACAACTCAGTTTGGAACAATTCTGCTGAGGTACAATCCAAAAACCACACAAGCTTTAAATTTATCACTTCAGCAAAGTTATTGTTCCTTCAAAAAAAGGTATACAAGGTATTTTAGCTGCAGGGTGCATAGCTAGAGAAAGTGTCTCCTGCAGCGATTCTCTGGCTTTCTACTAAATTAACCGCACAAGAACCGATCATGTTATCGTGTGACATTTAGTTTTTCTAATCTGTTTAATGCCATGGTTTGCACATGAAGTATTCTGATGTACTTTCATGTTTCAGATGCTAAAAGAACACATTAGAAGTGCAGTAGGGATCCCTTTACAGACAATATAACTTGTTACAAATTGCATTTTCAGAAAAAATATTATACCAAAAAATCCAATCTTATCTTATGATTTTTTCCCCTCAAAATTACATTTTACCTCCTGCTTATCTTCTGTCTCTTGTGTCTAAGCATCTCCACTTTGAGATCCTCCTGACTTATTCTCCTTTCCTCTCTGCCCTGTGGTAAATGAATTCAAATCTATTTTTAAGGTAAAAAAAATCGACAGTACTGGGCAATGCAGTCGGCAGCGTTTATGTGGTCGTCAGAGATACTGTGAGAGGACCCTGTGAACACATTTCTGACTCCCATATAGATTTCAACTCTTTCATTGCTTTTGTTTCTGGCAAAAGCGGACTCTGACCTTTGGCTCTCGGCACTCAGCATGTGTTTATAAAATATCAAATTAGGAACACAAGGGCTCATGTCCATTCTTCCTTATCCTCAGCATTCTAAGTTAACAAATGTAATAAAATAATATTAAACTTCCCCAAGAAGCTGCACATAAAGCGCAAGACCCAGTATATGAATGTTCTCAATGCTTACATGTTTATAACTTATGAATATATATGCATATGAAAGAAAACAAAGAAATGCATGGTTTATTTTTAATTTCATCTCTGGTCAAGAAACTTACATAGATGAAGAATCTCCCAATCTAATGATTATATCAGCTTTTGATTTTATAACAATAGTATTCATTTAAGTAAAATATTTATTAGTCAGAATTCTTCATCATTATATTATGTTGTATTTTTAATATATTATTCTCATCGCTTTCTTCTAATTATTGGTTTATATTCAGCTATCATTTTCACAATTTTTAGGAGTATGTCAACCCAAATAAATGATGCAAACTCAAAACCTGTACAAGTAACTATTAGATAACATTAAATTCAAACACATTAGAGCATAATTCCTGGATACTTTTGTATATAACTAAGAAATCAAAGACCTGCTTTCAGCTGGATTGGAATTGGGATGCGATGGGATTTCCAACTCCTCAGCTATACCCTTAGGGATCTCTAACGAGGTTCTGACACCTACATCTGCATGTCAAAGGTTTTTCAGTTGCTATAATAAAGTAGATGAGCTTACTTCTCAGAACTGAACAGCTAAAAGCTTCTGCATTCACGACAGTTCACTGTAAAGTGAAGCTAATTCTGGGAGTCGCATTTGATTGTGGGTATTGACAAAGATCTTCATAAGAAAATTTAATCCGTATCAATTTAGCTAAATAGTACTATTAAGTTCCTGTCTAGGCTCTATGATCTTCCCAACTATGGGTTTCTGACAGAGTTTACAGTACCAGGCTTGAGGACAGAACCTCAAGGTCCATAAGAGAAAGATGGGTGACCCTCACAATAGCTGTAGCACGATCCTAACAGGAGACAAAGTTTGCCTACTGTCTTGCTACTGTCGTTCATAGGGTTCACAGCTAGGCTAGATCCTGACTCCTTTCCTACCCTATCAGCATGCAAAGCACCTCCAGGCAAAACATTAGGGGTACTTCTCAGCTTTTTATTGATGGCTGGGATTGTATGTTGCCTCCAGAGATCCCCTGGATTAGACTTCAATAGGTTAACATAAAATCAAAACACCTGGGGTTTTGTTCTTTCACCTTAAATGGGATTTCCAATGAGAGTGCTTTACAATGGGAGATTTTCAGCTGGGAAGAGAGATAGACCTTAAGCGAGTATTATCATGTTGGAGTTCTTGATTGGCTGCTAGAGAGATCCTTCAATCACACTGTAAAATGAGAGGCTGCATTGTATTCCATTGTTCCCATAATATTTCTTGTCTTTCTACTCTGTCTCCATTTCATTGGTTAGAAATTCCACAGTTTAGGAATTTCTAATAGAATTGTAGTTATTTCAAAGAAAATGACAATTATCTAGAATTTGATAATATAACCTGAATGTTACATAAAGGCTTCTAGAAAATCAGATTTCTCTTCTGGATGTCAGGGATGATGTACATATAATTAACCATTCCACAAACGGTTGTAGAGGTCATAGTCAATTTGAAATGTGATATTCAATTAGTCAGGTGGAAAGAATCCTTTCAACTTCATCGCCACTGCTGGATACCCCCTTGTCAAACACTTTTATTAAAATTAAGACAACAAAAATCAGAAATTCAATGTTTGCTTTGCTGTTCCCAGGAATATAAATGGCAAAGGAATTGCATTGCCAATGATTACTCACTCTAGAAAAACACTGAAGCTTTTGAAAAAATGCATCCCTTACTCTGTCTTGCAAGTAGAAATGGTGTTCTGCTAATCTTTTTGGCATTTATTTGAAAGTCAATAAACTCTAGCTAAGCACTCAATGCTCTCTGTCCCTACATGTTGTGGTCAGTGAGAAGGGTCCCCTGCCTGGATAAATTATTTCTTCAAGTTGAATGTTTAAAAAGGAAAAGGCCTCATTTGCAACTTGTCATGTGGAGACAAAGCACTAATCTCAAAAGAGATTTCTTTGGAAGAGAATGTAAATGCATTAGAAAGTTCTTTAGCAACGGCGGTGAAATTGTTAAGGTAATTGGAAACTATGAGAAATTAAACACCAAGCTAGTGTGAATAAACTACTTACTGACTCTCCATGAGTGACTGGGAATAGGATTTTATAGCATAGATTTCAACTGGAAATGGTTATCTCAAAACAGTAGTTTTAATAGCGATAATTTAGAGTCCATAACCATCATAATTGGAAATGTGGGAGCAAGCAGGCAGTCATGGTATTGGATCAGTAGTTGAGAGTGTACATACTTCATACTTTCCACAATTTGGGGACAGAGAGAAATAGGAGAGAGAGAGAGAGAGAGAGAGAGAGAGAGAGAGAGAGAGAGAGAGAGAGAGAGAGAGAGAGATTATGAATCACCTCCTGGTTCAGTGTATGTATTAGCTCTTGTTATTTGAGAAAGTCAATTCTTTCTGACATTTTCCTCCTTGTAGATTTAAGTAATGGCACCCAAATTCTGAGCAAATACCTGACCCTATGCATGCCCAAAACTTAGGTTTACAGGTACTTGCCCCAGAATCCAAAGATATTAATGCTGGAAAGATAAGGTGGTGACTGTAATCAAGATAGCTACCCCAAAAAGACAAAGAGGAGCCTTTTCCTTACATGGCTTTTTGAAATTATGGAGAGAAGGGACAGAAATTGAAGAGTAGGCACATGTATAATCTATTTTGCTCTATGGTGATCTGGTTGATCACAGTTCAAAATTGATTGAAACCCTCTTTCGACAGATAGGTATGATATGTAGACCTTAATAATGAGGATATTCTAGGAAAAAGAAAACAGTAAGAAATAACATTAAATATTAAACAGGACCTGGCAAACATCAGTAAAGGTTAGCTGCTTTCCTCATCACACCCAATGGTGTTTCTCTTAACTGATTTCCATTGTCTCCCCTTTGCTCCTGTTTCCTTCCTGTATCTTGCAGTAGACATTACATACTTTGGTGTCAGAAATTCAGCTCCATACTTCACTTCTTCCAGACTTGCCGAAGGCATTTTAATTTATAATTGTAAGTGGCACACTTGTCACGTATTTTCTCATTTAAGGAGAGGTGATTTTTGCCTCTGGCTTTCCAACAGGCATTTTCTTAGCCACTGTGCAGCAGCTTTCTTTTGAAATGGCTAGTGATAAAAACGTGGGTAAGCAGAGGAGACAGCAAGGAGCTTACTTTTGTCAGGGAAGATTCCTGCCTATGGTGTCCATAAAGACAAAATGCTTTGCAGCTACACAATTGGGTAAATGAAAAGGGATCATTTGTGTCTCAGCAGGTCGAACAGAGTAAAAATTATCCAGCAACATTACCCCCCTCAAATTATTTTCTTGAAATGAGCTCTTGGAAAATATAAAGCACATGCAAGACAACTTTTATTAAGCACTTCATATACAACAGTGCCTGAAAACAGAATACTTTCCTTAGATATATTATATGATGGGTGGGAAATAATCAGTGTCCAAAATAGGCCAAATAATTTTAAATCATAGAAATGCTGAGGTGTGTGCCAATCCTAGGACATTTCTCTTTATTTACTTTGGCATTATTGTAATATTCTGGTTAGATTATCAAATTTAAATTAATGAACAGCCTCCTTCAACACCTTGAATATACTTTGTGAGCAAAAATTTTTAGAACAACATACACAGCTGATAGATTGAGTAGAGCATCAATGATTTGGAGAGGTTGGAATGTTGCAGATCTACCCTCTAATTACAGCCATCTTGGGCTAACTTGAACCTTATTAAGTGGTCACTTACTCTCCATGTCTGTAAGTGGCTTAACAGCTTTGTTATTTTTATATCAATATTTGGACTTGGTACTTTCCATCAACCCAAAAGCTAAGAATGTCATTGGATAGCATCTGAATCCCATAAGAGAAGTTTTTTTTTTTTTTTTTTTCAGATTACAATCTGCCTACCTTATGGACCCAGTAATGGATTTTAAAGGTATTTAAGTTCTGATGTTCTGTTTGTGTCTTAGAAAACCTTCATGAAATTATTTCCCTGTTTGGCAAGTGGAATTGGCGATAAGCCTAATCTGTGTTTCTTAGTCATGGTCACTTTTCTATCACGCCAGTATAAACAATATCTCACCATTTTGAGGTATAAACTGATTTGTATTGATAGCTCCTTACAATTGGTCAGTTTATTCCCTTCTAAAGTGTGATACATACGGGAATTACCTCAGAGCTATACTAAGAGTAAGGGCCATAACAACAGTGAGAAAGAGGAACTGAAATGCCATTAATTTAGGAAAATAAGGACTTTTGGGTTTTAAGATATTCTCCAAGACACAAAAAATTGAATGGATTGTTTGAGATTTTGAGCCAGAATTGCTGATAGCTACACTTATATCATGTATCCTCTCATCCTCTTCTTTTCCTTACAAATGGTATTATCAAAATAATATTTCAGGTAATAAAAGAGGAGAGAAGGAAGGGAAGGAGTGAAGAAGGGAGAGAGAGGGAATGGAGGGAAGAAAACTTTCATGTAACTAATAATTTTCAGGTACCTCAGGGATCAGGTGAATAGGCAATTCATATTACAGTGAAAATATATGAGACCTAATAGTTATTGAAGAATGATTAATATCAAGATGAATTAAGATATATTCTGTATCCCTTCTTTCCTTGAAAACTATCATCCAAAAGAAATATGTTTATCAACTTCAGATTTAAAAACAACAAATAAGTAAAATAAAACTGAGTAACAAACTAAAGATAAGTTGATAAACAAATAAAGGGAAGAGGTTTCTTGTGGATCTTCTGGATCCACAACTGGTTTGGCCATGGCTCTCTTGGTAAGGCAAAACAGCATATCATGGCAGTAGAACGTGCAGTATGAAAACATGTCATACAGAATAGAGAAAGAGAGAGGCTGGCGACCCAGTATTTCCTTCAAAATCACACAGTCAATAACCTGGCAACCAGGAAATCCCCAACTATACCCAACAGCATTGAGCAGAGAATCTAGCCTTTAATCCATCAATCTGCAAGAGACGTTTCAGGTCCAGATGGCAGAGTCTATACACATCCTTTAGAAAGCTCTCTAGACATTTTTCACTCTATACTATTTCTTATCCCCCGGGCATAACTTCCACACATATCAGCAAGTGGTTAAACCTGTTTCTCTTGTGATTACCCTATTTTATCCACTTCCCAACTACTCTCCATGTTTATTCCTCCTCTATCTCTGATAATCATATTTTCACTAAAATCAATCTCTCGTTAATGGAAGAAATCTGACATTTGAACTGACCTGGAAAGAATTGTGTGGAGTCACATATGAAACTTATTTATCAGTCTGCCTTTGAACTCCGGGTGCTCCTTTTAAACAAATGTCATTCAATTTTCTTTCTTTTAGCCCTAAAAGTATCAGGAGTCAAAATAATAAGCTGGTCCTACTTTGCATATCAGTTCTAGTATTGCCATCTTCCTGTGACCTCTTCAATGGTTACCCTCTCTTCAGTCTCAAGTACTTTTTGCAGTGGTTTGGCTTGGGGCACATGATTAATTTATCCTGTTCTATATTGCAACACTTTTTTGTTTATTGTGCAACTATGGCAGACCGTTGCCTTGTATACTAGCTTGGGTTGGTATCTATGATCTTTCAGGACTTGAACTATACCACTCCAAGCATCTTTGACCTTAAGACCTGCCACCGACATCTGCTACTCTTATGTGCTTGCCTATATAAGTGGCATGCGACTTCTCTTGTGAAGCTTTCAACGCCTTTTCTTTGGTCTATATATATTTATATTTTTAACTCTGGTATGGCATGAGTTTTCTGGTTCTGTCCACAAAAATTATATCGTGGGCTTTTCATAGCTATTGGGGTTTTCTTTTCTAGTGTGTGTTTACTGAAGATGTGTAACAACCTTTGCCTAAAATTTCCCTTCTTCTAAGTCTATAATTAATTAATATGGTCTTTTCACAATATTTCAAAAGTCCTGAATATTCTTTTCTAAGTCCTCTTTTAGTTTTTCACTTACTTTGGTTGAGCAATCTACCAGAATTTCACTACATTTTATTCTAGTCCTCATATTACATTATTTGATTGATTCTGTGATTCTTTCCACTAGTTCCTTTTAATTGACTCATTGAACTTTCCATTTCCAGCTTATTGCACTTTGAATTTAATTTTATATTTTTATTTCTCTTCTGAATTAATTTTTCATATTCTGAATTGTCCTTATTATTTCATTCAGATTTTTTGGGGTTTTTATGAACTTCAATAAGGAATTTATCCTATCTTTTTTTTTTTTTTTTTGGTTTGTTAGGGTGTCTTCTTTGAACTTTTGAACTCTTTCAACATAGTTTTAGCTGTTCATTTCAATTCTGGGTTCTCAGATTCATCTAAGTTTTTCCCCATGGGTACTTTTATTATAGGACTAATGGTTTTTGGTAGGGAATATACAGTCTTAGTTTTCCATATTGCTTTTGTTTATCAGATAAAGTCTTGGTTTATTTTTCAGTGTTTCTTTTCTTATGAGTTTTCAGCAGTTGAGTGTGAGTGTTCTAGACTCCATTCTATTGCTGTGAAGGGACACCATGACTAAAGCAGCTTTTACAAAAGGAAGTATTTAATTGGCAGTTTGCTAACAGTTTTAGAGGTCGTCATTGCAGGGCACCAATAGGAATGATGCTGAAGCAATAGCTGAAAAATTGATGTCACAATCCATTGAAAACAGCAGACACACAGAGTCACACACATACAATTTTGAAACCTCAAAACCCACCCCTAGTGACCCATCTCCTCCAAAGACATACCCACTCCAATAAGACCACACATCCTGATACTTCTAAACAGTTCATGAGCTGTAGACTGAACATGCAAATATATGAGCCTCTGGGGGTCATTCCCATTCAAGCCCTAAGAGTGAGTTTGGTTCTGGTTTTGCTATTGCTCTAACTTTACTGGATCTAGATCAGGTAAAAAAGGCTCAAAGCTCAGTTTCTCAGTCAGTTCATCTTGACAAATGTGATGGGTGGAGCAGTTCCAGTACTTTACCTATTGGGGTGTGACTTCACTATTACCGGTGGCTTGTATGGATGCTTGGGTAAAGTACAAGAGAAGGCAGTTGTGTGAGGCCAAGGAGTTCTGACGAAGGAGGCTCTGCAGGAAATTGCTTGCGTAAGATACTACTTCAGGCAATGCAGTGGGTCAAGGTTGAGGATTCTTACTACTGAGGGCTATGTGCATGGATGCTTGCAAAATAATGGGTCAGAGGTACTCACAAGTTCTGTTTATTTCCATATAGCTTCCTTCCTCTTAGACGGTGCAGGACTCCTTTTGCATGGCTCCCTATTTACCTACATAATAATGTAAATCAAAGAAATTCCTTATGGTCAATTTTTTTTTTAATATTTATTTATTTATTTATTATTATACAATATTCTGTCTGTGTGTATGCCTGCAGGCCAGAAGAGGGCACCAGACCCCATTACAGATGGTTGTAAGCCACCATGTGGTTGCTGGGAATTGAACTCAGGACCTTTGGAAGAGCAGGCAATGCTCTTAACCTCTGAGCCATCTCTCCAGCCCCTTATGGTCAATTTTTTTGCGTAGGAAAGTAGAAAATAGTGAAGGGTGATAATTTTATTCCCTTGCTTTGGGAATAAAAGAAGTTCTGGTTCCAATGATCAACCTTGAGAAAGGGAAATTCGAGTTTTATGGATTGCCCAGGGAAAGAAAGGAAAGTGAGACAAGAGCAGGAAGAATGACAGAGAAAGCTTGCTCTGCAGCTTTCATCCAGGCACCACTTCCTGAGAGGACTCATTTCCATGCTCTGATTTTCATTTCTCCTCCAGTCATATGAGCCCCTCCTGACAGCACACAGAAAGCCCCGTTTACAGAACTTTATCTGTTCACAGTACGAACACTTCCTTTGATCCCACTGACATTCAAAAGTCTTAGACAAGAAGAAAAAGACCAGAGGAAAGAAAATTAGGGGTAAGGATAAATGACCAAGAAAGAAATTAAACATTAATAAAAAAATTCTAATGTATATTTTTTTTATTTAATGCATTCGAAGTCAGTAGATTGAGCTTTTGAATGTCAGTTCAACCCCAAACCAGTTTTATGACCTTGGGTATAGTCTTTGAGTCTATAGGGGGGAAAACATACCAGAATAAGAAGTGTTATCATAGAAACCTCTTACAATAAATAATGGTAGCTATAGGTTTGTTGGTCAATAGATCCTCTTATTTTTATCATTACTATTAATAATAAATAAGAGTAAAAATACCCTCTGCAGTGCTTGGAATCACCTCTGTATGCTATGTCTATTTTTCACCACAGAAACAATCCTTAGCCGCATGGAAAGTTTTAAAGAAGAAGAAACAAGGTTAATTTATGCAGTATGAGAACCGGGGAAACAAGTGCCGGCAAGCATGCTTTTTTAACATACTCAGTAATTACCATGGCTTCTCTAGGTGCTTCAGTTTTACTTCGGGGAATAAAATGTTGTACACCAAAGTCTCTAACTGAGCACTTAACATGCACATGGCACAAATTTAAACCAATAAACATAAACTGAATAAACCAATAATGATTCAATAATGGCTGTGTTATTTTTTATGATTATATTAGTACCACATAAATGTCAAAGCATTATAGAGGAGACTGGCACTCTTTCTTATCCTGTGTCTTTTTAAGAGTCCATACTTGTATAGAGAATGCCCAAGGACGTGAGAGAGACTGTTTATATGAATGGAGTTTCTGTGAGGATATGAGTAGAAACAGAGAGGCAAGACAGACCCGGGAAAAATATTACATATACTTTCAGTAATATTAATTTGAAATATGAAAATTATTAAAAAGCAAGAAGTCATAGCTCTCAAGAGAGAAACACTGAATAACATGTTTTGATATGTGTGAATAAAAGATTAGGATGGTTATACCTGTAATCCCAACTCTGGGGAGGTGGCATAAAGAGAATCATATGTTCAAGATCATTCGTAGCTATCAGAGTTCAGGATCAACCTGTTCTGCATGAGACTGTCATAAAACAGGAAAAAAAACATTGGATGCACATGGAAACTAAGTATAAAGCAATAACAAATAAGGACTACTGTTTACTTTGGGCCATTTCTTGTGATATATATACATTGATAATTTTAATATGAAAAACAATAAGAAGACATTAATAAGTTTCAACTATTTTAAAAGTGAATATATGTATATAATGTATTTATATATAATATTTCTTATGTGTTTATTTGATTTATTCACAACCACTTTTGGAAAATATCAGGTAATCGTTTTAACAATTATTAAAGATTTAAATTATTTCCAAAAACTGTATCTAATTTTCTATCATCTATCTCTCTGTAATATATATTTATATTGAAAATAGATTCTTTTCTAATACAATATTTCCTGATTATAATTGCCACTCTCTCCACTCCTCCAATTTGCCCCCCACCTCCCCTTCCTGCCAGAGTCCTGCTTTGTCCGGGGGAGGGGGTTCTGGTGCCAAAGAGGATATGTGGATTTGGTGAGAAAGTGGGAGAGGAGAAGGACATGATCTGAGGGTGAATAGGGATGGCTGCCAGCAGCTTTAGGTGAGAAAAGATTACACCTTTTATACACATAGGATTAAACTGGAGACAAGGTACTTGTGATCTGAGGTGTTGTTTGAGATCAGGAGTAGAGGAATCATTGACCTTGGCAATAGTCACCATTCACGTTAATGTCAATGGAAGGGTCACAAGTTCCTTTTGATAAAGATAAGAAGAATGACTACTTTATCAAGCAGGAACTTGCCTCAAGCTCCCAAGGGAATGGAGACCCTTATCCAAATGCCTGACCCTGGGAAAAGGACATCTGAGGAGCAGACATTATATTATAGTTTCTTAGTTGTACTATATGTGCCTGTTCCCCTCACAGTGTTCCCAAAATTAAGGAACTAATGTCTTACTCTTTTCCCATTATACCGTACCATTTGACGAATGCCTGCTCAGATCTTTTGCCAGTGGTATAACCAGAAGTTTGGGTTTCTTTGCTATTGAGCTGCCTAAGATCTCTTCTTTACTTATTACTGTCATTTTGACAGATTAACTGTTTCTAAATACATGATCCAGGTCTGAAGGCTGTTCCTTCATTCCATTTTTCTTCAATAGAGAAGAATCTTCGTTGATTAGAATTTAGTATCACTATTTTGATTTATTACCCACACTTCCTTGTTTCTAGCTAAAAACATAATAATTGCCTAGATTTAAATTTTGAAGGAATACTAACATGCCTTCCTCTAGCAGTCATCTAGATTCAGGACTTGATTAAGTCTTGGTATATTTTGAAGTATAGAAATCAATGTTAATACTTTCCACATGAATATCGTATTTTCTCTGCAGCATTCACAAAATTACCTGCCTTTTCCCAATGTACTTGGGGACCTCCTAGAGATACAGTTGTGGATTTGTTTTTCTGAGCTTACTCTTCATTGATTGACATGTTGGCTTTTATCTCAACACTTAGCTGTCTTGCTTATATGAGTATGTAATGTGTCACGAGACAAGGTATTTTTAAAGAATCCGTTTTTTGTCTTTCTTTTTTCTTTCTTAAGAACTTATTTGACTATTAGGGACCTTTTCAGCTCATTTCAGAATTTTAGAACTTTTTAAAAGTTAGCTTTTATTTCTATTTATATTTCAATGAAGATTATAACTTTGAGTAATATTAATATTTTAACAATATTGCTTATTTTACTTTATCAGCATATGTCTTTATGCTATGTTTGTGATTTTTCAATTTCTTTCATTAAGGTTTAAAAAAATTTTATTATGGAGTCATTCATTTGTTTGGATAAAATTATTCATAGTTTGCAGCTCTTGCAGATGAAATTGTTTTCTCTATTCTTTTTAATGAGGTGTATTAGTGGTGTGAAAAATATTACCGATTTTTATGTTTTATTTTGTATCATATTTTGCTGCTGAATTTACACCCCTTAATATTTTATTGATATAGTATTTAGGTTTTTTATGTGTGTAAAAATAATTCTATATTATCTGTTAGCAGGGACAATTTGACTTCCTCTTTTCCAGTTCAAATATACATTATTTCTTTCTTTTTCTAAACGCGCTGGGCAAAACTTCCAGTATTCTGAGTTGCAGTATTAAATATGGGTGTGCTTATCATATTCCATATTTTTCAGAAAATAGTTTCAACTATTTCTTATTAGACACAATGACTGTAAGATTACTACACTGTGTCTTAACTGTTTCCGAGTCTTGTCCTTCTCTGCCTAATGTGCTGAGGAGTTCTGTTCTGAAAGCATTCCCCTGTCTGTATTTTTTGAAATGATAACACATATTTCAGACTGTTGATGTAGTGAATTGTTTATTTATTTTTATGTGTGAAACTCTTCTTAATGCCTTGAATAAATCTCACTTATCAGCCTCTGTAATGTTCTTGATGTTTACCTGTCTTTTCTTTTATACTGGATGTTTATGTAGTTTTGATTATGTGGTAACAATGGTCTCATGAGATGAGTCTAGGAGAGTTTCAGACCATTCATTTTAAGCATTTGACAGGAATTCTTGTTTAATTACTTCATAATCATCAGTAAACTCATCAGCTCCCTGGCTTGTCTTTGTTGGGAGACCGTATTGCTGGTTTGATTGTTGCTTACTAATGGTCTGCTCAGGTTTAATTTGGCTGGGTCAGGAGATAGAACTTTAACTGCTTCTGTGAGGTAATTCTACTTGTTGGACTATAATTTTTCATAATAGTCCCTAATGTTTCTGTCTTCTGTGTTTTAATGGTTCTCCTTCAATCTATGAGTTTTATACATCTTTGCCTTTTTTCCCCCCTTTGGTTGATCTAGCTAAAGTATTTACAGTGTTGTTTATCTTTTCAAAAGAAACTTATTTCATTAAGTATTCATATGCTCTGCTTTTTCTTCTTCTTACAATCTGATATTCTCCATCTAATTTTAAGTTTTGTTTAAATTTACTGTCTATTTCTTGTTATGCTGCGTAAAATCCTGAGTTTATTTTTGAGGGTCTTTTTCTCTATTTTTTAATTAAAAATTTATATATGCTCCTGAGTGCCTACCTGAGCACCACCATGTGCCTGGTGACCACAAATGCTAGAAGATGGTGTCAGATCCTCTGGAGCTGGAGTTCCAGGTAATTAATAGCCCTGTGATATGAGTGCTGGCTGGCACTGGACCTGTGAGTGCACTGAGTTCAGCTATCCACTGACAATTCTCTCCAGCTCCTCTTTCTGTTTTGGATGGGAATGTTTGATTATTGCTCTAATAATTTTCTCACAGCATTCATATAACACCATTTCAAAAATGGCATACTACATGTTAATTTTCATTTATTTGACAAGTTTTAATGTACCCTTGGACTTCATTTCTTGCCCTTATCTTTCAAAATCATTACTTAATGCTCATGTTTATGCACAATTTCCTAAGTTATCTTGTTAATTTCTAGTTTTATTCCATGGTAGTCGTTAGTATTCAGGCATCTACACTGACCTGAAGTTAAGGTATACATCCTCAGCTGTAAGCACTAAGAGCCCCTCCTGTGCACATTCACTATGTTCCCTTTTAAAAGGGCCCTACGAAACTCTGATCTCTTTCTGTTTCCATCAGTCCATCTGTTTGTGTCTGTCTGTCTGTCTCTGTCTCTTTCTCCCTGTCTCTCTCTTCTCTTCTGCTACTCTTGTCTCTAGAGGTTAGTCTGCCCCTCCTCTTCCTACTTTTCACATTCACTTTACCCAATAAAAAAATCCCCTCCATAAGAACTCGGTCTCATGACGTCTTTCTATCATGTGCCGCATATTTTTTTAAATAACATCATAGATTATGCATAATATAATTTCTTTTTAAAAAATATATTTTATATATCTTATTATTAAAATATATGTTGAAAATATATTATGAAAATATATCTTCTTATACATAATGTTATACATTACCTTTTCCCTCCCACAACACCTCTGAGATCCTCGCAACATAATTTCAGCCATTAAATATTTTGCTTTATTTTTTTAACATGAAAAGAGAACATCTTTTACAAACATGTAAAGAGAACAACACTAAAACGGAGGTATTGAAAAATGTGTCTGAAAAAGAGTCCCTGGCTGCTGTTTCACCTAGTGGCTATGCATGCTTACGACGGTGCTGTATGAACAGCACAGTGATAATGCTTGCAGCATCTATATTTTATTCCTTAGAAAAGTAGAACAAGTCCAAGGGCAAATGGACCAAGTTTATAACCAAGCCAAGATGTGGATGGATGGCTAGAGGTTATCACATTTGAAAGGTCATTTAACTATTAACTTTATGTATTCTTCAATAAGCCATGTAACATTAGTTTTTTAGTTTCTAACCTTAAGCATCCTGCCAGGGACATGTAATAATAATAATAACAAGAACCCAACAGTCCTCATCATTTGAAACACTACAAAATTAGTATAATGAGCTAACATCTTTGGGATATGTAAATTATTGTATCTATCCACCTACACTGAAGACAATTTTTTTCCGTTTTTTCTACTATAGAAATATCTCATCTTGTACATATCCACTCACATTGTGTTATGGTCTTCAAATGATATTTTGATACATGATAACTTGGATTTATGGCACTCCTATGAAATGGGATAAATAAAACTGCATAATTTAAAAGTTGATTTTAAAATATTATTTCATATTTATCATGTGTTATGTACTAAAATTATAAGAGAGAAGGTTTAGGTATAGTTGTCAGTTTTCAGAGTATATTGTCTGATTACAACCTCAAAATATTTTTTAATCTGTATAGATTATGAATCATTATGAATTCTAGCTTGTTTCAAATTTATGATTCTCTTGTCTCAGTCATATACGTGTTAGGAGTGCAGGTGTTCTCCACTGTTCCTTATACGTCGCATGTGTTTTTAAAAGGCTGTAAATCTAGGATACACAACCTCGTAGCAAAAATCCTGTTCCTCTGGCTCTTAAATCTTTCTGCCCACCCTTTAAAAATTATACTTGAGGTTTAGGTGCAATAATTGTGTTAGAGATGTATTGCTGGCATTGAGTAACACACGATCCCTTGCTCTATGGATGCTGATCTGTTTTGGTTTTCTGCAATAGACTCCATCTTCTACAAAGAGAAGTTTCTTTGATGAAGAGTGATAAATAAACTTATTTTGAGAGTGTAAGGATACATAAAGTGCGTGTAGTAATTAATCAGACTGATCAGGCTGTATTTATATTTTTAGGAGAGAGAGAAGGTATATAAAAGAAGCTATAAATTTGAGAGGGAACAAAGGTATTGCTTGGGAGGGAATGAAAATTTGAAAGCCAACGGGAATGTACTATAAGTATAATTTTTAAAAATTAGAAGAAAATAAAAAAATAAAAGCTTTAAATCATAAAACTAGAATTGAAATTACAAAGTACATGGAATCCCTGAAGAATTATAGAAGACAGAGCTGAGATTAGGTAAATCTGGGTTATTGTATTCACAAAGGGGATCAAGAAATATACTTTGTAATTCTATATCTTTCTCTGTAACTCTCTCTATTTTTCTTTCTCTTTCTCCCTCCCTTTTCTTTTTGGAATTCATATATGCACCTGATGAGAGCGTGACTGGACACGTACTGTTTTCCAATAATGAGAATGTTGCACAGAATCTCTACTGCAGTTCTATTCAAGAAGGATCAATATTGACACAAGTGGGGTGTCTAAGGGTTTTATGAGCTTAATTAATAGAGGCCCAATCAGCTTTTTTTAAAGGTGGAATACCAAAGATGCAAGTATTTTGAAGGATCTTCCTTTTTTGTATCAGGTGCATAATAATTCTCTTCCTGACTGTTCTCTTCCTGGAAGAGTTCTTCACACACTCATACGTGACGCCCTGTATCACGTGATGGATGAAGTGAGGGAATGCAGGGAGAGGGAGAGACAGATGTAGCCGAGAGAAAGAACATCAGAGACCCTGGTGATTATCACCATTATCAATGCTGATCCATGTGACAATGAAATCAGTCTGCGTATAAAACAAAGACCAAACTCATAGAAGTTATTCATAACTTTAGTTACGGACTTTATCTAGAGAAATAAAAAAAAAAAAAAAAAAAAACTTGTTGCTAGGAAGCTGAGGGAAGAATAGGACTTTCCTGACAGGTTTTGGCCCTAACTCACAGTAGTAGATTTTAATGTCTATGAATTTAACCAAGGTTATTTTCATTACCAGGTTGTATTAACCTATCATGAGAAGCAAAAATTAAATATAAGTAATGTGGAAATTGTATTTTTCCTTGTAGCAGGAGTGTTTGATGCCTGATTCCTAGCCTCAGAGGTTGTGCGTAGCTTACTTCAGGGTTGTGAAACAGATGGTTGTTATTCTCATTTGGGCACATCGATTTCAATCAGGTATGGTAGCATGTTTATTTATCCTTTTTTGTGATGAATACTTCCTTTGGTATAGGAGTTTCCCACTTGGAGGCACTAGAATAGTGCATTGGTTTTATGACCTTTTGGTCCACAAGAAATATCATCTGGGCAATAGTGCTCCATTTAAACTAGCCTGGCCATGTTAGTTTCCACGTTAGAGGTCTCATTGCCACTGGAAGCTATTTGGGGGCAGGAATGTGTGTGTGTGTGTGTGTGTGTGTGTGTGTGTTTCTGAAGCAGTTCCTATAATCTCTCCTTACTTATATTACTTGAGCAGATAGCTCAACTTTCAAAAATTCAGTCAAAAGGAGAGGGGACTGGAGAACTCATTCCTTTTTGTCTATGAAATACCATCAAATCTTAATGTCTGCAACTCAGCTGAAGCTTTCAAAACAATATCTAAAGTTGTGTTATTTTTAACATTTTCTCCATCTTATTTCTACTGATTTTATTATTAAATTTACATTATCAATATTTGTTTTTTTTTGGGGGGGGGGTTTCGAGATAGGGTTTCTCTGTGGTTTTGGAGCCTGTCCTGGAACTAGCTCTTGTAGACCAGGCTGGTCTCGAACTCATAGAGATCCACCTGCCTCTGCCTCCCGAGTGCTGGAACTAGCTCTTGTAGACCAGGCTGGTCTCGAACTCACAGAGATCCGCCTGCCTCTACATTATGACTATTTCTATTTAACAGTAGGATTAATAGCATAAAATTTTTCCAGCATGAGAGATAATGAGGGAGATATAGATATTTTATGTGGTTTGCCAATTTCCTGTACAATTTCAGTAGTTTTTCCTGTATATATCTTGACTTAAGCCAGTGGTTAAAATCAACCAAATGCTTGATGTAAGACAAAGACAGCTAATTTGCTTTGAGAGTAGTGGTGTTTTGTTTTTTGTTTATTGTTTTGTACATTATGACTGTCTTCTCATATCCTGGGAATATTGGCATCACACACCAAAATGAGCTCAGTCTAGAGAAACATTTCCCTATAATACCTCTAATTACATTGTAATTGTTGGCTTCTGTTGTGTGTTTTAAGTCTACTCTGTAAGATGGCAGACATGGTGAGGATGATGGACATTAAACACCGTGAAAGCAATGACACATGGATGAAATGTTATAATTACTAACACTGAAAAAAATGTGGCTTAAATGCAAAATCATGCAAGATAATGAACAGAGAATTTGGACAATCCATTTACTGAAATGCCTTAGTCATTAATTCTGATGTATGAATTTGGATAGCATTTTTTATTTACCCTTTTTCTTATTTTATACTAATAGGCAACATATTAGTAAAATCATGTTTTGTAAAGATTTACCTACATTATTTCTTATGAATTGCTGAGTTCTGAAAATTGTCAATGTCTTGTTACAATTGGTATTATTCAATAACATTATTTAAGTTTGAATTTATAGAATGAAGAGGGACAGTCAAGTAAACATCATATGAAGCAGTAAGTAAAATTTGCCCAACATACCCTGAATTTCAACATACCTTGTTGGATCAGTATTTGAGGAATATATTGGAAGAATATTTGAATGTAAATTTCAGAGATTGGTATCTCTATTTTTTTAAAGATTAATTAACTAACCTATTTGTTATGTACACGGTGTTCTTTCTGCAAGGATGTCTGCTTGTCAGAAGAGGGCACTTCATATCGTTTTAGATGGTTCTAGCCACAAAGTGATTGCTGGGAATTGAACTCAAGACCTCAAGACCTTTGGAAGAGCAGCCAATGCTCTTGGCCTCTGAGGCATCTGTCTAGACCTGGTATCTTTTATTTCCAGTCCTACCATTTATCTTTTCTAGAGCTAAGAGCCATAAATCAGAGAAAATACCTCACCTTTAGGTTTTTAGTAAGGAAAAATTTGAAGTTACCTAAAATTTTTCTGTTATGAAAAAAAAAATACTTCTTGTCTCTCCTACACTATTAAGTCCTTCAAGAACATCATCCTGTAGATTTATCTTCTCAGAAACGAGTAGTAACACACTCATACACATACATATGCAATATATTTAGTTACTATGATTAATAGGTATAATAATTATTAAGAATAAAAATGTCAAAACTCTGTCTCCTCTTCCTATGATTCTTCACCCTTCAGGTATTGACCTTTTTTGTTGTTTGTTATTTTTCTACTCTTCATTTGGCAAACAGTAATTCAGGTCTTAGATAACCAAAGCTCATTAAACAATTATCTCTATAGCCTAAAAGGCTTGTCTATTTGTTCTGAGGAGGATTCTAAGTAGAGTATGGCTCCCTTCCTCCTGTTCTTTTGTTTTCTCCTTGTTTCCATTCACACAAAAGCATGCTATATCAATTGTTCAGCCTGAGCGAAGGCAAAGGAGTTATGACTAGGCTGTGTTAGAATCAGGGTTTCAATGTAGTCCTTGTAATTGATGTCTGAATTGTGATACTAACAGTATTAAGGCTTGAATCAATACATTTTAAAAAAGATTTTTATAAAGGTAACTAAAGTTCATGTTGGAATTTGAAGTTTATATTTCTTAGAGCAATAAAATATCAGAAACTGTAAAACTATCATTGTGAAATATAATGGTTTTAAAGATACACACATGTAATTAAAATTACTTTTCTTAAGTGTCATTGAACATAAACATACACACACAACACTGTGTTTTTATGATTCAGTGTGAGGTTCTCATTGTGTAGTTACAGGAAGTACTCAGGTAGAACAAGTAAGAAAAATTTTCTTTCTTTAGCTTAAATTTCACTTGGAATTAAGTAAAAACTAGAGATTAGTCTCTTAGTAAAAATAAATTCTATAAAAAATAAAAGACTTAATATTTTCAATAATTTAAACAACTTATTTTTAACTCATTAATCTTATTTTTGTTTATTTAAAAGATTATTACTAAAAATAATGACCTTGAATTGCCTTTTTGTAAGACAAGATTGGGCTGAAAATAGTTGAGAAGCATAAAGAAGTTGGTTGATCATCGTAATATTCTCTTGAGTAGGTTTTAAAAAGCACCATTTCTTTTTGCTCACATAAACACTGTAATTGTCCAGGAATGTTAAATTACCTTTTTTATTTTTTTTAAATCCATCTGTTCCATTTCCCTCAATATCTGCTCCCATTTGCCTCCCCTTTGAATAGGTAGCTTGTAACAAATCCCAACAAATGTTCACACAGATTTTTAATAAATTTAGCAACTCATTTGGAAAACCTTTGTGTTGAATGCGCAGACCTCTGTAATCTGAATTGGTCAGTCAGAAATAACAAAAGGGAAAATCTTAAAAGAGGAGAAAACAAGTATATTAGTGAAAATAAAGACCAGATTCCAGACTACTGAAGTATGTTTCAGCAAGTGAGAGGTTGTTGTTTATATCTGTGCACATTATTGTCCAAAACTTGGGGTTTGCAGGTCTTCCACAAACGAAGATGTTGGAAATATCAAAGTTGATACTTTAAGCTGAATGGCCATTTCTTTCAAATAAAATTATTCTAAAGGTTTTTACATATTAAAATTGGGAGACATTCCCCCACAAATTATCCACAGACATGGCTATGAAATGGAACTGGTCTTGATTTTTAAGAAGAACAGAGGGTTTTCAGTATCTAAGTGAGTCAAGTTTTCTCCTTATTCTGGACACAACATACTTGTAACCATCTTTACAGAAAGTGATCTTTCAGATAGCAGTGTCTTCATTATGTTATCTGCTTTTTGTGAACAGCAGTAATAATAGCTGTAAATTTTAAATAATTACTATGCATCAGCAATTAAGCTTAATGCCATGTCATTCATGAATTCCAACATAAAACTTAGAGGTAACTTTTATTTCTCACAGTTAAGGAAATATTGAGTTAAATTAGATAGACCATTCTTTGACTCTCATATAAGCAAAATCAGGTTTGTAGACTTTCTAGTATTGCTGGGACTAGTCTGCTGCTAAATTAGCGTTAACGTATATCTTTGTACTTAGATTAAAAAAAAAAAAAACTACTAAATTCCAGTCATCAAATTAATGTTTAAGACACAAGAAAGCAGAACAAACAAAAGTCAAAATATTCTCTCTCTCTCTCTCTCTCTCTCTCTCTCTCTCTCTCTCTCTCTCTCTCATTATTTTGGATTTCCTTTTACCTCTCTTGGGCCATGCAGTTAACTAGCAAGTCTCAAAGCCAAGATAGTTTTATGTTCATGTGTTACTTGAATATATGTATCCTTTATTTTTTTTTAAACGAAGCATTTCAGTTGTTTCTGCAGTGGCCGAATTTCTCTGCTTTTCCTTTAAGGAAATTTATATACACTGTACTACCTTTATTTAATTAATTTATTTATTTGCTTTACCAAACTCATAGTATGTGTTTCTATAGGTCTAGAAATTTTACTGGGAGATTTCTATAAGTCCCCATTTCCTTAGGCTTTCTTGAGATGAATTATATTAATCCTTTAATGTCTTCTCAGGTATTTATTTTATTAAGTTTCTACAATTCATTAGGCTCCTATATCAGTCATAATAAAATAATTTACTATATATTATGCTATTTATCTTATAATTGCTACACATTTGCTTTCTTTACCATAGTAATGCTTCTTAAAGTCTAACTCACATCAAAGACATTGATTGAATATGTACCCAAGGCTATGATCCTCCAGTCTTTATCTTATATTTATTTTTTGATTGCCACTAAATGCCAAACCAACACAGAAGTCATGACAGGAGATTTTATGACCTATAAAATAATATACAATCCTAAGTAAACAAGTTTTAAAAATTACATAAAGAATTGGTTTCTACACTTATGAATATGCTCAATAACTTCCAATATCTAATTTCTTTCTAAGTACCTATTTGTCTATAGTCAGTATCTTTCTCAGCTGAACAAATAAATTATACATTTTGTATCATTGTTTTCAAAACATTGTAATGTTTTTGAAATTGACATTACTATTTTATCTGAGAGTTCCGGTAAGCTCTTAAAAACAAATTCATGATTCTATTTTTTTTGTTGTTGTTTTGCTTTGTGTTGCTCACATCAGCACACCTGATGAGCAGCATAACTACTTTTTCCAATATAATTTCACTGCTTGTGCAGAAAAGAGTATATACAGTTTTGCCTCCTTAAAATTACATCAGCAAACTTTCTTCTTATTCATAATTGATATCAATGACTCTGAGGAGCAGCTGGATGCATATTCTTTCTCATTGTGTTGATTTCACAAGCAAAACTAGATGCCAAAATCTAACCCCTGATCTTTTTTTACTCTATATATTTTATCAGTGCCTAACATTGACATGTTGACTTGACTGATGCCAGTGTCTTTTTTCCTTTATATGGTCAGAGTATTAAATAAGACTCAAATCAAGCTATTATGAAATGTGAGAAGAAGCCAGCATCTCCCAGCACAGCAAACACAAAATTAAGTGTATGATTTTAATTTGATTAATTTATTTGTCATCATGATTGAATATTGAGAGTTTTTAATGTTTTTTCTTAAAATTTCTTTATACTACAATATTAGTGAAATGAGTTTACAATGTTTTTATAGAGAAAAATCTATAGAGAGTAATACAATTTAAAATATTTACTGGATATTTAATCTTGCTTTTAGTCACTTCGCATAGATACAAGGAGAATTTGGGGGAAATCACCTTATGATTCACATGTCTTATTTTGGTTCTTTGTGCAATTCAAAGACATTTACAATATAATTCAAATAAACAAATACATATGAGTGTTCATCCCTGGCTAGATATATATGGAAATCAATAACCATGAACGCAGCATGGCTTCTAATAGCATCTTGATAATATGCCCAAGGCACCTTTGTTAAAACTATTATGCTTCTGAAAAAAGTTGCTGTGCATACATTATGTAAGTGCAGTCAGCAAGACTCTGGTCTCTTTGTAGCATTTAAGCACATTTAAGACTCCCAGTAGTTAATGTAAACAAGAAAATCCAAGCCAGGGAAATTGCATGTAATATTTGACCATAATATGTCCTACGAGGAGGTATCTACTGAGACCTGTCAAGGAGTATCTATTTACCACCAGTGCTGTTTGAAAGCTTCTGCCTGATCTTCAGCTTATAAACTTGGTCCTAAAACTTTATCTTCTCTTTAATAATTAAATAACTGATTTTTTTCTGTTAGACTATTTCATTGTCTTGCTCAATTATAAAATGAATTTAAGCCAAACACATACATAATCTCTCTCATTTATGTTTTTTCTGTTTCAAAATAATCTGAGTATTATTATTATTTGGCTTTAGTTTTTCTTTATCTAAAATTGTTTCCTTTGTGTCTTAACAGACTGAGATTAACTCCCTGATCTACAGATTAGTCACTGAACTTTCGGGTTTACTCTCTGTGGTAGTAGAAAGCAAATTATCTTTTCTCACTATACATTCAATATATCAGAGAACAAGATTTTTACCAGATGTGTAGACTTTTTCCCCCTACATTGAACAGTTTTCTGACAGCACTCAGGAGTCTTATATTTAAATTCATTTATGTCACAACTTACTAGGAGTAGGATCAGGTCTTACGCACTAGGAAGAGTCAGTCTCCAAGCCTGCTACCACTGTAAGCACTATTTACAGTTGCTACTTCTGCAGACAGTCCATCTATACAATTTGGTGATATATTAGAAAACTATTTGGTACAACTTCACAGAATCAGGAGAAAAGGGTGTTTACTTATATGTATTCTATTGAAAGCAACCCAGAAGGCTATAATTGAGGCTAAAACTTGCAACAGCCAGATGGAAGAGATTCATCTGTATGTGTCTGAGAGAAACAGTGCAGACTTTCTCTGACCTATCTGAGTATATAGTCCACTAGGATGCTCCACCTCTTCAACAAACAGGAAACTCAGCAAAAAGCATCCTCTTATATTGTTGTTTTTTTTTTTTTTGAGATTATCATTGCATAGGCATGCGTAAGTACTTTAACAGGTGTTAAATCAACATCTACCCATTGTTTTTCTCTGAAAACTGAGGAACTAGCTCCCATCATAAAACCACCCAGGATATCACAGGTCAACTCGCTGTTACCTAAAATTCTATTTCAAACTTACTTGAAATTCGTGGCCCTTTTGCCTCTAACTCCTGAGTGCTGAGATTACAGAGGCCTTCCCCAGAACTTTTCTATCTCTATTTCCTAGTATACCATACGACACAGCTGCAAACTCTTTTCTTGTTTATAATCTTCAGCATTTCTCAGTTTTTAAATACTTTAAGCTTTATTTTTTTTAAAAAAATATATGTATGGATAATATGTTTGCTTGTTTGTATGTATATCATTTCTACATAGACTCCTGCAAGGAGAGGAAGGGTGTCAGAACTGGTTATTTAGGAAGTTGTAGGCTGCCCTGGAAATTGAACCAGTTTCTCTGCAAGAGCAACAAGGGTATTAACTGCAGACCATCTCCCTAGCTCTTCTAAAAACTTGTTCTTGACTCTTTTTGTTTTAATCTGAGAATTTCATATAAAGTAATTACACACTTATTCTCCCACTTCTCTCCCTTAATCTTTCAGTATCTGCACCCACTCTCATCCTTGCAACTATGTGTCCTCTAACTTTTCTGTGCCTTTTGTATTCTTGATAATTTTCATTTATTAAGTAGAACAATAAAGTTATAGGATAATATGAGGTATAGCCTGGCACGGTTGTGAAGCACTCACAATCATTTTGGTCAGGTACTCAGCTTTTCTTTAGTGTTAATTTCTATAATTTCATATAGATCCATGATAGGCAAAGACAGAAGCAGACAGACAAACAGATAGATATATGGAAACAGATGATGATGATGATAGGTAGATAGATAATATATAGACAAAAATGTATATCTGAATATTTTATGTTAATTGACTTATGAGTATGAGATCAAGAATTACAGTAAAATAGCCATGGAACTGCACAGGGTATTCAATTTCTCTTGGACAGCTGTGCCTATAGTATCCTGATGTCACGCCTGTTATTTGATCATATATTTTACTATTGTGGAGAGATCTTGCTATACATTTTTCATATTGGCTAATAAACAATGGAATATGACCTAACTAAATATCATCAGGAAAAGACTGTCATGTTGCTTTGTTCTGAACATATCTCTCTTAGCAAAACTCCAGCAGGTATAGGTGGGGAGAGCCTTCATCATGTAAATCCTGAGCAGGATTTAAAGGCTTGAGAAATTTCATCACACTTATTTTCCTTAAGTCCTTATCACATATGTTTTTAATGGGGAAAATATTCCTATACTTTATCTGTGTTGAATCATTTCTGAGTCATATTTGTATTTTCAAAAGGATGTTGTAAAATACTAATTGTAGTTAGACTTTTCTCTCCAGTTCCCAAACAACCACATGGAGACTTATTATTAGTTACAGAAGTTTGATCAATTGCTTGGATTTGTTCCTCACTAGCTCTTATAACATAAATTAACCCATTTCTACTAATTTACTTTCTGCCTTGTAGCTTTGTAACCTACACTCTGTACTGTCCATGCTACTTTTCTGCTTTGTCCACGTCTGGCTGACAACGCTGCCTTATTCTTCCAAGTGTCCCCTTTGTCCCTCAAATCCTGGCTAGCTATTGCCCATTCAGCTTTTTATCAAACCAATCAGAGTGACATATCTTCATTGTATATAAAAAGATTATTCTACAACAGTTAATACTAAAATTAGCACAAAACTTCCATTACAAATAAATTTTATTCCCAGTTTAGTCACTTAACTGATAGGATGTTACAAGCAATGTTTATTTTATGCATTCATGTTTATATGTTGAGGTTGGGCAAGGTTGCCAGTATTTTGGATGTGGAGGCCAAAGGACAATCTCAGGAGTGTTGTCCACTTCCTTTTGAAACCTCGATTTTTCTCAGCCTGTAGCTAATTAGGCATTAAGCAAACTCCAGAGATGCATCTCACTTCACCTCCAATTTGCGCTATGATTATGGACTGTCCACGACATCCAGAACCTTCATCTTGCTCATATTCAAGGAAGTCGGGTCTCCGTGCTTACCAAGAAAAACTTTGCCAACTTAGTTAGCTCTTCCGTGCAAGAACAATGATTTTGTGTTCAGATTGCTGTAGGTTTTACAGCATGGCAAGGAATAAAATTTGGGATATGTGATTGAAAAAAAACACAGTGGCACTTTGTCATTTTCTTTAAATTCTCATTGCTCTTTGAGTTGGGTAGATAGATACCTTTGTAGGCAAAGTTTTAGCTACCAAGCATGACACCCTGAGTTTAGATCCCCAATACCAAGGTCAAATTGAGACACAACAGTAGCCACTTGAAATCCTAGTACTGAGAATGTCCTGAAAAGCATATGGGAAAGAGAAATGCAGAACACCTTAGCCATTGCTTCGTCTCAGTATTACATGAAGAAATCCAAATAGTGTGTCCTCATGAGGTAATGGAAGAGGTCATTGTGGATTTGACTTCACAATTTGACTTGGCAAGGAATGCTATTAAGCATTATTTTCATGTAATATTTGGTTATCATTTGTCTCCTTTAGAGAAGTGATCACATTGGGCATGTTTAAATTGTGTTACACCTTTGTGCTTTGGGATGTATAGATGTTTTACATATTTGAGGTATTAATTCTTTATTAAAGTTTTTGTCATGGATATATGCTTTTCAAATGGTATCTTCCATTTCATAGGTGACTTTGGAACACTCTCAGAAATTGACTTTATTGAATTCATGCTATTCTGACTGATGAACACATTCATTTATTTTGTCCTTTTGCTTATGAACCAGCATATTATTTCCAAATCAACGTTTAATCTGTCCTCTTGTTTTTTATAGTGGAATCCATATTGTTTCAGGTATTTAACCTATTTCCTGCCAACATTTCATCAGAGCCTGCAAGATAAGATTATATTTTATTCTTCTGGCTTTCCAGATTTTCTAACAGTTTTTCTTAAAGAGATATTCTGCACCTCAACTATTCTTTGGTAATGTTAGTCAACTGATTCATTTCTATTATCTCAATTCTGTTCCAATAGTCCTTGGCTCTGGGTTTGTGTCAGTCAGGCTACATTATTTATGTAGCATTGAAATATACTTTTGAAAACAGGAAAATTAATAGCTCCTGGTTTGTTTTTCCTTCTCAAGATTACTGTAGATATTTGGGGCCTTCCATGATTCCTATTTTCAGTGAAAATGCATTTTTCTTCCCTTACAATGATGTTGGGTGTGGGGTTGGAGGATACTGAAATATATCTTCTGTGCCTGTAGTTTTCCCAGGACTTTTAAATAAAAAATTGCTGGGTTTTGTAAAAGGATCTGTCCACATCTCATGAGATGACCCTGTGGCTTCTGCCCATGAGTGTGTTTATGGTGTGAATTACATCTATTTTTCACACATATTGATTCGTGTTTGCATGTCTTGGATAAAACTGACTTGATTATGATGGTCAATCTTCTTGATGTCTTCTTGAATTCAATTTTTAAATCTTTTGAGAGTTCTTGTATATACGTCTAACATATTTCCCTATAATTTTCCATTATATGTGAGTCAATATATGAATTTGGTATGAAGATAGCACTGACTTCACACACTAATACACACACTCACCGATTGAAGAGATAGTTTTTAATTTTGGGAATTATTTCAAAATTGTTCTTTGAAGGTCTGGTAGGATTCTACACCGAATCTTTCTAGCCCAGATGTGTTTTTGGCTGATGTTAAATGTTTATTTTTTTCCCACAGTCTACCATTGGGTATTGTCCCTTTTTGTCTTTCTAAGACTTTCAGGTGTAATATTATCTTATTAATATGCAAGCCCTCAAGCTTTGATATAGGCATTTGGTGCTATACAATTTTTTCTTAGTACAAACTGCACTGTGTCCAATAGATTATGGCATAAAATCTTTTCATTAATTCTAGATTCGCAAAATGACAATCATGATTTCTTCTTTGACCCAATTGTCCTATGTGTTTGCTTACTATCTGTAGTTTCTATTCTTTTTGGTAGCTAGCTCGTTTTTTTATAATCAAATACAATTTAGAATGCCATTTCAATTTTACAATATTTACTAAAACTGGCTTTTTGTCCTAATATGAGTCCAATTTTGGGTAAATTTGCAGCAGAGAAGAATCTGTATTCAGGATTAAATAGAAGTTTTGTGAATGCATGTTAGATTTATTTTATTTACTATGTCATTTTACTCCAAAATCTTTCTGCTTAGTTTTTGTCAGGATGATCCAACTATCGGTGTAGTGAAATATTGAACTCCTCCATTATCACTGTGCCTAAGGTAAATGTGTGTTTTGGATCTAATATTGTTTCTTATAAAATGGGGTCTTTCTGTGTTTGATGCACAAATGTTTAGAATTATAAAATCCCTTGGGTAGATTATTTTTCTTTAATGAATATGAAGTGCTCTTTCCCAATTATGCTGGCTAATTTTGTTTAAAATCTGTTTTGTCAGAGAGTTAAACCGTTGTACCTGCTTACTAGTTCTATTTGCTGGAAAAACTTTCTTCATTCTTTTACCCTAATCTGCTATTGATGATTGGGTATGTTTCATGGAAGCAGAAAAAATTGATACTCCTGTTTTCTAATTTTAATCTATAACTCTTTATTGGAAATAGGGACCACTTAATATTAAGAGTTGTTGCCGGGCGGTGGTGGCGCACGCCTTTAATCCCAGCACTTGGGAGGCAGAGGCAGGCAGATCTCTGTGAGTTCGAGACCAGCCTGGTCTACAAGAGCTAGTTCCAGGACAGGCTCCAAAACCACAGAGAAACCCTGTCTCGAAAAACCAAAATAAATAAATAAATAAATAAATAAATAAATAAATAAAAGAGTAGTTACTGAAAATGTGTACTAATTGCAAACACTTTATTTTGATGACTTTTTCCTTAGATTCCCTTTGAGTAGCTGTTCTGAAATTTTATATACTAATTATGTCTTTTTGGATGTGTCTGATCTCATCTTCAGACTAAAAGATTACTTTCAGTATTCTCTGGAATGTAATAAGTATACATGACATATCTGTTTTATTGTGGAAAGGTTTTCTATATCCTTCAATTGAAACTTGTAGTTTTCCTGGGTAAAGCAGTGTGGACTGGCATCTGGGTTCCTTCAGAACTTTTAGGTCAGTCTAGGTGCTTCTGGCTTTCAAAAGCTTAACTGAAATGTCAGGTGTTATTCTGATTGACCTACCTTTATATGTGGATTGGTCATTTTCTCTTTCAGCTTTCTTTGTTTTGTAGATTTAGTATTTTGATTACTATATGATGTAGGAATGTCATTTCTGATCTTGTGTTTTTGTTGTTCTTTACACGAATCATACCTTGATAGGCATCTAAAAAGAGTTGGGAAATTTTTTTAATATCGCTAAAACGGTTTGTCTGTGTCTTTGACCCGCATTTTTTCTCTTTCTATATTTAAAAATCAGAAATTTTGTTTTTTATAGCATCATCTCAGATCTCAGAGTACCTGAGTGATTCATTTCTATTTTGCTTTGCGTGTATGTTTTTATGTAACATTTTCTTTACTAAATTATTCAATTTCTCTGTCTTCTTCTCAACATCTGATATTCTCTCACTTAATCCAATCTACCGGTCGGACTTTTCTCTGTATTTTAAGATTGAATTCCTGAATATGTTTGTCTATCTGTCTCTCCTTCCCCAAATATATCTCTTTATTAATTTTTTTTTCTTTCTGGTTTTCATTATTTCACTCAACTGTTAGTGTTTTTATACTCTTTATTATTCTGTCATTAAATTCCTTTAGCATAATCGTATATAATTGCTATTTTGAAAGGATTGTCTTATGAGCCATCCAAATTCCTTTTCTCATAGAAAAATTACTGTCATAATATTTAATGTTGGAGGGTACATATTTTCTTAGTTATTTATCTTTGTGTTTTTCCTTTGGAACTTAGACATGAGAAGTTATGTCACTGGAAGTAATTCTTCATACGGATGGTTATTCTCTCCTTTCTATGAATACATCCATCTGTGTTTGCTATCCCCTAGCATGTCTATACAAGTCATGCACTAGTTTAATTGAACTTACAGTTCAGTCTTGAAAATATCTGCAATTGGAGTATGAGAGTTGGTTTTAGGTTAGCTAGGTTCAGGCATAAATGCTTAACCCAAGAGCAAACCTGCCCAGTTATAATATTATCAGTGCTGAATAATTTCAGTTCATGGTTTTTGAGGTGTTGTTTAGAGGCTGCCTGAAGGAATAGCTTTGGGCATGCACTGAGACAGGTTATTATGGCATGAGCAAGTGGGAGAAGCTTAAGAGTATACTCATTTAGCCTTAACTGGTAGTCTTCCTTCTTCATCTTTTTTTCCATTTAGTCCGAAGCTTATTGAAAGTTACATTTTACATTCCTTACTGAGTTGATCCATTAAACAAACACCCTTAGTGTCACACCGAGGAGTGTGCTTCACCCATTTTGTAGGTGTTCTGAAATCTAATTAAATTGACAAGCAAGATCAAAATTATCTTCATGTTCTGTACGTAATTGTTAGGAACATATAATATTGGCCATTTGGCATTTGCTTGCTCATATTTTGTTGGGTTTTCTTATCCACTGTTGATAAATGGAAGTGGGTTATTGACAATATCTACTGTTGTTATTCTATTCTCAACGTCTCCATTCTATCTGTTAATATTTGCTTTATTTACTAGGTGTGGTGATGTTGAATACATGCAGCTAGTCTTCTGTACTGGCAGGTATTGCCGATAAGGCAGTTCTCCATTATTCCCCTAGGCTTCCAATTCCATCAGCACCCCCAGTAAAGCAAGAGAAAAATGAGTTTCTCAGTCATAGTTCTGAGGCCAAAGAATGTTGAACAATGGCTCCACTCTCTTGGATGGGGATTACATTGATATGTAGATCACTTTTGGTAAGGTGACCATTTTTGCTATGTTAATCCTACAAATCCATGAGCATGGAGATATTTCTATTTTCTATTATCTTCAATTTCTTCCTTTAAGGAGTTGAAGTCTTTATAATACAAGTTTTTAACTTGCTTTGTTAGAGTTACCCCAAGATATTTATATTACTTGAGTCTATTACAAATGGTTTTGCGTCCCTGATTTCTCAGTCCATTTTTCATTTGTATATAGGAAGTATATTGGTATTTTTGAGTTGACTTTATATACAAATACTTTGACAAAAGTGTTTATCAGCTTTAGGAGTTGTCCAGTGGAATTTTTAGAATCTTTTTTATAGATGATATTACCTGCAAATAATAATATTTCTACATCCTCCTTTTCAATTTGTATCTCCTTAATTTCTTTCCATTATCTTATCGCTCTAGCTAATAATTTAGTACTGTATTTAACAGATAGAGTGTGGACAACTATGTCTTATTCATGACTTTATTATAATTGCCTTGAGTTTCTCTCCATGGACTTACTGTAATTTACCTTTATTATGCTTTGGTATGTAACTTGTATTTCTAATCTTTGCAGAAATTTTGCCATAAAGAAGTATTGGGATTTGTCAAAGACCTTTTGTGCATCTCCTGAGATGACCATGTAGTTTTCTTTCATATTGTTTGTATAGTGGGTTACAAACTATTGACTTTCATACATCAAATCATCCCTGCATCTATGGAATAATGCCTACTTGATCATGGTGGTTTTGATGTGTTCTTGGATTGTGTTTGCAAGTGTTTTATTCAGTATTTTTGCATCTATGATCATAAGGAAAATCAGTCTGCAATTATTTTTTATTGCTGTGTCTTTATGGTAGTTTGGGTATCAGGGTAATTATGAGCTCATAAAATGAACTTGGCGATGTTCCTTCTGTTTCTGTTTTGTTGAATAATTTGAGAAGAATTGATGTTAACTCTTCTTTGAAAATATGGTGCGATTCTGCACTAAATCTACTTGGTCTTGGGATTTTAATGTTTGCTTCCATTTCACTAGGGGTTACAGATGGGTTTCATTTTCTTATCTGATCTTGATTTAACTTTGCTTAGTGGTACCTATTAAGAAAACTATCCATTATTTTAGGTTTTCCAATTTGGTAGAGAACCT
The DNA here is from genome assembly GCF_950005125.1 of Chionomys nivalis. Lineage (NCBI taxonomy): Eukaryota > Metazoa > Chordata > Mammalia > Rodentia > Cricetidae > Chionomys > Chionomys nivalis. The sequence continues at coordinate 27,537,422 of NC_080106.1, forward strand.
GCATTTAATGCATATTCTTCTGAATTTCTGGATTTACTTTGTATTTGTTGTAATATCCTCCATTTTGTTTCTTGTTTTGTTAATTTGGACACTCTTTCTTTACCCTTTAGTTAGTCTGAATAAGGGTTTGTCCATCTGGTTGATTTTCTCAGAGAATCAATTCTCTTTGGAGGGGGCTAATTTTTATAGCTCTCTTTGTTTCTTTTATCCCTGCATTTGATTATTTATTGTTTATCTATCCCTCTTTGGTTTGGTTATTTATTTATTTATTTATTTATTTCGTGCTTTAAGGTGAACTGTTAAGTTGCTAGTATAAGGAATCTCCAGTTTGTTTGTTTGTTTTTTAATGTGGGATCTTAGTGCTATGTATTTGCCTTTCAGAATTGGTTTCACTGCGTCCAATAAGTTTAGATATGCTATATATTCATTTTCATTAAATTCTAGAAAGTATTTAATTTCTTCCTGGACCAATTTTCATCGTTAGAGAATTGTTCCCATTCCGTTTCCATGAGTTTGTTGGCTTTCTGTTGTTTCTATTGTGAGAATCCAGCTTTCATCCATGGTGGTCTGAAAGGATGCAGGGAGTTACTTCTATTTTCTTTGTAACTGTTGAGGCTTGCTTTGTATCCAAGTGTGGCGGTGTGTGCTATAGCACTGGGGATAAGGCTGAAGACTTGAATGTAGAGGAACAGGAGAGGGGATGATTTAAAGATTGCTTCCCTGAACTTACATTCACATACCTACCCCAAACATATTAAACATATTAAAAATAAATTCTTAAAAAAAGAAACTCATCGTCTAGGGATTAGAAGTGCTATTATCCCATTCTCAAAATAAAGTCCAAAAAGAAATCCAAAGCAGCGAGGCAATCCAGAGTTTTGGCCCAGTGTTTTGGAAACCATGCATATGGAACAAAATCTTCATGAAAGAAAAAGGATCAACAAATAAAAAACGAACCAACTAAGCAAATATAAAACAAGGTATGAAAAACTTCTAGGGATGTGCATCTGTGGAATTTTGTGGGATTGGTGTGAACAGGAAGGGAAACAAAGTCTCTTCAACCTTACTTACAACCTCTTCACCACTACTTATTCTTCTCACATATCATTTGTGAAGTATTCTATAATGTACTAGGAAAGTGTCTCTCCATGAAATTAGCAAGGGAGCTGCAGAAGTTGAATCTCAGAGAAAGACATGGGATTTCCCGCTAACGTCTGAAGAGTGAAACAGCCTCAGAGACCAGAACAACATGTTGTGGATACTCACAGAGTCTCCCGCAGAACATCGGAAAATTGATGCATTCAGACAACTGCCTGGGCTTTATTCGCAAAGAAAGGATAGGTTTGTTGTTGGCAGAATGACTCACTTTCCTTATTAAATCATCTCTGTTCCTAAGGTATAATAATGAAAGGTAAAGAGAGATGTATTTGGGTTAGCAAGACAGGCTTGCCATGTAAGCATAAAGATCAGGGTTTGATCACCAACATTCGAATCAAAAAGTCATGCCTGAAAGTTAGGGTCTGTAGCTTCCATGTCATAGTACAAGATACAGGAGCATTTCTAGGATTTGTTTGCCATCCAGTCTAGTTAGCTCCATGTGCAGTGAGAAGAGCTGACTCCAAAAGTGAATGGGAGAGATTGAAAGTCACCAAAATTGACTTAAGGTTTCTCCAGAGGCACCCAGAGTTTTGTTTTTTCGTTTGTTTGTTTTGCTTTTTTCATGGACTTCTATAAGACAGAGTTGTAGCTGTTTGACTGGAGCCTCAAAGGTTTGTTGAAGCCTGTCCACGTCACTGTATAATTTTGTCCATTTGTTGTGTGCAGACCCTCGTACACAGTTTCTTCTAATGTTAATAAATGGCAGCATGAAGAAAACAGGCTTCATCTTTCTGGTTTCAACTGAAATGATGCTTGTTTAATACCGACTTATTTCAGAAGACTTTTCCCTTGTTGAAAGCCTTTTCTTTTTGGGGGGGGTGGGGGGGGTTCGTTTGTTTATTTTTTTAAAGCACGTCTAAATGAAGCCCTTAGCCAAATAAAAGCGAATTGATGAAAACATCTGTCGGGAAACATCCTGGAAACAAGTTTTCATCCTTTGCCTTGTCACTCTTCATGCCACAGGTTCCTTACAACTTGCATCACAGACCTAAGGAAACATGACAAATGACATTACCGCAAATCCAATAAGTAGAAGATCAATGTATTCACCACAGAAGATTGCATAAGCAAGTAATTCCAAGGGCATTTGTGGGCAACTCAACACCAGCTCAGAGTGAACAGGTGTGCAAGAGTATCACAGACTCTGCAGAACTAAAAATGTGTCTGTGTACATCTTCCCAAGGAGAGTTGGCTCTGCAGTTAACAGGTTATGCTACTTTCTTCAATATCCAGCAACCATGCCACACGATTCACAATTACCTGTAACTCCACTTCCGTGGACTCCACTTCTCCTGATCACTATGAGCAGCTACCCATGTGTGCACACAAACAGACACACACATTCAAAGTATAAAAATATAAGATAAAACAAAACTTCTCAACCTATGGAATTCTTCCTGCCATATATTTCCCCACATTTCAGAGCTTAGTATGTGATAAATAAAATTAAGTTGGTAGGCATTGTGTCATTTCTAGCATTTGGATAAAATAAACTCTAAATGTGAATGACTTTTTGTGACTGGTATAAATAAGAACGAGAAAGAGGCTAGATTTCCAAGACAACAAGCACAGGTTTAAAGTATTGTCTGCTAACATGATTTGTTCATAACAATATGCTGCTACTAGAATTTTTTAAGCCTTTTAGTCTTTTTGTTGTTACTGCTGTTCTTTGATGAATTTGGTGAAGTAGAAACTTCCAGAACAAAGCAGGAACAATGTAACTAATGCAATTATATAGAGCAATGTTTAACAGGAATAATGATCATTTAAATCAGCATTCCTACATTTTGGGTCCCAAGAGTAGCAGCTTCTATCTGAGTCAGACAACTTGTTAGAGAAGGGAGTTGCCAAACTTCCCCCAAGAACAACTAGTCAACGCTACTAGAGTCCTAGAATCTTTGTTATAACAAAATCACCAGCAGAATACTAAAACACACACGAGTTGAAAATAGTTAAGAAGAAATATATCTAGTTTGTCTTTTGCTTTTTGATTTGGCTGCTTGTATCTGCCTTTGATACTAAATGGTAAATTTCTTAAATACATGAATTTCCAGGTTTCACTTTAAATAGGACAAAGTGTAAAAGAAAAAACCAGCCACCTCTACTTCATCAAACCCCTTATGTAAACACCTGAGATGATAAATTTAAAGTCCCCGGTATAGGTGAAAATTTTACATTTCTTAGTCGATGATGCTTACCAGGGAAGCCATTTCAAATAGCGAACATTTCCCAGAAGTCCCGAGTGTGATATGGCCAGAGAGTCATTTGTCAGAATACATTGCCCACCTTTGAATCACAGTTAGAAAGTTGCTGGCATGGAGATCAAATCCTTCCTTCATGATCAACCCCACAAACAGAAACTTCCACAGAAACTTCCAGGGACAATTCAAGGAAGAAGAAAACTTACTTTCCTTAGGTGGTATTTAGCTTTCAAAAGTTTTCAGGTGTCTGAACTAGATTAATTACACCATCATTCTTCTCATTTTCTCAAATGCAATTCTTCTGGCAGAGAAGAGATAACCCCCTGTTGGTACATTAGTATCAAGAAGGCTGAGAGCGCCGCTGTAGATGCTGTTTTTAACCTCATCCGTGACACCAGGAATACAATCACAGCATTATGAGTATACCAGTTTCAGTGCCTCTGGGAGAAAATACAATTTCTGCCTCATCAAGTTTTATTGATAAAACACAGATGTAGTTATATTATTCATACGACTTTCTGAATTTGTTTTTTGTCTTTTCCAACTTTTTTTTTTCCAACGTAATCTTTATGTTCTTATGGGATAAGTAATCATTTGAGATACATTTAAATGAACAAAAATTGGATTTTTTCAAATTTATTTTCAGAATATGTTGGAAAAAAAATAGAAAATCAAGACAATAAAGCATGCTCTGCAGTTCTCTCTGACAGTTACTTGGAGAAGACTCATTTACCTTTTCCACAGTGGCAGAAGAGATATCATCCATAGAGTATCATTGACCCATTCCCACGGTACCTACATAAGTGTGGCTATAAAACTGAAATTCCTGCCTGAGGACTTCAATAACAATGTTAGGAGGTAAATCCAGAGCAATAGAACAGGAGTGACTGATAATGATTAAAGAACCCTGAGTCACAAAAAAGTGAAATAAAAAGGACACATACTGGTTTTCATAACTATAAAAAGCAAGAGTTCATTGCCAATATGCTATTTATTTTCTTGATAAGCATTTGCTTCTTGAAATTGTATTTTCATGTGAAGAATCAACTATGAATCACAAATCTAAAATATTTAAAAAATTCAAGACTAACTCAGTATATGTCATATGAATCAACTACATGTGTACCTGTTAAGTGATGATTTTAAACTTGTAGTTGTTTTTTTGGTAGTATCTTTCTTCTATTTATTACATTAGCATACCAAAGATGTTAGGGCTGCCATTTAAGTACTAAGTGGTTAAACTGGATTAATTAATTTATGTACTTTTAAATAGCAATTGAATTGAAGTATGGAGCTAATATGCCCGTTGTAGCTAAACAGAATTGTAGGATTCATCTCCAAAATAAATTTGTAGTTGAACTTATTTCCTGTAAAAAGTTTCTCCACCTGTGTTTCTGTTCATTCATTTGTTTGATCCAATGCAACAACTCTGGTAACAACTTACACCCACTTTGCATACAATCTTCACAAAGCCAAGCCTTTTAATGACTTCTAAGTATACCTCACACAGTTATCTTTAGTCATAAGTTCTTTGTAGTGGGTAGAGTCTTTAGAGACAATTTAATGATTTAATCAAGTCAAATTTCAGAGAAAGCCAGACATTTGTAAGTATATGTTATCATTTAGACAATACAATTATACTTATTTCAAATCCAATAGTTTGTCTATTTTAAGAATCTTTATTCACAAAATTTTTAGGTAGTGTCTTTTCTTTAATCATGTACCATAAGCTCCCAGTCACCATAAATTTCTTACTACTCTGTATTTATTACATTACTTTCCTATCAATTACTGATGCGATACTTTATTGCTCTCAATTCTCTAACTACTAAGTTTTGGCTAACAAGATTGGCTTTCTAGTGATATTATAAAAACCGATTCATTAATTTTAATGATTTACCGGGGATTATTTTGAGAGTTATCACACATGGAAAGAATTGAAAATTTATTATGCTATTTATAGTCTAAAATCTTTTGATTTTAACTTCTTTAGAACATAAAAATTAAACCAATAAAAGAATGTGTAAAATCGGGAATATTTTCACATTACACTAGAATGCTAGATTTTATAAAATATTTCAGTTTCTAATTATTTTAGTTTTTAGTTTTTAAGTTGTGTCTGTATGTATGGCTACGTGAAAGTGAGTGCAGGTGCTTTTCAGATCAGAATATAGCACCGTGTTCCATGGAGCTAGAGTTAGAATCAATTGTGAGCCTCAGGGTGTAGCTGCTGGGTTCCACACTTGGTCTACTGTAATACAAGTTTGTCCTTTCAACCATCTTGAGTCCTCTATCCATCCCAACACTCCCTATTTTCTTTGTTAATAATGTATTCTTATTTTACTTATATGAGTGTTTTGCCTGGATGTATGTTTGTGCACCAGGCAGGTCAATATTATTCATGGAGGCAAGGAGGTGTGAGATCCCCTGGAACTAGAGCTACGCATGGTTGTTAATTTGCATGTAGGAGATGGGAACAAGTCCAGGAACTCTGCAAGAGTGACAAAATGCTTGTTTCTTTTTACACTTGAACACATCATAGAAGCAAGCACATTATCTCTAACTACATTCTCAACAGAAATACCAAGTTCTAATTCCTAAAAAACACATATAAGAAGTATGAAGAAATGTTTCAAACCTCCAAATGAGTAATTACCTGACTGTTTATATTGGGAGTAGTCTATAAAACTCAGTTAAATTATGTTCATATCAATTAATATGGATATATGAATATCAGATAAGCACCAAATATAAATGTATTTCATCATCAGAGTATGAGCAAAATATGTAACTGCGCACAGATATGCACACAAGGGCACACTCTATGGCTTAGGCATACTAAATGCAAAATAACAAGCAAACCAAAATGATAAAATTGATCATGCTTAGCTTTGGGAATATTTACACAGAAGACTGAGCACTGAAGATTCTTATTTACCCAAGTTCCTACAAAGTCATTGTAGATCCCTGTGCCCAAGGCTAGAACAAGTAGATACAGAGTTTCTGGAATGTGATAAGTAACTTGAAAAGTCATTAAGAGAGGAAACCTTGCAACAAGGTAGAAGCAGGTTAACACTGAAATAATCAAAATAAATTATTTTTCTTGTGAGCATGTCTCCTGGTTGCTACAGCACTTTCTATGAAGACTCCAATATGTCCATTCATGGAGAAGGACACTACATTGCACTGTTCCTTCTCTGAACAGTTGGCTTTTCATGCATTCATTTATTTCATTTCAATGGATTCTGATCTGCTGTGTGACTGAGAGGTGTTTGAACATTTATGTCACCATCCATGTTGACTGTGTTCAGCTTTCTCCAACAACCTTGGAAACAGTGTAGTGTTGTTGACCACAGACAGTTTCATTTACCTTTTATCTTATTTTGTGTCAGTTTTCCGTCCTCTAAATTTCTCTGAGAACTTATCTTTTCCCCTGCTAACTTGTTCTTTTCTTTCTCTATATAGCAAGTCTTTCTTTTGAAATGCAACAGGTTCTTTTAAAGACAGCATTGTGTTTCCACAATATGCTTTTGAAATGTGAAGTAACACAGCATGATAAAATGGAAAAGCTTTGAAAAAATGAAAGAGCTTTGTAGGCAAAGATTTAAAGCTAATAGTTACTTCTAAATAATGTGTTAAATACTAATGACAACTTATCATTAAACGGGCTTTATTATAATTATTTTGTTTAATTATATACCCTTTGTACCAGCAATGGATCTGCATGTGAAACCTCATGTACTCATCTTCATTATCACAGTCCACTCAGTGTATAATTGCTAGAAATTCTTCTGATTAGGGATGGACATCGTTGGATAAATATGGTATAAGCCAAAAAAGATGTTTTGTTGCCTCATTGAAAACTGTGGTAAGGGTTGTTGAAATTCATGGGCTGATTGAAACTAGGTCATTCAAAGGGGCAGTATAAAGTCAAAAAGCCAGATGATATTTGGCTGGAAGGCTCAATCTTTCCATAACATTTTATTTTCTTTCATCTCCTAGGAAGCAGTATGTAGTACCTTAAGAACATTGAAAATTCAAAATTATATATATTATCATCATAGAAACAATTCTTACTGTAGTGTCTACTTGAATCATATGACTGATTTTTGCCATGTTCTATTTAAACACATGTGACGAAGGGGAGACAAAGGTAGCTAAGAAGTTAAAAATCTTCCAAAGTCCTTTAGTTAGCAAAAGAACAAACTGTAGTTTGAACCCAAGAAGTCAGAAGGAAAAGATTCTCCCTTTATTATGTAACATGACCCCAAGAACCAACAACTTTGTAAAAGAGAGAAAATGAATAGAAAACTTCAGGTTATTAGTGATAGTTGAATTTGCATTACATGGATATGTGTATATATTTTACTCCTGGTTTTCTATACATTGCTAGTCATATTTCATAAACTTGCAAATTTTAATAGAATAAAAATATGTACAAATTTTGAAGTGAAATATGCATAATGAAAATATCCTCTGCAATATAATGTAACAAATAGAGTTTTAATTAAAATGCTGGGACTGCTTATCATTAAAATAAGTTAATGTATGTATTTAAATGCATGCATATAATTAAAAAGAAACCAGTCAGTTGTCTGAGGGAGATTAATTTTTATGGAAAGAAGAAACAGGAAAAAAATTGCTAGAATCATGTGTACATTTGTCTTGCTAATAAGGGAAAAGAGGGGGCAGAGAAGCAGTCATGCTTCAGAAAAGAATCCAAATCAAGAATCTTTTAGGAGTGTCCTTCATTCCCAACTATATTGTAGACCTTGAATACACCCAGCTAGAAATATCTGCGATAATTCCGTGCTGAAACTTTCAAAGGAGAAGTAAATCAAAAACTTAAATTGAATAAAATCTGCTAAGGACATCTGGTCCCTAAAAGTCGGGATTTTATGATCAGAATATTCATGGGTAATGTCAGAGTCCAATGCAGGTGCTTCTGCCAAGGAGGATCCGCTGTGTGCAGGAAGTGTACTCAGATCTGCATACACACTGACTCGCTTTTAGACATTCCATTTGCATGGCTGCTTTTTTAGCATTCTGAATCAGAATTTGCTGTATCGAATGCTATTTCTGCCCCCCTCAACTTGAATCACATTGGGTCAGTTTCCCCTTTTCTTTGTGTATCAAACCTAGTCAATTATTGGCAATTTCCTCAGCATTCACTGACCAGTTGCTTATTATGAAAAGGAGAAGGAAATTTTTTTTTTTAAAAAAGATGCTGCTAGTAAAATATACACGGTGACTCAAATAATGACAAATAATTACAACAAAGATGGGACTGTCATGAGATGAGACAAAGGACTGTGAAGAACTGAGCAGACCCCATCAGCTTTTGTCCACTTGTAGGAACACTACTAGGAGAGTGGCAAGGTAGATGCCTGGGGAGGTCAATTGAGCTTGTTGGAGAGTTAAAATGTCAACAGCTGAAAAAGTGAAGAGGCATCCAGGGCAAAGCTTCACAGACAGAGGGAGCAAAACATTCATTTCTAAACAATATAACTCCAAAATCGCAGGGACAAAATTCCTGGTGTTCAGTAAAGTACCATTCTCCATTGGAGCACACTGTTTTCCATTTTGGGGGAAGGAAAGTTCGGGGTATGATTTACAACTGAAGGTGCCAGTTTATCAGGTTGGAGCAGGTGTCAGCAGCAGCAAGAAATCAAGTCCAGAAGGACTAAAATCAGAAATAGAGAGATGAGCAAAAGTGGTAAGTAATGGCCATGGCAAGAGGCCGACTGAGGCGGCACAAAATCTCCGGGATGAAAATGAAACCCAGACCTTGTATGAGAGAAGGGCTGTAAATAGCTCAGGAGCAATTAAAGATGTCTGCAGGATAGGTGCTGCCTCAGTGTTAGTATAAAAATAGCAAGTCGTTTTCACAAACAAACAGCAAACTCTGGGCCTGGGAAGTTTAGAATCTCCAAGCAAGAATAAATAATGGCGAAGATTATAATGACAGCTAGTATGAAATGTTTGGTGTCCTATATGTGCACATAGAATGCTAGAAAGTCATACTTTTGTTGTTATTGTTAAAACCAGTGGAGAAAAATAATCATGGGGGCTTTTTTGTTTGTTTGTTCATTTGTTTTGGGATGAAATCATTTTCAATATAGAGAGGATTTGAGCTTCCTTCAATAAACCCTTCACCTATCTGTAATAAAGAAGCATCTCTCCAGTAGTAGCATTTTATACTTTATAAAACTCTTTCATGGACAAAGGGGAGGTTAATTCTAATATGTTCATTGCAAACTCCAACTTCTCATTTGTAATAGAAAGGCACAGACCTGGGGCTAGAAAATGCAAAAATAAATAAAAAAATAAATCAATTACTATTGCTTACAGTTCTAAAAGCTAAAGGACTGCAGTGTATTCTGAATGGAAGGTGTTCTTTCTGACAAAACTGAAATGGTGTATATGGAAGAGCTAGCATGATATAAAATTTTTGCCTTATTTTTTGTTTCTACTTTAGCAGTTCTAGGTCTTTTCTCAAAATAGTGTTTTCTACCTATTGTAAAATGTAGACATAATTACTTAACTATGAATAATAAAAGCACATATGTGACCTAACCATAAACAATATTTTCCAAAATGTCTATAAATTCCTATAGAAGAAACAGAAATTGGGGGCTGGAGAGATGGCTCAGTGGTTAAGAGCATTGCCTGCTCTTCCAAAGGTCCTGAGTTCAATTCCCGGCAACCACATGGTGGCTCACAACATCTGTAATGATGTCTGGTGCCCTCTTCTGGCCTGCAGACATACACACAGACAGAATATTGTATACAAAATAAATAAATAAATATTAAAAAAAAGAAACAGAAATTGGATTTCCAAGTGTGTGTCTGTCTATGTAGATATATCCAATTTCTCCTTTAGGATGAAATTTTAAACATGGAATTGTATTAAAGGATATAAACATTCCACACTGGGAAATGATCACGTGTCTAAACTATATGGCATAGTGCATTTTATTTTATTATAAGCAACAGAAAAATATTTTTAAATGTTTTAAATATAAAAGAGATCTACTAAATAACTTTAACTAACATACATTGGTTATATTTGGAGAGAGATCTATGACATGATTAAGTACCATGTTTTTTTCCCTGACTGTGGAAATTTTAGTACAGATGACTCACAGAAAAACATGAACTATATGCACATTTTCCACATGAATCTTGTTGAGGAATTTTAAAATTTCTTTAAAATATAACTAGAGGTGTTGATGAACTGACTCAGTAGGCTGAGATGCATGCTACCAAGCCAGACAAGGTGAGTTTTATTCCCAAACTCTACATGGTAGAAGGCAAAAGAACTTACTTAAGCAAATTGTCCTTTGACCACCATATACATTCCATGGCATATGTAAATACTTGCACACACACACACACACACACATACACACACCATAATTATAGACTAAATAAATAGACATAAATGATTGTTTTCATAATCAAGACAGTATTTGAATTGTATAGATTTACTCCTTCTTTAGGTTTCTATTTCTTTCCTTTGACTTTTAAAGCAAGAAATGGGCATATCATAGTCCAGCATGTTAGAGAGAGAGTTTTATAGGCTTATGTAGGAGACAGATGTAAGTATTTGTGATCTGTTCTGAGACCTCTTGAAGTACTAATTACATTCATGCTTGAATTTTCATGGTTAGTGAATTTATCTTATAATCGCAATGTTTTGTCATCTATATCAAACGGTCCAAGAATTAGTCTTCTTTAGGAAATTTAAAAAATTTGGCATATTGTTATAAAAATTAAATCTAAGAAAAAATAATAAATATAGAGTTCAAGATATGGGACTTTGAATGCTACTTGAGGGCCTTTTTATTTAATCCAAACAATGATGTGGCAAATAAGTTTTTCTTGCCTTATTTGTTTGTAAGTGAACAAATTGAAGCTTAATTTATTTTTATTAGCAAAAGGATTGTGGTTATAGGATTGACATCCACACAGGCACTCACAGAAAAACTATGTTAAACACTGTGAATAAATAAGATCTGAACAAGGCTCAGAGGTTTGTTCTGAGATAGAAACACACAAGCTCATTCTCAAGTCCAGGAAAAACGCTTTCTGTGCAGCATATTGAAAGATTTAAATCTTGCCATGTTAGTTGAATTTGGCCAGATGAAACAGAGTTCAGTATATGGAAGTCCTTAGGTATGTGATGAGTCATGTGACTCTAAGAAGATGTCTACTATCTTTCATTTAAAAATAATCATCTATTAAACATTACTTATATTCAAGGTGCAAAAAGAAGATGGCTTGGCAGACATAGACATTATGTAATAAAAGTTGGACTTGTGCCCAATCTTCATTAAAGAGCTCTGTGTATTTCAGATGTCAAGTGTACTTACAATGAACACCATCTCTTGATTTTTAGGAACATTTTGCCACAATTAAATAAAGGAAGAAATGGAGCCCGAATAGGTTGACAAACATATGCGCTATTTGCTCTTCCTAAAACTCAGATTCTGAACTGTTGAACCTTGGAATCTGTACACAAGAGAATTGCATATACCACAGAAGACAAAGGAGGATTTTGTAGTGAGGTATTGTGCTATCAACTCAACCTAAAGACTGTTTAGCCTCAAGTCAACACAATGTCTGAGATCTATGAACAAATGACCACTAAAAGAATTAAAATCCAAAGTTCTCTGTGTGAGTGGGAGAGGGGCACACACATTTATATGTTTACAGGAGCATGTGTCGAGACCAAGGGTCAAAAATTGGGAGATTCTTTTTCTTATATCTCCACACATTTAGTTAACCAGAGGAATATTTTTTGTCTAGACGGGCAAACCAGCCCATCTCAAGAGTCTTTCTCTTGGTTTCTTTCTAATGCTAAGATGCCAGGCATTCCCTGCTGTGCCTAACATTTTTGGGGTTCTAGGTATCTAGCCTCACAGCCTAATGCCTGTGTGGCGAGTCTTGTACTGACTGAACTCACTTCCCAGCTCAACAAATTTTGAGGGAAACCGTGACATCAAGGAAAGATTCCGACAAACTGTTAATTTTCTATTTGCTATCAAAAAATTCTGGGTTCAAGCTGTGTGTATATGTGGGGGTGTGTGTGGTAGAATATTGTTTTAAGGTGTGTTGCTTTTGTTTATGTTGCATTTGTTTAACTCTGTGAAGCTGTGATTCTTTGCCTGTTTAAAACACCTGGTGGTCTAATAAAGAGCTGAATGGCCAATGGTGAGCCAGAAGAAAGGATAAGTGGGACTGGCATCCAAAGAGAATAAATAGAAAGAGAGAGAGAAGAAAGGAGGAGAGAAGGTCATCAGGGACCAGTCACCAGCCACTCAACCACTCAGTCAGACATGGATTAAGAGTGAAAATAAAATACACAGAAGTAATAAAAGGAAAAAGCCGAGAGGCAAAAGATAGACGGAATAATTTAAGTTAAGAAAAGTTGGCTAGAAAAAATTCAAGCTTAGGCCAGGCATTTATAAGATAGAATAAGCCTCTGTGTATGATTCATTTGGAAGCTGGGTATGGACCTCCCCCAAAAGACAAAAGACCAAAGACAAAAATGGGGGGCATTGTTATGTAATGTTTTGTTAAACCCAGTCCAACATAAAGAAAATTCAAATCAGTGAAGGCAAAAGGGTGAGAGCAAAGAAGATATCCATTATGTGTAAAAAAGCCAGGATTGGAATTGCTGGCCAAAAGAGTGAATTAGCTCAAAACAGTTTTCAGTGACTTTGGCATGTGTTTATCATGCCTGTTTCAATAATTCACTTGTCCAGGAACTACAGCATTTTATCAAAAGAAAAGAGACAAGTATCAGAATATTGATTCAGGTGAAAAATATAAGCTCTCAAGAGATAACATGATAATGAACCAATACAAACCCAAAGAACCAGGTTAATAAAACAGACCTGGAACAAAGCAACTTTAGACAACATTTAGTAGCTTTGAAACTATTGGAAGTTCTGGGGAGATAGCTGAGTGGATAAAATACTTGTTGTACAGCATGAAGCCTGGAGTTCAGATCCTCGGAACATACTGAAGTGTCAGGTGGAGGTAGCCCATTTATCACCAGCAGTCAGAAAATGGAGACAGGATGCCCAGTACAAACTGGCTTCTTCAACCAGCCAGATCAATATCCTTTAAGTTCAGCTAGAGACTCTGTAACAATGAATAAGGTAGCGATCAACAGAGGAAGACTCATGACATCAATCCACAGTGTCCACATGCACACTTAGACATTCATGTACAGCATCAAATGTGTGCATACACACATGCGAATGTGCACACATCTATGCATACACACATATGTACACCATGCACATGCATTTGCAAAACAAAGGAACAAAACAAAAACACCATTAACAGATCCTAGTAACTCTATATGTTTTATACATATTAAAATGAGTAAATGTTTTCGGTTTCAGTAGTCTTTATATTTCTTCCTCAAGATCCAAAGTTTTAAGAACATAATGAACTTGAACATGTCCTCCCACACTGAATGCACATGCATGCTTCCAAGCAGAGCATGAAAACAGGATTTTAAATCGGACTTTGGAAATTCAGCCCGTGCAAATTAGATTTAATATAGCCTTTCTCCAAAGGGAGAATGAGATGTTATAGGAATTTGTATTCCATTAAAAGAACAAAACAACAAATGTCAAAAAAAAAAAAAACATACTTCTTTTCTAGTGTGATTCTCTTCATGAATCCCAATTCTACACAAAATGTCTGAATTCTGGTACCAGTCCTTCAATGATCAAGAGAGTGTCATAGTTATGGCAGAGGGGATGAAAAGGAGAATTAGTATTCGAGACTTAGGGCTGAGGAATTTGGATCCTGGACTTAAATTCAGTTACAAATAATCCCTAGGCATCCATGCATGCTAGTAGATACGGCACAACACTTTAATCGCCATTGGCTACGGGCCTAATAAAAGGCGGGTAATAAAATCAAATTCTGCTGGGCTCCATTTTTATAGGCAATATCAAGCCCTGTGAACTTTAATGCCCACTGTCTATTTAGATAGTCATGGCTCAGAGCTAGTATTAAAAGTAACTAGAAAGACTTGTTCTGAACTATTGAAATATATTGCGAATTACGCTGCTGTATGGTTTAGTTGAAACTCAACCTGCACAGCACTGACCTTCACAAAAATCAGTTCTGTTTTCCTTGGCAGTTTCATTTCTGCTGGGCCTCTTTGTCTTGTTCCCTGAAGTTCCATCTTTATTTCATCTGGGATCAAGAATAGGTCTGAAGTGGCTTCCAGGTTTTAGGTATGTTTGTGTGAATGCTTGTGCTAGGCTTTGCTTCTGGGGAACCCAAACAAACCTACTTCTGCTTCCATTTCTTTCCCAGCCTCATTATCATCTGGGCACTCTCTATTCCTATGACACCATCAAACACTTTCCCTTTGTAAAACAGCGCATATGTTATTCTGTTCTGTGCTTTTCTAAGGTCGAAAAGAAAGCGTGGAGTTCTCTTTCTTCAGTACACATTGAAAGGAAAAATACTGTACCCTAGATGTCCACATTTGTGTCAAGAAATTTGCGAAAAAAAAAAAGAGCAGCAAAATTAGTGGTCGAAGAAGAATAAAAGCTGTCTCAGGATGTGTTTTCCAATTTGTCTTAAGAGGATGATTTCTGAGAGTTAGAAATACATGGAACAGAGCAGGCATCCTCTGAAGGGAGAGGGGAGCAGCTGAGGCGCCCTGCATTCATTTAAACAGAGAAGTGGTTTTTGACCTTTAGAATTTAGCCAAAAGCTTGAACAACCTCACTTTCGTGCCTGTGTGTGCAGAGAAGGCACTAATCTCAGTTCCGCTTTAATAAAATTTTATCAAATGTTTTGTGTAGGGTTTGACAGGAGCATCACTCAGATTGCCCATGCCCAGCTGTGGCCTGTGGCATGGTCAAACACCGACTGGGCTTCAGATCTTTGCGGGCAACTGGAAAAGAAGACACACTGTATCAGTGGAATAGAATCGGATAAAACACAACATAAATGAAGCATAAAATCCAGGCCCCACTTTGAAAGAGGTGGTGCTTTAATTTTCACATCCAAATACTGTATTTTCCTGCGACTGTGATATTTTCTACTTTCATTTAATTAATAATCATCTGAGGAACTTGAAAATCTATATTCTCAGAAGTTACTGTTTTATTACTGTGTATTAATTATACAAAAGAGCTTTATTATGACATTTCCACACAAGCATGAAATGTACTTTGATGATGTTCACCCCCTCTGCTTTGGGCTGCACCCCCTCCCGTCTTTTTTCTTCCCTTCTGCTCCCTCCCTGCCTTCTCATTATCTTACTTTTAATCTCATGCCGCCTTTTCCAAGCCCTGCTTCACCCAGATGAGAAGAAAGAGACAAGATTTGCTTTTAGAGTTTGTCTTGTTCTACTTAATATGATGTCCAGTTCTGTCTATTTTTCTGCCCTTTTCATTTTAAATGAAATTCCTTGATGTCAGTTTTCCTTATGGCGAAATAAACTTCATTGTATATTTATGTCACGATTTCCTAGCCATTCATGTGTGGTTAGGAAGCTAGGTGGATTCCAAGATTTCTGAACAGTGCAGTGGCTGTGCAGGCATCGCTGTGATAAGATGGCTTTGATTCTTGGGTATACATCTTAGAATTGATATGGTAGGTTTGTGTGTAAGTTTCTTTGCTTATTTCTTGAGGGAAGCACGTATTGATTAATAGTGACTGTCCTAATACATGCTCTTAGCTCTGAGCAAGGTTGATATTTCTCACATCTCAATTCAGCATTCATTCCTTTGTTGGTGTTGTTTATATTTTGAGTATTTTACTTTTTACATATAATTCATTAAGCCTAATTAGTAATGGTTATGTGCATATCCACAGGGGTATGGGCAACTAGTCAATGGCTTCCCTGCTACCGAAGAAAAGTAACTTTCCATTTCTCAACAGCCATCAATTGCCATTAGCTACTCAATGAGTCATGGGTGCATGGGATCCCTTTCCAGTCTGCGCTGGAATTTATAATTTCTTTGATTTTGTGGAGGTCCTTCATAGCACTCTCTCATTCTTTTACTTTTACATTTGTTTTCAAGCTCTAATGATGTATCCTGGGCCTTTGGCTTATTCATACATGCATATTTGTTTCATTGTCCAGTTTTATTTGATTTGTATTTTTTATTTTTGTAAATCAAACATATTCTTTAAATTCCAAGGCAGAGTGTTTTGTAGTGACATTGGGAATCAGTAGTTGGTTGATGTACATTAAATTGTTCTGAACTAACTGACTTTGAGGCCTTACTCTAGAAATATTAGCTGGTTTCTTATTTTTATGTATTTCAATGATTCCTAATTCATAAAATATATGAAATTTTATATCCATTTAACAGTCCAGTTTCTCCACAATCTTAGCCTTAGTTTTTTCCTTTCTTTTTTCTTTTTCCTTTTTTGTTTTTTTTTTTAACAATTTCAAAACAGAACTGTTAAATGTTATGGCTTATTTTTGTGCTGATCGCTTTGATAGAAAAGAGTTCTTTTGTTTGAGGGTAGTAGCTCAGCAATGGGCTGAGCAAATAGGTTAAAACTGCTGATTGACATGCTGTGGAGCCAGCTTGTAACCTGGCGCTTTCCCTCCATGCAATCTTAGCGTGTCTGGGATAATTGGTTGTCCTGTCTCATCAGCATCAATGGGGTGAGTAGAGGGACATGTAACATCTAAGCTGTGAGTGGTTGATTTTCTTACCCTTCTTTCTTTGTCCTCTTCTTAATGATAAGAGAACAATGAAAGAGGAGGGGGACTTGAGACTGTGATGAATAGAATATGATGAGAAAATCTTCTCTTGAATACATAGCCATTGTATATAAGGAAATTGCATATATTTTACTTTGAAATATCATCTTCAATGAGAGTTTTTACCTCTTTGGCTCTAAATATTGCTAGAATTATAATTAATACATGACCTCTTGTTCATTGCTCTCTCACTCCATCCCTCTACCCCTTGACCATCCCATTCCATCAGGTACTCATCTCCCATACCCTCTCCTTTACCACCCCCTTGTCCTCAGTTTACTCAGGAAATCTCATTTAATTCCCCTCGCCTGGGTGATGCATGTGTCCCACTTGTTTCCTAGCTTCTCTGGAGCTGTGGATTGTAGCCTGGTTATCCTTTGCTTTACATCTAATATCCACTATGAATGAGTACATACCATGTTTGTCTTTCTGAGTCTGGGTTACCTCACTTGAGATGATTTTTTTTCTAGGTCTATCCATTTACACGCAAATTTCATGATGTCATTGTTTTTTTTACAACTGAGTAACAGACACTCCATTATGTATATGGACCTCATTTTCTTCATAAATTCTTTCGTTGAGGGGCATCTAGGTTGTTTCTAGGTTTTAGCTATTATAATTAATGCTGCTATGAATATTGTTGAGCAAGTGTCCTTGTGGTGTGATTGATTATCTTTTGGGTATTTGCCCAAGAGTGACATCGCTGGTTCTTGAGGTAGATGCATTCACAGTTTTCTGAGAAACCGCCATACTACTTTCCAAAGTGGCTGCATAAATTTGCACTCCCACCAGCAGTGGAGGAGAGATTCCCTGACTCCACTTCCTCTCCAACATAAGCTGTCCCCAGCACATTTGATCTTAGCCACTCTGACAGGTTAAAGATGGTATCTCAGTATTGTTTTGATGTGCACTTCTCTGATAATTAAGGATGTTAAGCAATTCTTGAAATCTCTTTCAGCTATTTGAGATTCTTCGGATGAGAGTTCTCTATTTAGCTCTGTACCCCATTTTTACTTGGATTAGTTTGTATTTTGGTGTCTAGTCTCTCCGCTGCTGTTATATTTAGGAAGCATTCTCCTGTGCCAATGCATTCACGGCTCCTTCTACTATGTGTTTAGGGAGAAACCTGATGCTAGGGAAATTCCTGAGACTCTACAATGACCCTAGCTAAGACTTCTAGCAATAGTGGAGAGGAAGTCCAAACTGGCCTTCCCCAGTAATCAGATTGGTGAACACCCTAACTATCATCATACAGTCAGCTAGGTGGTGGTGGCACACACCTTTAATCTCAGTACTCAGCAAGCAGAGGCAGGCAGATCTTTATAAGTTTGAGGCCAGCCTGGTCTACAAGAGCTAGTTCCAAGACAGGCACCAAAGCTACACAAAGAAAGCCTGTCTTAAAAATCCAAAAGTAAAGAAAAGATAAAAAAAGAAAAGAAAAGAAAAGAAAAAGAACACACACACATACAAAAAAAAACTAGCATCATAGAGCAATCATCCAGCAACTGAAAGAACCTGATGTAGAGTTTCACAACCAAGCACCAGGCTGAGCTCCAGGAATCCAATCTCAGAGAGCAAGGAGAGAATATATAAGCAAGGGAGGTCAAGATCCTTATGGAGAAATCTATAGAGACCGCTGAAACAAGCTGGTGGAAACCCATGAACTCTAGACTGACAGCTGTGGAGGCTACATGGGAACAAACTAGGCACCTCATAAGGGGCAGACAGTGGTGAAACTTAGACCATCTGTGAGTCACCTGGCAATAGGACCAGGTGCATGAGCTAGCTTATTGAAGCCCATTCATTATGGTGGGATGCCATCCTCAGCCTTAATATAGGTGGGTGGGGCTTGGTCCTGTCCCAACTTAATGTGGTAGCCTTTGTTGAATCTTCATGGGTGCCCTTACCTCTTGGGTGTATTGGATGGGGCATGGGCAGGAGAGGAAGTAGGGGGAGAACTGTGGTTGGAAGTTAAAATACAATAAAATAAAATAGTTAAAAAATTTATACAAGACCTATGTAGTGGGAAAAGTTTTTTATAGGATGTAAGCACATGAGAAATGACAAAACGTGTTACCTACAGATAACTTATAAGCGTCCCCTTCCTTCCAAGCTACATTTAACAGAAATGCTTTCAGATATTCTCATAGTCACTAATTAAGATAGAAAATTAGTTTGACGTTTGTGACTTTTTTCATTGGATACATAGTTTAACTCTAGTGGTTTGATTTTTCAAAAGGTAATCTACATGTACAATCAATTTTCATAGCACATATTTGTAATTACAAAATGTATTCTGTGAAATTCAGCTTATCTGGGTGGTGTAAATAGTATGGGTAAATATTCGAGGCTCACTCCTATTGTTACAACTTTCCTTGATTTATATGTTTCTATGATTTCTATGTGTAGAAAAAACAAATAGATCTATTTTGAATAACACATTACTTACAAGGAAGATGCATTAGGATTGAAATTCGCTTACGTTCCTGCTTCTCATCTAAGTTTCTCCTCGTCTGTGCATGCTCAGTCTAAAGCAAGCCGTCTCACTTAATGCTCTGGTGTTGACGAGTAAAGAAACTCCTAACTCCAATAATGAAGGCAATGCTAGGCTACACATGAAGACATACAGACATCATGAACGCTAAGTGAGGAAGTCTACAGACAGCAGTTAGAATGCCTACAGTGGAGCAAGCACCGAGCTAGGAGACAGGAGGGTGGAGATTTCTATACTTTAGCTTACATACATATGTCTAACTGTGCTAGGTCCAGGGTATAGACTCAGAAACTGGACCCTCCTTGATTTTCTTCCATTTTTGCCTAAAATATAAGCTTCAAGAAAAGAGTTATAGGGAGGATAAAATAAAAGAGGCCTAGGAACATAGTTTAGTAAAAATAGAATAGTTGTCTATCAAGCAGAGAGAGTTCCTAGGTCCAACCCAATTATTAGATTAAAAACAAAATAATATTTGAAATTTTATATATATATATATATATATATATATATATATATATATTCACATACACATATATCCTATTTTTTAAGTAAAAAATAACAATGGTTAAATGTATCACTAGGATAATGCAGACATGAATAATACAGAAGTGATATAATTATATTTTGATTAAAATTTTTAAAAAAGAAAGTAATACAGAAGTGAACATGAGATGTCATTTCCCTTAGATACATTTGCACAAGTATGATTCCTGTCCTACTTTCTAGTTAAAATTGTACTTCACATCAAGTTTCAAAATAAAATGTGTTTTTCCTGTGTCAAAGTACTGTCCTCAAAGAGAAAAAGAATAGCAGCCTTGTATCACTTAACCATTCTATTTTAATTTATATTTTTTATTACGTTTCAAGTTGTGGAACATTCAATGCAGTAAGAATTCTATGGACTGATTGCTTAATACAGTGACATGAAATCCCTCTGGAAAATGGTTAGGCCTTTGTTTGGGACTTGAGTTTGTCACACTTCTCTGCAGAAGTAGGGCATTTCCTTACTTGCAAAACTGGTTGATCCAAATCACCAAATGAAATTCTTAGGAATTATCTCTCACAGAATATATCTTTAAAAGTAAATATTGTGCAGCCAATATTATTGTTTAGGGTGCTGCATCTGAACATAGATAGAAAAGAAAGGAGAATTCAAGGAAAATTTTGGCATATAATCCAGGTAATGTGCTTTGGATAGAGACTGGATTTCTCTATGCAGCCCTGGCTGTTCTGGAAGTAGCTATTTAGCACAGGCTGCCTTTGAACTCTGCCTTTTTAGTGTTGACATTAAAGGTATGTGGTACCTTAGCCAGTATTGAGTGGTGTGTTTACTTATTTGCATTATCTAAATATGTTTCTTTCATATTTCTGAAGATTTACATTTTTTTCCTTTTAGATATATAGAAACTGAGTCCCAGCTATTAGCTTACTAGATGCTTTGTAGGACTCCACCTCTAACACAAGATGTCTCCTGCGTCCAAACATATGGTTTAGTCACATAATGATACAAGAATAAGTTCTTTTCTTTTAATGTTCTTCACATATAAGACATTGTAATATTTTAAATTAAAATTGCAACAATTGTATTTGGAATACAAAATTTGGACTTCAATTTTATAGTTGAAGAAACACAGAAAGTTTAGTTCACATGTTGAGATTTCCTGTTAGAAAACAGAATAAACTCTATTCTGTCTCACAATGAAGCTGGCTTGATAACTTTTCTACGGATGCAAAATGTGTAAGAAGTATCGGATGCTTTTTAATATTAAAGCAAATGTCTTTTAATATCATCATGAAGAGGGACGATTGTGTTTCTTGATAAAGTTTCAGTCTCAAGACGGCCTGTCACTCGCTTTCGTTACTCATGGAAGTGTCTACATGATCAAACCCATGAAGATTTTCATTTTCCTTTTCCAAGCATCATTTGGCCCATGTTAATATGATTTTGCTCATTTGCATCCTCTAGATTTCAATACTTATGATGGACCCGAGAGCAATACCCAGAACCACTGTTCAGCTTCAGTAAGTTTTGGCTGACTGCACGAGCAGGAATTTTTGGCAGCCCAGTTGATCTCAACTGCATCTACCCTGTCTAAGACTATAGTTTCTCTCCCATGTAGGGATGAGACAGAAAATTATAATGTTAGAGTGGTCAGCACCCAAGCCTGCCAAGAACTGCCTATTTCAGGAAAGAATTCTTTCTGGTAAACCACTGGAGCTTTTCCAAACACAAAGGGTTTCTTTGGATTCTACTACATTTGCTAAATGTGTAGCCAGGCCACCAGAAGGTAGAGTTAAAGTTCAAGCTGAGAATAGTGATGGCTAGTTTTCAAGGGCAAATGGAGATGTTTTTGCCAGGAAGCTAGGGCCACTCAGCAGGTTTTCATGGAAGTTTGCAATCTGCATCCTGTGATTGTCAGACAGATGGTAGACATGGAATGTTCCCACCACAAGGGTGATATTATATTTATATTTGAATCTTCATATCTATTAAAGTATCTGACTCACTTATGTCCTCCATAGCATATGACTTTGATGGACTGGTTACTCTGAAGAGAACCCTGATCATGATTTCAAAAAACAAAGGATCTTGCTGTCTTCATCCATTTGTTAAAGAACTAATGTTATCTTTATGACATAGTGAAATTCAACAGGCACTTTGTGGAGCAGACTCATATGGATTCTTTTTAACTGACCTAGGGAGCATTGCTGGGTGACATAATATTTTAGTTATATTGACACATATGTACAGTTCCCATTCACATTTATTAATAACCACAGCCTTTTTCTTGCCCCAATATTGCCAACATCCTTGTTGGATGATAATAAACATTTTCATAAACATATCTAGAAATGCATGTACTCACGGGCACACCTCACGGGAGCTAAGCATTTAGCCACCCACTCCTTGTCAGGAGTGCTTCAGATTATCAGGACACACTGTCTTGATTACTCGAGACAGGTAAATCATCCAGGGAATCTCTCTGTCAGTTATATGTTTTGCGTTCAAAATATTTTGCAGTTCCCACTGACTTAGCAGAATCTGTTACTAGTTCAGGGTTTCCATAGACAGCAGTAAAAGAGCTATCAGATGAGGGATTGTCCCTTCAACGAGATTCCATTTGTGCTCAATTTGTCCTCGGTAATTTAAAGCATAATTTGAGTATTCGCTATATGCTACAATATTATAGGTATAAGCAAAATTATTGAAAAACTCAATTCATTATTTGAAATTATAGATTTAAAATTTTAAATACAGTTATATCATTTCCCTCATCTCTCTCCTCCATTCTATCCCTCCATGTCCATATCCTTCCCAAATTCACTCCCTTCCAAATTCAACACCTTCTTTTAAAAATCATTGTTGTTACAGTGCATATAAATGATTAATAAATGACTACAAGCTGCTGAGTCCATTTAGTGTTCTCTGTTTGTATATGTTTCTAGTGCTGACCACTCAGGATTAGATAACCAGTCAAAGCAATCATCACTAGGGAATATTTTCTCCCTTTCTTGGTAGTTTTTAACTGCCCATAGCTCCTTGTTTTGTAGTAAAGCCTCATAAAATTTTCCCCATTCATAGTTTTATATTTCAACATTGTTGTTGTTCAGGTGTGTGATTTAGGCAGCCCTATGATTACAATTTCAGAATAGCTTCCACGCTATGATTAGATGACACTCTCTTACAGAAGACTTACTGGTCCTTTGGGCTTTACAATCTCTCTGGCCCCCAAGTCCTGAGTACAAGAATTGTATTGTAGATGTATCAATGGGATGTGAGCATCTTGTGGTCAGCTGTTCTATGCAATTTGACTAGTTGTGGCTTTCTGTAGTGGAAACTTTCTGCTGCACAGAGAAACTTCCTTGATGAGGATTGATATCTGCATGGAAATCTAAATATTTGGAGCTACAAACCAAAGATGAAAGAGACTATGTAGTATCTCTCTGGGTCCGGGTGCACCTCAGTCAATGTATTTTCAATTTAATTCATTTATCTGCAATTTCTTTGATTTTAGTTTTCTTTACTTCTAAATAGTATCCCATTGAGTATATGTGCCACATATTTTTGTTATTTGTTCATCAGTTAGACATTTGCTTTTTAGCATTTCTAGTTATTGTGAATATTGCAGTAATTCCATGGCTAAACAAGTGTCTATGCAGTGGAAGGTCAAGTCCTTCGAGCACAGGCCAAGGAGTGGCAGAGCTGGGTCACATGGTAGATGTATTTTAGCTTGAGGATTTTCTCATTTCCAGAGTAGAATCACAAGTTTGCATTCCTATTAACAGTAAATAATGGTTCTCCTTTCCTCACATTTTACTTGAATTTGTCGTCAATTGTTTTCGTGACCTTTGCAATTTTAACTGTGGTGAGGTGAAATCTCAAATTTGTCAAAATTATAATTGCAATATCCAAATATCCAAGAACGATGAACACTTCTTTGAGATTCCTTTTAGAGATTTTTATTTCTTCTTTTACAAATTCTCTTCTAACTTCCCTAGCTCAGTTTTTTTTTAACAGGAATGCTTGTTTTCCTTCCTCTTATAGTTTGCTTTTAGGGTTTTTTATGCTCTAATTATTACTTCTCTGGCAAGTGTGTAATTGGCAAATATTCCTATTCTATAAGGTTATTCTTCACTTGATTGTTTCCTTAACTGTATAGCTTTAAGTTTTAAGCGGTTCCACTTGTTTTAATATCTTGAGGAGTTAAGGTTTTATGATAGGGTGTGTTATTTGCACCATAAGTTTTCTTGCAGAAAGAGTCAGTATGCATATTCACTTGTAGTGTCTTCAAGCATTGTTACTTAGGCTTCTTTTTTTTATAATCTAGTTTAGGACTCAGAATTATAATTCACTTACTCTTGAGTCATATACTATTCTTTTTCCTTTTACATGTCCCTAAGAATAAAGTGCTAATCTGCTGCCACAGTATTTTTGCCTACTAGAAAATAGTCTACTCTTTTGTTAAGGAGTCCCTTATCTGTATTAGTACACCAAAGAATCACCAGATTATTTACCTTCAGCAAATTCCCTTGATAAAATACATGTGCCACAGAAAACTGGAATGAAGTGTCTATGTAGTCATCGATGTAGATTGCTATGCTCCAGAGGAAACTTCTGTTGTATGATGCACTAATAAGGGAATGAGTACTCAATTGTGTCATAATGCCCTGCCCAATACCCCAAGAGCTTCATGCTATAGGCTATCTTTGGACATATATAGGTTTTTCAAAAATCAGTGCTTGTCCTGAGCAGATTGTTGATTTCCAGAGTAAATTTTAACTTCTTTATTTCCACCACAGTTTGATGTAGGGTATAAATTTTAAAAAGGAAAAACATTAAGATTAGAAAATGAAATTAAAAACTTTATAAGCAAAACAGGATGGTATTTCTGCTCTTTTGATTTCTTTCTGTACTTTTTACAAATATTAATAGATGACTTTTTCTAAAGCTTCTTGCATGTGTGCAATATTTTGATTTAATTTAAAATCGTTAAAATTGACAGACATAGTAAATTTATATTTTAAGATGAATGTAAATGACAAATTCTTGAAGCAATTATATTGATATCATAATAAAGTTGCATATATTTCTAGTTTTACAAAATGATAAAAGCAATTGTAAATCTACATTTTTTCTCTTCTGATGAATCTAATTTTGAATTTTTAAATATTGTTTGATTAATTAATTATTAATTAACCTATTTATGTACATTTCAATGTCATAGCATGTAGGTGAGGCCAAAGATAAACTATAAAGCTTCATTCTCCCTTTCCATCATGTGAGTCTAACGGCCTGAATGCAAATCACTTTCCCAGTGCATAAATCTGTTTTTTTTCGGTGTGCACTGTAGCCTATCTATAGGAAAGTGTACCTATTACAGATGCACAGTGTGCAAATTTCCTCTTACGTGTACCCCAAAGGAAAGCAAACAACAACACAATATTTCCCTCTCTATGCTTTCTTTCAGAGTCTGTTATACTTCTCCTTTTTAAGTAAAAATGAAATCATATAATGCATATTCTTATTTGAGCTGCAATTGTATACGCCTGGATTGAGGTTGTGGGATCATATTTCTGTCTGGTTGTATGTTGTTGACTCTCATTGTCATCATTTATTGTGATATTCTATACAGCCTTGAGTCAATTATATTAAATTCCCAGTCAGAATAAAATATGGAGCAATATTATTCATTTTTCATACATTATAGAATTGCAAACTAAAACTGAACTAATTTTTATGATCAGTGTGCCTTTACTGAGTTAAAGAAAGTAAATTGTGCCTAGATGCACAGTAACGTAGAATGGGCCTCCCTACTTTTCAGGATTATTTACTGCTAAGTAGTTTCATACTTGCATGCTGTTTTCCCAGTTATCTTGCAGAACTTTTAGGGAGAGCATACATCATTATGCATCACAAAATACTTTCACAATAAATACCCTTTTTTCCCCTTTACTCCCTTTGAAAATAGTGAGTAGAGTCATGTGAAATAAAAGTTGTTTGTGCAAAGACAAACATTCAGTTAATGGTGAAGATATGTTGAAAAAAATAAAAACCTGAAAAACCCGAGTCATTTTCTCACAGTCGCTTTCAACTTTGTCTGTTTTCATGTTTCATATGGAAGCTTCGTGATATGAGTTATCAAATTTAATAGATTAAAACTAAATCCACTAATGGCAACATCTTTCTTCCCTCTTTCCTCCTTTACTTTCTCCATAGTTCTAGGCACAATGCCAACAATTATATTTGATGGCTAAATTAAAATGCAATGACTTTAGGGATTGACAGATGTGTTAGATTAAATAAGCCCATGAGAAGATGTTCATTTCTGGGGCTAGAAAGAGCACATATTGCTCTTACAGTTCTTGCATGGTATCCAAAATGCTGTTTCCCAGCATTCCTATTGGACA
Source organism: Chionomys nivalis (assembly GCF_950005125.1). Taxonomy (NCBI): domain Eukaryota; kingdom Metazoa; phylum Chordata; class Mammalia; order Rodentia; family Cricetidae; genus Chionomys; species Chionomys nivalis. Next base: position 27,563,952 of record NC_080106.1, read on the forward strand.
GCTAAGAGCTGCTTTACTGACAGTTCTGGAGATTCTATCACCCTTTTCTGACTTGATTAGGCACCCGCCCTAACACGAACATTCCTATACACAGAGACACATATGCACAGAATTTTGAAATGTTAAAAAAATATTCAAAGGAAAAATTCAAAGACTAGCGACCTATAGACATTCCAAGTGTGTGAAAATGCTATAGCTTGGGAAAGTAAAGTAGTTTGATAGCCAACTGTTACATGGAGAAAGCCTTTTAGAATGTTCTAGTTGATCCAATGGAGTCATACTGGACTTATTTAAAAGAGGAGACCAGAACTAGATGTCTGAAGACATTTTGATAGTGTTTTGGAAATGTTGCAAGAGAAGGAATCTGTTTGGGGTTTTCTTTTGCTTTGTTTGTGTTGTTATGGTTTTTCCCCATAAGGTTAGACAACAAGAACTTATCAGATGGCACCTTGATTATAACTTAATGAGACTTAATCATTAATTCCTGGCTACCTTAACAAAAAGATGACAAGTCTATATTTTTTAAAGGAATTTGACCATTGTTACAACAAGAATAGGAACCCTGCTCAAAAGCTATGAGTAAATAATTACCAAGTTCCTCCTATTTGGGATTCAGGAAAAAATAAGTGTAAAAAGGAGGAGGCAAAAAAAACCTCTTCTTTCTCTGAATCTGATGAGTATTTTGCATTCCTACTCAAGACAGGGACAGATGATTGTGTAGCAAATCTTTGCTTTAATTCCCGACTAAGACGACATTTTGTCAAATGAATGCAAATCTACTTCTCTTTCAGCCAGGAAAAATATTTGCATTCCTCTGAAGTGAAATGTGGATATGATAGAAATGAAGCCCATTCTTCCTTGCTCTTGCCCCCAAATTAACAATTTTGGGTTCTGTTTACGAAGGACTTAAGGGTACATTCAGAGGGGAAGGAGTAAGATCCCTTTGCCTTTGAAACCCCAAGGGGCTAAAGTAGGATTTTCCTTCAAGACCACTTCCAGAATATATCCCACATAGTGTTAAAAATAGTGCCACTACTTAAGTTTAAGTATAATTGTTTTCTTCATGTTCCCATAAGAAACACTTCAGAATGTGAAAATCTGGCCCATATGGAAATAGGAAATTCATAGGGCTTCTGGATACCTTAGTTCACAGTAATGTAAGGAGGCTGTTTCATTTGCAATGCCAAAATTGCTCCAACAAATCTGGAGTTTTGTCACTGAGTGAGAAATTACAGTTAAATACTGAGATCTGGTGCTGACTCTAAGACACAGAAATGGAAGGAACTTGAGAGGACAGGAAGGTGTTCTTATACTTTTTAAAAGCAATAAACTCAAAAGCCGTAGGCTCTTAAGACAGAAAAAAAAAAAAAGGAATTTTTGGAATACCTGTCTCATGGTTTAGCTAAGACTTTCTGAAAGGCCTACTATCGTATTGTCTAATGCCAGCATCCACACAATTTGACTGTGCATGTATGTTAACACCAGGAGGAGGAGCAGGCAAACAGTCTTTTCATCTTTCTGTGTACATTGATCATCACCTTGTCTTCTGGACAGCCTGTCTTCTGTCCCCTTTGACCTCTTCAAATAATAGCTGTCATAATCAGGCTTAAATAATCCATGAATGGAAGTAATTGGGAGATAAACAGAAAGGTATCTAATAGAAATAGCAAACAGTATATTCTGAAAATCATAAAACAATCCTTTTTATCCAACACATGGAAAAAGCTATCTTTAACAATAGAGGGGAGTCAAGAAAAGTTAGTATTTGATGAGAACATGCTATATATTAGTATTGTTGCTTGGTATATTTAATATTTTGGAAAAATCTTCTCAATATGTGTAATTATCTCATTTTCCAAATAAGAATTCAGACTCAGAAATATTTTCCTTCCCTCTCAGTGGCTATGTCACTGAACTTTTTATTGAGCAAATAAAGAATAACAAACCTCCAATCATCAGCTACTACACAGGGTTATCATTTTTCATTTGTCACATAAACTTTCTATCCATACTTTTTTCATAGACTCATATTATTTCATTCACTTTCTCCTATTCTTTATGTACTTATGTGCTATGTTTAAATACTTTAGAAGATATCTAGAGTCCCATTTAACATTGAGAACAAAGCTTAGCGCTCTGGAGTTGGTTGCATTAGTTGACCAATACAAAATGAATCTTGTTTACGTGTGAGACCTCATAGACTTAAGCTATAGCTTTTCTGCCATATCGTTTTGTTTGTACTAGTGAATGTTTTTAAATGATGAGGCTTGTTAATCTCATTGTTTTGAAAGCTAGGAGGTCTGCCTTTGATGGATTTAATGTGCTGATGCTTTCTTGCTCATGGGAAAAATTTGCAGAGTCCCAGTTCAGTTTGCAGCACCCACATGGTGAGAAGGGAGAAGCTTGCATGTATCTTTCTTTCTCCTCTTCCAGGGCAACTTTCAAAACGGAGGCTCTCAATCTCATGAGGTCATCTGATCTTAGCTATCCTTCAATGCCTACGTGCAATAAATTACGTAGGACTTTAATGATGAGTCCCTTTCAGCATAAATTTTAGGGTGACAATAATACAGACCACAGCAGCTAAATTCCTCTCATCACACTCATAGAACTGAGAGTCTCAGTTCAGTTTATAATCAAACCCAGTGGCTTGAAGTGCTAAGTCTGAGTAATAATATCCTTTACAATATCTATCAATTTTTAAGACCATAGCTGATATCCACAATCCCTCTCTGTCTGAGCTTCCTAATGCATTAAGCAGAGCTCACAACAATACCTGCTAAAGAAAGTTAATGTAGGGTCAAAGCAATTGCTCACTAGTTAAAAACACCTGATTCTCTCCCAGAGGACTCAGGTTTGAGTCCTACTGCCCACATAGCAACACACAACTCTATGTAAATTTACTTCCACAGGATCTCACACTCTGTTCTGGCCTTCGTAGGAAAACATATGTCATGTTTCTGTGCATAGACATATAGCAGGCAAAATAACCATTCACCAAAAAAAAAAAATTAAGAAGTGATTGTGGACATTAAATTGGAACAATCATATAATGTACTTAGAGTGGAGCAGAAGTGAAGCACCCTCGTTAGAGATTGAGAGATCAGCTCCGCAGTGTTGAGAGGAGGAGTAGAGCAGCAGGTTGGGCTTGCATTGAATTTGTTCTAAATTACTTGTATTATCAAAGAAATCATTCTGTACCTTGTTTGTTATGTATATGCTCCTTTGATGACATTCAGTTCTGCTGGTTTTACTGGGTGCTTCACTGGTTTTATTAACTGGCTAGGTCAACCCTGATCACTCGGATGAGATTAGCTCTAACATTTTTAGTGCACAGCTTTTATTTTTTAACTAGTATCCAACATCTTTACTGAGGATAGGATAGTGATGAGACAATGAGATAATATGAAATTTTATGAATATCAAAGCATTTTCTTTTGAATAACTTTTTAAATATTGGAATGTGCTTTATTTCATTTTCTTTATGGGTGCTAAGTACAGGCCTTCTAAAGTACTCCATTTCTTCTATTTCTATTAGGTGGTATTCTCTAACAACAACAAAAATTCTGTTTCTTCATTTGCATAGTCATTCATGTATTTATAAAATTATGGGCTTCGTGTTTACTTAAATGTCTAAATTGGTTTAGAGTTGGCAGGATTCTAATGTATACTCTTTACTGTATGCCTTGAACATTGAAAAAAACTATGAAGCTCCCAGTTCTCCCTGGACACAAAAAGAAAAAGGATGCCATAATCTAAATGCTGGAATGACTTATATCTGAGAATGGATTTTATTTCTAGCCTGTTTCCTTTTGATGCCCTTATGCTATTGATGTATATTATACAATGTGTGAGTAAAGATTCAAACGAAATTAAAATGGTTAAAAAAATAGATTTTGGCCTATATACATTAGGTACTATTATTGTTAAGCAACAGAATAAGAGATTTTTCTACCATTCAATCCTGTAATGACTGATTTCACTGAGAATAAGGATGAAAAACAAGGCTGTCATTGCAGATGAAACAAATCAACAATGCTTTTGGCAATTATGACAGGGTTTTCGTCTTTCCAAGAAGACTGGGGTTTTAGTTCCACAAAGGGTTTTTAAGTAGAGCTCATAAGATGGCAATGGTTTTTTAGTACGCTTAACAAAATTTGCAGGAAGTAAAGTAAATTTCTTATATTAGCATGTCCTGTTCCGTAACAATGAGAATGCAGGCTTATTTCACTCCTACTTAGAATGTAAGATTCCATTCAGGATCCAAGGAAAACGGTAATCAATTTGGCTATGATGACTTTCCTGTGCCCATAGCAAACAGATCTGCCGTTGTAACCCCAGCTTTATGCTGAAGAATGCAATATGGTTAATTGTGATTTCAGAACTGAAAAATAAGAGTGTGCAAATTGGACTCCTTCATTAGGCATGGAAGCAAATGATCTCTTTAACAATTCCAGAAAAAAGGAAAAAAGGTAATCAACATTCCAAAAGAGAGAAAGAGAAAGAAAGAAAGAAAGAAAGAAAGAAAGAAAGAAAGAAAGAAAGAAAGAAAGAAAGAAAGAGGGAGGGAGGGAGGGAGGGAGGGAGGGAGGGAGGGAGGGAGGGAGGGAGGGAGGGAGGGAGGGAAAAAAATAAAACATTCAACTTGAGGTGGTTTATGGAAGTGAGATAAGGACATTAAATGAGATAAGAGGATCAGAAATATATTTATGAAGCCAGGGCATGGATTCCAGCTTTGAACCTGGGCAACAAACCTTAATTTGGAGTCATTTATTTAAACTTTTCTTAGTTCCAGAGCTATACCACTTGTCAAATTACATGTATTTTCTATCAGGATGATTCTCTCTCTCTCTCTCTCTCTCTCTCTCTCTCTCTCTCTCTCTCTCTCTCTCTCTCTCATCATGTTGTAACAGTTTAATCCATGTACACAAAGACCCAGTAACAAAGATTATGGTGGTCAATTAACAATGTTTTTCATGGTCATAGATGCAATAGCGGCATCCTTCTTCAGAGTCGTTTGAGCAAGTTCCAGAGTGCAGTTCTTTCCATCACTCAATATTCTAAAACTCTATAATTAATACTTTCTTACTATTGAATAAAAACTTTTGCTACAGATTTAGAGAGACATCTCTAAATAGAAAACAAAACATTTTATATCATCTCAGAATATGAATCCTATACAAGCAAGACATGTTGTTTTAGCCACAGAGAGTAGCCAATTCTAAGCACTTAGTAGGTATTTTGTAAGGAAAATATGAGACCATTGACTTATTCCACACCATTTCCGAAGACATCAAGTGGTATATTCTATATTTCATGACTGGGGTAGAAATCAGAGTGCTTTGGATAACTTGTTACATTTAAGATAATCAGTATCATCAGCAGTAGCAACACATACCCTAAAATATTTAAACATATTTAATAAAACTGATGCATCTGAAATCTTCCTGTAAGTTAGGAGATGGAAAAAAACAATAAAGGGGAAAGTAAAATTAATCTAATGATGTACCGATTTTCTCTGGTTTGATGTCTGTATTTCTCGTCCTTTGTGTTTTCTAAAGAACTGAGGGATCCATGCATTTGTTTATCACCCTGACATCTTCACCCAGAATGTTTTCTACCTCCAGCTCCCCGCTTATTTTAGTGGTCTCCCCACAGCTCAGGGTCATAAAGTTAACACACAGCAGATAAGTTTACAAAGGTAAAGAGAAAGACATTGAAATCATGTCAGCCTGTCAAACGCCTGGTTCATAAGAACAAAAGAAGAGGTGTCCAACTACGTCTGACCCTGGCCACCCTTAGGGAACAAAGTTCTTGGTTGTTGGCTTCTATTATAAAACCATAAAAATGAGCATCAGCCATTTACTGAGGACTTGTGATGTGCAGGATCCTTTACATTTTTATTCTAATCTTCACAACCAGTCCTTTCTGAAGTATCTTCAAACTGCAGTCTATACATTCCTAAGTGTCTAAAAATGTCCCCATGTCTCTATACTCATGAACTTCTATTGCAAGGCATTAGTTTTGCATTAAGAACTATCAGGATCCTGTGGATGGACACATTATGACCACCTTCTGCCACTCACATTATAATCTGCAGGAGTCTGATGTGATCATAGCCAGAGCATGTCTGACTTTAACATCAAGGAGTGTTATCTTTTCCACTGAGTGGCTTTGACATATGGGATGTTTGTGGGATTCTTCGTGGTATTCATATGGTCCTATTTGAAAAACTTTGTAAAGAACATTGTTTTCGGAGTCAAATAGGTCGGCACTTTTATCTATGTGACCTTCACAAAATTATATAGACCTCTTTTATTTCCTCATCTATAAAATGGCACTTAGCAGATTGGAAAAGGTTGAAGAAAAAATGTTGTGTAAAAATCAAATATAACACATAATTAGATTTTATTTATATTAAGATAGAAATCAATAGATAATACATTTTTTAAAATGTTCTAATTTTACCCAGACAGTATAGTACAATCTATATGTTACACAGAGAGGAACACTTTATGAATCAAACCTCCCAAAAGATGTTGGTGCTTATTTATATAAATGAATTTATAAATGTTAAGAAAAAATCACTTTACAGTCCCTTAAATGACATTAAAGCTAAAGAATGAAGTAGCAAGATCTGTACACTGGACCTCTGACCATAATCCAATTATATTCACCCACACTAATGAAGATCTGAAGAACTCTGTTTTCATTCTGATCTTAGTTTATTGGCTTATGCCATATCTGCACTTTTAAAAATAACCTTTCCATTTTTCATAAATTATAATGAAAGTTTATCACATGCTTAAATAGCTTCGGCAGTGAAAACTCATAAAATATTCATTAAGAAATATACAAGCACTGAAAATATTAAAATGTTGGTATAGAATATTTAGACGTATTTGTTGGTATTCTGTGTCTCACATGGTAGCAATACATACATTGCAGCATTCCATACTGAGAAAATCTCCAGGCAGCTGTTTTATTGTTAGAAATCACTTGAACTAATATTTGACATTTTGCAAACTCTTCGTGATCCCATTATGATTCCGAGCTTTTTGAAGTTTCGCAGCCTTAGCTCCACCCTCATTAGCAGATGCTGTAACCGCTTCCTTTCCAAAGCATGCTTTCAGTGACTTGGAAAATGTTCTGCAGTAACACCCATTGAAAGCGTTTACAACAATATTCCTCATAATATGTTGATGAGATATTGGCTCGTGAAAACAAATTGAACCAAATGGAGAGGTTCTTCAAAATGAATTCATACATTTCAGGAGTATCTCCAAAGAATGTATTTTGGGGATCTCTGCAATGAACCATATAATGATGGGCTACTTTCTTTCTATACTTGCTATTCATCTTTTCTATGCATACCTATTTACTAAAACCATAGGTCTTTTCATTGTAAAATGAATTGGCAAAGAAAGAAGCAAAACTATTCAATAATTTTAAAAAGTATATTCAACTATTAACTTCAAACTTTACACTACCATTGTACAAAGGCATGAGGTTACTTCCAAACTTCCTCTTTTATTTGCATTGAACTGATTTAATACAAATGAGGATTAACTCCAAATTCCAATATTAGTTAGTTTTGCATCATAGATAACAGAAATTCAAGACATATTATAGTATTAAGTGGGTTACTTTTATGTGCATCAAAAATTAGGTTAAGAGAAGTATACAAAGAAAGATGAGTAATAAATGATCTTTGAAAAAGCAGGTATTCTATATTAGTTTTTAATATTACTATAGGTAATTGGGTGATCATCATAAAATATCTCCATTAATTTCCACATTCATGAAAAGTTCCATGAGAAAAATGTGAAAAATGTCCTCAGAACCTGGTTTCTTCTCAGTACATTTCCATAATGTGTCAAAAACATTTACAATGTTCCTTGCATAAATGCTTTCATGTATCTGGACATGAATTATATGGACAGTTCTCATGAATTTTCCACCACATGTGTAAAGTTGTGAGGTTATGATACTCTGGTTAACTAAAACAGAGTCACATTTTCTTCTGATTGAAGGGCAAATTTACTCTCAGGTAACATCATGAGGATTTGGGGATGACCAGAGAACCTAAAGTACCTATGTTCCATAACCATAGGTCTTTTCTTTGTATAAATTTCAGTTCCTAGACAATTATTTCGACTTGATGTATAGAATATTACACTTACAAGAAATGTAACTCCTTATATTAGATCGAAAACAACTTCTTGATTCATGCAATTTACTTGTCTCCTCAATAAGTTGGGTAGTGCAATGCTAATTAGTGGAATGACCAGCATTTCATTTGCTGTTTGATGGCTGTGGTGCTCCCTAAGAGCTATCACAGATTAAATGAGATCAGAATACTTTAAGATTTTTGTGCATCACACTTGCTCTGAAGTTGTATAAAAGCACTAAACCACTACTTTCCATAAATGTCCTTCTATGTGAGGAACCAAATGTACATGAACATTTGCCTTGATTTCTTATAGTCAGAACTCCTGATTCCCAAGTGTCACTCACGGGGGTAAACTAACTTTGGTTAGATCAGTGGGATAGAAACTTAAATAGAAAAATCTGATGCATGATCCCCATAGAAGTGTATCAAGATTGTTCGGGGGTTTAGGTCACTAAACCACTCAGTTCTGAAAGATTCACTATAGCAGCCAAAAATCTGACTAATAGGGTCTGAGGGTAAACGAAATAAATTAACTGAAGCACTTTTACCTCTGCATGTTCTTTATTATTTGGGCAAAGAAGCAGAAAGAAGTGTGATCTCCACCCGGTTTTTAGGTTTTACAGAACTAGTTTTTAAAAATTTCAAAGGCAAAAGCAATGATATTAGCAAGCATTTCAGAATCACAAAAACACGGGTAGAATCTGACAAATTAGTACCTCTGGAAAAAGTTACAACACCAAGGAAGAGCCAGCATCTAAGGGAAATGCCTGACATCCCACACCATTCGATAAGATGTAGTCGGAGACTGTTCGTTAATTGCCTGGTAACCAAAACCCAAATAATCACACAAAAACTGTAACTGTATTAATTCCAATACTGCCTGCCCAATGACTCTAGTGTATTCTTAGCTAGCTTTTACATCTTAAATTAAACCATTTCTTTCGATCTGTGTTTTACCATGAGGCTGTGGCCTAACTGTTAGACTTCTTAGGTTCTGCTGTGTACTTCTCTTTCTACAGTTACGTGGCCTCTCCTTGATTCTGCCTACTGTCTATATTTCTTCCAGTCTGGCTATATATTCTTCTCTGTCATCGACCTAATCAGCTTCTTTATTAACCAATGGTAATAAAACATATTCACAGCATACCTAGGGGAATCCCACATCAATAAGATCACTAAAAGTCCCTGAGCCCTGTACTCACCCACTCCCCTCATGCCGATCTCCACTGTGATAACCAGCTTTTGAGATGTTCAGACCTTTTAGTCAGTAGGGTCAGGCATATTGTCTTCCTGTCTTTTTGAGATTCCTACATAGTCTATTAGCAAAAGTAATTGTGGGGGATTAAAATTATGTAGATTTGACTATTAGAACAAGAGTGAGTGTTATCGCTGTAGGTTTCCATGGAAGGTCATTCCATTGCTGGCACAGGAAGAAGTTACACTGCTGAGGCATTTTTGGAAATGCGTCCCATTTTGAAGGGAGAAATGTTGTGATTTTTCAAGATTTCTACAGAACTGGCAGTGACTTATCCAAAAGATAAGAGTTCCCGAAGCTCTGAAATCAGGTCCCCCATAAGTTGTGCACTCGTGGGGCTATCTAGAATTCTGACAGTTGTACATTTACTGTGTGAAACCTGTGGCTCCAACAGTATTGTAATTGCATGGTGCATTCTTTCTCAAAAATTCTAAGAATGAACTCTATCATGTCCTTTAATAAAATAAATGAGCCAGATTTACATTGACGACACGGATGCAAAAGTTAGCTTCCTCTTGGGCAAATAAAGAATATCAAGCATCTTTCTTTTTGACACTGGCTATAGATTATTATTAGAAAACTTAGATTCCTAGTATATAACAAGAGTGGATACATGTTAGATAAGTAGACATATAAATGCATATAGTATATATATAGAGAGAGATGCATAGACACAGAAATATATAACGATACATAGATATTGCAGTCTTTAAATATCAAGCAGAAAGGATTAGCTTTTCCATTTCTATTAAAATAACCTCCAAATTATTTGTCTAGCCACAATTACATGTGTTTCTGTAAATGTCCAAATCTAAACAAATGACACTGAACCCATTTTACAAACCAAAAATCTCTGAAACTCTGTTTTTTGAAGATTTTCTTACTGTCTTTTGCATTAGTAACTTCAGCTAAACTCTACAATAAAGTTTGGAGATAAAGAACGTGCGGCATATTGTTGCTAAGAGAAGCTTTCTCATTTTTAATATGTGAATTTTGTCTTCTCTGTCTCCAGAAGGCACATAAACTTTAAAAAGAGTCCAACAAAGTTTTTATTATCTTCCATTTACATGTAGTCCTCGTGCACAGAAATACTTCCACTCTATGACATCAGTTGCTTCAGAAATATAACAGCGATTCATAATAGATTTTCCCAATTCACTGTGGTTGATTTATACGCACGACTGTGGATATTTTCTGCGATAGCCCATGGATAAAGTCAGTCCTCTAGATGAGAAGTGTGAGACACGAAAGAAGAACTTATACAGTATTTTAATGACTCCTTTTATTGACACAATGCAATTATCAATATCTCCAGAGTACTTGGTGCCTGGCTTCCCTCAGTTTCATTGGCACCAAGGCACTTTCTTTCTTTCTTCCTGCTCAGTTTAGTTCTTAGTTCTGCAAGACTATTCCGCTCACACAACCCCAGCAATAGACATTGATGAACTTGGCTGAAATACATTAGTCACAGAATATTTTCTCAAAATACAGTCTCAGAGACCAGAAGAAAAACAAATAATCATATCATTTAGTGTGATTTCCTAAATTGTAAGTAGAATCTGGAAGTGACCATACTCTTGGTAGCTAAGTTTAGTGGTGAGGTTAGGACACTACCCTCAAGCCAGTCTCAGAGCAGTGACAACTGTCTTTCATTCTCCCTGTTTTTGTCTTTTCTTTTTTTTCTTTTTCTTTCTTTCTTTCTTTTTTTTTTTTTTTTTTTTTTTTTAATTTTCGAGACAGGGTTTCTCTGTAGCTTTTGGTTGCTGTCTTGGAACTAGCTCTTATAGACCAGGCTGGCCTTGAACTCACAGAGATCCACCCGCCTCTGCCTCCTGAGTGCTGGGAACAAAGGCGTGCACCACCACCGCCCGGCCTGTTTTTGTCTTTTTTACAGCAAGTCTCCTCAGCTGTTGACTTTATATGAGTTTTAACTAAAGTCCCTTTTCTATTTCTGCACAGTCTCTAAAGTCAGTATTGATTTCTAATGTCCCCTACTCTCTCTTGTATCCATTACATCCTTCAAGCCCTCCACTCCTTACAAGTCCATTATTCATATTCAAGTATCTGTGTTTTGTTTTGAGACCCACTTAGTTTAATCTGAAACTTCTGTGTGGTCAGAAGTTTGTACCCTACTGGCCTCACATATAATGCTGGGATTTTTAAAACATGTATTAAACTGTTGTCAGATTTCAGGTAGACACACATGAAGATCCAGCTGTTGTACCTTCTAGTATTCTGATGTCACCTTAACTTGCAGCTACTGAAGTAGACTCTCCTTTCACTGCTGATTATCTTTCAGTCCAAGGAATGGAGCTATTGAGCTTCTTTTCCTGCTCTGAATTCTTCCAAGGCAGAAAATCTCCCAATGGGGGCATTTCCTGACCTACAGTAAAATGGAATGCATAGTAAGAAACAACCTACTGGATAAATGTTTCTGAATTCCATACTTCAAGAGAAAACTTCCAAAACATTTTTTTTTCCTGTGTATTTCTCTGGAGGTGCTGATACTACTAAGGCCCAGTGACTACAGAAATGTCTTCAACAATGAATGTGCCTTTTCATTAAATTTTTATTTTTCAGCTCTCCTTTTACCTCTCATTTTCAATTCCTAGGATAATTTTAATTAAACACCCCACATTCAAATCTTTATCGCAAGTTCTACATTCCTAAAAATCAAAAGCAATACCAAAAGCATTGTTTGTAACCTGTAAGATAATTTATTTACAAAGATCAGGTAGGAATTTAATCAATAACTAGCATTGTGTTATGTTTGGTCTACTTTTGAATCTGCAGTTATTGAATAGTTTTATTTATTGTTATGTTATTCAGCCAACACTGTATTTTAAAATAAAATAGTTATAAATAATTAAAATAATCTATTTTAGTAAATCACAAGAAACTTTTCTTTGTTCATCACGATTATTAAACACAATAGTACATTGCATCCTAAATCACAGGTACACACACACACACAAAATGTCACAATGTGTCTATCTCTCTCATAGTAAGAATGTGCATGAGTTGTATAGTTTTAACATCTCCTTCTTTTCATATTTATCAGAGAAGATTTTAAACCTTTCTTAAATGCTCACTAAGTTCTTGCTGTACGAGGACATGAGGAAACAAGCTATAAACAAATCAAATTGAGCAGGAATATGCACAGGACCCTGTTTCCTCTGAAAGGCCTGGGGTTATGAGAAATGATGTACAATATAGGAATAAATGGAATAAAGGAAGACAATATAATAAACATAAAGAAACAATATTATTAACAAAAAACAAAACAAAACAAAAAAACATTATTCGGTTTAAGAGAGTGGATTTTCTTACCCTTAGACTAAAGATGTTCTTGAATACAAGCCCCTGTTCTGTGTACTTTATGAGGGATGTCTCCTCAAGGAAAGTCCCTATGTTTTATTTATTTGTTTGTTGTTTGTTTTGGTTTTTCCAGAAAGGGTTTCTCTGTGTAACAGCCCTAGCTGTCTTGGAACTAGCTCTTGTAGAAAACCTGACCTAGAACTCCCAAAGATCTGCCTGCATCTGCCTCACAACTGCTGAGATTAAAAGCCTGCAAACACTACCTGGTGTTTTAAAGTTGAACATGCAGTGGAGTTGTGCATTGGTGATCACATGGCACTGCATTACATGGGATTCAGTTTTACGTGCCTACATTTAGAAGGAATTATTTGTTAGAAGAGAAGAATGACCATGTTCATGGGACAGTCTTATATCATTTTCTATTCCTGATGGAGTATTGGAAGTCTTTTTTTAATTTATTTATTATGTATATAATGTTCTGGGCACCAAATCTCATTATAGATGGTTGTGTGTCATCATGTGGTTGCTGGGAATTGAACTCAGGACCTCCGGAACAGCAGTCAGTTCTCTTAACCTCTGAGCCATCTCTCCAGCCCTGGAAGTCTTTAAATCAAAGTTGAGGAACAAAAAATATTCATACATTCTACACTTTTAAAATTAAGGAGTGTAAAATAGATCCTTGTCTTATACACCAAACTATAGAGCAGAAATAACTCAACTAACACAGAAAATTAAGATAAAGATCATGGTATATTTTCAGTACTCATCCCAAATCACTTTCCTCCTCTTAAAGTACTAAAAATTAAAAGTGTAAATACTTTTATTTTTCTGTGGAAGAAAACAGGTAGGCTCAGTATATATATAATATATATATATATATATATATATATATATATATATATATATATTAATTCAAACTCTGCATTTACCTTAAGGAAAACTATTAGATTATATTACTGGTGCTTTTTGAACATGACTCTTATATATTTTGTCTCTTTTTCAGTAAGGAAGTACATGTATGTTTCATCATGATAAATTACAAACATATACCAAATCTAAACTTTTATATCGATAGTCAAGTTACAGTTAATTAATATGCACCAGAAGTAGTAGTTATGGGTAACTGTCGTTTAGTTGAAACTAGAAAGTGAACTATTCTAGTTTCTAGAATTCTACAAGTGTTTTAAATTACTTGCAGAAGCATCTCAGATCTGTAATGATGATACAGATTTGCTTGAGTCTAAAGTTGGAAGGCTGAAAAGACAAGGTAACATCTCCAAAAGTCTGAGTAGCTGGTTCAGTTTTGTCTCTCTTTTTTTTTTTTTTTTGTTTGTTTCACACTGCCTTCATTCCTTTAGTCAGATTTTGGTCAATTTAAAATAGAAGTACTGAGATCATGCACTCAAAATATTAATAACAAGTAGATGTCCAAAAGCCCGAATGACTTTACCTTCTGTCTCTGTATTTGGATTAAACTTAAAAGCTCTCCGAGTGCCCAGAATCCCAGAAACAGAGTCTGAGGCCAAACAACACTTCAAAATCAGCTCTTAGAAAGCTATGATTTGCCAAACTTTGGTCCTGGCTCATGAAATAACTGTTAAGGCAGAGGTCATTTGGAAGAGCTGAGGTAATAGACAAAAAGTATACTTAGAAGGAAGACTGAAGTTTGATAGTCAATCAATCAGAAGGTGATGGGAAATAAATCTAACCAGATACACAAAATATTAAGGAGATAGTAAACGTGAATGTATCAATAGTAACCAATAACAACAAACAAGCAAGCGACTGGCTTCCTAAAGCCACTTATAAAAACACTAAACAAGCTTGCATACTTTACTTCACATTACAAGATGGACTTTTTTCAGAAAAAAAATACTTTTCTAAAATACTTCCGGTTTCTGCATTTCAGATCTGGAAGATGGTAAACATCCCACACAAGTTTAATACGAATATCAACATGAATGAAAGCTGAGAAATCAATGAAAAGCAGAAATAATTGCAATGCTATAACCTTCAGATTCTTCCAATCTTCTCCCTTATGCAGTCTGCCAAGACTTGACCTTTTCATGATTTGAAGCATTTAGTTCCATGAAGATTATTTTACTCTTCAAATTTTTATGTAAGCCATCCAAAAAGTTATTTTTCTTCAAAGAGTGCTAAGATAAAAGAAAAAAAACAAAAAGAGATTAGATATCAGGGCAAACCAAAAATATACATAATCAGTCAAAAAAAGTATATTAAGATTAAAATTGAAAAGTGATGAGAAATTATAAAAGATTAATAATGATAAGTACTTTCTAAAATATATAAAATTATATCATCAGATAACCCCAGAATTGTGTTTTATTACTCAACAGTAAATGCCAACTATTTCAAATATGCCAAATATTTTAAAAGTAGAATACATTAGAAGAGCATTCTTGTCTATCTCCCTTGTTATTTTTAAAGACTATTTCTGAAAAATTCAAAGATCAGTAAGTACAATTAGCATTGTATTATGAGGCAGCATATTGTAGTGTCTTTGACAACTATATAGTATTACAAAGGATAACATTTCTAGTCAGTATTCTTTTTATTGTTTTTGTTGAACTATAAATTTTTCTTTTCTCCCCTCCCATCTTCCCCCTTCCATAATGCCCTCTCCCATGATGAACACAGTCCCAGTCTACTCAGGAGTTCTTGTCTATTTCTGCTTCCCATATAGATTAGATCCATATATGTCTTTTTTAGGGTCCTCTTTGTTGTTTAAGTTCTCTGAGATTGTGAATTGTAGGCTGGTTTTCTTTGCTTTATGTCTCAAACCTACTTATGAATGAGTGCTTATTGCATTTGTCTTTCTGGGTCTGTGTTACCTCACCATATATGATGTTTTCTACATCCATCCATTTTTCCACAAATTTCAAGATATTTTTAGTTTTTTTCCACGGTGTACCACATCTTCTTTATATATTTCTCAGTCTGTTTCCAGGTTCTGGGTATAATGGATCATGTTGCTATGAACGTAGTTGAGCACATGTCCGTGTGGTATTATTGAGCACTCTGTGGGTAAAGGAGCCTGCGCTAAGCCTGATCCTTAGCCCCTACGTGGTGGAAGGAGAGAGCTGACTCCAGAAATCTGTGCTCGGGCTTCCACACTCACGCCCTGGCATGGGTGCATGTTCATACACACACCCAAAAGTGGAATTTCTGGGTCTGGGTATAGATTGTTTCCTAATTTTCTGAGAAATCACTATGCTGATTTGCAAAGTGACTGTTCACGTTCTAACCAGCAATGAGGGGAGTACTTTCTTTACCCAACATCCTCTCCAGCATAAGCTGCCATCAGTATTTTTAGTCTTGGCAATTCTTAAAGTTGTAAGATATAATCTCAGAGATGCTTTGATTTGCATTTTTCTGGTGGCTAAGGATGTTGAGCATTTCCTTAAGTGTCTTTCAGCCATTTTATAGTCATCTGTTGAGAGTTCTCTCAAGCTGAGCTCCATTTTTTTTATTGGATTATTTGTTCTTTTGATGGTCAATTTCTTGACTTCTTTGTATAGTTTGGAGATCAAGCCCCTGTCTGATGAAGGGTTGGTGAAGATCTTTTCCCATTATGTAGGCTGCTGTTTTGTCTTGTTGACTGTGTCCATTGTTTTACAGAAGCTTCTTAGTTTCAGGAGTTCCCATTTATTGTTTCTCTTAGTGTCTGTGCTACTGGGGTTATACTTAGGAAGTAGTTTCTTGTACCAATGCATTCAAGTGGGCCTCCCACTTTCTCTTCTATGAGGGTCAGTGTAGTTGGTTTTATGTTGAGGTCTTTGATCCATTTATATTTAAGTTTTGTGCATGACAATATATACAGATCTATTTTTATTCTTTTACATGTTGTTATCTAGTTACACCAGGACCACGTGTTGAATATGTTTTCTTTTCTCCATTTTATATTTTTGGATTCTTTGTCAAAAATGCAGTGTTTGTAGGTGTGCGGATGGATATCGCCATCTTCAATTCAGCTCCATTGGTCCTTCTTTCTGTTTTTATTTCAATTCCAGGCTGTTTTCAGTACTTAATGTATTTGAAGTCAGGGACTGTGATGCCTGTATACAGGCTTTGATACTATGAACTTTCCTCTTAACACTGCTTTTATTGTGTCCCATAAATGTGGGTATGTTGTGTGGTCACTTGTCCTGTAGTCTCTGATATGAGGTAAAAATAATGCTGATTTACTTAAAGCTTTTAGCAATGGGGCATAGATTAGAAGTTAGAATCAGCAGTTGTGTATGTGATAATGATGGTGCATTTCTGTAAGTCCAGAGAACAGAGGCAGAAATATTCAGGTTTAAGGCCACATTTTGGACACATGGGGTGACGCTTTCAAGAAAGGCAGAAAATGATGGAAAAAGAGAGAAAGAGAGAAAAGGGCAGGGGAAGGAAGAGAGTTGAGTCCACAGCTATGTTTACTTGGTAAGACCAAAGCACAATGTCTCATGATTCAAATCCTAGAAACAATATGGAGAAATTTTGGTAACTGCTTGGGGAGCACAATGGAAGAAGTTTGGAGCAAAGGTAACTTCTTGGGCACCAAGCAGTAAAATTATCTTTCATAAAAGATGTATTCTTTTAATTTCTCTGCATTATAATTTGTAAGAGTAGAATTCTAGTTAAGTCTTTAAAATGATTTTATGAATTTAAGGTGATAATCCCAGTTTTCAGTTAAGGAAATTGAATTTGTGAGTAATGCTTTTGTAAACACAAGTCAATATACTGACATAATATCATTCCATCATTCCATAGAATCTTTATTGCCTTGGGTATTATGGTAGTTTGAATATGGACCCCCTAGGCTTTTATATTTAAATGTTTATTTACCAGAGAGTAGAACTCTGGTAAATAAAAGGGTTAGGAGTTATGTTGTTGGAGAAAATGTGTCATTGGTGATGGGCTTTGAGGTTCAAAAGCCCATGTCAGGGCCAGGTCCCTCCGCCCCACCTTTCTCTTCAGAATGTAGTTCTCAAATACTTCTCCATCACCATACCTGCCAGCATGCTACCGTGCTCTCTTCCATGATGATAATGGAATATGCCTCTGAAACTGTAAGCAATCCCCCCTTTAAATGCTTTCTCTTATCAGAGTTGCCTTGGTAATGGAATGTCTCTTTCAGCAACAGAACAGAGACTAAAACAGCTATGTGTATTAAACTCTTGCAAGTTTCATTATTCTGGTATGAAAATGGAAGAAAATAAAACTCACAGCATTCATTCTCATGTCACGGTAAATGAGAATATACATCAGGTGAAGGGTACAGACGCATACAGAAAGCAGATTTTAAAAAGCGATTTAATTCATTACAAATGCGTATTTATGCTATAAGAATTTTTCCATTGGAATTGTGAACACCCAAATAATTTCTTCTGTTCATTTTTTATTCTTAAAAATAAATCCAGATGTAGAATCCAGGGATTTGATAAAGACCATACAAAATATGTTTTCTTTTGCCTCCTGCTGAGAACTTGCTTCATTTCTGATCTCGTTCACAGCTTGTATTGTTCATCTTGGTGGCAGCAAAAGAAACCAAGGATTAGCCATTATCCAGCAAATAATGCAGTCTCGTCACAGCATTTGGTGATGCCAACATGAAGTACGAATAATCACAAATGACCCATGCCCTGGGGAGGAAAGCATGGCCTTGGTCAATGAGGTGAAAACAGGACAGAGTGTGATGAGTTCAGCATCTTGCCTCTTGCTTTTTATCTCCATAATGTGAGCCAGGTTAGGACTGTATGGTATTTTTTGCAGTTAGCTTCCATTTAAAATTATACCATAATTTCCATTAAGACAATATTAAGAAATTTATTTATTTTTTATCTATCTTTCAACTCAGTTATCTTGAGTAATTTTTTATCTTTCAATTCAATTATCTTTAATAATTATCAAGTACATTTTTTGTGTCAATTCAGGTAGCCTCCAGTCAATATACATATTCAACTTTGACTTGATCTCAGGGAGTCCATATAATAGATAGGTTATAGACACAAAAGCATGTAGTTTCTTCTCCAACCATTATTTTTTGATCCTCAAACTTGTAAGTGAATGGCATAATGAATATTAAAAATTAGGGATAAAAGCAGAATGAAGCCATATAGAATTTAAGATATGAATTCCTGTATAATGAACATCACATTGAATCTGTTCTTGACCCTCGATTAATGATGCTCACTTTCTTCTCAGAGACTTTAAACCTGCTGCCCTATATATCTCAAACATTATTACTCTATTCTTAACCTTACAACCAATGCTGATCTTTTCCACCCAGAAAGGAATTTCCTGAACCCTTTACTGTATAGTAGACTTCTGCCTTTTCCTACTAAGACTCTAACTTCACAATCACCTGATATCAAAAGTATCATGCTAATGTGTTTGTGAATTTTTCCTGATTTGAGAATATATACTTTATTTTGTTTACCAATGGATTTCCATAATTTTTTTTTCAATCAAATGAATGAACAAGGAAGATGCACAAGCAGAACTTCCTAGCTATAAACATTAGAAGGTTATGTGCACTGTAGATCAGAAGATCTATGTGAAAGCAGAAACTGGGCACAGAGGAGGCATATCATGGGTGAGGAAGTACACTGTTTAATGCCATAAACCTTAGGTAGTGCATTTTAATCTTCCAGTGATGCCAGGTCTACTTGGTGCTCTTCAGTCATCTCTGTGAAGCAAGAAAGGGTCAAGGATCTATGGGCTGTGGGAAAACCATGACTTCTTCAGTAAGTGAAGGAGCTTGGACTTTTTAATCCTGAGATGGGCAGTGAGAACAAACCATTTCAAATGAGAAAACCACACAAATCTTGGTTTTACAAATTATTTTACAGAAAGTTGGAAATAGAAATCTTGTGAAATTGAATGCAAGCCCCCATTTTACTTTAATTTCTTCCTTTTGCTTGTTTTCCTACATTTGAGATTACACTGTGTGACAAACAATATAAGAAGGCACCTACAAAGTCAGGCAGTGGTGGCACGCCTTTAATCCCAGCACTCAGGAAGCTGAGGCAGGCAGATCTCTCTGAGTTTAAGGCCAGCCTGGCCTACAAATGGAGTTCCAGGACAACTGGGACTGTTCCACAGAGAAATCCTGTCTTGAGAAAGAAAAAAAAAAAAACATAAAGAAAATAGCCACCCTACTAACAACGTTAATCCCAGCTCTCTTTAAATTGATTAAGCAAAGAAAAGAGCAATTCTGAGGAGATTATATCCTGAAATATTGCCTACTATAAAACCAGCATATAGAAGTCTATAAGAATGTTGTCAAAATGACATCTGGTACCTAACTGGCTGTGGAAGTGAGAATAGTGGTGATTAGGATGCTAGCTGAACATCTCTGTAGTTGGTGTCAGGCCTGAGATTAAAACAAAAGGAAGCTTGTTTAGGGCTAAGAACAGGGAATAACTCTGTGAAAACTTGCCTTTGCGGTGTGCTTATGGGATCAAGAAACAGATGACCAGATAGTCTAGAAAAGAGTTTTTTGTTGAAAATAAGTATTTCACGAAATTTGCGTAGTCGATACCAATGTACATGAAGCATTTGTTTAGAAAAATGGATTCACGCCGGGTGTTGGCACACCCCTTTAATCCCAGCTCTTGGGAGACAGAGGCAGGCAGATCTCTGTGAGTTCAAGGCAAGCCTGGTCTGCAATGACCAGTTCCGAGACACACTCCATAGGTACAGAGAAACCCTGTTTTACAAAACCAAAAGAAAAAAAAAAACAAAAATAAAAATGGATTCATTATCACAGAAGAAAGAGAAGAGGGGAGGAAGAAAGGAAGGGAGGGAGGGAGGGAGGGAGGGAGGGAGGGAGGGAGGGAGGGAGGGAGGGAGGGAGGGAGGGAGGGAGGAATGCAAGGAGGAAGTTGGATGGGGGAAGAAAGCAGCGTGAGTGTACTAATTTAGTTTACCTGTGAAAAACAAGTTTCAGCAGGTGCTTTGAGTTTCTTACTAACCATTCAGTGTAACATGGCACAAACAATATTTGTGTTTTTCTAAATACTCTCTAAGATAAACCCATCATGGTTTCTGGAAAGTTGTACTTAATGAACCATTTTGCGATATATGGTCTAAGCTCAGTAACAGAGAAGAGGTTTTCATGTCTGTGTTAATAATGGCCACGTGGATAACTGGTGAAACTCCACTTATATGTGGAGACTGCAAACACTTCTCCACTTCATCCTGTGCTGGGCTTCTCTGTTACACGACACCTCCTCAGGAATGATTTCTATCTGAGGATATTTTCTTCATCTTAGCACAAGTGGGATAATATTAAATCCATAAGGTTGCTATGAGGATCCATGATAACATACTGTACCTGTAGCTGAAGATGAAGAAGACAATAATGATGCATGGTTAATGTTATGTCTGTTAAAAAAAGGTCAATTTTGTCCTTTGTATAGAAAATATCAGTCCTGACTTTTAACATACATGCAGAATTGCGTTTGTACCTCAGTTCCTGCTCAGCACAAGGAGGGCCCTTTGCTTCTTGTGAGGAGAATGCCAGAATGAAAGGGCTTGGAAGGAGTTTTGTTTTCCTGTTTCTGTGCCACAGGAATGACGGCAGTGCTATCACCCGAGATACTACTGCCTGTAAATAGCTCTGAGTGAATTTGTTTGGCAAAATCGCGGGAGAAGATTGACAGGATCTTAAACAGCAGTAGTCAGGGAGGCCGTGGCTGGAGTATTGACAGCCAGTGATTTCGTGAGTAATGAAGAGGGTTATATGATTAAGTTTCCTGAAGCGTGGAGCGCCTGCCGTGTGCACTTGCTGCCGATCGCCACCCTTCTGTGTTGTGGACCAGCCTCGCTGCTTTCCAGGCAGGATCAATAGGATTAGAGGATTTAAGCAGAAAGCTTGCCCATGGCTTCTTGTTAAGGGTGTAGGGTGCCTTGCAGCTCTCCTCTCGTGCGTTTTGCACCATGCCATGCATTAATCATATAAAAAGCCACCCCTTGCTTTATTCCTGGGCCATTTCCCCAACGCTTTTTTTTTAAACCTCCGATTTAGATTTTATTTTTGTGATAGAAAATTACAGAAATAAGATAACGCGGAAGATATTATCCTTCATGGCTAATTCTGCACATTCTGCAGGATCTGACTGGATATGACCTACAACATGAGCCTTCCAGATGGCCTGGTCTGTCTGGGGCTGCTTCTGTGGTTTCCTAGTTTTTATTACTATTATCACCACTGCTGTTATTATTCAGTGTACAAAATAACAAGCTTCCTCATAGCATTTGAGTACTTGTGTATCATGGTACTCTGCTCTTTATTCATGCCCAGTTCAGTTCTTGGTTGTTATATGGTAAATTGCCTATGCTAGTTTTCCCTGATAGATCATTAATTTGTATAGGACAGAAATTCTGTTCCATTCATGTTTATGAACCCCATATCTTATTACATATATGTGCATACACATATCGATAAGTTCATCCCACAGTACTTAAATGTTTGTTTGTTTTTGCTGTGTGCTACAGCAGTTTGACTGTGAGTTTCCCAAGTCATTCTCTTGAAAAACAAGATTGGATGCTCACCTTATTAGACCTGGATGGAGGTGGGTGGTACTTGGACCTCCCACAGGGCAGGGAAACTTGATTGCTCTTTGGGCTGAGGAGGGAGGAAGACTTGATTGGGGGAGGGAATGGGAGGTGGTGGCGGGGAAGAGGCAGAAATCTTTAATAATTAAATTAATTAATTAATTAATTAAAAAAAGAAATCAACAAAAAAAAATAAAAAATAAAAATTATGACTCTGAAAAAAAAAAGAAAAACAAGATTGACTTTTGGAGTTGATGCCAAGATTAAGGAAGCTTCATGGAGATTTAATTACTCAAGTCAAGACAAAGGAAGTGACTAGTTTTAAGATGCACACCCATCTGATTTTAGGCTTGTAAAAGTGGCCATTTTCTCTTAGTCTTTCTAGAAATAACACTTTTTATATGTTAGATAAATTATATATATATACATATATATGCATATATACATATATATATATATATACATGGATGCACAAAAGAATTTGGCTTTATGAGTAAACCCTAATTTTAATATTCATTACATTAACCATAGATTTCTAGGAAACTTGATTTAACTTCATTAAGGGTCATACAAGGATAATGGCCTGGTGTTCTGTGCGCTTTTGAAGCTAAATGCCATGTTCAGGGTCAGGTGAGCAGAGCCAGACAAGGTTTCAAGAAAAATGAGGGAGATTTAGACCATCTTACTCATTCCACCTTGGGAAGTGTCGTCTCCAGGCCAGCACTGACTCCTTACAACTAGCAATCCGGGGTGTGCCCAAGGTAAACACTGTACTTCCCTCTCTCCTTGCTTGTCTTTAACTATTAACAGCCCTTGTGCTTAAGTGTCCTAGACTCTCCTGATTACTTTCGCAGCATCACCTCCCCAAACTCTTCAATTTCCCAGCCCAGCTGCCTCCACTTGCCCTGGCTGCTTGCAGAGTTCTCCGCTGTCTTCCTATGATTCTGGTAGGTAGTCACAGGTGTGCAGGGAGTGGAGGCGTTCCTTTTTTTTAAATTCATACAGCTGTCTTATTATGTCTTAGACCTTTCGTTACAAAGAAAATAAAAAGAAGGCATTTATAATCCAAGCACCCGCTTTGCTTCCACAGCCTAATCTCATTTATATTTCAGTTTACCATGCTTCTCCCAATATGAAGTTTTTTTCACATTGCTCTGACCAGTAATTGCATCATCAGAATGATCAGTTAATTTAAAAAGGCAAATGATTACTACGAGAAAGATTAAATGGGCTTTGTTAACAAATCCCTCTTGTTAAGAGTATGTGTTTGTTATAAATGTATAACCAGCCTATATCCTCTGAAATTATTTGGGCTTAATGAAACAGTCTCTGCCATCACTCTGAAAATTCAATTTGGAAAACTTGGTGTGAAAGAGAGGTTTCATTTGTTATTTGTTGTTGTTGTTATGCATGCTAAAGTGCATATTTACTCTTTCTTCCTTGAACCGCTTTGCTTCTCTCTCTCTTTTTCTATCTCTTGTGTTTCTCTCTTTCTTCTCTTCCTCTTTCTATATATAATACATATGTAATATATTTACAAGTTAGCAGAATGTAATTTGTAAATTTATTTTATAGCCGTAAGGGAATTTCTATAAAGTAAATGTCTAATATATTGATGCATTATTTGCTTGTATGTGTGCCTGTTTAACTACTTGCGTATATTTTGGTTTGGTTTGGTTTGATTTGGTTAGATGGAGTTTCACATGGCACAGACTGGTGTTCAGCCTCTCATCTTCCTTCCTCAATTTCCCAAGTTCATGAATTCTGTGTGTATGCCATATTCCACTTAAAAAGCTGCATTCTTGTGGAGCAAAGTGATTCTATATAAGTTATGCATATGTATATAATATATATGTATACAGTCCTAATAGAATATTCTATATTTTAACATTAACAAATTAATAAAAATAAAATTTGAAGTAAATATATTCTCCAGGTAGACTGGATATTTTCTTCTCCAGATCTCTTAAGAACACTTTTCCTCTTTCTTGTCCTCTACATTAATATCTTCTATTGAAGATAATGTCACAAGCATATATCCCATTTCATTATTTTTCTCTTTACTTAGATTTATTCTTTAGTTTATTTTTGTATGTTTAATTTTTCTTGGTGGTATTTTTGCATCTTTTCCAGAGAATTATTTTTAAGACTTATAATCCATGTTTTGAAGTTTAAGTCATATATATATATATATATATATATATATATATATATATTCTTTTACATGTCTGTTGTGAAATATTATTCCATTATGCAGTATTCATGAGATGTTAATCCTCTATTATGCCTGTTTATATCACTTATGGCAGGTGGTTACCTTGATTGTTTTGTAATAGGCAATTCTGTGCTCAAATATGCAGCAAAGTGAATGTGACTTAACTTTTTTGTAAGAACAAACTTCAAAGAGATTGTATTTTCTTTGTTGGGAATCCTAAAATTGTCTTTCTTCCAGGACTAGGCTTTATGTTAATTTCTCAACTTCTACATCCTGGGCCATATGGAGAGCATACATTTGGCCTGTGTGAATGATAAACCCACTCAGCTTTTCAAGTGAGGTTTATGTATGTGCTTGAAAGCGTGTGTGTGTGTGTGTCTGTGTGTGTGTGTGTGCCTGTGTCCGCCCACTCGTGAACTTTGTTACTCAAGTCAAAACTGACAGATTTGCCTTACCATCATTCTGTATGTTAGGTACAAATACTTACATTTATAAGCAAGGCAATTTAAAGTTTTTGACACTAAGTGTAAAGACAAATAAAGCTGCTTCACTCTTTTCCATAAAACACGTTCTTTTTTCTCTTATCCTTTTTCTTCCTTCTCTCATTCCTCCACATCTTACACCATGATGATCATTTATTTTTCGTTTCTTATATGAATAAACTGTCCTTAGCCTGGTCATAATGCTAATTTACATGCTTCTTGCTTTTACTTCGAACTCTATTCTTACATTTACTTCCTAAGGATTTAATTTGCTATTCAACTCAGGCATTCACATTTTTTGGTAGTTGCTACATATCATCCAACATGTCTAAAGATCTTGTTTCTGGAAGGATTTAGGTTAACTTAGTCTGCCATCCTGTCAGATTCTTGTGCTATTCACTTGAAATATTATTGTGTGTTTAATGTTCTCCAAAGAGATGGATAATGTGTCCCCAATTAAAGATTTGATTTTTAAACTTATAACAACAGATAGTAAGTTTGAAACTAGAGAAAAGCAAATTTGAGATTGGGAATTAACAGAGACTGAACGCAGGGAGTCTCTCACACTGAAAGGTCGAACTATAGGCTCAAATTCTTGGGATATAAATCCAGGAGTATTTTGGGCCATTCTGGTGCTGTATTGTGTATATGAGGATATTGATACCCATGAAAGACCAATTTCGGACCCATGTCCAAAACCTCATAGTGCTAGGTTCCTGTTTTAAGTAGTTTTTTTTTTTTTTTTTTTTTTTTATTTCAAGTGGTATGTTTTTCTCCACTTCATCTTGTTTGCAATTGACAAAATGTGGATTGCTATGAAACACTATTTAGACATTGGAGATTTATGCCATCTGTGTCTGCAGTCTCCAGATCAGTACTGAAAGGCATAGGCACAACCTCCCTAAGTGCATGTTTCAGCTTTCAGATGTCAACACTTGAAGTTCCCAACAGACAGCAAAGGGGAAATTGTAGGCAAGGGAGGTTTTTTTTTGTTTTGTTTTGTTTTTTGCTTTTTATTGGAAGACACAGATTCTGTGTCAATCTAAAGACCATATCTATGGGTATGCTTTCAAACATAAGTAAAAGAAACTGGCAGTCAAGAGTTTGAAAATAATAACATATTCACCATCCACAACCTTAAATCCTGTTATTCGACTTTGCGGGCAGCTAAGGCATTTTAAATGTACTTTGGGTAGGGCCATAGTTCATGGTTAAAGTGACAAATCTTTGTAGTATTTAAAAACAGAGAGCAAATGTCATCTGAAGTAGAGTGCTAAGCCATAGAAAAACAACACACTGAGGAACAGCTGGTTAAAAAGATCAATTACGCTGCGAAAGGCAGGACTATGGGCCTGACTGCGTGGTTAGTCTCAGCTGACCCTTGTTTTTCAAAAAAAAAAAAATAGGTGAAGAAAGTTTTTTTGTTTTTGTTGTTTTGGGGGTTGTTGTTATTTTTTTCCCCATCATTGCTACTTTGTAAAATGGCACATTGAAGCCTAGAGATAGGGGCAGTAAACAAATTTACTAAAGGCCCAAACAGTCAAAGAAGAAATGTATTGACATAGAATGTAAGAAAAACTGAAGGCTGGTTCCCAGATAGGAGCCTGTATCAAGAAGGAGAGCATCAGACTGGACCCTCTGAATGTGGCTGACAATTGGGGCAGACTGAGAAGCCAGTGATAATGGCACTGGGATTTGTCTCTACTGCATGTGCTGGCTTTTTGGGATCCTAGTCTATTTGGATACATACCTTCCTAAGCCTGGATGGAGGGGGGAGGGCCTTGGACTTCCCACAGGGCAGGGTACCCTTCCCTCTCTTAGGACTAGAGGGGAAAAGGGAGTGGGGGAGTGGGAGGGAAGTGGGAGGAGGGGAGGAAGTGGAAATTTTGAATGGTATTATTTATAAAATAATAAAAAGTTATTAGGAAAAAAGAACAAGTGCCTTCATAACAGTTGAATGGGTGTTATAGGCTTGATTTTTCTTTTCTCATGCGTCATTGGTATTAGGGCCATATCTCTGAGGACTGACTGGAATTTTGTTACCTTGCTGAATAGTAAATTTTATAGCATGAATTGTTTTTCTTGAAAGTGACCACTTGTATAAGATGTCATGTGTCTTCAGGAGTTTAATACTTAATGTCTCTATAAGACATGGTGAGTATCTGATAGTGAAATTGTGGGGATTTGCTGTTATGTGGTGTCTTTTGTCTTTATGATTCCCGTGAGGTTATCTGGAATGCCTTGAGGCAGTTTCTCACTTCTAACCTGGACACCAACCAGGAAGTGAAGATGAAAAACTTAACCAGCAACAGGACTATAATGAGAAAAATGAATGTGATCTTTGAGATTCACCGAACTGAAAATCAACTTGTAATGAAGGGCTTAGGGTCAGAAGTATATCGCACGTCCAGCTGATATGAGAAGGAATTCTCAATTTGTGATTACCTATCATTCACTGGGAGATGGGTAGCAACGCCCCCAAACTGTCTTCATAAACCACTCCTAATTCAGCTTTCCCAGCATGATGTGTTAGGCCCAAGTTCTCCATCATCTTCCTTGACAAGATTTTCTAATAAAGTTTTCTCCTTTGCTGCTACACCTTGCCTCTCCTTCTGACTGATATGACTACTGGAGGAGTCTGTTAACAGTAGCAATTTGTATAACGTCATTAATGGACTAACAGTATGAAAATTAAAAAAAATACCACTACTTTTGACCAAAGTAGGAGGTAAGAAAACAATCTGATTGTTTTACTCCATAGAAGGGAGAGTTAAATTTCACAAAGCTTAGCATGAACTAATATGGACACAACCTTCGGAATTTTATTGATGTTGTATAGAAGTTTGCACGATTTACACCTCCTATATTCCTAGAATTACAGAAACTCAAGACTGAACATATATACATACTCTTATCCTTCCCCCAAATGTAGATCCTTCAAATAGCTATTTACTCATTGTTCGATTCACTAAATGAGTGACCACTTCTGCCATAATGGTGAGGATATATATAAATTTGTATCAATAAACCAAAGTCCTTACCAATGCGTTCATTTCTATATCACATGCCCCCTTTCTTTCCAGAAAGAGATTGACTGTGATCATTAATCACTTATAATCAATTTCCTTTAAATGAAAACAAACATTTAGAAACAATCATTTGGGGAATTTCAGTGTACTTTTCTCCAAACTGCTTTCTGCTGTTTGTTGGGTGAAGTATCTTTAGGGTTCATGGAGAACTTTCTTGGGGTATTATTACATCTAACCACATTAGCCTAAAAGGAATCCACTGGTTCCTATCTTCTGTGGAAACAAAAACAGAACCTCTGTACTAAAGAAACATGTTCTTAGACTCTTAAACATGTTCTTAGTCTACGATAGTTCTTAGACTATCAACCAAAGTCAAGATACCTTTATGTTGGTATGACTTAGCAGCCCCCACAATCAAATGTCTCTCTGAAGTAAGCTTATTAGCAGTCAAAATAATTAAAGAAAACATAGTAATATACATAATCCAAACTCTCTGTTTATATTCCATCTTTACATGGCTTATTTTTTTTACTCTATTACATTTTCATATTTATTTTATTATCTTTATTCCTTTAATCTATGACTGGCTATACTCTTTTTTCTCTCTCTACTAAGCCCATGTACATTTATCCAATACTGTGACCAATCCAGATGTCTTTTTTGTCTAAATCTGTTTTATTGTGTATCTGTGATAAATCCCCAAACAGGAAAAAAAATTTAATGCTAAACAGACTTTGCTAGAACTAATGCTGAAGCTCTGCCTGTTGCCCTCTCCCCTTCCAAAATGGCAGAGTTATGTTCACTTTCTCTGTGAGCAATACTCATTGCCCCAGCTTCAGGGATGAAGCAGGTCCATGTCATCACTAAGTATCTTGTAGCACTCTGCTCAAAAACCCCATTTAAGTGCTCTGTAGCAGGACATCCCAAAACAGTCAAAGTCATTCGTGCCACCAGTGGCCAGTGTGAACCAGGAAGCTGTCTTCTAAAGAAGCCATACCTCTGTTTGTGGCTAGGAAATAGAGGCTATCTGAAAAGATGCTGCTACCAAGAAGCTCCAATTGATTCCTGTTTCTTGTGTGTCTTGAAGCCCCTTGATTTTTTTAAGCTTTCTTAGGCTTTATGTGGATGTATGTCGCTGAAATTTGGGCACCATAACATGATATAAACCCAGGATATGGGATGCATCTATTAAATTTTCATTACTTCTTTTAAGTTATATGTGTGTGTGCATACATACATGCGTATATATTTTTATGCTATATATATATATATATAGAGAGAGAGAGAGAGAGATCTTTTAAAGAGATGATAATTTATTTTTGAAAAAAGGTCTCAAGAGACCACAGACAAGAATAGAAATTTAACAGCCTCAAGGAATTATCCATAATCCCTTATCTAACTGAATATCAGTTGATCAGAATTTATCAATAAATAGCACCGATATTCTACATCAGCCATGCATATAAGGCACATTAACAAAGAACCTATTGAACTGATTATGTTTTAACACTTTAGGTTAAACTCACATCCATGTAGATGTGAATTGAGTTTCATGAAATGAATACAGACTCTTGCTATAGAATGTAAGTCTCCAGAATTAAAAATGCTCATTTTTCTACCTTGGCTTTTAAAAAGCATGCAGCTGCTCTTTCACTTCTGATTGTCCCTCTCCCTTTTTCTTGTATGTGATGATGGCTGCACAAGATGGGAAACAGATTCCTCTAAGCATTTTGCATTATTTAGAGTGAATTTACATACTGTTCTCTTTTAAGTGCTTTGCAACTAGCCTATAAATACAGGGAGTTATATGAGTGTCTAGGCAGAGGAAAAACAAGTTTGGAAAAGTAATTCGCAAATACAAATTATCCTTCTTAGAATACTAAATTCTATAGTCTATGCACTGATTTGAACATTTTAAATGGATTAAAATTCTGTATCATTCAGATATTGGAAATATTTAGTGTTTTGCCTGACTAAAATAGTTATATTGAAATAGCTCATTCACGTTTGTAGTCATACTCCACGAAGTTTCGCTTTCACTATTTGACAAATAATATAATAAGACAATTTTATGTAGAAATTATCTTTCTAAGTGAGCACACAGAAAAAAGCAAAAAGGTATATATTTACTGAAAAATAAAATGATGCTGTATTTTAAAGAGTTTTTTGACCCTGCCAGAATACAGATTGGTTATTTCCCATGCGAGCAAGGCTGTACTGAAAGGTTTCTGGGGAAGGAATGACAAGAAAGAGGTTAGGTTCAGAAATAAGGCACAATGGGAATATAGAGTTGAACAATAAAAGGGCTCCATCAGTAAGGATGTTGTCATAAGAATCCAAGTCATATGTAGGAAGAACTTGACTTAGTGAAACTGGATGAAGGAAATTAGGGAATGATGGAGATGTTGGCGGAAACATTGTTGTTGTTTTTGTTGTTGTTTTATTTTGAGATGGAGTTTCTCTGTGTACCCTGGCCATCTTGGAACTCATTCTGCAGACCAGACTTGCCTCAAATTCACAGAGATCCACCTGCATCCACCTCTTGAGTACTTGGAGGAAAGACTAAAGCTACTATCACATGGCAGAAAACATTTTGTTCCATGCAAAAATTGTCATCATAAAAAGTCATTGGAATAAAATTTTAATTTACTAGCTTGGAATCGGTTATTCTAGACCAATTAATTCACACGTTGTGGGAACTATATTCGAATTGATGGTCGGAGTGACATCAGCTTTTAAAGCAAAATTAGCATATCTAGAAAGTAAACTATTCATGAAGATGACATGTTGGCACTATGTTCATATTACAAATGATACGTATACTCATCCTTTTCACAACTCTTATCTGGTTTAGAGACCATGAAATTATGAGTGTTCTGTCTATAGTTGAACCAAAAGCTGAGGTCTACCTTGTGTGATGGCAGAAGGACTTGCCTAGTCACAGTATGACAAAACATCATGATCAGTTCAGGGTCTGCTGTAAGAAAAAGACTGAGTCACAATATTGCTGTGTACTCAGGGTTGACTTTGAACTCTTGATCATTTCTGCCTCTATTTTCTGAAATACAGGAACTACAGACATGAATACCCTGTCTACATATATCACATCTATAAAATATTTGTCTTATGTAATGAGTTTGAAAGCCTAGTGAGAAATTGAAATGTGTGTGTGTCAACATTCACAAGCTTTCCTCATTTCTCCCTCACACCTTCAAATAACTAGAATAGTTGCTTCATAGTATGTTTCTTGTGTTATATTGGATTTAAATTCCTTGAATTAAAAATCCCTTAAAAGGACTTTTATTATTGAAGATGTAAAAATGGTAACAAACAGTGCTTGTAAATACACTGGGGAGGAGATTCTGATTTTTAAGTTTATGCTGTGTTTATCATCAGTCATCAATAGCAAATTTTGCCAGTAAAGCAGATCAGTGAATAATGATATTCTACGTACAGTAATCTCCAGGATGAAAGCTCAATGAAGGAATGGAGGGTTGGAGATTTGGGTCATGAAATAGTGGCCACAATGCACTGAGGTCAGTAATGAGTGAAAAGGAATCGTCCAATCTCCCATCAATATTACTATAATCCTTTGCATTTTCAAAGGTATTGGACAATAAGTAGATTTTTTTGCATTATACATTTTTTCTCTGGTTCCTTCCCTTTCTCCCACGTAGCAGAGATAGCTCAGCTGTTAAAGCCTAGGCTCACAACCAATAAGATTTTAATCTCTTACTAGGACACTTACTTCCTTGGATATTTATTTGAAATTACAAAATGGAAAAGGAGGAGTATCTAGAACATAGCCCAATTGTGCAATAAGAGGGTATTTTATTCTATTATAAATGGAAGGCAGCCAGAGACGCAGGTAGGTAACTGCCTGAAATGGGGATTAAAGAGATGACTGAGCCATTAAGAACACTGTTGTTCCTGCACAGGATACATGCTCAGCTCCAGTATCCACATGGTGCCTCACAATGATCTGTGACTCAAATTCAAGGTTTCTCACATGCTCTCTTTTGACCTCCGTGGGCACCAACCATGAATGCCTTACACAAACATACAGAAAAATAAAACACTTTTATACATAATATAAAATAAATAAATTTAAGAAGAAAGAATTTTCTTAAAAAAAGAATGGATGATAGAAGTCCAGACTGGAGATGAAAGTCACAACTACTGAGAAAGAACAAACTTCACTAATAGTAACAACAGTGGTAGTTAAGGGAAATGAATCATGCTTGGAATGTAAAGCTAGGATCAGAGCCAGACAGCAGCAGAGGCTCAACTGGATTCCTAGAGCTTTGAAAGACATCTAGGTGAACTGAGGGCCAGTCTATATGAGACCATTTTGAATGTGTTGAAATTGCCCATCTCAAATTTCAGGAGTAGACACATTGCACCATTCTGAGGGCTTGAGCAGACAGGCATGTTTCGTTATATTTAATGTGAGTTTTTTAAAAATATATATTGGGTTGTGGTTGCTAAAGAAATGTGTGTACAAATTACTTGCATATGATTCTACTCAGTTGTTTACTCCTAGGAGTGATTCAAAGAGAAACGGTACTTGTGAGAATTTAGGAGGAAACTTACACTCCACATATGAAGAGCTCTCTGAAGTCATCAATTTTACATTTCATTCAGTATTGAAGTGTCATCTTGTAGTTCTTGTCTTTTTAAATACTTTTAACTCTGCTCTTTTGGGGGACCCACTACCCAGCTACCAAATAAATACACACATACTAAGGCTTGTTGTTTCTGATAAATGATTGGCCTTAGCTTAGTTTCAATCCAGCTTTCCTTAAATTAAATTATCCCATATATCTTTTGTCTCTGGACTTTTACCTTTCTCTATTTCTGTATATCTCTCTTTACTTCTTACTCTGTGACTTGCTGTGTAGCGGGATGGCTGGCTCCAGTGTCTTCTTTCTTTTCTTCTCCTTGATCTCCTCCTCCCCCCTGGTTCCTCTTCCTATTTATTCTGCATGCCAGTCCCACCTGTTTCTCTCTCCTTTCTTGCTTTCGGCCATTCAGCTCTTTATTAGACCAATCAGATGATTTAGACAGGCAAAGCTACCACTGCTTCACAGAGTTAAACAAATGCAACGTAAAAGAATGCAACACATCTTTGGATCACGAAA
Source organism: Chionomys nivalis (assembly GCF_950005125.1). Lineage (NCBI taxonomy): Eukaryota > Metazoa > Chordata > Mammalia > Rodentia > Cricetidae > Chionomys > Chionomys nivalis. The sequence continues at coordinate 27,597,129 of NC_080106.1, forward strand.
ACAAACGTTCCACAGCACAAACAGGTGTAACACCTCTTGAAATTATATTACACAACATCATCTCTTATTTTTCACTGTGGGAGAAATTCCTTTTGCCAGACTGTATGAGCCTCACAAGTACATACACTGACCATTTTATAATGCAGGGCACCATCCAGATAGAAACAGTTCTTCAGTCAAATTTGCTTTCCTGACACTCTAGTTAGAATTCCAAAAGGAAACATGTTCCTTTCTATAATGAAATCCCTTCATCTCTACAACTCACCATCTCCCTGTCTGCCCTAGATTATGGACCCAATGTTTGATAAATGCAGAATTATTCACCAATCCACCCAGTGATCTAATGAATAATCTACCCTTGGTCATTAACCTGGACTATTTTTTTTTAACCACAAAATGTTTAGAATTTAACCTAGAGATTGAAATAGCGTAAATGTCCACAAATTTACAGCTGTGACTACTTCAGCTCATTCCTATCTCATGTAGTGTAGGACAACCAACATCCATCGAAATATTGGAAGGACAGATTTGAATGGGATTGAATTAAATGCCATAGTTGGTAGGTAATAGGAGCAATCTGAACTTCTGATGGCAGTCTTGTCCATGTGTATTATTGTTGTTTCTGAGTGCACAAAAGTTAGACAGTGATAAAAATAGTTTAATAGGACATAAAGAAACATGTGTTTTGGTTTCAAGCCCTCTGGGCTTCTAAGAGAATAAATTTGGGGAATTGTGGGTGAGAGTTTTCTTGAAGACACTGGAGACAGTTCCGTTTAATTGTGTTGCATCTGGTGCCAACAGATTTATTTTTTGTTTGGTTTGATTTTTGTATTTTGATTCTTTTGATATTTCTCTTTTTTATTTTGGTTCATTTTGTTTTGTTTTCCCAATAATTTCTACTTTTATGTTGTATGCTTTGGGTAGGATCAACATATCTCTTGGCCTTTGTCACTGTCCCTTTCTCTGTTTCTGCCTCAGTCTTCAGTTCCTACCTCCAGCTGTCCATGCTTATGACATCTCTTACACACATAAAATACAAACTGTGGATTGGATTTATAATTGCAGTAAGGTGGCCTCCATTTTGTTAACACTCAATTGCTACAGTATTAAATATTGAGGTTTACTTTGCATTGATCTGCTCTTCTCCCCTTTTACGTTTCAATTACATTTTCATAAACAAATTTTTAATGATGTTGATAGGAGTTTAGGTTGGTCCCACAAAAGATGGCCAAATCATAGCTTCCTAATACATAATGAACTGATATACCGCAACAAGAATAAAATCTCTGACCTAAGAAACAAACAGGTGTGGCCATACTAATTTCTAACAAAGTTGACTTCAAGCTAAAATCAATCAGAAGAGATGGAGAGGGACATTTTTTACTCATAACAGGAACAATTCATCAGGACAAAGTCTCAATCCTGAATATCTATGCCCCCAATATAAAAGCACCCACTTATGTAAAAGAAACATTACTAAAACTCAAGGCAGTCATCAAACCACACCCACTAATACTAGGAGATTTCAACACTCCTCTCTCACCAATGGAAAGGTCATTCAGACAGAAACCTAACAGAGAAATAAGAGGATTAAGGGAGGTAATGAATCAAATGGACTTAACAGACATCTATAGAACATTCCACCCAAATAGGAAAGAATATACCTTCTTCTCTGCAGCTCATGGAACCTTCTCGAAAATTGACCACATACTCGGTAACAAAGCAAACTTACACAGTTACAAAAAAAATTAGTAACCACCTGTGTCTTATCAGATCACCATGGATTAAAGTTAGAATTCAACAACAATGCTACCCCCAGAAAGCCTACGAAGTCATGGAAACTGGACAGTCAACTACTGAACCACACCTGGATCAAGGAAGAAATAAAGAAAGAAATTAAAGTCTTTCTTGAATTCAATGAAAACGAAGACTCAACATACTCAAACCTATGGGACACTATGAAAGCAGTGCTAAGAGGAAAGTTCATAGCACTAAGTGCCCACTTAAAGAAAACGGAGAAAGCACACATTGGAGAATTAACAGCCCACCTGAAAGCTCCAGAAAAAAAAGAAGCAGACTCACCTAGGAGGAGTAGAAGACTGGAAATAATCAAACTGAGGGCTGAAATCAACAAAATAGAAACATGGAAAACAATCCAAAAAATCAATGAAACAAAAAGCTGGTCCTTGGAGAAAATCAACAAGATTGATAAACCTCTATCCAAACTAATCAAACGGCGGAGAGAGAAATCGCAAATTAACAAGATCAAAAATGAAAAGGGAGACATAACCACAGACACAGAGGAAATTCAGAGAATCATTAGATCTTACTACAAAAGCCTGTATGCCACAAAAGTGGAAAATGTAAAAGAAATGAACACTTTTTTAGATAAGTACCATATACCAAAGTTAAACCAGGACCAGGTGAACAATCTAAATAGACCTGTTAGTCACGAAGAATTAGAAGTTGTTATAAAAAACTCCCTACCAAAAAAAGCCCAGGTCCAGACGGCTTCAATGCAGAATTCTACCAGAACTTCCAAGAAGACATAATACCTATACTCCTTAATGTTTTTCACAATATAGAAACAAAGAAGTCATTGCAAAATTCCTTTTATGAAGCTGCAGTTACTCTGATACCAAAACCACACAAAGACCCAACCAAGAAAGAGAACTACAGGCCAATCTCACTCATGAACATCGATGTGAAAATCCTCAATAAAATACTGGAAAACCGAATCCAAGAACACATTAGAAAAATTATCCATTATGATCAAGTAGGCTTCATCCCAGGGTTGCAGGGCTGATTCAACATACGTAAATCTATCAATGTAATCCATCATATAAATAAACTAAAAGAAAAAAAAAACATATGATTGTTTCATTAGATGCTGAAAAAGCATTTGACAAAATTCAACATCCCTTTATGATAAAGCTCTTAGAAAGATTAGGGATACAAGGGTCGTACCTAACTATAATAAAAGCTATTTATAGCAAGCCGACAGCTAACATCAAATTAAATGGAGAGAAACTCAAAGCCATCCCACTAAAATCAGGAACAAGACAAGGCTGTCCACTCTCTCCATACCTCTTCAATATAGTGCTTGAAGTTCTAGCGATAGCAATAAGACAACATAAGGGGATCAAAGGGATTCAAATTGGAAAGGAAGAAGTTAAACTTTCATTATTTGCAGATGATATGATAGTGTACATAAACGACCCCAAAAACTCCAGCAAAGAACTCCTATAGCTGATAAATACCTTTAGTAGCGTGGCAGGATACAAGATCAATTCCAAAAAATCAGTTTCCCTCCTATACACAAAGGATAAGGAAGCAGAAAGGGAAATCAGAAAAGTATCATCCTTCACGATAGCCACAAATAGCATAAAATATCTTGGGGTAACTATAACCAAGGGAGTGAAGGATCTATTTGACAAGAACTTTAAGTCTTAGAAGAAAGAAATTGAGAAGGATACCAGAAAATGGAAGGATCTCCCTTCCTCTTGGATAGGGAGGATCAACATAGTAAAAATGGCAATTCTACCAAGAGAAATTTATAGATTCAATGCAATCCCCATTAAAATCCCATCAAAATTCTTCACAGTTCTTGAGAGGACATTAATCAACTTTATATGGAAAAACAAAAAACCCAGGATAGCCAAAACAATCTTATACAATTAAGGAACTTCTGGAGGCATTACCATCCCTGACCTCAAACTCTATTACAGAGCTTCAGTATTGAAAACAGCTTGGTATTGGCATAAAAACAGAGAAGTCGATCAATGGAATTGAGTAGAAGACCCTGATTTTAACCCACAAACCTATGAACACCTGATTTTTGATAAAGGAGCTAAAAGTATTCAATGAAAGAAAGAAAGCATCTTCAACAAATGGTGCAGGCAGAACTGGTTGTCAACCTGTAGAAGAATGAAAATAGATCTATATCTATCGCCATGCACAAAACTCAAGTCCAAATGGATTAAAGACCTCAATATCAGTCTGAACACACTGAACCTGATAGAAGAAAAAGTGGGAAGTACTCTACAACATATGGGCACAGGAGATCCCCTCCTACGTATGTCCCCAGCAGCATAGACATTAAGGACAACATTGAATAAATGGGACCTCCTGAAACTGAGAAGCCTCTGTAAAGCAAAGGACACTGTCACTAAGACAAAAAGGCAACCCACTGACTGGGAGAAGATCTTCACCAACCCTGCAACAGACAAAGGTCTGATCTCCAAAATATATAAAGAACTCAAGAAACTAGACTTTAAAATGCTAATTAACCCAATTAAAATATGGGGCACTGAACTGAACAGAGAATTCTCAACAGAAGAAATTCAAATGGCCAAAAGACACTTAAGGTTATGCTCAACCTCCTTAGCGATAAGGAAAATGCAAATTAAAACAACTTTGAGATACCATCTTACACCTATCAGAATGGCTAAAATCAAAAACACCAATGATAGCCTTTGCTGGAGAGGTTTTGGAGTAAGGGGCACACTCATCCATTGCTGGTGGGAATGCAAACTTGTGCAACCACTTTGGAAATCAGTGTGGAATGCAAACTTGTGCAACCACTTTGGAAATCAGTGTGGCGATTTCTCAGGAAATTGGGGATCAACTTACCCCAAGATCCAGTAATACCACTCTTGGGAATATACCCAAGAGATGCCCTATCATGTGACAAAAGCATTTGTTCAACTATGTTCATAGCAGCATTGTTTGTAATAGCCAGAATCTGGAAACAACCTAGATGTCCTTCAATGGAAGAATGGATGAAGAAAGTGTGGAATATACACATATTAGAGTACTACTCAGTGATAAAAAACAATGACATCGTGAATTTTGCATGCAAATGGATGGAAATAGAAAACACTATCCTGAGTGAGGTATCCCAGACCCAAAAAGAGGAACATGGGATGTACTCACTCATAATTGGTTTCTAGCCATAAATAAAGGACATTGAGCATATAATTTGTGATCCTAGAGAAGCTAAATAAGAAGGTGAACCCAAACAAAAACGTATAGTCATCCGCCTGGACAGGGGAAGTAGACAAGCTTGCCGGGTAAAAACTGATATCTTGCGGGTGAGGTGGCATGGGGCTAAGGGGAAATGGGGTGAGAAACGTGAGAAGGGGAGGATGGGGGGAGCTTGGGGGAATGGGATAGTTGGGATATAGGAAGGGTGGATACGGGATCAGAGAAATATATATCCTAATTAAGGGAGCCATCTTAGGGTTGGCAAGAGACTTGACTCTAGAGGGGCTTGCAGGTGTCCAGGGAGATGTCCCCAGCTAGTACCTTGGGCAACTGAGGAGAGGGAACCTGAAATGACCCTATCCTATACTGATGAATATCTTTTTTGTTTGTTTGTTTGTTTGTTTGTTTTTGAGACAGGGTTTCTCTGTGGTTTTGGAGCCTGTCCTGGAACTAGCTCTTGTAGACCAGGCTGGTCTCGAACTCACAGAGATCCGCCTGTCTCTGCCTCCCGAGTGCTGGGATTAAAGGCGTGGGCCACCACCGCCCCGCCCACTGATGAATATCTTGCATATCACCTTAGACCTTCATCTGGCGATGGATCGAGATAGAGACAGAGACCCAATTTGGAGCAATGGTCTGAGCTTTTAAGGTCCAAATGAGGAGCAGAAGGAGGGAGAACATGAGCAAGGAAGTCAGGACCACGAGGTGTGCACCCACCCACTGTGACAGTGGAACTGATCTATTGGGAGCCCACCAAGGCCAGCTGGACTGGGACTGAATAAGCATGGGTTGAAACTGGACTCACTGAACATGGCGGACAATGAAGGCTGATGAGAAGCCAAGGACAATGGCACTAGGTTTCGATCATAATACATGAACTGGCTTTGTGGGAGCTTAGCCTTTTTGGATGCTCACCTTCCTGGACCTAGATAGAAGTGGGAGGATCCTGGACTTCCAGCAGGGCAGGGAATTTGGACTGCTCTTCAGTGTGGAGAGGGAGGGGAAATGGAATGGGGGGAGGGGGAGAGGAGTGGGGAGAGGGGGAGGGGAATGGGGGGAGGGGCAATGTGTGGGAGGAGGGGGAGGGAAATGGGAAACGGGGAGGTGGAAATTTTAATTAAAAAAGAATAAAATAAAATAAAATCCCCTTAACTCTATTAGCTTTAAATCTTCCAACTTTCATAGACATGATGTGTGTGCTCTCTTTAGATCACACACAGGGATATTAACCTATTACAAGTGTTCTTCAGGCAGATGATGCAATCCTACACAAAATACTTTAAACTGTTTAAAAAGAGTTGAAATATTAGTTCCTTTATTATTGTTATATGACCCTCTCAGTCCCAGCATCTTATGACATGTTTACTTTAGGTTGAGATTTCACAAGAATTCCTAGTTTTGTTTTCCTTTGTTGCAAACCTTTTCTTTCTGGTTTATCTGAAACTCCTGATACCCTACTAATTCTGTGAACTCCATCTCGATCCTTACTGCTATACAAAGGCAGAGTTTGATACTGTAATGCAGATCAAGTGTCTATGTATTTTACACATATTCCTGGAAGAAGACATATTTACAAGGTAAACACAGTAGTTTTGTCACTAACATATTAGGTTTTAAATAATGGTGAAAAGTGACATATTTGGAGACTGCTAGGTGAGACACAGGCAGATAGGTTCAAGCTGCGGTTTACTTATTTATTCTTTTTTATTTATTTCCCTAGCAGGGTTGCACCTGTGAACTCTTCACGCTAATTAGTGTCACCTGGTAGTGATTGCTTACAGAGAGCCTATGAATTAAATTCTTGATTAGATGACTGCTCAGAATCGTTTTCTTTTTTTCAAACATTCTTTCTCCTTTGTAAATAATCCGTGATTTTCTTTTCGGCATTCTCTTTTTTTTTTTCTCATTTAAAGAACTTGACAATCTGCTTTATGTTTTTCTTTGAATCAGCACATCACATGCTATCCGTCAAAATCATTTGGCAAAGCATAGTGTCTGCCATGGAACAGCGAGAAAGGTTTCAAGGTGACGGAAGGCAATCATGGGGTTGTAAGCCTGGGTTTTCTTCACTCCTATGACCTTTACCCTGTCTGAAGTTCTAGCCCAGCACCCCCGCTCCCCAACTTGCAACTGGCTCATGGCTTATCTCACATAGCCATGTGTTTGGGACATGAGGTGAGGAGGTGGAGGAGGGGGAATGAGAATGCAACAGTAGACTAGGGAGTGCAGGGAAACTGCAGAGCAAGAAAATAGATGAGAGCAGCAGGCGGTAGTGGGAAGGCCTGCTGAGAGCCGAGACAGGCAGCATTTATATCCCAACCTTATGTCTCCCAGGCCAGTTTTGGCTCTGTAGTCTTCCTCACCATGCTGGTGTTTCCGCTGTCTGGAATGTCCTTGTCACTTGAATGTTCATATTGCCCTGAAGACCCAACTTAAAAGTCAGCTCACACTTTCCTGTGAATTGGTCCCATTTTGTGTTTCATTCTGTTTTGACATGTTTGTGTCCAGGCATCATTTCTATCTAAGTCGATGTGAAGGCGAAAAGTGAATGATGTGAGTCTATTTACATATGTGCTTTTGGTAAGTGAGAGGCTAACAGAAGGGATGGATGAAGATTTATTAACTGAATGAACGAATGTTATTTAAGCCCGGTTTCCTTAACCTCCCCCATAATATATTAACCCAAAATTATTTATACATTTATAAGGGTGGCTCAAGTGATATGTGTTTGATATATTTAATGTTTTTGTTATTTTTATAAATAGCCTCTACACTAAACATTGCATCAGTCACCACTGAAAGTGAATCACACATACATTCCAATCTGCAATCTCTGCTGAGTATGTTGATAATTCCATTATCTCCAACCCGTCAGAAACTCTGGTGCCAGGCATCAGAAACCTCCCCCTTCAAGTTCTTATATTAGGGAGCCAAAGAGACCCCTCAACAGAATAGATTATTGCTGACACCCTAGGTTTCTTTTCAGAACTTGAAAACAATACCCTATTGTTGAACATACCAGAACCTTCAGACACAGAACTGAATTGAGCAGGAACTTAACTAAAATTCTCCTTCCCAGAATGAGCTCTGGTAGTATTGAAAGGTGTTATGCAAGCAGTCAAGGGAGAAAAATATTCAATCGTACTAACGTGCTATAAACATGACAATGACCATAGGGCAGGATACTCCTAAAATGCAATAGAGGCACTTTAATTTTGGGAGTAACCAAGAGCTGTCTAAATAATTTGGGGAGTAACCAAGAGCTGTCTAAAGTAGATTTCACGTCTACTCAATAGCAGGGAATTCGTACCTAGTACTGTAAACCCAGCCTTATTTAGACATAACTTCAAAACAAAGAAGAAATAGAATGATGAAAGGGGCAAAGGGCAAGTGAGAGAGAAGTATACATGCTGGGTGGTTGAAGAACTGTTGTAGATGTAAAAACATGTAAGAGATTTTGTCTGTACACAAACATAAGGAAAAACCATAGGTAATATTTAAAAATATAGATTAAAACTTCAATAACTAAAAGTTTTAAAAGATAAAAGCAAACAATGATGTGAAGCAGAAGTTACTCCACTGGAGCTTTTCCTCTTCTTTGGGCTGCTGTGGCTTTCTTCCAAATAGTCTCAATCTGCTCAGGTGGGAGGGAGAAGAAAGAGTCTGGAAGTCCTAGAAGTCAGCATGTCCATCTGCATGAGGAGGAATCCCCTAAGCGCAGACTGCTTTCTGCCAGAAATCATGACCTAGAACATGGACCCATCAATGCCGTTATCCCCAGATAATTACAATTTCTTTCCAAGTGAATAAAGAATCTAACAAGATTTTTTTTTTTTCTCTTTGTGGCTCAGGTTCCTAAGGCCTGTGGGAGAACAGTACACCTGAGTATCCGTATGTGCTGGATTTTAGCAATACCCTTCTAGGGTCCTGTGTAGTTGGTATCTGATGATGGTAGGAGAGGGGAGATATTTCTTTCTCTCTCTGTTTTGGGCTCAGATTCACAGGCCACATTTCTGATTCTCCTGCTTCTCTCTGCTTTCTCTTCTCAGATCCAACCTCTATGTTTGCTTTTCAGCTGCATAATCCTCTCTCTGCAACTCCCAGTGCAGATCACAGAAGCAGTTTCCTGGCAGACACTGTGATCAACATGTATAAATTGTGTGTGACTCTGGTGGTCAGTCAGGTCACCAATATCAGTGGCAATGACTGGTGTTTTTGAGGGATTTGAGGAGTTCAGCTTGGTATACCCACCAGCCCCATTCATTCTTTTTGTTTTCTTCAAACACAGATTCTAATCTGCCATCTTTCCACAAGTTCTCATAGTTTGAAAACATTTTTCCATGTACTTTCCCTGACCCACATCACTGAATGAACATTCTAGACATTGCAGGTTTAACAGTTTCTAAAACCTCACTGTTATGCTCTGATAAGCAGTTGAGCTGGTCTGTCGTATCTGGCATTGACTTTTGTGAATTTTGGAATATTTTTGACACTATCTTCTTTTTGAAAAATTAGTCACAAAAATGGAACCATTGAGTTTGATTTCTAATTTACACATATCATGTGATGATAGACATTGGTTTTGCCTTTTAAAATAGGAATGTTAAAACATTATGTTAATTTTTTATATGAAGGGCCTCATCTGCTTCTTATTGTGTGTCGTTTTGAGCAAGTTATTGTGAAATAGAGTAATTCTGTTCCTGGGTGTCATGGTGAAATGTGTGCTCATTAAGCCAGGACACAGGCATGACCCTCACACATCTCCTGTCTCAGCATGCATCACAGATGTCTGTTTCATAGGTTAGAAATTTCTATTGATCAAGCAGTAAGCCCTAAAATACATCCTTGTCTCTCTCCCTATTACTGACCCATACGCAAAGTAGGCATGAGTGCAAGTGATCACGCCCTATAAAAACTATCTTTAAAACACATGTGATGGTTGAAGAAAGATCAAGAGGGAAAGAGAAAGAGGTAGGAAAAGTGAGAAATCGAGTTTTGAGGTCAGGAGGTGCAGAATTGATCAACTACCAAATGGTATTTGTCCCATGGATTCCTCATCACAACCCAGTGCTCAGCTTCCCAACTACAAGACAGAAAGCAGCTATATAAAAATAGTAGGTAACAAAAGAGCGAACTATCAAAATGTATGAATACGAAAATGGTGCAGTTTGTGCTGGTTCAGTTGTGATTATGCCAGTATACCAATCAGCAAAAGCAGCTGTTTGGGGACTGAATTTCATTGACTTCAGATTAGCAGAGATGTGAAAAGGTATTCACTGGCTGTGTCATTGCGTCTGTCTGTTTCATCCCTGAAAGACTGCTCTGCGAGACACTGTTATGATTCAAATGTCATTCACACTAGAGTAGCAAGAACAAAGCAGGATTTCCAATGGAAGGAGATCTAATTAAGAGAATAATCTTTGCTTATTGTCAGCGCCTAATTAGTTTCCCCTGTATTCATGTTTATAGAGGTGGTTCGGTTATAATTACAGTTCAACAAGGAGTAGTTGTGTAATGTGTCCCGGTGCAGAAAATGCAGCTAAGAGGCATGGAGGTCTTTCCCCTTCCTTCTTTATACACACCAACACACCAATACAATAGAGATATCAGACGGCTACATTTCACTCCTTTTCTTTACAGTGTGAGAAACACACTAATAAGCTCAGTGAAGGGAAGAAAGAACGTGCTATTATTTTACCATTCAATGACTCTGACTTCAGTATATTATTATAAGCTAGTGAATTTGAGATGGAGTACTAGAAGTTCATGGTATTTTTCTCTTGAATTTCAAAACTGGCATTTTTTGTCTTTTTTCCTTCTCATTCATCTGATCCCTGCAGAGGGATAATAGGAGGCAGAGACCACATCATGGATTGTAAATGTATTCAAAATTATCAAATTATAATTGTGTTTTGTGCTAATGGGGAGGGGAGACTAAACAAAACCCGTTAATGTTCTCTGCTTATATCTCAAAGGAGAATATTTACCAGACCAAAGCCCTGGCATATTTGAGAAAAGTTGTTATCTTCGATCAGAAATTCAGAGGAGCCTACACTGAGCTCTCTGCAAACTCTCAAGTCTTGTCTTATATGCCTTTGTTATTCTAACCACTTCACTACAGGAGGAGCAGAGAAGAAAACTGCAAGCTTTCATTGAATTTCAACATTTCTATGACTTAACCAAGTAGGATTTATTAATCTATGAGGATGCTCTTACCTGGCTGATCTTTTGAGTAATTTTCAAATGATGATACAGACCCCAAGCTGATGAGAATCTCTCTAATTTTGTTTTCAACCAAAATAGAAACCAGAAACAATGAATATATATTTCCCAATATACTGCCCTATAAGTGAAATACATCACTTGTTTTATTTCCATTGATGTGAACTCACAATGCATGTGTGAGAGCCATGGTTCCTGGCTGGGTAACCTTCTCCTGCTGTCGAGTACAAGTAATTGAGAAAACAAACTGCTAGAACACCAAGCATCCTTTGGACATCATTTCAGGTAGCCTGCTGCTAGCTTTAGGCCATGTCATTTGGCAACCTCAACTCAACATTAAAATGTTATTTCCCTTTATAATTATCTATTGTCTTACAAGACAATAAATTGTCTCCTCCTTACTGTTGAAATGCCTGAAATAATTCAAAAAAATAGACATGTACATATATAGATATAAAAATTTAACTGTTTGACTATTAAGGTTCTCTCTTCTTTTCTATTCTCTTCTTTCTTCCTTCCCTCCCCCCTCCTCTGACTTTTACTTCCTGGGCAGTTTTTTTTACTAATGTTGCTTAAATTGTTATTTATGAATTGATGACTTTTTTTTCTGTATATCTGGCATCGTACTTTCACTAGTTCTTTAGACATGTATAACCTATCTGGATAATACCATTAATTATTACATCTCAAGCTTCCATAAAATTTAGTACAAAATCACTTTCATTTACTGGAGATTTTGAAGGTTAGGACTCTAGGCTAAGCCCTGAGAAAGTGCTTATCTTATCTGTGCTTCAGGAGGAAAGAGACCCTTTCTTAGCTACCTCAATATTGGAGATGACTCATATCAATTAACTGGATATATTTGTTTTTGTCATTAATTTTAGCTTCAGTTGAATTTATACTTCCCCACTGTTCTTTCTTGTGATCCTTAAAATTACAAAGTAGATTTCTTTACATACATATCCAACGTCTGTATAATGAGACAGTGGATGACCTGTCCCCTAACATCTACTTCTCTGTCTCTAGCACTTCGGTTCCTCCTTCCCTTCCTTCATTCTACTCCAGCTCTTTCTCTCCCTACTTCCTGTGTGTGCATCTGCCTGGTTGTCTGGCTGTTTATAAGGACATGGCCTATAAGATTAGCTCAGTTGTGACTGTCATCTTGCTTGTCAGTCAATCCTGTTACACATTCTAAGCCCTCAAACTTTACAAACAAAACAACACAAAACAGACAAGCAATCAAGGAAAAAATAAAAGCAATACCAAACAAACAAAAATAAAAACAAAAAAATGCTGTGAAAATTGTCACTGTAGCCAAAATTTTCAAAAGCATTTTAGCGTTCGAAAAACACCTCAGCGAGTACGGGTTTGAGTAGTGCTGAGAAATAACTGAGTTCAGTTGCCAATATCCATATTGGGGCCTCGGAACTGCTTATAACTCCAGATCCAGGGTATTGGATACTTCATCTAGTCTCTGCAGGCTCTCTACACAGGAACAGATTCATACACAGACACATGAGGACAAACACAGAGAAAGAGACAGACAGACAAACAATTGAAAATTAAAAAAAGAAAGATAAAAATGATCTGTGCAACATTGTTAGATTTTATTCATTGAACCTTGTCTTAACTGATGATTGATTGCTGTTTGCTTCTCTATTTATAAAGAATGTCATTTGGAGGCAAATACAGCCAGATTTAGTATAGAAAACATTACAAAAGTCCAATCCTTCAGGCTCATTCTCTGTTCTCAATTGATTGTTCATTGTAGCTGGATAAGAATTCTTGAATTCTATCTTATATCACTATATGCATATTTCAGTTTCCGCACTAGGAGTCTGGATTTCCTTCTAACATTTTACAACTAGTCAAAGAGATCTATTTGACTTCCTTGTTTGCCTTATGAAGGAGAAATTCCTCATTAGGGAGTCTATAATCATAGGATACCATTACATTTGTATAATGATACAGGGAAGTAGATCATAAATGCTCAATATATTTTTACCCATCTATGATTCTTAGGTGCACTGGCAAACAGGATATAGTCTCATGGGCTATTAATTTCAATGTAGTAGGTATATGTTTGCCCAGATGTAGACATTCACAGTCATAGAATTTATCAAAGATACACTGAAAAGGGTTGATCAATGGATAATCTAAGTTACAAATGGAAATAAAGAGAAAAAAGTTTCAACTGTTGTAACAGTACTTGGGATCAATCAGGAAGGTACCACAAGGTCAGGAAGAAGAAAATCATAAAATCAAAAAGGTGATATTTCAATCAAACAGATGAGCAAAACGGCAACATTGGGTCATGTGGTTCAGTATTTCTAATATATTAGATTTATGAGCCTGAGCTTTTAGGTATACAGGATTCTTTGATTTATGGCTTGTATAGTCACTAGTATGCTTTTCAAGAGTCTTAACCTACAGCTAGTCTTTAAAGCATAAATGAAAAAGTGCAATGAACTCATTGCCATATATAAATGCAAATGTTATTTCATAATCACTTGTTGTTTTTCAAAAGCACATGATTCCATGTGTGCACATACACAGGAACAGATAATACTCACTTACATTCAATCCCCATCTCTGATTTGTGGGAGAGAGAGAGACAGAAAGAGTGAGAATTTAAGGATATCTTACAAAGCAATAGGGGGTTTCCAAATCAGAATCTCTCATCTTTTATTCCAAACCCAACAAATCAACAAGGATAAAAAGTAAAATAAGCCTTCTTTCTCACTTGTCATGGAACTACAAAGAGACTGGCAAGCTTAAAGTTAAAAGCAATAGAACATATATACAGAAAACATACAGTTTGCTTCAGAGTCTACACTCAAAGGGTCAAGTAGAAAATCATGGAAACAGAAAACAGCAGATGCCCTTCAATGCATGGAACAGAAGAGAGTTACCGTAAGAAAAAATGCCGCACTGATTAGGGAATAATGCATACATACTTTCAGCCTAGGAGATCACAACACTTTACGTTATGAAAATAAGAGGGAGAAGCTAGGAAATGTTGACAACAGGAGCAAGAGAAAGAACTTTAGCACTTGGAAGGGAGATTTTTAAACAAAGCAGAAATAATACAAGACAGACAGAGACTTTAAAAATACAATTATATATAAATATATATAATTATATAAATAATATATATTCATATAATAAGTATAATATAAATATATAATTATATTTTTTATAATCCTTCCCCCAAGTGATATAAATTTTTAGAAGATTTGAACTTTATTGTTCCCACAACTTAGACAGAGATGCTCAGAAACTATAGAATTCTCATAAGCAACGCAGTTTTCCACTCTATGTGTGCTATCAGTTATTATTACTTGAATAGTATAACATAGACATTTAAAAGTAACTAAGGATTATCAATTATAATGAGACCATAGGTAGTAAAACCCCTACAGTGAGGGATATTATTATTTTTAGAGTAAAATGGAAAAGCAAGTGCCTTGGCCCCTAATGACCAAAGACAAGCTTATCCACTTATGGGTCTCCCTGCTCCCTGCCTGGATCTTTTGTTTTACTGATTTTATTGAGCTCTACATTTTTCTCTGCTCCCTTCCCTGCCTTTCCCTCCGCTTCATCCCTCCACCAAGGTCCCCATGCTCCCAATTTACTCAGGAGATCTTGTCTTTTTCTACTTCCCATGTAGATTAAATCTATTTAGGTCTTTCTTTGTGTCTGCATTGTTGTCTAAGTTCTCTGGGATTGTGATTTGTGGGCTGGTTTTCTTTGCTTTATATTTAAAATCCACTTATGAGTGAGTACATGTGATAATTGTCTTTCTGTGTCTGGGCTACCTCACTCAAAATGATATTTTCTAGCTCCATCCATTTTCTTGCAAAATTCAAGATGTCATTATTCTTTTCTGCTGTGTAGAATTCCATTGTGTAAATATACCACTTTTTCCATATGCATTCTTTGGTCGAGGGGCATTTAGGTTGTTTCCAGGTTCTGGCTACGACGAACAATGCTGTTTTGAACATAGTTGACTCTAACCAAACAAGTGGAAGACTTGTATGACAAGGCCTGAATCTTACAGATATGTCTCAGTGAACATACTTTTATGTTTTTATTTCACCTTTTCATATGGTAAAGGTGAGATAGAGAATTTCTCTTTCGTATGTTTTTAGAAAAACTAAAACACACACACACACACACACACACATTTTTCTCTTGATATGAAGAAATGGTCACCCCCACCCCAGACCAGAAAGGCTGGGATCTCTTTTAATGTAATGAAACATTGTAACACTTCAGGAAAAAGGAAATAAAAGAGGTATTTATTTTTAAATGCCCCCGCATCATAAAAACACTCAGATTATGCATGGTACTCAGTTAAATCATGATTTCTTAATTTGTACTAGGTATTTGTTTATATGCCCTTAAACTAAATAAATAGAAAAGGTTGTGTCAGACATTGAATAGTACAGAAGAGAAAGACCAAATGAATATAAATATGCAAAGTAAAACTTATACAAACTTGCAAAAGCTATTAATGACAAATGAAAATATTACTAGTAAATAAAAATTTATGATTCCATCTAGAGAAAATGTGGAATAAAGAATTTAAGAGAGAAATGAAACTGGCAAAAACAGTGAGACAGTCCCTAAGATGTGCAACAACCAAGGATTATCCATCTCTGAACATAAAAATAATCTTGCTTAAAAAATGATACATAAACCATGTTCAGAAGGATCTAAACACCATTAAAACAAAGTCAAGCATGCATATTTTAAAATAATGTTATAATGAGAAAACTGATCTTGAATTATAAATTCTGAAAGCTCTACTACAAAAATACACTAAACTTCAGGCATTCTGAATAAAAGAGGCAATGTGACTATCAAACTTGTTTCTAAATTGTAATGTACCATCAAAAGGAAAGAAGAAGGAAATAGGGTTGGAAGTGAGGCAGAAAAGAAATCGTAAGGGTAATGGAAAGAAGTTCATCACTTGAGAGTCTAGTGTAAAGTTCTTGCCTGCAGACAACCAAGAATTCCAACATAACAACATATCCTTATGTCTCCTTTCCAGCTGAAAAGCTCCAGCTTCATAAAACTCAGCAGAAAGCCCTTGACAACAAAGGCATATGGAAATTCTTGGACGATCTAGTAGCTTTTGGTTTATCTTATCAGACTATAAACCTACCAAGGCACCTTTAGCCATGCCAGCCTATATTCTGATTTATCAACCCTTTGAGACATAAGTTAAGAGCCACCAACCCATTATATATAGCTAATGATAATACACTTAAGTGTGAATCTCCTTTGAGAAGCTTCCATCTTTGCACTCAGGTATAACCATGGTATTAATATCTATATAAAACAACAATAACATAACATCTTTTACTGAACTCTGTTTCACACTGGCTCACTCTGAATTTTTTTCTACAATGAATTCAAAGTTCTCTTTTTACCTGAGTTAAGATCCCTAATGGATGAAAAGAACTTCCTGGGCTACTGTGGCCACAAGGTGCAGTCATGCCACCGTCCTTGCCCTGTCAGAAAGGAAATAAGTACAAACACAGCTATGGCCAACTCAATCTTTAGCAACGTCAAAGTGTTTTATGTGATATGCAGAATAAACAGAAATGGGGAACACATTACTCCATAAAACAAGAAAGACTCAAGGAAAATAGACGTATCCAGAGCAAACAGATTAGCTTGAAGCGGTTATTCTATAATTGTCTAGTGTTCGAACAACATGACCTTAATCATAGTGCTAGGTACACGTAATCATTTTCAAATCAGTTGTCAAAAACAGTAAGGTCCTGGAAATGAGGAATCGTATGGATTTATAGGAAAGCCATTTAGGAATTCTGCAAGAATCCCATTCTCCATTTCTATCCTTACACTAAATCCCCTCATTGTAAACTTCTGAAAACTGAAAGCCTCACTATAGATAGAAATTTATCATGTGAAAAGAAAAGTAATCACACGACAGAAATGCCTGGCAGACATTGCTTTTTTAAACCACCTATGGGAAATCTTGATGTCACAATGTACATTGAGGATAATAAAATTAGTTGTCAAAGTTTTGAGTTCTGCTATAGATATAACATTTTACAAGTATTGAAGGCCAATGATGTTTAGAAATAAGAAAATGTCTCAATAGAGAGAGATCTTGAAAGTAAACAGGAACTCCTCTTAGTTCCATCCAGAGTTTGCCTAGGTCAGATCTATTTCATGACTTTGTCAAGGCTGCTGGTAGATGTGTTATTACTGATGCTCAAATGGTCTCTCAGGAAGTATAATTCAGATAATTAAAAATCTTGGGAAATGATTTTTTGTAATTAGCCTGAGTAGTAAAAACTTCCATTCAGGCAAAATTAACTGGAAATCATTGTTCAATAAATAATTTCACCTAGCAGATTTCCTAACCTGCTATCTCTGTCCTAGAGGACTTAGGTACTAAGTTTCAAGAGGCCAAGGATCCAGATTTCATATACCCTTTGACAACACTAGTATATTTCGCATTAAAGTATCTATTGGATCACTGAGGGCATGAATTTCACTCTATTAATAGATTCTTTTCACATATAGAGGAATATAAACCAAATCATCTCTCTCTCACCCAAACTTTGTTTCTATATTTTCACTTTTAAAATGATTTCAAGATGATTTTCAGGGTCCTAATTCAAAACATAACTGTTTTATGATGTCTATATATTCATAGCAACTTTTATTCCAGCTAGTGATCAACTTCTTTCTATATTCACTATGGGCTATTTATAGTATGAAGTGTTTCTTCTTTATATTTATCTAAATTTAGTTGGCAGTTAAGCATCTCCCACAAAATAACTAGCAATATTTTAAATATATTATATGTCAAAGTCTTTTTGTTTCATCTGTATTTAATGCTATAAATCTTAATGATAAGCAATACTGTTTCAGTTCTAACTGTAGAAGCCAATAGGTTATCTGGGGAAGAATGTAAATGTGAAATCCATGTTTGACATAAAGATAGCACCTCACCTTGATGAACATCATTAAATCTAATCTCTAAGATAGATGTATAGTATAACCATTAAATATTGCTAAAGATTTTATAAATCACTTCTTTATTTTTATTTATTCCTTCAAAATTCCACACATGTGTACAAACTACTTTAATCATATCTATCTCTCATACTCCCTTCCAAATCCCTACAGGAGGACTAACTGTAGCATCTCTCTTCAAGTTTCATCTCCTCCTTCATATATTTTAGCCCATTGATCCAATTGGTGCTGCCCATTTGTGCATAGGCATGGGGTCACCCATTTAGGCATATAGTTCCCACCTGTGGCCATACTTCTAAAGATAAATGATTCTCATTCCTTGCTTTAGTTAGGGTTTTATTGTTGTAATGAGACATGAGACACCATGATGACACAACCCTTGTGATGGAAAACTTTTAACTGTGGGTGACTTACAGTTCAGAGGTTTTGTCTATCATGGTCATAATGGAAGCATGACAGCAAGTAGGCAGACACGGTGTTAGAGAAGGGTAGCTGAGAGGTCTACGTTTGGATCAGCAGGCAGCAGGAAGAACAAGTGAACCACACTGGGTCTGGTTTGAGCTTCTGAAACCTCAGAGCCTAAACTCAGAAGGATGCTCTTACTCCAAAAAAGCCACACCTCCTAACAGTGCCACTCCCTATGAGCCTATGGGGGATACATTTATTCAACCACCAGCATGCATCAACTCCCAATATAGTAACTCCTTTTTAGTAAAGTGTAAAAGGAACTGCACAATTTTCATTTTGTGACATCATCACTTATCTTTTCTTTCTTCTTTTTATTTCATTTTATTTTGGTTTTGCTCTGTTTTACCATATCAAACCTTTTTCACAAGGCTGACAATGGAAATTTCTGACTGTACATTAGCTTCACCATTCCAAATTCACTCTTACATTCTTGACCTTGACATGTCCATATGCATGCACCCCTGCCATGTTAAATGAATGAAATGCCTTGAGTTGTTTAAGTACCTTCTTCTCCTATGTGAAATTCTAGGGCACACACTGAAACAGATGCCCCTACCCCTGCTTGTTTCCTCATCCTCATCTCAGAGGATGGCTACCTTCCAATGTTAATCACTCTCCTCAGAATAGTTGTGAAGTCACATCTGCAACTGCATCTCTAAATGTCTGGGTCACAGTGAAGAGCAGTTGATACAGATAAATTACTAAGATAACCTTTTGCTGAAGTTGTTAACGTGATTGATAGGAGTCATTATGTAAGTTAGAGATTATTACAATTGTACTGGTAAAATGAGATTTCCCCAAGCAGTCTCTAACTGAGATGACAAGAAGTCTCCTTAAGGGTACTAGTTAGTCTTGAATCTGAGCTCCGGGGAGTTTCTGCTTCTAATCCTAAAGTCAAAGATTCATGGACTGTGTCAAGAATTGCTTTCATAGAAGAGTCCTCAGATAGTAGTGGCCATTCCAACATCGCCTGGAAGGTTCTCAAACCAGGAAGTTGGGCTCTCCTGACTCTGGAGGTGAACCTGAAAATGTGCATTCCTAGCAAATTAACAAGTACTGTTCATACTGGGGATCTGGGTCCAAACTCTGAGGAAGCTTCTTCAAATGATGTTTTGTTTATAGTGCTGATTCTAAAGCAACTCAAACTCCTCAAGCCAGCTCTTCCACCGAACAATTCAAATGTGGTTTGTTCAGTACTTGGAGGTGAAACGCCTTCTTCTGATGATTAGGAAAAAGAATGGTATAAATGATGATAATCACAATGCCAGCTCCATGTATAGAATTTTCTATTCAAAGGCCAGTTCTCTGATCTTCCCTGGAAACCCTTGATTTCTCTTACTTTCCCACACTTAAAAAAGCAATGCAATCATACACCACATCTCAATGTCTCTGGTCAGTAACACACCTACAAAACTTCCTTTTCACAGTCACCCAGCATCGGGGCATACCTGCACTCTGTTTTTACCCTTCATAGAATCACAAATGCTTTGTTTTCAAACTCAATTTCTATAAACCCAGAAAACAACAGCTAGCACATGCCATGCCGGCACCAGGTTCACAGCAAGTATTAAGTCCTCTAACACAAGCGGCCTATGACCTCTCAGATATTCCCACTAGGTCAAGATCAATTGCTTGCTTGGGCGACTTAGTAAGACATACAAGGAAATCGTAAGTTAGTTAGAGGCCAGAATAATTCCTTTGTGTCTGAAGCCATTCTTCCCACAACTCTCACTATCTGGATCACCACACAGATTAGCCCATGAACCTTTCTGCTTAAGAAATATAGGTCTTTTCCTAAGGAAAAATAAGAGTTAAAATACCACAATTGCATTGAATTAATAAAAGTTATAAAACTATCATATATTTTCAGTGTTGGTCTTTTTAAGTGGATATATTTGAAACCTAATGTTTGCTTTTAACTATTTTCTTGCCTTGGATATATGAGGTCTTGTTTTCTATGAAAAGAACCATAAAGTGAGACATTCTGGGTCTGTGAGCCAGCTCAGTGAGTAAGGAAACTTTCTCCATGACCAAAGGCCGGAATTCAGTTCCTGGAACCTTCATAACAGAAAGAGAGAAAGGACTCCTGAAGGCTGTGCTCTGACCTCCACAAGTGCAGATAAGTAAACGAATAGATAGATAGAAGAAGAAATAAATAAGTAAATAAATGTAAAGAACAATATTTTTTAAAAGACCTTACAGGAAATGTCAAACTACTTTTCAAGATTCAAGTTGAAAAGATTTAATGTTGTTTTCAAAGACCATGGTAGGTGGCATATTTTTGAGGGATTTTTCCTCCTGAGGGAGTGAAGGCTACATGAAAAGGACAATAAAGCAAGAGGATTAGAATAACAAGGAGCTCAGAGTTTTGATATAATGAATGACCTGACCTCATTTCTGACTTGAATGCGCTAAAATGATTGTAAAGGAAAAAAAAATCATTAAAGCCAAGTGTATAATTTTGTCTTATAAGACTAATAAAATACTGATTAGAGTATTTGTCACATCCTAAGCAAGTAAATCAGAAAACTTCTCAATATCAGCTTTTTTGGCATCCCTTAGAAATGTAAATTAGTGTCCCATTATGGCAAAAAGTTATTATTAAAAAGTATTTTATTTGCCAATTAATCCATTTTTGACAAAAATGGCACGGTTATCCTGCGTTTTACATTTTATCCATTCTTAGTGAAATATTTTCTCTCAATTAATCAAACTGCAACATTATCAAAATTTTCACATACAGAATGAGAAATTCCCACACATCTCAATAACTGTTTTGGACACTTGCAGTTAAGCACATTAAGATGCTTATTAGTGGAGAGTTGTGGAATGAGCCTCAATTAGTGAATTAGACTGTATTCATTTCACTTCACCAAATGCTCATTAACAGATTGTTTGATTTTTTTTTCCTTTCTAAGCTAAGACAGAAAAAAAAAAGGCAATACTGGGAAGCTAGCCTGTCTTAATAGCAATATGGAAATGAAGTCAAATGAAAGTCTTTTTGCTTATAGCTGCCTGGATTAGAGAAGAGTTTGGAGTTTTTATTAGTAAGCCATTGTTTGAAATTTGACATTCAATGAATAGGCTAATTCTTCCATGTCACTAGAAGGGCTTTTTTTATTGTTTTTATGAAACACCAATTTTTCTTCTATTAAAAATAGATCTAAAGGAAATCATCCTTATTTCTGTGGAAAAGTAAAATCTCTTGTTTACGGATTTTAGTTCAAGGACACGGAAAATCTTCAGCAAACTGGTTTATCGCATGAACTGCCGTCTAGGATGCTCCCTTTCTCCCTTCTCTGATTCCCCTTTATCTAGGTACAGAATCCTATAAGCTCTGTGATCTTCTCACCTTACTTCTGTCTTTGGTGATGGTGACTGGAGAATAGAAGAAAAAATAGGTGCAAAAGTCCGGGTGATTGTTAATACTTTGGTGGAGTCATCACAACAGGCTAACCCCTAGCTTCTCCTTATAAGTGGTACCTTAGTCTTTGCTTCACATTCTCCATAGAGAACCTCCATCTATCACACTACCATCGTCTAGTGAGCACTGCTATGCATGCCTCTATTCTCTGTTTTGAAGAAAAATCATGTTTATGTCTAATTTTAGTTTTTAAGTAATTGAATTCTTTATCTTTGAAAGTGTACTCTGTCAACATTAAATACCTTTCTACTCATTCTCAATCCAACCAATAATGAGAATGCCTTTCAAATGTCAAATATAAATATTACAAAAATAAACCTATACTATTAAAAGCCTATCCTGACAGAAAAAAAAAAAAGCAGTAGGACTGCAGGCATATGTAATGCACTTCATAGCTGACCAACTGTGGGATGTGGGTATTGGGGTGTGTGTGTGTACATATATATGTATATATATTTACATATAATTTTGCATGTACTGTCATTTCATTTTTTAAACTCTATTGATTGCTCCTGTTTTGTTAATCAGATAACTAGAACAAGAGAATTTAAGTAACTTGCAGATCAACTTCAGAACTCATCTAGAATGGAACAACCCATATTGTCTTGATTTTCTAACAATAATAAAATCATCCAACCTTATCCCAACCCACCCAAACATCCGGACTTATTGTGACACTATTAACCAGTGTGTAATGTCAGAATTAGTCAATGTGCTGATGGCTAAGTGAATGAGAAAATAATATATACATAATAGAATATCAGCCATAATGAAGAACAAAGCAGTCATTTAGAACAGGGATGGAACAGGAGCTATTCCTGTCAAACAAGTGAA
This sequence comes from Chionomys nivalis, assembly GCF_950005125.1. Lineage (NCBI taxonomy): Eukaryota > Metazoa > Chordata > Mammalia > Rodentia > Cricetidae > Chionomys > Chionomys nivalis. The sequence goes on from NC_080106.1 coordinate 27,620,083, forward strand.
AGAAATGAGTCTCAGAATGCCATGTGTCACATGGTTTTTCTCATCTGTATGATGTACAGAGGGACCATTTCCAAAGTAGGAGGATACTATGAGAGAAGAAGATGAAGCAACATGGAGGAGCAGGGTACAGGGAGTAGGAGATACTGCAATCTGAGTGTGAGTGTAGTATGTGCGTCACTGAGAATGTGGGTCTAAGGAACTGTCAGAATGAAGCCTATTGCTTTGAACACTTAATACGTGAGAACACAGTTTGAATAAAATGTCTTCAACTGACCACCCAAGTCAAATTTCACTCCATTCCTTATCATGTGCCACCTATACAGACACCATTGAGATAGCATGTTTTATTTTTGGTACTTATCTACCTGCAGAATACCATTATCCAAACTATACTTCATAGCAATCCATATCCAAAAGAATCCTTAATATTAAAATAAACCATTCACCTCAATGCTGCATGGGGATGGTCCATTTCACTGTTTAATTCATAACTCCGAATGCTTAGTGTTCAGGTTTAATGAACTAATAGATTATTACAAATTTACCAAATGGCTTTCTCCCGCTCTCTTAACCTAGTCGCTGTTATTCAAAGATATTTTATTAGTAATTCAACACTCAAAAACATTCTGCAATAAAGTTGTGCTGATTGGAATTGATTTCTAGAGATTTGCAATTTTTAAAAGAGTGTCTTTGGGAACTCCCTTGTCTTCTTCTCATCACTCCACCTGTGTATTAACTAGGTATTTGATGAGAAGATTTCATTAAGGGAAGTCACAGGGGTCTGGAAATTCCATCTCCAACTACCACTAATTAAATTGTCTTAATCCTGTTGAAGCTGTCAGTTGTGCATGGAGCTATTTCCTATGAAATCTATGAGCCTGATATTTAAATATCATTCTTCTTTATTATTATTTAACTTTATCTAATATATTAGCTGGATGTGCTGCTGTAGCATCAGGATATGGGTATCTTTAAGTATAATTAAGAAACACATTGAGTATGATCACTACCAAATACATATGGAATTTGAGAATAAAAGAAAATAAACATGTATACAGACATGGACACTCTTAGGTGATACAGTCACCAGCAAGTTCATAAACTCAGAGGAACTCAGAAAGACACATGACAGGAGTTCTTTAATTAAAAGATTGAGACCATGTTGACATGGTTTTTCTCCTGGTTGCTCTGGAATTTCCACAGCAACAAAACCATAATCCTTTGGCTGTGACATTTATTTCATTATACAGCTATCACTTCTGATATAAGCAAAAACCCTGTTCAAACACTAGAAGAAGATGAGTTGAGAACAAACTTATATTTTATGTATGTATGTATTAAAACTAAATTAATAATATTTAGGGGTCATTGTGCAAGTCGTAGAGATTGTTTTATAAAGGTTATCTTTTCAGCAGGTTCAATATGTGGTTTACTGAAAATTACAATAATAGTCACATCTAAAATGCTGACCCCATTTTCATTATGGACTCCATTGATTGATGCTACATGTGGAGTTCAAAAGAAATTGAATAGCTACTGTCTCAGCAGGTAGTCATAAAAAGGTTACATATGATCAAGGTGTTTCTTTGAGCCTGAGATGGAGGAAAACAGGAGGGTAGTTGGAGTTTACTAGCTAAATATCTTGTGTCAATGAAGAGGGGAAACCATCATTTAGAGTTTTCTTTGCTAGCCATTTAATAATCCTTATAACTTTATTTGGAACTCTGGCAATAGGACTCATTTGCTGCTTTTCAGAATTTATCCTCCTGTTGGGTTTTTTTTTTGTGCAGCCTAGATGTGAAGTCGTTTGCCTTGTCTTATTGTATCTTGCTTTGTCCTACTTGGTTGCCCCCTCTTAGAGGACTCCTTTTTTTTTGTTTTTTTTTCCTGAAGAGTAAATGTGGTGGGAGGTGGAGCTGGGAGAGACAGAAGATAGAGGGGAGCAAAGAGGAGTGGAGAGACTGGGAAACTGTTGTTGGGATGTATTATATGAGACAAGAATCTATTTTTAATTTAAAAAGAAAGGAAAAATATTTCCCATGTAGCTTTAATAGTTTTATAATATGTGTTGTGACCATTAAGTCTAATAAGATAGCTTAATGCGTGAAACAATCCCACACTAGTTTGGATACATAGGGGTATTTATTTGAGGAGAAAAACTTGCAGAACACCGACAGCCAGGAAAGGAGTCTAGTCGCTGGAGCAAGAGCGGGAAGCAAGAGAGTGAGCAGGGGGCTGCTGCTCTATTTTTATTTATTTATTTATTTATTTATTTATTTATTTATTTATTTATTTATTAAAGATTTCTGCCTCCTCCCTGCCACCGCCTCACATTTCCCTCCCCCTCCCCCAATCAAGTCCCCCTCCCTTGTCAGCCCAAAAAGCAATCAGGGTTCCCTGCCCTGTGGGAAGTCTAGGGACCCCCCCACCTCCATCCAGGTCTAGTAAGGTGAGCATCCAAACTGCCTAGGCTCCCACCAAGCCAGTACGTGCAATAGGATCAAAAATCCATTGCCATTATTCTTGAGTTCTCAGTAGTCCTCATTGTCCGTTATGTTCAGCGAGTCCGGTTTTATCCCATGCTCTTTCAGACCAAGGCCAGCTGGCCTTGGTGAGTTCCCAATAGAATATCCCCATTATCTCAGTGTGTGCATGCACCCCTCGCGGTCCTGAGTTCCTTGCTCGTGCACTCTCTCCTTCTGCTTCTGATTTGGACCTTGAGATTTCTGTCTGGTGCTCCAATGTGGGTCTCTGCCTCTGTCTCCTTTCATCACCTGATGAAGGTTAATATTCAGGAGGATAACTATATGTTTTTCTTTGGGTTCACCTTCTTAATTAGTTTCTCTAGGATCACGAATTATATGCTCAATGTCCTTTATTTAAGGATAGAAACCAAATGAGTGAGTACATGCCATGTTCCTCTTTTTGGGTCTGGCTTACCTCACTCGGGATAGTGTTTTCTATTTCCATCAATTTGCAAGCAAAATTCAAGAAGTCATTATTTTTTACTGCTGAGTAGTACTCTAATATGTATATATTCCATACTTTCTTCATCCATTCTTCCATTGAACGGCATCTAGGTTGTTTCCAGGTTCTGGCTATTACAAACAATGCTGCTATGAACATAGTTGAGCATATACTTTTGTTGTATGTTAGGGTATCTCTTGGGTATATTCCCAAGAGTGGTATTGCTGGGTCCAAGGGTAGGTTGATCCCTAATTTCCTGAGAAACCGCTGCACTGCTTTCCAAAGTGGTTGCACAAGTTTGCATTCCCACCAGCAATGGATGAGAGTACCCCTTTCTCCACAACCTCTCCAGCATTGAAGAGGACACCAAAAAATGGAAGGATCTCCCTTGCTCTTGGATTGGGAGGATCAACATAGTAAAAATGGCAATTCTACCAAAAGCAATCTATAGATTCAATGCAATCCCCATCAAAATCCCATCAAAATTCTTCACAGATCTGGAGAAGACAATAATCAACATTATATGGAAAAACAAAAAGCCCAGGATAGCCAAAACAATCTTATACAATAAACGATCAGCTGGAGGCATTACCATCCCTGACTTCAAACTCTATTACAGAGCTACAGTATTGAAAACAGCTTGGTATTGGCATAAAAACAGAGAAGTCGACCAATGAAATAGAACAGAAGACCCTGACTTTAAGCCACAAACCTATGAACACCTGATTTTCAATAAAGGAGCTAAAAGTATACAATGGAAAAAAGAGAGCATCTTCAACAAATTGTGCTGGCAAAACTGGAAGTCAATCTGTAGAAGAATGAAAATAGATCCCTGTCTATCAAATGGATTAAAGACCTCAGTATCAGTCTAAACACACTGAACCTGATAGAAGAGAAAAAAAGACCTCAGTATCAGTCTAAACACACTGAACCTGATAGAAGAGAAAGTGGGAAGTACTCTACAACCCATGGGCACAGGAGACCACTTCCTACGTATAACCCCAGCAGCACAGACATTAAGGGCCTCATTGAATATATGGGACCTCCTCAGACTGAGAAGCTTCTGTGAAGCAAAGGACACTGTCACTAAGACAAAAAGGCAACCCACTGACTGGGAGAAGATCTTCACCAACCTCGCAACTGACAAAGGTCTGATCTCCAAAATATATAAAGAACTCAAGAAACTAGACCATAAAAGGCTAATCAACCCAATCAAAAATGGGGCACTGAACTGAACAGAGAATTCTCAACAGAAGAAGTTCAAATGGCCAAAAGACACTTAAGGTCATGCTCAACCTCCTTAGCGATCAGGGAAATGCAAATCAAGACAACTTTAAGATACCATCTTACACCTGTCAGAATGGCTAAAATCAAAAACACCAATGATAGCCTGGGCTGCCGCTCTTTTATAAAGGGAAATAGACCACATCCAGTGGACTGGTATTTCAGCAGCTATTGACTGAAGGAGCAGAAGGTGCTCCCACAGCAATAGCTAATAATCATTTTAATATAATTTCAATCCATGTTGATAGTTAATAAGGTTGGAGAGGAAACATGTGTGTAGGAAGTGTATATTTGTTTTTGAGCCCAGAAGAAGACATTGATTTTCCTACTTTATTCCCTTGAGAAAGAGTGGCTCACTCAGTTTGGAGCTAGATGAGTAGCCACCAAGTCCTAGATTCCCTCCAGTCTCCATCCCCACAGCACTGAGGTTACAGAAGGATATGGCCACACCCAGTCTTATATATGAGTGCTGATATCTGTACTCAGGCCCTGTTGCTTGCAAAACAGTCACTCTTACCACTGAGTCATCTCTCTGAGGCCCCATGGTTGCATTTTTAAAAATTATATTTGTATTTATTGACTCATTCTGATACAAGAATCTCCACACTTACCTCATTTTGGAAAATTGCCAGCTCAATGGGCTCTATTTTAAAACAAGTAGTTTTATGTGCTATTTATAGTCAGTTTACTTCCCATTCCTTTAGATCAGAAACAGTGAAAACAAAGTGTCAATAGACTCAAAGGAATAAAAAGAACATCTGTTTCATGTGTTTTCCATCATAGGGCCATTTGAAGTGCGAGGTTCTTTTTCTGAACGAACAACACTTTAAAATTCCATCTGATGACAAACTGTGCCTACTTCCAGATCGTGTGGCAGGAAAACACTATTACATAGCTCATCACACCCGAGATGAAATGTCGGTGGCGGAACATTATGATTTATGTGTATATTCGACATTTGTTTGGGGAGTCAAACTGACTCCTCTCTTAATTCGTTGTGACTAAAATGGTCTCTACTTAATTTTCCATAGTCATCAGCTTTTCATTCTGTCTAATGATGCTGTTTTATACAAAGCCTTCCCTGCACCTTGTATTTCAGTAAAAGTCATCCTCAGTGCCTTTAATTGCCTACTGACATCGCTATGTTGTGGTTGTGAACTTTCACATGGTACCTTGTACAGCATGGCTCATAGAACCCAATGAGATTAAGTTCATTAAATTAATCCCAATAATTAACAAATTTGCTGCCAGCTTCTCAGATGTCTAATTTCTGACACCAAGTTGGCAAACATTTTCAACTGTGGAAAAAGAGATGAAGCCAAAAAGCCTTTCTGAATAATGAAAAGTCATCTTTATTGGAAGCTCTTCATCAAATATACAATGTGTTGATATATCTTAAGAAAAAGTAACTAATTAGCAGTGAAGAAATGCATAAAATAAAACAAAAATGTTGACAAAATGAGATGGGGTTCTTGGTCAGTTTTCCCTCGTGTGAAGTTCTTAAGAGAGAGAAATAAACTTGTTTTTATCACATGCAGTCAATTTTTATGAAGTGTGACTTAACCCTGTCTGTGCTCAATAAACATTAACTCTACATTGCTGTGCAAATATTTTTCAAAATGTTCTATGTTTTTATCCCAGGCATTTCTGATACTATCAACAGACATGGTAGTCGGCCTTTAATGGTCTATGCGCTCAATACTTGAGGGTAAATTATATACCTTTCATGATGCTAAAATTTTGTGAATTTCCTTGTATGCAGAGAAGGTTCTGGAGATACACAACATATATTCAGCCAAGCCGATTGAATGAATCAGGAAGTGTATCTGCAATGTTTATGAAGATGAATGTATACTACTAATTTATTATTATTTTGAGGCAGAGTCTCAGTTATATCAGACTACCTTCCAACTACTAGGTAGCGATGGAACACCATGAACTTCTGATCTTTCTGCTTCCACTTCCTGAAGTGGAATTTTAGTCTTGGAATTAGAATTAAAGGAATAAACACACAACACCCAGTATATGCAGCTCTAGGAACAAAACCACACATGCACATAGTGTGTGTTAGGCAAACACTCTATAAATTAAACTACATCTGAATCATATATTTGCTTTTTCAACAGCTATTTTTTCTTAAAATTTCTCATCTATCTATCTATCTATCTATCTATCTATCTATCTATCCCCTCTCTCTATTACACACACACACACACACACACAAAATCTTACATGTTTTATCATCCTCTAACCCACTACTCTCCTGTTTGTAATAATAACTGGGCTTAATTAAATTTTTTCCGAACCTTTTTCTTTCTGTCATGTGTTAGTGCATTGACTGTTGTTTTTTGTAATCCAGTAGGGATACATTTCAGACATGCTTACAACAAAAAATTCTTAATAAATTTTGACTCTTTGTAGAGACCTATGAAACAAATAAATGAAAAATATCAAGTGATAGATCAGCATAAAAATGTTTACAGTGATGTTATAAATATTATAAGCTCTTGTAAAGATAAAGCTATTGCATTTGTTTACTAATTTGCATTTTGAAATCTAGATTTGCATGACGACTTTAGACTTGACATTTCCCCTGAGGTCTTTATCTGATATTTGCCAGCAGAATTTCTATAAAACTTAATATGGGGTGGCATTTTAAAATAGAGATTTTGTTATTGAAGATATCCATGTTTGAATGCTGAATAGTATATGTAGGATATGGGACAGGCATGCAACACTCAGTACTTCAGATTTTTCATCAAAAGTGAGAATATGAAGAGTAACCAGGATTAATTCAAAAGTTGCCATAATAATACTTACATGAAAGAGATCAAAATATTTTAGCAATTTTTATTAAAAGAGGGACTGTTTAAGAGTGAATCAGAGATGATTTTAAAAGAATGAAGATGACAATGAGTTCTGTAGACAACTAATTCTGTCATTGATCCATATGTGAAAAAGAGATGGGAAGGCATGTGGAACACAACGTTTGATGCTCTCATTTTAGTTTCATATTTATCAAGAAATTTTCTAACATAACATAGTGTGTCTAATAAGACACACTGTAGACATACTGTAGAAACTTCTTGACCTGTGAGATTTGAGGAAATTGACTCTAAGGAAGCATAGGTTCAGATGTGATGCATGACTCACACAAGAAGGTGTTGTACAGGATATCAAGCATGAGCGTTGAAATTCCTATAACCAGGGTTAATAGTTTACATCTCGTGCAAAAATTCCACAACTCTATGTTTAAATCCATTATCTGAGATCCTAAGATATCATTCCTTGGCCATTAGAGTAGAGGACATCTATTCTGGTGAAATACTTAATAGCCGCAAAAAAAAAAAAAAATGATTTCAACTTACAGGGACAGTTTTATTTGGTAAACCTTATTTATAACCCATTGCTAGTTCAAATATTAAATCACAGCTAATTCAAAGTTTCAAAAATCAAAAATTGTGAACATCACTTTTCAAGCATTTTACCTCCCATATTTAACCCTCATAAACTTTTTTAAACCAGCATAATTGTTCTTGAGGAAAATCCTAGCGTAAGGACTTTTGATAATGTCTAAGAGACAGGCCGTGGGATGTCACGTTGTCAGCGCATGGAGACCAGTGAGCACAAGTGAGCCATGCTGTGAAACATCCCTCAATGAACAGGGTAGGTCAAAACAATGGGAAATTACTTAGACAATGATAATACTGATTAAGTTGACAAACCTAGTCATATGAACAGCACTCTTCGAAGCACAGTCCCACTTACACACAATCAAGTTAAAAAATATTTTTGTGGCACATGCCTGACGTTGAAGAGAAAATTTTCTTTCCTCAGTGTGTCATTTATCAAAATTGATATCATAATAGTTATTGAGTTATTTTATTGATGATATACAAGCTCTGGTAGTACTGTGCTTATTTTGGATTGACTGGGTTGCAACTTCCCAGATTAGCCAGTGTTTCTTTATATATCTACCAAAGTTTTTCCTGAATCACATTAGCTTTTAACTCCGGGTATTCAGTATAGTATTCTCCTGCATAATAATTCAATCATCTAAGCCATTTTAAGTCATGAAAAGCCAGGGAAAAGATGATTTCATCTCCTTTGATTTTCTTAACTGGGTTTTTGCTCTAGTCTTATCTTCAGAGTCATATTTATTCCTTCAGCATCCCCAGACCCAGACCTTCAGACATAGACTAAAATGATATCTTCAGTTTTCCTTAGCTTCAGCTGATGGGAAGCAGAGTGTAGATTTTCTTAAGTCAAGGATATTAGTCTCTCTCTCTCTCTCTCTCTCTCTCTCTCTCTCTCTCTTTCTCTCTTTGTATGTGTGTGTGAGAGAGAGACAGACAAACAGACAGACAGACAGAGATTGTCTCCACTACACCCAACAAAGTGATATACAAATTAATCTAAATAAAGTGTAGGGAGAGAGAGCCTCTGCAAAGAAATAAATAGAAAGTTGTATCTGAACAGGTGGACAGACTTAAGAAGAAACCAGAAGCACCAGCATATTGCCACACTATAGCACTACAAGAAGGCAGTCATTGTCTTAACTCATTGAGAAAAAAAAAAAGGGTGGTTATGTATAGGAGAAAGAACAAACAATGTTTGGGCTAAGAGCTCTGAAGAAGGAAGAGTGATGGTGGACATATTCAAAGCAGGTTTATTGCATAAGAACATTGCATGGGAAAGTCTACTGCTTTCAGAAATGCAAAGGAAGTAAAGCGAAGCCAGAGCAGTGGAGAGGAGAAAATCGATCATCCTGAAATGTATTAATGTATAAGTCTTAGTAGGGAAGCAGACACTCTTTAATATAAAATGATTACATTTAAAGTAAATACTTCTATTGTTGCTGTACATCTGGAAGTTGGGCTTGAACCAGACTTTTGGAATTTCATTTTTAGTAATCATTGTTGATATTACTATCAAATGTCTAATAGTCAAAAAGCAATTTTCTGTTTTTGCTTCAAAGATGCTAACAGATCTGGACTGCAAAGACATTTGAAACCTATCAGGCCTTCTTTCCACAGATGGTCAGTGATATGTGGGGTGACTACAGGGAAGGAGAAAATAAGGTTATGTATCTATACATTTGGCAAAAAGAGACGGCATTGATTAAATTCTTAAAGTTGAACAGAATATTAACAAAGATCCTCTGGCTCATTTAGAGTGTATGGAATGAGTTCATAAAGGATAGAGTAGCTAAAGGCAAAATTCCATGGACAAAGAGACAAAATGCAGACATGGTTTAAAAAAATTAACTAGTGAATGAGATGTTAACCTCCAACAGGGGAAGTAATTGTATTATAATGGTGATGGGAAAAACTATCAACCAAAGAAATGAACCTGAACTGAAATCCTTCTAGATGCCAGGGACTTGGGTTACCTTTTAGGATTTTTGTGTGTCTTATTATTTATGACGGTGTCCTGTGCTTCGGGACCTTAGCTGAGCCTAGCCATGAAATTCTGAAAGATTTAGCCTGCACTGAATAAAACTTTATCTACAAAGAACTTAGAGATGTTCAAATGATAATTCTACTACACAAGAATTCCTGTCTTCTGGGGTAATTTCAAACCTAAGTATGACACTTGTTGATTCAAGGATTAAAAAGAAAAATTTCCATCGTCAAAGTAGTTATGTACTGCACACACTTCAAAATTATGTTGCCTTGTACACATGGGAATTTGCAAAGTATATCTTCTTTTTAGTCTATCTGAGTTAGTGGAAGACGGTATTAGCTAAAGAATCTGAAATACAAGAAACCTTTTGATAATAAGAAATTAAAAGAGGTTTCACAACTACTTAACTTTACTGATGATGCTACTATAATAATTTTTATCTTTTAAAAGGATAAAATATGTGGGATCATATATAGTGGTGGTGCATGCCTTTAACCCCAGCACTCGGGAGTCAGAGGCAGCTGGATCTCTGTGAATCTGAGTCCAGCTTTGTCTACAAAAGCTAGTTCCAAGACAGCTAGGACAGCTAGGACAGTTACACAGAGAAACCCTTCTCCAAAAAATTTATCTCTCTCTCTCTCTCTCTCTCTCTCTCTATATATATATATATATATATATATATATATATATATATATTTGATCACAAAGAATGAAATTTATCAATTAAATTTTATTTATTATAATTTCTCTGTGACAAAAATGTTTTCTTTAATACTTAATGAATTTTAATATTAAGTTGTATTCTATTATATGGATACACCATAATTTACCAATTGATTCTTCAAATAATATTTAAATTATTTCTTAATGGGGCATTTACCTTTAAAGCAACTGTGATTTACATGTTTCTATGTAGATGAATTCCCATTTCTCTTGGGTAAATAATCTGAAGAATCATTCATGGAGAAGTAAGCTTCATTTTGTAGTGATGTGCAACAGTTCCTGATCTATGCCTTTTTAGAATCATAGATCTGATAACAAAGAGATGCTTACACGGTGAAGAAGGCTTATATTTTCTTATCAGAGACAAAGGCAGCCGAATGGTGGTGGCACAGACTTATAACCCCAGCACTTGGGAGGCAGAGGCAAGCAGATCTTTATGAGATCAGGGTCAGCCTGATCTATAAGAGGTAATTCCAGGACAGGCTCCAAAGCTACAGAGAAATCTGGACTTGAGAAATCTGAAAAAAAAAATCCCCCAAAATAAAGGGAGACAAAGGCATAGAGAAGAAGAGCTTCTTGCAATTAGCTTCTAAAGCACAAAATAGGTGCCTTTAAGTGTCAGAGGAGTTATTGGGTGGGGGCGAAGAAGATCTTTGGTAATGAATAGGCGACTGTTATTCACTTTTAGTTATTGTTGATTAATAACGAAATGAGTAGCAAGTCTATATATATTGTGTGTGTTTGTGTGTGTGTGTGTGTGTGCCTGAAACTGTTTTTTTCCCTCTTCGCTTCCTGCACCATAAAATCATAACACAGTAATTATCTAAAAACGAGAAAATGAAGGAAGCAATTTTCTAATACCTTAATGATTGAATGTTTTAAATGTATAAAAGAGAGAAGGGAAGTGAAATGTTTCTTTTTTTAAAATACGTGTATAAAGGTGACTAATGTTTGTCATGTGTTATTGTCACAAAGACAATTGAGAATAAAAACCTTTATATTTAATAAACAAACCTGTGATTTCTCAAAAGTATGACAATGGATCAGAACACATGATGCTACTCAGCAATATAACAAAGAGGCAACTTGTAATTGACATTATTTTATACAGTGAAAGTCGCATTTAGAATACTTAAGCCACGTAATCATAGAGAAAATATTGTTCCTTGCTAATATTTGAAAGACTCCTACTTGTCATGCACTGAACTGTATATTAGAAATTAAAAGACAAAAAAATTTTCCCTAGTACATTTTGTTAAAATCTTGCCTTTGTAAATATTCAAGAATACTTTGTGTTTTGATTTCCAGCAAACAGGTGCAAAGGATTAACGACTCCACTGTAGTTTACAACTTTACCCATTTCATTTCTGAAACAGGTAACAAAATTAAAGACTTTAGACACTGCTAGTTACAGGATGTAAGTTCATTAACTTATATGTCTTGTCCTAGGGGAGCATTCAAAGGACTCTCCAAGCATCTTATCAAGCATGAGCACCTTGTGAAGGCAAACTGCATTGTGTTCTTGTGCATCCATGATTCAGTCCATGACTTCCTTGAACTAAACTTACTAGAGTCTGCTAGCCTTTGACACCACATGCTATACAGAGTCTCTCCCAACTTCCTTAACTAAAGTGCTGTCTAGCAGGGATTACAGTCCATCTCTGACCAGCTAATAATCTGCAAATCCTCGTCACTCTTTACTCTTAGAACGTTGAACGAATTAGTTAATTAAAAAGGCTTAGTGTGGGAACTTTACAGTGTTTGGTACTTTTTCTTTCAGAGAAATATGACGTAGACATGAGATCTTACTTTTCATTACTATTCTTACAATTTTGTTTCCACGCTGCGTTAAAGTTTAATATTTCTATTTTACAATGCACCTGTTTCCCGAGCATGGGTATGAGCTGACACCTGAGACCATGTTTGTGATTGAGAGTCATGCCACAAGAAGCCCTGGAATCAGGTACACCAGTTGTGACCATGTTGGAGTCTGAGGGACATGACGTTGCTGGGACTGTGCCAACCTCAGTGGCCTGCACCTGTGGCCATGGTATCCTCCAGACCGAAAGTGCTATTGAGGGCTACCTCTGTGTCCATGATACCAACTGAGCCAGGGGTTGCATCAATGTCTGACGCTCCAGTTACCACCAAAGGCAGTGCAGTTTCCCCTAACACCGGAAGCACGCAGGCTGGGGTGGTCTGCACTGACATCCGGGTCTATATTGATGCTCGGGAGCCATTTCTCCGACTGTGGTCAAGCCTCAGTCAGAGTCTTTGTTGCCCTCAATACCTCCTGTAGCCATCAGGGCCAAATGACTACCCACAGTCTCAACCACCACATGGGTTCAGGCTGGAGTCCTGGGACCACACTGCTGCTGGGCCCATCAGGATCTGAGAGGCTTGCACTGCCACCGAGAGCCATGGTGACAACAGGCCCCAAGATGCTGCTGCTGACCACATCTGGGTCTGTGTTTCTAAAGTAGCTGGGGACTGTGTCAATGTCTGTTGCCCATGTTACCACAGAGGCCCTTGCTAAATATATGTTGAACCATGTGTTGTAGTATTCGGGCCTTGCTGAACTGGACCCACCCCTCACTGTCTCAGAGTGACCAGCTACCCTATCACAGGAGAACTGATCCTGAACTTCCGCATCCCTGGAATAATGGACCCTGATGATCCCACGAGGGAAAGTTGTTCCAGCTTTCTAAAAGAAGAGCTGGCCTCCGACACTCGGGAAAGCTTACTCACCCCTCACCTCCGTTCTGGGAGATCTGGCTCTTCCGCTCACCTCACCAATAACCTGGACTGACGAACTCAGCTGCCACCCAGGCACAAATCCAGGACTTGGAGTAGGCACACCCCAACATCAATCCTGTCTGTGACCTGCTGAACTGTGTGAAGGTACTGATGCTATGAAACCATAAACATAGAATCTCCATGACTCCGACAATGGAAGGATATAAGAAACGAATGTCGGTGGGGTTCCAGAATTGATGATGTACCAAATCAAGAGTCCTTGAACCTGAGCAACAGCTTATTATACAATGAACACTTGCAAGTAAAGCTGTATTGATAAAGGGTACACTGCATGATACACGGCTGTTTAGAATCATCTTAGTAGTTGGCATTGTGGAGAAGTAGGAAAGACAGAGGAGTTGTTTTTCTTTTATTTATATTATTGTTTATTTTTATCTTATGTATGTTCTTTTTAAGCTTTCTTTTGGCGGGACACTGCAAGAGGGAGGGCTCGATAGAGAGGGACTAATATTGAGTATATAATGTAAATTTCCCAAAGAATCAATAAGAAACAATTGCACCTGTCACATATAATTAGTGTTGAATGTTCACAAACTTAAGACACTGGTCGAATATCCAAATAAAGAGACAAAACATTGGTAACACTGTGCAAGATTTCTTCGGGTTCCTATGCAAAATTTTCCCGATCCTCAGAGCAAACATTATCTGACTCACAGTCAGATCAAAGTCAGAGAGTATATGATTTTTCCTTAGCATACGTCCAAGAATCACAAATGTTTTTGTGTAGTTTTGAATTATTAATACCCATTCTTTATCTAATAGTGTAACATTAATGCTTATATAATATTCAGCTGGATATGGGTACACTAATGTAGATACATATACAGACACACGCACATTGAACTGTATGCCTGTTTATATTTATCATAAAAATTGTATAGTATATATGCATGCCTATTTATCTAGTCTAGAGTGGATGGCGAGTTCAGTAATTTTCAACATTTAGCTGCTGTGAAGTTTTATGGTGAACGTCACAATGCAGTTTTTAAATGAAAATGTCTTCTCATTTGCATTGGATGTACAAAGACCAAAATTTCTCCATCACAGAGCAAGCATATGCTTAGTCTTAGCAAGCATTGTAAATGACTTCCTTTGAAACTGACTTGTGTTCCATAAAGACTAGAATTATTCTCCAGGCCTTCCTTCCTGTTTTGAGTGTAATGACTTTTTCTAACAGACAGACTCTCAATTGCATACAATTCATTCCTTCTCGGCCAGGTTCACAGTTTTAGATTTTCAAAAGGTTTCAGTTCCACTACTTCCCCTATCATTGAGTATTTTTCTTGTATTGCTTTGATTATGTGTATACATAAGGAAATTTGCCTTCTCTTCCAATAATGTGGTTTGAACAGAAGGTATTGTGTGATTGAACAAGAGCAGTAAGACTAGAAAAAGTTAGTATCCTGAATTATGTACTCTTCTTTGCTTTAAAAATAACATCTACTCACTACCCAGAATATCTTGTATCTTTATTCTTTGCTGCTCAGCAATCATTAAGCTGCATTAGAAATATAGCTTGCTAAGTAGATTACAAAATTCATATTGGTTGTATCCCTACAGATTAAGATAAAAACAAACAAACAAACAAATCTCTGAGTATCATAAGTACCAGCTACTCAAATCTTCTAATTGACATTGGGGAAAAATGTGTTTGAAAGCATGCAGTAAAGAGCAGCTCATTGGAAGCCACCGTTTATCATGTTGAAGTAATAGATATATCTGGGCAGACAGGAAGAGCACTACAGAGTAAATGAGTTGAGTTTAAACCGTTTTGTGAATATAAGCAGTTGCGACTCATTTAGAGTTCTACTTTTTCTCCTTCCATATCTTAGTAAGAAGGGGAAAAAAAAACCTAAAGCAAGTATCTAGCCTTAGTAATTGTAATTATATAAACATGTAAAACTTTACTAAAAACCTGATAATAGACGCAGAGTAATGTAGCTAAAGTTACTTTTAAGGAAAATAGGGATGAAGTAAACACCTTTAGAGTCCTTAGATTAGGTAAGACTTAAGCTCTGTAAACTCAAAGATCAGGTGTTGATGTAACAAAGACTTTCTGATTAGAGGTAAAGTATAGATGAATAGTAAACAGTAAAGTAGCATTTTGCCCCATTTTAAAAGCCTTAGAGATAGAAGCTCTAAAAATGAATCTAATTAATAAACAATCCTATATAAATCTATAAGCAGAATATTTTTGCCAGAGGTCTCATGTCATGTCTAGATTATAACTGCAATTCTTTCACCATTTTTACCTCAGTTTGCTCATGTATACTGGGAAGATCATAATTTTCATAATCCATGTGGTTTGTGTACCAATGGCTTGTTCACACAGTATTAACTCGTTGGATATATCAAAGTTATCACGCATTTCAATTCAACATTTGACACTGAGTTTTTTCATGATTTGGATAAATATGAGTAACTTTCCTCTCAAAATTCAGATAAAGATTTTTGTATGTACATAAATTTTATTTCTTATGTGAATACGTATTATAAACTAAGTAAATCTATATATGGTTAACTTAAATGACATTTTGGAATACACATGTTAATAAATAAGAGCAAATTGGTGATTCCTAAAGTATGAGAAAAGAATTGAGTGCAAAGATGCAGAAACTAGTATAACTGGGAAATTGAACCATTAAGAATATTATCGGCTTATGGTAAGCGTTAAACTTGAATATGCACTTACTAAAATACTTAGAACTGAAGATGGAGAAGAATGAGTTTTATAATGTGTGTAAATTTTATAGCCAGTGAATAACTAAATGAATTTCTTAGCAAATATGCACCACTAGAAATGTCAAAGACAGCATGCAAATTTTAGAGATGAACCTTACTAGCCCATGTTCATCCTATTGAGAATAAAATTCTTCTGTCAGATGCTTTCTTGATGTATAGAGATTAATATTACATGAGCTTTTGATAGAAGTTATCATTATTTGTAGTATGACATCTAAAGGGAAATATTTACCTTATGTATGATCACATAGAACTTGTCTCAATAAGACACTGTATCTTCAAAGTCATTCTGTAATCCAAATTTATGGGTTAACTGGGATTGGTAGCAAGAAGCTGGATAAATCTATTCTTTAGATTTGTTGAATTGTTTTTAGAATTGGATTTTTAATACTTAGAAATATTAATCACGTCTATTCTAGTGTTCATTCCCATCTGTCTCCCAACCATCATGTGCTTATGATAGCAATGATAGCTCTAACTCCATAAGGCTTCTTTCCAAGAATACAGGTTGATATATGCACCCTCCTTCCTTACAGTCAATTAATCAATAAGCACACGCAGGCAGTAAAGCAACAGTGATGAGGAGTCCTGCCAATGCTAAAAAAGTTAATGGTCCTTTTCATCAAATGCTGGATAATCAGGAAATTATTCCTCCCTGTAATTGATAACTATTATTATAATTCCTTAGAGATATACTGAAATTAATAGAATGAAATTCCTCTATTATGCTGAACAGCAATTTCAGAACGTAAATGATAAAATCAAAACATGCGATCAGAATGTAGCAATGTTTTCTACCACAAATTGTTTAGAAAATGAACACGCAGATTATTCTGGGCTCACATTGCTTACTTGGATATTTAAAACCACTTAAAAATTCAGTACTTACAAATTATCTATAAATACATTAAACTCTCCGAGAACCTGAAATATTAATTGCTGGCTGGGGATTTCATCGGGCAAACAAATTATGCAGACAGAATAATGTGTGTCCTTGTTTGCTGTATTTCCCCAGGAGGTAAAACAATAAATTCCAAACCTTAAAGTCACCAGATTTATTTATCTTCTGCAATAAGTACTTTTTTCCCCTGATCCACAATAAACCCACATGAACTGCACAAAATAAAGTGTTTTAGAGTATGTTGTTTTAAACAAGAGAAAACTTTCCTCATTAACATTGGAATCTTGTGGTACAGTGATCTAGAATGGGTCTAGAATGAAAAGAAAATGCTTATCATCTCCTGAATTTCTGCTCGTGAAAGCAGAGTGGGCTTCTAATCCATTGTTTGTGATTTCTAGAGAGATACTCTGAGCATACATTGTAAATAGGGTGCCTTCTACAGAGGCTAAGCTTCTGGGCAAATGCGGGATCAACTGTCAACAGAGAAGGAGAGGCAACAAAGGCACATTGTTCCCAAGTCCCTGGCCCTCTGATTGCTAATATACAAACTGGGATTGGAACCCTTCCTTTTCCTGTAATGTTCCACACAGCATATTGTTGCCTCAAATAAGTAACTTTTTCATTCTAATTTTTTTTTTAATATTTATTTATTTAGCATACAACAATCTGTCTGTGTGTATGCCTGCAGGCCAGAAGAGGGCACTAGACCCCATTACAGATGGTTGTGAGCCACCATGTGGTTGCTGGGAATTGAACTCAGGACCTTTGGAAGAGCAGGCAATGCTCTCAACCTCTGAGCCATCTCTCCAGCCCTCATTCTAATAATGACAGTTTCTCCTAGAGTTCAGTGCATTAGCTAACAATTTGCTGACTACTAAATTTCTTAATGGGCTTAAATATCAAAGTTAACATTGTTAGCCTGTTTTGGACTAAGGGCTGCTACATCAAAAACCAAGTAAAGGCTTGAGTATTAGACAGAATAACTACAAAGAATAGAGAGAAAAACACCAGAATTTTGCAATTTCAACAAGCATCGTGAGTGATGGTATTATTTGAATGGGTCCTGTCTTTTAATTCAAGCTGGTTTGGAGCAAGTTATTTAACATATATACATAGCTGCTCCTTTGCACGTTGTTTTGTTTTGTGCTTTTGTCTGTCAATTTTAGGCAGCAAGAGACACATAGGCTGTGTTGCCTTCATCAAATTGACTTGAGGATATGTTTGTGGGACATTTTGTTGATGTGGGAGGGCTGAACACAGAGTGGGATTGTGCCACTCCTGGGCAGGTGGACCTGGGTTGTATAAGAAGGCAGACTGAGTGAGCCATGGAGAGCTAACCAGGAAGCAGACTTCCACCATGTTGCCTCTGCTTCTACTGGGGTTTCTGTCACAACTTTCCTCAATGACCAGGATCTTTAAGGTGAAGCCTTTCCTTCCCAGGTGTTTTGGGGTTAGTGTTTTTTTTGTTGTTGTTGTTGTTTTTTTTTTTTTTCCAGCAGACAACAACAAGCTAGGACAGATATCTGTTCCACAGATTAGAGTAGTGCTTTGATGGCAATCACCGTGTGGTTTTGTGGGAACACCGTAGAAGCATTTAGAATGCTGGACTGAAAAATCCACTGAGTCTTAAGAGTTTAATAAGCCGTTTTGATAGCTTAAAAAATATATCAAGCGATGCTGACAATTAAGTGGTGTTTCTGAAAGAAGCAAATTCTCATTTGGGGCATTTGTGCAATATTTAGGATTTAACATCTGTAATAGTGAAACATTTGCTTGACTGGTTAACTGTGGCTAAAACCAGCTGTTATTAAGACGAAACTAGCATCATGGAGGTGGCATCGTATGAGAAAGGTTCATTCAGGGTCACTACACCAAAGCTGTAGGTTAGAGGGTCTGGGGCTACATCTAAGCTGAAATCTGAACTTGGTCATTTATAAATATTGCCCATATATTGCAGGTTTGGGGGGCATGAAAGTTTTAAGATTGAATGAGTCATGAAGCATAGCATCCCTGAGGCTAGGTACTGTGAGGGCTCATAAGAGGCCATTACTAAAAGCTTAGCCTCGATTGCAGTGGAAACCTCAAGACTAAAGCCATCATGGAAAGAAACTTAGACTTGGCACCACACTGTAAGGTCGGAATTCCTGAAGAGTGCCCAGGAGGCTACTGGTAAATGTAAAGTCTCTATTGCAGAGGAGACCCCAGCATATTGGAAATGTTCAGCCTGGGAAGAAAGAAACAAGGCCAAATGTATATGTAGAAGCAAGAAAGAGCCCACAAAATAAGCAATGGCTTATAGATGGCAGAGCTGGGAAGTTTGGGCTGCCTAAGCCTCTCAAACCCCTAAGTTAATGAATGAGTCACAAATGTTGACCACTGAGCAATTCACAAAGTGGGATTTTAGTTTTGTTTGTTATTATTATCTTATATTTTTCAATTTTTCCATGTTTTCTCTCTTGGAATAAAAAATAAGAAAGTATATAATTTCTAATAAATTTTACAGGAGTTCACTGCTAAGAGAGTTTAGATGCTTTAAAAAAATCCTGTGCTTGTAAGTTGGAATTTTACAAAGACTGTGGGACTTTCAAACTTAAGCTACATCTTATATTGTGATATTAAAATTGAATCTTGGAGACAAAGAGGAAATGAAAGATTAGTGTTTAATAGCGACATGCTTATTTGTAAAGTTGACACTGGTTACTTTCTGTTTGACACAAACTAGAGGCACCTCTGAAAAGGGAAACTAAATTGAGGGATTTCTGCCAACATTGACCTGTTGGTATATCTCTGAGGCATTTTTCTTGATTAATGATTAGTGTGAGCAGGTGATGGTCATGTGCTACAGATGGCCCTTATTTGTATGAAAATACAAGCTAAGCAAGCCATGGAGAGGAAGCCAGAAAGCAGATTCCTTCCGCGCTTCCTTTCAATGATGGTTCTGATCAGAATCAATACAAAAGCCCAGTAAACCTTGATCTCCCCAGTACATTTTGATCTATATTTCACTACAGAAACAGAGAACAAATCAGGACATCTCTCATCTCTAAAATGAGAGTTAGATAGTAGTAAAAGTTTCAGAAATGCTTTTCTGCCTGTTGAAGTTAAAACAAACATCTCGTGGATTTTACATGTTAAGTAGATGCTGTCATGATTCCTCTGTTTCGTTTTTGATGTTGAAATTGACACAGAGAAGAGGATCTCTGTGAGGTCTTAAACAATAAAGGTGAGACAAGAAGCTAGGTATCCTGAACCTGTAGACAAAAGTGTTATCCTGCAGAACAGAATACATAAAATGAGATAATTGGTAATGCTCTCTAATAATACTCTTGTGATGTAGTGGACAGCAACTCGGTTGTATAATAAAATTAACAATGCTGGTAGTCAGTCATCTGTAATCGTGGTGTAAATGAAAGTGTAAATTTCGTTTTACAAACCAAGAAGCTGCAAAAGTGTCCCTAAGTGTTTAGGACTCCAGGGATCCTTTTTTCTTTTTTTCCATTTATATTACTGATTCTCAGCAGGGAGAATTTTGTCCTCATCTGATGGGACATTTGATAGCGTTCAGAGATAATCTTGACTGTCATGAGTAGATTGATATTACTAATCTCAAATGTGCAAATCCAGGTATCACTGCTCATGGCAAAAATCTACGAGTGAAATACGAGAAACACTGATGTTGAAAAACACTGCTCTATCTCGGACCACAGTTTTAATCTGTTATGTTCATAAAGCAGGTACCGTTTAGTAAAAGGTTGGCTAGTATTTATGTTTATCAGGAATTCTGATTTGGAAGACACAAGTATATCCTAAATTTCTACATCTTCAGCAATTCTCACACAGCTAATCCTGATGTGTTGGTGAGAAGAAGGTTCTTCATACTGTTATGTCACCAAGAATATCTCCAGCTATACCAGCTACATCTGATACTGCAGGCTAGAGAGCAGACAGACGCCAGCTTAATCGCCTTAAACACTTAGCATAGTATGTTCCATAGCTTGTTCTCAACCTGCTACCATATTAGCCTAGCACCCTGTGGCCAAGAGCGGAGACATATTACAGGCAAGGAAATGTGAGATATAGCCTGACAAGGAGGTGCTAATATCTCTGCTGAGACTCCAAATTAGTCCCTTCTCCCTGTGCCCAAAGGGAAGGGGAGAGAGTAAAACAGGTGCTAAAAGAATTCAGTGTGAAGCCAAAGCCTGTAGGAAAGCCAAGACAATATGTGCCCAGCAAAGGAGGGACAGCACAAACAGTGAACGGAAAGTGGAGCTAGAATTTTATAGAGCATTTAAGAGTAAGAATTGCATTTAGAGAAGGATGGCAGTTCTGTGAATGGAGAGAGCGTTCTCAGGTATTTGAAAGTCTCTAAGACAGATGTGATGCAAGTTAGAATCACTTGGACTGAAATAGTTATCATTTCTGGCCCCTGATGGAGCTAGTTAAACCTAGATGTTGAGATGTGTACAGATTGCCAGCACTTTCTCACAGCCTTCTTCTAATTCCAATATATATCCTGGGATGAAAACCACTGGCTTAAATATTATTTTTGTCATCATGGAAAAGCAATTAGGCAATCAAAAGAGTATATATAAATACTCATTCATATATATATATATATGTATATGCACACACACACACACACATATATATACACATGTATATATCAGTATTTTAATGAGAGATCAAGGACCTAGCAAGTGCGACTAATTTGTTAGCTTTTATTGCCATTATAATTACTACTTTTGTTTTAAATCCATGTTTTGTCTCTTGTCTTATGATGTTATACAACTAGAAGTTTAAGTAAAGAGTAAGAAGGTCACATATGTTGAGGTAATTGTTTTCTTTAAGATACAGACATAAATAATTATTGTCTAATCTTAGCACTTTGGAGGCAGAAGGCAGATTTCTCTGAGTTTGAGATCACCCTAGTCTATGTATTGATTTCCTGGCTAGGCAATATATATTTCAAATTCTCTTAATCTCCATGCATCTGGGAGGCCATCTTCTCAATATTTGACACTGAGATGTCGTCTTTTTTTAATTTGGAAAGCACTCTATAGATACCATCTCACAATCTAATCAAGTTAAAATGATGCTAATATTAAAAATGTTTAGAAATGGTACCATATTATTCTGATGTCATAAATGCCATTCTCATGTTAAATTCACAGATAATGTTATAAGACTTAGTAATAAAACAACTGTCCCAAGCTTCTCTCATACCAGCCAGTTACAGGCATCTTCTCAATAAAGTTTCCCTCCTTTCAAGCTACAGCCCTTTCTCTTTTTGGTGTAATTGCCTGTCTTCCTTTCATGCTTTCTTTTCAAGTGTGACCCACTGAGTGTAGCATTTCTTACCCGAGCATGGTGGCTATTATACTCATGAACTCAGTGCTTGACTTCCTAAGTAGGTCATGGGATCTGAATTGCAGTCCTCATGTTTCCTCAGCAAGAAGTTTAATGACTGGACTATCTGCCCAACCCTACCCTATGCATCACACAACAAAGCCCTCAAAATCATAATATTAGATGATACACTGTGTCCAGCTTGTATGTGAATTCTGGGAATCAGAACTCGGGTATTAGGTTTGTGCATCAAACTACCTTACCTACAAAATCACCTTTCCATTCTCCAAATAGAATTGTAATAGAGGCATTCAAATTCCACCTTACCTTACTTTATTTAGTTGTTGTTGTTCGAGACAGGGTCCCATTATGTGTTCACTATGCTTTATTTGAGGTCCAGGATATGAATCTATATGTAAGGCCTCTTTCATCAACAGTTTTTTGATTCTTGAAATGACACTTGTAGAAAGATAAGACGTAACCCCAATTCCTTAGACAATGGAAATTGAGGTTCCAAAAGGATAAGTGATTTGTTGAAGTCATTGACCTCAAAGGAAAAGAAAAACAAAAAATAGTGTTTACAAATGGAACATGCTTTCTAAAAGTGGCAAAGCAATGATATACCAAATGCAGAATCTTTAGCTATTACTGTTATGAAATGGGAAATATGGATAACCTACTTCTCTTCCACCTAAGAGAAAGGTGACAAAGGTTGCTTAGCTATATGCTGATCTATTATGTATTATTGCTTTCCCTTCAAAAAGGATGGCATATTATGCAAAATGAATAGAATCTCAGCATCCAGATGCAAAGATAAGATATTAAGTTTTGATACCTAGTATTTTGAAATTTCCCTGCCTAGCTCTAAATAGATGTATATATTTGCGTGTAATGTTTGCATTTGAAATCTTTCACTTTTTGAAAATGTTAGAATGTTATATTCACTTTAAACTGTCATAAGCATTTCTCAAAGGATAAAAACCACCAAACCTAATAATTTCATCTTTACACCACACCTGAGAAAACAGTTATGTAATGGACCGTGTTGATTTCCAAGGATGATTAATGAGCCAACCTAATAAAACAACTGGGTCACAACATTAATGTGGGGAGTAGGAAAAACATGAAGCAAGCACAGGAGGAAGCAGCCTTTACTTTCAAATTGACATGTACATGATGCAGTTTTCTTCAGCAGCTGATAAGTATTATTTCTTTCATAGCATCTTACAGTCTTCCTCATTAGCATCTCTGGTGGTTTTTGACTTACTTTGGATGTTCTTGTTTAATTTTCACAATACACAGAAGTGTATAGCTTTCATAAATTGTGCTAGTACTAATAAGAACAAGGGAATCATAAATTGAGAAAATAACAGCAGAGTTCAAGTAACAGCAGAGGGGTGATTGGTTGACCCTACTCTCCATGTTTTCCCAATAAAATAAAGCTCCAGAATTCCCTCTCAATCCCTCCTTCTCCCTTCCTGTCCCTCTCTCTCAACTTCCTCAGCCCTCCAAGAACTCTACAGCTAATGTAGGTCAGCCATTCCACTGACTTCATCCTTGATTCAAGGTGGTTTTATTGGCACAACAGAGTGACCATGTGACCAAATCTCCAGTGGCATTTCTCTCTTTTGTTTAAATAAAAAGAAAGGGTTTAATTGTAATTGTGTATAAAAAGAACAATTATCATGTATTGTCTAAATAGAAAGGAAAGGTATTAACTTTACCAAATGAAACTGTATACCATAAAACAATTATCAAGTAAGAAATACATTCATAATGTCCAATCCATTAGTATTGGCAAATTCAAATTCATTGTCTATCCTACCTTGGAGAAGCTAAAGTTTTATACCTGATTTTCTTTGTATCAAAACTAAGGAAAATCATAAACATATCTAATTTTTACCACATGAAAAACCAGATCAGAATATAATAATACCTGATTAAGCAGCAAGTACAGAGAAAAAATTTCCAAAACTAAGAAATAACAGAGACATCTAGCTGCCTAGATAGTTACCCCAAGGTTCCTCTGCAATGTTGGGGCATCCATCTTTGCCCTGTGGGCCTAGAATGTCTGAAAGACTTTACTGTGAAGCAGGAATTTTAAATTACCTTAAAATACCCTTATCTTGTTGTGGCAGTCACCTTCTTTTGTGTCCTATTTGTCCAGTTTGGATCTCAGTAGGTAAGGCAAGGGCAGTTTCAGCTGAAACCAATCTTTGTTAAAAAAAATAAAAATCAGTGAAGGCTTCTTTCGGGCCTTAAATAAGTTTAGTAAATGACTCAGTTCTCTTTTCTGATTATTCAACCCTGTCCCAAGCATTCAAAGCTGCTATACAACAGAGCACCAAGGTGTGATCATCAAATGTAGACTGCTGAGGCCATCCCATGAAAGCCCTCATTACAGGAAGTGAGGGCACAGACCAAGGGTGAGTGACTCACTCCAGACTCATTTGGGGCCCAGGTTGATCAATAGCTGGAGGCTGCTGTAGATTGCAATGGAAAAAAAAAAAAAAAAACAGAGCTGTCCATAGCATGGTTTAATAATGATACATGTTAGATGCCAGATGTATTGTTTATATAATATGTTTACCTAAGTTGTACTAGTAATAGTAAAAACTCAGGAATCATAAATTGAGATCTAACCTGATAAATCTAAGGAACAGAAGAGGGATGAAGAATGGAAGAAGGGTGATCAGCGACCCTACTCTTCAGGTTTTCCCAATCCAAAAGCCCTGAAAATTGCCCTCATTCCTTCCTTCACCCTTCCTGTCCCTCTCTCTCCAACTTCTTCTGTCCTCCATCAACTCTATGAATAATCCTGGTCAACCAATTGTTGACTCCATCCTTGATTCCATGTGGCTTTATTGGCACCAGAGAGTGGCCATGTGAGCAATTCTCCCACAACACTGACGGTATTAAGTTATCAGAGAAGGAATATCTGGAATTCACATTTTGCAGAGAAAGGAATATTTGGAACTCACAGTTGATAGCGTGGTATTTGCATTTTGTTCCTGGACCTACTGTTTATTTAATAAACTGACCTACATTCAGGAAAGCTCAGTAGCTTTAATTCTTCATGTTGCTTGTGTTCTCTGCATATTAATGTATTTTTTACGGTTTATTTCTCACACAAAGCTTCTAACTATGCATCTGGTTTAGATAGATAAATTATAGATAGAGAGACAGATTTTAACCCATTTCAAAGACAGAACAAAAGTACTTGAAGATGCACTTTTGTAGCCATTTTTATCTGTTCCTCATAAAATATTATTTTATTTACTTTAGTCAGTATATTGAGCTATGATGAAACTAAACAAATGTATTTTTTAATTTTCCTATTTATATAGCCATCTCTGTTTAGAACATGAAACATCATTCACACCATATATGAAGTGCTAGATTATATATTGGGGCCAGCCCTGCAGATACAGACCTACAGCACCTCCATGACTCAGGGCCAGAACAAAATATCCAAGAGGAGTCTCAGTGAGGACCCAGTATCAACACTGTAGCAAAGGTCAAAGGCCTTGAACCAGAACAATGATTCATTACAACAAACATTTGCAAGTAAATTGCATGGACTAAAGAATATATTGTGTGAGTCACTGTGTCACTACAGTTTCCATTAAAAAAATTTTTTTTCTCCTAAATTTTATTTAGGGGGCTTCAAATGCAGAGGGAAGATACAAAGATATGGGGAGATGAATAAAATCAAGATGCTGGATGTAAAATTCACAAATAACCAATAAAATGTTAACACAAAATAAATAAAACATGCAACATGTAAGATATCTTTGAAAGAAACATCACTTATCTATCTAACACAAAAATGAATTTGACTGTTTTATAGGTGAAAGTTGGATGTTATGTTTTCTTCCATGTGAATAGACAGAGAAACATTTTGTAGTTATGTAGGTATACAGGAATGAAGATGTAGAAAAGTACAATATTATATTTCATGGGATAATTTATTTCTTAAAAGGTAATACAAAAATATGAGGGAAGCACTGCAGATGAATCAGATGATGAGGTGATGAATGAAACAAAGAAACGGATATTTCCAGGTACCGCGAGTTTTGTGAAAGAAAAGATAACTGCTAAGTTAAGATGTTATTTTGAATACTCTCCTTCCCAGTGTGGCAAACAATACAAGCATCAACTTGATATTCATGTTAGGGAAGTCATCTTTTCTCAAAATACTCATTTGAGAAGATCCTGAAATAGGTACCAGCAACTTTCACTTGGACATGTTTTGAGGTTCTTATACAGTTTGATGAGATCAGGAGTTCGTGGTTATTATGCTATACATTAGCTCTGGGAATATTGCTGAGGAATTTTTGAATGAAATTCTCAATTCTAATAAGTGGACTTAACAACACACCTGCTCCAAAGATCCTACCATCCATGGAGTTCCTAAAGAGAAAAGAAAAAAAATAAAACAAAACAAAAGGGAAAAATAATGGAAGAAGAAGGTTCTATGTATGGAGCATTTGGTATTCTTTTCTATTTGTGAAGGAGACTTTTGCCATCATCTTATATTTGTTCCTCAGGCTTACAACTTCACATTGAAATCTACAGCTGTTTTTCTGGATCTCCAGTTTTCAAATGGCAGATGGTGGGAATTTTTCAAGGAATGCTCTATGGAAAAAAAAATCTTTCATGGCTTGAGATAAATTTCTGAATGTGAATGTGGTGGCGCAAATGAATGTAGACAGATTATATAGATATATACAGCTTTAATAAGGAAATAAACTTACAGGACCACAGGTTCCCGCGGTGTACCGGAAAAGCGGAGCAAAAGAAAAGGGGCTGCTGGGCTCACGCCCGGCAGATTTATCTGTAAACATTAGCCAGAGGCGAACACGCCCCCAATGGGTGGGGCTATGTCCCTACATGTGAAAGCACAGGTGGTGCTTTGGATCAGATGACTCAGGATGCATGGAAAATAGGAATGGTGTTTGATTTAAAATAGAAGTCACATTATATCTTATCATTCACTGTTGAATGAGGATTCTGTCCTACCTGGTTCCCACAGTCATTAAATCCCCTCCAAAATCACACAGAGGTCTACATTAATTATAAACTGATTCACCTAGTATCTCAGGCTTCTTATTAACTCTTTCTTACATCGTATATTAACACATAATTTTTGTCTGTGTTAGCCACGTGACTTGGTAACTTTTTCGGTGAGGCAGTCACATCTTGCTTGCTCTGTGTCTGGCTTCCTCTCTCTCTGGGTGATGACTGCAGACTGGCTCTTTCTCTTCCCAGAATTCTCATGTTCTCATTGCCCCACCACTACTTCCTGCCTGGTTACCCCATCTCTACTTCCTGCCTGGTTATCCCACCTCTACTTCCTGCCTGGCTACTGGCCAATCAGCGTTTATTTAAAATACAAGTGACAGGGTACAACCCATTGTCCCACAGCAATTTGCTTTATGAAATAGCAATCATAACAAAGAGTGGCTCTAAAAAAAGTGATTGTATGATCAGTATGGGAAGCTTGTTCTATGTCTTCTCATTGTGTTAGATATGTATGACTGAAAAGAATAATACTCTGCTTTAATACAGTGTCAAATTATTATTTATATATTTTTCTAAGCCAAGATAAATATTTCTACATAACTGACCCTATACTCTCAAGAAAATGGGTTGCTCCTTCTATTTTAGTGTGTAAGGCAAGTCTTTGAGAGAATAATCTAATTAAAATAGATGAAGATTTTAATGGAAAGTTGTTAGTTTTCAAAACTTCTTTTTCTCTGTATAGAAAAAACCCTTTCACAGGGAACAAACACTACTTGTTTTGTTTAAGTGGCTTTATGTTTTATTGATTGAAAATGTGTATGTTTTCTCTGTGGTGACACTAAGAGTTACTTTGTGTTTATGAACTCCAGAGAAATGGCATTTTGCAATTTGTTTTGATGTCTGAAATAAGTAATAACTGCAGAAAATGTAAAAAGAATTCTATAACTTTATTAACAGCATCACTGTTGTTAATAATCAAGGAGAAAACTTGCAGAAACACATTTGTAGAACCATTGAAAATATCTATTAGTATACTTTCTGAGATGTCTTTTGCAAAATCCTAAATGTTTCTAATATTCTCATAATGTGGACTCTCCATTAGTCAAGTTCATACACAAAATACATTGTTTGTGATATGAATGAAAGGCAGATAGGAAGGAAAGCAAGAATTGTGAAAAGAAGAGTTTATGGGTAAGCATTCTGAATCATATCAACTTTAGGTTTATGTTTTCAAACTGTTAGTACAGCAAAGATTGGTACGAGGTGAAATTTACTCTGAGTGAAATTGAAGAGATGATGGAGTCTCATTTACTCCACCAGTCATTATCCTGGTATATTCGTGACTGTCCTTAAACATAGAATCCAATATTTATAGTAGTACACAGATTATCTCCCTATTGTAAGTGAGCCCATGACAATCAGCAAGAAGAGCATCAAAAACTGACATCCTCCAAGTCCTGTGTCCTGTTGAATGAAGAGCTCAGCTGGGACAGAATTATGCATTGCTTTTAATTTTTATGCACTATTCTTTGCTAAACAATTGTTTTTTGTGTTATTTTAAACATGGAACTCTTGTTCTGATATGGTTTTGACTTAAGACATTTTGCAAGAAAGATCTGATGACTTTATTGCTCTCCTATGATTCAAAAACTTCAATGGTATAATGAACGAGTACCTATCTGATTTCATGGCTTCTTCTGCATAAAATTTGACAGTGTGAGCAAGTGCACATAAGTGTTGTGAGGTGGATTTTAACCTTTGGTATTTATTTTTTCTTGTACTTTTATCTCCCTTGAATCTGAAAATTTGAAGAGCATAACACTGAAATGCACTTGCGTTGACACCTCAGCAAGTTTTACCTGCTAATAACTCACTTTAATCCACATGGAGGTTCTGCTTTGGACTATTTTCATAGACACGAGACACATTGATCCTTGTCTATACTGTCACATATAAGAATTCTCATGGTGCTTGTAGTAGTTTGAATGTAATTGGCCCCCATAAACTCATCGGAACTGACACTATTCTTTGTTGGGGCTTTGTTGGAAATGATGTGGCCTTGTTGGAGGAAGTATATCATTGTGGGGACGAGCTTTGATGTCTACTATGCTCAACCTCCAGTGTGGACACAGACTCCTTCTGCTGCCTGCAGATCAAGATTGTAGGGCACTCAGCTCCTTTTCCATCACCAAGTCGGACTGCATGCTGCCATGTCCCATCATGATGAAAATGGACTAAATCTCTCATACTGTAAGCCACCCTAATTAAATGTCTTGCTTTATATGACTTGCCATGGTCTCAGTATCTCTTAACAGCAGGAGAAACTCTAACCAAGACAACGCAGAAGATGCCAGGAATGTTCAGATCACATCCTAAATTAGGAGAAAACATGTATTAAATAAATCAAAACAATTGGTTATGAGAATAATAAGAATATCAGAAATAATTCTACACACTATCGTCAGTTGCTTTGAGAGAGGCCGCTGGAGTCTTCTGTATTACTGCCCACTTCACAGATTTTTAACTCTAATCTGCATTAATATTCTATCCTGTAAGGGATCACTATTATATAGTTAGAGAAGTTTAGTGGACAATATCACATTGTGACTTTGTAGCCATAATTGGAGCAATTATTTCTACTTCATTCATACTGCCTTTTGCTCAATCTCACAATTAAAATATTTTGTAAGCACTCATTCTATTTTATAATCTAAATATCAATTTTATAAATAACGCTTTTTCATAATTTTTTGAGGAAAAATATTAATAGGTCATTTTCGTACATTCTGTTTCTTATTACAGCATTAGAAGCATTTAGTATATCCTTTCGGGTTCTCTTAAACATTGCTCCAAGATTAAATAACCGATATCTGGTAACTTTCAACTTCCATCACATTGAAGGCATTGTGTTCCAGACCCAGTGATATAATTTGCCTCTAGATTATCCATCTTCCAACTATTCTATATTCAAATTTGAGATCAGAAAATAAAAATATTTCACATGAGTTGTTATGTTTCTCTTTCCCTAAAAAAATTACTTCATGACATATATTAATGTAAAATTTTCTTTTCCTTTCTGGAAATATTTGGAGTTCTGACAACAGTAAGCTTTCCCTTATCTGCAAATCTTCTCCAGCTTAACAAAATCTATACCACTCCCTATTTTCATCATATAGTAAAAGAGATAATGGGCAGGGAGTTAGTAGAGTGTGAGTCTTACATGCAGGAGGCTTTGGGTTCATCCACTAAATGTAGAGGATACAATACAGAACACTTGTCATATCAGAACTTGGGGTGTGCAGAGAGAAAGAGAGATAGCTGCCATTAAATATCATTAAATTCCTAGATTTAAAATGAACCTCTTTCTTGAGCTGATAAAAAGTGGAACATTGGCAAATAAAGTAGAAAACACTCTCCTATTTAAATTATGTCAATCATCTGATCATTGCAGATATTTACACTGGGTGAGAGGCTTTGCTTCGCCCATGTAACAGGATTTAACCGGGTCAATGAAATCTGTCCCTATTTCCAGCAAAATAATTTTGGAATGAGTTTCAAATAAGAAGATTCAGGTGGATAAAGTAAGTCCTTATTCTCACATTCAGGTACTTGGAGAAGAAAAAAAATGTTTTTGAAATGTCCAAGTGTAGTTGTGCTTTAGTTCAGCAAATTTTCAACTCAACTTTAAATTTTAATGTTATGCTTAAATTACTAAGAACTCACTTTCAAGTGAGTCTATGATGATATTTTTCATTTCTTTTCACAATAACATTTTGTGTGGATTACTCAGTGCCCCTACGTACTTGCTTTTATTCAGAGCACTCACATTTAATCATCTTTGCTTTGCTTCCTACAAAGCATTTGCCCGTGAAATTCAAGCCACATTTGGGGAAAACAGAACTAGTAACCCAGTGGAAATCAGTAGGCTTTATGCCTCAGGAGCCCACGCATTTGTGGTAGATAAATGTCTCCCTACCTGGTTTTTGTTCGGCTGTCCACCCAGACAAAGGCTCACAGCAGCCACATCTGTATTCAGCCACAACTCTTTGTGAAAGGGACAGCTTGAAAACCTATTAAAAATACATTGTTACTATGAGTATTTTGTTCCTTTTGCTATATAATAAGCTGAAAACTACAGTACGTGAGCATTCTATGGGGAAGACTGCTGTTCCTTTTATTGACTTTATAGCCACACAAACTAATAGAAAATGCAATTTATATCATACAAGCGAGCTCAATCACACTGGACTCAACAGGACGGAATATTTTCCCTGCATTTAAGTTGTAAATGGCAGATTGGTTTACAATAAATATCTGGGAAAATAAAATGTCACTTCTTTGTAGAATTTTATTATAAGAAATATCCCTGTTGAAAATGATATATTAAATTTCTGCCTACGAAGCTAATGTTCTTTACAGGCATTTTGCAAGTTCTTAAGAAATAAGAAAAAGTAAATATGGGCCACAATTTCATCATTTAGAGATAGCTATCCAGTATATGGGGAATGTAAATTTCTTATTTCATATTAACTTTGCAGAAGCAAAGGTATTTCTGCTATTATTACTTTTCCATACAAATTCACTGTCCATGACCTCGAGAATTAGTGATATGTTATAAATTTATTCAATAATTCTATTTATGACTAGTTTTATCTGTAATTCAGCAGCTTCCTGTCTCTGTTTGGTCTCTTCTCTGTTTTTTAATCTCTTTTTTTCTCACCTTTTCTTTTAAGTCAGTATTTACTGTGGTTTACATTTCCGCTTTAGACTACCCTAGCAAGCCTCAATTATCTTTGAGAAACTATGGATGGTTGCTAATTGCAGACTGTTATCATGAGTATTGATAATGTAGTAGCATTGCACCTCCTAAATAGTATTCCACGTGTGGAAAAGTCCTAATGAAAGATTTACAAACATGCTGTTATATTGTAAGTATAACCATGCCTCTGAAACAAGGGACTTTAAATGCATCATTTCTTCACCATGATGTCATGAAAATTTCCACAGTCCTGACCACAGATCAACAATAGGCCAGCATAACAAGTCATATAAAACTGAACTAAGTGGAGCCTGGAGATAGTACTCACTATTTAGCTGTGTTATTATAGAAGATTCAAATTTGGTTTCCAGGAACCACGTCAGGTAGTTAACAATTATCTGAACTTCTATCCAGTTCCAGAGTATCTGACGCTTTTTCCTTGATTCCAAGGTAATCTGTAAACACACATAGAGAGACACGCACACATACACACACACTCATACATGCATGCACAAACACACACATGCTCACATACACACACACAATAGTAAATGCTAAAAGCAAATTTTAAAAGTAAGTCTGTGTTTTTCAGGTTGAATTCCCTTGCATATTAGTTTTCTCTGCTTATACCTTAATGTGCCCAGGACACAGAGGTATATTAATTCAATACCTGACCCCAGTTGTTCATTCTGCTCCATGATGGCCCTTGCTTCACAATTCAATTCCAGACTAAAACATAATAAATTATAATACATCTTACTGATAAGGCAAAATATGGTTTGTAGTGACAATGATAATGATGTGTGAGTTGAATTATATGTCAAACAATTTAGACGCAATCATCCCATACAAAGTCAGTTGCAGAAATTAACTTCAAATTTAAGAGTCATTATGAATTAGAATTCTATGTATACACCTTTGTATATTTGGTGTTCTCAGATTTAACATGAAAACCATGTTATCACATACATAGAATTTTTAGATTCCATTTTACCTCATATCAATCTTGGTATCTTTTTCTGTTCCTATGATAAAATACCCTAACAAAACAAACTTAAAGAAGAAAGAGTTCATGTTAATTCACAATTCCGCGCTATAGTCTGTTATATCAAGAAAGCTAAGGAAGCAGAAATTTTAAATAACCACTCACATTACATATATAATCAAGATCAGACAGAGAGAGAGAGAGACTTCATGTGAACTAATGCTCAGCTCATTCTCCACTCATAAAATTCATGATCCTTTGCATAGAGAGTGGTGTGATGGATTGCAATAAAGTACAATAAAGTAGTCCCACACTAACTCAGAATGGAGTATAATAAAGGGCTATTTATTTAGGTGTAGACTCACAGATCAACAGTCCTCTGCACAAGTGGAGAACAAGAACCGAATCCAGCAGCCAAGAGAGGATTTACACAAATTTTATACATTTCTATGTCTGTTTTTATAGTACTCAAGACCACACATGGCGTGGTCCAGCATCTCAAATGCCATTGGCTGAAAGAGTCCCCACACAGCACATCCCCTTTTGTCTAAATAAGAGTTTTAAACCCAATACAAATTATATATAATAAGAACAGATATCAAGTATAAAAATTATAATTATAAGCAGCATAGACAATATTCAGCAAGAAATATATGCTAAATGTTTTAATGATTATCTTATCCTAAGGAGTCTGAGCCTTGTATTAGAAATGGTTTGGCTAAGTCATAAGAGGAAATTAATTATGACTATCTTGTCTTTAACCCCATAAAAGGCATGAAAAAGAAAATACTATTACTTTAGTAAACAGGAAATGCAATCCAGCAACTCCCAATAATGTGAAATAAATGACATAGACAACAGACTACCTAGGCAATCACTCAAAGTCTCATTTGCGACATTGGCGTAACCAACTTTGGTTAAGGCCTAGAGTAACTGACAGACCATTTTTAGAGGCAGGAAAAATTTTAAAATCATCTTACCCTGGCTTGGCAAGGTTTCGCAGTCATTTTCTTGTATCCTACTTGTCTAGTCTGGACACCGTGCATTTTGTCAGTGGTCAAGGCATGGCCAGTTTTTGCCCAAAGGTTAGTTTTACCAAGAATAAAACAGGCTCCAAGTGGAGTGTCTTCAATGCCCATCATTCTCTTGAGAATAGATCGGTGCTATCATAATCAATCATGTCTCACGTCAACAAAACCATAACTTATTTGAATTCCGTATTTTACAGTTCTTTGAAGAGATTGAATATTATCTATCTATGCAGAATACAATCTCTATGTATTTAAAGAACCTGATTACTCTCACTATAAGTATTACAAACATGGATGACTATTGATCTATAATTTTTAATACCTATATAGCTTAAAGGCTAAGATTCCATCACATTCCAGAGTAATGCCAGTCACAATGTATAGGTTTTCACAACTCAGTTAATATATTCAATATTATCCCACATAGACATTCTTCAAGATAATTGTCATTTGACAATTTTCTCATTTTGAGGTGATTCTTGAGGGTGTTAATTTTTAAATTAAAACTAACAATCATATTTTAAAATATTCTGAATAGTTGTTGAACTAGATGCTGATGCAAATTTATCATTAGAGGCATTTGAGAATGAGAGGAACCAATATTATCAATAACCCAATGGAAACACACATAAACCAGAACTAATCCATGTTAAACAGTAAGGAGTCATAAGAAAAAAAACCATAATGTCCTTGCAAACCTTCTGTTTTTCATTGTAAGCAAATATGTATAACAAAACCCCATAAATAACCATTTTTGTAGGAGCCACAGTTCTATCCCTTCTCCGGGGGCTCATATATAGGATAATTTGCAGTTTCTGGCAAAACATCCTGTTTGTTCCTGTGCTCCCTCTGTCCTCCACCTTTGGTGGTTAGCTATAGGGGAATTGTTTACTCCTTCTTGAGCTTAGTAATTTCCCACCTGCCTGAGATGATTTCCATTGTGCAGCAATTAGGTATATAAGGTTTTCTCTAAGCTTGAATAAATGGTATTCAGCATTCTCTCTTTGTGGATGACCCATGTCTCTTGTGTTCCTTACTCTCCAGGCTCTTGCTCAGCTTGTGAACCATCCTGTAGTGTAGGCGTTACAGGTGGAGGCCACCAGCGAGATTGGGAAGTAAGGCCTCCTAATTGGAAGGCTGGCCAACAGGTATTGATGGTGAGGGTGAATTGAAGATGGGTGCTAATAATTCTGTTCCAGTATTGATAGGCCAATTGATAGTTCTTTTGGAGAAGCAAGGCACCACTTTCAAAAATAAGACAGCAAAATAGTTCATTAAGACAGTTTTAGCGTTTAGTCCTGGTTTCCACAAGCAGAGGGCTTTATCATTCCTGCTTGGGAGCAGGTAAAAGCTGACCTTCAAAAAGCGTTAAAAGAGCGAGGGCCAGAAGAATTTCCCATAGCAACGTTTTCACTCTGACATTTAGTCAAAGATGCTTTTCTCAGTGATGATGTAAAGGTAAAAGAACAATTAGAGAGTTTGGCCAAAACCTTTGAGGAGATTCAGGATGAAAAATCTGTTAAGTCTATTAAAAGTTTGGGGGATGGAGAAGTTAAAAGTACTAAAAGAGATGGATATAGAAGAGAAAGCAGAGACTTTAGAAATGGAGATTTTGCATTCTGCTAAAAAGGAAGTTGGAAGAAAAAGAAAAGAAGGAAGCAGAGATGTCTCCATGAGACGCCCCGCAGCAGAATCCATTCCTTGTCACTTCAAACCCTTTTGTTGCTGCCTCTGCTCCATTGACTTAGAGGTGGAAATCTGAGAAATCCAAGATAGACTAAATAATCCCAGTAGAGAGAAGCCAATTTGTCCTTTGGGGAGGTTATTGATCCACAAGGACAGCGGATCAAGAAGCATAATCTTTTGGGCTTTAAAGACATTAAACAACTAAAAGAAGTAGTTATGGCCTAAGGGATTCATACCTCCTTCACTGTGGCTTGAATGGAATCCTTTGTGGAACTCAACCTTACACCCAGTGATTGGATGCAGCTTTGCAGAGCCTGTCTTTTGGGAGGAGATTACTTGTTATGGAGAGGTGAAATGCAGGGAAATTGCAGATACCATGTGGCATAACGTCACCATGGGTTTCCACCAGCATAACTTTGACCTGTTATCTGGCGCAGGGCAGTACACGGGCTTAGCATCACAGATTAATTGTGACCCCACTGCTTATGCTCACATAGCTGGCATGGCTGTTAAAGTGTGGAAAGCTCTACCTAATAAAGGACCAGGGGAAAACTGTCTAAGGTTCTTCAAGTACCCTCAAACTTTATCTGGAGTTTGTTGACTGAATGTTACAGCTAAGAAGGGGTCACATTTTTATGGATGTGAACACATCTATGCTTGTCATAAATCAATTGGCCTACATATCGTCAGGAGGCTATATGTCCACATAGAAATAGGAGTTTTCTATCTGGTTATGCAGGGACATTGATGGCACTCATGTTATGGGACAAATAATTGCTTCTGCTCTTAGGGTAACTCAAGGTTGAGCTAGATTAAAGACTTGTTTTCAATGCAGGGAACTGGGACATTCAGAAGGAATGGCCCCAGAGGATCCTTCAGCATAAATCTGGCTGAATATGGTGAAGGGTGACTAATGAGCTAATGACAGAAAGGTCCTTGAGGAGCTGCCCCAACCTAAGACAGAAAATGTGTTTTGACCTGGACGCTTTCCCATGATGGGTAAGGGGTGTTGTCTGACGTCCAATGCCACCTAAGACAGGCCGAGTCATGCAATTTATAAAATAGGGGGACTTGTAGGACCCACAGGTCTCCTCCTCCTTTTGGAGCTTATATTGAGAATAGCTTGTAGTTTCTGGAAAGCACCTTGTTGCAGTTTCTGGCAAAACATCCTGTTTGTTACTGTGCTCCCTCTGCCCCCCACACCTGGTGGCTAGCTATAGGGGAGATGTTTACTTCATCTTGATCATGGAAATTTCTCACCTGCTTGGGGGGATTTCCATTGTGCAGCAGTTACATATAAAAGATTTTCTCTAAGCTTGAATAAACAGCATTTGGCATTCTCTCTACACGGATGACCCACATCTCTTGTGTTCCTTAATCTCCAGGCCCTTGCCCGGCTTGCGAACTGTCCCATAGCACAGGCATTACACATTTTGGCCTCCACTTACCTCCACTTAGGCTCAAATCATAGAACCTGACTTTCTTCATGAGAAAGGTGATTTTTGAAAAAAGGAAGTATGTTATTCTATGCTCATGGCACAAATAATCCTTAACTTCATTATCATTTATTTCATCAAAATTATTTCAATAAATAAAATGTACTCATTTAGAAAATAAGCAATAACTGCTCAATAACCTAAGGATAGCTCTTATAACGTTATCTGATTTTAACCATAGAAATATGTCTGTGAAAGGTAGAGATGATTGTCTTGCCAAGGATGAAGGGTGGAGATGTTTAAAACTCTGGACTAAAGTAGCAACTGGCTTGTAGGTGAAGCATTTAAAACTCAAGCACCATAGAACCCAAAACCAAAACAAAATTAAACACAAAATACTAACAAACCAACAAACAAAAACCTTAAGTACCATCAATGTTTCCTAATGATCAATTCCAGTCAAATTATCTATACTTTTAGGTGCTTCCTTTTGTCCCCATTTTCTATTTATAAGTAAATCCAAGTATTGGATGAAAATAAATTTCTCATTGGGACATAATACTCTTTCTTTAATTTCCTTCTATAATACCTCTGTACACAGACACAAGCAGACTAATGCACACTATCCAAAATACAATATTTAGAGCTAACTGTAATTTCTGTACTTGCTAATTACAATATCTAAAATAAAAAAATCACAATAACAATTTAACCTACTAATATATTTACTTATTT
Source organism: Chionomys nivalis (assembly GCF_950005125.1). NCBI lineage: Eukaryota > Metazoa > Chordata > Mammalia > Rodentia > Cricetidae > Chionomys > Chionomys nivalis. The sequence continues at coordinate 27,657,926 of NC_080106.1, forward strand.
TGTTTTTTTTTCTGTTCTAAGCCATTTTTAGTAAATGGAATGGAAATAACTAGGTAGAAAAGTCGAAAAATCTATTCCCCCCCCCAATAAACACTGTCATACATAATTCAGAAAAAAATGCTGGAAAGTCCTGTCATTTAGATTTTATTCATTCCCTCTAAAGACTTTAACAAAGCTGCTATGTGTTTCTACTTTGGGTTATAGAGATCCTCTGCTAAGGAGCTACAATCAAATATACAGTTTTTCTCCATTAACTCTAGATTAACATCTTAATTTCAAACAGCCTAAGTTGTCTGACATGATGTTTACCATCAGCAAGTCAACATTCTGTAACTAAAATGAATGTTAGCCTTTGAAAGGCTCATTATAAATGCTTTCCATGTACCACATTTGTCCTTAACAGGATTGTCACTGTGTATTGTTATTCTGAAAAAACGAAACATAAGAAATGGGTGGCATCTATCATACTTGTGCTAAACTGTGTGTAATACTGTGTAGCTCCAGATTCCCTACTTCCTTCAACTAGGCTCTATCATCTAAAGACTCCTCAAGCTCTCAAACAGGGCCAAGTGTGAAACATATGGTCTTTAGGGAATGTTTCACATGTAACCCATAGCATCATTACTCTTTCAAAATGCATTACTGTGTTTCTAGCATTTAAAAATTACTCAAGGGTATGATTAAATAACTACAGTCACTCTTAACAACTTCATTTGAATCTTTAATCTCCACAAATATTCGCTATCCTGTATTAGGTGAATCATCTTTTGAATAGTTGGATTTGCTACATTTAATCATTGATGATTTGCTAGTTTTTGTTTGCTTTGTTTTTAAAGGGATCGTTGCTGTGGTGGTGAAGCAATGGAGAGAGAAACATTGGGGTGTAAGTCATCTAGGAGTAAAAATGTAAAAAAAAATAAAGGGAAAGAGATGACTAAGTAGAAAGAATATAAACACAGAAGAAGGAGGGAAGAGAGTAAAATCACAGTAAGGACATCTGAAATTGTCATAGCGAATCATGCCATTACATTTATGTAAAAATAGCTATACTACATGTCAGTTGGTGTAGAAATATTTATTATATTTTTAATGATTTTTTTATTTAGTCTGACAAAGTCCCCATTGCAGAAGACACCATGCACTTCAAAACACAGTCGAGACTCTTCTAGACTAGAACTGACCTAAGTACTCATCTCTGAGTACTAGCTTTCCTTGTTCTAGAAAGCATCAGAAAAGCTTACAAAGGAGGGAGGCCACCGGCAATCCTCCCAGCTAAGATGTCTTTGAATCACATAGTATCAGCATGAACAGCATGGCATGATAACTCTCAGAGCACAGGATAGACCCTTATAAATGGGGCTAACCAATAGCTCTTTTGTACACATAAAACCCACCCAACAAAAGAGAAAGCCTGCCAGGTGCGGCAAGTCTAGCTAACATCTAATTAGTGTTAGTGAATTCTGGTGATTGGATGAGACTCTACCACCTCTAATTTACTAAACCAGAATACTCCCCCAAAACAATCTATAGATATTTGTGCTTATATTCATATATAAGAGTTGTCTTCTCTCCTCACCAAGGAACTTTCTCTTTACAATAGATAACCACACAGACAACTACAGTCAATTAAATCCCAGAGAGATGGACCCCAGTCCAAATGGATATGTCTACAGAGCACCCATACTCCTAAGGCACAGTGTATATAATGGAAGAGAAGGCAAAAAGATTTTACGAGCCAGCGGATAAGAGAGTTTGCTGTGATGCCATGTCTCCTATTAATCTCAGAAGCTATGCCACCTATAGGTTCTCATCAACATACTGGCCAAACAGGAGCTGAACAAGTAGGACATCAATAGACATGCCAAACCAAACTTGGAAAACCTTGTGAAGCTTCAACACTCCACAAAGAAGTATAAGTAACTGAAGAAATCTGGCAGTGAGAAAAATGGCCTTTCCAAGTAAAAGGCATACTAATTGGTTGTCTGGTGGCAAAGAATCAATCCTGAAAGCATACATAGGCATAACACTATACAGACTGGCAAGGTTATATTTAGGAACACACACAGTCATGCAATATTACTTAGTGAATAAAAGAGGCCATGTATTTGAGTAAGAGTGGAGATGTGTATATGAAAGGGAATGGAAAGTGAAGGGAGAAATATTATAACTACAATTACAAACCAACAATAACAAAACCAAGAAAAAAGAACACTTAGTCTTGGGAAGCCCTCTTTTGAATTGTTAATTGAGGTTTTCTGAGAAACTCCACAAACCAAAAATCGTGCAGACTATTGCTATTTTCCTTGGTTGTGTTTCAAAGGTAGGTGGAAGGTGAGCCCATATTGCTGAAGACACTAAGTATGAGGCCCAAAGGTGTCTGAGCTGGATCTAGGCTGAAAGCTTCCTACCTGGGGACTAGCTGTCAGGGTACAAGATGTCACCAGGCAAACTTCCAAATGATGAAAGCAACCAACAGTCGTACACAGCTAAAAACACTTATGAAACGCAACAACCAGCATGACATGATAACCCCAAGGATACAGTCGCTTCCCTTGTGTTTTGGTAGTAGCCAATAGATCTTTAAGCAGACTTAAGACACACTCATCAAGAAAGAAATCCTACCTGTTATCAAGAACCTAGCAATCAACCTAGGTTTTGTGAAGTAGTGGATTATGGAGGAGATCCTACAACCAAGACTTCTCTAAAATGACATAATCTCTGCCTACATTCTAAATATGTATCCTTATACCCGCAACCTAGTTCACTGTTCACTTCCCATAGAGGAAACTTCAATTTGCAACAAAAAGTGAGATCATTACAGAAAACAAATCCAAATGCAAAGTTGTGGAACCCTATTACAACTGATAAACATAGCACTATACTATACTGAGGTATCATTGTAGAAGACTGGGTAGAAAGAATGTAAGAATCACAAGAGCAAGAAGTTTGTTTATGATCTATGTCCTCTAGAAACAGAAGTTATATTCATGAAATCTCAGCTAAAGGGATATCCTAAGCAATAATTAACAATTAAATCAAAAAGGCTACACCCCAAGCCCAACAATAGATGACCAACACATTTTTTGTTTGTTTGTTTGTTTTTTAGGCTTTTTTGTTTATTTGTAGTTGTGGTTGGTATTTTTACGTTTTATTTTTACTTAACATTGTTTGGTTGGTTCTTCTTTGTTGTTGTTCTTTTCCTGATTGGTCTTGGATCTTTTGTCATATATGATTGGTTTCTTGTTTATGTATTTTTTAGTTTCTTTTGTGTTTTTCCCTTTTTTTATTCTTTCTTTTTTGTTGTTGTTATTTTATTTTTGTTTCTTGTCATTTTGTTTGTTTTCTCAATAAAGAAAGAAAGAAGTCATGGAGTTGGATAGGTAGGAAGGTGGGGAGAATTTGAGAGGAGATGGGCAGGGGAATCCATGATACATAGTGTGAATTTTCAATTAAAAAACTATAAAAAAAATAGAGGCCATGAATTTGAAAAAGAGCAAAGAGAGTTGGGTACGTGGGGGTATTACTGGAGGATGGAAAAAAAAGGGGAAATGATGTAATTATATAATATTTAAGATCCTGTCACAAGGTATTAGGATGTAAATTCAATCCCAGCCCCCACATAAAAATGTAAGTCATGGTGATATGTCCTTATACACTTAGAACTAGGAAAATGGGGATAGATGGATCTCTGGATCTCAATGGACAGCCTTCGTAGTCTAACTAGGGTGCTCTTAGTCCCAGAGAGAAACTGTCCTCATAAAATAAGGTGGATGGCTTCTGAGGAATGATAGCCAGGGTTGACCTCTGGCCTCATGTGCACACACATAATAATGTCACCCCTCCCACACACAGAAGGATCGTGTAACATTTAAATTCATAGGTCATACTACACAAAGACTTGAATCATGTCTTCTAATTTCAACATAGGACTGTTAAATTAATACACAGTCTAGAATCTAAAATAAGAAACATCTCCTCTATGTCTCCTAACTTATAGACTAAGCACATTAATCTTCACCACTGATTAAATATTCATTGTTGTACTAGACAGAACAATGACTATAGGAATCACAATAGCTGAGTAAATCTGCAATATGAGTTAGTGATATGTAGATAAGATGTTCATCAGAAAGAGACTCAAATTGTTACAGATCAGTCAGACAGAATGCTACAGAGATAAATTGTGAAATAACTTGTACCTTATAATTTAAACATTATTGTGCATCACACATGCAGATCAAATAATATTAGTTTTATTTCGGTTTATGAGCAGTCCTATTAATCTTGTACTGTCAGAATGAAAGTACATAAAATTACACATAGGATTTACTTAGTTAATCTCTGCTTCTTTTTCTTTTTCCTTCTTTTTTTTTTTTTTTTTTTTTTTAACATAGTTTTGCTGTTTTCCTGAACTTAACTCAAAACTCTTCTGGCTCAGCTCTCAAAGTGCCTATAGCACCATAACTAGTTAAGAGTTGACTTCATATCTAATAATGAGTTTTTACGCAAACAGTATTATATTCCACAAAAACTTCCCTCTAACCAATCTGGGAGAGAATTCATCTTTTATGCCAAAATATTAAAAGCACATTAGGCTTTCAAAAATACTCTTAACTTCTGTGGTTAGTTTATATATAAATACCCAATATTAGAAACTCACATTTTTTCAGACTGGCTTAAACCACTCGGGAATAGAAAGTCCTACTCTACTGGAGATTCTGGTTTGCATAGTCCAGGACTTCTGTTTCACTGTTTTGTCTTTTTGACATGCTGTATTATACATTTCTAGAACATCCCAGGGACTGTGTCTTTCTTAATTGTCTGTGAATCACCAGTGTTTGCATATCAATTGTGCTTCAGATTGTCACACTGAATTGATGTGCTGTCTTTGAAAAAGAGATGCATATTTTCTTCATTCTATCTATTATCTCTGAGCTGCAGGTAGCGTTTTATAGTGAACCCCACTCCTTTTGAAAGGGGATATTGGAGTTTTGAATAAAAACCGAGTAATTTAACATCTTCTGGGGAAAGGCTGTTTCTAGGGAATTTGGGCATATCACCTTACTTTTGTAGTTCCAGCTGTAGCAGATAATTTGAACTATTTTAATTTTTTTATAAGCCATTCTGGAGTTTGGCATTGGCCAAACAACCATCAGTTAAAATAGCTTTGTACTTAGCAGGTAAAACTTAGTTTTTTTTCAATTGTGGAGTTCTGTGCTGTCACGAACAATTGAAAACCATGACAAACACTAATGCTTCTTCCTCAGTCAGCATGTGTATCTCTGCACCCATCCTAGTCTCAAATTCACTTATACTTTGATACCTGAGAAGACGTCATCGAACTAGACAATGAAAGATAAAGTTCTCAGTTACCAAAAAACTTAACCAGGAGAGCATTTCATGTGGTTTTTAAATGCAAGTCATGTATTTCATTATCTTGACATTTTATTATGAGTATTTGTGTGATTTCAATTGTGTGTAGGTTTCTCTCATATTTTACACAGATAAACATATTTTTTAATCTGTCAGATAGCACAGGCATGATCAGAAAACATGGACAGTCATTTTTACAATATTAACCAAACTTTCAGATAATATATTTACTCTATCTTCCTTTTTATAATAGCTTTCTGATTGTGTCACTACATACATAAGGTACAGGATCATTGATATTTATAGATATTTTCTTATGAGCCATCATGTTGAAGCCTCAGAAATTCTATAAACTTAATGAATCATTTTGAATATGAAAGGTTACAGGAGCTCACAGTGAGATTTGATGACAGTCATTCAACTCATACAGGAAGGAATCTGGAAGCAGAGTCTGTTTCTCAGTAATTAATAACAATCAACATTTATGGAGTACTTATATTTTATGAAGCCCTTGGTGAGTTCATTTCGTTTACCTTAGACTCTCCTATGATAAATGGTTTGCTAATATCCCGTTTTTTACAACAACTGAAGCTGAATTAGGTTGCCTGGGGTTAGAGATTTAATAACTGCAAAACTAAGTGTTGAATCTCAGGCAACCTGTTTTCAAACCTCACATTCCATAAATGATGACCTGTAAGCTTAATCTTAGACCTATTCTCCTATTGAACTACGGCTATTAATGTTAGGAAAGAAACAAATACTTGACCAATAGGAATTCAATATGATTATATTTTGAACGAAAAGATAAATCAGTTGATACAAATACTGGAATTAAAAGGAGGGGTATGCACTTTAAAGAATTATTACAAAGGGAAAATACCATATTAGCTATCATTCCAATCAAAACTCAGGTCTCTATGTCTGTATGTGTTTCCTAAAATTTTTATCTGGCTTTTTCTTCTGTTTGCATGTTTTTGTGATATACTGGTCTGCCTGATTTTGTTTCATCTTATTTAATTTTATTATTATTATTAACTTTTAGATGCCTGTTGTTATTGTAGTGGGATTTGTGCCCATGGGAAATAAGGAGGATTTGGGAGTAGGTGAGGGAGGGGAACCATAATCTGCATATATTGTATGAAGAAATCACTTGTCAATAAAAATTGTAAAAAGAAAAACATCAGGGCATTATCATTATCATTATACATTACAGCCTCATCTTTATATGATTACATTTCTCTTTAAAAGTAACTCATTTTCGGGTTCTGTACACCGTGGACCTTTTTGACTTTATATTGAACCTGTTGTCCAACAGTTTACAATCCTTTTGATTTTATGTCTTGAATTTTACTAGAGGTTTGTTTATTTCTTCTGTTTGTAGTAATCAAGTATGTAAATAGTCCCCAGTTGCATATCCATTAATTTGCTAATGAGCACTCTTAGAATCCAGTTTGGGCTTTGATGTGGGAGTCCCCTCTGTGTGCTGTCATTACCCTTAACGAATAAAGAAACTGCCTTGGCCAATTGATAGGGCATAACTTAGGTAGGCGGATAGGATGGAATTGAATTCTGGGAGGAAGAAAGCAGAGTGAGAGAGACATCATGGAGCCACCAGAGACAGATGCTAAGAATTTTACCTGGTAAAGCAATACACAGATTAATAGAAATGGGTTAAATTAATATAAGAGTTAGCTAATAAGAAGATAGAGCTAATGGGCCAAACAGTGATTTAATTAATACAGCTTCTGTGTGGTTATTTGGGGCTAAGATAGCTGGGCAGCTGGGACAAACAAGCTGCTCCTCCTCCTACAGGGCTTGTTTGAAAGCTATAACCAAATTACCTGGCACACATTACATAGGTTTCTGTTGGGAATATTTAAAAAAGAAGGATAACTGAATCATAAAGTTTAAATTTAACGTGGTGTCATCTCCTTCCTTTGTTTCTCTCATATTTATAATTTATTTTTCTTTGTGCATATGAAATATTATGTCTACAATGTTAATGAGAATGTTTTCATAAGGTTTTTAGTTGCTTGAATATCCCTTTGGAGATATTACCTACTGTAACCTTTGGTGATTAAAAGAAAACAAATTGCATCTTTAACTGAAATATACTTCCCCACAGTAGATACAAGTTGGGTATTTATTTTGTGTGTCTGTGGAGGTCAGTGGATTATATGTTTATTATCTGGTGTGTGTATGTGTGTGCTTGTGTTATTCTAAGCATTGGGCAGGTTTGCTACCATTATTGTTACTTAATTAAGATAATATTGTCTCTGCTTGCATTTGACCCTTAAATTTTAAATTGTTCTAGTTTTCATAGCAAAGCCACATTGAACTAATTAATATCCAATGATGGAAAGAATCTACTGGAATATCTATTTTTCTAGAAATCCTTGTATTGGTTTATCACTAAATCTCCTAGATGCATGGATGAATATACAAAGGCATTGTTATATACTTTTGAGAATCTTACATATTACTTAATATGATTGATTTTAAAATTATATTGCAAACTGTATCACTAAGAAAACTTAAAAGCTAGTGACATATCTCAGAATGGAAAGGGGCAGGCAACCAAATCTGATGACCCATAGTTCAGCTGCTGGAAGCCACATGTTGGAGTCAATTTTCCTGTAAGTCATCTTCTGCCATGCCCATGTGCACTAAGGTATGTGCTGTAGGAACTCTACCAGTCAATAACCTTTATGATACCAGCCCACTTGGGCATTCCATCTTATACTATGAATACCAATGTAAAATTTGTGCTTGTGTGCGCTCTATTTACTGACTTCTGGATTTGGTTCCTATTCCCCATTTATGAAGAGGACTATGATCTGTGAGTCTACTCCCCTAAATAAATAACCTTTTTTTTTCTTTTTTTTTTTATTAATTAATTTATTTAATTATTAAAGATTTCTGGGCCGGGCGGTGGAGGCGCACGCCTTTAATCCCAGCACTTGGGAGGCAGAGGCAGGCGGATCTCTGTGAGTTCGAGACCAGCCTGGTCTACAGAGCTAGTTCCAGGACAGGCTCCAAAGCCACAGAAAAACCCTGTCTCGAAAAACCAAAAAAAAAAAAAAAAAAAAGATTTCTGCCTCTTCCCCGCCACCACCTCCCATTCCCTCCCCCTCCCCCAATCAAGTCTTCCTTCCTCCTCAGCCCAAAGAGCAAGCAGGTTTCTCTGCCCTGTGGGAGGTCCAAGGACCACCCACCTCCATCCAGGTCTATTAAGGTGAGCATCCAAACTACCTGGGCTCCCACAAAGCCATTATGTGCAATAGGATCAAGAACCCATTGCCATTGTTCTTCAGTTCTCAGTAGTCCTCATTGTCCGTTATGTTCAGCGAGACCGGTTTTGTCCCATGCTTTTTCAGACCCCGGCCAGCTGGCCTTGGTGAGTTCCCGATAGAATATCCCCATTGCCTCAGTGTGTGGGTGCACCCCTCGCGGTCCTGAGTTCCTTGCTCGTGCTCACTCTCCTTCTGCTCCTGATTTGGATCGTGAGACTTCAGTCCAGTGCTCCAATGTTGGTCTCTGTCTCTGTCTTCTTTCATCGCCTGATGAAGGTTAATATTCAGGGGGATGCTTAGCTAAATAAGAAGGTGAACCCAAATAAATAACCTTTTTATTATACTCAGTTCTGAGCTAGAGTGAGATTGCTTTGTAAATTCCATCTTCATCTTGTGCCAACATGAATACCAACTCCACACCTATAGGGATAGGTCAAAAAAGGCTCAAAATGTCTCCCAACCCCATCCACCTGTCTTGATTTCACCTACTAAATAGCTTTTTCCCAAATCCCACCATAGCCACAGTGCAGCTATGGTGTAGCCCTTTGGCAAATTCCCAGGCTTGTTCATGCTTCCCCACCTGCCACTTTCCATGCTCTGTGCAGCTTCTGATTCGTATTGCCTGATTGTGAGCTCTGGGCTCCTTGCTTCATGTACAGAATTGATTTAATTCCTCTAAATTTGTCAAGCAAAGCATATTTGTCAGTATTGAAGTAGGCAGCAATGCATGGAACCAAAGCATCACTAAAAGTCTTGTGCTCCTGCTGGTCGTGCTTATCAGCCATGCAGCTACAACCATGACACCTGCTGACCAATAAAAATTATTACACCTACAACAATTTACTGAAATCTCTAAAAAAATGTAAGTAACTTAATAAATAGGAAAGTTATACAATGATAGACATATTACCATTTAGGAATTTAATAACTTTTTCCTTATACTATGGATGGTGTTCTTCTAGGATTATGTGATTTTCTTTATACATCCATTTATTTAATTTTGGAAATTAGTTTTTTTTAATATTTTATCATCAAGAAAATGGTTTGATAACATAGCAAAGAATGAGGCACTTTTAGAAATGATATAGTCTGTACAGATTAATAATAAACTGGTAGTTGACAAGCTTCATACTATTGAAAAGAATAACATTAATTTGACAGACAAAATCCAATCAATGTAGAAGGGTGCTGAGACATTATCTGAAAGAATTTGTGTTTTGGAAATAACAATTAGAATCTGTCAAAAAGTTATGATAGGTTAAGAGATAAGCTATGTCTCCAGGAAGGCAATATGCATACCATCAAAATTATGTCTATAGATAAGACATTATCTTTATTGGACAAAGTTTATACCTTGGAATCATCAATGAGGGCATTAGAATGGAACACTGGACAGGAGATTCAGACTTTACAAAAGGCAGTGGTAAAAATATTAGAAAAGTTTGAGAAAATTATCAAAAATGATGAGCAGGAAGAAAAGGTACAATGACAGGATTTAGCTTTGTCACTACATACTAGAATCTGGGATGACTTACCCAGAGTTTTAGGTGCCTATCCATTAATATCCTCTGAGAAGTCATCTGGCACAAAATACTCTAAGGTAGTCAAAAAATATACATGGCATTATGAGAAATCTGAAAGAAATTAAGCAAGAAATAGTATCTTATGGCCTACATTCACCATTTTTTGGGAAATAGTAAAAACTTGGGCGTCAAGCAATCAGGCTACCCCCACATAATTGGCTTCAGTGATCCTAGAAAATGGACCCTAGCTGCTATGGAAATGCTATTAGCGAGAAGAGGCAAAAAATTTAGAAAAACAGGTAAAAGCAAAAGGATTTGAGGCTTTCCAAGATCAAATTCTTGGCAAGGATCATTATTCTGATCCTCAGGATCAGGCTCTCTATGATGAACACACCTTGTCCCTATGTAGCACAGCAGCTTTAAATTCTTGGGACAGGATTCACAAATCAAGCAAGAAAATTGAATCATTTATCAGGGTTAAACAGGGCCAGAGAGAACTCTTTAGTGACTTTTTAAACAAAGTTTAAATGAGGCTGTACAAGTAGGAATAACAGACCCAGAAGTCAGATATATACTTATTGAATCTCTGACTTTTGAAAATTCCAACATAGAATGCAAAAAGATTCATGGGCCTTTAAAGGTTAGATCAGCACCAATGGATGAATGGATCCTACATACAATGAACATTGAAATTTGATTATAATACTGATGTTTGGCTAGGAGAAGCAATTTCCAAAGGTATAAAGAGACATCAAAATGTCAAATCTTTTAAGCATGGTAGAATATGATATTTGAAAAGAGATTTTAGACAATTCCTAGGAATAATGTCTCTTCTGGGAATGGCAAGAATAGTCAATCTCGGCCTTCTGTAATATGTAGAAAGTGTTACAAGGGCAGATACTGACATTGAACCAATAAAAAAAAAAAAAAAAAGACAAGACAACCTGATACCATCGGGAAAATCCTTAAGGGACCTCTTTGCAGGCACTCATGTCAAATGTGGTCCAGTCATTCACAGTTACTGTGGAGAACATGTCTTACCAGGAAAATTAAACAATCTAGTGCCTATTGCAAAAATCCATACTGGTCTGAATGATGGAATAGCTATGGAGGATGAATCAAAACTCCATTGGAAATAGGAAACATATATATTTGGCAGACTTCTATAAATGTTCACAGACCAAAGCTAAGAGTGCATATAAATGGCATTGTGATTGAGGGATTACTATATATGGGTACTCTAGAATTTTGGCACCCAAATTGACCTTTTAAACAGGCAGATGTTCAGTTCCTAGGAACTGGATCCCTATCTGAAGTGAAACAAAGCACAAGATGGGTTGAATGCATAGGGCCAGAGATTAAAAAGGAAGGCTGAGGCCATATGTAGCTAATATTGCAGTGAAATTATGTGGTCATAATATTTTGCAGCAATGGAATACCCAGACTAACCTTCCTGCAGTCCCCAAAACTCATGTTTCTGGGAAGTAAATTATAAGGTATTGTAAATCCATTCAGGCTGTACAGAAATACAAAACAACTAGCAAACCTTCAGAGGTACTAACAGCCCTCCTTTAAAATGGTTAACTGAGAAACCAATATGGGTGAAGCAATGGTCTTTAACAGAAGGCAAACTGTAGGGAATATAACAGCTGGTACAGAAACAGCTATATGCTTGCCATATTGAATAATCAACCAGCTCTTGGAATTCTTCTGTATTTGTTGTTTTTTTTTTGTTGTTAATAAGAAATCTGGAAATGGAGAATGGTGAAAGATCTAAAAGCTGTCAACTGCTATGGGCCAATGGTCTTCTACCCTGTAGAGATTTGTCACTTGTATTGGTTTAATAAAATTCTGATTGATCAGTAGCCAGGTAGGAAGTATAGGTGGAGCTACTAGAACAAGAGAATTCTGGAAAATATTTTTATATTGTATCTTTTCTAGAAAGACATTTTTCTGTATGTACAGTTATAATCTGCCTGCTAATATTCTTCTAAGTGAAAATTTTGACATCCCATTGTACCTGGGATATACAATCTTTTGTAGTAAATGTTGAAGGCTGGTTTTACTGTTTGTTGTGAGGAATTGCTAGCTGATCGAGGTTACAGTCTCTCATGACTTGGCAGCTTTTCTAAAAAGTTTGGCAACAAGGAAACTCTTCCTCTCACCCCCACCAAAACTACCTGCCTCTAACCTGTCCTTATCTGGAGAATGTCCCTGAGCCTGGAGAACTGACCTTACAGAAAACTGTCTCTAGGCAACATGCCTGATTTCTTTCTTGTTTTTGTAATGTTCTTTTATATATCAACTTTTTATTGACTTTTTGAGCTATATTCTTTTTTCTGATCCCCTTCCTTCTTTCAACTCTCTCTCATGGTACCCATGTTCCCAATTTACTCAGGAGATTTTGTCTTTTTCTACTTCCCATGTAGATTAGATCCATGTATGTCTCTCTTAGGGTCCTCATTATTGTCTAAATTCTCTGGAATTGTAAATTGTAGGCTGGTTTTCTTTCCTTTATGTTTAAAAACCACTTACGAGTAGTACATATGATAATTATCTTTCTGGGTCTGGGCTACCTTACTCAATATGATGTTTTCTAGATCAACCCGCTTGCCTGCAAATTTCAAGATGTCTGACATAACTGGATATCAACATGTGGAGTAATGAAAATAGATCCATATCTATCACCATGCACAAAACTCAAGTCCAGATGAATCAAAGACCTAAACATAAAGCCAGACACACTGAACCTCATAGAGGAGAAAGTGGAAAGTACACTTGAATGCATTGGCGAAGGAGATCACTTCCTAAATATAACCCCAGTAATACAGACACTGAGAGAAGCAGTTAATAAATGGGACCACTTGAAACTGACAAGCTTCTGTAAAATAAATGACATAGTCAATAAGACAAAACAGCAGCTCACAGAATGGGAAAAGATCTTCACCAACTCCACATCAGACAGAGATGTGATCTCCAAAATATACAAAGAATTCAATAAACTGATTTCTTCTTAGCTTAAATTTTGCCACAGATTCCTGCTAGAAGACTTGTGCTAGGAGTTCTGCTCTAGGACCCTACCACCACACAGAAAGCCTTGTGATAGGATTCTGACACTTAGTGCAAATTTGGATTTGTTCTCAGACTCTGTAACTCCATATATTCCTTATACTTTGGACTAAAGTTGTGCTGTTTCACCAAAAACCTTCTCCCAGAGAGCTATCTCCCTTTATGTTCACTGCTGTGTACAATATTTCTGTTGTCTCTTCTGTCCCTTTGTCCTCGCAGACTGGTGGCCAACAGGTGGAGAGGGAAAAGGGGATCCTAACTATTGCACTACATGTCTCTCTGTTGTCCTGCCTTCGTCAGTATTTAGAATGTAAATTGAATAATAAAGACACAGAGTCAGTTATTAGGTGGGAAAGCTCAAGGTCAGAAAAGCAAAGCAGTCAAGCCACTAGAGACTTCTTACCTCTATGAAATCTTCAGACTGAAAAGAGAGAGTGTTCCTGACTCCGGTTTTATATTCCTCTCTAGTGTTAGGATTAAAGGCGTGCACCATCATCGACCAGCTCCATGACAAACCGGTGTGGCTACTGGGATTAAAGGTGTGTACCATCACTACATGGCCCATATGGCTGACAAATATGGCTGGCTAGTTTTGCACTCTGATCTTCAGGCAATCTTTATTTATTAAAACAAAAATAAACAATTACTATATTAGGATTTTGTTTTTGTCTTTGATGCTTATCCATCTGATGAGGAACAGTCCTCCTCTTCACATTACTTAAATTATTTAAGTTTCCTAAACCAATCTTTAACCAGCCCATGAAAATTGTGTGTGATAATTGCTAAAATTTGCCTTATTTATGTACTCTCCCCATACAGGCTTCCAACAACGTCTAATCAGGCTTTTTAACACGTATGCTAGCTGTCACATAAATTCCTGAAATTTGGTATTGTCTTTTATTTTTCTATCTTTTCACTTGTTCTGAAATTTTATCTATTTACATTATATAATTTTCCCGCTCTAGGGCAAGATCCCTCTTCGTTTGGCTCCACTCTGCTGTTTTATTGATTTTTGTTGTTGTGATGATGGTCCCTCATTTTAATACTAAGCTGTTTATTCCTGGTATTTCAATTTTATTCCTTATGACTCAAAGACTCCAGTTTCCTGCTAAACTTACCTCCACCTTCTCTCTTCCTTTTCTTCGGTATTCTAATTAATTTTAAAGTTCATTTGACAAGTTCATTATCTAGGTTGTATGAGTAACCATCTTTTCCCTTTTTTTCATCTTGGTCCTATTTTCGTTAAGCCTCGTAAGTTTTGATGGAGTGCCAGACATAACGTTTAAAATATTGCACAGGCTGTGAAAGATGTTGTCTTTCTCAAAGAGGATTCGATTATCCTCTGACTATCCTCTGGCAAGCAGGGGCAAATCAATACAGTCTAATGAGGGACTGAGTTGACTGGAGGCAGCATTTCAGACTTGAAATGAAAACTTGTCTGTAAAACGCTGGTTTGCTCCATCTCTCTGAGTATTTGTCTGAGCTCCTCCTCATTGACAGATACCAAACTCCGGTGATTGTCTTTTCAGTGCACAAAGACTGCTACAGCCTATCCCATACTTTCAGGAACTTTTGGCCTAGTTTCTTGTCTAGCATTATCTCCAAGTGAACCCTGTGTGAGCATCGTTAACAAAAATGCAAATGGCAGTGTTCTGATCCTCATTCGTGCCTTTCATCTCTCTTGGATTTTTACCTTTTAACATCCTAAGTGTGTTCGATATCGAAAGATATTTTGGTGGTTGTTACTGTTAAATGTGATCTATATTTACCAGATAAAAGTACTGATATCCACCGCATACTCTGATAGTCAACTAAAGAAGCCCATGGTTTAGTATTCATTAGAGATGTTAAGCGATTCTTTATTTTTTTTTCTCTCTTTTTACGGATAAATGAGTATCTACTTGTTCCATTGGCTACTTCTTTGAGTTTGTGCTTTTCTCATAGAAATGTAAACTTCACGTAGGTGTACCTATTATATGAATAAGATTATGATTATAATCAGTGTTTTGCTGAACAGTCCATGCCCCCCTCCTCTTTTTAAAAGCTAAGGCCGAACTGGGGACTTCTGAATGTAATTGTTAACTTTAGTTAAGTTCTAAAACACTGCCACTGTGTGGTAGCTCTTCGACATAGCAACACCTGTATTTCTAGAACAGGTTATCCTTAGCAAGTGGATTTTCCTTTCACATCTGTTCAGGAGGCTGAAATGTCTCTTTTTACTCAAAGAATTCATCTCTCTTTATTTAGCCCCCACACCTCCATTCTTGGTCAGTTTTTCAGAATTTGAGGTCTGCACTTGCCTTTCCTACTGAGCCTGAAATAGAATGATAACATTCTCAACGCAAAGGAGCTCACACTTAAAGTCTGTCTGTTGTAGGTGGAGAAATTCTAAACTCATTATCTACCTTCTTGTGCCATGGGTTTCATTATCTAAAGAAACTCTCAAAAATGTCTGTGTACTTTGTAAATTTGTTGAGGTATAGAAACTTTACACAAATAGCTTAATGAAATTATTAGTAAGATTAATAATGCATATTTAAATGCACATTAGCAAATTATTCTGAGCATTTGAGCATATAATGTCACTTATTAAGAGAGTTTATACTGACATTCAAAATTTTGAATCTTCCGTCTTCATGCCCTCCACCCATACCCAAAAGCCCCATGTATTCTACTGCGTCCTGCTTTCTATTGTTTTCATAATACCACTTAGAAAATTTGAAAATATAACTGACAGACGATAAATTTTGCCTCTTATTTTATAAAACAAAGATTTTTTCATGCAAGGGTCTTTTGTTATTATTATTTTATTATGTTATTTTATTTGTATTTAAGACAAGAACTCCTGTGTAGTCTGGGCTGGCCTCAAACTGAGTGTATACTCAAAGATGGCCTTCTCTATCTTATAGACCTGTGTCTCCACATCCACCTTCAGAGAACTTGATTTGGATCATCCGCTTTCAGGCACCTGGAACAGAACCATTGGTTTGAACAGATGAAAACAGTGATTTAGCATTGCTGTTGGTACATAGTTCTTATGGCTTTCTTATTTTGCAAGATGGCAGGTGAAATATTAAGAATCCAGAAAGTAAGAAAAGGAATTCTGAAGTCCAGAGTCATGGTGCCAACAGCAACATTAAAATGGAGTAAGTTCAAAGTTGAAAAGCCCTAAAAGGTGAAGCCCAGTGCAGTCAGACCCTGTCCATATCAGAGAGTTTCACAGATACTGCAGATCTGCTAAGTATTCTAGAAAGAACAGATTGAAGAGGATGTGATTACCTGCAGTCTATTGAACTACAAAGTAAACAAAGGAGTTTACTGATTGTGCACAAAATCAGTGGATAGGAATGATTGGTGTAATTTTATACATAAACATTATATAGCACATAGATATCATGCTACTGAAGATGTGATGCTTGGGTGGGAGCTGATAAACTCAGAACATAATGCCTGGCATCACAATTGAAAAAAACTGAGGCAATGCATCATTCCCTGTACCATTTTGGAGGTACTATTTGCACCAAAGAGGCAAGATGTACCACCCAGGTTTGGGGCTACTTCATCAGCCAAATCACTCTTTATAAAACACCTCAGAATCTGTCATTTCCACTTTTAGGAAAATTTGCATTGGTCTACACCTGTATCTTGAAGTGTTTCCCTTGTACTTTCTTCAAGTAATTTCAAAAATTTCAGGCCCTACATTAAGGTCTTTGATCAAGGTATTTTTGAATCATGCATGAAATGCCTGATGAAACCCATTTAAAAAACGCAAATAAAAACATGACATTAGCCACATGAAAATTCTAGAATACCTCACTGATTTAGCTTAAAGAAGAGGGAAGTTAAGAAAGTGGAGGCAATATTGAGATGAGAAATTCTAACAGGGCAGATGAACACATTTCAAAAAGAGAATAGAGCTTTTTTACCAAAAGCTGAAGCTGTTCCAGAGACACAGGACTCTGTACTATCTATGTTCTTTTCCTCTCTAACAAATGATATGCAACATCACAATTGATATCTACTTTTTCTCAAGAACCTCATTAAATAGCAAATGCATTTAAGCAAAACAAAGAACACAGAGCATCATCTTATTGTCATCAGTACTTCTGCTGGAACCTTTTGTTCAAACATCTAAGCTGTGTCCTTTGGGAAAGTAGGATGCTGATAAATAGGTGTCAAACTCTTAGAAACTGCAAGGAAGGGAGAGTTAAAAATTACTGAATTTTATGCAAGATACTGGGAAGGAATATTCTTTAAAAAGGTGGATTTGATGATATGTAAATTACATCTCAAAAAAGAAAAGATGTTACTGCCAAAACTAAAAAGTAGATGATTAGTTCTTCAGAAGAAGAGAAAAAAAATTGAACTCCGGGTAATGAAACAAACTCATTTCTGATCTTGTAAGGCCATTCCCTCTTGTTCTTAGTCCAATTCTCATATATAAATTAAATGTATTGATTAGCTCAATTCTAAAGTTCATCCTTGCTATAATGTTCTGCCTATGAAAAAATAGATTTCTGTTTAGATAGATAAGAAAAAAAGATAAATGATTCTGTACTGCCACACTGTTCTGAGATGGCTTTGCTGGCTGTGCAATATTTACTTCTATAGAGGTATGTGCAAATGTGCAAATTCATATGGTCCACATGGGCATGCCAAATGATTAATTATCTTAAGTTTATTAATAAACAAGACAACATGTTTGGATTCCTTAGCTTCTAAAAAGTCCTTCCAAGAAAATCTTTGGGTTTAGGAAGCCATAGGTTTCTTTCACTGCAGAGCTGGCTGTACCTTATGGACTACTCAAAATCTCAATGTCAAAAAAAAAAATTAGTGTGGCATAGTTTGACTGAGTTAGACAACTTCTGTCATAAGGATACAAAGTTACTGTTACTTGATTAACAGGGCTTAATCAAAGGCTTTTCGATAGTAAACTCATTTTAATACCCAGTCAGGTGTGTACATATCAGGCAAAGCAGATCTCCTTGTCATTGTTAGTGGTTACTTTTCACTTCCTCCAATTTTCATGTAAGCCCACTCCAAAATACTTGCCCTCAGTTTTGAATGAGTTTTGTTCAAGAGGAGCTGGAGAGACTTTCAGAAGCAGGGCCACCGTGCCTTGGACACATGCTTGCATCCAGTGGCTAACCCCTATTGCTACTTTTTCAGATGCCTCTCGGTTGTCTCCTTTGACATTGCAAGTCACCTGATTGATATTTGAGGCATTTATCCTACAATATATCTATAGAGCACCTGGCACTTTATGCCAGTGTGGTGCTATGATTAATCTTCAGAAGAAAACTCTTTTTTTTTTTCCAACAGGAAAGGAGAACATGTTTAAATCAAAGGCAAGTTCTGTGCTAAGTGATGTCCAAAGTCCATTCACATGCTATATGAAAAATCATGCATGGATATTCCAAAATTATTACATAGTTACTTTCTTAACTACCCTTTTGGCCTCAGTTGCTATGGCCTCTCTGTGATCTGTGCTTTGGGAATAAAGCAGACACCAAGAAGTCTCAAAGCTTTGAATATAAAGAGAATTAGATCAACTCTTTTTAAATTTAACCCTCATAATACAAGTTTACGTTTACCTCACATTGGGTAATGTGAATGTGGTACACCTGCTGACAAATGTCCAAGAGGTAGTTGGCATTCTTTATCCTGTTTGAAAAGAGAAGACTTGGTTTGTTAGAGCTGATCTCAAGCCATACTGATTTGGGGGTTTTATTAAGCATGTCAGCATCCTTCAATCCAAAGTACTGGGCTCACAGCATAGAGACAATAAATACTTTTATCAGTGAACACTTAGGAAACATTGTTTTCTTAAATAAATTATTTTTTCATTGTTGGCTTAGCAAATAAGTGTTTGATGGAGTCAAACGAGAGAAAAGAATAGAAGGTGAAGGACGATGCTCTGTGGTACAGATTTGGAGGACTTTCTTTGCCTACTAATTGCAACATGTCAGGAGACTGCATGGTAAAGGAAAAAGGTGTCTCCTAGTACTAAAGAGAGAGGAAACCGACAGACAAACAGACACACACACACACACACACACAGAGAGAGAGAGAGAGGGAGAGAGAGAGAGAGAGAGAGAGAGAGAGAGAGAGAGAGAGAGAGAGAGAGTCTTATCTGTCTAACTTAGATTCTCTCCTGAAACTTCCAAAAATTGAAGAGAGGGAAGAAAGAAGTTCTGATTTTACTAGCACTATAAATACACGTTCAAATTTTTCCAAAAATAGGATCCAAAAGGAGTTACTTTTTTAAAAAAATCAAAACTCATGTTTTTAGTTTTAAAATCACAGTGTTAAATACCAAGTATACAAAAGTGATTCTTGACATGAGGAGCCCTCCTGTCTCTTTGTCCTCATGCCCTATGGAAGTCACCAAGCCTCCTTCCTAGCCTCTTAGAGCTACACAAATTCTGAAGCTTCTTAAGTTTGGGCTTGTAATTAGGAAGAGATCTTTTTTATGGCTATTTCACCATTTGTGTCCGTTGAATGTTGAATTAAGCTGTCTACATGACAAAAGTCTTATTTCTTTCTCAGTTTCAAGCCAACTAATTATATGAGACACAGTATAAGAAAATATATTAGATCACATTTACAATTTGAGATATTGAACACACATTTTTGTAACAGTTTTGCTTATTATCCAGTTTACACAGAGACAGTAGCAAAATCTCACGATATATGTATTTGCAAATTTTTAAGCATACATTCAAAGACTGGCAAAAACTGAAGCAACCTATTGGACATTAAATTAAATTGATTCCAGAGGTCATGTGTTATTGCTTTGTGCAAACCAAGCAGGGTCTTTTTACCTTAAGGCTCAGTAGATCCTTAAATTCTTTGAAAACTGTAGTTTTACAGTCTTAATAAAAGACATGTCCAAATCCTCTTCAAAACCTTTTGTTTGTTTCTTACTAATTTGCAAAAATGAGAAATTTTGTCAGCAAAAGTATTCTAAGTCATCATTTTCCTGCCATGATAATGTTTGAGTTTGTTTTATGCAGTTCTTTATTTTTAATGCATTTCTATATTTATGATATCTTGAGAACTTTCTTGAGACACATTAGATTCATCTCTAAAGTCATAGTTCCTAGTAATAATGGACACAGTCACTGCTGAATAATTGGAAAAATGGTAGTGAGATGATTTACCTTGAAATTTCGTGGAGACAGCTCCTAGAAAGTTATTCCCGAAAATTTAAGCAATTCACACAAAAATATAAATAAAAACACCAAAATTGATCTAATTTTGGATTTCATAATGTAGAACAGAAAAAAGCCTTGATTTTTGACTGGTCAAAAATCTACCATATGTCCCAAAATATTATGCAAAACTATATAAGAATATAACTTTATTCCACAAATTTGATAGGCACCATACTTTTAAAATATACCAAGGAAAGATAACGAATGCACTCTTTTTATTTTAAATTGCTTATATTTATGTTTGCACCAGCTCTCAAGTTGTAATGGTTAATGCTCTGAACTATAAAACCAGAAAACTGAGTTCAGATTCCGGTGGAACCTGTTCCTTGAGGAAGAGACGTGGTCAGTCATCTTCATCAACTCAGACCATGAAACCCAACCCTAAAATATTTATGTCTGGAATCAACAAATTTATATAGTTCATTATGAAAAGGGCACAGAAACATGTGTGAGAACAGTCATTCCCCCATTTTTGTTACTTACCAAAACTCTTTCTCCCTAATGCTTCCAATTTTTATCATGTACTTAAAGAGGTTAAGATTATATATACCAATAGTCAAAAATTATAATGTCATATATTATCTTGTACTTTTGTATAACAAAATCTCCATTGGAACTCCTTACTTATGCTAAAATAAAAAGTTGTTCACAGGGCTGTACTTCACTTCAGAGGAGGGACGGCGGACCTCCATTACACTGCTTTTTAATATTACAGGCTATATATAACCCGAGGTGTTTGTCGTCTCTCCATCTTTAAAATTTGTAACATGTGTACTGCTTCAATGTCTTTGGATTTGAGAGCACAACTTGAGAAACCCTTTCAACATTTACTTGGTTTTATTGAAGTCAGGCCTGGTGGCACAGTTCTATGTCATAGTGTCTTGGATACTGAGGAAGGAAACTCTCAGGTTTAAGTCCAGTCTTAAATATAAAGAAAATTGAAGGCTACATGGACAAATTAGTGAGACCTAATTTCAAAATAGAAAAGAAATAAGGGGACTAAGGGTATATCTCTGTTGAACAGTGCTTCCTAGGATGCTTCATGTCTTTGATTCAACCTACAAATAAATACAAAAGATTTAAATAGTAAAATTTGGATAGTCTAGAATTTTTTTAAATAAATAAAATCACATTTAAAAATTTCTTCTTATTACATACAGTATTCACAGCTTTCACATATAGACTTTTTGAGGGCCCATAACTTTTCTTCCTATAACATAAAGACATATATGTACATATATACTAACACAAATCATTCCTTGGTATTTCCAGGAAGTGTGTTCTGGAATTCTATTAAAAAATATGTGTTTTGTGAAATTCCTTTATAATGAACATTTTGAATTTGTCATAAAGCCTAGGAACATAATCCTATTTTCATAACATCACCTCTTCATTAATCTAATACCTAGTAAATCAAAAGTTATATAACTTGATATTATATTGTTTCGGCAACAGTGACAAGACAATTTTCAATACGAATATATTTCCTTTTTCAATCTATAGTTAGTTTATGTGCAGATGTGGAGTCCATAAAAATGTAAGGACACACACATATGAATTAATACATTTAATGCATAAATTATATATGCCAAAACATCTGTAGACAGTTTCACACATGAATATCAATAAGTCCTAACTATATCACCACTCTAATTATTTTGACATTGCATTTCAGAAACATACTGTATGTTGAATGGATACAATGAATCAAAGAAAATACATATTTGTTCTTCAAAAGAAAATAGAATTTAACACAAATAGTTACTACTCCTTAGGACATTGGGGTAAGCATGGGATAAAAAAAAATTTATTTAAGATCTACCAAGTGAGTAAACAGCTTCAGTATCTCTTAGTCGTAGATATAGCGTCCATATTGATTTCTTTTAACAGCATTTGTTTCTAAGTGTCATGAGGTCTGAATAGACCCAGTCTTCAAATCCAAACTATGTATTTCTGTAAACATAGCTTCATGTTGATCATATTTTGTTACCAGCAGGAGAAAAGATTCCATTTTATGTGCAATGAAACTGCCACAGGGGATGACAGAATACAATTAAGGAGTTAGTGTCAGATGAAACCAGAAGCTGAGATGTCTAAACTCTTGGATTTGATGATGTCCCTAGTCACCGTTCTGTGTCCACGTTACTGGGCGCTTTCATAAATGCACCCTGACAGCTTATACAAGAGGGAACTTTGGAGTAGGATGACGTCTTTCTCGCTTTAAAACAATCATTACTGTTTGCAAATATCCTTGGAGTTTGTTTCAACTACATATTAAATAGTCCAAATTAAAGGGATTGTGGGTTATGAGCAATTGCTGCTTTCAGCATTTGAAAGCTATTTCACCAAAAACTCTGACTACTTAGAATTCAAGCGCTATGCAACTAAAATACTCCAAAAGAGGTAATGAACCATAAATTATTGCCGTTAGATATTTAATACTCAATCAGTATGTGCTCTCTGAAGCACATCCCACTGGCATTGCATTCCGTCTGACAGTGTGGTACTGGCTCAATTACTTTGTTCATTTACAATAAAAGATTAATGAAAGGAGGTATATTTTAGTTCACAAAGATTAATTGCATCCCTTGATTTTCCCACACTAGAAATATTCAACCCATAATCCTGATAACTTTTTTTTTTTGCATCAACAACTACATGGGGGATTAATAGACTTTTTTCAGCTGGAAATCTCAGAGGATATTGAGATGAAAATATCCAGGGAAAACAGTCTGAAAGTGAATTCATTTACCTGCTTCTTTAAACTTATTCTTGTGACATTCGTGATTGTTCAATATAACGATGTGTGTACTATATGTTTTTTTTTAAATCAGTGTATTTTCTATTGAATAATTGAAAATCAAATTCCCTTTAAAGATCCAATTCCTCTAGATAGACCCAGGTGTGTCTACACGTGGAAAATGCTTCACCATTCGAAGAGATGCCGAGTATTAGCATTTCACAGCTTTTTTTTCTTTTCTTGAGAGAAAATACCACATACCTTAACATATGTATTTTGAACTTTATAAATATGAAGTTATTAAGCATTGGGAAATCAGGGTTTCAGATTTCAATGTGCCTCACATAAAATGTGAATTACCATAAAATGTGAATTACCAAGCAATCTTTTATAGTCTAGCATATAGGTGGGATGATATATAGAGGAATTGAAGTTTCCCAGCATGGGTCAATCCTTCACTGTCTTGTAGATATCCTAAAACTCTGAGTCTCACCATAAGAATAAAAGATTTCATTGTAATTGAATTACCATGCTAATTTTAAGACTTTTATTATCTCATGTTTAGTAAATGCCCAACACAAATGGAAGTCAATTAGAAGGAGAAGTTACGTATATTTAATATAATGTAAATTTGTAGATTATGTTATTCATAAGTCTCAGAAGAAACTGAAGTAGAAAGAGAGATGGAGAAAGAGAGGCACAGAGCAGGCAGACAGACACACACACATGCACACACAGACAAAGAGAGAGGGGCGTGTATTTAGGCGTATTGATTTAGATGATTTCAAGCAAAGTGATGTTTCACAATCTTTTATCCTTAAACTGGAAGTTAAAGAAAACTAGTGGCACAATTCTAAGCTTTGTACAAAGACTTGAGAATTATAATACTCTCTGGTATAAATCCCAATCTAAATGGAGGGAAAGAATATTACTTGAGTTCAACAAACATACAAGATGAAAAAAGAAGTGAATTATAGTCCTGTAGTATTAGAGGATGCTTATGAATGCTGGGGAGGGCAGTGTGTTTTCAGGGTTCCCAAATTCAAATGAGCTTGTTCTTCTTCAGATACATCCTCAGAGACTTACCTGGAGAAGTTGTGTAATTTGTCCATCCCACATCACATTCAACATAACAGACAGAATGAAAATAAAGTTAAGGATTCTTTACATCTATCTCTTATCTAACTTTAAAATATGGAGTCATTAAACTTTAGAAATCTCCAATAGATAATAGTGTAAACAAATACACAGAGAATAAATTTGTAATGGTGTAAAAGGCTCTTATATGAGGTACTTTAAATATGTACAATAATTCTATATGGCTTAAAATCTTTTTCTAAAATTTTACTGGAATGCACAAACAAGACTGGTATAAATTGTGATGACTCACTAGATTACTAGGAACTAATACTAAGCAGGTGAATTGCTCCAGGTCATCTTATGTCTCCACGTCCTTTTGCCTTCTGAAGGTGTTGCTTGCCTTCTTATAACACAGTTATCCTCATAATCTGAAAGGCCCTCTGAATGGCAGAGACTCCAAAGACTTCCCAACTGGAGGAAGTCTTTTTATTTAGATATCAAGGGATTCAAAGAATAACTCTTCTGTAAATATAACCTTCAATTTTATGTTTTGTGCATGAGTAAATTTTCTTGATATTTTAACTCATTTTGCCTCCACAAATTTTCCCATCCAATTATATTTATGTACACACACAACAACAACAATAAAAGGGGGTATCAGTTTGACAAGAAATGGTGGAGGAGAAATTGGAGAATGTGGATAGAGGGGACATGGAGGCATTAGAGAGAGGACTGGAAAGGGGAAGAGATGTAATCATATTTTAATTTAAAATCTAAATTTGCTTGTTAATTGCCACAAGATCTGAGTCACCATTGCCCCAGTACATCTTGCAGACAGAACAGGTTGTGGGTCAAATGTTTTATGGCTGGGTCAGTGTGCCTGTCCCACTACGGGAAGCCTTGCCTAGGTCTGGAAGATGGCAGGCTAAATCTCCATATCTTTCATTATAAGTTGTCTTCACTAGTGTTACCCTCCTAGGTTCCAGGAAGTTTGCACTAGGGATGCTGCAGCTGGGATGTATTATATGAGAGAAAGATAAATAAAAGAGAAAGAAAAGAATCAAATTTAATTTAAAAAACTAACCCTAATCATTCTCACATTCAAGTATTTTTTTTCTTTCTTAGAAATCTTGGTCTTACACCTCTGATGCTCATAGTCCTACCTCAATTTTTAATTATTTTAATTTGGTAATTAATAATATCATATAGCATAGTATTAATAGAAAAAAGATTTTTTTACATTGTATATGTATTTTTCTTGTTTCATTGAATTTCCGAGAAGGGGAATTTACAGTGAGTGAGTGAGTTCCTAGATCTGATCTGAATTCAGTCATTCAAACGTCCTATGATCTACACTGATATTTTTAGTTAAAAGAAAGTATAGTTTATTCTGATATATATATATATATATATATATCAATATCAGAAAACTAATTTTAAGGGTATAAAAGTCAAATAATAAACTGCATGTCATATTATAGCAAATGAATATTAAATATGGACATTGAGAAATGCTAATTTTTCCATGTGAGCATGATGGATAAGCTTGTGAGATCAACCACAATTCTCTCATTTCTACTGAATCTGTGACCCTAGGAAATTCATATAAATTTCTAAGTTAGGTATCCACAAGATTACTTTATAGAAAATGAAATGAAAGTTTTCACAGAATGTCAAAAAGAAGGTTACAATATTTAAAAGTATCCAGGGCCATATGTATGCATATACTCGAGGCTTAATAGATGTTCCCATTAATTGAGTTATCCCTCAATTTGTGAACGGATGGATCCTTTCCTGACCATATCTTCAAACTGAAAAAAGAAAAATCAAGGGTGCAATTGAGGACTTGGATTAGAAAATGTTCCTTTTTACGAAGTTAAATGGTTTTCATGAAAGGAAATGGAGAGTTCACGTAGACTTCAGTTGAAAAGCTCTTCGAATGCTTACCTGAAATTGACTAAAAATGGAAGAAGGAAAACGCTAAAGTTTGAGAACTTCAAAAGATTAATGCCTGTTCACACCGTGTTGCTACTTTGACAAGTTCAAATCCCTCACTCAGTGCTGATTAAGCTTAGCTGTGACATTTGTCCTCCAATTCTCCTCTGATTGTTCATACATAAAGTCATAGTTAATCCAAGTCTGAGTTATGGTTAATAACAATATTTTAGTGTCACCCAGAATTTTAATATGCTACCATCCCTAGAAGAAAATGAACCTTCATTATAATATAAATGCATTTTATACACAGCCTCAATGAGATGATTCTTGACTACTATTTCAATACATTTATTTCAAGCATAATCAAATTCTGAGAAAATTGGTTGGTGTAGCGAGCAATGGCTGAGTTTTCCATCCTGATGAATTTTAATTCATTGTCCTAAGAAAACCTGAAATTGCCACTGGTATGACCTTGTATGATGTAGACTTAGTTCTACAACCATCTCTTTCTAAGAGTATTGGACAAAGTAATTGCTAAGATATTTTAATTGTATTACAGAATACAGTCGCTCATGTGGTTGCCATCATCATCTCTCTTGTTTGAATTTACATGCTCCCAATAAATACCTTTACTTACATTTCACTAATAAATAGTATAATAATAATAATAATAATGATGATGATGATGATGATGATGATGATGATGATGATTTTTGTGATAACCCTGATTGGTGGTGGTGATTGAGATATTGATAGTGATAATAACCAATTGCTATATACTGAACCAGGAATGTCCCAAAATTCTCATGGACTAAATAAAATCTTAATCAAGACTGGTACTATTGAGAGGATATAAAATCTTTAAAAGGTGGGGCCTGGTGAGCCATACTTTGGCAACTAAGGACTTCCCTTGGAAAATACAGCTTTTTCTTGCTTCCTTTGGCATTACAGTCAAGGATATATTGATATTTTTGTTTTATATGTATTTTTACCATGATATATTCCCTCAGAACAAATCCAAAACAGTAAGGCCAACACATCATGGACCTCTGAAACAGTGAAACAAAATAGACAGATTTTCGTCTTTGTAATTTGACTGTCCTGGTATTTGTTATAGAACAGAAAATAACTCACATACCCATTAACACAGCGAAGTGAACTTTGAGTTCTGGGTCACTCACTCCACAGCACAGGAGCATCACCAAATAGTTTATCGGCGGTTGAACAAGAGCAGCAAGCCATAGGATGTGTTCTGCTTCTACAAACAAATAAATGCTTTTCCTGAAAGATTTTTATGTGCTGTAGTTTCTATTTTAAGTAATCAAATATTAAAAGCATTTGGTGTGTCAGATGACAGGACCTTTACAGACAGGTATTTGAGGTAGCCTTTTCAATTTATCTTCTTGAGTCTCTAGCCTCAGTTGCTGTGCCTACATCATAGAGGGTTTCTTTTTGATTTCATAAATGGACATATTCTTTTTATATTATTAATGCACATAGTTCTTAAGTCAAACAATCACTGTACACATTTTTATTAGATCATATACATGGCTTTCCTATGCAGTACTGATAATATAAACTTTGTTATATCTATTACTGTAACCACAGGATCAAGAACCATTTCAGCTACTCCAGCACTGCTGGAGCATTGCTACCACTGTTATGCCTTCTCCAATGTATTTTTTCGTCTTTTAGATTATATGGAGTTTGAGCCCAGAACTTTGCATATATGAAGAAAGCATACTCTTTCTGGGTGACACCCTGTTCCCTCTTGTACTTGTTTAATAGTAGTGTTCCACCGCATTGCTCAGACTGTATATGTGCTTAATTTCTTGCCTAAGAAAGCCTTGAATTTGGGATTTTACAATTTATTCTTCCTAGGAGCTGAGATGATAGATTCATATCGTCTGGATCTTCAATATCCATTTCTTGAAAGAGTGTTTCTGTTGTTTGGTAATCAGCATATACTTCGTTATTAAACACTGTAAAACCTAATGCAACGGCCTTTCCTAAACTTCTCCAACCAAGCTTTTAAATGTTTAGAGTCCCCTTTGATGTTCAGTTCACTATGAAATATCTTTGCTTATCTTATGAAAAACATTCATTTAAGTGGACTGTAATCCTACAATGGTGGTAGAACCAGTCTTTCAATGCATAACTGAGACCTTCATTTTTAGCATTCTGTAATGATTTTTCTAACTTTTCACTGATTCCTGCATATCACTTTTAGCACAGAAATTGAGCAGTTTATCTGTTTATTTCTTCAGGTCACAAATGACTGTCCTTTCAACAACACATCTTTTTGTAAGATGTTGCCCACTAACCACTGCTTATTTTCTTGAGACGATAGAGTCACTACACCACTGAGAAATAGAGGCTCCTTCTTTTTCTTCTTTATATTATTCTTAGAGACATTTATTAACCTTTAAAAAATATCAGTAATACCACTTTTGGGTATATATCCAAAGGATGCTCAATTGTGCCATAAGGACATGTGTTCAACTATGTTCATAGCAGCATTGTTTGTCATAGCCAGAACCTGGAAACAACCTAAATGCCCTTTGACTGAAGAATGGATAAGGAAAATGTGGCATATTACGCAGTGGAGTACTAAACAGCAGAAAAAACAAAACAAAACAAAAAAAAATGACATCTTGAATTTTGTAGGAAAATGGATGGAGCTAGAAACATCATTTTGAGTGAGGTAACCCAAACCCTTAAAGACAATTATCACATGTACTCACTCATAAGTGGTTTTTAAACATAAAGCAAAGAAAACCATCCCACAAATCACAATCCTTGAGAACCTAGAAAACAATGAGGACCCTAAGAAAGACATACAGATCTAAACTACATGGGTAGTAGAAAAAGACAAGATCTCCTGAGTAAATTGGGAGCATGGGGACCTTGGGAGAGGGTTGAAGAGAAGAGGAGAGACAGGGAGGGGAGCAGAGAAAAATTTAGAGCTCAATAAAAATGAAGAAAAAAGAAACAAATAGCAAAAAAGAAAAAAGACAAAAATAAAATATTGACACACATCAAACTAAATGCAACCAAATAAACACAACACTTCTAGATGTTGTCCTCATATATTTGCTTTGGGCAGTGTGTTCATGGATGGAAACACTATAGCACAGTTCAGGGAAGTAGTGAAGTGTTTTTGAGAACAGTAGGTAAATTGTTTCCTTACGGTTATATTTGGACTGCTACCTGACACATGAAGTCAGGTGTGGGTGTTGCCACTTGTTCTTTCATAATTGTGCTTAAAGTTTTCAAATTTAGGGCATTTTGAATTTGGGATTTTCAGATTAGTCATGCTCCACTTGCAATAGCAAAATGTTTCCATGGCAATAAGAAGAACAAAATAGAATAGACAATACATGTCTTGCTACATATCAACAAAGGTCCACATTATTGTTTTATACTTACATTGAATCTGATAAAGAGGAATAGTCACAATTGTTGAGTTTTCATTGTCTCTTTGTCAACCCCTGCTCTGTAACAATGTAATGTTAGACCTAGCAACATCATGAAATTAAGTACCTGGGGTAAGTGATGCATTCAGGCAATGAGAATAAGAACATTCTTATGATGGCAAGAGGTGTAGAATTGGAAAAAAATAAAAATAAATAAAAACCCCTCTGCTGTGTACTAATGTTTCATAGAAAAGAGATAGAGGGATGCAATCAGAAAATTAAATCAAATGCCTTTGAAAATGTTTTCAGAGGTTTTAGGAGATTTAGCAGATTGTATCAGATTATATGTTCTTTTGCTCTTTCCTGTTTCATTTAATTCAGAACAACAAAGGAATAAAAATAATCTGGAAACGTGAAAATTTAAAAGCACGAGTCACCTGCTGTCACGTATTGCATCTCTAGTTATCGCGGTGTAGAGATGTAAACTGAAAATCAATATGCCTGACTTGGAGCTGAAGTTTAGGCATTTGAAAATTTATTAAAGAAACTTTATTTAACCCTTCTATGTTAGAGTTTTCATATCCCTAAAGAGGGGAAAACAATAATTATTATTATTATTTTCATGAAGGTCATACAACTATACATTTCATGGTTCTTAGAACAGTTTCCCACACAATGGAAGAGCAAGAAAGTACTTGTACAGTGTAATTGCAATAATATCAGTAACAATAAATATAGTAGTGTTCCAGTTCCTCTCCTTTGTTCTGATTCTCTAAAAGCATTGGTTATGTATATTCCCTCAGTGCAACAGAATTTCAGTAGCTATTACTGAAGAACAATGCCAAGTTGCCCATATATTTCTTAGACTTAAAAATTTAAATAGGCATGAGTTGCAACAATTAAATGGACTTTAGAGATTCACTGATTCTTATTGCAAATCTGCCCCCTTCCTCTTCCTCGCTCTCTCCTCCTGTTCCTCTTCTTACCATAGTAATGACATACCAAAAAGAGAGATTATTGCATTTACCTATAAGCACTGGAAACAAATAGTATTAATATAAAAATAAATATCATTATTATACTCTTCTTGAATATCTTAGATATTCTAGTCTTCTAATAACATAGCAAAATTTACTAAAAGGATAGCTAAGCAATAAATAAAAGGAGTAAAATAAATTCAGTTCACAATTAGTTAATGTTAAATACATTCATCTTGAGTAATTTTACACTTAACTTCTCCAATAATTTTAATTCTTTCACATAATTTTGCTAGTTTTTAGGTTGATTTATGAGTACAATTTTTCTATGTTATTAAATAGCTTTTGAATATCTTAGAGCTTATAAATAAACCATAGTGCCACAATGAGTAATTGACAATAAAAATAAAGAATTAACAAGGTCATTCTCCAATAATAAAATTGTCAGAGATGTACATGCTATACTTAAACTCATATGAAAACTACCACATACTTCTATTTCTGAAGAAGTGGAGATTAGAACATAATGTAAAATAATTTTAATAAAATTAAATGTTCAATCATATCCAAAAAAGCAGAATAGTAAGTACATAGAGGTAAAAACTATCAGTGTCTTTTCAGAAAATAGTCAAGTATCCAATAGGTTCAAAGCTGAAACTTCCCTTAGCAACACCAAGCAGTGAATCATAGGACATTAACAGAAACCACATAACCAGAGTATCAATTAATAATAGAGTATGAAAAAATTAATTTGCTAACAAATTCACCATGCAATGTTAAAAAAAAAATCTGACTTTCTCTTTACAGCATCTTTATTTTCTTGGAGACTCTTCTTCAGCATTTAGTTTATCAAGACCTTAAATGTCACACTACTGACTCTAAATATGTCATCAAGGACACTCTCTGAAACGAAACCATATAAAGGATCTTATACAAAATTTTCAGTCCAAATCACACAACAATAACAGCATAAGTAGTAAAAAAAAATCATGGAAATTTTATAGTCTACAAACTAAAGGAAATCATTTAAATAATGCCAGGTAAAGTTCTTTATTCTAGAACTTCGAGAAACTAATGTCTTCTATGACTAGTATGAAGAATGTTCTTCAATGAAAACTCAAAAAACAACAAATTTTAATGTCTTTTTTGCAAATAGTGTCTTTTAGTCTATTGTTTTTAATCACAGTTTATAAGAATTTGTCTATTATCTATTTATTTTTATAATAATCTTTTTCATGACTTATGTTCATTAGGCAATGCTTATAGTATACGTTGAGTTCTGGTGTCCTATTTTTTGAAATGGGAATAATGACTGAGCCAATATAAAACAGAGGCATCCCTATGTCTATTTTTATTGTATCCCTGCTTAAAAGAGATAATGAATGGATCAGCTTTAATGTCTATCAACATATTAATAGAAGCTTGCTACATAGATAGCACAGAGTTATATTTAGCCATAAAGAAATATAAAAATATCATTTTCAGAATAATAGATGTAACTAAAAATGATCATATTAAACAAAATAAATCATACTCAAATATGGTGTATTTTCCTCTCATCATGTTTCTGTATTTTCCACAGATAAAATATAAATAAAGACACTCATGTGTATGTCATAAAGAAGAAGTGACACTGGCAGGAAAAAGCAGGGTCAGAAAGAAAGGATATGAGACATAAATATGGTCAAATTATATAATATACTCATATGAAAATATCCTTATGAAATTCATTACTAGTAGAATGAATATGTGTCAATAAAAATAAAATCCTCAAAAGCAGTTGTGAACACAAAATGAGACTGTTCAAATGCTGCTATTAGCATGAGCTTGGCAGATAATGATAAATGTCATATGGCTTTACTTCGACCAAGTCATTCAATACTCTGAAGTGTCTTGAACAAAGAAATTGACATAGGAATCCTGTAATTTAACCATTATGAACTGCTTATGTTCATTTCTGGATTGTGATTCTTATTATTAACACAACACTGGACAAAGTACTTTTATATTTTGTGTTCCTCCTTTTAAGTGCATAAAATATATTTAATTCCAGTGGTCATCTCGAGAGTGCAATGTTGCTTCCATTTAGAAAGCATCTGTGAATGTCACCGACATCTTCTATTGACTAAAATATAAACTTCTACAATTACTGAGTTCTTTTTCTACCTTGCTTATTTAGTGCTTTTGATGGATTGATAGACTACAAATTTTACACAATTATTTATTGTGCAAATGGTTCCCAGAAAATTTAATATAGACAATCCTTCTTTGGATTTCTCTTATACAACAGACATTGTTTGTAAATTAATTTATTTGAAATTCTGCAACAATCTTCAGGGACAGCATTATCATCTGCAGTGACAAATAAGTCTACTCAGTCTTCAGAAGTTTGGACATCTTGACCAAAAATATACGTAATAACCATGGTGAATTTGGGGTCTGGATCTATTATATCAAAGTACCCAAAGCTTTACCACTGCACAGATATATGAGACTTATACATAGTGACAACTTGACAGACATGTCTTTTCTAATCATCCAGCTTAGCACATTAGTGTGAAAGCAGTTTCCAAAAGAAAAGC
Organism: Chionomys nivalis; assembly: GCF_950005125.1. Taxonomy (NCBI): domain Eukaryota; kingdom Metazoa; phylum Chordata; class Mammalia; order Rodentia; family Cricetidae; genus Chionomys; species Chionomys nivalis. The sequence continues at coordinate 27,691,134 of NC_080106.1, forward strand.
TTGTGATGTGCCTTGCTGAGAAAGTGTACACACCCATTACAGTTTCTCCTGCTTAGTATGTCCACTTCGTTAAGGAAAGTAACAGCTATCTCTAAGGGCGCCTATTCACATCCTTGAAAGGAGGCAGAAAGAACAAGGTGTGACGACTCAAGAACAGATTGAGGGCAAAATGAATAGAAGCCAATAGAAAGTTGGAGAAATGGAGACCACGGATCCATTCTCTCTCTAATAGATTATATGTGCTTTGTAATAACCACTTACAAAAATATAGTATATGAAAAAGATATGCTGTTTTATTGTAAATGTGTTTATTTATACTATATAGAATGAGTGAGGAGGAAGAAGACAAGGGGGCAAAGAGGGAAAAGAAAAAAATGAAAATCAATTATGCTCTGATTTAATAAAATGATAGAGAAAACATTTAACAGTTATATGTTATACTGTAGTGTCAAAGGACAGTTCCTCAGTCATTCTGAATAACTAACCTTGAATATTTTTATATAATATAGCTTTGAAAATTTAAATGATGAATCAAAGAAATCCTGTTCTTGTATCTGTTAAAGAAACTCCACAGGCCCTGACGGCCTTTTTTTTCTTCTGAATAATTCAGAGTCAAAGGGCACTGACCGCATTTAAATTTTGTAACATTTTATTGAGCTTTCAAATATATAAGAGTGGACAAAATTGTTTAATGAATCCCTAGGATTCATCACTTAGAATTAATACTTGGCAACATAGTATTAAAATTGTTTCATCCATACCTCTCAGTTTTCTCCATTTTAGGTTGTTATTCACCCGTTTTATTAGATATATTTTGAGTGCCAGAAAATTAGGTGTAAAGCTTATAATTTATCAAAGTGGTCTGTTTATAAAGTTGTTTAACCCTAATAAGAACAAGTCAATTTTAGACTTGTTCTTATTAATCACCAGTTTTCCTGTGTAATCTCTTTTCAACCTCTTTTATAAATAAGTGTGCTTATTAAAACTATCTTATGTAATACTTTAGCACTGCATTTGATTCCAAACTGATTAAAATATTAAATAATTTAATGTTAAAATAGCTGATCCATAAGGGACAAAGTTGGATGTCAAATATTAAAATTCTGAAATCTGATGTAAGAGTAGAGTGGACATAGAAGGAAATAAGTAGGGCATCAGAGGACCACAAATCCTGAAGTAACAGCCAATTCCTGAGGCCCTGGACGGCAGATAACGCTCACATATCAAGCGTAATAAGCAGTTAGAATGAAGTTAAGTTCCTGTGAGTTTCCATCTGTAGTCTTTTAAGACGAGAATCCACATATTTATGCCGAACATGGCTCTAGTTACGATATACTAAGTAAAAGAACAGTGTTGGCTTTATTTGTTGTTACATTTCATCAACTTGTGTTTTTCTTTCCCGAGTTCTTTACAAGGTCCTGGATTTTACCAGCTCAATATTTTTCTGGATGCCACAAGAACAGTTGATTTAACTACAGAAAGATCAACAAATGACTGTGTTCCCCCGTTTCAAGATAATTAGACATTTTTCAAAAAATAAAAAGGATAACCCTATTTATTAATTACTGCTATATTAAATGTGATGATGCATGCAACATATTTGACATTAGCATATTACTTTTCTCTCTTAGCTTTCTTGCTTTGGATGGTATTTCCCCTGTTACAGGAAACTAGATTTGGACTTTAAAGGACATGAATCTGAGGAAGAAATTTTATATTTAGATACAAATTATTAATTATGCAGGCAAAAATTCATTCCTTTCTCTTGTGACAGACACATGCCAGGAGATCCATGTCTAATTCTACAGTTTCCTCAGCTGTCAATGACACTTGACTTACTAAAATTTTACCTGTTTCTTCCTGAAACCAAATATCATTCAATATTATTTTTTCTCCAAATGCATGTTGAATTAACTCTCGTCCTGGCAATACTTTATGCATAACTTTTTCAAGCATAATGACAACTGATACTAAACACAGCCATTAATCTATTGACTCTAGCTTGTTTGGGGCTATGTGATGCCTTAAATAGTCAATGACACCTTTTTCTTCAGGACTGGGAAAAGGAAGCTATTTTTATGTGTTTTTCCTAGCAGAAGCATAATATTTAAAAGCAGCTGAACAACTTAGTCACCTGTCCCAGGTATTTAAATTTACGTTGCTCATTTTTCTTTGCATAATATATATTTATGCACCTCAGGTGAAAACAACATCAGAATAAAGGGGGAAAATATCAACAATAAAACACCAAACCAAATTCGAGTAGAAAGGTTAAACCAAAGTTTAGCTGGAGCCAGTTTGAGCAGTGATGTTCTGTTCATCAATCACCTATACTTACACTGAATTGTTTACATACATATTTCAAGTATAACTAGCAAATGGATCTGTTTAGACTCACTTTGTAGTATCATAAATTTATGTGGGATCTATCATTCTATTGTATCCATTTTACTGTCCAGTTGCCACACAAACCAGTATCTTATTATTTGTGTATAAAATTGAAACAACTTTCATGTATTTTCAGACATGGTAAAACAAATGAATCAAGCAGTTGGTTTGCTTTGTAAAGGTAAGTTAGGTGTGACTTAGAAGCAGTATCGACTCACTTATGTCACAGACCAAATTTTTGTTGAATTTATGCATTCATTCAAAGTGCATATGGTTTTCAAATGGAATATTTTCAGTATTTCTCCACTTAATGCTACAGACTCAAGGAAAATTTTCAGTATGAACTAATAAAAAATAAAAAAATTAACTAAGATCCCCAAGAGAAGAGGTTATTTAAGCAAATTGTTGCACAATGGGAGGTGTAGATTGCACAGGTCTTGGGGGAGCATTTCAAACAAAATAACTATTAGGACAAAAGCCCTGAGGCAGAAATAAACTTGGTGTGTTTCTGGAAGAGGAGGGATATTCTAGTGTCATTTAGCACACTTAGTTTAACCTAATACTGAACTTGAATGTTGTATGGTTTACCAATCTACTTCCAAAAATCATGGAAATGTACAGGAATATTTTCCCTTGTTCTCAGGCAATTGATCACTCACTCTTTTCCTATAGTCAGGAAGTTTCACTGTAATAAAAAGTTGTGAGTTGAGAAAATAAAAAGCTTCCTCTTCATATGCAATGCCAATATATTTAAATAGTAATACAATGTATATATGTATATATATATATATATATATGATAGACACAGGCTGAGTACACATTGGACATCACATATTAAAATTGTAAGTGCAGTTTAAAGGCAAACGGGAAATTATACAGAATTGAGGAGAGGTTTTCACAAAAGATTTTTTATTTCTCTTTTAGCTCTTTCTTAATGTAGATAATCTATTTGTATAAGACAGAGGTGTCTATTTATAAGCCATCAAACTATGCCTGTTTGTTTAAAGAGAATTACCCAAAACAAATTAGAAGTTAACTATACTTTGAATGTACCATAAGAAGAATGTACAAAAATTATTGAACTTATATAACTAAAATAGAACATAGTCTTTTCTGTCAAAAGTACCCTGCAGTCAGGAAAGAAAGAGATTTTAGATAAAAGATGTACACCTTACTTATAAATAAATAGAATTTACTACTGGTCATCAAAGATTTTATCTCTGCTCACTGTTTAAACTTTTATCTTAATTTCAAAGTACAACACTAATTAAGTAGTTCTGAGATGCTAAAAGTGCATCCATTCCTTAGGCATTTGACTACTTTCCATCACCCCAGATATCATTTTCTAATTTGGGAGAATGTGCAATATAAATATGTGATTCCATATATATCCTTCTAATTTTGACATCTCCAGATTCTGTATGAAGTTGGAATCTCAAAGATATTGCCTTAAAGAATGGTGACAGTTTCCTTTTGAACTACCTATGTTTCTTCATCCTTCCAATGTGACCTTGAAAAGATGGTGCAAGCCCTGAGGTCCCTTGAAACAAGGATTGGAGCACATTTGTCTCAAGCAAGTGTCCCTCTCAAGCTCATTTGGTTAAATTCTTCACTTCCTTCAGCTAATACACATTTATAAACTGAGTTAACTTCACATATTCTTTCTTTCGTTTTATGAATTCTAAGTTTCACTGAGAGATAATAATTTGCTTTTAACATGAAATTTTAATAAATTTAGCCAACATATAACGAAAACACTCTCCATAAAGAAAAGATTCTGTAAACTTTTCAAATCTTAATTTGTTTACTCCCTGTTGTAAAGTGGAGTGAATTATGATGGCCACTTGGAATACTTGAAGTCCTTCAAATTATCAGCTCTTTATACTTTCCAACGCTCTGAAGCTCTGTTTTCTTTATTTTCTTCTTTCTTTTTTTATTTATTTTTAATTAAAAATTTCCACCTCTTCCCCTCATCGCATTTCCCTCCACCTCGCCCCATTCCCCCTCCCTCTCCAGTCCAAAGAGCAGTCAGGGTTCCCTGCCCTGTGGGAAGTCCAAGGCCCTCCCCCCTCCATCCAGGTCTAGGAACTTGAGCATCCAAACAGGCTAGGCTCCCACAAAGACAGTACATGCAGTAGGATCAAAACCCAGTGCCATTGTCCTTGGCTTCTCAGCAGCCCTCCTTTCCCGCCACGTTTAGAGAGTCCGGTTTGATCACATGCTCCATCATTCCCAGTCCAGCTGGCCTTGGTGAGCTCCCATTAGATCAGCCCCACGGTCTCAGTGGGTGGACGCACCCTCGCGGGCCTGACTTCCTTGCTCATGTTCTCCCTCCTTCTGCTCCTCATTTGGACCTGGGGAGCTCAGTCCAATGCTCCAATGTGGGTCTCTGTCTCTAGCATCTCTGTTTTCTTTAAAGTATTTGTTGTTCTAAATTTGTAGTTTTTGGTAGATGTGTCTGTACATAATAAAATCAAAGACAAAAGTGGATAAAAGAGGCAATAAAAAATAAAATAAAATAAAATCACAAAGTAATACTCCTACCTAAATTTTATAACAATGCAACCAAGGAGGACTAATTATCACACTGAGCAACACAATAAAGGATAAAGATCAGTGAACATGAAAACATGTGGAATGTGTATCTAGTCCTCAGAACTTCTTCTGAGTGTGTGATGTGGTGTGCTGCTCATACGTGAGTAAATCAAGACATTTCTACACTTGACTACTACTGTGTTATTAGCCTGAAACTATAATTATAAATACTAATCAGAATTAAATAATTTGGTGAAAAAATGTCCAGTAATTTCTATCAGGCTACTGTAGACGAAGAAGCTCAGTTTAGTTGGGATTCATCACTTTTTGTTTCAGATTTTTAACACGATTTTAAAAAAAATAGAAGTATGTACGGAAAGTCCCCAGGCTTCAAGCAACTATAAAATCTCATTGAAGTTGGTTTCCTGCAAGTCAAATAAAAAGGAAAAAAATCCCCTTGGTACTCATGCACTGCTGAGTTGGTCAAATTGAGCCAATTGTAATTTTTCAGGGTTGTTGAACTCACTAGGGAGGACATGGGCAGACAGATGAAGTACAGAGGAAGCTCGGCGAACCTGCCTTACTGAAACATAAGTGCATTCTCAGGCTCCCCTTCCCTAGCCCCAAATCCTGAATGTGGTAACTGTGTGACTTTCTTAAGTTAGAGCTTGCTATGCCTCACTCAAACTACCTGCTTCCTTGATAATGCCTTGTATGACCTGAGCTCTCTCCAAATATGAACTTCAAAATCTCTACCAGGCACAAAACTGATATTTAATGGTGGATCTAATAGAGGTCAAGAAAGTTCTGGAACTCAAAAATGTAGTATCATGTCTCCCATGGAAGGGTACGAGTGACCACATAGAAAGACTAGAGAGAGCCGAGAGATGTAAGAAGACAATGAGGAAAAGTATGCATTGAACACAAGAGAGGTTGGATGCTAACGTGGTAATTGTGTAGATAATGTCAATGTTCCAGAACCTTGATACTCTTGTACTATATGAATCTTTTCTATGATATCTGTTCTGCACACTATAGGATATTAAGCTGGCTGATAGTATGGTTCAGTAGGTAGTGACAGTTGTTGCCAACCTCAGTGACTTGAGTGTCATTCTCAGAATCCACATCGTGGAAGGAAATAACTGACCCCCGTTAACGTGTCATCTGACCTCCACACACTTATCCTATCTCAGGAACTATTGGCAGTTGACGGTTGCTGGCTATTGGAGAAGGGAGAAACATTCTTTGGATGTATTGTCATGTGAGGTTACCTAAGTTGCAGTGGATTTTCCATTTGGATTCAGTGGGATATACATACGTGTGTGTGTGTGTGTGTGTGTGTGTGTGTGTGTGTGTAGTAAAAACATGAAGTTCAGAGTCAAGTTTGATGGCTCCCAGCATATATATATATATATATATATATATATATATATATATGTATACACAAAGAATAAAACACACTCCAAAAATAATGGTAATATTAAAATATTGAAATAATTAGCATCATTATCTCTGGACAGTATATTCTAGATGTTGGTAGCATTCTCACCACATTTTAACAGAATTAAAATGTATTTACTGTGTAAACAGAAGCAAGCCTGCCAAGAAGAACAAAGGTTATAAAGGGGTGGGATGGAAAGGGAAGAAAAGGAGGGTATTCAGGGAAAGAAGTAACAATCCAATCATGGAAACATGTATCATTTGGCAAAGATCAGATGTTGATAGGCCGAGATAATAGATATTTATGCAGATTTAGTGAAAAAAAAAGTATCTATTAGAGATGAGCCAGATGTGGATAAACAGCCATTCTTCTAGAATATCAGTGTACATTTCTGGGTGAAAGCAGGCCTCAGATCTGACAGGAATGGAATGTATAATATTTTGGCTGGCAAAAATGTTGGTGCAATGCTTCTGTAGCATTCAGGGAGGAGATACTGGTCCAATACAAGGAAATAATTATCTCATTTCAAGAAAATTATAGAAACTAGCAGTATTGGCAAAAAGAGTGATATTTAGAAATTGTTTTATTGATTGCATCTTTGAATCTAAAAAATGAAATGGCTAGTACAATCGTAACATAAATGTTCCTCTAGTTAGTGTTCCTTTGGAAAGAAAGCGGTTATAAATAGACCTTTAAGAGTGATTCAGTGATTCGCTAACTGACATGAGAACAGTGCCCCAGGGGTACGGAGCCCAGGACACTGACCCCCTTCTCCTTTTTAAATTCTTCTAATTCCACTTGTGCTAAGAAGGCCAGTAGACCAGTTGGCAGCTCTTTCAAGGAAGTTGACCCCGAATAGCTTACTTTTGACATTTGGCCAGTGGAATGTCAAACTGTAATTCATCTGGAGAGTCTGGTTGAAATGTATAATGATGGCCATGACATAAACTTAGCAAGAGTGGCACTAACCCATACAAGGGGATTGGAATGCTTACACAGAGGATGCTCCAAGGAGAGGGTGCAGAGAAAAGCGCAGCCTTTATTTGAAATACACCCTTGGTGAATTTCAAGAGCCTGGAACATGTTTTAAGGAAATCTGGGCTTGCTTTCAAAAGCAGGATCCATTTATAGTCTTCAGCGAAAGTCACAGGAGGCTGAGGGATTCTAGCCGACATTCACTTTGAATTCCTTGATTTTCCAAATCTGAAGCTCAAAGTCAAATTCTGACCCTGCCAACGATTTGAACCATGACAGGAGTTAAAAGGTTTTTTTTTTTTTTTTTTTTTTTTTTTTTTTTTTTTTTTTTTTTTTTTTTTAAAGTCCTTGAAAAATTATACGGCTGATGGGTGACTCCACCTTGACAACTTTAATTCTGTGTAATCAATAATGGTGTCTGCATTGGTTATTCGTTTTGGCACTCTTCACTTTTATCCCCCTCCCAAGTAAAATCTTTTCATATATCCCTTGTTTTGGAACGGCACGATTCATTCAGGAATAGCTGTAAAATGTTTTACGTAATGTGATTTTCTGAAAGCCATGGCAATCGCCACTTACTCTGCTTTTGGGAGTGTGGATTTGGACTTCTGTCGCCATGGCATTTTGCAAGAGCATATCAAAACCTCTTTAAGGAACAGGCTGGGGGGATTTGATAGGCAGGTGAATGATGAGCAGGGATTAAGAGCAAGTGCAACATTAGCTGTACTACTTCTGTGTAGAAATGAGTGAGAGTAGACAGTGGATCAATAAAATACAGAGCAGTATTTGATCTATCCTTTGTATGTTATGGTGATTATATGTAGCAGGACTTCTTCTCCATAGATGCAGTCCCATGTCACACAACTTTGTGGTTTATCAGCAAACGTGGCTCATCCTTCCAGTTTCAGAAAGACTGTTCCGTTTCAAGCTCTCCAGGTCTTACTATCCTACTACATTTGAAGCTTGTTTTACACAGCCTGCCGCTGCTTGCCCAGGATCAGTTTCTACCCATTTCATAACAACCACTAAAATAAACGGTAGAGGCTATACTGTGTTACCAACAACTTGCAATTCTCATGGACACAAAACAATAGAATCTATTTCCCTCTACTTTAAAATGTTGCGTGCATGCCAGCATGGGGTTCTGTTGAAAACTGTCACCTGGGGACCCAGGCTGTCACAGGCTCTGCTATGCTATAGTTGCACCATCTGTGAATCTCGTCCCTTTACCGAAGCCACTGCATGGGGTGAGAGAGTAGAGTAGTGCAAAGATTGAGCGGAAGCTCTTTACAAACATGATCCTAATAAATTATACTCCATTTATTATGTAGAATATGTCACTTTCATTAGACTCATTGCAAAGGGGTTAGAAAGTATAGTAAAGGAATGCCATATTGGCCTTGGCTATGGGTTCAATGTAGTTTGTCTTCCCTGAAGTTCCCTGTGTTGAAATTTAGTCCCAGTTGTAAGAAATTAAGAGGATAGAAACTTAATCTGATTATAGTGTTTAGACATGGGACCTCTGGGAGGTAATTAACATTAAATAAAGTCATTAAGGTAGAGCTACCATGAATGAGTCTGGTGGCTTTTTAAGAGTGAAAGACCAGAACAAGCACATAGGCACAGAAAATCAATCTCTGTCTTTGTCTTTCTGTCTCTGCCTGTTTGTCTCTCTGCCTCTCTATTTGTCCCTGTCTCTGACCGTCGCTGTCTTCGTCCCTCTTTTTCCCCTTTCTTTCCTCTTTCTCTTCCTCTCATTGTCTCCCTTCCTATCTCTTCCTTTACATATGTGTCACAAAGATAAAGTGTTTCTTCAGTTTTTCTGGAAAACTCCAAATTTAAGTACCGAAAGTCCCACATTCTAGGAAAATCCATACTTCTGGTTAAATGATAGTTCACTCGAAAAAGTGAATTGCCTAAGTCATTTTTCAAAGAACACGAACTCAAAATACACACTTAGTGGAACTTCTGGGGGAAAACATCAGTGAAGACAACAGAATTACACCAGGTGAAACTGAGCAACTTGGCAGTCACAAATATCTACAAGAGAACCGAACTGGAGTCAAAAGGTGCCAAGAACTAGGTTGGGCATTAACAATCAGATCAAATTGAAAGATGATAGATGGGAATCTGCACTTTCATATAAATCACTATTTGAACGATCTTTTTTTTTTTTTTTTTTTTTTTTTTTTTTTGTCTTCAGATATATTGTACATGCTTGGGAAGAATTGAGGCTAGTTCCTGCTGCAAGACTAGCTCGGATTCATCCACAGTCCCCACACAGATCCACAGCAGCTGAAGAAAAGAGTGCTTTCATTGTCAGTGGGTGACTGTGACATACTTTACTGCATCTGTCAGAGAAAACAATTCTACCAAAAACCCTGGGAAACTACATGAGTTCTTGTTGCAGCTTGGCGCTGTGTGAGTGTTTATAAACCTTTCAGTGAGTCAACTCCTCTCTTGCATCTCTTCTTGTTTATTTTGGAACCTGAAACTCCAGTGCTTATGTGCACTCTAATGATGCGACTCCAGCTCCCAGGAAGAGAAACTGTGCTAAATATTACATGGATGTGCTGTTCACTGCATTCCTCAGACCTGGTAACTAAAGTTATTTCTTTATGCCCCTGCCCTCATCCCTTGTCTTTTTTTTTCCCACTCGGGGAACACTACCCAACATCAAAGAACAAGCAAACTGTGAAGAGCTGATGCTGCCATAACGATTTCTCATCCTGGGATGCATGTCATCTTTCCCTTAATTCTGTCACTTAATTCTGCTCCAGTATGTGCTCTCTGAGGGGCCAAAAGAGAACTATTTCTCTGTACTTCTAGGAGAAAGTCTTTCCTTCTCAAATTATCACTAAATAGACAAGATGACCCTATTCAGATCCCTTCACATTACCCAATGTGTTTCTCATTACTAGAAGAAAAATGCAAACTATTATTGCTCATAAAAAACATGTGAAAGGGCTGGAGAGATGGCTCAGAGGTTAGGAGCATTGCCTGCAACCACATGGTGGCTCACAGCCATCTGTAATGGGGTTTAGTGCCCTCTTCTGTATACATAATAAATAAATATAAAAAAAGTGTGAAAATTTAATTGTAATGAATTTCACTGATACTAGTACAGACCCATAAAGGCATTATCCTTTAAGCCATTTAAAAAGAAAATGATGGAAGGTATTAGTTTTGGTATAAAGTACTTCTGACTTCCAATTTTACAAAATACATTTCCTTGCTAAATGACAGGAACCCCATCCTTCTGGCTCATTTTGGCACACACCTGTGCATTTCACCAATAGATTTAATTGCATTATGGGAGCTACCCAATGTACCTTGGAAGTTATGTACCATTTACTCTGGCCCTAAATCGGTCTGATTGATTCTGAGATAACTAGTTTTTCTAGTTCTGAACAAAGAATCACTAAAAGTGTTCTACTAGGGAATCTTTTTTTTTATTATTATTTTTTTTATTCTTTTTTAATTAAAATTTCCACCTGCTCCCCGTTTCCCATTTCCCTCCCCTCCTCCCAAATATTGCCCCCTCCCCCCACTTCCCTCCCCCTATCCCCACTCCTCTTCTCCTCCCCCCACACCATTCCCCCTCCCTCTCGATACTGAAGAGCAGTCCAAATTCTCTGCCCTGCGGGAAGACGAAGGTCTTCTATCTACTTCCAGGAAGGTGAGCGTCTAAACAGGCTAAGCTCCCACAAAGCCGGTTCATGTATTAGGATCGAAACCTAGTGCCATTGTCCTTGGCTTCTCATCTGCCTTCATTGTCCGCCATGCTCAGAGAGTCCGGAATCAACCCATGCTTATTCAGTCCCAGACCAGCTGGCCTTGGTGGGCTCCCAATAAATCAGTTCCACTGTCACAGTGGGTGGGTGCATCCCTCGTGGTTCTGATTTTTTGCTCATGTCCTCCCTCCTTCTGCTCCTCATTTGGACCTTAAGAGCTCAGACCGTTGCTCCAAATTGAGACTCTGTCTCTACCTCGATCCATCGCCAGATGAAGGTTCTAAGGTGATATGCAAGATATTCATTAGTATAGGATAGGGTCATTTCAGGTTCCCTCTCCTTAGTTGCCCAAGGTACCAGCTGGGTACATATTCCTGGACACCTGCGAACCCCTCAAGAGTCAAGTCTCTTGCCAACCCTAAGATGGCTCCCTTAGATAGGGTATATACTTCGCTGCTCCCGTATCAATCCTTCCTATATCCCAACCATCCCAATCCCCCGAGCTCCTCCCATCCTCCCCTTCTCATGTTTCTCATCCCATTTCCCCTTTGCCCCATGCCACCTCACCCGCAAGTTCCCAGTTTTTGCCCTGCAATCTTGTCTACTTCCCCCTCTCCATGCGGATGACTATATGATTTTCTTTGGGTTCACTTTCTTATTTAACTTCTATAGGATCACAAATTATATGCTTAATGTCTTTTATTTATGGCTAGAAACCGATTATGAGTGAGTACATCCCATGTTCCTCTTTTTGGGTCTGGGATACCTCACTCAGGATAGTGTTTTCTATTTCCATCCATTTGCACGCAAAATTCGAGAAGTCATTGTTTTTTACTGCTGAGTAGTACTCTAATATGTATATATTCCACACTTTCTTCATCCATTCCTCCATTGAAGGGCATCTAGGTTGTTTCCAGGTTTTGGCTATTACAAACAATGCTGCTATGAACATAGTTGAACAGATACTTTTGTCATTTGATGGGGCATCTCTTGGGTATATTCCCAATAGTGGTATTACTGGATCTTGGGGTAGGTTGATCCCAAATTTCCTGAGAAATCGCCACACTGATTTCCAAAGTGGTTGCACAAGTTTGCATTCCCACCAGCAATGAATGAGTGTGCCTCTTTCTCCACAACCTCGCCAGCAAAGGCTATCATTGGTGTTTTTGATTTTAGCCATTCTGACAGGTGTAAGATGGTATCTCAAAGTTGTTTTAATTTGCATTTCCCTTATCGCTAAGGAGGTTGAACATGACCTTAAGTGTCTTTTGGCCATTTGAATTTCTTCTGTTGAGAATTCTCTGTTCAGATCAGTGCCCCATTTTTTTATTGGGTTCATTAGCATTTTAAAGTTTAGTTTCTTGAGTTCTTTATATATTTTGGTGATCAGACCTTTGTCTGTTGCAGGATTGGTGAAGATCTTCTCCCAGTCAGTGGGTTGCCTTTTTGTCTTAGTGACAGTGTCCTTTGCTTTACAGAAGCTACTCAGTTTCAGGAGGTCCCATTTATTCAATGTTGTCCTTAATGTCTGTGCTGCTGGGGATAAACGTAGGAAGTGATCTCCTGTACCCATATGTTGTAGAGTACTTCCAACTTTTTCTTCTATCAGGTTCAGTGTGTTCAGACTAATATTGAGGTCTTTAATCCATTTGGACTTGAGTTTTGTGCATGGTGATAGATATGGATCTATTTTCATTCTTCTACACGTTGACAACCAGTTCTGCCAGCACCATTTGTTGAAGATGCTCTCTTTTTTCCATCGAATACTTTTAGCTCCTTTATCAAAAATTAGGTGTTCATAAGTTTGTGGGTTAAAATCAGGGTCTTCTACTCGGTTCCATTGATCGACTTCTCTGTTTTTATGCCAATACCAAACTGTTTTCAATACTGAGGCTCTGTAATAGAGTTTGAGGTCAGGGATGGTAATGCCTCCAGACGATCCTTTATTATATAAGATTGTTTTGGCTATCCTGGGTTTTTTGTTTCTCCATATAAAGTTGATTATTGTCCTCTCAAGATCTGTGAAGAATTTTGATGGGATTTTAATGGGGATTGCATTGAATCTATAAATTGCCCTTGGTAGAATTGCCATTTTTACTATGTTGATCCTCCCTATCCAAGAGCAAGGGAGATCCTTCCATTTTCTGGTATCCTCCTCAATTTCTTTCTTCATTGACTTAAAGTTCTTGTCAAATAGATCCTTTACTTCCTTGGTTAGGGTTACCCCAAGATATTTTATGCTATTTGTGGCTATCGTGAAAGGTGATGCTTCTCTGATTTCCCTCTCTGCTTCCTTATCCTTAGTGTATAGGAGGGCAACTGATTTTTTGGAATTGATCTTGTATCCTGCAACGCTACTAAAGGTGTTTATCAGCTGAAGGAGTTCTTTGCTGGAGTTTTTGGGGTCGCTTATGTACACTATCATATCGTCTGCAAATAATGAAAGTTTAACTTCTTCCTTTCCGATTTGAATCCCTTTGATCCCCTTATGTTGTCTTATTGCTATTGCTAGAATTTCAAGCACTATATTAAAGAGGTATGGAGAGAGTGGACAACCTTGTCGTGTTCCTGATTTTAGTGGAATAGCTTTGAGTTTCTCTCCATTTAATTTGATGTTAGCTGACGGCTTGCTATAAATAGCTTTTATTATAGTTAGGAACGACCCTTGTATTCCTAATCTCTCTAAGACCTTTATCATAAAGGGATGTTGAATTTTGTCAAATGCTTTTTCAGCATCTAATGAAATGATCATATGGTTTTTTACTTTCAGTTTATTTATATGATGGATTACATTGATAGATTTTCGTATGTTGAACCAGCCCTGCATCTCTGGGATGAAGCCTACTTGATCATAATGGATAATTTTTCTAATGTGTTCTTGGATTCGGTTTGCCAGTATTTTATTGAGTATTTTTGCGTCGATGTTCATGAGTGAGATTGGCCTGTAGTTCTCTTTCTTGGTTGTGTCTTTGTGTGGTTTTGGTATCAGAGTAACTTCAGCTTCATAAAAGGAATTTGGCAATGACTTCTCTGTTTCAATATTGTGAAATACATTAAGGAGTATAGGTATTAGGTCTTCTTGGAAGTTCTGGTAGAATTCTGCATTGAAGCCGTCTGGACCTGGGCTTTTTTTGGTGGGGAGGTTTTTTATAACAACTTCTAATTCTTCACGACTAACAGGTGTATTTAGATTGTTCACCTGGTCCTGGTTTAACTTTGGTATATGGTACTTATCTAAAAAAGTGTCCATTTCTATAACATTTTCCAATTTTGTGGCATACAGGTTTTTGTAGTAAGATCTAATGATTCTCTGAATTTCCTCTGAGTCTGTGGTTATGTCTCCCTTTTCATTTCTGATTTTGTTAATTTGCGTATTCTCTCTCCGCCGTTTGATTAGTTTGGATAGGGGTTTATCAATCTTATTGATTTTCTCCATGAACCAGCTTTTTGTTTCATTGATTCTTTGGATTGTTTTCTGTGTTTCTATTTTGTTGATTTCAGCCCTCAGTTTGATTATTTCCAGTCTTCTACTTCTCCTAAGTGAGTCTGCTTCTTTTTTTTCTAAAGCTTTCAGGTGGGCTATTAAGTCTCCAATGTGTGCTTTCTCCGTTTTCTTTAAGTGGGCACTTAATGCTATGAATTTTCCTCTTAGCACTGCTTTCATAGTGTCCCATAGGTTTGAGTATGTTGAGTCTTCGTTTTCATTGAATTCAAGAAAGACTTTAATTTCTTTCTTTATTTCTTCCTTGATCTAGGTGTGGTTCAGTAGTTGACTGTCCAGTTTCCATGAGTTCATAGGCTTTCTGGGGATAGCATTGTTGTTGAATTCTAACTTTAATCCATGGTGATCTGATAAGACACAGGTGGTTACCGATATTTTTTTGTAACTGTGTAAGTTTGCTTTGTTACCGAGTATGTGGTCTATTTTCAAGAAGGTTCCATGAGCTGCAGAGAAGAAGGTATATTCTTTCCTATTTGGGTGGAATGTTCTATAGATGTCTGTTAAGTCCATTTGATTCATTACCTCTCTACTAGGGAATCTTTTCTCCTTCAGCAAAGACAGAATTTTCTACATACCACGTATTATTTTGCTTCCAGGTCCTTTCTGAGTCTAACTTGCCCATCAATAAATCATAGTGTGAAACAACATGAAGATCTCAGAAAATACACTAAACTTTCCAGAAACAAATACAAGGTCTCCAGTGTCTTTCATGGTTACCTAGGTCAAACATCCTGGAGTGATGTGGGATTCCCCTCTGTATGCTGTAAATACCATTGGTTAATAAAGAAACTGGTTTGGCCTGATAGGGTAAAACAGAGCTAGGCAGGGAAAAATAAACTGAATGCTGAGAAAAAGAAGGGCAGAGTCAGGGAGAAACCATGGAGCCCCTGCTGGAGAGAGACACAACAGAACATTGCCAGTCGGCCATGAGCCGCATGGTAAAATATAAAATACTGAAAATGGGTTAATTCTAGACATGAGAGTTAGTTAGCAATATGCTTAAGTGATTGATCAAGCAGTGATTTAAATAATACAATTTCTGTGTAGTTATTTCAGGAGTCTGGGCAGCTGGGAACACACTAGCAGCCTCCTTACAACAATGGCGTTCTTTTCAGAATAGGGCTAATAGGGAGTATATGTTAACATTATTTAATGAGTTAGTCCTAGGATTTCTTAGTAGTAGGAAAACTCTTACACTGTATGATGTGGTTGTTGGTCCACACATAAAGGAATGAGCAATCGGCAAAAAGAAAAAAAAAAGAGAAGAAGAAGGTATCAGAATCAGGGCATGAGAGAGACACACAATATGTGGTCTCATGTTCACTTCAGTCCCCAAGTTCTGTACCCAGAGATAGTCATCCTCACTTCATACAACTTTTGGCTTTCTCTTTTACCTAAAGTAGACTGGCCTGGATTTCACTATGCAGAACCTGAAAGATTAATATTGATCAATTCATCTTTCAAAGTTCATAGAATGGTTTAGTTCACTCATGATCCAATGGTTTTGAGCTACTTACAGCTTTCTCAATTATGACAATCATTTTCTTTGATCTTATCACTTCTTATGAAAAAAATTGATTCTTTAAGTGACTATCACATTACTGTCTCTTATTTTGCAGTGTCTCAATCAATGCAGCCTGTATTTCTCACTTCTATTGTGATACGATAATGATAACTGATTCAGGTCTTTATTGTAACCATCCAAAGACACTAAGCTAAACAGAAAAGCCAAGTTTGCTCAGCTATTGTCTGATAACCATCACAGAATTGCAACGTCTGTGATATAGTAGGTAAATGAAATGAATCTTAATTTTTTTTATCTCCAGGAACTTGCCAGAGTTAGGTCACAGAAGAAAAACGTCAGAAATGGTCAGCACCATTCTAGGTTTATTAGAGTTCAGACAGTTTCAGGTGGATTCTCAACAACCACTACTGCAAAAGATGAAGAAGCTGTTGGACCCATGAATCTGAAGGCAAGTGGTCTTTTGACTCTCTACTGAACAAAAGGATGCAGAGCATATAGGAAATAATTCTGTGAACTTGGTCAAAGGTACTCTAGCATGAAGTTTAAAAATAATTCTCAGAGCTCCCATAAAACTGGGAGTCTTTTGAGTGTTGACCAACCAGTGTGAAATGGTGCAGTGAACCTCCAGGTTATCAAGGAAAATGGTAAAGTTATCTCTAGAATAATAATTACTATAGACCAATGCTAGGAGTTTAGAAAACAAGCTAGTCTGGAGAGCAGAACACTAACACACATAACAACAAATTGCAGAACAAAACAACACTCAATCATTTAAAAACAGAACAAAATTTAGACAATGTAAAATTTGCTGTGTGTGATCCTCACTAAAAAATATTAGGCAGCTATTCCTAGGTGGAGCTAAAGAATGAATGAGTATGGACCTTTAGAATGTAAATCCTGAGTTTGATGGCAACAGGAGATGCATCCTGGGGAAAGTAATTAAGCAATGAAAATGGAGCTTTCATGTATAATTCTAAGGCCCTATTGGAATGTGCCAGGAAACTAGTCTAATATTTTTTCTCCTATGAGGAGAAGTTACCTCTCAGCAACCTGGAAGGTACCTTACACCAGATCCAAATATGTTGCTTGCACCAAAATAATGGGACTTTCTTCATTCAGACTATAAGAGATAAATATCCACTGTTGGAAAAACATCCATGAGAATTAGTCACAGTAGCCCAAACTGACAAAGAGAATCCAAGGCAATGTCAGACTTGTGAGTTTAATATTCACATTGCGTCCAAAAAACAGCAACAAAGAACACGAATAAATAAACTATAGGAACCAAGCTGTCCAGCATCACACAAGGAAAGTGAACAACCAAAATTAAACTGTCTGAGAATAGAAAATAATACAAAATTCTTGCCAGATTTTCTGTGCTTCTTGTATAAGGATTTGGAAATGAAAGTACAACTTGAATGAGATTATTTGAAGAATATATATATATGTATACATATATATATATACTTTATGTATGTATATATATACATATATATATTTTACTTACAGTTTCTATTTTATTTTCTTTTTTCCTTGGGGCACTTTATGTATCACAATCTTGGCTATGTTTGTCTAAGGCATGTAGGTAGAGCAAAGCACTTAAAAAACAGCTGTCATGCAAAGGAAAAGAGGAGCATCCACAGTTATGTTCCAGCACTTGGGAGACTGGGGGAGGTAGAGTTCTCTGAGTACAAAGTAATCCTGGGCTGTACAGAGAATGTGAGGGCAGCAAAGACTGCAGACAGAGACACCACCTAAATAACATAAAACAAAGAAACAATAGCAACAAAAAGGAGGAAGTAAAAAACGTAAGTAAGCATATGCCTACTTATCCTTAATCACTTGTCCAACATAGCCATTCAATACTTTAGAGACATACTTCATTACTTTGAAAGAAGCACTAATAGGCGACCTGGAAAACTTGGAAACCGATGCAAAATGTGAACAGACTTTATATATGGAATGAACATATACAAAGCACTGAAAACAGTGAAATACCCACAAATTTGAGGATCTCAGATAAGCAGTATGAGCTGTAAACTTAAAAACTCAGAGACTAATAACTGACAAAAAGGAAGAAATCAAATATGAGTTGAACTGAAAATGAATATAAGAAGTCATTTTGGAAATTAAGACTAAATTGCGCTTTGCTCAGGATAAAGGATATTTTATTGAAAGCATTAGAGAGGGAATTAAAGTAAAATACAATGAAAAATCAGTCAAATAAAAGGAGCATGAGGAAAATGACTAAATTCACAAGAGTCAGATAACAATTGACACTTATCTAGAGTCACAGAAAACAGCAAGATAGTGGACCAAAACCTTAGAATAGACAGAAAGGAACACTTTCCAGAAAAGAAAGAAAAGAAACTGTAGTGATGTTTTTCTCTTTGCAATCTAACAAATAAATCTTGCCTGAAGATCAGAGTGCAGATTTAGGTCATTAGTTAGCTATAGAGGCCAGGCAGTGGTGGCATACACCTTTAATCCCAGTACTTGATAGTGAAGTGCCTTTAATCTCAGCACTCCGGAGGTGGATACAGGAAGGGAGATGTCTGGGCAGAGAGAGAAATATCTGGCAGAAGGAGGCACTAGCTTGAGTGCAGATTTGAGAATTCAGTCTGAGATGCAGTCTGAGGTTTTAGTCTGAGATGCAGTCTGAGGATTCAGTCTGAGATACAGTATGAAGAGTCAGTCTGAGATGCAGTCTGAGGATGCATAGAGACAGGATCGCCCCTTCTGCTTGCACATTGGTAGAGGTACTCCCTAGCGCTCTGCTTCTCTGAACCTTCAGCTTTCATGCCCTAATATCTGACTCCAGGTTTTTATTACTAAAACCAATTAGAATTCATGCTACAAGAAACTATAGATAAACATCTGTAAAGCTTCTGGTTATGAAAAGTTGATTTCCCATTGTAAAGTGCACAATGCGCTCCAGAAAAAGCAGACTGTAAGGACTACACATATGTCCTAACAGCTGTGAATCAAATATCTCAAAAGAGATAAGGAGTCCTATTTACCCAGGTCCTAGTCTAATCTGTACCCAAATAAAGTCAGAAATTTGGAGAGACTTTGTTTCATCATCATCATCCTCCTCCTCCTCATCATCATCATCATCATTATGTTTACTTGCAAGTATTCATTACCAGGAGTCATTGTTCTGATTTGAGACCTCTGGCTTCTGCTACATGGCCAATAACTCTCATGTAGATTAGATCTATATGTATGTCTCTTTTGAGGGTCCTCATTGTTGTCTAGGTGATTTTGCAGGAAGGACTGATTGTGGGTCCAAGATATTTTGGCTGTATTGCTGCCCTAGTCTCACTACTGGAAACCTTTCCTGGTTACAGAATATGGACAGCTCAGGCTTTGTATCTTCCATTACTAGGAGTTCTCAATAAGGTCATCCTCATAGAATCCTGGGAGTTTCTACATCATTCTATTTCTTCTAACTCAAAATTGCGACAGGCTTTTATGTCCTTAAGCTTGTTGTGCATCCAAAGATGACATTGAACTTCTGATCTTGCTGTTCCACCTCCTAAGTAGTGAGGCTACAGGTGTGCCGCCATCCCTCATTTACATGGTGCAGAGAATCACATCTGTAGCTTTGTAAAAACCATCGAGGCACTTGATCACCTGATCTCTATCCCAGCCTTCATAATCTTGATCTTGACGTGTTTTTACCTCTCAGGACACCCATTAGGTGATATGAGTGTTCTAATTGTTACAGGAAACATGATAGAAAGGTATTTTCCTTGGGAATGTGCAAACTGTCTCAACACATTCCCACTGAGGATTCACCTCCAGAGGCTGCAAATGCAATCGCCCTTAAGCTTTTCTCAGGCAACCTCTGAATAGGCTGTTCTTTGCCACTATTTATTAATGTTATCTACATTCTAAAATGAATGTTCCAGATCTGTGGACTCTGCTCGCTAACAATGCACTGAGTCAGGTCATGGAAGATTAGCTGGGATTTTGTGTAATTTGATATTTGACAGTGATAGTAAAATATATACCAAATCAGAACTGGGCTTGTTAAATGGAGATAGTTTTCAATCTGTAATGTTCCATTCAGAAATCATTGGGATGCCGAATCCTAAGACCAAAATACTGAAATAAAAGACTTGATCACTTATTTAGATCTGTTGAAATATTTCCCAGCTTTGTATGTATACTTACCACAGTATTACAGTGGATCTAAATCCCTGTGTATGTTTCTAGGTTGATAATTTGTGTGCATCTATAATAGATTATATATAAATTGAAAAATATATACATAAAGTTATACAAAAGAACAGTCAATATACACATATGAATAAAATTAGTCATGCTTAATATATTATAGTGTATGTAAATTATAGATAGGAAGCACTATACATATATAAATAAATGTACTGTTCTTTTGTATATGTTTATACATAAAAATAAAAGGTATGTTTAGATGATTGTTTACTCTATTGATTATAATCTCTGTACTCAATTGTGACAAACATTGGTAAACATTGTACAATTATGGTTTTTTGCATGTTCTTTCTTTAATGCATGTATTATGATGTGCATACATGTGTATGATATATGGGTATATATGTAATTTTCTATACAGACAACTGCATGCCACAGTCTAAGTGTAGACATTAGAGAACAGCCTCAGGGCTTCCTTTTGGCATTAAACCTTTGAGAACCGGGTATCTTTGCTCTTCAACACTATGTACAGCCTGAGATTCCAGGAAAGAGCCTCCTTCCACTGCCTTCCCCTCTCCTTGTAGAAGCTCTGGAACTGCAGGAGCACACTGCCATGATCAGATTTCAGGTGCGCTCCAGGAACTCAAACCCAAGTCCACTTCCGGTTCTTGTGCATGTTTATTTTTAGTAACTGCTGTAAATGAAGTATAGAAGAAGGATTTCTAGCATGAATCGGCTTGTACAGTGTTCATCTCAAAATTTATATCGGTTAAAAACCCTGTTTGGTAGCCTGCAAACTCTCTTTTTTTTTTGGTGGGGAGGGCTGGGCCTTTCATACATGGGCCCCATCTGTTTTTCACAACAAGCTGCTGTTCACAAACTGTCTCTCAGGGAATTTTCATTTCACTGTGGTGTCCAAATATGAATGTTTGAGGGACAACATGATTGAACTTTCTTCAAATACTGATACATACAATTCATTTTCACAAAAGATCATTAGATTGAGTTTATTTAACAGGAATTTCCTTCAGTGTTCTTAAACATGATATCCTAGACCAGTGCTGAGATTAGGGGTACAGAAATGGACAAAAATGGGGTTCATGTCTTAAGGAACTTGCTATCTGACAACAGGAATAACATGTCAATTAGTCATTAACTTGTGGTACTGATCCACATTTATTGCAACATTCTACTATGTTTGGTCATTAGAAGAGAAGGTAATAATATCTTTATAAAAGTTACTATCTGTGCCATATGTTAAATTACTGATTTTAAAACATATTTTCTTGAGAAACAGACATCAATGTGATATGTTATTATAACAAACTATTGTCCTTTGCCTGGAGATTTTCGGAGGTGAGAGATGTTGTCTAAACTGTCTAAAATAATGAGGATAGATTAATAAAGTCAGAAACCAAGTCTGGGCAATTATGAACTTTGAGCACAGCATAACTTTTCTGTGTGGCATGGGTGGTTATTGGGTTATCTGTTGGTTTAGGACCAGGTTGTATGCAGGAAGGACAGGCGTGGAGTCAAAGGGTGAAAGTCAAGGGTTCATAAATATACTGACTATTAAATAAATACATCTAAGGTCACTGGCTATTCTCTGGCATGGCTGTTCAATGGGAGGGAATATCAAGAGGATGTTAGAGTACATGCACACAGACAGTGACACCAGCAAAATCACAGAGCACACAAACAATACCGCTCAGCTGGGAGCAGAAAGCAAAGGTACCGCGGAAGCTGATAGAATTCTGGAAGACAGTCACTGGCAAGGCGGAAGAGTTTACATTATAAATTGTCATTTGATGCCATGGAATAGGTTCAGCAATAAGTTGCGTGACTGATTTAGGATTCAGCAAGGTTGCTCTTCCTTCAGAAAAATGGAGGTATCAGAAGGACAAAATCTGAGAATTACCATTGCAAGGAAAAAAAAAAAACTACTGAAAATGTCTAAGAAAGAATAATGCACCAAGACAGAAAAAACAAAATGGGAAGTGCAGGAGACGTTAAGGGACATGAAACTTCAGCTGGAGAGATGGCATTTCACATTTCTGGCTCAGTAATGAGAAAGGCTCCAGCTCAGGGTAGGTGAGGACAAGGACAGAAGGAAGTAGAGCAGCAGACATTTTTATGATTCCTGTATTTAGTGGTACAAATGAAGTCACTACACAGGAATGAAAAACACAAACTTTCCACAATTTTTATTTTCAAATTGACAATGATATAATGCTTCTACACTACTGTGAAGGGACCACTAATTTTTGACCTATAACTGATAAGTCTAGTTCAACTCGTTTTCCTCTGCTTAGAAGGGGAAGGAGCCACATCCATTTTTACAAAGTTCTGTTTGAGAAGGGATCTTGATGAAAGAAAGCAAACACAGAAAACAATGAATATTTCAGAAGCATATTTTTGAGTTGCCTAGTGTATCATTGGGCCTATTTTAATGCATGGTCTGACTTCTTCACTAGTACCTTCTCCACTGAGGCCTTGTCTCCTCCTATGGTATACTTCTGTTAATTAATGTGATTCTAGTACCAGATCCCAGTGTTATGCTAACTGCTGGTATTCTCTATGATACAAAAAAAAAATTCATAGACAATCATTTTCTCTGAATCTATTAGGCATTTCCCTCTCCTTTGACAGGTACTATATTTCTTGATTGACACATCAGTTTGAAATATATTTGACTTCTCTTTCTTCACCCACAGAAATTGGTTGAGACACTTTAAAGGTTGAAAACATAGCATTTCAGTTTGAAGAGGAAGATGAAGCTTAGATTATGGAGAGTTTCACTGCCAGTAACTGTAAGGCCTACTCCTAATGAACACTAAGATTAACTGTTGCAGTCATGCTTTGCAAATCATCTGATGTTTAAGGAAGTTTAATGCCTACTCGAGATGCCGCAACAAGCTAAAATTTAATTCGGCTTCATGAGGAAATGAAATCCTTCAGCCTACACAAAGACCCCTTGGAAACTACAGAACAGTCCCTGTAAGTATCCCTTACCAGGTTTCAGTTACTATGTTTGTTCACTCAGGAGCAGAAACACATAGCCATGAATAACTGTCAACCAAACAGTCACTTTAGGACATTCTGTTTCCTGAATGGTTTCATTAAGTGTCATCTCAATTGTTCATTTTCTCTTGGCATGGAAAACACAATGGTAGGTATTTCTACTTCCTATATTCATGGCTCTTCAACAAATGCCCAGGTATTTTCAGATGAGTTTTTAAAATGACTTAGAAGTATTTGCAAAATATTCCTTTGTGTGCCAAAGAGAGAATAAAGTTTATTCTCTATTAGGTGTTGCTTTTTAACATAAAGAATTTGGATATGGTCTAGCCTCTACAGAAACCAGAAATTAATATAAAACTAAAATAATGTGACTATAATAATAATAATAAAAAAAACTGTAGTATGGTCCTATTATGCCAGCCCTACATATGTAAAGAATTAAAGTCAGTAAACGATACAGATACCTACAGAGTCTTGTTTTTGTTACAACTCATTAAAACAGCCAAGTAATTATATCAGCTTAAATGTTCATTAGCAGATGGCTCTATGGAGAAAATAGGGCAAATATATCCACAAAGGAATATTGTTGAGGTATAAATTAGAATGCAGCTATGTCAGGCTGGGCGGTGGTGGCACACGCCTTTAATCCCAGCACTTGGGAGGCAGAGGCAGGCGGATCTCTGTGAGTTCGAGACCAGCCTGGTCTACAAGAGCTAGTTCCAGGACAGGCTCCAAAAACCACAGAGAAACCCTGTCTCGAAAAACCAAAAAAAAAAAAAAAAAAAAGAATGCAGCTGTGTCATTTGTAAGAAGATGGGGTAAACAAAGTAATAGAAGTAAGTCACATTTTTAATATGTACCTTGAAAACATTTCTTTTATAAGAAACAAATATTTCTAAGGAAATAGTAGAAATTGAGGTATATTTTGTAGAAGATCAAGAAACAAAGATGTTTTGGGTCCAGACAAGTATTTCTCTGTCACTTAGGGCAGTATTGCTTCCCTTTGTATTTAATTGTCTATAATCTATAAGTTTCTTAAGAAGCAAACTTTGAATTACTTTTCAATGTATGAAAAAATCTGGTATCTCTGGAATCAAAAAGCAATATGAGTTGATTCTGAGGTAAAACCAGGTGGGGGAATTACCTTTATTCAAGCCAATCTCATGAAGTAGCCTTATATAGTGACATAATACCTATGGATTCTGTCTTGAAATTTCACCCACTCTATTTCCCTACCTCACCCTGTCATTCTGACTGAAGTTTTGATGACTGGATCAACCAACATAGAGGCTCATTTCCTCTTTTCCCAAAGTAGTTATGTGATAGTAAAATTTCAAGTCCCATGCTGCCTGTAAGAAAAAGAGCAATACAGCCTGTTCCAACCATTAAAATCACGAAAACATCAGTGTCTTAGTGTTACAGAGGGAATAAAAACAGGGAGATACACAAAAAGGAAAATTTGTCTTTATGTGTTCAATTTCGAAACAACTGAACATGGGCACAGTGGGAAATATAATAAAAATACATAAACAGGGTTGAGTTTTGATAGATTAAATTTTCAATGAACTGTCAACTATACATGTTTAGGTTATTGTCTATGAACTCCCTACTGTATGTTTTTCCATTTGACAGTTTGATGTCCCATTCTTTGAATTTTCCCTTTTTATTATTGAAGAGTGTACTTAAAGAAAAACATGGAAAATATCAATAGAACTCAGTTTTATCGTTGAACCATTCAAACTGATTCTGAGAAGTTAGAACAATAACCCAAACTCTGTGAGGAACAACTTTCCTCATCTAAAACAAAAGAGAATCTAGCAAAATAGTGATAAATAATTATAGAGGGGAAACCCATGTTCTCCATTTATTTAGCCAAATATCGAAAGTGTCACCTTCAGAATTATCTGGGACACTGAGACATCAATCTCCACTCTAAACAAAATATTAAATGGTTCAGTTCTTGTTATAGCACTTTCCACATCAGGACAGTCATTAGATATAGGAGAATAACAATTTATGGTCCTCACAAACATACTGGTACTCTTTCCTGGTTTGTCTGTAACTCTGCTATACAGTAGTGCTGTCCATCTCTTTTTCTCTCCTCTAACTCTGGAGCTTAGAAAGTCTGTCCTAATATGTTGAAACCAATTTTCATACACATATTTGTTAACAATACTCATTTCTACCTCAATATTTTCCCCTCTTTCTTTGTAATTAAGTAATAACCATACTGTTTTATTCTAGCAATAATTATATTTTAAATTTAATCTTAAATTTAGATTTTCCTAAATTTCAGTTACCCCCTAATAAACTATGATTTTTGTGGAGTAAAATGTGAAACACACACACACATACACACACACAAACACATTAAATGTCTAATGATCAAATTAAAATATTGACTATTTCTATCTTAAACATTTATAATTTCTTCGTGATAGAAACCTAATTGCTCTTTTCTTGTTCTTTACAAATTATGTAAGTAAATTTTCTAAGCTGAAATCACCCTACTGTGATATTAGAGAGCAGAATGTGTAACTTTTACTATCTTTACTTTGTGGCCTGCTTTCTACCCTTCTTCCATCTTCTTTCTCCTCTCCTCTTCTTATCCTCTAATAACAAATAGAATTTTATGTTACTACAATATCACTTTTTTATTACTCATATATTAATGAAAAGTATGGTACCTGTGTTTCTGTAATTATCTTAGTTCACTTGGCAGTGTAACAAAAAAGAAACTTATAGCACATCTGTAACTTTTATAAGGTGAACACATATATGTTGGTGAGTGAAAGCCCAGTTGTGACATAAATACTCTTTATGTTATGACCAAGATTAACAGGGGACAAAGAGATCAGGATATCTATCATGACCCGAAGCCCAGAAGCCTTAGTAGTTACTATTTTCTGTTTATATTAAGCATTGGTGAATACTAAGTCTCTGTGTAAAACATCCACTTGTGTAAAGCCTGGGAAAGTGCATCAACAGCCACATCACCTGTTGTATGTGTTTTGTTGTGAACAAGAACATTGATACAAGATTTGAAATCTCAAAATATGGCATTGAGAATGGCCACTAAAACAATTTTTATAGAACATGATAAATAAGTAAGATTGACTCAATGTTCATGATTTTCTCAGTAATTATAAATATAATTTCAGAAAAAAAACAGTGATTAATGGCAAATCTAAATCGAGAGCCTGGGATTTAACAATGGTTTTATCTTAATGTTCATGTCTCAGTTAGCTTAGGGATGGTCTATGCATACAGACAGAATAATGTCATGCTTCAAAGTTTTACAACTATAATCAAGTTTTATTTGGAGATTTTTTTGTCCCTTAAAATCATGTAAATTTTCAAAGAAATTATGAAGTTCAAATTTTATTTTTAAACTGAATAAATTTTTGATGTCAGTTTTCTTGAATTTCAAGTTATTAGTCTAAAAATGAAAAATCTTGATATTTCCTTGAAGATGAGTCATCTAGTTGAGCAAACTAAAAGAACAATAAAATTGTTTATAAAATTTTAAATACTATGCAAGCTTCCATGGTTATCGTTCATATTTTTTATTCCCAATGAAATGGGATAAGTGTGAAACAATTTCTACAAAACAGATACTGCTTCTACATTTGTGTGAGAAATAACTTAACCATTTCTTAGTTTAGAGATAATCTAAATTACCAAATTAAGTTCTCACACAATACAGTTATATTGTGATAACTGTTTGCCAAAAGGGCCTCAGAAAACAGGTACAATTAAAGATTTTGAGATAAGGAATCAAAACAAAATTAGTTGACTCATTTTAAAGTATGTAATTGTTTTAAAGATATGAGAAAAATTGGAAATTATTGTGTTAAATGTCATTAGACAGGCAGAAGAATACAATTGATTGTCAAATAGCTAATTGAATAATGTATAGCCATTTAACTCACTTCTCTTCTGTCCCAAGAATATGGCACGATTGTAATCACGGTTTTCATTCATTACAGTTCACAGCTGAGCGTTCCCTTGCAATGTCTACCAAAATAAATGAAATGTATTGACAGTGAAGGATTCTGTCTTTTTATCTTAAAACTCATCAGCATATAAACTCCTGGGTTGTAAGCTTTCTCAGGGTCTGTATCATGCTTTAAATTAGATGATCACACTTCCGAGTTATGTACAATACACTGCCAACATCAGTCACTGTCTATCTCGCCCACCTGAAAGAAAAAGGAAAAAAAAAAAACAATCTGCATTATTGTTAGGATATAGAGCTGTTTGGGAAACAAGAAGAAACAAAACAGGCAAAAGAATACATATGTATGCTTATATGGCATATATATTTATATAGCTCATGATGTCATGCTAAAATAAAAGAATGAAATCTTAGGAAGTACTTTATTTTTCAGATAAAGTGCTGTGCTCTGGAAGACACATAATTCTGTATTAAAAATAACTTTAATATGCCAAGCATGTTGGTACATGCCTTTAGTTTCGGTACTTGAGAGGAAAAGGAATGAGGGTCTCAGTTCCAGGTCAACCTGGCCTGCAAAGTGAATTCCAAGACAGCCAAGGCTATCAAGACAAACCCTGTCTGAACAAACAAACTAACAAACTTAAATACTTTTTAAAATATGTCAAATAAATTTTTGAACTACACTAATTTCTCAGTCACACAATAATCTCAATCTTTCTTTTGATAATTAATTGAAATGAATCCTCCAAATTCTGGACGAATCTTGTATTAGCTCGTCTAGAAGCATGGTGCTATTCCGAAAGTCAGTTTGTCTACTTTGCTCCTGCTGAGTTGGTAGCCTGTAATATGAACAATGTTCTGGCTGACTACCTTGATAATAGACAATGCTAGTAGTCTATAGGCATGCAATACATTTTGTGAAATAAATGAGCAACTGAATAAGTAAACTAACATGATAAACAAGTGAAAGATCACTGTGCAGATGGGTAGGTAGATGGATGTGCAGTCAATTCCCTTTGTTTTTGACGAATTAAAAAATTCTATTATCATTAACTTAAAAGAAGTAAAACAGCAAAACTCCTTAGTATGTTAAAATTCTTAAATATTTCCACATTTGTACTCCAAATTCAGTATACCATGCAAATTTTTCTCTGAAACACACATCAAAAAGGAATTAAGGTAAAACACCTTTTGGGAAAAAATTCAAGAAATATTGAGCAGTCTACAAAGCCTTTACACAAAGAAAGAAGAGATCAATTGATGCTATTATCAGTGCACTTAAACATAGCTTCTAAAAATGAGACATTGATGAAAAGGAGTTTAAAAGCTGTTCCCTTAACACCATTCTAAAATAGTTGATGTTATTTTATTTTTTTTCTCCTCCAAGCTTTCAAAATACTCATGCTGAGATACTGAGATTGTATTTAGTTCATGAAATTAGTGACACAGAGCTTCTGCAGCCACCCCTATTATCTAACACAAAGATGCCAAAGCAGAATTGAAATCCTATTATATATATTGCATTAAATTGGTTCCCAGCAGGGCATCTTAATTAAGATGTGCTTATTACCTGGGTCCAGATGAAGTGGCACGGACTGTATCATAGTCTTTATAGTCAGACAAGAAGCAGGGTTATCCAAGGCCCAGTTTTACTAATGAAGGCTAATGGCCCATTGCCTTCATGGTACAATGGTGGTAGGGGACTTTTTAATACCCTACCAGACACCATTTTAATTTAATGCTAAGAATGCACATAACCCTATTGCCCTTTCTTAAGTAAATACTTGTAGGACTTTGAGTATTACCCTCCTAATGGGAAATTTGCAACAGACTTTCACTCTATGCTGTGGCAATAATCTGACTCTACTGAACCTGGTAAAGCTGGCTTTGTTCTCTGGATGAACTCTTGTCTTTTCTGTCGTTCCTTTCCTCGTGGTATTTCCCATCTCTCCCTACAAGTCAGTGGGTGTTGGGGGTGGGGATGATTAGCAACCTAACTACTCAGTGTCAAAGTAGAAGCCACAGTTTAAGCCTTAGGATTCAGTGCCCCAGCAGTTGAATTCTGACGTTTGGATAATACTTTTATGCTCTTTAATGATATATGACAGCAGTGAGAGAGAGAAAGAGAGGGAGAGAGAGACAGAGGCAGAGAGGAGAAAGAGAGAGGGGAGAGAGAGAGATTTCAAAAGTCTTGGATATCACACAACTGTTCATTTTTGATATCCTGTTTTCCTTTTCCTTTTGTTATAAAGTCCTTAATTTCTTATCTAATGCTTATCAGTTGTCAAGCAGGAGATAGATTGACTTGGTTGACTACGAAAAGTAGATGTTAGCAGACAAGGTAACAGGATGCTTTCTCATGCAGGAAGCTACCTCCCCCCTTGCATGTTCAGTGGCCTGTGAGTAAAGTCTTTCTGAACATCCTGAATTTTCACTCTTGAGCTTTTAGGAATGCTATGTCTGATGTAAATATTCAGTTGGAAAGCAATCATCCTAGGAAGCAGTACATCAAGCACCTTAGAAATACGAATTCCTGAAAGATCTAGCACGTGTACATAATTATTTAATGAAAGAGACTCAGTTATTGGTGCTGCCATAATTATGCAAATTGTAATAGTGATTTTTCACTAATCGTGGGAGATACCTTTACAGGTAACAGCACTGTGCACTTTAGTCACAGAGACTAATGACAACATAAACAGAGCTGACACTTGGTAAGCCAGTATTTCTCAAGCTGGAGTCACTTGGCAATCAGGACAGCAAGGAACCTTAGCAAACACATATGTTCCTGGTTGTCATTCAGCTACAGGAGTGTCAGAGAATATTTGGCACTTAACTCTATGCAAAGTATTTTTCCTATTTGATTGTTGTATATAAGCCTTGGAGCACGACATGAAGCAATTTAGCAACTGGAATAACACACATTTGGGGCAAAACTAATTTAATAGGAAAGCTGATCACAGACACTCAAGTTGTTTATAAAAATGTTACCTTGTCATAGAATATGATATCAAAGATCAAGAAATGGGTGGGGAAAGCAGCTTGTGGGAAAATGTACTTCAAGTCTGATGGAAGAGAGTCAATTTTTCATGATAATATCATCTTAGCTGCAAATGCCAAGGCACGCTTTGATGTGTATTCCTTCATCTCTCCCCAGTTTTCAAGAACTGGGCAGCTGGGTTGGCAAGTTTGTCTTTTAGCGAGATCTGCTTCACAGTGTGTGTCACAGTATGGTTCTTCCCCTCCGCCTGGTCACTAATAATACCATGGGCTTAAGTACTCCCAGCCCATGTATCTGTATCTGATATCTGATATATGCATTGTAATCCACAGACATGGAAAACCATGACGGCAGTGCATGAGACCTTTGTTTTTCTTCCCTAGAAAAGGCATACAAGTGTATTTTCGAGCACTGGACTTCTCATCATAACTGCATTATGAAGACTGTCTGTTCAGAAGAGGAAAGATTTTTTTTTGTAGGATTCTCCACATTCATTGGCTATGCGATTTGTTCCTCAGCCTTAGCCATCCACCTCCTTCACAGGTGACACTTGTCACTGTCAGTACCTCCCCAGAATCGACAGCACTGTGACAATGACAGAATCCTATGTTTTCTGCCCAGAGTTGAGCCGAGGGCTGAGAACTGGGAAAACTGACACTTCCAATGCTACCAATCTTTTGCCTTTCTTTTCCTCTCACCAAAAACTGCATGTTTTAGAATTAGTGAATCTTTAGAGTATAGAACTTGTAAGTCCTAAGTTCTAAAAATACTCTCTAGACACTCACTGTTCCCTATAATCCAATGAGATCCCCATTAATGTCAAAATCATCATTTAACTTGAACAATACATTGAGTGGCCTTTCTATTGATTTTTTTCCTGTCTGATTATAATTTTGAGGTCATAATCCAACCAGCTACCAATATGATATTAACAAGAAAGTAAAAATTTACTCATGCTTAAAACATTTTAAATGGATGATTTGTGATGCATTGGTGTAAATGTTCTCTTTCTCTTTCAGGGTAGTGGATATAGAGCCCTAAGAACCACCAAGGATTAGGCTGGTTTTATCCCTTTCCAGGACCCCCAGTAACTATGTCAGTTCCCAGAATTCTATAGAACTCAGTATGCTTTGGCTGACTTGGTTAAATAATTGCAGGGCATGTTACATCTCTCACTCTGTTCTTGGACATCACAGACATTGTGTATTAACTGCAGTAAAACTTCACTAAATTAGAGATTACATTTGTACCAAATATTAAACAAAAATACAAGCAAACTGAAAGGAAATTGTGAGATATTCCATTTATGGGTTTAATAGTGGGAGGTTCACATGAATTGGAATGATGGTTGTAGAAGAAGTGAATAAGTTGTAGAAGAAATGAGTCATTCAAAAAATACTAAAATCTTACATAAGCAAATTTATATTTGGAAAAGGTATATTCTAAAAAATAGCATAGATCTATATTAAGAGTGTTTTCATTTTTTTTCAACTTCCTACCTGTCAAAGAAACTGAGAAATCCACAACTCCACCAAGATATTACTTAACGCCATTCTTCCTTTGTTTGTCTTCAGTATGCAGCAATATATTCTTAAGTATAGGAATGTACTATACACTCCAGTCATTTTTCCAATAATACTCTTACCCCAGATAAAGGCTTGAAATGGTATCCAGTCAGGGCTTTCTCACACATTTAATACAGAACTGTCTTCTCCCTCAAATTCAGAGAGAGAATGGTGTTTCTTTGTTTAACTACAAGCAGAGCATCATATTCTACTCTTCTAGCTGAGTTCCTTGCTCTAGAGAAGACAGAGTGGAAATTGGTGGGAAGGAAAGATGCCTTAGACAGAAGTCTGAATAATCTTTCCAAGTTTTCAGGAGTGAATATAGAAAGATCTTTTGATGAATTAGATTACACACAAAATACACACACACACACACAAGATTTGTCCAGGACATAAACAGAATGTTAAGGTGGAATTTCTGGGATTGTGGTGATATTTATGTGTAAAATATTGCTTTTACAGAAGTCTTTTTTTTTCTCAATGCACTTAGGATGTGTTAATCAATATATCTTATTCATTTTATGGAGAGCAAATGATCCTACTTTGGATTATACACTTCATTTCCTGTATCTAAATTTTTTTATGAACAGCACCTTTCAGGGTACCATTTATTCTACTTCTGACACCTTAAAATAAGATAAGAAGTCAAGAAGTTAGTCACTCCTGCCTAGTCATCAAGTCTTTGAGATGATTGATAGAAGGACAGAGCTGTACTTATGTGCCTGGAAGAAATTAGGTTTGTGCTCCAAAAATCAGAAGATTGAAAGTGAGAAAGGTATTTATGATTCATGGGACAGGACGGTAGGTGTTTGGATGAGTGTTTGGACATGGTAAAATGTGGAGGCAAGTAGAATATGGAGAAATTGTGGAAACATTTAAGAACTAACAACTTTAAAGAATGTTAGACATCTTAAGTAATGTGAATGAACTTATTGATAACACCATAGAATTTCTGTTAGCCAGAATAGTTTTCATAATCTTATTTATAACATAGAAGAAAATGTAGCTAACTCTTTCAAACAAGAGCCACAACTAGGCATCACTGAGCATTTTCTTAGTTGTTGGTGTTTCCTATTAGTTTATAGAGAATAAAAACAAAATCAAAAACAGCAACAATAGCAAGACATATTAGTCTCATTTGACAGATATGCTAACTCAGGTGGATGTGATATTACATTTTGTCTTTTGTTGTAAATCCTGCTTTTGATAAATACAGATATTATGTGACCGATATCTTCAGCTTTTAATATTCAGCGACTCCATAGGTTTCATGGTATGATAGACTCAGTTTTACATAATGCTTTCAGTTGCTTTCCAATTATTTTCATGGTTAACATCCTGCACAAAAGTGGAATTGAAAAAGTACTTTCATAATGGGGCAAGACTAAGCAATGTTGGAATCAACCCAAAAAGCAGAAAAATGGGAATGGATCACTGAGAAGCAGAGAATATGATCCCTGGAAGAAGACTCTGTGATGGGAACTTGCATATTGCACCTGAGTTCTCAGAAAATCCTCAGGTTTCTGTAGTGCTATTTCATTTGCATTTTAATAAATAAAGCTTGCCTGAAGATCAGAGAGCAGAACAGCTGCCCTGACCATCCTTACAGACCAGGCAGTGATGATGCACACCTCTAATCCCAGTAGCCACACTAGTTTTCCATAAAAACTGGGAAGTAGTGGTTCATGCCTTTAACCCGAGCCCTAAAGAGGAATATAAGATGGGAAAGAACAGCTTTCAAACAGTCTCATTTTGAGGGTTCCTGGTGGCAGTATTGCCATTTCAGAATGAAGTAGACATAAGAGCTAGTGACTAGCTGCTTTTTCTGGCCTTCATACTGAACCCCAATATCTGTTCTATGGGATTTTGTTAATCGTGCTACAGGTTTCTCTGAAAATGAACTAGTCCTTTAGATAGGGTCACAGTCTTCAGAGACTACAGTTCTTCAGTAGCTAAGTATCACTCTGCATGAGACACTGGCCTATGAGAATAATAGTGGGAAGAACACAGTATTGCCATCAGATGGGAAATGGAGGCCTGTTTCTCAAACAAGATATGGGTAGAACATTTTTCCTATATCTAAAGCCAAATAATAGACTAATTTTATAATATATTAAAAATATTCATTTTCCAAAAGTCACGCCTAGCCCAATTGTCATCAGAGAGTTGTCATCCAGCAAACAATAAGAGCATTTGCAGAGACACCCCGCCCCCCAAATAAAACACTAGGCATAGTCAGGGGTACTCCTTAGAAGAGGGGTAAGAATAATTGTAAAGCCAAAGAGATATTGTCTACTGTAAGAACATGCCAACAAAATCAACTAAGCTGGGCTAACAGGGGCTCACAGAGACTGAAGCAACAAATATGGACCTTACGTGTCTGAACTAGATCCTCCCATAAATCTCATGGTTGTGTAGCTGGGTGTTCTCTTGGGACTCCTAACAGTGGGAGTAGGAGGTGTCTCTGACTCTTTTGCCTACACTTGGCACTCTCTTACTACTACTGAGTTGTCTCCTCTATCCTTAAAATGAGGCTTTGGGCCTAGTCTTATTGTTAGGTCATGTTTGATGGATATTCCTGGGAGGTCTGCTCTTTTTTTGGTGGGGGTTGGGTGAGGAGAGAATCTTGGGGAGAGGGGAGCTGAGAAGAGAAACTGGGAGGAGTGAGGGAGGGCAAACTGCAGTAAATGTAATATATGAGATAAGAATTTTAAAAAAAATATTAACTTTCAAATATGGAAATACATGTTTTTCAAAAATATAAATACATCATGATAGTTTTATTTATTTGTACTTTTTGTTGTTTATATGTATGTGTGTGCCATATATATGAAGTGGCCTATACAGGCCAGAAGAGAGGGTGGGAGCCTCTGAAGCCTGGAGTTGCCAATGACCCTGAAGTACCTGATGTGGTTACTTGGAACTGAACTGTTGTCCTCTAGAAGGGCGATTCGTACTCTTAACTGTGCAATCATATATCTAGCCACATCTTTTCTATTTTATTGAAATCGAAACTGAGAAGAAGAAGAATATTACACATACAAGTCAGGGGAGAAGAGTCAGTTGGCAAAATGCTTGCTGTACAATATTGAGAACCTGACTGCGTTCAATCAGCAACATGCATGAATAAAGGCGGGTGATCCAGGTAGTAGGCACCTGTAATCCCAAATGGCCCTGAGAAGGTTGAGGCAGGTGTAACCATGAGGCTTTCTGGCCAGCTAATCTAGAAAAAAGTGCTGATCTTCTATTTCAGGGACAGATTCTACCTCAAAATAAAATAAAATAAAATAACAATAAGATCGAACACAATTTGCTAGCAATAAAAGTTCCAAGTTTCCCTGGTTTGTTGAAATGAATGAAATATTGTCTTTGTTTACAGTTGCTCTACTTTGCAGTAGAAATAAGGAGTTATGTCTTTTTGAAACTTAGTAGCCATTTACCCTCATGCCCCCATCTCAAAATTCTGAATGAGTGATTCTTTCAAAATGAGTTACATCAGTCAGTGAAGAGTAGGGGTCTGGAATAAGATGGAAAACAATGATGAATTCTTAACCTGGTAACAAGCAAACATACACAAAAGATGGCATCTTCACTATAAGCTTTCATGGTACCGATTTTCCACAATGATATGTTGGGACAATAAAGGATATTGATCGAATGACGGATTTGTGGAGTGGAAAGGACTGATGCTTCATTGAATTTGAACTGATTCCAGTTTTTCTAATACCAAATTAATAGACAGGTTTTCATACTTCTGTGTTTTTCTTTCTGGGAACTGCAAGTAGTTAAATGTAAAAATAAATGTATAGGACAAAACTTTGATCAAGACAGAATAAATCTATAACGACACACAACCATTTTAAAGGTCCTTATGAGTAGCTATGTGGATCCTTATGACCATATAACACAGTATCATAGAATCCATTCCACACAAGGTCAGGCATTTTAGCAGCATCCTTATCTTCTTCCCGAGGAAGAAGAAATGAGCCATCTCCAAAAGTCCTGGGAACCAAAGAAGTCTCTAAGAATTGTACATTGCCCACAGATGCCAAAATGCTTCCACACTGTATAAATCTTTCTGTTTTCTTTACATTATTATTTGAATGTATTTATTTGAATGCAGCAATTTCAGAATTATAACCAGGAAAATCTCAGCAAACTGCTCAAGCTGGGCAAACTAATAGCCCCACTGTGTATTATTATATGGACTTAAATAATATGCAACAAAATTGCCTAGCAAGAGTTTGCTCTAGCATGTAAAACAAGTTTCTAATTTCTTCGAGACAGTTCTGTGGTGATAAACTGCAATAAAAATGTGAATTCAATGTATTTTTAGCAAATCTGGTAAAAGGTGTTTCGCTAAAACTTGACCATATGTGAAATGGATTATCTATTTTTTTCTGGCAATAAGACCATGAAATTCATATAAACCAAACGGAAATGTATTTTAAAAGCCATAAGATAGAATAGTTGTCACAAGTATGTTTTATAACCAAAGTCTAAACACGTATATTAAAGTAGGAGTCTAGTGATTTATAATTGTATTTTTAGCTGCGGTGCCTCAAAAATATAGTTGCATGTTTATCCGATCCTCTCATTTGTTTCAGTAAATTAAGAGGGTTGAACACAAAATGATTGACTCAAGGGCACAAAGCTCGCATCATGCTCTCAATGTTCAGGCATTCTAAATATAGTAATGCAAGCTAATTGGAAATTTACTAGAGAAAAAGTAGGTAAAGTTATTGTTCCCTACTGAAAACTTATTGACTATTCAGCTCATGCATGTTTGGATCCTACTATGTGCTAGGATTACTGCTTGCTGTTGGGCGACAAAGATCAATAGCACCTCCTCAATAGAACAGTACTTTCTCTAAATCAATGACTGCTGTGCATGAAATGAGGAGTAGTTACCATTCTCATCTTCCTACTCCTCACCAATCACTGACTGTATACTGCATCTTATATTCACAGTGCTTGTATTGCTTTAACTCAGTAATCACATTAAATGTTATGTGAATATTGTGAAGCTGTACAGCCTTTAGGAGATGGAGTTAGGTGGCCAGAAGTAGGCCACTAAGGTGATTCTTTGATTTTTATACTCACCCTTTGCCTAGAGTTTAGTTAGATATGCTTTGTATAGGCCACCATGTGAACAAGCATGAAATTCATATTCCGCCACTGCAGGCTAATTCCTACCACTGTGGCTTGTCAATAATAATGCATTTTTACTCTCTATATGTTAAATCCAGCCTTTGTTCCTTAAGTTGATTCTGTCCAGTATTTTAGTCAAAATAATGCAAAAGTAAGAAACACAATAGGTATTCAAGTTTTCTTTAGTGAATTATATATAAATGGTACATAAGATCTGTCATATGTTTAAGAGGTGACACAGTGGTCAGTAAACACAGAGACAAAAATTACATTCTAACTCTGGACATTATTCCCCTTACTACCAATCTAATATCTGGGAAAATAATTTTCCTCTGTAACTGCTATTTTGTTTCATATATGACAAGTGTGTGATTTGTTCTTTCTCAAATAGTATAGCAGCATGTTGTATCATATAATCTTTTTAGGTTTTATAAAAAAGTTTGGTTTCTATATTATATATTGCTCTCAGATGGAATTTCATATGATTCAAATAGAGATCACCCTGGAAAGTATTAATTAATCTAATAAGGAAACAGGTCCAAAGGAAAAACCATTCTAAGGTCACAGAAATTGTAAATTAAACATCTAGGTTTGGAAGTCTGACATCTGATTCTAAAAGCTGCCAGAGTTGTCTCTCTCAAGAATAAGAGGGGAGGTGAAGTGCAGCCCCCATAAAATCATGTTTACATGGTATTTTTCTTCTCTTGGTTCAGAAAGACTTATAATACCCATGAACATGGCAGTGAGCAACAAGAAGAGGAAAGCAATAACCTTTCAGTCAACAATTCCCTAATAACAAAGGAATAGCATGACAAAGATATGAAAAATCTGGACATTTTCTCATGGGACATCCTTGCTGTAACCAAGGCTTTGTTTCCTGTCTGCCTATTTTCAAATTTCAGGAAGCCACTTCCCAAATTACCACACTGAGGCTTATATTAATTACAAATGCTAGTCCAACAGTCAGGCTTATAACTAACTCTTGAATTTTAAGTTATCCTTATATTCAATAAATATTCCTTATTTATGCTCTGTCACATGCCAGTACCTTTATTAGAATAGAACATTGATATCTTGCTCAAGCTGGGTCTGACTGGGGATTTCTGACCCTTCTCCTTGCCATCATACTTAGCTTGGTCACCCCGCCTATACTCTCTGCCTGGTTATTGGCCAATCAGCATTATATCAAAACAATTCAAGTGATAAATCTTTAGAGTGCACAAGAGCATTACTCCACAACCTTCCCCCTTCTTGTCTATTAAAAAGGAAGGAATTAACTTTAACATAATAATATATGCCACAAAATACATTTTCAAGAAAAAATTAGTTACAATATCCAATCTATTTGTACTTGGTAAACTTAGAGAAAATGCTCTATTATCTATCTTTGTAAGTCAAAGGTTTTGTAAATTGATCTTTTATCATAAATAAGAAAAACTACAACTATCTAGGCTTCAGTTTATCAAAGAACACAGAAGTGTGAAATGCTACCTAATGACAGGAACATCAAGCTGCATGGACAGTCACCCAAAGTTCTTCTAGAATGTTGTAGTATCCAACTCTGACCTACAGGCCTAGCATTTCTGACATACTTTCCTGTAAAGCAGGGAATTGTGAAAGATTGTCCTACTTTGCCTTGGCAAAGTTTGACACTCAATTTTCTTGCATTCTGATGATTTTGTTTGGACAGTAACTGTCAGCAGTTGAGTCAAGGACCATCTCTTTGCCCATATGGATAGCTTTTGCCTTCAAGAAAACAAACTCTATATGGAGTTTCTTCAATGACCATAATCCTCTTTAAAGTAATTGGTGCTATCAGGAGCAGATGTGTCTCATGGTTGAGAAAAGTCTAAATTTTTAAAAGATTTTAAAAGTTATATTCTGTAGGTCCTTCAAGTGCTTGAAGATTGTCTCTCTGAAATATATCTCTGTATAACCTTGAAAACCTAACATGGGTATAAGTTTTTTTTATTACTGATGACCATTAATCTGTATTTTTAATTATATATTACATTTTTAAACGAGCTGCATAAGCATAATACCCTAAACAAGATAGAAATATACATACAATAAAGTAAAATTAACTTTTTTATTTATATCAATAAACTAAAATCTATACCAAAGTAAAATATATAGGATTAGTAGTAATTTTTTGAATTAAAGTAGATTCAATAATCTACCCTTTTCTTCTATTATTTCTATATCCCCCATTTTTCTTTTCAGAAAGAGATTTTTGAATCTAATCTTCTTGGTTTAGATTTTTTCCTTAACCATTATTCATAAAACCTTGTAATCAACTTCTCTTAAATGATCATAAATATTCATCAACCATTTTGGGAGGAATGTTCGTGTAGTTTTCTAGACTGCATCCTGTTTATTGGGTTCACTGGTAAACTTTGGGTGACCCTGAAGAAATTTAGCATTATGGTCAAGTCTTGTCTGGCGTATTCTCTGAAGCTTATTCATCTCCAACATCCTAGATGCAGAACTCAGAGGAAACTGTAACAGGGATGCTATAAAATACTGGCTCATCTGGGCCTTCTGTTCCTAATGGAGATTTTTCAGTGGGTTTTCTTTGATCAACCCTGATTGTTCTTAACCCAGAATCAATCCACAGCTTCTCATTTTCTGTGGAACCAAAATCATAACCTTTCTCCCACAGTAACATATCTTTTGAGGTAAATTTTGAAGTCAAAACATTTTTTTAAAAAAATATTGATTAGTTTAATTTAGCAACTCTCATAATCCAAGATCTCTTAGCAGCCAAAAATTTTAAAGACAACACAACAATATACATAATCTAGTCTTACTGTGTATTTTCTATCTTTATGTAGCTTATTTTTACATCACTTTGCTCCCCTGTTTTATTATTTTTAAAAAACTATAACTTCTTAATTTATGACTGTGTAACTTTTTTTTTCTTTCCCAAGCCTACATTATTATTTTTAAACACACTGCAAACTGTTTAGAGGTTTCTTTTGTCTGAATTTGTCTCTATTGTGTATCTTTAATATTTTTTGGACTTGATAAGTCTTTAACTGTTAAATGGCAAGGCTAAGACCAAAGCTGTAGCTTTAGTGGCTTTCTCTGCCTCATTCCTTCATTCTGAGAGCCTAGAGTCACAGTGGTGGTATCAATGAGACTCATAAATACTGCCCCAACTCTGGAAAGTTTCTGGGTCCATGCCACTATCATGTGTTGCCCACTACTCATAGACCCCATTTAAGTGTTTGTTAGCAGGGCCTCTTAAAAGAATCATGTGGGTTTTTGCAACTAATGCTGAGTCAGGAAGTTGTCTCTTAAAGGAGTTCTGCCAGCAAACAGAACCCACTGGAGAAAAAGGCTGCTACCAAGAAGCTATGCTTGACGTTATTCTTGTGTGTCTAAAACCATTTTTATTTTATTTTTTAAAACAATTTTATTTTGCATACCAAACCCAATTCCCTTTTCCACTCCTCCTCCTGTTCAC
Source organism: Chionomys nivalis (assembly GCF_950005125.1). Classification (NCBI taxonomy): domain Eukaryota; kingdom Metazoa; phylum Chordata; class Mammalia; order Rodentia; family Cricetidae; genus Chionomys; species Chionomys nivalis. The sequence continues at coordinate 27,731,581 of NC_080106.1, forward strand.
CCCAAACTCAACCACTTCTCAGAGAAGGTGAGGCCTTCTATGAAGGGTCAACAAAGTCTGACACATCACTCACTCTGATTTCTCTTCAGATGGCATAAATCTTTTGCCTTTTACTAAACCCCATTTTTAAGCTTCATCAGGTTTTATGTGGAAGTTCTGGCCATGTTGTCATGTGTATGTAATCAAAGTCTCACCTCCTGCTAGCCTTTTTCCAAATTCCAGGAAGCCACCTACCAAATTACCACACTTAGGCTTTTATTAACTACAAATGTCCTGCTAATAGCTCAACTTATCATTAATTATTTTATGGGTTAACTAAAATACAAGACCTAGTAAGTAATAAGCCTGAGCCAAGCAGTTGTAATTAATGTCAGTCTCAGTGTGGTAATTTGGGAAGTGGCTTCAAGGTATTCAGAAACAAGGGGTGGGCAAGAAGCATCCATTTATACTTGTTCTGCTTGCCCTAAGAAATATCAAGACCTTACTTTTAGAGAATCTGTCGCATGGGACATGAAATGTGTTAAACTTAATATATGATATACTTGTCCTGTGTTTCACATATACTTTGCTTTATATGTTACATATAAACATATGTTCCTTTAAACGTCTTTGAAGGGTCATCAACAATCTGTACATCCTATAGGCTCTTATTTTACTCATTTCTTCATAATGATGGGTAGAAGAGAATGAGTCTTTCTTTGTGGTTCATGAGATCATAGTTCATGGATCAAGTCTTCAGAACAGGTTACTAAATGTAAGGGTGTTTCTTCATGTCTGTCCCTAGCAGCATTAAAGACACATTCTAGGTATTCAGCTAAAGTCAGCTACCCGAAAATGAAACAGATTTCATATATCACAACATTCAGTTTTATGTAATTTATATCTAAACAGTTACTTACTCCTCCATAGAACTCATCTATTAGTCAGAAAAGTATTGCTTCTCTACTACAGTGGATATTATATTTTATGGAATGCCACTTAGGTAGATCATGCTTCAGTACTAAACTGGACACTCACCAAGTAAGATGATAACCATCCACTTTGGGAACATGAGCTACGGATCTAATGGACACGTGTAAAGGTAGAAGTTCCTTTCTAGCTCCAGGTCTAAAATGATAACTGGTTACAATACTATTCACATTCATGTCATTGTATTATTGTAAATTGTTTGAAAATTTTGCAACTTCTGAGCTTTTCAGGAAAAAAAATCTTTAAACTCTTTATTTTGTGGGTTTTGTAGATAGATAAAAAAGGCAGCCACCACCACATTTATCTCCTGTTCCTAGCTCTGTTTTGCACACAGCAACATATGCTCTATTTTCTAAACTGTATCTTATTTAGTTAAGGTATTTTTTATTAAATGCAAAGCACGATAATTACTATTGGGGTTCTTAAAAGACAAATATTAAACAGCGTTTTGTGTTTTAACAAACTATAAACAATAAGTATACTGACATCAATATTTAGGAATACAGAGAGGGAAAAAATAGATAAAGAAGTCTCTCTTTATGCATGTCTCTCACTGGATTATTTTTTTCTCTTGTTGAAGCATTCCAGTCCCTCTGTCAACCTCTGTTGAAGTGTCTGTCCCCGTCAATTATCTGTCACTGCTTAATGCCATTCTTAAAAAGACTTGCAAACTTTCTGAGTGACATTGTAACTTCAATCAGTATGCATTTCTGCCACAGCGGAAATTATTTTTGAAAATGTCTGCATCCTTCCTAGGCTCTTTGAGATCTTAATTGCCTGGAGTGTCACTTGAGCTCTTCATTGCTGCATGTGGTTCTATTTGAAAGAAGCCTGGGTGAGCATAAGGTGCATTTCTTTCATAAGGCGGTTATACCAGTGGTAAAGCCATGTCTGGCAAACTGTGGGGGCATTGTGGCAAGTAAGAAGATGGTCTAAACTTCTGAGAGCAGTAATACAGAATTTCGGGGTATTTACTAGAGTAGACATTGAAGTCAAATGGATTTATGCTCATGAATTTTTCTTCTACAAACCCCTCAACCCACACAGTTTGTATCAACTATGGAAATACTGAGTTTCAATTTGAAGTGTTGAAAATCAAATACTTAACTCATAAAATCTTGTGATGATTAACTGTAACTGTACTTCTTGATTTAGACATTGCAAGAATCCAATGCCCATTTTTCTTCTTTCTTGTCTGTCTCTGTGAAAAGCCTTAAGGTTTTTTTTTTGTTTGTTTGTTTGTTTGATTGGTTGGTTTTTTTTTTTCCTGATGGATGTCAAGACAGGAAACGTAAGCAAGACATTGTCAGTAACAAGAATTCAGACATTATTATCCTCATTGAAAATATTGTCTGCAGACTTTGTGTGTCATCTATTGCTTTCTGTTTCCGATTGGCTCTATTATTTACGCTTCTTTTTCTCACTTTCTATTCCATCCCTTTCTGCGTAAGTTTCAAAAAAGAGGTATGAAGAACTGACATAATGGGTTAGTAATAACGTTTTACAGAAAAACTGAGTCTGAGTGGTCTAGAACATACTCAAGTTCAGCCAGAAAAAAAAAAATTATGAGCTGGAATGTCAGCCTTTTGAGGGCTTTATCTGCATGAAGGTGCTCTGTCTGTAACAGCACTACCTAACCATCCTATTCATTTCTCTGCTCAAATGACATTAAATCCACACTTTTGTTTTCCTTTTAGGGAAGGGCTGACTCCAAGTCTAATAGCAGCTATTAACATTCTCATCCAAGGTCCTTTCAAAATGTAGGAATAGCTTTGAGATTAATTTTTTTTAAAGCAGACTTGAACCAGCTTTTCTACTGATGCTATGAAGAGGAAAATAGTCTTGCCCAAGGTCGATAAAGAATTGAAAAGTGAGGTTAATAATAAAAGCAGAATTAGAAGCAGTTTCACTGGTGATATGTCATGTTCAAGCCCATAAAATAAATAGCAATTATCACATTAGAAAAATGAATCTCTCAGAATGGGGACTGTTGCTGACAACTCCTTCTATGTTCCCCTCTCTGCTGCCTTGTTCACTTTGTGCCTCTTGCTGAATAAATCAATCTATGATATTTCCCACCCATATGCTTAAAAGAAAATTATTTCCTTCTATAAATCTCAATACCTGAATTTAAAACCATGTCATTTGAAAAGATTCCTCCTATATGCTGACTTAACATATTAGCAAATGTTATCTCTATTACACTTTGTGTATGAAACAAAAGCTATTTGCTCATGTCTATGATATCTACAAGAAAACATCAAGTCACACAAATAGTGTTAGATATTATCTATGACATTCTTCATATGAATTAGCTTATATATGCTTGCTATATATGTATTTATATAGCTTTTGGAATCACTATGATAGTTCTACAAGATAATTATTATTATTGCTGTTTTACAGAGCAGCAGTGAAAGTTTGGCAAGGCATCATAATGTAGAGTTTTACAGTACTAAAGAGTGACAAAGACAGTATTAACACACTTTGAGGAGACATCTCATTTTAACCCAAGGTGGAACCACCACCCTCTAGATAGCACAAACTATCCAAATATGAATGACAGGATGATCACATCAGTAGCAGAAGGTGTCATTTTCAAAGCACTTTTGAAGATAAAAGTCCTGAAAGTTTTCATTGTCATATGTATATGTGCATATTTCAATGTAGCAGTTACTTCTAAGTAATTTCTGAGACATTTCAGTTAAGTATCGATATTCAAATGCTTGTTGAGTATATTAGAGTGTTTGCTTTTGTATTGGATATAACAAGAAGTGCTATCTTCTCTCTGAAGCAGTAGTATTAGCCTTCTCTTAGTAGGGTGGACTTTTTTTCCATGTCTTCACCCTCTGGATACACTAGGCACTGCTGCACAATTCCATGCAAGTATTATCTCTAATATGAAATTATGTATTTCTCTGAGTTTCTACCCATATGTGCAGGATAATAAAATGTTATATAAATGATAATGCAAGATGACTGGGATGGCTCAAAGACAAGTTTACCAAAAATGAAATTACTTCCCTAAATTCTTTTTATAGAGCAAATATGTTTTGCCCCTTCATAAACGAGAGATAGGGAAACAGAGGTATGACTACTGGACACATTTTATGTAAAGCTTGGGGTTTATTTTCATTTACAGATAAGAAAGGCCTTACAGTTACCTAGGAGTATCTTTAAGGTACTAAAGAATCAACTTTAAACTTAAAGTATCCTGAAGAGGATACTTTTCTAAAAAGTACTCAAGGAGAATTGTCATATCTAGAGCAGTGGTCAGATGATAGTCATAGATCAACAGAACAGAGTAAATACCTAAATGATCAAGGTGGTTGTCCTATGATTTTTGTGGCGTTGTGCTCAAATTCAAATTTCACATTCTCTCTCTGTTACCTCTGAATGCCCCTATACTACCATTCAATTTATTTTTAAAAGTTAAATGCTCAGTTTTGGGATTTAACTTAAGTTATATATAAGAAAATTGTTTTTATACTATCTGGTAGGCATGAGATAAAAACTGAGAAATGGATATGATATGTCATGTTTCAAAGTTACTCCTGAGTAAGGTGATCTCTGACAGCTCATCACAGGGGACCATGTTTTCAGGTGTTCTTTTGCAATCGTATGAACTCACAGCAGACACTTTACTTACTTTAGTTCTTTTATTCTTCTTCCCCAAAATGTAAAGATTCATTTCTATTACTACTTTCTTGCTTGTCCTTTTGAAAAGTAATGCTGGTCTCATTCCTGATAGCAGTGTTTGCCTTTTTAAAGAAAGAGAAGACTACTTTTTTAAAATGTGTTATTATCTCTTAATTATTCTATGTACGTATGCGGGGGTGTTTTTGAGTATAAGCATGTTACAGTAAGCATGTACAGGTCAGAGTTCAACTTTTAGGAGTCAGTCCTGTTTTTCCATCATGGGAGTCACAGGGATCAAATTCAGGTCACCAGGTTTATTGACAAGTGCCTTTACCCACCGAGTAATCTCATCCATTTAAATTAGAGTTTTTTTGAAGAAGGGAAGAAGGAGAATGGCTGATACTATTAAATGACGGAAAATAGAAGGATTCTAAGTTTAGGGGAGCAAAGTGTGGCTCTTAATCTTTGCCATATTTTCTCTTCCCCATATACATGTTTGTTCATTTTTACTTTCTTACAAAGTACTATCATGATAAAGTATGGCCATAAAACTTTTTACATAAGCAGCACTTTATATTTCTATTTGAAGAGCAAATCTTGTTTCGATAAGACTTCTTACCATTCAGTTGATAGCAGTAATCACAGCACAGGGCGTTATCTCCATCTTGGCTCCAGTGAATAGAATACTTTTAGAAGTGAATTAAAGGTAACTTTTGGCATTCCTTTATTGCAGGACTAGATGTAGACCTCAAAGAATTATTCTGAGTAAGAGTTAAAAGAGCCATAGGAAAAAAGAAAGGAAACATATATTCTTAGAAAAACAAAACAAAACAAAACAAAAAAACGTATTGTTTCAAAGGTGTCATGCATCCTTCCATTCACCTGATACACAATCTCATTGGATGCTCTCAAATGCTGCAAGGAATGACTATGGCTTCTTCCACATACCTTAAGTCCTGAAAGACTCTCAGTTAGTAGAAGTGGGAAACAAGAAACTTTGCCTTAAATCTGAGGTGGGGGGGGATCCTTGCAGGTGTCAGCACAGGCAGAAAAATGAATTGGGAAAACTGTAAGAATATAAGCCTGACTCAGCCCAAATTAATCTGCCAGGATGGATCAAGTTTCTAAAGACTCTGATGCCAGGAGATTTGCTGTTAGCATATTTAAACACAATAGAATTTGAGGGAAAGTTTCCACCCAATAACATTTCAATTCCAGGTGCACAAAAACCCTTGAGGTGTGACTACATAGATACTGCTTTACAAAGAACACGTGACCTTGAAGATGAGTTTTATAGCTTAAGGGCCTAGGACTTGGTGTGGTCTCTGACTGACTTAGCAGGTCAGCAGACTATAAAGTATGTGTGACATCTCTCCTAAGAATGTGCTTTATCACTTGGGAACTAAAGATAAAGGCTGGGAAGGGAGACACTGAAATAAACTTCTAGGGTATTTGGGTGGAGTCCGTCTCTACAGACAGCAGAAGTGGGTGAGCTCTGCCTCTACAGACAGCAAGAGCTGGGTGAGCTGCCTTTACAGATAGCAAGAAGTGGGTGATTTCTGCTTTTACAAACAGCAAGAGACGGGTGAGGTCTGCCTCTACAGACAGCAAAAATTAGGTGAGGTCTGTCTTCACAGACAGCAAGAGTTGGGTGAGCTACCTTTACAGATAGCAAGAGGTGGTTGATTTCTGCCTCTACAGACAGCAAAAAATGGGTGAGATCTGCCTCTACAGATAGCAATATATGATCAGGTCATTAGAAATATCCAATAAGTTTTTTAGGTGGAATGTCAGTATTTATCTCACCCACTGAAGAGAAATCTTATGTATTTAACATTTTTGGTTTCCCTAGCGATCTGTGGGTTCAAGGACCTTAATGCCCCCAGCAATGAGCCTGTTAGACTCTGCACTATGCAGGCTAACTTAATGATGTTGTCTACAGTCTTTTGGGTTATTCCACTATTTCCTGTTACTTAATTATCAAGCATGCTTAATATGTACTCTGTGGTACAACTTATGAAAGTGCTAGAAGTAGTATGCAGTGAATTCACATGATTACTTTACATGTTCAAGAAACTCATTGGATTTACTATATTTAAAAAGTTGCAGCCAAAGTATAAGTCATAGTTGATGATGAACATCTTTGCCCAATTAATATGTACAAGGTTATTTATTGTTTAGAATTCTCATGAAAATTATGTGAGGTAAAACAGGCTCAAAGATTTACATAGAGTTTAAAAGAGCAAGTGATATATATATATATATGTGTGTGTGTGTGTGTGCGTGTGTGTGTGTGTATTAAATCCTATAATTGAATTATTTTATCTTCTATGCACACATTTATGGCCTACAAGATTTTCAAAAGGCTCACGACCAGAAGGGTAGTCCTTGAATATCACGCCATTCAACCTCCTTGGTTGTAACTCTGCACATGTTCATTCTATAAGGCTTTGACAGGTTTGAGTCCCAGGAGGAGTGGCAGGATATCCAAGAACCAGATCTGAACTAGTTTGATACATACAAGTTTCTTAGAACATATTGTTGTGCACATTTTATGATTCAGAAAATAGATTTCAAGAACAAACTCTCCAATTCACTCATCAAATTAACAGCAGAGCCTGAAAACACTCTTCTGGTTTATATATCCCTGTAGCACATGATACATCTGTGTGTACCGTGATCTAAAATCTCCTTAAAGTAAGGCCTTGATATTTATGCTGAAGTGGGGGGTGAAGGAAAAAGGAGTCAAGAGGGAGAGATGGAGAGAAACTAATTTAATAACTAATTTAATCTCTCTTGATAATAGAACCATGTAGAATTTATGTAATACAGTTATCAGGGTCCTACCTACATTGCAGAAATAAATATAAAATTTAAGTTCCAGGACCTATTTCATGTCCCTTAGGAAGATGCAAGTGATGGCGAAAACTTAGGAACTTGAGATCTTCTCAGAAGGAAAGGTTCAGAAACTCATCAGATGAAGTGTCATTATGGCAGAGAAAACTAGTGTCTGGCCAATTACTTTCCTAGAACTAACAAAAGGTACAACCAGTTAAATCATCTTCGTAGAATACATCTTAGACAAATGTCTGGTATCTGTAAGGGAAATTATTGCTTTGAAGTCATGAAGATCTGAATCAGCATAATTTCAAGTACTGTTCATTATACAAATCAGACACATATTCATAGAACTAGAAAGAAGAAATAAGCAAATACACCTTGATTGAAGATAATAATTTGATACATTTAAAGCTGTGTAGAAAATCATAAATTTATACAATTTGTGTTCTTTCTTACATACATATTTTAATTGAATCTGTAGGCTCTTTCAAAATAGTGATGGATAGGAGTGATGCTTTGTTTGCTTCCATCTGTCATAAAGTCAAAAGATTTTCAAATCCTTTTATGGGCAAACAGATAAAATTTCAAACCTTCTTTGTCATTCTCTGGCCCTCTGTGTGCTTGAGATCCACAAATCGCAAAGATCTATGACAGAAGAAAGGCACATCTATGCCTAGAGACGCTATCAGTTCTTCATATTTGATTTTGTAGCCCATACAACAGAATGCTAACAGAGACTTTCCTGTTTCCTTAAAATATTAGATGGATACCTGAGATAAAAAACACTGAACATGTACTCAATGTTATATGAAGATAAGATACCATAAAAGAAAGACCCAAATGAACTTTGTGACTCTGCTCAGTTTTTCGGGGTCTGATGAAGGCTAACCTCCAGATTTCAGATGAGAGAACTCTAAAGAATAAGTGTATACGTGTATCAATAATACCATAACATTTAGAGCTAGGAAAACATTCTCTTTTCTGTGAATATGGATACACTGAAAGAAAAAAAGAAAGGTAAGCATAGAGAGAACAACTTCTGTCCAAGAGTAGAGCTGTCTTCTACAACTGAAGATTAGCTATTCACTCATAGAAAAGAGGAAAAAGAGCTCTGTCATTCACAAAATGTAACTTCAAATTCATGGCTAAGAAGCTGATTTTCTCCGGTGATTGGCAATGAAGAATGAGACAAGAGTATACCACTGAAAAGTCCCCTCCCCACCCTCACCTAAAGTTTAAAACCAAATAGAAAGTAATAAGAGTGAATCCGTGTAAGCTAACTTTCCAAGGTACTACTTAGAATGTGGTCCCCACAGGACTTAGAGCAGATGATAAATTGGAGGCAAAGAAGGAAGAAAGGAGCAGTGGATGGGTATTCCAGATGCAATCTATGCAAAGTAGAATTAAATGATTAAGACTGAGGATATTACTCTGTGATAGAACATTTGTCTTACATGGACACATCTTACTGTTTATGATCATTCCTACAAAAAAAGGCTTGTAGCAATGTTACACCTAAAATAATAATCTAGGTTGTGGTAAAAATATATGTTGATCTGATAAATAAATAAATAAATAAAGTTTTATTTCATTGTACTGATTTGCAAGTGATAAGAGAGCTTAGTGGGTAAAGATTCTTGATGAGAAACCTAAAAATGTGAGTCCAATCTCCAAAACCCTTTTAGTAACAAGTTGTCCTGGGATTTCCACACTGGCATGGGAGTACACATGTGCCAGTGTGCACCCATGTGCATGTGTGTGTGTCTGTGTACACACATGCACTAAAAAAACAAATATTTAATTTTAATATGCTGAATTAAGCATGAAAATATCTATGAATTAGACTGTTTTAACATGAAAAACTTTCCAGAACCTTAACGAGATATATTAGTTTCAGTGCCCTTGACAGAATGGAGCCAATATGAAACCTTGCCTAAAGAGCAATGACTTCAGTGAATAATGAAGGGCTTTAAAATAAACTTTCTCCATCCTTTATCTCTGAGGCTTAATTCTCAATGTACTGATATGCCATAATTTCCGTAAAAAACTATCACAGACTAGATGTTTCAAATAATAAAAATGCACTTGTTGCCATTAATTCTAGACTCTGGCTGTTCAGAGTGAATGTGTGGGCTGGGTAGAGTTCTTGTACCTCTTTGTATTTTCTCACCACCTTTCCTCTGTGCATCTTTATTCTCTTATCTCCCATAAGACAATATTCCCTCTTCCTAGGGGACCGCCAATCACATCAAGCTAAGTCGCACTGTCATTATGTCATTTTAATTTATTCACATCTTGAAAATATCTTTACTCAATCATTCTGAAGCACTAAGTATTGGGCCTTAACACAGGAGACTGAGAAAGACACAGCTCAGTTCATAGCAGGTCTTTTCTTTTTTCTTTTTTTTCTTTTGGCATGATGGTGCTTCTGAAGTACTTTATTGTCAATAGTAGAGTGTCTACCATATGCAATATCTTCAGAGAACACTAACCACTTCCTTAATGTTACTTAAAGCTCATGTGGTCAAATAGATCAACCATTACATACTGTTTACACTAAGAAATACAACACTAGAGAGACATGAAGCAGAATTTTATAGAGTCCTTGATAAGAGTAGTTCATACATTTATTACGCCACTCATCATAAGCCGTAGGTAACTTCATGGTAATCTGACTTGAAATCTGAACTTTATAAATAACCTACTGACAAGAGATTTCTAGCTAAGGTAATGTGTTCATAGCTCTACTGTTCTTATAGTTGGTTTTTTTTGTGGAAAAAAACACTAAGAATAACCACACATAGTCATGTATATATCTATAATTATGAATGCATGCATTTTAAACATATGGTGCTATACATATATGCATATATTTATGTGTAAGAAGTAGCTGTTATGCAAAGTGACTAAATTATTTTCACAATACGGAAATTGGTCTTTTGGTACGACTTATTGTTGCTTTTCAAGTAAATGATTAAGATAATAAATGGAGGCAGTATAAAAGGTTTTTTCTAAAATTTGAGGAAGATTTTTTTTGCGTGCCAGGACATTTGAATGTTTAAATTGTTTTGTTTTCCTTATTCGTATTTTACTAGTTTAAAATAAAACAATTCCCAGTGCTAGTCATGGTATATATTAACAGTCCCACTCACCTGTGGAAGATTGAGAAACAAGATTGTAGGTTCAAATTTAACCTGTGAAAATGTAAAATTCTTTCTCTTAGATGAAAGAAAAAAGTGAAGGGAGACTTAAGGAATCAACAGAATGATTTCCTGGGTAGTTAGATGACTAGGATCAGTATCATAGAACATAACTGATATTTGCAATCTTTCAAGTTCTAGAATAGTCAAATTAAGGAATTTGGTTTCTAACCAAGTGGGCAAGATCTCCCAATCCCATGAAAAACTACCCTGTACCATCATATAAAGAAAAGAACAGTCAACATCCAGACGTCAAAGGGAATGTCATGTTATAAAAGAGCAAATGATATTCATTGCTATGTGACCACTTCTAGGAGTGCTGCTTCCTAGTAAATGGGATTAAAATCTTTACCAATGATTCTTCACACAGAATTCACCTTTGCTCATAGGAAGACAATAGCATTCTTTCACACTTGGAGCAACAAGGGAGTTTTTTGTTATTGTACACACCCTTATCTTGGATTCTTTTCTGTCAGAACTTTGAGAAAAAACTTTATCCTTTACAGACACAGTCTGCATGATTCTGTTATAGGAATATAATTTACTTTAACAGGTGTGAATAATCAGACTTCAAGAATCTGGTAAGGTTTGTAACTTCAGGTACCTTAGGTTACTAATTATCCAAGTCCATGGCATAAATATAGATACTAGAAAATGGCTTTATTGTTAATATTTGCTATGATTTTTCCCTTTTCAGTTCCACTTAATTGTCCAGGTGTCTAGGAAATCATATATTTCATGAGTCCCTTCCTTGAAATAATTTCTTACAGAAAAAAAAAATTGGCATAATAGCTAGTATTCTGTCACCATAAAAAATACTGGAGGCAGACTACTCTTTAAGGAAAAGACATTCACTTAGCCCACCTTTCCAAAGATCAAAGATGTGATACTCTAATCAGATTGATTCTAGAAAGGAATTGATTGAAGTTAGGATTACAATGGTGGGGACATAAGTAGGGAAGAAGGATCATTTTAACAAGCAAGAAGACAGACAAGATTCCAGAATCAGGTTTGTTCTCATGGAGATGACTCTTGCAAGAACACAGTGTCCCATAAGAATTATCTTAATAACCATCTAATCCCTGCCAAAGACACATTCTCCCATAATCAAGGCCCTAGCTCATTAAAGCAGTAACAATTTTCATAAAACAACAGCAAGGACCAATAATGTGAAGTGTAAGCTGTTGGGGGGAAAAACTGCAGCAAACCAGAAAAGATACGTTTTCTCTAGGAGTCGAGTAAAGAAGACATTTTAAAAATAATCATCCCTAAGGCCCAGAAAGCATTTTATAATTAATTGGTCTATTAATTAACTTTGGAACCAGACTATTTTTGTTTGATTACCTTTTTTGCTATTGTTGTTTCTTTGTTTTTATCCTGCTTCCTTTAAGATCTCCAAATATTTCCAATTGGAACAAAGAAATACGAGGTAACAGTGTGCTGAGACTATGGTTTAGTGGCAAACATCTTGGCTACCAAGATCATGTTCTTCTGTTGCATCTGTTAACACTTCTCCCAAATGAAAGCTATCCATAGTAAGGCATGTGTCTTTAATTCTAGTTAATCGCGAGAGGCAGAAAGAAGACCATGAACTCAAAGTCTAAATGCAGAGTGAGTTCAAGTATAGCCTGCGGCAACTTTTAAATATTTATTTTAATTGTGTATGTCTGAGTATTTTGCTTGTATGTATGTAAATATACTTCACTCATGACTGGGAACCATGGACACCAGAAGAGAATGATGGGTCCCCTGGAACTGGAATTACAAACAATGGTAAGCTTCCATGTGAGTTCTGGGGACTGAATCTGGGAGCTCTGGAAGAGCAACAAGTACATTTAACCACTGACTCGTCTTTCCAGTCCCCACAATTATGTGTAAAGTAGTGCGGTTTACTGATTGGTGCATTGCTTATTAGCAGTAGGCCTCAGGTGCGGGAGAGAGAAAGAGAGAGAAGGGAGTGATCCTTTAGATATAATGTAATGGGCTCAAACAAATTTCAAGGACGGAATCAGTTTTCCTGAAGAAGTCTTTCCAGTTGAACTTACCCTTCAAGTCCATTCTCTCCACCCTGAGTGTTACCTTCGTTACTGCTTAACTCCTCCAAAATATGATACTGTCATGCTTAACAATATTAACTCAAAATTCCTACTATGAAAAAAGTCACAGGAATATTAATATTTGTAAGATTTTGTAATATGTCAAAAAATTCAAGGAGACTTCGGAAGTAGTCAAACTTCCCAGAGAAATTCAGAAAAAAAAAAAAAAAAAACAAAAAACAAAGATTAAAAGCAAAATAGGAAGAAATTATAATGGTTACAATGAAGTGCTTTTGTCTTGTGTTAGATGCCCTATTAAACCATTCCTGGACACCACACACTTACCTTTTTTGATAATACTATGATAAACATGCCACTTAACATATTTTACAGCTATGGAAACTGGACCAGTTTCTGAGCATGTCATGTGACCCACTAGGATTGAAACTTAAAGCTCATGCCATAAGATAAATGGCCTTCTGATTTATTGCAAGGCAATATTATAGAACAATATTTTAAATAAATGTGTGAGATTTTTCCCAAAGAAGGAAGGGTGTGAGATGTGGGATTCCAGACGTGAATGAGAAATTCATAGAGATGAAGACAGAGAATAGCTGATTAAAGGGATCTGAAGGCAATGGATGGCCACCCAGGTGCAAACCCCACACCCTTCCTGTTCTCAAGCCTACTCTCTCTCCCTCTCCCTCTCCCTCTCCCTCCCTCCCTCTCTCTCTCTCTCTCTCTCTCTCTCTCTCTCTCTCGCACGCGCACACACACACACACACACACACACACACTTCCAAGGACAAGTCATTCCATTTACACCACAGATCACAAGAGTGCAGGCAGCACACATGAGCACTGAGCTACCGTTCCAGGCAGTGCATTTGCTCTAGAATTGCTGGCTTGACAGTTGCTTTCCTGCAGCTTCACCACGTGCCCCCCCCTCCCCCGTGCAGTAGGTGATGGGAATGTGGAGTGCAGTCTCGGCTTATTAGAGTCTCCTGTATGTAATCAAGACAAACTACCAAGTGCATTAAAATAACAACTAAGACAATAAATGGAATAATTTTTTTCGGGAATGTGAGAGAGAATAGATGATAAAATGAGGGATGAAGGAAGGGAGAGAGAAAAACACAAAGGAAGAAAAAAAGGAGGAAGGGAAGATGTGGAAGAAGGAGAGGGAAAAACCTCCCAGCTGAAAAGAGGTACCTGATAGATTGTATCCCCTACAGAGAAAGCACCTTCTCAAATTCCTCTTGACTCTTGTCTTGTAAAGCTAAAGAGCCAATAGCTAGTTAAGCCTTATTGATGAGGACAGAAGGAACCTCCACCTCCATACACATTCACTTAATCCTTCCAAAAATTCCCAATGGATGAGAAGTGCTTTACAAACCAGCCATTTTCCTCTGAGTGCTATCATTATGGGCCAATTTATTTTAAAGTGTTTCCTAAAAAGCATAACCTCCTGACTAATAGGAACCTCCCTGTCAATACAGAAATCCTATGACAGCCATTCAGCTGTGCCGCAGACACACAATGCATGTGTATTTGTTGTTTTCCTCTCGAGTCTGAATGCTGTTTAGGAAATAAAAAAAAATTATTTGTACAGAGTAATTCATTTTGGGGGTTAAAATGAATAGCTATGTTCTTCTAGGAATTATTACAGTTGTTGTTGATTAGTCCTTTTGGTTGGGGATGTTGAAAGATATAGGGGAAGTAGAAATGCTATATTCCTTTAATTCATCCCAAGGCTACAGTAATGGGCACAAGCCCTGAAGTGTTTGCTACTCACCTGTGCATGGTTCAAAGAAGCTGCTTAAGAAGCATATGTCTATGTATACAACTTCTCTCTCACTGTATTTTCATTTTAATTGATTTTTATATTTCTCTTCTGAACTTTATGACTTGGAGATAAAATGAACTTGGCACTGACCACTTCATACTGAAGAATGTACTGAACACATGCTCTTAAGAGAAAATTGGATCCGTGATGTGACTATTTTTATTTAATGTCAGATAGTCGCTACTTGTTAAGACTAGCTTTTCTTAAGGCTCTGAAATTGGGTTGATAATGAGAATTCACTTTGGGTGTTCGGTGCACTCCTACAGCAGAATTTCATCTGAAAATTACATGACTGGTTGATTCTGCATATAAATTTTTAGTACTGGGATATGGTTTATTTTCAGTTTTATCAATATGAATTAATAAAAATACTGATATTATCTGAATGATGCTCATTTTCAGTTAACTGTCATATTGATGTCAATATAAACAATATATTAAAGTTATGTTGTGGAAGACTTTACCACTGTTAGATGTAGATGGCAGGGTATATAAATTACACATTTTTATCTTTGATTTACTATTACAAAATTCCCCAAAGAAATTGAATAATAAAGATCAATGACTTATTTACCTCACATGTTTAGGGACTCAAAAGCACAATCCCGTGTCAGCTTGATTCTCGTGAGGCCAGTAGGTGTTAGCATTTCATGGCAGGTATGCATGTCGTTATTCATAGAGAGGGACAGAGGGACAAAGGGAATGAGGGAAAAAGGGAGAGAGGGAGAGGAAAGAAGAGGAATGGAGGAAGGGAGGGAGGAAGATAGGAAGGATGGAAGAGAGAGAGAGAATTTGTAGACACACCCCAAAGACGATCAAGTCTGATTGTTTTTTACTTTAACTTCATCTTTTATTCTTTTAAATTTTTGATAATTTTCATACATGTACATAATGTACTGTGATTATATACTACTCCCATTACCCTAATAAACATTGAAAATTTCTGGTGAATTTCTAATCTTTATACACTGGGTCTTAGAAGAAAGTGTATTTTAAGGTCTGATTTTAAAGGTCTCCTAATTTCCTACACACTTACTATATTGACTGGATGTTGTATTACTGATAACAGAAAGAATATTTAATCTTATTTGGCTATTTGCTGTCTATTTTAGTATCTCCTTGGTAAGATGCTCAATTCTACTGTTTGCAGGGTCACTACCCTGGACATGTTGATTAAATATAGGATTGGTGGAAGTCCCTTTGATATTGTGAACATTAACCTGTTCGTAACTAAAATCCATCGAGGTTAAAGTAAATCATCAGTTAGTTATCATTTTTATAAATAATTTTTAATGTTTATTGGTGTAGATGTATTGTGCAACATGATTGAATTAATAATGACAATTTTATATAAGTACTTTGGTCATATTTTCCTTATTACTATGCTTTGTCTATTTCCTATCCTGTTTTGCCAAGTTGATTTCTGTTTTTACAGAAATAAGCCCCTCAACTGTTCAACTTTCACGCCATGTATACATGTATATGTGTAGACGAAGACTGCTTGTTCATCCCTGGTTACCCAGACCCAAATAATTACATAGAAACTGTATTGATTAAATCATTGCTTGGCCAATAGCTATGGAATCTTTCTAGCTGGCTCTTATATATTAAATTAACCCATTTCTATTAATCTATGCATCACCACGAGGCTCGTGATTGACCAGTAAACAGGTAGTTACATGACATCTCTCTGACTCCGCCTACTTTTCACCTATATCTTTGCTTGGAATTCGTAATTTGCTCTATTCTTCTAAGCCATTGGCCAAAACAGATTTTTTTTTTAATCAGGAAAAGCAACATATATACAAAAGAACTTCACACCCCATATGTATAAAAATAAAACACACATATAATATAATATAATATAATATAATATAATATAATATAATATAATATAATATAATATATTTTAGATTAATAAAGTTGGTATTTTTCATCAGGGTAGAAGGTGTTAACATGGCATGGCAGGTATGCTTGTAAGTATTTAAACACACACACGCACACACTCACACACACACACACACATTCACTTAGAGAGAGAGAGAGAGTAGGGAGAACAACTACATAATCCTATTCAAGGCACACTCTTACAAAGGAGAGAGAAATATGATAAGAAGAGTAGGGGGAGGGGAAACAAAATAATTGTAGTAAAAAAGATTAACTAAAAATAAATAAATGCATCTAACCATCAGGGGAAGAAAGATGCAAATATAGTACTTGTACATCATTAAATTCTCAAAAAGATGAAAAAGACGTTATCCCTATCTTAAGATTGGATGTCCTCTCTTCATAACCATAGTACAATTGCATGGCTCTCTGTATATTTTCCATATCATTATTTTGACATCTCTCTTCAGTAAACATATGGAACTGTACTGGAAAGTTGAAACCGATATGCTTCTAAGATGTATGTGTTGCTAAATTTCTGAAGATCAATTTTGAATTTTACTTGGCCTTGATTCTCTATTATCCTATACTCTTTGAGAAAAAAAAATTGAAAGTTAATTGCCCATATTGTTACTGAATAGAAGGTTATCTCTCTCAGAACTGAAAAGTGTCTTCATGTGGTAATATGGATGTTTATGTTGAAGAAGATTGATTTAGAGACAGGATCTCTATAGATATGGGCAGTCTAGAAGTAACTCTTTAGGTTGTGTCATCCTGAAATTTATGTGAATCATCTGTGTCTACTGAATGCTTGGATTGGAGACATAAACTAGCATAACTATACATTTATGATATTGTGATATGATTATAGAAAAGTTGACTTATGATAATAAAATGATCAGGTATATTATGATAGGATAACAAAGAAAACACATTTTGTGATAAGTAGTACTTTTAACCATGACAAAAATCATATTTTCAAACTTGTTAAGTTTAGGTTATTTTCAGTGTATCTGATCAAGTTAATAAGAGGCTAACATTTATATGCTCTACCTATACTATTCTACTGCCTTTTGAGGTGTTCCAGTATATTGTCTCTAGGTGTTCACTTTTTACCCTTAGGATGAAAATAATAAATCTCACAAATTATCACACTTGAAAAAAAGATACCACATATCAAAAGGACCTAATGTTACTTATAGAGAAAGGTGAACCTCATATTTCCTCAAAATTATTTAAAATGGAGGTGTGCTAAATTACTAGAATGTATTTCTAGTGTGTCAATTTTAACAGACCTCTCTCTATAGATAAAGCTAAGTGATTATATAAGAGCACCAAAGGCCTTAAGAACTTCACAGTTTCCCCCAAAAAAGCTGTGACCATGGACAATGGGTTGTACTCGGCAGTGTGTGGGGGACTCATTCAGTCAGCTGAAGGCATTTACAATACACAGACTATGTGGAAATTGAAAACTGTGGACTCAAACCCAACTCTCCCTCAAGCCTTCAGTTTGCCACAATATAGTTCTTAATTAATTTTAATTGGAAAGCCTTAAAGATGTTGTGAATTAATTCCTTAAAAGAAAAAATAGGAAATATATAGAGAAATGTGTTTACACACAGAATTTTGTCTTTGTACACACACACACACAGATGATAGATAAACATTCACATACACAAACCACACACACACACACACTGCTTGCTCTTTTTTTTTTTTGAAGACTTCAGAAGTTTATCCCAGGTTTTATACACTAAGATAGAAATCATGTCTTTTCTTTATTAGTTTAGTGTTGGACTAAAATGTATTTTATGCATAAATCAGTTGAATTGATGTTTGTCACAATAAATGTTCTGATTTATAGAATGATGCTATGACTTTTTAAATAATCTTTAATCCTCTCACCACTAAGTCGGAAGCATTCTGTACAAACTTCTTTCCACTGCATGTATCTTTTAGGGGAAGACTCTGCCTTGCCTTCCCTTTCCTTATTCTTTTCGAACTCTAGGATTTGTTTTAAAACTCTGAAGATGTAGGGATTAGGTAGATTCATGGCGGGGGGCAACTTTAGCACAGAAAATTTGCCTTTATAGTCTGAAAAGTTAACTTTAACTATAAGCCATGTGTAACAATAGGAATGCTTGCCGACAGTGAAGGCTGAGAAGCTGTCCATACTGAACTGTCTCAAAAATAAAATACATTTGTGTGACTTTCTTTTCTGTATTAATTTTTAGTGAGTATGCAAAGCAATTGATTTCCTTTTGACATTTTATGCACATATTGTACTTTGCTCTTTTTATATTGTTTTTATAGTGCTATATATTTTCATCTACTCCTCTCCCTTTCTCTCCCCTCCCCTTTTACCTTCTTCCATGGTCTCTATGATGCCAATTTACTCAGGAGATCTTCCCTTTTTCTGCTTTTTATGTAGACTAGATCCATATATGTTTCTCTTAGGGTCCTCATTATCTAGGTTCTCTGAGATCATGAATTGTAGGCTGATTTTTCATTGCTTTATGTCTAAAAACCACTTATGAGTGAGTAAATATGATATATTTTTTTCTGGGTCTCGGTTACCTAACTCAATATGATGTTTTCTAGATCCATTCATTTGTTCACTGATTTCAAGATATCATTATTTTTTTCTGCTGTACTGTAGTACTCCATTGTGTAAATGTACCATATTTTCTTTATTAATTTTTGGTTGAGGGGCATTTAGGTTTTTTCCAGGTTCTGGCTATGGCAAATAATACTGTTTTGAACATAGTTGAGCAAATGAGCTTATGGTACAATTTAGCATTCTTTGGGTACATACAAAACTGTGGTATTGCTAGGACTTGAGGAAGGTTGTTTCTTAATTTTCTGAGAAATCACCATACTGATATCCAAAGGGGATATACCTGTTTGTACTCCCACCAGCAATGCAGGAGTGTTCACTTTACCCCACATCCTCTCCTGCATAGGTTCTCATCAGTGTTTGTGATCTTGGCCATTCTTATAGGTGGAAGATAGAATCTCAGAGTTGTTTTGATTTGCATTTGTAGAGTACAGGTTTTCAAAATATGTCCTATTGATTCTCTGGATTTCCTCCATGTCTGTTGTTATTACCCTCTTTTCATTTCTGCTTGTTAATTTGGATATTCTCTCTCTGTTTTTTGGTTAGTTTGGATAAAGGTTTGTCTATTTTGTTAATTTTCTAGATAAACCAACTCTTTGTCTCATTGATTCTTTGGATTGTTTTCTTTGTTTCTATTTTATTGATTTCAGCTCTCAAATTGATTATTTCCTGTCATCTAGTTTTCCTGGATGAGTTTGCTTCTTTTGGTTCCAGAGGTCTCAAATCTTCTCTTAACTCACTAGTTGGTTCTTCAAAAATCTCTACTCAACAAAATTGGAAAACTTAAAGGAAATGGACAACTTTCTGGATAAATATAATTTACCAAAATTAAATCAAGACCAGATAAGCAGATTAAATAAACCTATAACTGCTAAAGAAATGGAAACAGTCAACAAACGTCTCCAAATGAAAAAATGTCCAGGACCAGATAGTTTCAGCACAGAATTCTACATGACTTTCAATGACAAATTAATACCAATACTCCTCGAATTGTTCCACACAATAGAAACAGAAGGAACTTTGCCAAACTCTGTTTATGAGGCTATAATTACCCTAATACCCAAACCACACAAAGACATTACTAAGAAAGAGAATTACAGACCAATTTCACTCATGGACATAGCTGCAAAAATACTCAGCACAATACTGACAAACAGAATCTAAGAACACATCAGAAAAGTCATCCACCATGATCAGGTCAGCTTCATCCCAGAGAAGCAGGGATAGTCTAGCATATCAAAATTTGCCAATGTAATCCACTATACAAACAAATTGGAAAAGAACCCATATGATCATCTCATTGGATGCTGAAAAAGCCTTTGACAAAATACATCACTTCACGATAAAGGTCTTGGAGAGAGCAGGGATACACAGAACATATATAAACACAATAAAGGCTGTATACAGCAAGCCAACATCCAACATCAAAGCAATCATACTAAAATCAGGAACAAGACGTGGTTGTCCACTCTCTTCATATCTATTCAATATAGTTCTTAAGATTCTATCTAGAGAAATAAGAAAACAGAAAATCAAGGGGATAAAAATCGGAAAAGAAAAAGTCAGACTCTCATTATTTGCTGATGATAAGATAGTTTACATAAGCAACACCAAAAATTCTACCAAGGAACTTCTACAACTCATAAACACCTTCAGGATTGTAGCAAGATACAAGTTAATTCAAATATATCAGTAGCTTTCCTTTCCACTGATAATAAATGGACTGAGAAAGAACTCAGAGAAACATCACCCTTCACAATAGCCACAAATAGTATAAAATATCTTGGAGTAATTCTAATCAAACAAGTGGAAGACCTGTATGACCAGAACTTTAAATCTTTGAAGAAAGACACTGAAGAAGACACCAGAAAGTGGAAAGATCTCCCATGCTCTTGGTAGGTAGAACTGACATAGCAAAAATGGCAATCTTACAAAAGCAATCTACAGATTCGATGCACTGCACATCAAAATCTCAGAAAAATTATTCACAGACCTCAAAAGAACAATTCTCCACTTCATATTTTGCTCTATTTAATGGCACTTTTCTTTTTGTCTCTCCTTCCCAAACTCCTTCCCCCACCCTGTCAACAAGAAGCCCCCACTGCTTTCATGTGAACTCAAAGACACACACTGAATGCACACTTCTGTATTTCCATCTAGACTACCCATAGGAGAAATCATTCATGATAGTTGTTTGTGTATTCTGTATGAGTATGCTTTACTGACACATAATAATTTAGCCCAATGTAATGACATTATTGCATAAATTGAGTAAATGATGTACCTCTACCTCTCAAGTTTAAAGTGAATTTGTTTGCCCTAATTTTCACAAGTCTATCTTAATAAGAATGTTTTGTTACTTTTTTTTTGGGATCATGAATAAACTGACTAGAGATCATTTCCTTCCAACTCAAGCAATGAGTTGAACTTACTGCTAAAGTTTTATAATAAAAATCTTGGGCAAATTATCCTTTCTCTGTTATTGGTGCAGACCAGTGGACTTACCAAGCTTTCCTTCAAGGAAGAAATATATCATCCTCAACTCGACAAGATAACAGTAAATACATGTGTTGTTTAAATAATTTAACGTTTTCTTTACTTTTAAAATTATCCTTAATACTAAAGTACTCAAGTGTAATACTTTAACCAATCTAAAATACTATGTGCCTTATTGTTGTCAAAGCTCTTATTTTATTCTGACTGTTTGCTTCTTTACAGTCACATTTCAGTGATTTGATGACATCTTTAGGAATGACATGTTTGCGAAAACCTTCACAAGGAAAATAAAAGATGCTTGGAAGCATCACAGAGCCGTTAAAAGGAGATAGCCATATATTTTTAATTTTTCCTCAAATGGACTTTGTACATTGTGGAAATAACTAGATATTATGTTTATTTGTATAACATTTGTATGGTGTTTTTTTTAATGAAGGTCAAAGAAGAATTTTCTTAGAGGAAAGGCAGGATTCACAAGACAGTTAAGCCTGTGGTAATACGGTTCAGTAAGTACAGAGATGTTCTGCCAAAACTGACCTAAGTTTGATCCCCAAGACTCAAGTGGTAGATGTATAGAACCAACATCCACTCGCTCTCTTCTGGCCTTCACATATGGTAAGCAAGCCACAAGAGATAAATAAAATGCAATTAAATTATATTAAAAGAAAAGCATGTACATACTAGAAACACAAAGTAATAGCCATTTTCACAAAGAAGAGGATATCCATAAGTTAAATTGTATCTTGTAACATGCAGTTGAGATTGATTAAAAACCCTGCATCATGACTGTTAGTTGCCATGACAGCAGCCGCCTGTTGCCAGGTGTCTTTCTATCAGCTATGCGACATGTGCACCCACCCCTTAAAAGTGCCCGCCAGGCACAGATGGCTCTCTTGTGTCTTGTCCCTCTTGATTCTTACTTCTCTCTTTGCCTCCTCTTTCTTCTCTTTACCTCTTCTTTCCTTTCTTGACTCCTCTTTTCTCTTGTGCCTCTTCTTGCCCCGACTCTGGCACGGCCTTTTGTTTTTTGACTCTGTCCATTTCCCTTTCTCCTAATAAACCTCTTGCACTAATGCCATTGTATGTGGCCTGTTTGCTTAGTGGCGTATCTTGGCAGGGCCCACGGAAAGGTACCCATTTCATCTTCCTCTTTTATTTACCACCAAAGTGACAATAGATACAACCCATACATTTAGGGATGTTGGAATAAATGAAACATTTATATATGACTTGTAGTTTTAAGGGCCGTGTAAGCAGAAAGGTTTATTTATTTATCTATTTATTTATTTATTTATTAAAGATTTCTGCCTCCTCCCCGCCACCGCCTCCCATTTCCCTTCCCCTCTCCCAATCAACTCCCCCTCCCTCAGCAGCCCGAAGAGCAGTCAGGGTTCCCTGCCTTGTGGGAAGTCCAAGGATCTCCCACCTCCTTCCAGGTCTAGTAAGGTGAGCATCCAAACTGCCTAGGCTCCCACAAAGCCAGTACGTGCAGTAGGATCAAAACCCAGTGCCATTGTTCTTGACTTCTCAGCAGCCCTCATTGTCCGCTACGTTCAGTGAATCCGGTTTTATCCCATGCTTTTTTTTTAGACCCAGTCCAGCTGGCCTTGGTGAGTTCCCGATAGAACATCCCCATTGTCTCAGTGTGTGGGTACATCCCTCGCGGTCCTGAGTTCCTTGCTCATGCTCTCTCTCCTTCTGCTCCTCATTTGGACCTTGGGATTTCAGTCTGGTGCTCCAATGTGGGTCTCTGTCTCTGTCTCCTTTTATAGAGTACTACTCAGCAGTAAAAAACAATGGCTTCTTGAATTTTGCGTGCAAATGGATGGAAATAGAAAACACTATCCTGAGTGAGGTAAGCCAGACCCAAAAAGAGGAACATGGGATGTACTCACTCATAATGGGTTTCGAGCCATAAATAAAGGACATTGAGCCTATAATTTGTGATCCTAGAGAAGCTAAGTAAGAAGGTGAACCCAAAGAAAAACATATAGTTATCCTCCTGGATATTAACCTTCATCAGGAGAAAGGTATTGTTGTTGTTCTTAATCTATGCTAAATCTATATTCAAATTTATTTACTTTCCTTCTTTTGTAAAAGAAATGAGAACAGTACAGTGAGAAAAGTGTATGCCCAAAATGCCTAAGCCCTTGGGTCAGCTCCCATAGCCTCACAAACAAAATAAACAAAAATTTAAATAAATATTTTCATGAACAAATAGTTTATTGTGCTATTGGTACACTGATACAATCATGTACATTATTTAATTCAAGAATAAAGGTAGCCAAGACAAGTGGTAGTGATGTATGTCTTCAATCCCAGCATTTAGGAGACAGAGACAGAGGGATCTCTGAGTTTGAGGCCAGCCTGGTCTACAGAGGAAGTTCTAGAACAGCCTGGGCTATAAAAAAAAAAACAAATTAACAAAGTAAAACTTGTCTTGAAGAATAAAACAAACAAAAAATTCCAAATTTCTTCAACCAGTAGAATACCATTGAAAGACTGAGTGTTATCATGTGCGTTTGCTGGTGCATCTCCAGGAGTTCTTGTTTCTACTCTATCTGCACAACAATTCAGAGTCAATCAATACTGAGAGGGAAAATTTCCAGAGGTATCATAGTGGACTCTCATTGAGTTATTGCTCTCTCCTTGCAAATGCACTGCTTGGTTTATTAAAATGTGAGCTTTTATGCAGTGATGGACTACTTTACAAATTAGTAAACAAAGGTTGTGAGAAGAGGAAAAAGCATGTATTCACACACGCACTCAGCAAATAGGACTAAGGAACTAATGTTTCCTTCTGTAATTACAAGTCCTTATTTCTCAAGATGAAAGATAAGTTCTCAGATGTTATAACACTGAGAGTCAAGCAAATAAAAGCAGTATAGATCAAGTATCCCCCAAATTAGCAAGTAATGAAAAAAATACTATGAAAGCAGGTCCAGCATCTTAGGAGAACATGTACAATAATGAAACTTAACTGATGCTAACAGACCAAGAAAATTATCATTAAGATGAAGTGTGAACAAATAAAAATTCTAGGATAGGAGCCAGGAATATCTCATCTGGCTCAAACCATGCCAGAAAGGGTTTTTCACATTATTATAGAATTATTTTTTACCATTTTAGAATACAAAATAAACCAAAGCAAAGCAAATGAAACCTGAATAGAGCTTAAATATCCACTTCAGTTCTAACAATCCCAGTGTTTTGGTCACGACTGAGACCCTACCAAGTACAAGACCTCACAGAAAGCCATGAACATCTACAATAAAGAATACAATAGCAAGGCATGCTGGCACACACCTGAATTTCAGCCTTGGGAGACGGAGAAAGGAGCGTTACAAGGAGCAAAGACAGGACAGGTTATGTAGGTCTATACTGGGCTAGGCTACTACTGAGATGTTGTCTCAAAAAATCAAGGCCTGAGCATGTAGATTTATAGCAGAACCTAGAACCTGCGAGGGCCCAGTTTCCTTCCCCAGCACATACTTACTGGGGGAAAAAAAAGAGCCCGTGAAAATGAAGACAATATTCTCCCCATTATGTCAGAACCGATGGGAATCATCCCCTCTGCTCCAGTTAAGAGCTGTAGGCACAGACAAATCCCATTGTACTTTTTCCTTTTACTCATTTTTTTCTTCGTCATCATCGAGAATTTATAACTCATCTCATCCTGGGTGAGTAAATATTTTGCACTCCTGGTCCATGCCTGAAAGAAAGGAGATGATATTAAGTTGGCATTTCAATATGATTTCCACAACATAAGTCAAAGCATTTCCCGAAACACCTTAGGCCTTATGCATCCCTTAGATGAGAATACAAGCTGAATTATTTCACTTCCTAAGCAAAACAATTCAAAAGACACAGGGCATCAGACTAGACTGGGCAGAACTGCTGTGCAAAGACAGCAGGAGATACAAGAGGTCAGGAGGAGTCAAAGTGAGGATCCATAGTCGCCAGAGCCATCAACATGCCCCCTAGGATAAGCTCTCCTGGGGGTCTGACCTCACCTCACCTTGGAGCAAGTTTCTGTGTAAATGAACGATACCTATGATCCTGCAGTAAAACTGGAGAGATGTCTCTGGATGCAATCCAGAAGGTAGTGAAATCAAAATCATAAATCCCGTGGGTGCTTATCCCTGCTAACAGAGAAAAATAAGAAAGCCTCTGAGTGGTGCAACTGTTTCCATCTGGTCTCTTTATGTGTAACTGATGTAAGAAATTAGTGACTGCCAGAAGTCACTTGGTTTGCAATTACAGTGTTTAATGATATTAGTACAAAGTAAGCAAATGAGCGAGTCCATTCTCTAACAGAAAGCACAGATGAAGGTGAAATCAACTTCTGAGGCACTCGATCACCTACGACATCCTGTCTCATTATCTAAGGTAAAGGAGAGTTCCGACTTAACTGATGAAGCAGATGGAAACTCCCCAAGACCGCTGACACAGGAGGGAAGGAACCATTGGAGGAGCAGCTGATTCTCAGGATGAGCCAAAGCAATGGTTTTCTCTCATAGGGTCAAATGGGACATCGACCTCGGAGAGTCAGTCCTCATACAAATTAACCTTTAACCTTTAGTGCTTGCTCCAAACCAAAAACAGGTGCACTAAGTATTCATCCTGGTTGTTAGTCTGACCCCAGCATCTCACAGGTCAATTGGTTC
Source organism: Chionomys nivalis (assembly GCF_950005125.1). Taxonomy (NCBI): domain Eukaryota; kingdom Metazoa; phylum Chordata; class Mammalia; order Rodentia; family Cricetidae; genus Chionomys; species Chionomys nivalis. The sequence continues at coordinate 27,757,779 of NC_080106.1, forward strand.
TGACTTCCCTTTGAGCCATCAAGGCATCAGAAGAAACTTCATGTTAACCAGATCTTGATTAACTATTTCCCTTTAAAAGGAAGCCGGGAAGCCCAAATGCACAGGAGATTTACTAATCTCTGACCTGAAAAGTGCTCATAAGGAAAGTGTGCTCAAACATAACGAATTTGGATGTTGTTGCAGATCCCAGTACTATAAATGGTCAAACATAGTGATAGTGATTCTTCTAAAGTACACACAAAATGTAGTTATTTTTGTAGAATTGGTTTAGTCAACAATGTTGGAAAAAATAAAAACCCACAAGACAAGCAACTGCTAAAAAATATTTTGTCTGTTGTAGGAACTAGATTTTAGCAGGAAATATATACATTTTATAGATATGATATTCTAAATGACCAAGCTGTCACTGCTATCTGAGGACTTAATTACATCCTTTTGAGAAGTCTCCTTCCCAAAGTCAAAATTCCTAGTTTTAGTTATAAACAGTCTAGCTAACTCATTATACCAGTGTATATACACAGAGTGAACATGAAGATCCTGGCATGTGATGTGTTTGTCATCTCAACACTAGGTAAGCGGTAGACACAGGAAGGTCCCTACAGACTGCAACTCAGTCAGGCTACTGGAACTGGAGAGCTCCAGGTTCAGTGACAATCTCTGTTCCAAAATATCAGGTGAGAAGAAACCTGGCATGGAGTTTTGTCCTATGTGTACATCCACATGCATGCGTAACCACAGACAGGTGCACCCAAACTTTTGTAAATATTAAGATAAAAATAATAAACTTTTGTTTGGAGTTCATAGCTTGACAAGGAGAGGTGTTTCTGGCATGCTCATTAATAATGTATCCCAATCACATTGTACAGTCACTTTGGAAATCAGTTTGGCGATTTCTCAGAAAATTAGGCAACAACCAGCCTCAAGATCCAGCAATATTGCTCTTGGGTATATACCCACAAGATGCTCAATCATACCCCAAAGACATGTGCTCAACTATGTTCATAGCAGAATTATTTGTAATAGCTAGAGTCTAGAAACAACCTAGATGCCCCTCAACCAAAGAATGGACAAAGAGAATGTGGTACATTTACACAATGGAATACTACACAGCAGTAAAAATAATGACATCTTAAAATTTGCAGGCAAATAGATGGATCTAGAAAAAAAAATATTGATTGAAGTAAACCAGACACAGAAAGACAAATATAATATGTATACACTCATAAGTGGCTTTTAAACATAAAGCAAAGAAAAATCAGCCTAGAGATCTATTCTCAGAGAAACTAGACAACAAAGAGTACCTTAAGAGACATACATGGATCTGCATAGGAGGTGAAAAAGACTCTCCTGAGAAATTGGGGGCATGGAGATCATGGGAGAGGATAGAAGAGGAGGGGCAAGGAAAGGAGGGGAGTGGAGAAAAATGCCCATCTCAATAAAAGCAAGAGAAATAATAAACAAGGATATACTGTTGCAAAGAAGGCAGAGTAGTGAGAACCAGTACACACTGAATATTCAAATTTCCATTGACAAATAAAGTCTCTCACTCTCACTCTTAACTACATCTTTAAGCTCCAGTATTGTGGAATGCAGCTTTAGCTAGGCATTAGTATTTTGAACTATAAATGTGATCAAAATATAAAGGAGGTGAAGAACTATTTGTAGGTGAATTTTGAGTATTCTTGGAAGCTAAAGTATGCCGGAATCTGTTGTATAATGGAAATTTTTAGCACATAAAAGCTTAAATGCAAAGGGAAGGAAGTGGATGAGAATAAAGTATAATGACACATATGTATGAAAATGTCATAAACCCACGTGTGTGTGTATGTGTGTGTGTGTGTGTGTGTCAATATATAGAAAGAGAGACAGGGAGAGAGAGAGAGAGAGAGAGAGAGAGAGAGAGAGAGAACAGAGAGAACAGAGAGAACAGAGAGAACAGAGAGAACGCCAGCTTTATGTCAGATCTTTTGCTAAGAACTGTGGACCACAGATTCAAAGATTATTTAAACAAAACCTTCTTTCACTTTGAATATAAAAATTTGTTGTGGTGGTTTAAATGAGATATTATCACAAATTTCAGGCATTTGACTACTTGGCCCCAATGTTGGCTTTTTGTGGAGGATTGGGAGGTGTGGTCCTGCTGAGAGAAACATAGCACTGTGGGCAGGATTTAAAGTATAAAAACACTTCCACCGTCTCTGCTCGCTATTTGGGCTTCAAGATGTAAGCTCTCAGCTGCTGCCCCAACTACCAGCCCCCTGACACCTACTGTGCCTGGGTGGACTCTAAATGTCTGCAACCACAAGCCCCAGATAAACATTTCTTCCTTACGCTGTCTCTGTCATAATGTTTCATGGGGCAGCAGAAAGGTAACTAACAAATTGCCATTGCAGGACTTGCAAAAGGTGTATGTCTGGACAGGAATATGTCAGCTATGCTGCAGGGGCTGGTGAGGAATGACCAAGTCACATCTAGAATGTTGCTAGCAGACTCAGATAGGAAAAATAGAAGTCAAGGAAAACTTCTGAGTAAAGGTAAAATATTCAACGAAAGGCTTTCTCTGGAGATTCCTTTTGAAGGACTAACCTCAGTCTCTGATGGAAGTCATATGTTGAAACTTCTTCTCTTGTCTTTCCATAAGCAACTATAATGACAATGACTTAATTATCATCTTAGATGCAAATTGGATGGCAGTTTCTCTAAACTTGATATAGAACAACAGGATAAAACCTGTCTTTGGAGGGATGAAGAAGGGAAGAAATGTTCTCTGGAGAAGAACAAAATTGACATAAATATTAGAATATGGGAGCTTGCCAGGTGAGGAGAAAAGGAAAATGAATTCAAAAATATAATTGAGATAACTGGGCAAACGCATTGCCCCTTCATTCTAGAGAGTATGTCCATGGTTATATTTCTCTTAGTGGACTATTAATTGTAACAAGTCTTTCTCTGACCCACTAACCAACTCCTAAATAATGACATAGCAATTTATTACTAATTACGAAAGCTCGACCTTCACTTAGCTTTGTCCAACTAGCTCTTATAACTTAAATTAACCCATTTATATTAATTTCCATTTTGCCTCTAGACGTTTTACTTTTCCTCCCAATCTGTATGTCTGACACATTCATGTCTCTCTCACCTCTACACTCATCTCTTACTTCCTCTCTTGCTGCTGTAAGTCTCGCCTGTACCTCATGTCTAGCTATTGGCCATTCTGGTCTTTATTAAACCAATCACAACAATCTGTCTTCAAACAGTGCACACATATCCTACAACAATTAATGCCATTACACTGGAGATTCACAAAGGAGTAAGCCAAGGAATGTGTCCAGCCAGGTAGCTACACAGCAACTGGTTTTCAAATAAAGTGTTGTATCATAGAAGAATTAGTGGGGAAGGATGAGGTGTCCTTGGAGGAAAAGAGGAATTAAGCCATGTTGTCCACCTTTACAGCAAGAACAGTTTCAGTTTTCTGTGACTGCCATGGTTTATAGAATAGATGAAAATATGGTATTTTTTTTTCTGCATTCCTAAGAGCTATCTAGATCCAAACAAAGTAATTCACTCTGCCTTCATCCCATCTCTGGGGCATCATTCTCCCCTCTCAGTGTAGTCTGAAAAACTTTGTCGGTAAACATCGTGAAGGAACACTAAGTCTTCTTGGAAAAAAAATGCAGAATGTAAAGTAAGGATGCGAGTTAGTGTCATACATTAGTGTCATCCTACTCAGGGCCTTAGAATCTGACTCATAACCAGCAAGCAAACAAATGGATGTCTCCACTCCCTCCTAACGTTCATGTACATGAGACATGAATAATGCAGGAGAGTGGCTTCCAGGCTGGCTTGCATTCTCTTTTCCTCATTCCCCAGCACCTCTACAGAATTCTAAGAGCACTGTCATTGTTTTAAGAAAACAAAGTCATCTTTAATGGAGTTTTTGAGACAAAAACCAGCTTTGCTGTTGCGCTAAGTTTTCAAGACAGACAGCATCATCTGACCTAAGGGTGGGACTCGTTTTGTGATTATGATCTCTAGAATCAATTGTAATGTACTAATTTAGTGTGTATGACACCCCTACCTCTTAGCCTTTTAGCACCAAATAAGCCGTGAAAAGTCATGCAGTCCTGCAACCTGGGCTTGGTGACCCTGCAGAGTATTTGACTATTTCTGTCCCTAACCTAACTTCTAAAAGAAGAGACATATGTTAGGAACACTAAGAAGGGGCTTTCTAAAGTTATTTCTTTTATTTTTGAGATTGCCATTAAATTATATTTCTTTAATCCTTCTCTCTCCTCCCTCAAATCCTTTCCATATATTGACCCCTGTTCTCTTTGAGACTCATGACTTCATTTCTCATGAACTGTGACTCTGTGTGTGTGCTCTTTGTTTAAAAATTCTGCATGACTGAGATCAGGTTCTACAAAGTTATTTAGCTATGCTCCCTCACTGACAGCTGAGGTTCAGGCACCATTCGAACAACACAGTAAGTATATGGCCCAGAAATTTCATGAACAGCCAACCTGAAAAGAGAAATAAACATTCACGCTGCTCTTCACTATGGAGGGGCAATAGCTAAGAGAGAAATTCAGTAAAAAGGTAAGCACAGATGTTGTTACCTCAATATTTGTTCTCCTAAGCCATTTTGATGGTAACAAAACATGCTTTGAGATTCTTTGAATAATACAAAGATAAATTTATAAAAACATATATGCAAGAGCTGGTTTCTGCTAAAATTAAAAAAAAAAAACACAAAGGCCAACATTCTTCCTGGAAAATGTGACATTAAAACTGGGTAGCAACATAAGAAATAGAGAGCCTTTAATTTCTGTTAGCAGTGGTTATGCAAGTATTCAGCCTAAATGAATAGTTAAAACATTTTATTTAAAAATATTTCATATGCTGTATTTTGATAATATTCTTTCCCCTCTTGTAACTCCTCCCAGATCATTCCTACCTTCCTCTCCACCCAAATTCATGTTCTCTTTGTGTCTCTCTTTCAAAAAAACAAAAACACAAAACGCACAAGCCAAACCAAAACAAAAAAACACCCCAATAAAACAAAAAAAAATAGTCAAAAAAAAAAAAGAAATAAGAAGCCTACAAACAAAACAAGCAAACAATTTATAGAATGAAGCTCTTGGTTGTCTAGCTACTCCTGGGCATAGGGTCTCTCTGGCATATGACTCTCTATCACAGAAAATTGATGTTCCCTTTTCAAGTTGGTGTCAATTGCACACAGCTTCTTTGGTTATGAAATTTTGTGTCAACCTCCCCTTTAGAAGTTACTATGCTCTAAGTAAGATGTCTTTGGGTGCTCTTCCTGAGGACTGCGCTTTGATTCCAAACACTCACTTTGCTGCTCAAAATCATGCGTAACTCCAGCTCTAAGGAATCTGAGGCCCTCTTCTGGCATAAAAGTAATGCACAGGCATTCATGCAAGGAAAACCTTCATGCATAGAATATAACATTCAATTAAAATAAAAAAAAAACTGGTAGAGGTGTGTGTGTGGGTACACAGTGTGTGTTTGCACATGTATATATGTGTGTGTTGGAATGTATGCATAGGTTCAGAGGCACACAATGAACATGAAGATCCACTGAAGGGAAAAACACAGCAGACTAAGCCGATCTGTCATTAACTTTGTTGTTTCCGTTTAATCCTGTAACATGATTTCTTGTCTATCAGTGAATAGATTATATTCTACATGAAGTGACATTTCCCATGTGACATAGTTCACCCTGTGTATCAGAGTAGAGATTTGAATGTTGTTATTTTGCACATATTAAAAGATGGCTGGTCTAGAGATACAGTTCAATATCTAGAGTGCTTTCATGGCAAACTCCAGATCCCATGTAAATCCTGAGTAGGACAATGGACATTTTTAATCCTGACACTGGAAGACAGAGACTGGAAGTACTCTGAAGTTCATTGTACAGCCAGCCAAATTGATTCAGTAAGATTCATAGGTATTTCAGATTCATAGAGACCATGTATCAAAATAAAGATGGATAGTTACTGAGAGTGGCATCTGATACTGACCTCAGCCTTCCATATCCACAAAAACATATGTGTGTACATGTATCTGCACACATATAACATATACTTGAAGAAGAAAAAAGTGAGAGCATAAGAACATTTTGGGAAAAATGAATTTCACAGAAAAGAGTACTTGCATTGTCGTATGAAAAATTAGTAAAATTAGTTCAGAATGAAAGGATCAAAGCTGGACAGAAAGGAGACTATAAGCAGGGGATTACATTCTTACAATCTAAGACTGAACAGAGAAAATGCCAATCAGTATTCCAGCACAGAAATGAAGTAGGGGAGGGTGCAGAAGAGCTAGTCCAGGCATGTAGGGCACTGTAGGGTGTGAGGCCAGTGCCGCTTGGTCCACTAAAGGAACGCACAACCTTAGTAGAGCTCTATCAAGAGCTGTGAAGACAGAGGCTAATGGAAGAGATGAACATTGATGCAGATCTGTGAGAAGATTCCTTTCCCTAGAAGATGAACTTATAGACAGGATATCTGAGAAGGCATATTCAGCTAGATTAGTAAAGAAACTTTTGTAATAATATAGGTAAGAGAACCTACCTAGTTGGAGTAAGACAATGTTAGCTTAGATGCAAACATATAATAAATACACACATATATTATGATATATAACACACATATATATGTGTGTTTGCAATATATATTATATAAGTATGGTATGCATACATATACATATATAAACATATGGTAAAACCATATATGTATGGCTAAAATCCACTGAATTTATTGAGCAATCAGATGGGTGTTAACTGAGATATAGGAAATCATTGTACTCCTGACTGAGTGAATGTCAATGGCACTCAAGAGGAGAAATGAAGAACGATTCCATTCCTTACCAGTCAGGAATGTGCAATACAGGGATTCTGGAGCCTCCTCAGCCATATACTCTTGCTGCATGCAAATTCTTTTGCCATTTTAGCTAAAGCATGAAAAAATGACAGTGGGCCATGAAGCAGACCATGAAAACAGCACAGTGAAATCTGGGTACCCTACATTGACCACAGTCACAACTGATTCACCAGCTTCCCTAAAAGTGAGATGCAGGCAAGTGTGACCTCTCTAGTTCTTCTGAAATGTGGGATGTTTTTCTTCTCTTCTAAAACTTAACTTCTGGGATAAACAATAAAATAAATTAAATTGATCGATTTTGAAGTACTAATACTGACCAAAATCTTGCCATTAGCCCACATATGGGACAATTGAGACCCAGAGAGCAGACTATGTAACCACACCCATACCACACTGCAGTGGGGATTTTCTTTGGGCTACCAACCAACTCCCAAATAAAGACAAAGATATTTATTAGTTACAAATGCATGACATTAGCTTAGACTTGTCTCACTTAGTCTCTTGACTTAATTTAACCTCTTTCTATTTATCTATGTTTCGCCTCAGGACATTTCAACCTTTCTTTCATTGTGTATGTCCTTCTTTCCTGCCTCCTCTGTCTGTCTGGCTGCCCCCTGGTGTCTTCCTGGCATCTGTTTTTCTTTTTCCCTTGAGCCCAAATTCCTCCTCCTACTTCTTTTCCCAGCGCAGAACTCCAACCTATAACTCCTCCCTCACTATTGGCCATTGAGCTTTTTATTAGACCCATTAGGTTCCATAGGTAGGCAAAATAAAACTGCGACTTATTTTTACATAGCTGAGCAAATGAAGCAATCATTATTTAGCTAAACAAATATTCCACAACATAAACAAACACAACACATCTTTGCATAGTTAAACAAAGATTCTGCAACAGCACATCCTTCTACAGTTTACTTCACCTGAGACAAGCATACTCACACATTTCCATTCTCTTTAAAAGATTTTCTAGTGGCTTCCTAACTTTTTCACAGTTTGGCAGATTCAGTATTATCATGGAAAAAAAGCCAAATATAGTATCTCACCATCTAAGTTTACCCCAAACTACTATCTTCTTTCCTAAACTGTATATTTTTTTCAGAATTTTCTTCTTATTCTCATTTTTGCTATCAATAAACAGATGTCTATTCATCTGTGAAAAAGTTTCACCCCAAATAACCTAAACATTTAAACATGATTAAAGATAGAAACTATGAAAAGAGTGTCAATGATCTACTATTTGATTAAGATAAAACAAGCAAGCAAAACAAAACAAAAAACACATGACAGGGTACTGAAGAGATGATTCAGTACTTATGAGCTGTTTATCTTCTTATAGAGAATCTAGGTTTGATTCCCAGCACCCACTTATCAGCTCACAACTGTCTGTAACTCTAGTTCTAGGAGATCTGACATCCTCTTCTGGCATATGGAAACATTTGCGTGCTTATAGTACAGATACGTACGTGGAGGGAAGATAACATGATGCGCTTCTTGCTTAAACACACGTCTTGAAGAGTATAAAAATAATAATAACTATGTATCAGAAAAATGGTACCCTTGTAAGATATGTAAGTTTAGAGTGTCAAGAAGTCGAGAAAAGAAAGACTAGATAGTTGGATAGCAAGCCTCACCTACTAGACCACACACACACAAACACACACTCACAGGGAGCACGGGGGAGGGGAGAGAGAATGGATTTGAAGCTGGGCAGGGGTTGAGGAAGACAATCAGACTGCCTGTGAATCTGCATTAATTATGTTTGGCTGAATTGCATGACTTAAGACAAAATGCAAAAAATTTCTGATCTTGAGTTTCCTCACCCATATAAAGAAGAGGAAGAATAACTGAACTTGCTTACTAGTAGTCTTGTGAGAATTGAGCAATCAAATGTAGAATAGTTTTAGATTATTGTTGTCTTAGAGAATTGCAATATAAATTTTAAGTTTGCTGAAAAGGATAATGAATATGTAAAATAAAAAGCTGGAAAGTATTGGAAAGACCTTGCTAATCCTTTGTAGGTAGAGGTTATTTGCTACTGTACTGTTAGAAAATAAGACTTCATCATACATTGCAGCTAAAGAAAACCAGGTTTATAATAGTATCTCAAGCAGTTCTTGGTTTATTTCTGCAAAGAATGAATAATTTCTGCTTAGGCAGACAATGTCTTCTGCACAGGTCTCCCTTTATTTTTAGTTAACTAATCAACTGAATAACCTAAAATACAGACCATAAAATATGTGTAATTGTCTTAGTTACTCTTCTGTTTCTATAAAGAGACACCGAAACCAAGGCAACTTCTAAAATAAAGCTTTTAATTGAGGGCTTGCTTACAGGTTCATATGGTTGATTCATTATCATGATGGGAAGTAGTGCAGCATTCTGCTATGTTGCTGGAGAAGTAGTTGAGACCTTTTATATCCATATCAGGCAGAAGAGAGAGAGAGGGAGAGAGAAAGAGAGAGGGGGGTGGTGAGAGGAGAGAGAAGGAGAGGGAGGGGAAAAGGTAGGTAAGAAGTTGGGAGGGAGGGAGGGAGGGAGGGAGGGAGGGAGGGAGGGAGGGAGGGAGGGAGGGGAAAAGGGAGGTAAAAAGGGAGGGAGGGAGGAAGGGAAGAAGGGAAAGAGGAAAGAAGAGAGAGAGAGAGAGAGAGAGAGAGAGAGAGAAATTAAGCAATTTGGCAAGACCTGTATTTTTTAAACATTAAAACCCATCCCCAGACACACACCTCCTCCAACAAAGGCATAACTTCTCCAACCCTTCCTAGTCCAACACCTATTCTCCAACACCTCCTTGTCCTTCTAAAAAGTTCGTCATCATATAGGGTCTAAGCATGCAAATATATAAACCTATGAGAGCAATTATCATTCAAACTGTCACACTACTACAGCAATCAATTGAATAAATACTGTATAAATCACTATAGATCATATGTATGTTTAGGCTTTTTTCTTTAAATTTATTAACATAACATGTTGATTAACATGAAAGAAATAGAATAAGACAACTAATTTCATACCATGTACTGCCATGAATGGATATGGAATACTTAGGTAGCAGAATTGTTGACTGAAATTTTATGAACTCTGACAAAAAGCTCAAGGGGTTGGAGAGACGGTTTAATACCAAAGAGCACATACTCATTATAGAGGATCCAGGTTCAGTTTCTGGCACCAATATCAGGTTAATAACAACCTCTTAATAGGTCCAGTTCCTGAAACTCCAAACCTCTGTGGCCTCTGTGGGTGCCTGCATGTCCTTGGTGCACATAAACCCATGCAGGCATACACATATACATAAATAAGTTAAAATAATAAATAGTTCAAACTACATTCTAAAATTCCATCTGTATTAATGTGGCAATGTTATTAGGTGCCTCTAATCATCTATATTTGAAGAATATACAAATTATCAGGTTTTTAAAAAATAGTAAAACAGATAGTATGTATTATCAATTGTCCTTGTGAAGGTTAAAAAGTGTCTTCATAGGCAACATACATGTATATATCTGTCATCTGAAGTATCGAAAACTTCATTTTCTTTACATGGTCAACTATTAAAAAAGAATAGTTTGAGTACACATGTACAGTGAACAATCTCTCAGTTAGGAATCAAGCTGTATTGTATTTAATTTTATTTTCAAGCTTTGATACTTCTTTACTTAGTAGAAATTATAAAATATAGGAATCTTGCACCAAAATGTTTTTTTTTTTTCAACTAGCATTTCCTGGTGTCATCCTAAGAAGTCCGAATACCACAGAACGGATTTTATGTCTACATATTAAGCCAGTGACTGGCCAGTGTAATGATTACTAACATCCAGTATTTGAAACTATTTAAAAACAGACCTCTCAATTTTATATGACCCAATAATTGGTTACAAAATGGTATATAATGAAGGAAGTCAGAGGAGGTAGGAGGAAAGGTGAGTTCTCTATTTGTAATTGCTTCTTGAATCTTGAGTCCGTGCCAAATTTCCAATTTTCCATCAGAAAAATAAATAAGTTAGGAGAGTTTGTTCTGTGTATATATTGCTCAAAAACAAATGCTTTTTTTGTCCTTAATGACAACAACAATAAAAATATGTGTCCAGTCAATGGTTGTCAGCTACCTTCAGGCAATGTGGTTATGGCTTGCCGTTGCTTTCACATTTGCAGCTTCATGCATTTTAATTAGGGATGCTTACAAGCCCAGTTCCTCTCTACCTGCCACCTAGAAATGACCGCTTGTATGAAGACAGTCATCCCAGATGAAAAGAACCAAGCATCTCAGAGAAAGGACTGAAATTCATGAAATGAGTTTAAAACCTTGGGGATTACAGTAAAAGATTCAATTTGCATTGAGCTGATATAGACATCCCAATGTTAGTGGCTCAATTTCCATATGCAATGTTGAGGAATGTGATCACAGTTACCATTCAAGAGTTTTCCTGCGTGACAGTTTCACTGTACAAATGCTATTTTACAGCTGTGGAAATTTAGATTTTAAAGGTAAAGGTAGCACACCCCAAAAAATGAGGATTAAAGCCCAAGTCTCCCTGGGACATTATCTGAAGACATTTGCTCTTCAAAAAAATTATATACTATGTCCTTGTTCTGTGGCCATGCCACCTGTCTATAAAGAAAATCTCTTTGAACACAATAACAAAAATGAAGAGAAGAAGAAAGGGACCACACAATTGATGCACATAGACACAGAACCCCGGGGGGAAAACAAAAATAAAATTATTTTTATCAAAATAAATGGAGAAGGAAAAAAGTAAGGAAAGGAGGAACAAAGGAAGAAATGGAATGCAAAAGTCAACATAACCAGCACCAAGTGTTTTCAAAAAAGCTAAGAAACAGCAGGGAAACACCAAAGATGGAATTTCTGTGACAATGCAGAAGGAGAAAGGAGTAAGGGGATTTGCTTGTGTGCATGTTAAATTCTAACACTTTCGCTTATGGAGCACGTATTAGTGTCTCTTTTGATCAGTAAGTCAATGTTTCAACAGTGTTATCTCTGCCTTCCTCGTGGCTTTTAATAATCAGTTTTGAAATTGAAGTATTTTTGCAGACATACTGGAAGATGCTCTTCTCACTTGGCTGATCATTTAATCTGCCCTGAAGCTGTCTGTCTGTCTGCAGGACAAGGTTCTCATACGGCTTGAATGCAAGGGAACATGAAGAACAAGGCAGGTATCTTAGCACAAGTTAACTTACATAATGGCTCTGTCAATCTATCCTCCCCTCCAATTCCATTCTATTGTTGTGTACCAAACTGGATAAGTCTCTGTCTGGGTCTGCTTCATCCCCACTCATCAATCAGTTATCTTAGATATGTCAACTTGTTGTAATATGAGCGGCGGGGCTGCGTCCCCGGAACCCAGCCGCCCGCATGGCTAGCTTATGCCCCGAAATAATTACACGGAAACTGTATTTTTTTAAACACTGTCTGGCCCATTAGTTTTGGCCTTTTATTGGCTAGCTTTTACATATTGATCTAACCCATTTTTAATATTTTGTGTAGTACCACGAGCTGGCTTACCAGGGAGAATGGAGGAATTACTTTCATTTAATAAAGAAACTGCCTTGGCCCATTTATAGGCCAGCCCTTAGGTGGGTGGAGTAAACAGAACAGAAGGCTGGGAGAAAGAAGCCAAGTCAGGAGTTGCCATGATTCTCCCACTCCAGACAGACGCAGGTTAAGGTTCTCCCTGGTAAGCCAGCTCGTGGTACTACACAGAATATTAAAAATGGGTTAGATCAATATGTAAGAGCTAGCCAATAAGAGGCTGGAACTAATGGGCCAGACAGTGTTTAAAAGAATACAGTTTCCGTGTAATTATTTCAGGGCATAAGGTAGCCATGCGGGCGGCTGGGTGCCGGGGACGCAGCCCCGCTGCTCTTATTACAACATCAGCTTGTTTGAATTCCGAGGAAGTACTGCACATAATTGCCTGCAATAGGAATTTGAAGAACAATTCTACCACCAGTGGGAAAGACAGATGATCTTGGGCACATAGGTCACTGTGAATGCAACAATTTGGAAGCCAGATCAACAAGCAAATAAAGACCTCTCTGTAGCAGACCTATATGCTATGTGGTCAGAGGAGTTAATTCCCCTAGAGGTGTGGCAATCAAGATGATTTCACAAGGACATGAACTGGTTGGATTCCTAAAGCTGAACAAGAAGTAGGTCATTTCAGGATGAGGAAAGCGTATAAGCTTATTTGACAAAAGGAACTTAATCTAATTGTATAATTCTGGGCGATTCTAGTGACTGTCTTAAGTGCTTCCTCAAGATTAATCTTAAAAATACGTCAGACCATAATCAATTAGACTTGTCTGCCATGGTTACAACACTGCAGATGAATCTGTGTTAATTGCTACATTCAAATAATTCAAAGAACCTAATGAACCCAATGCACCCAGTTCAAAGAAAATGCAAAGGAATTTTCACACAGTTGGTGTGGCAAATTGGTTAGCAATGTGAATTTGGGGGCAAATTTAAAAAGATGTTAGATGTCATACTAAGAAAAATAAACAACGGGAAATATTCATCAATATATTTGTTACTTAGTATACAATATGGGAGTCTACATGGAAAATTTTGTCTGGCTTAAGTTGATACGTATTTCATTTGCACATTTAGACACTGCTAGTCTTTACTCTCAAAATGTTAACAATCGTCCAAGATAATGTATTTGTCCCTACTATATATTGCCTGGTACACAGTCTATACTGACTTAACAAAATATATGCCACTCACATTACTAGACACAAGAGTAGGGATGACAGGACAGGTACCAGATATGTGGAAGGTAAGACCTTGTGGTGAAAGATCAGTGGTCTGTGGAGAAACGAGAGCAAAGAGGAGTTACCGGAGCAGAGGATGCTATAGAAGTAGGTTTTGAAGGCCAAACAAGATGATCATTGGAAAAACCTGCAAGGGGCAATGAAGAAGGTAGGCTCAACCACAGAAGTGAAATATTCAACAGGTGAAGAGAAGAGCAACTGGTAATACCACGTGCCTGTCTATCAATAGCTGTGTTCACATGCCGCTTGGGACTGTACACTTGGCACAGAATTAACTGACACTTCTGACCCCATCACTATGATAGATTAGAATACAAGTTTGAATTATTTGCTGAACACTAAAACAAGCATTATAATATAAGATAAAGACAATAATGATGCAAGAAATTCAAGGTGTGTCTTGAACAACAACACAATACATAAAAGAAAAAAAACAAATCAAATGAAAACTATGCTATCATAATAGTTAACCTGCTCTCAGCCCTCAATTCTCTTTCCTGGGTGTCAAAATATAATACTATGGTTAGTTTGTGTGATGGTGGGCAAGATGTTTAAGCTCCCCCTAACTCATCCTTCTCATTTGTAAAACACGGACCTTAAGAATGCTTATGCCTTAGTGGTTCCTGAGCAGCTGAGCAGTTGGACTGGAGTTAAATCACTAAAACCAGTGTTTTTTCATTTTCTTTATGTCGTTGGTGCTTTGGTTTTGTTGTTGTTTTGTTTTGTTTTTTGTTTTTTAAGTATTGCAATTACTTTGTAAATGGTATTTCTTCCTCCCATTCTCCATATTCTTGCAAATTATAACACTATATTTGAGCACAGCTATCATGGAGCTGAAATACATACACTTATTGTACAATTCTCAGCATGATAAAGGATTCATAAATAAATGTTCAAGTTTTTCAGGCAAGCTCTTCTGGACTTGCCTATTCAACTCTCATGGCACATAGTCTACTACTCTTATTGAGTCCTGCTGTGGATCCTTACTTCAGACACACCCAGCTACTTTTCAGAGGAGCTACGAGGCTCCCAAAGCAAGGCAGTCAGAAAGATATTCATAGACGTGAAGTGATATCTCCAAGGATGCCCTCAGACTCCCAAGTCTTTACATTTTCAGCATCCCTTTTGGCTGCAGCACTTGAGAGCTGTCCTTGTACCAAATGATGTCTTCACATTGTCTGTCTCTGGCACTTGACTGAGATTTTGAGGGCATCTTATCTCATTCATCTTTTAATTATCTGCACCTGGTCCTAAGTAGGAAGAAACATGAGATTTAAAGCACGCTGATGAAACTAGGTAGCCCTGCAGATGCGTTTGTAAATGCACTTGTTTATACATTAATAAGACACTGATTTCTCACGGATTAATCAAACTAAACACCGTCATGGCTAAGGACTCAACATAATGCTTTAGCAGTGTATGTCATTAAGAAATTTCAAAGGTAATGACAAGCCAGACAAGGTTGTCTGCCACAAGAGATTATAACCTCACACATTCAGCATTCACCCACCATTTCTGTTTCTTGTATCACATACAAAATGACAAAGATTGGGCTCAAAATTCTAGAAAAACAAATATAAATAGAAGGATTACATTATTCTTGTCTTTTGCCTTATTCAATAATATAAATAAGTTTAATGTATATCTATATAAGTAGCAGCATTTCCTTATATACAGTTCACATTATTAGAATTATTAGAATTTTAATATGTTCCAATGAGAGAAGTGTGATAAAGGGTCATGGGAGGGAACCATATTTTACTGAGAGGTGGTAGAAATGAAAATGGACAGGGTTATGGGTCTGTATAGGTGTAAACATGATAATGAAAAAATACAAATGAAATAAATTAGTATATCTGTCTTGACTGACTGGGGCAGCATGAACAAATTTACCAGGGCAGGTAGAAAAAGGAGTGGGAAGGGGCCTGCTACAGTTTTTCAAGAAACAAAACAATAAAGAAGCAACAGCTACAGTCATTTTTTTTTAAAGACACTGTACCTACTAAGGGGTAGGGCACAGAACATGTTCCAGATTTTCTGCATACAACTTATACATTCTCCAGATGATTTCCAAACTGTGTAATTATACCCCTGGCCTTGGTGTTGGCTTGTATCTAATTATGAGTGCCTTTACCTAAATGCCCTGCATACATCACTCTAAGACACATAAGAAACAAAATATCAGACCAACCAGGTCTTGTGGAATCCACCTGGTCATCAAAAATGTGAAAAATGTCTTGAGACCTCATCTCAAGACAAAACAACGAAAGGACCAGATGCTTCCTCAGCAAGGTTTAGCATTTCTCTAGGCTCCTCCTCTATATTTCCATGCATCTTCTCTTCCTCTTCTTTCCCTCCTCTCCTCTCTTCATTTTGTTTTTCTGTACAGTGTTTCTTTTCCTTATTCAATAGTCTTGGCAGATAATTCAAACCAAAGGAAAACATAAATGGTCCTTTACCATTAAGCCCTCAGGACTTCGATGATTTATAGTCTCTTTCTTCAGCAATATTTGCTACAAAGCTACTGAAGGTAATATTTAGAGGAACTGGATATTTTCCACAATATCACCTCCTAATCCTCAGAGCATTTCCTTGATAACCATCAGCAGTTCATAAAGACTTTAACACTTTATGAGCAATATGTTGACTTCCCTTTGCAATGGCAAGAAAAACATAAAAATAAACTTTCACTGAAGAGGACCGCAATGTCTCCCCAAATGAAACTGGGTGATAAACCAAATAAAATAGGCAGAAAAAAATGGAAGTTGGTTTTTGTTGTTTTCTCATACTCTGCCCCAAATTTGTACACTGGGAAGATTTACTTCCTTTATTTACTTCAGTCTCCGAAAAGAGGAAGGCATTGGTGTTTCTGCAAGTGTATGTCTAGGATCTTAACTGAAGATCATGGTTATTGTTGATATTTCATAAGAAATCAAAGTAGAGATATCTGAGACATTTGAAACTGCATAAAACTTAAAACCCCCAAATAGTACTTTAAGTGTGTATACTTCCTAAATTAAAAAAGACAATTTACTTGGTGATGGCTCTTTGAAAGGATGTTGATTTAATATAGTGTTTTTCTTCTGCAAGCTGTAGTCATGCATATAGTTGCTTTTCTTTTCGTCTGTGCACCATCTGTGTGATATAATATTTTAATCAACTCCTTTCTTCAAAATGTAAAATAAACATTTGTTTAAAAGGAAACCTTATATCCATACCTATAAATAGGAATGTTATTTTTACTTACCACACTACAAGGTAAATTTGGAAATAAATTGAATGAATGCAAAACATTGTTCTTAGATTCAGACAAGACACTTGGAGTCTGCTTGAGACTCTGATGACAAGTCAGCAGCATTTGGCTTGTTAGAGGCATCAGCACAGGCAGGAATAGAAACATTCTCTCTTGACAAAAGTCAGAAAGATAATTGAAAGTAATTTACCACCTACTCATTTCATGAAGCTATGAGC
The DNA here is from genome assembly GCF_950005125.1 of Chionomys nivalis. Classification (NCBI taxonomy): domain Eukaryota; kingdom Metazoa; phylum Chordata; class Mammalia; order Rodentia; family Cricetidae; genus Chionomys; species Chionomys nivalis. The sequence goes on from NC_080106.1 coordinate 27,774,947, forward strand.
TGTGTCACATCGGCAATAATAGCACCAAGGACACTACTTGCCTTATTTCAGGTATTAGGCTCTCCTAAGTAGTTTGGGCCAGATACAAACCATAGATAGAAATGACAGTAGTTTCTTAACAGATGGAGGATTGGAGGGAAGCACATTGTTTGCTAGTATCTCACATGCTTGCCTCTAAAAGGCAGGTGATTATACCAGTATCTTTAAATGTTTGCGTAAAATAAGTGGAATGACTTCATGCCAACCACTAGACTAGGATTAGTCGGTTAATTATGGGTAAATGATCATTGACTCTCGGCACACTTACCCTTTCCTTTATCTATACCACAAGCATGAAGAACTCTCCACCCACTTAAGCCTCGATCACTAAACTTTGTGTCCTCCTTCCTCACACAAGAAGCATATCTTCTAGAATTCAACCTTTGCCTGAACTCTGAGTTTTTGTTATTCTTTGGAAATAATCACCAATATGTTTGCAAAGTTATTAAATCTGCCTATCATACTGTGAATATCATTAGCAAATGATAATAGATATAGCAACATAGGTAGGTAGACAAATGGAAGATAGACAGATAGAAGGGTAGATAGATAGGCAGATAGACAGACAGACAACACTCAACCTGACAGACAGACAGATGAGAGATGGGTAGAGTAAACTAAAGTTCTTCAAGAAACTTTAAGACATGCGCCTTAAAGTTCCTGAAGAGTGATAGTATTACTTCATGAGTGTGAAGAAATCAAATGCTGCAGCTGGCAGGTCAAATTATTCTGAACTATCTTACTCCCTTTCATAACTCTTTACTTCCAACTTTTGTATCATAACTTACATCCTTTTTACTGTTAGACAAATATTCTGAAATATATTATGTACTCTATATCTCTATAGCCAGGAGGGTTCTAATATATGAAACTTACAGATGAAGTTTCCCAGTAAGGCAGGAGCATGGGTGGAGAAGAAAGACTGGAAGGCATACTGAAAACAATGTCAAATTGTCATATGAGAAAAGAGAGTTAATGGAACACTCTGGTGAGGCCATCTAAAAGCAGCTCCTGACATGCCAGAATGCCCAGAAGTAACATGTAGCTCACTATAATACAAGATTACACATCCTTAAGTGGAGACTTAAAATGCTAATGCGTATGCTACTGGAAGGTACTGGTAGGATTACATACAATAGGAATGATCCATAAACAAGTGGATAAGCCTTTGCAATGTTAATGAGCGGAGCCACCACTCTAGGGTTACTTGAAAGCTGTGATCCTGTATGCAGTGGGGCTACTAAGCTTCCCTGTCTCTCTCTGGCTACTTTCCTCCTGCATGAAGGGAATTTCCTCTTGAACTCTTTCTGCTTCTGCTGACATTGTGTGTCTCTGCAACATTCTTTGTTTGGGGGCATAAGAGTCTTTTACTCCTACGAGTAAGCACAGAATCCCAATATCAGGCAATATCACCTGCTCCAATGTAATCTACCATCCTGCTGTCTTCACAAAGGTAGCAGAATCCATATTCCCACACCAGGCCAGAGTCATTCACGTTTGCTCAGAATATGTGATCTCTTCATCTCTTGGATATGAAAACTGTTTTAGATCTAACGAAGATAGATAGATGATAAATAGACAAATGATAAGTAGCTGATACCTAGAAAGATATAGATGATAGTAGATGGATAGATTAAATAAATATTTGATAGATCTGTAGATAGTAGATAGATAAATAGAGAAAAATCTAGTGACAAAATGATAAAAGACAAACTAATTACCTCAAAATATATCTAAGTAGAAAGACTTTGAAAGTAATGAGATTCTTCTCCAAAATGAGACTTTGAAATTAAGTCATTTGTGTATAAGATTATGGGGAAGAGAAGTTCCCTTCTAAAGACAAAAAAAAAAAAAAATGGCTGTAAAGTCCCATCAGACTCCACTAAAAGGCTTCTTGAACATCAAATATCGTTTGCAAAACACTTCATCGATTTAAGTGTACATCAATCAGAAAGGCACGGATTCCATCTCCCCTAGTATACACATGGATTTTCACATACAGATGCATAATGCTTTTCCTGTCCTCCACCACATGAGAAAGTGCTTTAGGTACTCAAGGCTGACTCACGAGTGTGCAGCTTTGCCCTTGATCCTTGAAAGCAGAAGGAGGCACTTTGCCAGCAAACATCTTTGCTTCTTTATCTCAATATGAAAGAAAGGGATGTGTTCCTTAGAATTCCTTACAGAAAAAAAAATAATTAATAAGCGATGTGACCTTGGCAGTCTTGATTTCTCTAGGCAGGAGATGAATACTTTAGAAGACACTAAGGTGTTAAAATATTAGGACTTGGTTAGACAATTTCTACTCCGACCAGGTGTCTTTGGTTTCCTCACCTAAAAAATGGGGGTACAGACCTATCTATCTTGCAGCTCGCTGTGAGGAAATATAAGATAATAAATCAATAAAAATTTATCGAGCATTTCTTCTGTGCTCCTGGGGATTCAGAGACAAATGGACAAAATACTTTTTCGGCTCTTAAAGGAAAAATCTCAGCTCTCAATAGTGGGAATCTATTTTAAAGCTCTGTCTTTGGGGACCCAGTGGCATGTGTGAGGATATAATAGTAATGGCGACAGTATAGTTGACCTGGGGGTTCACTTGCTTCCTGAAAGGGATCTTGCTTTATAAACACTCAGATAATAAATTATGAGCTGCTAAAAAACAGAGGTATTATCAGGAATGCTCACTATCATTGTAATTATGATTGCTATGAGTAATACTTATTATAATCATGTAAATCACCATTGGGGATCTGACCTGTCTCCATATGTTCAGACTTAATTGTGTCAGTGAGACATAGCTTTATATCATTTTGATTATTCAGCCTTTATTTCTGCTTTCTTAACTGTTCTATTTCCATCCAAAGAGATAGGGTTTCCTGGATTTGTTTTGTTTTACCTTGCCTTTCCCTCCCTCTCACTCTTCCAGTGAAATCTGTTATCTCCTTGAGCTCCCCACACCGATCTGTTGGGCCATCTGATTTTCTAAGCCCAAATCTGGGTCTCTTTCTAGTTAGCTGCTGAAAATAATGCCATAGTTACTCTGCAGCCATATTTACTTGTTCATCATCTTAGATCATACGATCGCTAAATACGGACTATAGATGAGGATTTAAGCTAAGTTTAGGAATCACAGATATGAATAATAGACTCCTTGTTGCCCAAGAAAGAAATGGCTCTCACCTCAAAGGGAGAAAATGAGCCAAAAATGAGTGAGTGTGTTTCACTGAGGCAGCAGTTTCATGTGTCTTTTATAGTAACAGAACAAAGAAAGTCATAAAATAACAGTTTTCGAATAGGTTGGTATGTATATTAAGCAGGTAAATTAAATTAAAGCAGGAAAACTCTGTTCTTAGAGTTGGATGCTGTCTTACAGCATTCTTAGCCCTTTGGTTGATGAACACTAGGAGTCTATTCATAAAGTCTAAAAGATTATCTAATATGAATATGTACAGAAGGTCAAAGAGTGGATATTAAGAGGTCTTAATGTGTTTCAAGATAACATAACTCTGGACTTGCAGCGCTCAAAACTCTTAATATCATTGAAGTTAGACACAACCGCCCTCCAGCCGTTTTTATTCATACTGTTTTCAAGGAGTTCATAATCAATCTAGTAATGATAGCAGACAAAGAAGTATAAATAACAGGACAGCATATGAAGCCTCATATTAGGCAGTAAATTGTGACAGGAGCATGTAAGTGGGTAAGTGAATACAGACTGAGAACACATGACTGTTGTGTAGCTAGTATCCGTGACTTAAAACATCTCTGCCCCCAGAGTGGGGAGGGAGGCTCATAAGACTGAAAGACTAAAGCAAGGTTATAAAAGCAGTATATCATTGCTGAGAAGGCAGAGACTGCACAGCTGAGTTGCCTGTAAGTGGTATGCAAAGTCTCAGAAATGCAACTTTCATGAGTTGACCAACATGCTAGATTTTTCACTAATGCAGATAAGTAAGCACTATCCATGCTTTCGTACTAACTCCAATACACTCATTGGCTTTCTGAGCTAGACTGCAATGGAGTCATTTGATGGAATAAACAGCCCCACTGGTCAGCCTTACAGACCAGGCAGTGGTGAGACACTCCTTTATTTCCAGTAGCCACACTGGTTGCCATAGAAACTGGGTGGTAGTGATGCACACCTTTTACCCCAGCCCTAGAGAGGAATATAAGACAGGAGGAGACAGCTCACAAACACCGTTCATGCTGAGATTTTTGGAGGCAGCATCTCCATTTCAGACTGAGGTAGAGGTAAGAGCCAGTGGCTGGCTGGGTTGCTTTTCTGATGTTCAGGTTGAACCCCAATATCTGTCTCTGGGTTTTCATTAATACTGCTACATTTGGAGCCCCACGTTGGGTGAATAGCTCTTCAGCCCAGATAGCTCAGTAGGTAGAACATGAGACTCTTAATCTCAGGGTTGAAAATGCAAATGAAATACCATTCCATAAGGATCGTGCGTTTGTACAATCTCTGAGCACGTCTTTGTTTACATGTCAATGTTACATAACATCATTATATTTGTGATTGTGTTAGTGAACTTTTTGACAAGGTGAGAAAATACTTGAAAGGTTGTAGGGAGAAGAGATTGATTTTTGACTCTCAGTTTTAGAAATTGCAGCTGAAAGTTTATGATGTTGTCTTCGGGCCAGTGATGAGGCAGTACAATACTGAGGAGGTTATACTTCCCCTAGTGGCTGGAAAGTGGAAATGAAGGCCAAGGTTCTAATATAGACTACAAGAACTTGCTGTGTTCCTCCATCAAAGCCACATCCTAAAGATGCTAATCCCCTCAATGGTGCTACTGGCATCCAGTCTTCCAGGACATAGCCTATATGCAGCACATTTTGGTCCAAACCACATGAGACATACATTTAGAGATACAGCATGGCTATTATTATTCAAGAGGGAAAATGTCATCTCTTTATGTTCATCTCTTTATGTTCAATCAGCCAATATCCAATAATCTCATAGTGTAAAACCCAATCTAAGGTCAACTCCAAAGAGTGACTTTGATGAAGGTTTTGGGAACAAGACCCTCCGTATCAATCAGCAAAATAATAATATATAATTAAATAAATAATTAAGGTAAAAGAAAATAGAAGTACTTTTTTTTTTTTTTTTTTTTTTTTTTTTTTGTAAATTGAAGCCTCAGTCAATGTCTGGGAAAAGCCATACCATCCTCCTCAGTCTTGACTCATGAATTTCTATCCAAATATCTTTCCTTACGGCCTTTCTACCTACAAGGCTATTCAGAGTTTGTTCTGGAGAGCCTGTGGCTCCCAGGGAATTAGATAAATAAAGCATGCCCACCAGAGGTCAGCTGGTATGAAGCTGACCCAAGATGGGCAAGGCTCTTTACCTCTTAAGTACTGACCTGGTCAAGAGCACGTTGTCTAACATTCTGTACTCTGCATGAATATGAATGGCCAATCTTTTTCCTTGTCTCTAAGCTCTGGTGCCGTCCTGACTTCCAGCTTACACTCGAGGCCATTTCATTGGACGGTGGTAGAATTCTTCTCTAAAATCTTCTTTTATCTCATGCATGCCTTAGAATCACATTATTTTTTTTCTTCAGGTCATTAAATAAGAAATATTAAAATGTGTTTATCAGATTTCAAGACTGAAATAATTTTTCTAACTTTAGTTGATTTTAGTTTTATATTAATTTAGATAGGAGAAGGACAGATAGAATAAAAATCCCTGCCTCTTTTCTTTCTTATTTTTCCCCCTTTTTGGTGGTGGTGGAACTTGGGATTGAACCCAGGACCTCATACACCTCAGGAGGTAAATACTAAACCACTAAGCCACTTGTACATCCTGAGAAAGACTATTTTTTTCTCCAAGAAACACGGTTGCTTGAACAACGTATAAACTATTTAGAAAATGACAATTTAGACAAAGATGAAAGAAGGGTGGTTTGCCTGGAGCTCAGAATGTGCTGCAGAACAGTAGGAGGTACATCACTTAAAGGGTGATGGAGAGCTGGCAGAATGTCTTGTCTGGCCAGGAGACAAAAAAAAAAAATCATACAATTAGAACAGAATACACTGTACGAATGTAGAAAATGATCTATACTCTGGCTGCTTGTTCTTCTCGGATAGTGGGGATAATAACAGGATCACATAAGCAAAGATGACTGCATGCATTCTCAACCAGATAGCACTCTTTCACCATCCTGTGAGTGAAACACACAGGCAAATCAGGCCCAGAGAATGTAGAAAACCAGATAATTCGCAAGTCAAAATCAAGGAGATAATCTTGCTATTCCCAGAGTTGAAACAATACTTACAGGCCTCAGATACCTTACTTTTTCCTGCAAGCTTCAGTCCTTTGCTGTGACCTCTAACTAAGTCAGTTGAATGACTATAAATTGAAGACCTGCTTCAGGAGGCTGTTGCCTCTAAATGCCTGTTGTGCGAAGCCTGTTTAATAACAGACCGTCACATCTCATGTGACTGTTTCAAAGATAACATATTAAAGTCAGCGTGTTTAGATTTATATAAAGGGCTATACAAATGTAAATCATAGTAATAAGACTGTGACAATCTTTGATAACAAAACTGAGCAATTAAACAATGATGTGAGATTCCCCTCTGTATGTCATGAATATGTTTTATTGCCATTGACTAATAAAGAACTTGCTTTGGCCTGGGGCAGGGCAGAACAGAGTTAGGTGAAAAAACTGAACTGGAAACTGGGAGAAAAAAGGCTGAGTTAGAGAGACGCCATGTAGCCACTGCCGGAGGAGTCAGACTCCAGAACCTTGCCTGTAAACCATGAGTCTCCTGGTAATACATAGAATAATAGAAATAGGTTAATTTAATATGTAAGAGGTATCTTGAAAGAAGCTTAAGCTATTGGCCACACAGTATTATAACTAACATAGTTTTGTGTGATTATTTTGGGTATGGGTGGCCAGGAATGAACAAGCAATCCCCACCAACAAAACAAGACTTTGAATACTTTTTCATTCTGTTGTTCCCAAACAATATCCACAACAGTATTTACTATGCTGTATCAGCATCACATTGTCTAATTGTTTTTAAGAGATACGAACTATCTTTGGAAAGTTTTGGGTTGGCTTAGTACCCATGGATCTTGGGGTTTATGTTAAAAACCCCTTCCTGGTAAGTATTGTGATAGTGTTTGCAAACATAAATGTTAGCTGCTGTTTCATTTCAACTCATGAGTCCTTTGTTCAGTCAGGTAAAGCTTGAATTAAAGTAGGTTGTAAGGGGTTTAAAGTTAAAGAATGCATATTCAATTTTCAGGAGAGGGTAGATTTGGTTACCTGTATTGCGCGCGCGCACACACACACACACTCACACAAAGTGGATCATTATATTCTCTGATTAGTATAATTTTAATATTGAGAAGTAGTATTAGAAGTAGCAGCATGTGTGTGAGTGTGTATAAATATGTGGATGTGAGGACAGGTGCCCTTAGACACGAATGGGTGGATCTGCCACAGCTGGAGTTATAGGCTTAAGTGGGTGTTTGGATCCAAACTCAGGTCCTCTGTTAGAACAATGCACATTAAACCATCTTTTCATCCCCACTGTCAGACATTTTTAATATAAATTGCACTCTTATTAACAGTCTAATCAGGGGAGAAATCACTTAAATATTCAGACCCTTAGCTTTGTAGCACATTGAAGGATGGAAGGAAGGATCATGGCTACTCTCCACAGAGCTTCAATAATTAAAGATATGTTGCACGTAAACAATCTAATGGAGTATATTATGCAGTTGCTTAACTCACTCTGTGTTTGCACTTTTCAATACTGCAGTCAGGGGGTACTGATCAAACACAAAGCTGCAGAAGAATATCAGTAAAGGAAACTTTGAATAACAGGTATCTGGAATCCAGTTGTTTGAATAATGCCTTGGCATTTCTTCTCTGCTCAGAGTAACTCTTTAATGGAGCATTTGTGTGAATAAAATTACTTTTTGTTATTAGTTTACATGAAACATGGGGAGAGATGCCCAGTGTATGTTTTGTAAGATTCCTTTCTCACACAATTGAAGGAACAACTATATTTTCTTCCTGAGTATTTTTACAGCCCTTATCATTCCAAATCTCTAAAGCAAATTCACTATTTTCAGTAGAAATTGTTTTAATACTATGTTTATGGAAACACAGAATCTTGATCACGTTTCTCTAAGGACTACTAAAGAGCATTTGAAACCCTGTTAGTAGATGAAAAGTGAGTCCAGCTGTATATCAAATTGGGTCTGAGGAACTGAAATTGTTTTTATAAGCTTCAATTAAGCCTCATACCCCCCCCCCCCAGGTAAGAAAGAAATATCATGCACTTTTATGGAGACGCAAACTCAAAGCCCACGGAGAGGTTAATCAATTTGCATCAAAGGTCGGATGTAGAAGTGGGAACAAAACAGAATTTCTTTCTGGGGAGCAACTTACCTTCTTCGATTTGCCTGATTACCACAGTGTGTGAAACTTTGCGAAGGAGCACAAGGAACGCTCCAAGGAAAGCCCTGAGAAAGGATTACTGTTCGCTTCCCATTGTAGTAAATGAGTGATTTATTTCCCACGCAAAAGCGGCAACACCTTTTTGTTGTTGTTGATGTTTTGCCAAGAACTTGTGTGGAAATAACCCTGGCAAGGAGAGAAAGAAGAAGAGTGGAGCGGTTTCTTTTCCCCTCCTTCTTTTTCTGCCTCCTTCTACATAGCAACCTGCGCAGACACTGCTCGCTAGAGGGCACTTGAAGTAGAAGAAAAAAAGCTTCGCTATCCATCTAACAGGACTGTGCCTGTGTAAGCAGAAGAGAAACGGACAAGCGGTAGCCAGTTTCCCACACGGCAGCACCTGTAATAAATGAGCAAAAACACCCTTAAACAGCAGTAGGCAGCTTTCACTGACGCAGGAATCCCACATCCAGTCTTTTAAAATGGCATTTCCTTTCAACTTTTCAGTATCTCTCAAATACAGGTACATGTGCTTTTCTTTCTAATAAATGGCTTGATAAACAACTAATCAGAACCAGAAACCCCATCTGATACATAAAAGGACAAATTCCCTGCTCATCCACATAACTGTGATCATATTTAAAGCCATCATGATATGTTAAAGGTAAGCACGTGCATTTAAATAATTTTAATTATCTAAAAGAGAACTGGATCAATTAAATCTAAATATATTTTATTGTTCAATTGACAAGTAATTTATGAGAGGAGTGTTTCTTCTATTTTGCTTAAAAATTATATGACATATTTCTTCATTTTTAATTTTAGCCTCTTAGCTCCCAAGGTAAGCAAGAAGGATCCGGGACCATAATTTAGTTATTATTCCCACATAGAATAATAAAGGAAAAAAGAAAGAAAGATTAAAACCTAAATTCTCAGTGTTTAGTCCACAAGACTGGGCTGGTTTATGTGATAGCTTTGTCCAGTCCCTTTAAATCTATTTACCTTCTCCTCCCTCCCTCTCTCACTTGGGTTCAGAAGCTGAATTGGGGCTTATCTCCTTTCTAGCACCTGGGAAGATGGGAGATAATGCCATTCTGAAGACCTTCTCCAAAATGCTCTCCGCACAGATGTGTTTTTTCAGAAAGTGTTTATACCTCCATTTACAGAAAATATAATGACAAGCTTGAGATTAGCAATTATAGTCAATATTCAGAGATACAGCCCTAACTGCAGGGACAGCTAAAACCAATATTAGAGAATGTTCAACATCCATAGTTCTGAACTGCAACCTTAAAGAGGATTTTTACCTCACAAATTGGTAGCCATCTCTAAAACAAAGTTAGTTATTAAAAATCCCATATTTAATACATCTGAAGTAATCACAGGGTGATTTGCGGTACTTACAATTTTTCTATTTATTTCTATTACTTCTAATAATATTTTGTTGTAACCAAAATTCTTAGTACAAAAAAGGATATAACACTCACTCACTTTTTTTCCTTTCTCTCTCTCTCATTTTTACATTTATCATATGAAAAAGAAATTGCCTAAGGCAGTGGCTCTCAGTCTTAGGAAGCAATGGGATTCCCTGGAGCATTGGTTAAAACCCAGATTTCTGAACAGAACTAGATTCCGGGCCTCACATTTCCATTTCTGAAAATTTTCAGAACAGGCTGGGGCAGAAAGCCTTCCAAGGACGCCAGGTAGAGCAGGTCTGTCTTGAGGAAATACCCATAATTGCTCAGTTATTTAGTTTATTTAATTTGGGCACCATCAAATCTCTTAATGACTTTACTCAGCACTTGGTTTAAAACAATCTCCTATAAGTTTTTATAGCTACCTTGTTTAACTAAATGTTTATTAACTTTTCTCAAGAGCTCTCTTGTTCTTAAGACTTCTTCAATATTGCAATGAAAAATTAATATTGATGGGTGGACAGATGGCTCAGTGACCAACAGCACTTACTGCCCTTTTAGGGGATCATAGCTCTGTTTTCACTACCAATGAGGTAGCTCAGAGCCACCTATGACAGTTCCAGGAGGTCTGTTGCCCTCTCCTGGTGTCTGCAGGCATCTTCACACAGAGATAGTTCCACATAAAATCAAATAACTATAAATCAACAAATCTTAAAAGAAGTTTAATATTCTTTCCTTGATTCTTGACACCCCCCCCCACTTCTGTCTCCGTTAGGGATTGAATCCTACATAGAGGTGTATGCACAGTGGTCAATCAATCTCCACTGTGATGTAAGACAGTTTCCAAAGTGGCCTACTTTTGTGCCTAAGGTCATAGTCACTACATACTCTTTACTCTGCCAGGCCCACAGCTGGGCACAGTTCCAGAAGACTCCATGAATCACACAGTTTTTTTGGGCTGCTTCAGAGTACAAATGATAACAATTGCTATTGTGAATGATAACATTATAGGTAGATGTCCCAGTGTAAAATCCCTTCATTCAAAGAATCTGCATTCCACAATTTTAAACCTGGTACATGCAGGGCAAAATCCCATGTGGTTATCAGCTCATCTCAGACTAAAATTAAAAAAAAAAAAACAGAAAAATCTTAGTCATTACACTATAGTAAATGTACATTTTTATTATTTTAGCTAAGTTTAATTGTTAAATTCTTCCTGAAAAGGGAAAAGGGAGAAGGTTGCATCTTATTCCAGCCAATAACAGCCAATAACCTTGCCATTCCCTGCTCCAAAGGGAGAAATTGGAGTTATAGCTGTCACACTTTTCTATGTCCCTGTTTCTTATAAGCATATTTGTTGGTGGCTTTAATAAAACCTCTAAGTAACTGGCCAGTTTTTTTTATTGTTTCCATTAGTAAAAATTATAACAAAGATTCAGTTCGGAGTGAACAAAAGAATTACCTCATGAAGCCTGTGTCCACCTCATCCACCCTTCATCCCAATGACCTCATCTGCACATCTGGATGCCTCTGGAACTAGGTAGAGTCACCCTGCCTCACCCTGCTTTTTGTTCCCCTGACAAGTTTCTCTTTCTGCCCCTCCTCTCTGGGATTGTGCTCTTGTGATAATAGAGCTTTCCTCCCTATTCCTCCCCAGTGAAGTTCCACCGCACAATCATTTCTGTCTCCATTGGAAAATGGCTGGTGGAGCCCCACCCTCTCCTGAAGGAAGTCTATGACTCCAGAGAGGATGCTGAAAAGAAAACACTTTCTTGAGGGCTACAGTCTCATCACTGAGACTTTGCACTGTATCCTATTAAGTGTGGGTGGAATTGTTAAAGAGACAAATGCCTTGCCTTTCCGCATCCCTGATCATTTTAGAAATTTCCTGATAGGGCCTTTAACATTATCTTAATCCCTTTTCACACTTCTTAATCACCCAGGCCTCCCTTAAGACACTGTCAGGAAATTCCTTGAAGAGTTTCAAGTGGCGATTAGAGACTTGGTGAGGGTCACCTTAAACTCCAGGGGACCAAGAGTCAGTGGAGATAACATACTGTGATATTGTAAGAGTAAATAGGATGCAGTCAGTGGATACAAATTTACAACCAAACTCAGGTGACACTGGCTTCTGAGTCCCTTCAGTTTGTCAGCTCAGTTTTCTTTTTTAAGAAAATGAGATCAGAGGATAGCCTCTCTCTAGCAATCTTTTCTTTTGAGATGACTTTGTTTCTTGTGACAATCCCCAGCCTTCAGGAACATCTGACCTTTCCTTTACTTCTAAGAGATGTAAGAAAGTACCCCAAGGAAAGGTTCAGACCATTTGTTCAAAGTGAAAATGAATGTCTGAAAATTAAGCACAACCTAAGATGTGATCTATTTCTTTGTCCACTTGGGACTGTCTGGTCTAACAGCAGTTATAATTTGATTGAGGTTTGACTGCTCTTCTTTTCCAAGACAGAATTAGCCAATTCCAGAATACCTCATGAACAGACATAGCCTTAAAGGGAACACACAGCTACTTAGCGCCTGCTTGAGGGAAAAACACCCCTTGGTTCCCCGGCCCAAATAATTCAACCAATTTCCTTCCTAGGATAATTAGAGTATGAAGCAGAGAGATATCAAACAGACAGTCAATATCCTCAATATTTTACGGTGGGAGGTTAGATGCAGCATCAGAAAAGTCAAATTTGCATAAGTATTATAAGCATATTGTGTCGATTTTCCCATTCTGTTCACTGCGTCTCATTAATTCGAGTCAGACAGTACAGGCTCTACACCCTGAGCGTCTGCTCCTCTGTACCCCTTCTGCTGCAGCTCTGTCCCCAGATGGTCAAAATCCATCCACAGGGCTCACATCTAGTCTAGTGAGTCAGAAATGGAATCAACCCTGGTCTTCTAGGGAGGAGAGTTTTGAAGAAAGGTAAGGGGCATTTAATTTGTCTTGCGTTTCACTGTGATTAATGACGATCAGAGATCAGAGCTGCTGAATATTATTCCCACGTGTTAGCTTTGGGGATCACAAGGAAACAGAACCGGGTCTGCATATTCGCGGACCCCCTTGTTGTACCTGGGTGCCCATTTCTTAACATCTGAGTGCTGAGAGGACTTTATCAGGGGGCTGGAGAAGCCAAGAATAGGGTCTCAGCAGAGAGGAGCTACAAGGGCAGTGCTCCCCACTCCTCCACTCCGGGCAGGGAGGGAGTTCAGCGCACATTGATAAGGCTTGCCAGACCCTCCCCTTCTGGCCACAGCAAGTTCTGCCCATTTTCTTCCCACTCACTTAACTGCCAGTCCCTCTTGACTGACTCTACTATCCCTCATCCCACCCTCTCCAAAAAGGGGAGAAACACTAGGGCATCAGGAATGCGCTCCACTCCAGGATCATGACCCACCACCAAAAAAACGAGGAGCACATGAGTTGTATCAGGCAGTGATCTTGCAAATGGGCAATTCCTTATGCAAGACGTCTCCAGAATGAGGGAAAAGGTGAATGGCCCAGGAGCTGCCGCATCCTCTCCCCTCCACAGAAACCAGCTTTGGGAGTCTGAGACGCTTTTCGAGATAACGCTAGCCTCAGGGCTCAGGTGAGACCTAGAGAGAGAAAGCTGGCGGGTACCTCCTGTGCATCCTTTTTTCATCTGCCAGCAGTCTTTATCCAACAGCTTGGCCGCTCGGCGGGCTGCGCACACAGCGTGGAAGGGCTCATCTTCACCCGGTGACTCCCGTGGCGGAGGCGCGCGGGGCGTGCTCGCGAGCGACCAGCGAAAAGTTGTGCGCACTCTTGGTAGGAGGAAAGGGAGTGGAGACCAAGCGCGGGAGAGCGCAGGGACAAGGCAGGGAGGGGGCGGGGTGGGGGACTGCTTACATGAATTTCCAAGTGGTAGACCTGCCTCGGAGCTCTGCCCAATGAGATCCGTCAGGGGAGGCACCCGGCTCACTTTTCCACATCACTTCACAGTTACATTTGGCAGGCAGGCGGACTCGCATGCCGGAGCGCTCGGCCCAGAATTAGTGGATGGCTTTCGAATCTCCCTGCCTCTTAGAAGCTCCGCCGCCGCCGCTTTGGGCATAGACCAGAGCGTCAACACACCAGCTGTACTTTCGGGCTGCGGACACCCCAGAGCTCAGCGCGCCCGCTTCGCGTCTCCGCACTAGGCTCCGCAGTTCCGAGCGGCATGAGCGCGATTCGGAAGCGACTACCCGGAGCTCGGGGATCCGTGGACACTTGCCGCCCTCGGGAGCAGACCCTCAGCTCTTCCAGCCATTTATGAAGCCCGAGGCTTGAGTTTTTGTTTTTTGTTTTTCCGCAGCCCGGAGCCCGACCTGAGTAAGTACTATACCCTAGCCACTTACGCCTCCGGGCGGGGAAGAGCAGGAGGGATGGTTTCCTTTAGGAATTCCCACGCTCCCCCGGACATCTTACGCACCTGGTGGATGAGGGATTCTAGCACTGGTACCCTCCGAGCCGCGTCTCCTTTCGCGGCATCGGTAGCTGATGGAGATGCCTTCTGTCTAAGGGGTTTTAGAAACTGCTTTCAGAGCAGATATGGAGGAGTCTGGCGCCCCAGGCTACCCCGCTCCAGTTTCCCTGCCACCTTCTCATTCTCGCGGTCGCCTGGCGATTTTGCCTTGGAGACGCAGGCAGGCGCTGCTGCAGCCGGTGCGCCTTCACTGCAGGGTCGGTGCGGTGAAAGGGAAATACTAGCCGCCTCCACAGAGGAGGCTGCAAGCCTGAAGGGAAAGCAGGCTGAGGGGACAGAGAAACTGACTCCTGGCTTTCTGCATGCCCCACCTCTTAGCCATGGGAGGGCAACCCCATCGGTTGGGCCATGGGCTACTGTTTGCTTGCGAAAGCCCCAGCGCCAGGATTTTCCACAAGTGTCTGTTTCAGCCTGGGGGGCGCGGTGCCAGCTGCAAACTTGCGGAGCTCCAGGGCCACCTAGCCACTAGGCAGTCACCAAGACGCTGCTCTGCAACAGTGGAAGAACCCCAGGCTGTCTGTTCAGTGCCTGTGAGCCTGCACCATAGGCCCCCAAAGCACCGGATGACTTCTCCCTCTCCCAGAGCCCTGGTACAGAAAGATATAATGTGATCTTTATGCTCAACACTGGCCAACCCGGGGGTCCAGCCGCGCCCCTTCCCAACAAGAGGCGAATGGGGACTCCTGGCTACTTTCTGCCAGCATGGTAACATGTTCATAACGGACCTCCCCGGGTTTCCCAAGGCTCTAACCAAGCCTGGTAAACCATGTAAACGTTCGGCCACCAATGCTGATACCAACAGGTATCCAGCAATTCCTCCTTCTTTTTTCCTCCCCAAGACTAAAGTCTCCCCTCGTCCAATCTTGTAAAAATCTCAAAGTTTTGAGCTGGTGGTCCCTTGCCCCAAGGCATACAGCCTGAGACACATCAATGACTAGCCTGTTAGCCTCTGAACAGAGATGGCAGCTGTTAGCTTGGATTGCTAAACGGTAAGAAATCAAACAACATTAATTGTTTATTGTTGCAAACGCACAACATTAGTCCGTAATGGAAAATCAGACTGGCAGCTGCTCACTTCAGCTCCAATTAAAGGGCAGAGCTTATAACCAAGCAACCAGAAGGGAGAAGGAGCCCTTTCAACTTTGCCCTGGTTTCTGAGGGTTGCAGGCAGTTTCCTCCTTAGGGGGCACGATCCCAACAATTCCTTTGCTCACCAAAGCCGCTAACCAGATCAGTAGCTATTTTCTGTTAACACTCTTCTCAGGGTTTGTGGGAATGAGCGGATGTCTCAGATACTATGCAAGAACGGTGGCCTCTCGCATCAGGGATTATCGCCAAGCAGATAGAGAAACTGGGGTTGGCTGGGACCGTTTTGACATTCCCCTCCTCTTTATAACAGTCTGACAGCCATCTGGATGCTTAAAAGCTCGATCTAAGCTGTCACCTCTGCCTTCATTATATGAGCATTTCAACTGGAAAACTATATGTGAGAAAGAGATATTTATGTAAGATTTGAAAGTGGGATTTTCCATCCATTCAGTCTCGCTGCTGTACTTCACTGCATGCAAAATGAACCCTGCCGTTCCTGCTAAACACCACTGAAATTTCTCCCTGGCTACTGCCTTTCATCAGTCTGTGTCTGGTTTTGCAGAGATTTGTCTGTAATGTGTTTGTGAATGTGTATGTGTGGGTATGTGTGTTGGGGTGGGGATGTTTCTTCTTCTGGAGAGACTCGTATCTTTGAAGGTTGCTTTGTGAGGGTTACGTTTTCCCATCATCAAAGACAGCTCTTCATAATAGCGATGTGCACATAGGTTTACCACTTTCCCTCTATGGTTGAAATTCTAGGACTAGTCCTCTTATTAAGCAATGAAAGGGACAGCAGTTTTCTCTAAGTCAGCTTTAGGAGATTGAAAACTCCTTGTCACATCGTCAATTTTTGGCTGCAAGGGTTGCATGAAATTTTAAATCATCACATATATACATATATCTTTCTTTTCTTTCTCTGGCCTTGGAAGAGGGTGAGGAGTTGAGGAAAATCCCCCCTGAAAATAGAGGATGCTTTCTGCCACCTCCAGGATGGCTTCATTCAGGACTGCTCCATACTTCTCATTTTGCCCTGAAGACGGTGGCATGAAGTGAAGTCAAGTGCTCACCAGCACAAATGGGTGGAGGCACTTGCTAAGGATTTCAGAGACCTGTGCTATATTTCTGTGCATCAAACTTTTAAAATGCCCCGATATTTAAAAAACCCTTATTCTTATTGCTATTAAAAAACTTATTAATTTTGTTTTATCATGTGTGATCTCTGGAAGCCCTCCAGCTCCCCAATAGGTATATCTTTGCACTCCAAACTGGTAGCACTTCTTGAATGAACTTCTTATGTTCACGGAGCATCTTTTTAGGTCTTGATGCAGTTTGAATCTGGATAAAGGGCAGACCATTTTAGAGTAGCCCTCACTGTACCTGCTGCGTGCATATCAACTGTGTGAAAGGAAAGATGTCTGTACCATGACCTCAAGTGCTTTATAGCACAGCAATTTAAGTATCGTCCCTCTGCAGCATCTTCATGTAACATTGAACATCACATACATGAACCATGCCAGAGCATGTAACATCAACCATGTCAAAACTCCAAGAAGAAGAAAGCACTGTTAGACTGTTCAGCAAGATAAGAGACCCCTTGAGAAAGTATTTGTAAAGTCTAGTCTATTAATGTGCTCATCTCATAATAGTTCTAGGAAAATAGGTAGATGTTTAAGGTCTGTTGCTCCTTGTTAGCCTGCCGGATCAGACGGTTGGAAGAAATCAAATAAACTCCAAAGAAGAAGAAGGCAATAGTTCTGTTCAAGAAGCTGTGACTTCGGACTCTAGTTTCCAAGTTTCTTTCATTGTCAAAGAAGGAGAATGAGTGCACATTTGTCAGAAGGTCGAGTCCATACTTCAGTAACTGCTCAGAAGACTTTGTTAAAAGAAGTAAATTAATCCTCCCCCTCAACAAAGTATTCTTCTGCTCAAAAATGAGTTTATCATGGCTTTTTCAACATCCCAGTTTCAGAACCATTTCTATGCAAAGCTATGAGCAGTATGAAAGTGGCCTTCAGTTTTTAATTCTTACCAGTCTGCTGGCCTATCAGTGAGGTTTTGTGCTTGACGAGTGAACAGACAAGCACAATCACAGCAACCTTCTGATTTTAGGCACCGTTTAAAATACCTAGATTCAAAATACTGAGCCAGAGGTGCTGCTAGTTTTTCCATTATTTTATTTTTGTTGCAAAGTTATTCAGAGAAGTAAAGAAAGTGATTAGAGTTTTCTTTTTGCATTTCTTGTTCAGTACTGTTGAGATTCATGGGTGAAATAGGACCACCTTTGCTCATTATTTCAAGGAACATCTTGTTATTTCAGAGTATTATATGTCTACTGCAGGCTGATGTCAGTCACAAACTAAGGTACATATGTACAGTCCTCTCCCGCATTATCCACAAGCATACAACTCCATATACAACTCACAGCCAGATAACTTAAATAAAAAACATTCCCAGACCATTAACTGAGGTAACGGTTTAAGTAAAGGAACTTACTCATGTTTCCCTTGCCATTTCATCTGCCTTTAAGTTTTGTAACTAGTGCCACTGTTTTTTCAGATTTGTACCATGACCTGTCTTCTTAGCAATGTTGTCTGTGAGGATATGGATGATACCGTGGGGATTTTCCCTAGAATCTTCTGGGGAGTTATGCACTGGGACATTTCTTTGCTCTCGATAGGCAAAGGCTATCATCTGGTCGAGCAAGGCTTCATTATCCCCGGGGACGTTGGTACCCTTTCCTTGCCTTCGCCTGGGAAGTTGAGCTTCACAGTTTGTTTGTGCTGAACTGTTCCTATCTCCGGAACCCCTTTCAGATGTAACCATAGGCAGAAAATTAGCTGAACCTGGTAACTTCCAAAGGTCAGGGAAGAAATGAGTTCAAGGGATGCCATTTATCTTCGCCTCCCATATGTTGCTGGTGACTACATCTCTGTTGCCACTTCACAAAGCAACGCTAGTACCAACACAGTTACCTTTCCTATCATGTCCCAAGCTTTTATTTCTTGAGTTTTAAATGTCATGTACTACTGCCTATCATAAATATCACTCACCTTCTTGTCTGTAAATGTCTTTCTTTTTTAAAAAAAAATAAACATTTTTTTTGTAGGTAGAAATGTATAGATATGATTTTCTGGATCTTTTAAAGAAAGTATTATGAAAAAAAAAACATTTGTATTTACAACCTTCAAACACTTTCCTTGTCCATCACCACTGCTAAAGATAATTTTGAATGCTGAGGATGGTTGGTCCAGGGCCAAGTGCAGAGTTAGTGCACGGTAAAAATTTACTTAATGCATTAAGAAATTAGCAAAGACCCTGTCCCCTCCCTTTTCTAAGCATTTTCATTAAGGGGATGGAGGGCAGTCATATGCAATGTCCAATACCAGGACATAGCTACTACGATTATTTCTCAAGAAATTTCCTAAGTCCTCCTTAGTTTATTTTGAGACACAACTTTTTTATTATAAAAAAAAATCAGTTTTATTCATCTTTCACATATCAGGCTTTTTAATCTATTCAAAATAATTTTAAATGGTTTAGGAATATAAAGTATGATATAATTCAGTGTACTAAAACTGAAAATCCATCCAAAATTAAGTTTACATCTCTGGATATAAACTCCATAGCGCACATAGCACATGTTTTAGAGAAAATGTTCTAATTGTCCAACTACTGTGTGAATAAGACAAGGTCTGCATTTTGAATACCTCTAAGGGAGCATAAAATTATATCAGAGGAAGAATCTGCTTCTCTTAGGCTGTGATTCTATCCTGCATTTTCATTCATAGTCATGATTTTCTTTCCCCCTCCCTCTCTATCACCTTCCCCTCTCAGATTTTTATTACTTTTAATACATTTTAAATCAGAATATTCAATGTGTGAATGTCCAGTTTAATATTATATGAATTATATAGTCTTAGTATCGGAGAAAACAATTTTATAACCCTCAATCTTGATTTAAACCTGTATGTCCTTGCATACATGCACAAGGGAAAGATATACCATGAGATAGTTATTTTCATTTGAGGTTTATAAAAAATGCTTAGCAAATGGAATATATTTAAGTGAAACACTGTATTGAATATCTTCGAATATTTGTCAAAAAGCTTTGGTAAAAGGGTTAGGTATATTTGCATCCTATTAACATTTAGAATAGTGCTTACCATACCTTCTTTCTAGGGAGAATAAGGCACATAGGAAGACTCTTTGATTCCTCATGTGACATAAATGACATAAAATAAGTAGACAGGAGAGTGATACAAATATCATAAGGAGGTAAATCCTTTTCTATGTAAAAAATCAATTTTCCCAAACTTGTCATAAAAATTAAATGGAGATAATCCTTCCTTTATTCATCTATTGCTGATACAGCTTAAAAATAGAATTTAGCATTGTTTCCAATCTTTCTTTAAACTGAGTAAAAACATACATATTTTGGTTAAAGAAATCAAATATACTTGTCTTTCCATACTTCCCAATTTCATTCAAGTGCTGTAGCTCAGCACACACACTGAGTCTAGAGTCCCTGTAAGCTATTCACTTATTGCTCATGCACGATATATTTGGGGTGATAACCCAATATTAGTTTCGTCAAATTATTGTTCTCCACCTCTCTGTCTGTCTATCTATTCATCATCTGTGCCCGTAGCTTGAGGAACAGTGCCAGTGGGTGGATTTTCAGGTTGAAAGTCTTTAAAACACAGAACGAGAGTGAGGTGCACATGTGAGGCTGGTTGCTACCCAGTGTAACCTAATTGACAGAATCTTGACTTGTTACTGGGACACTTGGCTGCATTTCAATTTTAGTACAGCATACTCTGTAGCCTTGGTTATAGGACATAACAGGTTTTAACCGTTTATCCATTTCAGAAGTGATAAATCTTTATCGTTGTTAAAACTGAAGTTCCTTGAAAATATTAGAAACAGGTTATCAAGTTTCTTTGTAACAGAACACTACCATAACCCAACCTTTAATTGACACTTCTTTTTGCACAAACATATCACTTTAATTATCATTTTAGCTTAATGGAGACTTTCTTCTTCCGCCATCCATACAAGAATTCAAGTGACTGTGAATCAGTGAGATTTCTCTCGTTGGAAGAGAATTTGCAAGCCATATTTTTAAATTAGTGATTACAATTTGATTTAAATTTAGGTCGAACATGTTATACGCTGTATTTGAATTTTATACTCTCACTAGAAAGCAGGAATGGAAAAATAAAAGGCTCCATGGACCACAGTGAGGAAAAACTAAGTGGCCTAGAGTGAAAAATGCAGCTTTTCACATGCCTTAGAAATGCCCTGAAGCCATTGCATTGAGTATATGCTAACAGTTGGTGGGCAGAGCTGTGTACCAAAGATGGCTGCTCCCTCTGGCTTATGTGGTTCAAAGATTAGCGCGGGACAAAGTTACTCTATGACATAGACATTGAAATGTTCTCCATTTATGCCTATAGCAAGAGATTGAGAATATAGTCATTTGAAAGAGTTATGCAATCTTACTAACCACTCAAAACAATTCTAGCCACAAGTGGTACAATTGCCAAATTATATACACCTTTAAAATTGTTCCTTTTAAACTTTTTAGGTAGTTAGCATGAGATGGAGCATCCATTCCTAATCCACTGTGTTGAGACACACTTGCCCTGGGTACTTAATTTACGAATGATAGAACTGATTCTTAGGTCACTTCTGATAGATTCTCTTGGAGCTCCCATAGCAGTATTACCTAACCAAGCATTAAGAATAAGATAGGCTGTGATTGCCACTGTGATTTAAAGAGCCCATAGCAGTTATATTCCACACACTAGTTCTTCTCATAGAAAATCTTAGATATGTGACTTTAAGACAGCAAAAGAAGGAATGATTTAGGTCATCCTGGAGAAGTACCTGTATGTGTAACGGACAGGAGAGATGCTGGACATACACTTAGCTATTGACGGTAATCTTAATATAGTTATGCCTTAAGAAAGTCAAAGAAAATAGACTCACTCTTCGTAGCCTAACTAAACATGGTTCTGAGAAATCTGTAGAAGTACAAATCTGATTCTGTAGGATTTGAGAACTAACTAGCTTAGTTTGACTTTATTATCTTCATCACAGTCTGCACTAACCCGTTCAGAAATAAATTTATGACAAGCAGAAAAGTGTCTATGCAAACAGAATAATTGCATTTGTTTTGCCAAAGGGGGAAACATTTATTTATGTTTGTCTATGAAGGCAACCAGAAGTTACAGAACTTAACAATGCCAAAAGATTCAGGGAGAAAGGAGTCATCTGGCAGTTACAGTAAAGCATGAAATTAGCAAATATATTTCTGGATAGTAAGAAATGCAAACAATAGGCTTTGGGATACATCAACATATCAGTTATGATATGATGCCAAAGTCTGGGGAGCAGAGGATTGCTACTGACCACAGGGATTAGCAAACACATTGGCAAATATATTTGTTTGTTTACAGTAAGAATTGTTAGATCCTTTCCTACCAGAGTAATTTGGTTAGAAGTTCTAAATACTCTGAGAAAGTAAATTTCTCCAATTATCTAAACTGAAAACACATACGGATCTTTTCTTCCCGAAATTCCAAAATTGCTCAGACCCATTCAGCTTTACCACCCAGAACATGCTGGTTTGCACTGGACCACACGTTGAATCATGCCCCTGTGATCCTGAAGAATCACTTTGGATTCATTGTGCATTTACCTGTTTTGAAGCAAACTGCTAATGGCTTTAAATTCAAGGTCAGAAGCATTTTTAATAGAAACTCTTTGGTCCTGTATGTCTTTTTGCTTCCATAAAATATTGTGGCCACTAAGACCAATGGATAATAAAAGCATAATTCCCTGTCTGCCCCAATAATCTGCTGAATTGAATCCCTAAGTGACTGATTTTATTATAAATGTCACCATCAGTGAATGGCTCCTTATTTGGGACTTTAATTCATATTGTTTACAAAATCATTAATGTAATGTGATTTTAGTTACGACAATATCTCTGAGAATTGAGCACATTTGTCTTAAAAATATTGAAGCCCTCAGACTGACATCTGGCTGTAATTAGAGCTGGTTTCAAACTGTGAGTGTGAATTAAAGTCAGATTGTGGGTCTTTTATTTATACGAATATATCATATCCTGGGAAAAATTTTAAAAACTTTTTAAGTTGTAAAAATTCCAGAGTGACTAAAATTTCTTCATAATTCTATTTGGCATTGAGGCAGCAATATTACATTGAATTGGGTTGCTCAGCTGGGCATACACACTGTGGACGAAAAATGTAAAAGCAAATTGATTTTAACTCAATCTTTATAATCTTCTTTTTTTTTTTTAAGAATTGTCTATGTAGGTATGATACACAATGCTTAAGAATTCTGATAACAGTGACTTAACATTTCGTTGCATCTCAGGAATACCTATAAAGTTGTTCTCTGATCTAAGGAAAATAGTAGTTCATTTCTTGGCAGAGGTGCAAGCAAAGATTATAGATCTCAATCCTTACAATCACGTTTCCCTCCTAGTGGATGTTCCTTATTACCTCACTGCGTGGATGTGTGTGTGAGCACAATAATTAGCTGCCTAGTTACTCCAGTGTCATGTAAAATAGGTGTGTGTTTGGGATTCATGAAGAATATTCTGCCACTATAAAAAGTGTTCATCTTTCCTAACTCTATTTCCTAAAGTCAGGAGTAGGTGTATATTTCTGTTCATAAGAGAGATAGCTCAAGCAAATATGGGAATAATATTAAATGACCCAGGAGAAGAGGTGATTATTTTCACAACATCACATTTTTCAGCGAATCCTGAAAACTATGAGCAAGATTGCTTGCCTTTTGTTTCAAATACCATTTTTCTCTAAGTGTGGTCCTCATACAGTAGAAGAGACTCTCAGAAATGCAGAACCTCAGGACTCATGTGAGAACACCAGCATCATAAACTATAGATGGCTAGATAACTTTTATGCAGATTAATGTTAAAGACAATCCCAAGAGGAGGATGTTAGAACCGACTCTTCGCTTGGTTTCATGGAGCTGGTGTTTAAATTTTCAGTTACTGCCAGAGTTGATTAGGGACAGCATTGCAAGCTTTGAAATTGTTCGGAATACAGCATCTGTATCCTGACAGTGAGAAAACAGTAGAAGCCAGGGGTTTCCTTCTTTCCTTTCTTTCATTTTCTTTTTAGAAAGAGCAGCCACTATTTAAAGTTGTCCAGCTTGCCTCTCACTATTTTGGGTCTTTCTTTTTAATAAGTAGAGAGATAATCTTAGGATTTGAGAATGCCTAGTTTTAGTAAACCAAAACTTTTAAAATGCTAACCTCTGTTTATTATGTTTATTTCTATAATTAAAATGAAAATTTTAAATTAATAATGATGCTTCTACCAGAGTGTTATTTCACAGTATAGATGGGGTGTGTGTTCCTGGGATTCAATATTATACAATTTTTCTAAATATTGACTTATAATACAATTTATTGCTATGACCCTTTTTGACAAGTGATATAGGTGTTTCTTTTGGTTTTTAAGACAAGTTTTGTCCTGGTTGTCCTGAAGCCCACTTTGTAGACCAAGCTTTTCTGAAACTCAGAGAAATTCACCTGTCGCTTCCCCTAAGTGCTGGGATTAAAGATGTGCACCACGACCACCCAGTTGTGATAATAGATTTTATATTAATCTCTCTCTCTCTCTCTGTCTGTCTGTCTGTCTGTCTGTCTGTCTGTCTGTCTATCTATCTAAAACTGCCTATCATCTACCTACCTATCTATCCTACAATCTATTTTTGAGACGGAGTTTTACTAAGTAGCCTTGTCTGACTTTGAACTTCTTGTGCATATCAGGCTGGCCTTAAACTCACAGGGATCTGCCTGCTGCCTCTGTTTCCTGAGTGTTGGGATTAAAGATATTCGCTCTCATACCCATGCTGGACTTCCATTTTAAATGAAGAAGAAAGTTATACAATTTCATTAAAATATGCTAGTATAGGTAATTTAAAAGCTTGACAAAAATGAACAATAAGTCAGCACCTGAATGTTTACCTCCAGCATTGAGAGAATAAATGATGTGGATGAAAGTTGTTCACTGATTGGATTGGTTTTCTCCAAAGTTCTGCCAGCGAGCCATAGGCATCAGTCAAATTATACTTCCCCTCCCTTTGAAAACTGAGAAGCTTCACACTCTTCCTATTACATCCCATATGTGTTTATTGCAAAAAACCCTTGCAGAAATCAAACACAACCTCTCCACAAAGCTTATAGAGTAGATGGTAAACTATTTGATGGATACTGTACAGACGATGGCCAATATAAATTTCTTGATTAACAACCTCTTGGCAAGTGTAAGGAATAACCTGAAAATGATTTTAAATGCTGAATTATTCAGAAATACTTGGTTAGCATTGGTTGTCTTGTTCTCAAAGGCCCTTTACAGTGACCTCCCCTTTAATACTTACTAATAGATAAAAATCTCTCCTCCAGGAAACTTTTTCTTCCCCTTCCTTCCTTCCTTCCTTCCTTCCTTCCTTCCTTCCTTCCTTCCTTCCTTCCTTCCTTCCTTCCTTCCTTTCTTTCTTCCTTTCTTTCTGTTTGTTTTCCAGATAGGCTTTTTTATGTAAGAGTCCTGGTTGTCCAGGACTTCCCTTTGTAGAACTGGCTGGCCTTGAACTCACAGATGTCAGCTTGCCTCTGTTGCCTGAGTGCTGGGATTAGAGGTGTGTGCCCCCATGCCTGACTCCAGGAAGGTTTCTTTAACATTATCAATCTGAGTCTTATGCTATATGTGTATAACTCTAGGCCTCCAAAGACTTTACTTCTCCACAAGTAGTAAATGTAAAATTGGGCATTTCCTCATTTTGCCAACTGCATTCTTTGCTTCATGAAGGTAGATGTTCTGACCTACTTACTGTTTTCTGCCTTCTGCCTGACAAATAGTATATGTGCATCAAAAATTTATTGTGAGGAGGAGCAATTTTAGAAAAGAGAATTTTAGAATTATGTTATTCAGGATTAAATAATGCTTCTGTCTTTACTGAAGGGTTTCTTTAACCAAGATTTAATTTAATGATTCCCCTGCCTCAATTTTGCACAGCAATACAAACTGCAATGTTTTGAATTTTTATGGAAACGAATACAATTTTGACTATAAAACCTTCTGCTATTAATATATTTGTTCTAATTAATGAAGCTATGGAAACATTTAGAATATGTATGGGTCAGTGATAGCTTTTCATCTCATTTTGGCAGGCTCAGGACAAGCTCTCTGATAAGTCACACCCCATCCTGGTTGTCAATGAGCAGTTTCTGGAAAGGAACTGTCTAGTACGTCTTTAAATCAGGATTAACTTTCTTATTTTAAATTCATTCACACGATTCTTTACAGATTGTGCAGCCTGCCTGAAAAAGACCACCGCATGTTAGCCTACCCTAACTGCTTTGGTCCTCGGAATAAACCTGCTGGGTCCAACCTGTTGTCACTGGAGAATTTCTGGTGTGTGTGGTGAATTAACAAACAGGTGCAGAGAGAGTTCAGTGTGACGTCTCAAGTTCTAACTCCAAACTTGTCAACACTCAAAATTGTTCTTACACTGTTTCCGTGCCTGTGCATCTCACACCACAGGAGAACATCACATATGATCTTTGAGCATTCAGGTACAGCTTGCAGTGGAGCAGACTATGTTTAGAGAAAAAAAAATGTTCCTTTTCCTTGCAAAGAGTTTGGGTGGAGGTTCCATGAGGAGAAAATTAGCCCGGTTGAGGTGCGTTCGTAGAAGGTTAGCCCATCCATTCCTCTTTAGCAAGACCTCCACCTCTCTCCCATTTAGTTCTCTCTAGCATCACGTTCATCTTCCTCCAATATTATCTTTAGCAGAATCACCAACCACCCCTCTATCTTGCTCTAACCAGCATCATTTCCATCCTCAATCTTTTCTGTACTCCTCAGCATCACCTCTAACCTTTTTTTTTTAATCCACATCATCTCTATCTTTCCTTTTCTCCTTATCAACTCCATCCTTCCTTCACCACCATCATCTCCTTCCACGTTCCATTCTGCATTCACTCGCATCACCTTCATTCTCATCAGTATAACTTTTCATCTTTACTGATTTTTTTTTAGGATCACATTCATCCTCCTTCCAGCAGGTCTCCAGGCTTCCATTCTTTTCTCACCAACATTATCTTCATTCCCCCCAGCTGTCCTCTTCTTAGTAGCATTACATCCATCCTCATCATTCTTACCTTTATCTTCCCTCCATTCCACCCTCATCAGCATCAACTTTGACCTACGATTATCATACCACCTTAGAGACCAACCATTTCTTGTCTATCCTTACTGAAGAATTCATAAAGTTTTAGTCTTTAATTGTTTCTCCTTTCTACCCCTACCCCTGCAAGCTGTCTCAAGTAACTATTTCTATAGAAATATTGGGACTACTTCCCATGTTTTGGCTGTTCTTTTTATGTTTTGGTTCTGAGCCATAAACACTACAGCTCTGTAAATTAGGGGTTACTGTGTTGTCGTTTTACAGATGAGAAGGCTCACGTTCAGGCAAGCTCAGTATTCTGTCCATCACACAGTGGTAGTAAATGGGGTAATCTAGAATTTATGCCCAGATCTATTGGCCTTTAGAATACATTATCCAGTGTACCCCAATACAATTTCATCATAGCTCCCCACGACATATCTAAGAGGGAGTATGACATGATGTGATGTTGTTGAAAGTGTCTTTTGAGTAAATGAAGACAGATAAGTGGTATAATAGAGTTTAGAAATCTTCAATGGTATCCTTTGGGATTTAAAGGATCATTTCTGAAGTCTCAACACCCTGAGATAGAAGTATATCTTATCTCGGGGAAGACTCCCCACACACACACACACTGGTACAGCAATTTTAAGAACAGGAGAGGCTGTTTTTGGAGTGTCTCCTCCATGTTGAAATCTATTGAAATTTCTTTATCACCTTAATAGTTGCTACTTGCATTGGTGCCCTGTGCGTTATTCAGGGTTGGGCCAATTTCAGGTGTAAGTCCCAGTGTTGGGTTCAGCCCATGCAAAGAGTGACAAGGAAGATCATGCCATGGGCCAGCCGGTTAGCTCAGACATCATGCTGTTTATGACACAATGGCTGCATCTTTCAGCTGGCTCCAATAGGGCCACTCGTCAGTCCAACCAATGTTAATAACATCATTGCTTTCTCATTCTGAGCCAGAATGGAACCAGGGACCTAGAGGTTAAAGGTTCTTTTTCCTATTATGAATTCCCTGAGCCACACTGCACCGGATGGTGTCCCCAGGAATTATTTTTCTACTTAATCTAATTCAGCCTGGCTTTTCTCAGGGATCTGCAGTGAACATCATTTTTTTAAAAATAATTTTTTTGAGTGGGAAGAAACACATTTTGTTATGCTGAAGGTAAGCAAAAAAATGTATTTGACACCTCAGATAATAAGGATTTTTTTTTTATCCTCTCCCTCTCTGAATTCCTTCTATCGAAAATTCTAATTTTACCATATTTCATTCCCAAAGGAGCTTTTCGTCATTCAAATCTCCCATTCAATGGTGCATTTAGCTTGGGAGCTGTGACACTGGCCCTGCTTATAGCATACATGCCGGACATTGGCGAATTCTTTCTAGAAGAACTCTAATTTTATTCCTTCATTATTAGCATCTTACATTTCTCGAGGCCTTCCTAATTGGAATTGGTCGTCACAGCCATGAAAGCTGGGGAGAATCCCTGCCTATCTTCATGCCCAATGTCCGTGTGTGTGTGTGTGTGTGTGTGTGTGCGTGTTTAACTTAAAAGTATTTAAATATTTTATTTATTAAGTGTCGATTTCTTTAAAATGAAATACAACCTTCTTTGAACATGTTTAAAGAGATGAACAGGAGAGGGAGGGAGAGAGGTTGCAGGGGATACGCACCCCAAGTAGGCTTGCAGAGCGTGTAAGACAGGACAGGCTGGAATGTAGAGGTTAGGGGGGTAGCATGACTTGAGGAGGAAGTGACAATGAGAAAAGAAAGGGTTAATATCTGTTAAGACCACTTTGTTACTTAAAGCGGTATTTGACAAGTGACATGGCTGTGGAAGGGATGCTACAATCTAAATGATGCTTAGATTTAAATGGCTTTGTTAGCCAATTCAATCTTGTTCCTCAGGTCCACTTTCTGAACTCAAGAGTTTGGGAAATGCTCATTATCCTTTTCACTGTACGTGCCTTTGAGAAGCGCTGGTTTGTCTCAGCACTGGGTTCGTGGAGCCTTATCTTTCTTCCCTCTTGTTTGTGCAGGAAATTTCAATGAAAAGGAAAGCCAATGGATCGTGGTCTTTGAAAAGCTGCTTAGACAGTCTGTTTCCTGGTCCTCTGAACACGTGGCCGAGCTGTAAGTAACCGCTCCACACTGCGTGATGAATTGGATGGCTTCAGACCCGAGGCAAAAAAAATAATTGTCTCATTTTCGCGCTGATTTGCTTAACTGGTGGGACCATGCCAGAAAGGCTAACTGAGACGCTCGTGGACCTCTGGACTCCATTAATAATATTATGGATTACCCTCCCCACTTGTGTGTACATGGCTCCGATGAATCAAGCTCACACGTTAACCACTGGATCCCCTTTGGGACTAAGCAGGCAGAGTGAAGAACTGCGAATTTTGAACCGCTCCAAAAGAGGCTGGGTTTGGAATCAAATGTTTGTCCTGGAAGAATTTTCTGGACCCGAACCGATTCTCGTTGGCCGGGTAAGCTTCATTTTTAAGCTCTCATTTCAGGGTCTGTTCCTGGTCTTTAAATGTTTCGCTTCAGGCTCCACACAGTTTTGCATCACACTTAAGTGTAAATCCTTCAGACCAGATGGTTAACCAGTTAACCCGTTGGTTGCTCTAGCAATATGAAAAATCCTACTGCTTAAAACATTCTTTTAGGAAATGTTAGTTCCCACAGCACTCCCATCCTTTGCTGAGACAGCATGGACTTGGATAATGGATAAACAAGTCAAGTGCTTTCTTACTTAGGCAAGATTTCTTTTGCCAAACTTTTCTCTAAATTCTACTATTCGGGTCTAGTACTTAGACGTTGTAGGTATTTTGGTCTAATTCCTCTGACTGCAACTATCAAAGTACTATTTTCTTCTATTTTAAGGTTATACATTCCAATTTGCAGGTAGATTTTCCGTTTTATTTCATTGATTGCTGTTTCAGTCCTTGTGAAGAACAAAGCAGTATTTGTAACAAAAGTGCTAGGCAGGACCTGGTGCTCACTTCACTGAACATCATTCCTGTCATTGCCAAATACAATCAAACACATGGAAGGACCATTTTAGGTCAGTGGTGAGTACCTGTGTTCGCCTGTACGTTACACTGCATGTACATTTGTTATTGTTGCAAGTTCTTCATGTAGACACTGGTTCTCAGTTCTCCAAAAGAGTGCTACAGTGCTTCAAAGACATGTACATGCTCCCTCCTCGGAATCATTTGTGTTTGCACATTTTGACATTCATTGCTGTCACACTTCAAATTCTGGGGATGCACGGACGGTATCATGCAGTTGGTAACAGTCTTTCCTAGCATGTGAAAAGCCCTGGGTTTGATCCGCAGTGTTTTATATATACAGATACATACATATACACCAGGTGTGGTGATATATATTGATAATCCCGTTAGAAGGAAGGATTAGTTGTTCAAAGCCACCCTCTACTACCAGGGTACAGGATAACCAAGTCCCAAAAAGAAAAGCAAAAAAAAAAAAAAAAAAAAAAAAAAAAAGATTTCTAACAATGAACCCGACAATGGCTGACTTTCCCAATAAACAAGATTGAAGAAGGAATCACATGTTATCCTTTCCCAAGCTCAGCGATTTCAAAAGGATGTGGTAGGGCTCAAAACACAGATCTTCAAGATTTACTTCCCTTGTCTCTCTAGGCCCTTTTGGTTCCCTTGCTCTGCTCTGTCGTCTTGCGGAACAGCTGAGCCTCCTTAAGCTGTGTTTCCTCTTCTCTGTGCTTCTTCACAGAGGAGGTGTGCAGGAAACATGCCTCATTACACTGAGCTTCCTGCAGCCCTACCTAGGTACCAGGCACTGGGTATGAGCACTTGGGAGGATCTTACTAAAGCAGTGGTCTTTGTCTTTAAAGAACTCATATTTTGGTCAATACTGACTGTTAACTGTGTATTAATTACTATTATAAAAATACTTGGTTGGCACAGACTTTTTGTCTTTAACAATGGTTGATCTTATATGCATATGAATGTACATACATATGCATGTCTATATATTCATGTATGTGCACAAACACTTATAAAATATAATCACTAAAACAGATTTATGTTCCATTTTTTTCTTAAATCAAAATGAAAAAAAAAATCCATGAAAGATTTTCATACATAGAAACTCCAGTAGGAAAAGGGAATTGAGGCTCTTTATAGCCATAATGTATCCCATGACAATGGCTGTTCCTGTGCTTCAGTGGAGAAATGTTAGCGTAGCTGATTACAGGGTGCTGCCCTGAACCCTGCTGGGGTTGCTACTTACTCCAAAGTTTATACATTTTAATATGCTTCTAAAGATGGGAGAAGTTCTGAATTCCAAATTGCATCTGACCCCATTCCTTCTAGATACAGACTTCTTGATTAGCTTTATCCTTTCTACAAATGCCAAAAAAAAAAACGAGGTTTAGATAAATTAATAAACCAAATTATGAATATGAAAAAATGTTCTATATGAGATTCCCAGAGTCATAATTTCAACCATCATTAAAATTCAGTAACTAAGTACCTGAAATTTGTAATTTGCACTTAAGTTTTGAATATAGGAGAGAAAGTATGTACATTTCTTCTTCTCTATATTAAAATTTTTTTAACCAGCTCTATGGTGAGCAATTTTTTTATCCCATATGAAATTCTGGAGTTACGTGCATAAGTAGTTAATGGATGAATGATTCCTCCCTGCTTCTGCTAGTCACCTTGTTATGAGGGTATGTCAATTAAGACATGTCCTGCATAATATAAATACCTGAATATATTGTACCCTGAAGAGCACTCCATTTTTATCTGAATAGAAAAAGTAATTAAACCAATTATCTTAAGTTTAGAATCTGAAAGCTGATTTCACCTCCATTTCTAACATGAAACAAAAGTGACAGAATCAAATAGCCGAGCATTCAGGATTCCTCTGCGATTTACACATGCTTGAGGTGTCTTGCTTCTTTGAATGATAGAAATCCCAGTGAACCTCAGGACTTTGAAATAGCCAGCATGCTCTTGAGTCTCTCAGCAACAGACACTGCATGCGAATTAGTTCTTCAGCCTGCTCTGTACTATGGTCAGATTCCAAATCAATTGCTCAATCACATCTACATGATTTTTTGAGAGAATTTTGCTGCAAATATTTTCAATCACCTGTATTTCCCCTTAAATCAAATGACTCCTAAAAGATGGCAGCCTTAATTTTTGCTATTGTGGACTTTTGTGAAGCTAAAAAAAAAATCTATTGTAGGTGACTGCTTCTGATTATGTGTCAGGCTGAGTGCAGGGATGATCCACATCAGGGTACTCACTGGTATTTTATGGTGTTTTATCTTTATGCACAGTCTTCTCCATGTGACTCTTTAAACCACTTCACTGCAGAGCTTCTCCCCAGGAACCAGCTGAGAAGCATTAGTTACCTATGAGCATACCTGCTCTTTAAAAGGCCCTCCTGCAAGTTGCAATGTTGGAGGCCTCAGACCTAGTAGGCTGAGTTCAAGCTCAAGGGCAGAGTCAGCTTTTGAGCGATTGGCTCTTTGGGACTGCACACACATCTTTACATTATCCAACCTCTGGTTTTACATATTGGTGGCAGCTGGGTGTGGAGAAAGGATCTAAA
This sequence comes from Chionomys nivalis, assembly GCF_950005125.1. Lineage (NCBI taxonomy): Eukaryota > Metazoa > Chordata > Mammalia > Rodentia > Cricetidae > Chionomys > Chionomys nivalis. The sequence goes on from NC_080106.1 coordinate 27,807,252, forward strand.
CATTAGAGATAAACCCAAGAGCTTTGAACGTTGATTTTTGTCATTTTTTGGTTGTTCACCTTAAGAAAATTGTTGAAGCTTTTCGAGGATTGTGTTAATGCCGGTATTTAAAAGTGAATGAAAGGTCAGCTGTGTGATATTTGTCTTGTAGTGATTACAACTGGGTTCTCAAATTTGTTTTGTGAATAGCTGCAGCAGGTATGTTAGACAAAACAAATACACAAACAAAATAACAGAAACAACAACCAAACACTGATATCTCTCTTTCTATGTGAGCACAAGACTATGGAGCCAAAAGAGGCCCCTTCTCTAGTCCATGTTTATTAGTATCAGAGTAGGAGGGACTGAGTAAGTGTTCTTGGTTCTCAGTCTGGTGAGGCAGAATAGAATTAGGAAGGAGGTTGTTTCAATTAATCACAGGGTATCCAACTATTTGTCATTTTTCCCACATTGTCATATACAAAATTCTCACTCAAGAACTTCATGTTGAATCATAAAACCATATCATAGTATTTTATGTACGTGTACAATTTTGTGATTTACCACATTTATAACTATCCGTGGCCGTGCATGTGTGTAGTCTCTATGGGTTGTAATTTGGACATGCTTGATTAAAAATTATGAACATAGAGAAAGAAAGCATATTTCCTTGGTCAGAAGCTGAGAAGTTTTTGTGTTTCTTTTTAACATAGAAGAAAGTAGAAGCCATTTTTCAAGAGCCCATCTCTGTTCATTTTGTCTGGTATATGGTTGCTCCTTCTTCAGTATTTCCTGTTCTTTCTCTACGCAGTTCATTACTGTATAATCATCATCTAACGCAACTAAGATTACAGTTGGTCTCCTTCCAGAATGTGTGTTTCTTAAATGTTTCGTTTGTATTAATTGTTCCATATCCCAAATCCCAGGATTCAAGAATAGTGGCTGCCTAAAACGAAACAGGCAATGACATTTCCTACAAATGCATGAAAGGACATTCTACCTAAACAATGAAGGAGTTTGGAGAAGTCATATAAGCTCAATTAGATTTAACACAAGTGACATTTTTCAATAAAGTGTTCAATACAATGTTTTTGTGTTCTCTTTCATATAGCTATACCAGATGGGGAGTTAAACGACTGTTTATATGTTTTGATTTTGATCTCTCTTTAGAGGTACTGAAGGTGGAATGTCTCTTTAAATAATTGGTGGAATCTTGCCTGTGGAATCCGGGTCTCTCACAGGTGGCAGGTGTAACATAGTTCACACTTTTGTCTGAGCTTTTTGTTCAAAGTAGACTAGATATGATCTTTTCAGAATTTCTGAAAGACAAATACTACCCTATCAGCCTTCACTCCTGTCTTCAGTTCTCTATGAAGAAGGCTACACTTAGTCTGTTCGCAAGCTCATAAATCCTAAAGCCCCACAGTGCTACCAATCCCAGAAATGAGTTTCTCTGGAAACTCTGACAGGGAACATAACAGTTCATAGAACTCTTCTATTGTCTGATGGTAGAAGTGAAGGGGAGAAATCCCATTGCGTTTTTTGATCAAGCTTGTAATTGAGATTAAAATAAACTTGTCCTCGTGGTAAATTGTGCATGCATACTTTCTGATAGGCAGATTGGCTTCATCTTGCGAGAGCTCTGTAGTAAGGAGGCAGAGTATAGAAAGAGACCATAACTGTATATGAAGCATCTGCATCTGCTACATTCGTTAGGTATCCCATTGTCAGTGGAGTCTCAGTAACTGAACAAACACAGATAAAATTAATCATGTGAAAAATGGCATATTAAATTAAGGAAAGTACTCTGAAGTGAAGGTATGTGGTGGTGTGGGAACAAACAGAGAGTGTTAACCTATTCTGTAGGCACATGACAAGTTCTCAAGAAATAACCTGTGATACGAGACACATTAACCATGTGGAAAAGGACACAAGATGAAACTATAAAGCATTGCTGACATGGCATGACGAAAATCATGTGCGAAGCAGAGATAATGTCAAGATGACATTCTTCAGTGGGAATGCTCTAAGCTAACACATCCTACATGGTTGACAATAAAGAAGAGACACTAGAAGTATGCTATCAGGGCACCAGAAGGGGTACTAGTGAGGATTATTTTCAGGATAAAGACTGCTACGTTCATAGTGCATCTGGCAGGCCAAATAGGACAAGAGAGTTCTCTGGAGCCTCTTTTAGAAGTTTACCAGCTTCGTTCATCATTCACAGGAACTCTGTTTTTGGATTCCTAGTCTCTCATAGATTCGTGTTGGATACACTGTATCTCAGTCTGGTACTATGTGCAGCTTAGGCCTTGAATGCATAGCAATTGCCTTCAGCTCCCCTCATGCTGATACTGCAGGTGTGAAGTCCTATATCTCACTAAAAGATATGAAGTGTGTGTGTGTGTGCGTGTGTGTGTGTGCACGTGCACACACTCTCATGCACAGGCACATGCATCAATCTATTATACTGCAAAGCAGAGATTTAGGATTTGGGTTTTTATAACAAGGTGAAGAAACAAGAAGTATCTATGGGAGATCTATCAGTTTTTTAGTTTAGCTCTATTCTCCTCAAGTACTTGGGGAATAAACTCAGCCACCAATGTCCACGGAACAAGAATATCTAACTGTGTTTCAGTTTTCAGGCCCTGTTGTCTCAGCTCTTGTTCGGTGGCCCCCATGACTCTCTTTTTCTCACATTGTTTTATTTTTGGACAAAGGTATCTGGTTGTCCAGGTGGTCAGCATTATTCTATCCTAAATCTCTCTCTTACATAAACTCCTCTCCTGTGTTGGCTGCCTGTTTTCCTCCTACCTGGGCTTCCGATGCCTTCCTTATTTGGACGTAATTCTCTTGCTGGTGATGCTTAGTCTATTTATAATCCTCTTCCTCCAAGGCACTGACTCATTTTCTCTCTTTAAATTTGACCTTCTAACCTTCCCTCTTCCCTGTAACTTGGCAATCGTTTGGGTGGTACTTAGTATGAAGGACATGCGATGCCAAGTAATTACACTATATTACAGTTTACGGTGTCAGTGGCCGGTAGGAAAATTGCACTTGACATGCCATTATTTTTGCCAGGCCTTTGCATGTTAAGAGCACTGGGCAACGCAGCCACCGCCAAATTGGATCTTTGGCCTTGCAAGAACAATTCTCTGTCATTTCTGTGAAGCTTCTGCCTTTTCAGACGGAACTGTGTGCACCAATAATTTGGCAAAAATGCAAGTCAGCATTGTGTGTCTCAATCTGGCCACACAACAAATGCTGCCTGCCTTTTGCTCAGTGTGTCCTGACTTGAAAATATCAGGCAGCTCAACCCAGTTGGAAATTATTTGATGGTGATACAAATAAAGGTCATACTCTCAGCTATCGAAATCTACTAAGGACCAAGGCACAATCGGGCTCTCATACACATGTACACAGGCACACTTACACACATACATGCATGTACATATAAGACTATTGCTCAATGGGACTCACATGGTCACATTCGGATTTACCTGTGTTTGTTAGTGACTGAAGTCTCAGACATCTGGGTTTTTATTTCTGAAGACTTACACACCTACCTTGTTTGCTATATTCTTTAAAAAGAGACCAGGTGATAGAGGTTTAAGGTTTGTGCAAATATTCTCTGACTTTGGAGTTTTATTTCTATAAAATATGATGATTAGGTTGTTATATAATGCACCTGTATTTTTGTGCTTATGCACAGTAATAAAATCATCTGCATTTTACTAAATATGTGCAAAATTCTTTTGACTCTATAGGTGTGATATTTGCCTTTTCGGTTATGAATAGGTGTCTATTAAACATTTTCATGTTAGTTGAGTGATTTTGAGAAGATGTGAAGAGGGACAAACAAATTGTACTTCCTCATCTTTTAAAATTGTACACTGCATTGGCTGGATTACTCCATATGAACTGTAAATAGAAATTAGACCGTGATGCTCATGTTAGGTCCTAATGCTACAACAAAATATTAAAATATAAAAAGGAAACATTATAAATTGCTTTTCCTCCCCACATAATGCATGCATGGTGAAAAAGAGAGGACAACTGAGGCTCATTTCTACAGATAGCACAGCAAATTAAATCAGACTTTACAAAGGTTTCTCTGTGTAGATCAGACTTTCCTGGAACTTGCTTTTTAGACCAAGCTGGCCTCAAACTCACAGAGATCAGCCTTCCTCTCCTCCTGCACCACTCTGCCCTGCTTTTGTTTGATTTAGTTGTTGTTTTTTTTTTTTTTTTTTCAAGATAGGGTTTCTCTGTGTAATAGTTCTTGCTGTCCTAGAACTTAATGGGTAGAACAGACTGGTCTTGAACTCACAAATACACATGTGCCTTAGCCTGACTAAGTCAGATTTCTTATAAAATGATTCTTGTATAGCTCATAATCCCTTATTAATTATTTTTGTGTTATCTACTTGAAATAAAATAACAGCACATACAGGTAAAATAAGCAGGTTAGTCATTCTGTTTTATGAATAAAGATCAAAAGTTTGCCAGTATTAAAAATACAGAATTTTTTTCTATTATTATACATGGATGGACAAAAATCTATCTAACTGTATTGGATAACTAGAAGGTATATTTGCTATACCTTCTGAATGAAGCCTCTGAAAACTCATGACTCATAACTTTAGAACATTGTGGCAACATCACAATTTTCAGAAATTAGGAGTATATTGCGCAGAGGATTGAATCATAATATACATGTGTGATAAAAATTCCTGACACACGTAAATTATTATGCAAATATATATCCACCTATTCATATGAAAATGTATGTATTCAAAAGTGGAATATATATGTGTCTGATCGAGCACTTACTCACCTAATAACCTGCTAGTTCCCACCTCCAAGTTTCATACATGCTGTTAGACCTGCAAAAGACTCACACACTGTCAAGGTCCTGGATATTTTTGGAGTAATTTTAGGAGAGCGCTAAACACTTCTCTAACCACTATCCACTATTTTTACACTAGTATTTATCAAATTAAAAACAACCTAAACTCATAAAAAAAAATCCAAATATGTAATGAGTGTGTAGCATCCAGGCAAGCTGCTTTATGCAAAGTGAGAAATTAATTCTTGATATTGATTCCGAGATTAATAAATATATCTCCAGGCTCAATCTTCGTTTTTAGCATGTATAGCCAGATGATCACTTTGTTTATAAGGGAATTTTCTGCATTTTATTCTTAATAATGTTTTGTTCATTATATTAAAAGCCATGAAATTACTGAAAATAAATGGTAATGGTATTTTGCTCATTAAAAAAAAAAACTCGGAGTGCCATCCACCTATAATAAATTCTTGGAAATTTATTTCATTTGAAATGCTTTGTAAATAAAACCTTAGACAAAAAAGAAAAACTACACCTGTCTTACACACTTGGCCAGTGAATGATGAATCTCATCAATTAATCAATTACAGTGCTAAACATATTTAATCATCTTTATGCAACAAGGAAATAAAAACATTCAGTGTGTCTGCAGTACTGTGGAATAGTAAATGATTTTCATTACCATGGAATAGACCAAATATTAGGCAGATGTAAAGGCTTTATATATGATCTTTAAGTGGGGAATTACCTTGTAAGTCTTTAGGTAGTTTAGTCAGTTCACATGCTCATTTGAATTTTTGAGAAAATAAGAATTACCTAGAAATATTAGCTATAGAATTATACTTAAAGAAGGTCAGTGTGTTAGAGAACTTCCAAGGTGTTATTTTGCCTAGCTGGGCATGTTTCCTTGATGCTGATTGTATATATATATATATATATATATATATATATATATATATATATACACATATATATGTGTGTCATATATATGTATATATCAGTATACTTTATTTATGTCACTTATATTATATTTAATTTAAATTCAGCCCTACACCTCTGGCATTATCTAGTCATGGCTTGACATCTTCAATATATTTTGAAATAAAGGCACTGACTTCTGAATATTCAATTAAGATGTGGCCGTGTTCTTCAACAGGCACTCAGATTACCTCCTGAGGTTACATATCAGTCAAGAATCCTTGTACATGCTATAATTTGGAGAAGAATATGACAGACTGTGTTCTTACAACTCAAAGTAAGCCTTTAAGAACCCCAACACTGACAGTACCTGGAAGCTCATAAGAGTTACCAAGTTCCATTCAACAAGTGTGTATCCAGACTTACTAAATCAAACCTGCATTTTAACCATATCTCCAGGTCATTTATGTACACATGAAAGCATTAAGTATTTGAATATATTTCATTTTTAAGTAATTAAAGCATTTAGCTGGATATGTACAACACTACATTTAAATATTCAGAAAACATTAAAAGACATAGTTTTCAGTAAATTCATCAATTGTCAACTCCCCCAAAGCTTAGATCATGATTTTTGCAAGTATTTATCTATTTTATTTTGTTCATATTTATTTATTTATTTATTGCTCTTGACATACAGACTGAGTCCTACAAATTTCTGCCTCCCCCACTAAAAATAATAACAATAAAAAAGAATAGCCACAATAGTCGCAGAGATGGTACTTGAATAACCTTCAGGAGACGGCTGGGGAAAGAGGTCACTGTTCATCTCATTTGAACCCAGGTGCTATGTGGAAGGTGCAAGGCAGACAGGATCCTTTCCTCTGGTCCTGTGGCCATGTGTGACCTGGCAAAGGAAAGAATCTAGGTACCCAACGCCATGTGTTAATATTATCTATACCCTCCCTGGAGCCATGGGCTTCTTCCTTTTCTGTCTGTATTTAAACCACAGTTCGACAGATGTGTTCTGGAATCTACAGAGGATCAAATGTCACTGGGCTTCAGTGGAGACAATAGCAGAATCCAAATGAGCTTGCTCAGAAAGATTGGGAATGAACAGAGACTAAATGACTGGCTGTATAGTTCTATTTCTTTCTAATCTTGGGGGTGGAAAAGACCAGCTATGTGGAACAGACAGTCGTTGCTGTGAATATTATAGTGGTGATGATTAAATTCATGACATTATTCAGGGACATTAAAGAGGGGAAGAAAACTCAGTGGTTAAGTAATGACTGTAAGCACTTAGTATCCACTGAGGGTTTACTTTACATTTTTATGGAGCTTCCTGGTCAAGCCTCGCAGCAAACCATTGGTAAAGGTACGATTTACTCATTACCATGTCAGGAGTCACTGACAAGAAGAGTTAAAGCCATTAGAATGCACACATTTAACAAATAGTGAGTGAGCGATAATGTAGGAGTCAAATCTGGGCAGGGCACTTCAAAGCTTTCTCTGGTAACCATGGTAACATTATAGCATCTGAATCCTAAGCGGTAAGTTCTTAATGTCCTAGGGTGAGACCCCAATTTTCAGATGAGGAAAGTAAAACTCTTCATGAATACCAAGGTGTCTTCTCATGATTAGAATATAATAGTTTGGTAGTAGCACACGTTAGAAATGTTTACTGAGTTGCAAGATTTCTTTGCAAACATCTGTATACATTTTGCTGGTAAGAATGAATGTATCAGGAAATGTGTGCTTTTGCACCTGCATGTGGTGATTGTATTATTTGTATTATTTTCTTTATAGGGAAATGACAGTCTGGTCCCAGGAAAGACAGGTCTCATGGTCACAGTGATTTGTGGACTGTATTTTAAACTTAGCAGGGCTTGGACAATGTTTCTCTCTCTCTCTCTCTCTCTCTCTCTCTCTCTCTCTCTCTCTCTCTCTCAACTTTCTCGTTTTAAAATATCTGGTAAGCCAGGTATAGTGATACACACTTATAATCCTCATGCTAGGGAAACTGGAACCAGTGTAAAGAAATCCCTGGCAATATACAGATCTTTATCTCAGTGAAACATACCTAGCAGCTGAGAAAATGGCCCTCTGGTTAACATGCTTACTACGCAAACCTGAGAACCTGGCTTCAGATCATCAGAACTCGTGTGAAACCAGACGGGGTGCTAGTTCAGGCCTACAGTCTCAGCATTCCAAGAGTGAGGAGGAAGGAGAGAAAGGACAATTATTAGGAATCTTTCAGGACAGCTAGCTTGGCAACAGTTACTAGAGCTTGTTTCAAAGAAGATGTTTGTTGTCCTTTGAATGATACAGGTGCACCATAGCATGCTAACACCTGCACTTACACACATGAGCATGCACACATAAAGACAGAGACATACAAATATCATATATACAAATATGCACACATCTACCATTGATTAGTCATCTATACATAACCTGATTGCATTGTTATTGAATATGCATACAATATATACATTGCATCGTTTCTGGCCAGTGAAGTAACAGGAAATGATGTGGAGAAAGCCTTAGCAAGTGAGCATTTTTGTTGATGGTTCAGGCATCTTGCTGGTTCCTTTCAATATGTTTGTATGTTGCTAATATTCTTCATTTTATAGCTATGAGAATTAGATTTGGACATGCAGCCACTTTTCAGTGATCCAGTGACGAAAGGGAAATGGTTTTCCTGAGCCTGGTGTGGCTCTTCGCTCCTCCAGAGCCGAGGCATTAAGCCAGCTCACTGAAGTCTTCGGTCACAAGTGTGCAATTTTCTAGGTTTCTCTGAAAGTGGGAACTGCCGGAAGAGCAAAAAGTGAAGTGGAATGGTTGAAGGGATGAAACATAAAATCCTGTACACGTAGACAGGAACTAAAAGAAGACGAAATGCTTTTACCCTCAAGTTGCTTGAACTAATTGTGCAAATGCTGAATAATTCAGTAACAATCCCCTGCGTGCTGGAATCTGAGCTGCTGGGCAGTATTATTGCCCAGGCTCCAGAGGTGGGAAGAGCAGTTCACTCAGCTCTCTGCAGTGAGTTCCTGTGGCCACTTGTGACTCTGTGCATCTGATTTAAATGATTCTGTGCCTTTGTCTTTCACTTTTTTTCAGCCCTTCTTCCTTCTTTTCAATCCCGAAAATAATGTCATTCTTCTGGGGATCCTGGCCATGTTCTGTGCTGCTGGCATACGTCGTCCACTTGATCCACTGAGAATAAACCCCTCATGCCTCTAGACAATTCTCTGAGGAAAAGTAATTTGGGGAAAGAGCAAACATGGCTATTAAAATTGACCAAATCCAATAACTCCTTAAAGCAAGTCAGACTCCCCAGATACCCAAAGGCTTTATTTAGAATGTGGCAGGGTTATTTATAGTGAAATCTTTCTTCCCCTTTCCTTTTTATGTGCTTATGTGAGCTTAAGCCAGTAAGTGAATTCTTATTGCAGCAGCTTGCCTTAGGTGGCCCGTACGTGAGCATTTACACATGTGTATGCATGTATATGTGCATGCAAGTATTCTTTCAGCACAGCAGTACATTCTCAGTGCCCATCCTCTGGTTGAATCTCTGCTTTTGCAAGAGTATTTTATAATCGGCCTTGTGACGCTGCTTTCAGAAATCATTGAGTTTGATATTTCGTATTTTATTGATCAAAGCTGCTGTTTCTCCTGCCTTCTCTCTGCCTTCACTGTCATTAGACTCATGGGCTAACAATCTGATTAGTTTAATAGCCCTTCCCAAATTCAATATACCAAAGAGGTTACCAGGAATGTATTTAAATATCCCAATCTTTTTTCTCTCCATCACATCGTTGGAAGAAAAGATAGCAAAAAGAAGAAACTGAATGATGAAATGGCAGACATAGAGACATGGGTACTTTAGCACCTCCCATGACTATATATGATATAGTCACATGCATTCCCATGCATGGGTCAAAGGTTGTGTGCATCGCAGGATAGGTGTGAAGGTGGTTCAGCACGTTTGTTGGTGATAGAGCTGTGTCACAATGTCCAACAATTGGCTCCCGTGAATTAGTTTTTAAACAACTTGATTCAAGCCAGAGTCAGTTGGAAAGAGGGGAACTCAACTGAGAAAATGCCCCATTGGATTGGCCTGTGGGCAAGTCTGTACAGCATTTTCTTGATTAATGATAGATGTGAGAAGACCCCAATCATGGAAGGTGATCCCACCTCACGGCTGTTGGTCCTGCGTGCTATAAGAAAGCAAACTGAGCAAACCACGAGGAACAAAAGAGTAAGCAGCACTTCTCCACGACCTCTGTATTAGCTCCTGCCTCCAGGTTCCTGCCCTGACTTCATCAATAATGGGCTGTTACCTAGAAACACAACATTTTCCTCCTGAAGTTGTTTTTGGTCACAGGTGTTTTATCACATCTATTGAAACCTGAAGGAAGATATGCCAGGCTATAAAAAGGTATCCACAAAGCAGAAAACATACAAAATGAAAAATATTTCCATAGGATCACAAAACTTACTGGATCCAAAATGATAGGAAAGGGAAATTAGAAAAAGAAGCAGGCATGATAAAGGTCAAGTTTGGGAGATGGAAGGCATGAGATAGCAGAGGAGGCAGGAGAGGAAGAAGGAGGGATGGGTGGGAGCAGTGTGTGGTTGTGGTAGAGCAAAGGTGTTACCTGCTGGATATGAGGACCACTGATGAGTCTCACCGGGGAGAAACTGCTCTATTTTAGTCCTTCGACAGACGTGTTTAGATAGGTTAACACATACCTAGAAAGCAGTTCTGACCACACAGCTATGCTATTTTTGAAAAAAGAAGTGTACTTTGATTTTGACACATGACATTTGTTGAATAACCATGGCTAGCCAGACTCAGCAGGAAGTCAGAACAATTTGAGTGAACCAACAAACGTGATTTTAACCTTATACACATTTTACCAGTTGATTCCAGAAACAAAATTGTGACCATTGGCATTAAAACTTATCAGGAACATAATGACTTAACAAGGAATATCTGAAATTATAATATCTTGCAGTTCATGCTTGCAATCTCCAATATATTTTAGGGGAGAAATGAGAAAGTAGCAACAATATTGTTGGTTAAACCTTTGGTCAATTATGTCTTTTAAAAGTGTTTTAGTTATGAATGTTCATTTGGGATATGTATGGAAGAATCCCTGAGAGCTGTGTAAGGAATTTATGAAGTCCTGAGTGAATGTGAATTGTTGATATGGGCATGTTCATATTAAGGACACCAATGTTTCAGACTCATGGAAAATTTTCAAAGCTTTCCCCTGAGTGAGCCACAGAGAAATGGCAAAGTGTCCCTCTGGTTCAAGTAAAGGTGTTCACAAACAATCGAACAATGTTTGCAAAGGCAAGCAAATGCAGCTTCTTCCTCCCACATGATCGCATCCCTTCTCCAGAGACCTCCTACTAGCTTGGTTGACCATTCCTTCTCATACTATATATAGAAAAGCAAGAAGGTTCTGGATTGTTACATGGTTGGTGAGGCTTCATGAGAGCTAGCAGGCTTCACTTGATTCCAGCTTTGCAGTATGTGTTTCTATGTGTCTGTCTTTTCTTCATTCCCTTCATCCAGGTCAAGACCAATATCATGCAGGATGCATTGGGGGAAAAATGCAAAAACATTGAATTAGGATTTATCTTTGTTGTATTTAGTCACAGAAGCAACTTAATTTGTGCAATTATTTTAAAACTTAAGATGACTTTGGAGAAGGCTGAAGGAAGTTCACAAATACATATGGGCACATATATTTAATTATCTAATGAACAATAAGAACAGTGAAAGTTGAATAACTGTGCTAAATGGGATCAAGGAAACGCATACTTTTCAAGGGACTAGTGCCTTCTAATTTATATGGCACTGTAGCCAGGCTTCACCTATGAGATGACAGACTGTTACTATCAACTCTCCCCAAAGAGCACACAACTTCACAGATACCAAGTCACTCTATAGAGTGGTCAATAGGACGGAAATTTGGGACTGGATTGAAATTGGGTTGTATAGAACCAAATCTTCCTTCTGCTATTCTGAGCCACATTCTCCCTCTCTTTATTTGGTTCTCCCTTATGTTTCTTGCCACATGGATATGCTCTTTTGGAACATGGAAACATGGAAAACCTCTTATTTTTATCTTACACAGTTTGCTCTTCCAAAAAAAGGCTTTACTATTTATTTATTTATTTATTTTTAGTTAGCCCAACAACCCAGCAGACCAGACCAAGAGGGAAACTAAGATAGTATATGAGTCACAATAAAATCAGGCATCTTGCCTTTCTAAGGTGCATTTCACTAAGACCATTGCAACTTGTACATCTTTTGTCAAATCCTGAGCATGAAAAGAGGCAGCTCCCCTGTGGTTCCTCTCCTCAACTAGGAAATATATTGAGATCATTAACATGTATCCAGTAAGTAGGCTTACTCCTAAATCCTTCAGCATGCCAATGCTGGAGGTAAGAAATCCCTGAATCCCATCACCTTTTAACTGGTCCATCCAATCACATGGTTTATGTTTTCTCTTTAAACCCAGGAACCATGCATCTTCCCTATTTACCCTGGTGAACGGAGACTGCAAACCTGGATTCATAATAGATGTTCTCCCCAGGGACATTATTAAAGCAGGTTTTCAAAGCTCATGCTGCCTTGTGACCTCTTAGCTTCCCATTATCCAAGATTATGTTCCTTAATATAACCCAGCACCCCACATTCTGGGCAATGTATAATGTAGGCCAGAAAAACAGAAATGCAAAGAGACTGTAGAGATCTTTGGCTACAATTTGAAGAAATCTTCAGCAGTTACAGTTTTTATATTTTGTTTTGTTTTTGTTTTGCTTGGACATAGTCAGAGGCTTAGACTTGTGAGGGCTCTGTGAGTGTTTGTGAAAAGTCACCTGCTATGAGCTGCCTAGCAGAGAAAAGCTGCCACATTTACAAAGGAAGTCACCATGCCCAGGAACTACTGAGATTCAAGCTTGAGAGTGAAGCAAAGGGATCCACGTGAATGCTCTTCTCCCTGGAGAGAGTGGCTGAGGGAACTGAAGAAAGGATGCTGGCTTTGGAACAGAAACTTCCAAGAGTCTTTGCAAATGCAAAATCTTCCTCTTCTCCAGCTCCTAGAAACTCCGATAGGTCCTGGCTTCTTCTTTCAAATCTTGTAAAAGTCTCAGCAAAATACACACTTTTCTCACCGATGCAGTTGTATCCCCGCTGCCCTGAAAATGCTAAGGCCTTAGCTGAAATTCACTGTCGGTTGTCTTTTCCCCAAGTAAACAGTCGTTTTCACTTTATAATTTACTATTTCAGAAATATTGATTCACCTAAGGCAAATTCTTTGAACCACAGGCTTAGGTTTGAAACTCCAGGGAATATACATACTCCTGCATGCATACACAGGTGCAAACAACTGAGTCAGTGTGTACTTCTGAAGCCATTACTGAGGTCTTGCTTGTGACTATGACAGGCCTCCATTCATTATGGAGAGCAGGCTGATCTCTAGTTCATAGAGATCCTCCTGTCTCTGTCTTCAGAACACTGGGATTAAAGTCATGCATCACTGTGCTATGCCAGGTTATTTTTATAATGTAAATACAATCACCACATTATAATAATAAAAGCTATAAAGAAATTTTCAATCAATATGAAGAATTATTAAAACCTACTTTATAAAAATGATTCTATTGTAATAACAGTACATTTCAATTATTTTCCTTCTTGCGCAATTTAAACAATGGCTTTATCTCCATAGTCTCAAATCTTTTAAAAACAGTATGATTTGTAATATCAGATATTTGTTGAAAAACAGTTACACTTAATAGAACATTTTATAAGTAGTGAACAGAAAGGAATTAAATTTGTAATGATTTATGTGTAATACACTTTCACATAGATGGGAAGAACCTGAATCCCTACTTGGTTGGATAGATGATTATCAACTTTTCAAATAATCACTATTTTTTAACCACAATAATTTCTCCATAAATTTGTTTTATTTACAGTGATGTTTAAATCCATCATCTGTTACATGCTTTAATTTTTAGACATTCATCAAAGATTTTCCTTGATTTATTTTTTTGAAAACAAGATGTTTTGCAAAAACAATTTCATATTTATATGTAACTGTGTTCTAACCTCGTTGTTTAAAGGTCCCCTAAAGAATGAAGAAATCTGATTGTAATCAGTCATGGTGATCTGACTAAGGAACAGCTTGAGCACTTTAATCATTCTAGGTAGAACACTCAGGATGTAACTCACTTAATGTTCAGAAAACTCATGAGTTTTGTCTTTGTGACTTCTCTATTGTTGTGACAATTGGCTGTGTTCAAAGCAACTTATAAAAGAAGACATTCAATTTGGGGCTCATGATTCCAGAGAATAATAGAGACTATGACCATCATTGTAGGGAGCATGTCATCAGGCAGGAAGACAAGGTGCTGGAGCAGTAGCTTAGAGCTTATATCTGATCCACAAGCCCAGACACAAAGAGTCAACTGGAATGATGTGAACATTTGACACCCCGCAATCCATCCCAAGTGATACACTTTCCGATAAGGCTATCCTGCTTAGTCCTTCCCAAACAGCTCCAAAAGTAGACAGAAAGCATTCATACCATCACAAGGTGCCTTCTTGAATGTATTTCAGTTTGTAGATATCAATGGATTTAACGTGGTTCTATAATTTGTCCACAGTCTCCCAGCTGAAGTTGCTGAATTGGATGTCAAATCTGAGTACATTTGTCACAATTTTCTCTCAAATTTTTTGATATGTATTCTGTCATGGAAAAGCTATGGTTCTCTTAAGTGCTCCATTACAACATTAAACTAAGCACATGCATGGAGTTTAGAAACTAATGTGATTATAGATCTCTTTAAAAAAAATCAATGTAATTGATTAACTTGTTATTCGAAAGTACCGACAAATGATTGGGTAGAAGTCATCTACTACATTTGTTCAATAGTATTGGGACATGCAGAATGTTAGTGATTTTGCTAAGGTGGTATGATTTTTTGTTTTTTTTTTTTGAGACAGGGTTTCTCCGTAGCTTTTGGTTCCTGTCCTGGAACTAGCTCTTGTAGACCAGGCTGGCCTCGAACTCACAGAGATCCGCCTGTCTCTGCCTCCCGAGTGCGGTGGCATGATTTCTAAAATAATTTCTAGGTAAAATAAAATTTCATTTTGAAAATGTAAGGTAGGAATATGTGAGAATCTCTTTTCTCTTAAAAAAAAAAAAACCTCCATTTATTTTTAAAATAGCTTCTACTGTACTCTTAGCATTCTTGCTGAGACCAGTTCGCCCACATTATCCAGATCTCACATTAACAATCTAAAACAGCTTGAAATGGGAAAGACTTTTCTCCTCCTGCCTCTTTAACAGAGCACATAGCTTGAAGCTAATGCAACTTCCCAGACAGGGAGAAGATCACTATGTAAATCATGATCACTGACAAGTTAAGCCTCCAGTAAAAAGCGGGAAGTACAGTTTGTGTATTTACCTCAGGCTATTTTTCTCCATGGGGTAGGTAGCCTTTTGAAAAGAAATACATACAGGAGGTTGATATCCACAGAACTACAAGTATGCACATATAATACTGTATTAACCAGAGCTCTCATCTCTTGCTGAAGTATCTGGAGTTTAAGGCTAAAATTATCCTCAGGACTCCTAAAATCCAGCTGTCAGTCACAACCCAGGTATTCATGTTAAAACCAAAAACAAAACAAAAATCTCCACTTCATCTTGAATAAATTTCTATCTCATTAACTCTAAATGTATCTATTAAACATGGGGCTAAGAGTGTGACATTACCTGAAATGATCTTCTCCACACAGGAGTCACAGCGTTCCCAGCACAACATTCTGACTTACAGAGAAATTAGTTTTCTAAATTTAAAATCTTGATCTGTCCTTTTTCTGTTTGTAAAATGTTTGTTGCCTTCCCACCTTTGCAGCTGTTTCCAAAATCATCCCCTAGCTTCAGTGTAGAACAGTTCACCTTTTGACCTTTCTAGAAAGATTTAGAGCTCTTAGGACCATGTAGAGCATTGCATTGTTGGCAACAGTGATGACCAGAAAAAACATTGCTAGTTAAAAGGAAATAATGCTGCACTTACTGCCTGGAGTGCCTCTTGTCACATTATCCAAGTCACTGTGGAATGTGCCTACTGATACAACCTGAGAAATTAAACTGTAAAATGTCCTAGCAACTTGATGAAGAACTACTGATCTCAGAAGAAAGAGGCCAAAGTCTCACCTTACTCTCCACTCTCATTAACAAGAACTTCTTATTAAATTTACAATTTGCACTTGGAGTCTGCCCCAGAGTGTTTCCACTACTAACCAAGCACTCTAACCCTGAGCGATAGTCCCAACCCACCATGCTTTTCATCTTTTGGTTGTTTGCATATATGCAATAAAGGTTCACTCATTAAGATACTAGAACATTTTTGCTTAAAATTGTAGTAGTTGCTAAATAAATGTATGCTCACTTTTATCTAGTTTCCTTCATGTTATTTTGAAAAAGAGTCTACTCAGAAAAAAAAAAAACATAGCATGAGCTATCTTAAGCCATATGTTTCCAAGATAAGAAGCAGATTTTTTTTAATTTGAGTGATGTTAACTCATGTCCTTACATAGCCTAGTATATTCATATAAACATGAGAGACTTGTGAAAAGTATACATGTGTACAGAAAACCTTTTCAGGGTTCTTTAAAAATACAATAATCACCTGATAATGTTGTAGTAGGGAGGGGCCACTTGCTGGTTCCAGGCCACTTATCAAGCTTAGACCCAAAATAATCACACAGAAACTGTATTATTTAAATCACTGCTTGACCCACTAGCTCTAACTTCTTATTGGCCAATCTTTTATATATTAATTTAACCCATTTCTATTAATCTGTGTATTGCCACATGGCAGTGGCTTACCAGCAAAGTTTCAGCATGTCTGACTCTGGCTGTGTCTCCATGGTGTCTCTCTGACTCCTTCTTTCTTCCAGCATTCCTTTTAGTTTTCCCTGCCTACCTAAGTCTGTCCTATCAACAGGCCAAGGCAGTTTCTTTATTCATTAATGGTAATTACAGCACACAGAGGAAATTCCCACATCATGACAAATCTGTTTTATATTTTGCTCTTAACAACAAGCATAAAAGTTAGTTTTTATTTTCTCTGTTGTGAATTATGAACTTGGTACATGTGAGGAGGTTGGTAATACTGCCACACAGATCTGTACTTGTATACCTGAGAAATTCTTCTAGCTGTATCCAACTCTTGTTCCATTCACTGCTCAATGTGGGTAGAAACAGACGACAGCAACATGATTTTCATGTTCCTCATTCTAAGAGATTCTGTCTCCAGATCACAATCCTCCTTTTAAGACTCCAGACACCAAAACTGTGTTGGTCTAACATAATCTGAGGTGTTTTTTCCTATCTCTTTGGGACCATGGAGAAGTTGGCTAATGACTCTGATCTTCTCCTTTCTTAGTGTGTGTGTGTGTGTGTGTGTGTGTGTGTATGTATGTGTGTGTGGTAGTGATAGTGGTGGAGTGTATGTCAAGGAGTATTCAGGTTAAAGTCAGAGCATATGGTTCAGATCTCTCCTTCTCCCATATCGGTCACAATATTGAACTCAAGTCATTTTAATAAAAACTGGATTTGACTACTAACTCAGTTCACATCAAAGATGATCTAAGTGACTGGTAGAAGCTGAATGTGGAAGCAGAAATCTATTTTTTGCTTTGTGCAACTTCTTTTACCCTAGTCTACAGTAATGCAAAAGTGATAAATAGAAAATTTCAGAAATGACCAGTTTATACATTTTTAGCTATGCACCATGCTTAGTAGTTTGAAATAATCATATACCATTTTGCTTTTTCTCAACAGGGATTTGAAGCATCTCTTTATAGACTCTGTGGATGGTACCTACCAATCACTTAAGTAGCTGCTTAGGTTATCAGAGAGATTGCAATGGCATGAGTGCTCAAGATCAATACACTTTTATGGAACAACAGCCAGAAAATTGAAAAGAAAGTCTAACAATGCTATATTGTTGCAATTAATAGTTAGTGTTAGTAATTCAGTTACTATCAAACCACAGGATTGAGATCATGTGTCTAAGTTAAAAGTTATTGTTTTCTTTATTTTTTTTATTTTTATTTATTTTTATTTTTTATTTTACTTTTTTGGTTTTTCATGAATGGGTTTCTCTGTGTAGCTTTGAAGCCCATCATGGAACTTGCAGGATAGACCAGGCTGGCCTTGAACTCACAAAGATTTTCCTGCTTCTGCCTCCTAAGTGTTGGGATTAAAGATGTGTGCCACCATTGCCTGACTAAAGGTTAAGTCTTATGATAGGTATGCATATACAGGAAATCACTATATGAACACATGTCAAGGTTGTGTTTGATTTTAATCCTGTATGGTTCTTTGGAATGTAGGTCCCGAGGAATGGAGAGGGGAGAAGCCCATGCTGTAGCCTCACAAGTTGCAAGGAGTATCTGTGCATGTCAATGCTATGGCCTTTCTAGAAATGGTTTGATCTAAGGTTGAGCACCCCATCTTTCTCTGCAGTGCTCCATGCTAGGCAAGACTCATTAACTGCACATCTAAGATGCAGGAAGGAAAGACTTTAGGAATTCCCCAGGAGATTCTTTGGTTTAAAAACAAGGCAGCTTGGTTCAAGAGATTCCAGTAGACTGAAAAGCCTTGGATACAAACATGTCTAGGCTAAATTTCTGATTGTGTCATCTCCTGTTTCTTGTAAAATCTAAGTTCCGTCATGTGTCAAATAAGAAAAATGTGGCACCTGATTTATGGAAATTTCATGGGCAACTTTAATAGTATCTGCTCTAAAAAGGGTTCTTGTTATTCTACAGTAATTTCAAAATTCACAAGATGTCAGGAATAATGAATTTCTTCACATTAATCAGATGCTCATATTTTACTACATTTTATCAATTCTATGTACTTATGCACATTCTATGTTTCTTTTAAACTATTTAAATACAAGTTGAGAGCTGGGTGTGGGAATACATGCCTATAATCCCATTCAACTGTCATTACTAAATTTATTTAAATTTATATTTTGAGAAATTACTTCATGAATTCAATTACCATCAAACCACAGGATCAGGTAAAGATACTCTTCCCTCTTCATCAACATCTTATCCAAAGCAGAGTTTAAAATGAAACTTGCTGTATCCTGAGGAAATATTAATATTATATGACTTTGCATTCTCCCAAGTAAACTCTACTTTAGATGGGCATTCTTAAGTGTGTTGTTTTGGTTTCCAGAAGAATGGACTAATGTTCTTTCAAGAAGAGGAAATGCCAGAGTGTGTCTTTTTTTATCTCTGTGTAAGTCAAAACAAATTTTATGTGCATTCATTTTTCAGCAACCAGAATATGCTCTGTTATAGAGAATGTTTCTTTCTGTGTGGTGGGGTACTATATCAGGACTATGTGGCTCAGTGTTGAAACATGATTCTTCCATTCTAGATTCAACCTCAGCCCTGATGTGGTTATTTTTATCTCTGCTTCTAGGGACTGAGTTGGGTGATCTGTCAGTTCCCTTCTATTTCAGATTCTCTCAGCCACAAACGACAAGAGGCAATAGAAACCATATCCACAGGTCTTGAGTTTTGATGAATTTATCTGCAAGGATGGATTAGGTTTATTTTTCTTTGTCTTGAGGCAAAGTAGACATATGTCTTTTAAAACTGGCTAGCTGGACTGTCTTTTCAGTGTGATTTAAAAACACACACAAAAAAAACCTTCATCCAGGGTTAGAACAAGATGAGCTACTGACCATTTTATAAATTCGGGTTGGAAAGTTAAGTGGATGGATGGTTTAAGTATACAAAGTTGGGCAGGTGAGATGCAAGCTTGAGAAGGTGAAAACAGTTTTTCTACCATTGGTTAAAATATATCCATTAGTTTTGATCAGAAAATAAGAAGAACTTATGTTATTCCATACAATTCTAAGAATTCAAAACATCTAATGAAACAGCCATGTTCCAATTCATCTTAGTAAAGACTGAGACATGCAAAAAAATGTAAGTCACACAAAATGCGAGTGCTCCCTAAATGGGCTTAGCCAAGCCCATGGAGTCGGAACTGGCTAATCCTTTTTGGAAAACAGTTGTAATTTTTCATAGCCCCCAAACAAACTTCTTTGCATTTGATCTTGCTTCTTCTTTCCTCTCTATTATATATTTAGAAAGGTTCTATCCTGGCACCTCTCATCCATCACTACATCCCAAGAAGTGTTTCCTGCGTCTCACAGAGAATACAGGTTTCTTTGCCTGTACCTTAGATCTGTTTCTTCAATACAACTTCACTCATGAGAACATTGGCTATGAATGAGTGGGCCATTGTGATTTCACATGATAATTCCCAATGATTTGGAAACTAGGTGTATTTTTTTTTATCTGCTTGGAATGTGAAGACAATGCTCAGACTGATATGTTTGCCGGAAGGAAGTGTTACCAGACACCCTTAGATCTTCACTGATACGTATGAACAAAAGTTTGTGCATTCCTAGAGGACTGTTGTAATGTGAGGAGCAAAACCTAAGTGTTTTCAGCCGATCAAGAAACAAGAACTGAGTGAGATGTGTCACCCTTGCCTTGATTCAAAAGCTTAGGAATACCAGGGCCACATGGGAGATTTGTGAAAGCACACTTTGGGGTACGTGCACTTTCAAAGGGGGATTCCTTGCTCCAGGTATGAGCAGAAGGACTCATATCTCAGACACATGCCAGCTGGATGCTGCTGGTGCTGGTTTGGGGGTTACTCTACTAATAACAGTTATCAAGCAGATACTAGACAGAGATCTTTCTCTATTGCTTTTTCCTGTCATAGTGAGAGACTGTTGAATGGGAATCAGAATACCTTTTACATGTTTTGTCATTCTGTAAAACTTCCTTGGCATATAAAAGGGACATCATGACCAATGCCCAGTGTTACAGAGATTAATGAGGCAAAGTGCTTGCATTCAAGAATCACAGAAAGTCACAATCTCAATATAGTACAATAAATAGCACAGGGCAGTTAGTGCTGGTTGCTATGGAGACACATGGCAGGCATGCTTGGTTCATATCCCTCCCTCCCCCCACTTTGAAGTTAAGGTAAGCTGTTTGGGAGCAAAAATCTAAAATGAATTTGGAAAACCATACGATGTCTATTACACTGGGCCAGAGGAGCATAAGCACATTAAAGACTTGGTCAATTGAAATGATAATGCAATTTAAAGTTGTGGTGTTTTCAAGTCAAGTAAAAGTAAAATATGCAACAGCATGGATGTACTTCTTCCCCTCATGGGCTAATTTCTTTTAGTTTATAAAAATTATTAGGTGGTATTGTCTGTACCTTACCTCATATGTGGTAAGGAGTTATAGGTCTTAAGCATTTAAAAACCACAGGATTATGAGTGCTTAAAGAAATCATGGTAAGCCGGGCGGTGGTAGTGCACGCCTTTAATCCCAGCACTCGGGAGGCAGAGGCAGGCAGATCTCTGTGAGTTCGAGACCAGCCTGGTCTGAGCTAGTTCCGGGATCTGCACCAAAGCTACAGAGAAACCCTGTCTCGAACCCCCCCTCCCCCCAAAAAGAAGAAATCATGGAAATACATTTCTGAAATATTATAGAACTATATAAAAGATTGAGTTTATGCTCAAAGTACAGTGAGTTTATATTGGAAGAAGAATGTAAAGAGTATACATATAAATATGTTCTATGCACATACATAGGTAGAATATTTCTTTCAGAGTGGACACAATTGGATACGTAGGCATCCATAAAATATAGCCATTTTACAGAATTTTCTCAGTATAGTAAACAAATCAAAGATAAGTTTGCACTGGAAAGAAGATATGTGTTATTATTTAGATGATTATTATTATTTTGACATGAACATTATTTAGCTTAAAAATATTTACATCTTCCATTACTACTATTGCTGAAATTCTTTTTTTTTTTTTTTTTTTTTTTTTTTTTTTTTTTTTTTTTTTTTTTTTTTGCTGTCCCTTCTCTACAATAGTTTTGGAACCTTGATATAGATGTCACATTTAGTACTGAATATCTAGTCTTTCATTCCCTGTGCCTTGACTAGTTTTGAGCCCCTGTACTGATTTCCATCCACTATATAAAAAGAAACTTCTCTAATAAGGGTTCAAAAATGCACTAACATATGGGTGTGAAAATAGAAACTGGGACAGCAGTTTAATCCCATGCACATTTAGCGGAACAATAGTAGAAAGTTCTACACTAAGGTATGACATTATTACCCACTGGTTCTAGGTCCAGTTATAGTACCAGATGGGAGCTCTGTAGTGTGTAGAACAGGTCTAATATCCAATGAGAACCTGGTGGTTATATGTGTATGCATATATTTTAGGCAGCTTTAACAATAGTAGGTTTCCATATGGCTTTTTCAAAGATGTTTCATGTTAGCTATCCCTCCCAATACTCTAGCCTTTGCCTTGACACCCATGCCCTACCACACTTAACCTTTCTTCATCCATTGCTCCCCATTCTTCATTAATGGCATCCATGATCTACCCTACCCTACCCTAGCCCCAGCCCTTGAAATCCCTTCCTATGGCCCCTTCCTACCTTAGTGACTTCAATGGGTACTCTAATTTAAACATACATATCTAAAGACTCAAAGCTTGGGTCCACACAAGAAAAAGAACATACAGAGTTCATGTCTTTGGTAAAGCATTGTTAAAATGAAAGAAACTAGCATATAAATTGCTTGCTTTTGTAAAACTTTTAGTCTTTGCGCTGTATGTTATAAAGTATTTTCTTCCTACCCTTTCAGAGAGACACAAATGAGGTTACTTTTTCTTCTGTTTCATTTCTTGCAAAGAGGAGATGCATACACATGCACACAATACACATACATGCACACATACACACACACAGATTTTTAACTCTATGTTACAAAAATCAGGTAAGTGTTGTGATATATTAAATGCACTGCTTTTTTAGTGTCTTGGTTATGTTTTCTTTGACTGTGACAAAACATCCTGACAAAGCAATTTAAGGAAGGAAATTTATTCTGTTTTATAATTTCAGTGTACGGTGGGTTACTGGCAGGAGCTTGAGACAGCCAGTTCCATTGTTGAGTAGTCAGGAAACATGGAGCATTGAATGATTGTGTTTAGGTGGTTTCCTCCTTTTACCAGGATCTAAACCCAAAGAATAGTGGTACTCACTCTTAAGGTAGGTAGGTCTTCCATTTCAGATATTTCTGCACTGATTTGACCAAAACCTTATCTCCCAAATGACTCTAGTCAAATTGATAATCCATACAGACCATCAGATCCACTAAGCATTTCACATGTTAAATGTAGCAGTAATATACATTTTGGGAAAAAGGTTACAACAGTCTGTCCTTTTCTCCAGTCTTCCATTAGAGTCTGGGAGATGGGTGGTATGGGTGGTATAGCTAATGTTGACTTTTACAGATTCTGAAGGGAATTGTAAATCAGGTCAGAAAAATGCTGTAAGTAACTTTCCAGGTTTTTGACTTATGTGAATAAAAGGGCATCAACCCTGACTCTGGCTTGAGCTGTTTGAACTCACACTCCCATCCTCTCAGAAACCTGGTGTTCCTCATTAGAGCAGAAGTATTCTCCAGCTGCTTTCCTGGGTTGTCAGAATTAGTGTGCAAAGTGTAACACATGGTGCATTCCTTTAAACTGTTGCTTTTCCCAGCTGAGTCTCTGCATATACGTGGTGTGTAAAGAGCATCTGGAAGGTTGTGATCACCTATCCTCCCACAACCTTTGCTCCCTAAGGGAAGAGGAGACAGGAGTTTGCAGAAAGGAGATTCTGTGGCCCAGATGGAGCAGAGAAGTGCCTCACACTCCACATGGCAGATGGTGGCACCTTAATAGATGTGAGTTTCCTTCCCTTGTGCAACTGCTTACCCAAAATGACTTGGAGACACTAACTACCGGCTTCCAAAAAGTTGCATTCCCGAACTCATATAATCTACGTAGGATATACATATATGATTTATTTGTGAATGTTGTTAGTGAAGATATGGGTGTCAAATTGGAGGGAAGTCAAATGGTAACTGTAAAATTATCCACCTAATATTTGACTTTCCTGAACCAGACTTATGCAGGATTTTTTTGTCTGAATAATTGGAGTAATTCTTTTTATTCAAATTTCAACTGTGAATGAGTTAAATTACTTGAGGGCTTGCTAAAGGATGATGTTACTAATAGGTAAAGCATATAGAATATATTCTAGTGGCAAATACATGGAATCTAGTTTATTGTTTCTTTTATTACTGTGTTACAGACTTTATCTGGTATAATCTAGATGATTCTAATATTTCTGTGCCTGGAATTGTGTTAATCACCTTTGATTCTTCACTTGCAAAATGAGAAAAATAATGCTTATAAATTAACCTTCTAATTCAAATGGACAGATGTTATACGCTGCTCATTGAGTGTATGCAGTGTTCATAGTCAGGGATCCTTTAAATTTAACATAAAGTGACTGAACCTAATTTCACATACTTTTGGATTCCTTACCAAATTATAATGGGATGCGATACTTTCTGAGGAGTAGCAGAGAAAAGGTAAATGCCTACATCCTGGTTTGTCCCAATGATGTAATTCATCACTTTGCACAGATCCTGTGGCATATAGGATCTTAATTTCTAACGGAGACAGCAAACAAATTGTAGACTTTGCACAGTCACTACGGATTATGAGAAGGGCTTAATTACTGTTTACAGAGTGTTTATTTGCCTGAACAGGAATACAAAAGAAAGAATAGAAATAAACATGTGTTTCTCATTCCTCTTGCTCTACTGCAATTCAGTACAGTTAATTTAGTTCATCAATTTTAAGATCAATCACAGGAACTCAGGATGGTGGTCTGCAATACTACAGGTCCCCTGCTGCCAGAACCAGGTCTCTGGTACATAAACAGAAAATTGTAGGAAATATTCTGTAATATCTTGGATAGAGCCCTGGGTTCTACTTTTATTTCTGCATGTATATATTCTTTTCCTAGTGCTTAAAAACTCCACTTCCTTCATAGCACTGGGTTGGAGATATGGTGAATAACAACATATCCCTTAATCCTGGGAGTTCTTAAGTCCATCAGAGCTGGCTGCCCAAACAGCAGCATCAGCATTTCGTCTAAGAAGGCTCCACATACATAGGAATTATTTTTAATCAATCATGGTATTGACTTTTCTGGAATACTTTGAATCATTGTTTATAATCTAAAAGTAGTCAGGTACCAAGACCATATGGCTATACCTGTATAAATAAACAAGTATAAAATGATAGTTTCAGCATGTCGTTTGCTTTTTTCCTACCTGTTTTATCTTTCTAAACTGGAATTCAGATGTTAGAACTAGTTGCTAAGGCATTCATTCCCAAAAGTTCCTGTTACTTGCAAGTCTCACACAATCAAAGGGACTTTTTATCTGCAAGCCCAAGTACATGCAAAAGGAAAATGGCTTCTTCTTCCTCTTCTTAGATCTTACCTGTATCTTGACTCTTTCATTTTATGGCTTGCCTATAAAAGCATTATGGGTTGAAATTATAGTGCTGTAGCCATCACATGTGTGGTTATTATTGATCTTGGCACCTTTCTTTCATTTGGGTTTTAACCTAAGATTGCAATTTCCTGGATATTGTTCACTGTTCTAAGGAATTTTAGGACTATAGGTAGAAATGGCCTGTAAACACTAGGTTGGTCAACAGCCTTTACTGCTTATTTGGATTAATGCTATAATAAAAAAATGTAAAAAAAAAATTCTCATGCAACTATGTTGTAGAAAACTAAGCAAATTGACATTCAATTTTATTTTCTGTTCAGTTTTTATATATTCAGTAGGGGAGAATTGGTCATCTAAGCCTGCCCAATTCTGTTTTTGTTGCTGCTGTTGCTTTGGTATTAGTAGCTCCAGAAGACGGATTAGAAGAGACTGAGATTGTGACTACCTCTGGCGTGCAACCAGGGATGGCCCTATGCTTTACTTGCAAGAGAATTTACAGTGGAAATGCAGGGAATGTCTAGAAGAGCACCTGCTTAATCAAGAATAGAAAAACTCTTAGTTTGTGCATGCTGCTAGGTGAAGAGCTGACTTGAGTGTCAAGTCTGTCCACAGCTGTATCTCTGTTCGCTGTTGTTCTTTTTTTTTAAAAAAAAAATCAATAGATGATAATTCTTTGTTTTACTACTCAGCTAAAATTGCAGAAAAGTACTTTATACTTAGCTTGATCACAGAATTAGTATCTATGTGTGTGTTTGAATATCACTTCTTATGTTTAAATTCACACTTATATTTAAAACTAATTTCTGACAGATGCAAAAGTGAACATTCACAAAGGGTTGATGATCCCACTGTCCTGGTTGTTCTGAGTGTTGTAATAATGGGGCAGTTTTGCCACTTGAACAGCCTTGTTCTCTGAGAATAAATGTAAATTGATTGTAACCCTTGCTATGTGTGCCATGAAGCTCAAGAGGCTTGGGTCATTTACTGATGATGTAAGCCAAAGGAATTTACTATCCTAGGCATTTTCTATTTGGAAAATATGAAAATGATATTACATACCTCATAGGGTTATTGAGAGAATTAAATGAAGCAATTTATATAAAGTGTCTGAAACACAATTAGCACTTAAAAATGCTAGCTATTATTATTTTGTTTGCATGCATAACAAAAGCTGTATAAGGATGAGTAATTTTCAGATATTGAGTGTTTTTGCCAATCTGAAATACCTTACTGACTGTAATTGGGGACGTGGGAGATTCATGTCTTCGATATCATGTTGTAATGCGAGAAGTGGCAGCGTATGGAATAAGCCAGATCTATATCTGAATTTTCGTTCTGGAGCATGCTTGCTAAGCTTCAGCCTTCTCCCATAACAAGTGGAAATATTAATGCTTATCTCTAAAAGATATTTGTAAAAAATAATAAAAAGATGTCTCCAAAATGTGTGACTTATTGTAAAAATTCAATCCATTTAAAATCTACTGAGAATTTTTCCTAAACTCACATAATGAATTAGTCCCAAGAAGTAAACAATGCAATGGCAACACCTTTGCTCTCTAGACCATATTTGTATGTATCTTCCTAGAAGTCAAGAAAGGCAGGCACGTACTGAAAAACTGAAATTTGAGGCATCAGTTTTATTTTTTCTTATTTATCTATCCATTTATTTACTTATTTATTAGTGTTTTCTTTTTAATTTGAAGTTCTGTTGATTAAAATTTCAAGTCCTTGCACGTGCAAGGAAATGCTTTTCCACGGAGTTCTCTTAACTTCTGCATTCTTATCATAGGACTACTTTGGTAGACACTAGTCTACCTGACATTTGTACCTAATGCACAGTCGTGCAAGGAAGAGTTCAAAAGCTGCTATAAGTTGCAAGCTATGTTTTCAATGTTTTATACCCAAACAAAAGAACTCTAAGGCTCTGTGAAAGAGTTTACAAGCCTGTGACTTATACAGTCCAGGATTAAGTCAGAGGTTCTCTTCCATTGCCCACCATGACTTTTAAACTGCCTCGCTGTCCTTACACCACACATCTGTTCTATACTTTAGTGACTTGATTTGAAGTCATGATTCTCCTCCTTTGGATCCATAAAGCACACATTCTTCTTTCTTTGTTACTTGTTTGCAAGCTGTGAAAGGGGATATGGTCTTATTTTAACTTTTCTAACTCTTCCTTGGGTGGCCCATGTGTACTGTGTATGTAAGGTAACATAAGATACAATTAACTCTTCAGTTATTGAGTTGTATGATCTCTTCGCCTGTTTAACAGACACACCAGATGCTGTTACTTTGAATGTGTGTGTAGAATATTTCCTTCATCTCAGAATGTTTTATTGCTTTATTATATGCTAAAAATTCAGAAACTTATGACAGACCTACCAAAAGACCATTGGTTTTTTTTATTATAGTAGAGAATACAGAAGCAATAAATCTAGACATGTTCTTATTTTCAGCAGATTGTCTCATAATCATGAGAAATCACCTTTAATGTGTGTAAGTTTAATCAAATAGATGTAGTTCATGGCCACAGGCAGTATAAGTCAAGGTTATGTCATGGACATGGCAGAGAACTACTAAGCTCTCAAATAGAATTTCAGTTTATCCATGTAAAGGTATTCAGGCTTTGCAGGTACTGAGAATGTAGCACAGATCATTAAAGTCATTGCAGTTGAGAAAAAAACCAATATTCTTGGAGAAGACAAACAAGGTATAAATAATTACTCTAATATGTGTCAGATCTGACAGTATATGCAACAAAGACTGTAGTTAGCACCAGACAGCAGATACTGAACAGACCAGTGACAAGTATTAGATCACACAAACGTAGAGATTTCATATAAGCAGGCATTTCCATGTAAGTCTGCAATGAAAGGCTATTTAATAAATGAGGTGGAACAATTATTTTCTTGATGAAAATAAAATAAAGTTGTAGCCTATACCACAATCCAAAAGGAAAAAAATAATACCTAATAGAAAAAAGACTTAAGTATAAAAGGTATAAGTTTTGAAAGTCAAGTGAAGAATATTCTTATGTCCTTTGTGCAATAAAGTGTTACATGATCAACAAACAAGGAATGCTAACATCAATGAATTATTTTTCCTGCCCCCAAATTACTTACTATAACTCCCAAAACTCATCAAATGGTTTAACAACCAGCAACAAATATATGAATAAGAACGTATTTCTCTCATGGAACTGGCAAAAGATTTTTCCCTAGTACATACAAATTACAATTATTAAATAGAAGGCAAATAAAACTTAACAAAGCTAGAAAATGTTTTGCATTTAAACACATGAACAAACATTCAAGTTTTTAATTATCATATGCCATGGGTTAATTCCTCATGTCCCACCAAAATTTCTGTTGATGCTCTTACACTATTGTGAGGGTATTAGAAAATTTGTCGTCTTGGGAAGTGGTTGCATTTAGATGAGGTCATGATGTGACAGGTCCTGTGGAGGCGTGAGGGCCCTTATCGAAAGGAAAGGAGCACAGTGACTTCCTTTTTCTCACATGACAGGTCAGCGAGAAGTCTTCCCAGGTCCAAGGGGCCCTTCTCTGTAATAGTCACAATGGACTTTTCAGTCTCCAGAGTATATGCTCATCTCTTAGTTTATCAATTCTGCCTGTGTGGTATTTGGCTATGTTAGCCTGTGACCGTGAATCTTGTTGATCAATCTGATATACATGGGATAAAGTTACCTCAGATGTTGATTGGTGTAGGAGGGCTCAGTCCATTGTTGGTGGTACTACCTTAAGTAGGTACTACCTTAAGTAGTATGCATGTGTGCATGTGCACACACACACACACACACACACACACAGATAGCTGAACATGAGTCTTGTAACAAACCAACAAGCTGTATATCTCTGTTGTTTCTTCTCTTTCCAAGCTTATTTTGTGAGTTCTCACCTAGGCTTCACTTGATGATGGACTGTACTATTAGAAGAAACAAACCATTCTCTTTACACAATGCTTTTGGTCATGCCTTTTATCACTAAAACAGGACAAAAAGCAGACTAGCACAGAGGCTCAGCAGACTGAAACATCATCAAGTGAAGTGTTGGAATAAACTTTTGTGCTCAATGAATTGCAAAATTTCAGCACTGAACAATACCAAGTGATCAGGTATGGTACCAAGTAAATTATTTTAATTGATAATATGTGAACTCATGAATCATGTAATAAGAAATGATAACATTTAGAAAACAGAATAAAGAAAACTCTGGTGTCATAACTATTGGCAGCAATATTCCTCTATAGTAAATGCCCTAGAAATTCCTGGATATTGACCTGAGAGTGCAAGTAAAAGTCATAAACCAACATTATTGATAAAAGTGTCTTTAAAAACACAGAGAATATCCCAGATTCTCATTCAAATAGAAAATTATAGATGTGTTTTATCTTAACCGAATTTGATTAAGGTGAATCAACCCACTACCACAATCCTAAGAAAAATAACAACACCAAAAAACCTCACAAAACTGAATGAAACACCAAAAAGATAAAATAGAAAAAGTGTATATTAAGTTGAAGCTTAGAGGAAGGAACTGGGTTTCCAGGAAAGAGTTTGATAAACTTGATGCTTTGAGAGTAAGAGGTAGCATGTTTCCGAATCATATTTTGCATTTCAAATGTTAAATACATTGTTTTATATGACTGATTATGCTGAAAATTCTGCTTTGACTGTTATATTTAGTTCAATATTCATTTACATGCAGAAACTTTCAAAGTGAAAATTAATATAGAGTATCACAGGAATCATTATGAAAGCATAGAAGTTGATTTATAAAATATAGTTGGTAGATTTAGAAATAGGCAGGATATCACTAGGGTAGTCATTCTGCGCAGGAGCAACAGCAGGGCCCCTCTTCCTACTTAACTCAAGCTCTAACCTTATTGACTTACTGCTCCCCATCCCATTGAAAAGAAAGGCTTTTAAGTATTCTGATGGAGAAGAGATGATAGACATTTTAGGTGGTAGATACAGTAAGGACCCTGATTGGGTGATTTCATAACATATACTTGTTTTGAAGTATTACATCTTGACTATAAATATGTATAGTTTTCAAAGGCAAAGAACATGGAAGAAAAAAAGAGTATACAAATACATTCACTTTAGCAAGTGCAGAGGATCTCTGAGCTCACTCATAAACTGAAGTATCTGCCACTTTGTTTTATTTTTAAAAGAAAATTTAATGGAACAGATTCGAAGACTCAAGTGTTTTCTCTGTTAGCTCATTAATTCTTTTAATGAAACCACGTAATCACCAAAAAGCATAGCCCATATTGATAGAATTATTTCTGGAAATGAGACTGTCATGTGTCCACTGAGTTGTAGATATGAATTTGGTTGTTTTAGAAGCATTTAACATATTGAGCTAACAGCTTTATATGAACTCACCAGAGAGACTATTACCATGCGTCTCTTTACTGCTGAAGTTAGAAGAGTTAGAGCATCTTGTCTAATGTTTCCTGACTGCTGAGACATCTGTATTGCTTAGGAAATGTGGCCATTGTGGGTGTGCTTCAGTCATAGGAGTTTAACCGTCTGCAAACCCACCTTGTGAACTTATGGAAGAAGTACATCAACACATTTTATAATTATGCATTTCATTTGGAACAGCAATTGTTCTAGAAAATGAGCAAACCCTATGAAGAAAAAAGAAAGCAAAAGGAAGTTGATGACTCCCTTTCCTGAAAGCTAGACTCATACTCAGGCAAAATAAAGACTAGAAAGAAAGAAGGTATCCAGGTAAGTTATCCAGGTAAAGCACCAGAGAAGTCAAGAACTGTATTTTTATTAATTTAAAAATATTTTTTAAGAAAGCTTGTCAGTGTCTGGTTCTAAAGTATAATCTGATAATTTTTTCACTTATTAAGCTTCTTCCCAGAACTATTATTAGATGCACAGTTACATCAGCATTTACCCTAATTTTCTGCAGGTCACCACATCTGTCTGCAGTAGACTCTAGTTGCCTTTTCTGTTCCCAACACAGATGCACATGCATACACTCTTTCTTTTCTAAATTATGTTAAAAAGGAATGAACTTTTAAGAGTTCCTTGCTCCTTTATTCAGTGATTAAAGGAGTTGTTCTGTGTTCCTATTACTTTAAAACTATTACATAAAACAGAGTCTTGAGGAAGTCTACAGTGTTCTTGAGAAATAAAAAGCACATCTCTGCAAGAAAGAATGTAAATGAAAACTGCATATGAGGTATATTACTATACCTTGAATGAGGAAGGAGCCAAGAATCATCCAAGTTTTCCTGGCAGCTACCATAGTGACTAGCAGGAATTGAGCAGTAAATAAACTTCTAGGACATTCAGCAGTGGCTGAACATCATCTAATAATTGGTCATCTTAACATGTATGAAGTTAGCTGGCATCCGCTGATTACAAGAGTGGTCAGTTTTATTTTCAAAAATCCTGGTAACTAAAAGCAAAATAGAAAGAGTATCATAGTGATCCAAAGTATCGCCTGTCTGCAAGGATTAACTTGGTACAAAAGTGTTTTTTTCACACTTGTTCTCTTCTGATTGATTCGCAGGGGCTGTGCAGAATGTTTTATTTTTGAGGATGCTTAGTTAATCCTGGTCCAGGGAGATCAAGTGCCTTAGTCAATTAGCCATGTCTATCTTGTGTGCACGACGGTAGAGTGGGGGCATGCATGCAAAGTATTGGGTGACCTTTATCTAGAGTTGATGTGCTCTGCAAGTAAAAGTAATCAATGAGAGAAGTTCAACTCAATGACAAATTCTACCTGGAACCAGACTTGGCTCATGCTTCTTTCAAGTTCACATTCATTCTCTTTGTCCCTCTGTCCACGAGGAATAGACAGAGCTTTTACCTCAATTCCAACAGTCCCACGTGAGTCTTATCTTTAATATCTAAAATGTCAGTATCTGAGATTTATTGCAGTGTCTACCTCACTGAAGACACCTTCACTTCTGCCCCACTGTTTCTGTCTCGTGCTTTAGATAGAGAGTCTTTATTTCTCTCTGCCTTTTTTTTCAATCTAGGAGCAAATTGCTTTTCCAAAGTTTAAGAGAAACTAGAGTAGCTTTAGATGGGTTAGAAATAGAGAAAATGGCTCATTTCATGAATAAATATTTGCCAGCAGTCCTCCACTTCCCAGACTCAAACAGGGATTAAAAAAATAAAGATTGGCAGGAGGGAGGTGAGCCAGCTTTTAGGCAAAAACAGCATGTATGTTACAGCCCCATGCACAGAGAATACAGTTTTATTTTGTTACAAGCAAAATGGTCTATCAGTAGCCCTTTCTGGGACATACTAAAGACAGACAATCTAGTATAAAAAGCACAGTCTCTGAGCTAAAAATAGCTGAATTTGGATCACACTTGTGAGGCATTCTCTCTTGAAAATGACTTAAGATACTAGCCTGTCAGTTTCTTGGTCTCTAAAACGGGGACCAATGCATGAAAAGAATCATGCTGAGAAGTTGTTACTCAATACAGGCTCGGCAGCAAACCCTGGTCCTCTTGCACTTCTCATTAAGAAGAAATAAAACTAATGAATCAATAATGCTACAATTCACAAGAACATTTCAAAATAATACACGTATCTTTACTTTCTTAGAGTACATGTACTTACCATACAAAAATGCAACATGGGGCGGGAAGACGGTCTGTGAGTAAAGCACTTGCCTTGAAAGTGTTGGAACTGAGTTTGGAATCCAAAGGTCAATGTAAAGCTGGGCATGGTGATCATATCAGTGTGTCCACTAATCTGTACTTAAGTGTACACACACACACATACACACACACCCCACAAAGATTTTTTAAAAAACAACAACTCTAGGCCGGGCGGTGGTGGCATACGCCTTTAATCCCAGCACTCGGGAGGCAGAGGCAGGCGGATCTCTGTGAGTTCGAGACCAGCCTGGTCTACAGAGCTAGTTCCAGGACAGGCTCCAAAACCACAGAGAAACCCTGTCTCGAAAAACCAAAAAAAAAAAAAAAAAAAAAACAACAACAACAAAAAACCCAACTCTAGCACTGCCATCGTTTCAACTGCCAGAAAACACAATGATGGCAGCCATAGATCCATCAGTGATATTTTCCTTCAATAAGTATAAACAGGGAGGACGAACTAGTCTGTTCGACCAACAGTACCAACAGGAAGGGCTATGATGGGTTTAGCACAACAATATTCCCATATATATATAATCACTAGTACATTTGTATGTAAAATGAATGCAGAGTATTTCTGTCTTGTTAGGTCAATACATTTACTCAAATACTTGTATATCCTTTTACATTGAATAAGGATTTTAATAGCAGAGCAGAAAATTTTTTTTTTATTTTTTTTTATTTTTTTTTTATTTTTCGAGACAGGGTTTCTCCGTAGCTTTTGGTGCCTGTCCCGGAACTAGCTCTTATAGACCAGGCTGGCCTCGAACTCACAGAGATCCGCCTGCCTCTGCCTCCCGAGTGCTGGGATTAAAGGCGTGCGCCACCACCGCCCGGCTAGAAGAAAATATTGATATGTGCTGATAGTATGGATTACTTATCAAAAGACAGAGAGAAGTTATAAGGTTATAGATTGTGGACTTAACTGAGCATGGATATAGATGGTAAAAGCTATCTTTCATGCTGGACACATTTGATATCTCTTGTGTTGTCATGACAATGGAAGCAAAAATAAATATAATAAGTCAGCATAACAAACAACCATTTAAATGGATTTGTACTGGATGCTTACTTGTGATTGGTGTGTGCTATGTGTTTCAATAGCCTTACAGAACTTTTTACAAAAAATGCAAAGTCAGTGCATGTGGTTGGCTCCTGGACGCACAGGTATGCTGGAAGAATCCCATTATGAAAGCTCAGAGTTGAGTGTCACATAGAATTGATTATTGGCATGTGTGGTATTAAAGATTATTCTTCTTTTCTGCATTCTGATTTACATATGAAGAAACTTAACCTGGTTCTTCCACTTCAGCTGTCAAAAATGTCTGATGAGGGAGGACCCTTGGGCACTTTTCATTCAGTGTTAGACAGGGGTAGTGCTTCACTGTAAATATGACCATTTAGAGGCTAGAAAGACAACTCAGCTTCTTGTACAGAGATCTGAGCTTGGTTCTCAGTTCTCAGACTGAAAAAGTCACAAGGAATTTTGACTCCGGCTCCAGGAGATTTGAAACTTTTTTTCTAAATTGCTTCAGGTAACACACACACAAGAAACTCATACACCCAGAAACATCAACATGTTTAAAAATAAACTGAAAAGTTAGCAACACTACTTGATCAATTTCAACTTCCTTTCACTGAGGTCCACAGGAATATATACTTCTGACTTGCATTTGATTCAAGGTGCTCACACACCTCTGGCTTGGGCTTGGGAATTACACAAGTATCAAGAACTGGGGACTGGAGAAATTACTCAGCAGTTGGGCACAGTAGCTGCCCTTGAAGAGGACCTGGGTTCAGTTCGAATCCAGTTCAGGTCTCTTCCATTGTCTTTTATGCTGTTTCTCTAAAACAGTGTATTCCTTGTGTAACCACTACCGTAGCATAAGCTGTTATTCTCAATACTGTCAGTGTCTGAGGAGTTTGATGACAACCATTATTAAATACATTCAGAAATGTGCTCACACAACAATAATGACAAATTATCAGAAGGTTCACAGGATCAGGAGGAAATCTGAAACAAAGTTGAAGTACGTCCCCTGGTTTGCTAGACTAATGAAATCCTGATCCTGGATTTACACATATCTCAAACCACTATTACATTCTCTCTGGGGAAATCCCAAAGAAACTATTGCATAATATAAGCAAGGCTTCCTTGGGAAGGGCGGTGTAGAGAGGGTTCTTTTATTCACATGGCTGCTTTTATTCACTTAGTTCTTGCCTTTGTTTGGGGTCTGTTGACTCACTGAACCATAGGGCTTACCGAAGCTGAGAACACACATTAAGTTAGAGGTAGGCAGATGGTGTTGGGTAGATCTTCCCTTCCGCTTAACTACCTGCGACCCTAATGAAGCACTCTACCAGAGGCATCGTTTCTGTTTTTATAACAAGAAGTAAGCCCCTTAATAGGAGAGCTTCATTAATTCAGAACTAGGTTATTTTTACTATCTTAATACTATATGGATCAATCAATAAATAATTAGCTCATACATTAGGTTACATTGTTGTTTACAGTGCTTCCATTGACTACCTTGGCCAAGTTTTTAAAACTAACGAATACCAAAAATTGATTTTAAAAAATTGTTTCTACAAAACTGGACCTCACCGATTCAACTTGACTGGGTAGTTAGTAAGATCTAGGAACCTGCCTTTCTCAGTCTTTACCCACAAGGATGGCACAGGTGTGTACTGTCATAATCTAGGTGGGTGCTTAGGAAGAAGCTCAGTTTCCCATGCTGCGTGACTGAACGAATCCCCTCTTCAGTATCTATCTCCTCATTGTTGTTATGTTTTAATGTCACATATTTTCACCATTTGTGCTTCTCAAAAATCATCTCCTTTCTGGCAATCCTAGATTTTCTCTGTCATGTTCCTTAGAATAAAAGACCTATTATTCAGTAGAGACATGAAGAGCAGAGTTTAACTAGGTGTTGTGTGGTGCTTGGATTTAACCCCATTATTCTTTGTCTTACGATATATGTCTTAATGGTATGGATTGTCTACTTAGGAATCTGTCAAAATGCTGCTTTTCCTATTTTCTTCATGGAAAGACATTTGTCCTCCCCACTTTTCTCACCGTTTTTCCGCTCTGCTCCTACTCCCCCTCCTCCATAGGCCACCACATAATCTCAGTGACCTAAAGGAAGACAGAAAGATTTATGATTCCTGCAGTTTGTTTTCTGCTTCTCTGAGAATAAAATGAAATTCCATGTACCAAACTTCCACATACTTCACATTGTATTATTTTTCAGGTCAATCGTGTCCTTCTTATAAAGAGAGTCATCCTACAAACATTCATTCACTGTTCTTAAGGTCATGTCAGGGGGAATCAGAGACTTATTGTCAATGCACTCAGTGTAAAAATATAGAATCTGTTTTTTTTTTTTTTTCTGAAAAAAAAAAAAGTTGTTCCTTATGCTCTTATCAAAGTCAATGTGCTGATGGGGCAGCGAGGACCAGGAGATTTGGAAGCATTTGGTGCACTTTGCCTTCCACACAAATGGAATAGAAATGAGGGTGCTTGCTCCCATATCAGATTTGCTGGGGATGGTCATCTTGGATGTTATACCTCCTGGAATTACTGCCCACAAGAATGGTACCACTTAAGACACGAGAGCAATTCTGTGCTTTGCTGTTTCCATTTCTAAATTTGTACTACTCAAAAATTGAGAGTATGCAAAATTTTCTTTCTTTTAGAGTCTATTCTCAGGCTTCCCAAAGGCTCTATTACAAACAAAAACCTTGCCAACTAATATCCCAAATGGTTCAATGTTTTCAGAATCTGTTGTCTAATTCTGCAATATTTACTGCACCTCTGCCCATATCAGTGTTTTGTTTTTTTACAACAAGAAATATTTCTTCTTCGCTCATACATGAGAGAATACATGCTGACCACAGCCTCACCTCATTCTACTCCTCACAATTCCCCCACCTCCTCTCTTCCTTACCTTGACTCCTTTACACCCCATCTCCCCCATAAAAGAGTAGGCCTCGCAGCTACATGAACAGAATATGACCTGACAAGATACAACAACCAGGCATAAAACATCACATCAAGGTTGGGCAAGGCAAGAGAGTCAGGGACACCCCTAATATCACTCTCGGGAGTCCCCCACCAAAACACTAAGTCAACAATCATAACATATATATGCACAGATCCATGCAGCCTCGACAACAGTTTCATTAGTCTCTGTGAGACCCTATGAATCCTACTTAGTTGACTAGATGGGATATGCTATCCTTGTGTTAACTGCCAGGTTTGTCAGAATAAAGTGATGCTTTTCTGTTAGCCAAGTGACTGTCTATAATGTCCAAGGCCCCGAGAGTTCAATCCACTACCCTAGAAAACAATAAATAAAAACCAACATCAATAAACCCAAACCTCACAATATAAAGGATGACTACAATAAACTTGCCATATATCTTTATCCTTTTTAAATTTTTTTTTTATTTCTTTGAATAGTCTCATTCATCCTTGGTTTCTGCTTGTACAACATCTTGAGTTATTACAGAGAAGTTTCTCTCATATCCATTACTAGCTACATTGGCACAGTTATTTACTCTCACTAAATGTCTGATTAATTTATTTCAAAACAGGACTAATCTTGCTTAGGCTTCACCATTATGTAAGTCTTGCTAGTGTAAGGCACTCTGAATGGACTTCCCTGAGAGAAAGCAGTTTATTGGGGTAGAGTCACTTATACTGAGCAAAGTACATATAGCCTTGAAAGATCTCTGTATGTGTGTGTTAATGTTTTTTTTTTTGTTTGTTTGTTTGTTTGTTTGTTTGATTGATTTTTGGAGCACACTGTTTTTTTTTATTTCAGACACAAATAGGCTATCCCCCTCAAGAATTTTAGACATTTTTTATTAATTAATTAATTAATTTATTAAAGATTTCTGCCCCCTCCCCACCACCACCTCCCATTTCCCTCCCCCTCCCCCAATAAAGTCCCCCTCCCTCGTCAGCCCTAAGAGCAATCAGGATTCCCTGCCCTGTGGGAAGTCCAAGGACCACCCACCTCCATCCCGATCTAGTAAGGTGAGCATCCAAACTGCCTAGGCTCCCACAAGGAATATACCCAAGAGATGCCGTATCATACAACAAAAGTATATGCTCAACTATGTTCATAGCAGCATTGTTTGTAATAGCCAGAACCTGGAAACAACCTAGATGCCCTTCAATGGAATAATGTTTTTTGTTTTTTGTTTTTTTTTTATCAGAAAGGAGATGATTATGCATCTTCTTGTGAGAAATTTGAATATATAGTAGATGATGTCACTGCATGCTTATTCTTTATTTAAATTTCTGAAAATATGAAAAATGAGATCTGTGTTTTACCGGCATTCATGTTGTTCCCTAATGTAAAGATTTGATATTTCTGCTTATAGCCAAATGATATTGTCATTGTTATTGAATAGTTTATGAGGAGTCAGGTTCAATTAAACACCAGGAGAAAACATACATGCATGTGCATGCATGCATGCGCACACGCATACACACATACACACACACACACACACGGTCCCAAAAGGAAGAAAAAAATAAGAAAAGAATTCTTGCTAATAAAGAATTGTGGGCATATGTATTTTACAGCTTCCGAACCAATCTTCCTGACATCTTTTCCATGGCCTTCCAATTGCTGTCAGGAATAATACACAGAATGTGTACTGCCTCACCTCAAACCCACCTAACTCCAAAAATAGGAACCTTCTGTATGCTATTTCTCAGGGACTGAATAAATGCTCATTCTCTTTTATTCTGACAGACTTCAGTTCTCTTGTTTCTTTCTTAGATGTGTCGATTCATCTTTCCAGTTCCTGCTAAGTATGCTTCTCTATTTCTTTTGCTCCTTTATTGATACATAATTGAGGATAAAACTTCATTTATTTAAGGTGCGCAGTGTTGTGTTTTAAGGTGAAATGGTTGTATTTGCTGTACTTTGTTGCAGGGTGAGGGCCTGCTTGTTCATCCCAGCCACCTGGCTATCTTATACTCGAAATAACCACACAGAAATTGTATTAATTAAATCACTACTTGGCCCATTATCTCTACCCTCTTATTGGCTAACTCTTACATCTTGATTTAAACCATTTCTATTCAGCTGTGTATCACCATGTGGCAGTGGCTTACTGAGAAAGATTCGGCATGTCTGTCTCTGGCGGCTCCATGTCTCTCTCCTACTCTGCCTCTCTTCCTTTTAGCACCTACCTTTCCCACCTACCTAAGTTCTGCCCTATCAAAAGGCCAAGGAAGTTTCTTTACTCATTAGCCAATGAAAGCAACACAGAACCTCTTACACCATTTCCCCTCTTCTGTTAAAACAAAAAGGAATGCTTTAATTTTAACATAATTAAATTACATAAAACAGGTATCAACTTTATCTTTTATCATAACTAAGGAGAACTATAACTATAAATTCTTCAACTCCATCAAAGACCTCAGAAGAATATAATATTATCTAAGTAAAGAGGAAGTGTATTGTAAGCAACTTCCTAAATTCTAGAAATGACAGAGACATCTCGCTGCTGTGCACCGCGGCCCGTGTCTGCGCTCTGCGCGCTGGCACCCAGTTCGCGATCTTCGGGCAAGCGGGCTGGAGGTTAAAATACACAGACACACACAGACAGAGACAGCGACACGGTTCATCCTTGAATTCCCCAAGAATGCCCCCTATATTGTGTTCAGGGGCAAATTATATAGAGATAGTCACGCACCAGCCAAACCCACCAGAAACCACTCTCCTGCCATCAGGAACTCCTGAAGGTCTCGTGCTCAGAGCAGCTGT
The DNA here is from genome assembly GCF_950005125.1 of Chionomys nivalis. NCBI lineage: Eukaryota > Metazoa > Chordata > Mammalia > Rodentia > Cricetidae > Chionomys > Chionomys nivalis. The sequence goes on from NC_080106.1 coordinate 27,846,986, forward strand.
AGGCACTCAGATCAGGGGATTACAAGAAATTCAGGATCTAGGGTATCATTGCTCCCAACATCTCGCTACCTGGACAGTCACCCAAAATTCTTTTGTACTATTGGGGCACCCATCTTCAGCCCACAGGCGCATAGTATCCAGCAGACTATTTCATGAATCAGGAAATTTTAAAGACAGTTCCACCTATATTGGCAATTAGCCAGTTATTTTCTTCTGTATCCTGCAGAATTTCTCATAGACTCTTTCATGAATCAGGAACCCCAAAGGATAATCTCACCTTTAGGCAAATTTAGCAGTCATATCTCTGTGGGTTCTTTATGTCTAGTTTATGCAACAGTCCAGGCAACAGCAATTTTTTGCGCAAATGGCTAACCAACTCCATAAGGAGACTCTTTTGAGCCCATCTTCCTCTTGACATAGCTTGGTGCTGCCAGGAGCAGATGTGTCTCATTGTCATGAAAAGTTCTAAGTTCTTAAAACATTTTAAATGCTATATTCTGAAAGTCTCTGAACGATTTGAAGAATACCCATCTAACTGAAATATATCTCTATATATCTAGAAAATCTAACTAATATGACAGCTTTACTATTAAAGATGATTATATAATAACCTTTATTTCTTAATTATACATTACATTTCTTAAATAAACTACACAGGCACAATACCTTAATCATGAGCGGAAATATACATATAACAAAATTGACCTTAAATTTGTATCAATAGACCAAGATCTATACCAATGCAAATTATTCATATACTTCATATACTTTCCACTTGTCTGTACCTGTGGTAGCACCTCTTTTCTGCCTGCTTATGGGCACAGGCATATTCTCAAATTTCTTGCTTGATTTAAGTTTTCCACCAAGATCACAATGAGACAGAGAAGTACATTTCCAAATTTCTTTACAGCTCCCACATCACATCTCATGTCTCCACCTAGAAATTAACCTCAGCACACTAAGTTCTGATTCTTATATTTTTTAGTAAGGAGGGGGAATCTTGAAAAGAAAAGATATATATTACACTGACCTTAAAACAACTGTAGAAGCATGACCTTTAACTTATAATCCTTCTATGTATCAGTCCAAAAATGTGAATTTATAGATGCGAACACTTACCCCATTTATATTGTTCTCTAGACATCATGAACACTAGGCAGATACTCGGCCTACTGAGTTGCATCTCAAGCCCCAATAAAATGCTTTCATATTCTCATTACATAGCCACCAGAACAGGCAATCCCTAAGCTGGTCACCTCAACCCTATATCTGAGATGAAGAAATGTCTTGTACAAAGTGGACCAATGCCTGAGTCTGACTCTCATAGCAGAATCTGGAGAGGTAACTAGTCACACGTGCTTGGTCTGTGTACATGCCATTGCTCTTAAGGAATGTCATAATTATGGGGTCATGAATGAGATTATGCATATAAGCCCATTAGTGGTGCAATACACAGAAAGTGTAGATGTCCATGAAATGTATGTTAAGTTATGAGCTGATCAACACTAGTTTATCTTCAAAGATAATAATTGTATCATTAGTTGGCACAGTCTATTCATGACTTAAATGGTACCTGAGTTCTTTAGATAGTAATATATCTTTATTCTGGATATTCTTACATAGATTTCATAGCAAAATAGGCTATCTATTTATGGCTCCTGCCACATTACAAAAATGATAATATAATTCTACCATTAAAAATAGTCACTGATTCCAGTCTCTGCTTTTTGAGTGATGCAGAGAATTAGGCAAATTTGACAAAAGAACACAGATCATAAGCATCAGACATAGTCATCAAACCTGTAACTCCAGAGGTACGGCTTGTGTTATGAAATCTGTTCTTCTGATTCAAAATCTGTGCTTTATCCTGCCATGGCCCACAGATGGAAATTCATTTTAACATTTCAAAGCCTCCAGGGAAGAATCACTCTCCCCAGGAATCCATTCAGAGATGGGTCTACCATCAGAGTCGGCCGTTTGAAGTGCTTTCCTGTGTTTGTGTCTGGTTGTGTTCCACAAGTTCTAAGACCCTTCGCTGTCAGATGCCTGTCTGCACTTCATGCCGCTCACTGCACTTATAGGAAAAGCTATTTATTTCCTTTCATTTGTATTGCTATTGAAGAACCTTTTATGGGTAAAGATATAAAGCTTTGGAAGGCATTTACCTTTACTTTTATTTCAATTTAATTGTATAACTGTTGGAAATGATTTTTTTCCGTTCTATATATGTGTTTATGTGCTTATGTGTGTACATCCAGTCTTTAAATGAGTATATAACCAGAGTCATGAACTCTGAATACTCTCTCGTTTTCTTTTTCCTAGAGAAGTGTTCAGTGTATGATAAAGTGAGAGTCTCTCTCTTACACACACCTTTCTTCTTCTTTTTTTTTTTTTTTTTTTTTCCTTTTGGAGCAGAGATCTTGTTTGAGATGAGCAACCTGCACCCTGTCAGGCTTCATGCAGCTTCCTCAAGCAGCACAAAAGGGAATGTACTAATGGTAGCTGATGCCAGTGATGGGCTAACACTCTCCTGCTGCTCTGAACTGGTATGCAAGGGAGAGCTATGGGAGCTTGGGCCAAGCCTGGCAGAAACAGGTTTCTAACAGCATGAATTTATGAATCCCGTCAATGTAAATGAGAGTTTATTATGCTTGGAGATGGGGGAAAAGATGCCCCATTTATTAAGCTGCAGAAATTAGGATTTCTATTCAGATAGCGTTACACGACAGTTTTCACAGGGAAAGCTAGGCTTTGCTTTCGTTGACCCCACTTAATTATTATGCAACTTGTGTGTAAGGCAAAGTACTGTAAGAATTTAGGGTTGGCAAGTAGCAGGTCTGCACTGAGGTAAAGCAGAACCCATCACCTGTTGTGGAATAGTCTTTATTTTCCTTAGAATGGAGTAAGTACTGAGTACAGGGAATAAGAGTGGCAAAAGGCAACATGTTGGAAACAAAACAAACACGAGCATTACTAAGAAGGAGACGTTTAGACAGGTAAACAGGTTCTTGTTCCTTGGAGTATTTTCTGAATGTTTTGCAAGAATTTTTATATGGCTAATATATCTATATTATGTGTGCATACATATATCTACATATATGCATATGTAGCTATAGAGAGACACATATGATAAGTATCTACACATCTACCTTATGTGGCATACATACAAGTATATACATTTTAACATATGCACATATGGAGTCATATATACATGTATGTATGAACACCTAGGAAAGCTATATTAATTATATAAAAATTCTTGCAAATATTGAGAAAATATATATGTATATATACACATACACTCAAGCCTATAGATGGTTTTAGGACAATTAACTGTTGGATTTAGGCATAAACGGAATATAATTCAGGGGTATGAATTTCCAATACACGTTATGCTAAAGAGACACAGCAAGTAATAAGGATTGGAGTGTGTTATGTTCCATTTTCTAATCCTTGAACTGCTCCTGTTCTAGTTAAAGAGCTTTAAAGCCAAGGTCTCTTTTTAAATCCTACTGTGGTAAAAGTAATATGATTTTTTAACCCCAGCATGAGATTTCTCACTTGGTTACTTATTATCAGTTTTAAAATGTTGGGAAGAAATCTAGTGATACTGGAAAAAAAAACCTACATCATATTTGAAGTCCAACAAGTATGTGCGATATTTTGGTTTGCCTGCCTTTCCTAGTTATGTGACTTAAGCTACTACTCTATCCTTTCTAAGACTGAGGTTCCTCCTCTCTATAATGAATGTAACTCCTCTTTGTCCATGATTGCTTTGGTTAATTAAAGAGGTACCGTATTCACAGAGGCTACTACAGAAGCTGTTCTCCCTACCTATGTCCCCAAATTAATAATTATGCATTAATTGTTTCTACATTCTGAAGCAAAGCTGATTTGATGTCTTTGATTTTAATGATTTAACTCAATGTATTATTAGTGTATCACAAATTCCATAGTGGTCAGTTCTCAATTGAATATGTAAGTATCAACCAATTGTGTATGCTCCTGGATAACCAGAGAAGGATGCTTCCGAAGTCTACAATTACTCTTTGTCCTATCCTTTTCATTACCAAATTCTATCAGTATACAAGTTGATGTGCAGTGACCTTACTACTATCTCATGTCTTCATAAAAGAATCATGCGAAATATGTTGGCTAATGTGCTGTTATCTATCTTCCTTTGAACAGTAACATTTTCCTTGAAATGGTTTTGTCTAATAGAGTCCTTTGTGATACAAATCAATGGATGAAATAACAAGACTTCCTAAGTCTTTCAGGCCTGGTTTTTCATGCTAAGAAGCCCATTTTACTAACCCTTTAAGAGTGTCACATTTTTGCTTAAGCCCATAGGTGTTACTAGAACAATTAGCTCTTGGATTCAGGTGTAAACAGAAGGATAATTAAGAAATATGCATTCTCAATACACGCTATGCTGAGGAGTCACAGCAAATGAAAAGAATTAGCATATGTTATGGCCCATTTTCATGAAAGTGCCCGCACGCAAATGGCAATACCTACTTGGCAATGTGCAGTCGCATTGTTCCCTAAAGTACACTAACACCACCTTTATCCTTGTCAGCATGTTTTACCGCGGAGGCAATTAGGTGTTAGATGATTCTGTGTTTGTTTTATCCCTTGCTCTTATTCTTCGCCTTTTCCTTATTTAGACTTGCGCATTTGGCAATGAGAAAGAGGAGTTACTTTCTGAAGCGCCCACTTAAATGAACTCAATTTAAATTACTTTTAGGCTTCTAGGACTTACTGCTTCTTACAAAAAAAAATGTGGAGGTAAACACTGGAATCAAGTGCTATTTCATTATGAACAGGGAGAGATATGAGGAGGTCTTTGACTGGTCTTCTTATGGTCACTAGGGGAGTAGATATGACCGTGTCCCTTACTAGAAAGTGATTGCTTTGAACTTGGCTTCCCATACAGGAAGCTAGGCACATTCCTGTATTAAATATCAAAGTAAGAATTAGATTGAGAATGAAACAACTAGATGCTGGGAGAAAGTAACAATTGGTCAGTGAAAGTCTACTTACTTTAGAAGATGTTATCATGAATGTCCACTTTTAGCACTATGTTGGCCAAGGCAGTATTCATCTTCACTGGCTATTTCTTATGGCTGGGTTCATTATTGCTCGCAACTTTATTTCCCTAAGCAAAAAGAAGAGAAGCTGAGGTTAAAAAAGTATAATTCAGTCAGGAAAGAACAGCATGAAGCCATGGCCTTGAGGTAGACAAGACCTTGGACTCTGTGAATATTTAAAAGGCTCTTCGATGGTATGTATATAATACAAGGTTTAAGAGACTAATTTAAGAAATTTAAATTCAATTTTTATGGATAGGAAAGCAAACTTAAGGATTTTAAACAAAGAAATGTAATTTAACACTTACTGGAAAAAAAAAATCTAACACTTACTTAAAAACATCCATCTATTTTCTACAGAATTTCTAGATAAGAAAAAAGGTAGTCAACTGATCCATATTTCCCAAAGGAATTAGTACGATTGCTGAGACTAGAGAAGGGGGAATGAAGCATTCATTGTGTATTTCAGGGCACATTGAGACACAAAGCCATGGGTTTCGTTTTTTTTTTAAAGGAATATGATAGGACTGTAGTTAAATGTCTGTGTCTCTACTTGTGTGCATGCCTATAAATAGCTATTAGAAGAACTTCTAGATTGAAATGCCAAAGGGCTTAACTGTGCTGTTACTGGCTACTTTTGTTCTGTAAAGATAAGTCGAAGAGAAAAAGCTCTACACAATTTCAAAGTGGATTTCTAAGCACCCCCTTTGCATCTGATCTTCAATTAAAGAAAACAAGGAAAAGGAATTATTATGACTCGTCTATTTACTTCTCAGATATTTAGGAACCATGGAGTTTGGAAGAAGCACTTTAGAGATGTGGAGGCTTCTCATTTCCCAAGGCATTTCTGCTTTCTTGCTCTTTCAGTCTTTATCACAATGGAGAACAAAAAGTCTCAGCTTATTGTTGGTCTTGAGTGTGTGCTGAAAGAGAGATTAGAGCGTCCCTGGGCCTGAGGCCCCTTCTCTATTTCTGAGAGTTGGCTGCAACTGCATCTGCACAGAATTTAATGCCATTGCTTTGTTTTCACTGAATTCATATTTATGATTGCATTTGTTTATGGCATAGAGTAGAGCTTTTCTGTTTTCAGTACTGCTACAAAGTTCTCTTCTGTAGTACATTTGAGTAAAAGTCAGTTTAAAGGCAAAAAGTACAAGTGGCATAGCTGATGTGAATATATACAGATTGTACTACAGAGCTGTCAGAGTCTTTGTGTCAGTCACTGACTGGTAGTTGTGGTGACATAAAGGGAACCAGAAGAAATGATGTAGTCAGGGCCAGATCCCTACTTCGGTCCCTTCAAGCTTTGCTGGTCCTACTTTGCTTATCTGATTGGTCCCTATAGCAACAATCAGCTTCACAAAGAGTGAATGTAAGTTAGAAGAAAGTCTTGATTTTTCTTGACTAACTTCAAAAGAGTGAAGGTAAGGAAAACAGAATTAATATATCTTTTCTTTTGGAAAACATTTTTAGATTTGTTGTATGTATGTGAGAGTTTAGGCTGCATATGTAATTCTGGAAGAGCAGCAACTGCCCGTACCCACTGATTTATCTCTGAAGCCCCAAAAGAAAATTCTTTAAGGCATGTTATACTCTACTGTGCCATAGCATGATATATACTTGCTAGTGATGACTTGGATATATAGGGTCTCCAAAGCAGGATTGTTGACCAGATGCTGATTTGGCAAGTGATTAGATGAGGAGTGCTCAGGAGTATTGACCCCATTAGAAAATCCATCCGTTGACTGAAAATTGACTTGGTGATGTTCTATGGAAGGTGTAAGAAGCAGTTACTTCTCATTGTTTATTGGGTTTGCTCTAGAAGGCTATGTCATTCCTGAGCCCCTTCACTAGCTCTCTGTTTCATGTATGCTATGATCAAAGCAAGTCTCTTCCTCTAAGCCTTTTGCTATGATGTTTCTGCTTCATTAAAGGGTTACCTGCAATGAAGTCAATCTGCCACACCTTGAACCTTCTGAATCTGTGCACAAAAATATATATTTGTTCCAAGTTTTGTTTTTAAGTATTTTGCTATAGTAATAAAAGCTAACTGCCATACCATTAAAAAAAATAAAACAAACAAACAAAAAACAAGAAAAAACAAAATAATGCCAAACTGTTAGATATACTACAAGTTTTCTAATTTCGAATTGAACTGATTAGGATTTCTCATAAATCTGCCTTATTTATTTCATTTATATAATGAAAACATGTCATAAGACATACTCATGTGTCGCAGGGAGGCCGCTTATTTTTCCCAGGCACCAGGATAGCTTAGACCCGAAATAATCACACAGAACTGTATTATTTAAATCACTGCTTGGCCCATTAGCTCTAGCTTCTTCTTTTTTTTTTTTTTTTGGATTTTTCGAGACAGGGTTTCTCCGTAGCTTTTGGTTCCTGTCCTGGAACTAGCTCTTGTAGACCAGGCTGGCCTCGAACTAACAGAGATCCACCTGCCTCTGCCTCCCAAGTGCTGGGATTAAAGGCGTGCGCCACCACCGCCCGGCTAGCTCTAGCTTCTTATTGGCTAACTCTTACATATTAATTTAATCCATCTCCATTAATCGATGTTTTGCCACGTGACAGTGGCTTACTGGCAAAGTTTCAGCATGTCTATCTCTGATGGCAGCTCCGTGGAACCTCTCTGACTCTGCCTTCTTTCTCCCAGCATACAGTCTAGCTTTCCCCCTGTAGTTCTGTTCTTTCCTGCCATAGGCTCTTAGCATTTGTTTATTCATTAACCAATAAAAGCAACTCACAGACAGAAGGACCTCGCACACCACATATGGATGTATATGCTTACAGAATATCTGGGGAAATCTGGGGGATAGCTGTTGATTAGGCCTTAGGCCAAATTGTTGGATTCAACAGAGAAAGGCTAGGGTTCTTGTATAGAATTCTGCACCTGTTTTTCAATCTGTCATACTGTACTTGGCTTTTTAATAAAAAATGGAAGAAATGGCACGTATTCTAATTTGGAAGGAAAATAGAGTACCAATTTTCAATTAAATTTCATCATGTATGGATCAATGCTACAGGGGAGCATCCTGAGATGAGTTTTCAAAAGAGTGGCTCTGCATTGTCCTTATAGGAAGGACCGTGTGATAAAGAGATGGTATCAGATAATGCCCAGTATGTCCAAATCCTGGTGATATTTTTCTCAATGCTTCTTCTACCACCCTATGTAGATCCCAAGTCCACCTTTAGTTTAGTCTTAAACCTTCTTAAATGGAAGCAAATATAATTAGTATTTGTAATATTCCCAGATTTTTAACTAATTTAGTATTTTTTCTACCTTTGTCTGGCATTATTTTAGGTAGAGACATGGAGACACATTAGAATAAGGTTGACTATTATTATTTTTAAATGCATTTACTCTCTGTGTTTTTGTGTGTGCGTGCACACGCGTGTACAAATGCCATCATTCACGCATGGAGGTCAGAGGATAGCTTAAGGAATTAAAGTTGATTCTCTCCTTTTACATTGTAGGACTTAGTGACTGAACTCCATTAGTTAGGGTTCTTAACAACTTTCTTTACCTGAAATCTTTCTCCTGGTCCTCTGATGCCATTTTTCTAAACAAACAATGAAGCTATGTCCCAATAGGTGAGAACTGTACATGTGAAATTGTGAAACTAAAGTTGTCCACACGTCAGGCTTATGGGAGTAAGAACAATAAGGAGCAATTCCTCACCAGAGTTACTGTGAAAGCATAGCTCATATGAAGGTGATGGAAACATCTCAGGGAGATGGGGAGGAAATGGACAAAGCTGAGGAAGAGTAAACAACTCTGAATTATAGAAGAGATAATATGGAAGGCTATATTATTTAGGAAAGAAATCCAGTATCCTTTATTGAGTTCCCAAACCATGAGAAGCTCCTTTTTCATAGTCAAAAGGCATATTTAAAAGGGCATGGCCTTAATACACAAAAATGTAGAAGCCTTTCTGGCTTCTTAGATGTGACAAAGAACAGCAACAGGTAGGGGTAGACAGAATGAAGCAGAACCTCACAAGCCATAGAAAGGGACTGGCCCAAGAGCCAGTGTGACAATTATATACAGTCATAGAATTTTATTGATGTGGTCTAATTCATCCCTTTAAAGATACCATGTCATTTTCCTTGTAGGGGATTGGGTCTAGAGGCAGAAAGCGAAGTAGGGAGCCTCACTCCTCTAATTATCTTGGAGCTTTCGTCTTCAAACTTTAAGGAATTTCAACCCCCGAAGATGTAGATGTGCAACAGGTGAAGTGGCTTAAGCAGCACTGAAGCTAGCAGGCATGAACCTGAAAGAGTGGGCTGACTGAGTACAGCCAGTATGTGTTAATGAAAGACCCAGTGTTCCTTGATGCTGAAAGAGCCAGGTATGAAGGAGAGTACAGGAAAACAAACACAGCAATGGAGTTTAAAAGGAAACAGCTTTGAATTAGAAGTGATTTGCCTGTTTGCTCAATTGGTTTTTCATATTTTGAAGTAGGCTGAATAGTTCTGAGTGCTAGGTCATGGGTCACTATACCACACTTCACTAATCAGAAGAGTATTTCAATCTATTTTTAGCCTCTTTACCAAATTTTATGGCTTTGTTTTATGCACAAAAGACAAAATGCAGGGGTCAAATTCAGTGCACTCTAAGATCCTAGGTCCTGGAGGAGTAAGATTGACTCATTTGCATGCCATCTGTGCAGCCCATGCCCATGAGTTTCTTCTGCCTGGAAGAATACTATGCTTGGTTTTCTGCTCCGAGCTCAATCTCTTGAGATTATGTATGATTTTTAAAAACTGAGTGCCAGTGTGAGGCTAGTATCCATGTTAACAAAGAGGCTGTTGAAGGAAAGGACTACACATGCTATTTAGTGTCAACTTCTGATTTCTTTCAATATCATTTTGTACTCGATGCTACACTTAGCTAGACCTGTCACCTAGTGTGTCACTAAACCAAACAATAATCATGTATTTATGTGCCTCTTCTTTGTTATAATTTTCCCAGACAGGTACAGAGACAAACATAATTCTGAGTTAAGGTGGGAAAAGGTGGTCAAAGCAGATAGAAAAAATAGCTCTGTGGTTAAGAACACTTGAACAATCGGAAAGATCCAAGAATCCCCAACAACTTAGGTGCTTATCAAACTCTATAACTCAGCTAGGAGGAATTTGATTCCCTCTATTGACCTCTGTGCACAGGCATGTTTGTCTGAATACACACACACACACACACACACACGAGAGAGAGAGAGAGAGAGAGAGAGAGAGAGAGAGAGAGAGAATTTTTTGAACAGGAGAGAACACAAGGTTGAGTAGGGTTAAGTGGTTAGGGAGATGGGTTTGAATCTGAGAGGAACTGGGAAAAGGAGGTGAGTATGACCAAAATACATCATATGCAATTCTCAAATAACTAATGAATTTTTTAAATGAAAGAAGCGTTTTAGAAATATGTGCAAATCAAGTTTATTTTTGAAGGAAAATTATGGAGTTAACCAAGTGAGAAAAAGACTTAGGGCAGAAGGAAATAACGTGTGAATGTGAGAACTTTTGAAGAAGCTGTATGTGCCCAAGGATTTCAGCTATAGTCATGGTCATTGTTCTGAGAATGCCTGAGGGTTAGGGGAACGCAAAGTAAGTGGAAAGAAATAGTCACAGGGTCAGGTTAGGAGGACACCTGCTGTGCTCCACTCTCAAGTGAAGGAGTAAATGTGTCTGAAATACAGCTGAGATGAATCTTACGTATGAATACAGTCCTGAAGGGTTTAAGGGCATTAACGTCTGCAATTGCCGAATACTATTTAAAGTCTGATTGTTCAAATGTATTGACCTGCATCGTTTATTCCTGAGGTAAATGAACTTTGGGGACTAATATTACTTATTATTATTAACCTGCAACACTCACGGTAGCCTTGACACATGAGTCTGTTGTCCCTAGACAGGTGAAGATGAAGTAGAAAACCTTTATATTCCAACATCTGTGTGTTTATCCTCCATTTCAGTTCCTCAGTTTTATAGGGTGGCAGGTGAACAGCACTGGCTTGGGGAAATAAGAAGCACTGCTAAGGATTGTCTATGCTGCTATTGTAGATGAAGCCACGATTTGCTGACTGATATTGATACAACTCAGTTTTGCATACTTAACTTTCTTCGTCTCACCACCCACTTATGGATGAGTTCAACTTGCTAATAGATCAAGTAACTCTCACGGTTTCAAGCTTGCATGAAAGCTTTTCTTTTGACTGGAGCACTTCCAAGCATTCTTTTATTTAACTCACTTTCTAAGGATTAACTTAAGCTATCAGCAGCCTTGGGAAGTTTTTTACTGCCTCTTGCAGACTGGATTTCTTTTCCGTTTGCTGGTTTCCTTGAAGCCTTGTGCTTTCAAATCTCTGCTTATCTGCTATCCCATAAGACTTATCCTGTGTATTGCACGTATATGCACGTGTGTGTACAGAAACAGATGCATTTGTTTGTATTTGCACCTGGGGACCAGATGTTGATGTCCAACATCCTCTGTTATCACTTTTGAACTTATCTTTTGAGACTAGATCCCCGGTTGATTTTAGAATGTACCATTGGCAAGAATTGCCTAACCATCTGTCTCTCGAGATCCACGTGTAACTAAATTTTGTCCCATCACCAGAACTAATATTACAGATGTGCACAACCATGTTAGGATTTTATGTGAGTTCTAGGAATACAAGCTCAAGTCCTCAGGGTTTCATGAAAAGCTCTTTGCAGACTTTGTGATCTCATCACGCCCAGGACAGGAGATTCTAGAGGCAAAACGTGTTACTTTTTGGCAAGCTGTCCCTGGAATAAGCTGCAATATAATAATGCATATCTTTATTACATCATATTATTACACAATATTTTATTTTATATATTCTAGTATCAATAACTCAGTGTCTTGCCTTTCCAATAGAAGGCTTGTTTTGCATTGAATCTTGAGCTACAGATGTGAAGGCAAAGATTCAAAAGGCAAACAGACCAGAAAAGAGGAAGTGACCTTCAATGTGATGATCAGCACAGTTTACTCTTCTAGCTTTAACCACAAGAGTAAAGAACTAGGCACACAAAGATTCCTGTGGAAATTGTCCCACAGATAGAGAACATAGCAAGTACAAAGGATGTAGCTGTGTTACAAGAGCATTTGATGTGTCAGAAAAATCTGTGAATCCAGGATACAGCTTGTGTATACGTCTGGGTGCGTTCCTGTGTCCCTGCACATACACTTAGCTACTCACCTAGCTGGATACTTTTATTTCTGCCCTTAAATCTTCCCCTCTCCCTTTTCTGTGTATCTGAGCTGAACAGCTACTTAAATAGTTTGTAGTCTGGTGAAATCATATTAACTGGTGTTCATTTACAAAAACAATGAAACTGACAGAGAGGGGGTTTCCAATTGTTCCTTTTAAACTACACTCAGCTGCTGCTTGAGGCTCTCAGATCGACATTCTTTGTGGCTTCCTTGAAAGGACCAATCAGATAGACTGTAGGTGGTCCTGCTTAGACTGTGAAAGCTTTACTCTCAGACAAATACAACCAGGATATGCTTTGATTACTGAAAATTCTATGTATTTTCAAGGTGTGTATGTGTGTGTCGGGGTGTGTGTGGGTGTGTCTATATGTCTAAGAAGAGAAAGGACTGTTCACTTTGAACCCTTGAGCCCTGAATATGTAATTAAGACTCAATCGGGCAAAACCTAATTTTGAAATATATAACCACTTTCATTCACCTACTGGAATGCTTTGCCATGCAATATTGCATTAGCAACGAATCTATTCTGAAAACCAGCTAGAAATATTAAATTACTCCAGTCCACCTAATGTTCTCAATGGGGCATACATTTTGCATTAAACACAAGCATTGGCCACTTCATATTTCTTTCTATGAAAATTGACCTAACATGGCCTGTTTTGACCACAAAGAAAATGAAAGCGTCACTGACAATGCAGCTAATCAAGTAATTCCTACTTGAAGGACCCTACAGACCCCTGCCTGGGGTACTTCCAGGCCATCTCTGTGGGCACAGGGTGATCAAAACCAATACCAATGAAAACAGCTTTGGAATTAGAGCACCTCGCTGAGGACTGAATATTTATGTAGCTTTTTATTTTCTCCCCTTTCTACTTTCCACTGGAGAAGCGAATTAACTTCTTCTTGCCAAGGAAGTACAAACTTGCTAAGCAGAATCATAAAAGTACTATTCAGGGACTTGGTATTTTTACTGTAAAAATAGATACTGTTTTATGCTTATGCAAACTAGGTTTAATTTGCCCTCATAAAATAGAATTTGCATTACCTTGCTTCTGTTGTTTGGAAATTAGATAGCATTAAAGAATATAATAAAACACAGTGTACATTTACTTCTATTCCCTTTTATGGAGATGAATTTTATTGGCATCTACTGGTTATTTGAGTCAATTGCAGACATTTTCCTTAAGTTCACTTTAAGCTTTTGCCATGTGACTGTGTTGCTTGTGCAAGGATTCTCTTGCCTAATTTAAAACAAACCAATGAAACAGCTCTTCAGTTGGAAGATTAGTGCTTTTGGAAAATAGGGTCAGAATCGATCTAGCATTTATATCAGGGGTTCTCACCCTTCTTGATGCTGCAACCCCTAAATACAGTTCTTCATGTTGGGATAACTCTCAACCATAAAATCATTTTGTTGCTACTTCATAACTTCATTTTGATACAGTTATGTATCATAATGTAAATATTTGATATTTAGGATATGTGACCCTCAAAGGAGTTGTTACCCACAGGTGAAGAAACACTGATTTAAAACATAGGCATTATTTATTCATGAACATGAAGCAAATGTGTGTTGTAGGTGGGCAAATTGCACGATTGATGATAATTATCTTCTTAAATTATATGTGAAAAATTATATTAAAAATGTTAAGATGTTAAGCATTTTAATTTTTGTAGTCCTTGAACACTAGTGCATATATCTTAATTCATTTGTCACAATTATTCTATTTATTTATTTATTTATTTATTTATTTATTTATTTATTTATTTATTTATTTATTAAAGATTTCTGCCTCCTCCCCGCCACCGCCTCCCATTTCCTTCCCCCTCCCCCAATCAATTCCCTCCCCCTCATCAGCCTGAAGAGCAGTCAGGGTTCCCTGCCTTGTGGGAAGTCCAAGGATCTCCCACCTCCTTCCAGTTCTAGTAAGGTGAGCATCCAAACTGCCTAGGCTCCCACAAAGCCAGTATGTGCAGTAGGATCAAAACCCAGTGCCATTGTTCTTGACTTCTCAGTAGCCGTCATTGTCCGCTATGTTCAGCGAGTCCAGTTTTATCCCATGTTTTTTTTTTTTAGACCCAGTCCAGCTGGCCTTGGTGAGTTCCCGATAGAACATCCCCATTGTCTCAGTGTGTGGGTGCACCCCTCGCGGTCCTGAGTTCCTTGCTCGTGCTCTCTCTCCTTCTGCTCCTGATTTGGACCTTGGGATTTCAGTCTGGTGCTCCAATGTGGGTCTCTGTCTCTGTCTCCTTTCATCGCCTGATGAAGGTTAATATCCAGGATGATAACTATATGTTTTTCTTTGGGTTCACCTTCTTATTTAGCTTCTCTAGGATCACGAATTATAGGCTCAATGTCCTTTATTTATGGCTAGAAACCCATTATGAGTGAGTACATCCCATGTTCCTCTTTTTGGGTCTGGATCTGACCTCTACACATGCACAAGTGTACACATACGCGCAAGCATAAACCACACACAGAAACACAAAATGAAACAGCATTAAAGAATAATTGTATACACAATTTATAGTATTCATCTTAAAAAAGTAATGTGATGATGGAGGTCATAAATCAGAACTGTAGAAACTCTCAAATGCCCTTGAAATTATATATCTTACTCACATTTTTATATGCATGTTTTTCTCCCTTTTCACCCCTATCTTTGATGTCTTCCTTAGTCCATTTAGACACTATGACATAATTTCATAAATTTAGCTACTTATGAACAGGAGGTACATATCTCACCATTCTAGAGGTTTGGAAGCTCAAAGGCAAAACACCCAAATATTTGCTGCCTGATGAGGGCTTCCTTTACACATCTTCCCATTTCATTACATGGCATAATGGTTGAGGCATTATGGTATGTCTCCTTTCGAAAGGATATAGATCCCAGTCATGAAGGTTTGGTCCTCAATACCTTCCAATACCCTTTTAGATTCTAGCTTTCTTACTCTGAAAATTAGAATTCCCTCCCTCTGTCTTTCTTCTCGTTCTTTTTCTTCTATTTCTCTGTTTATGTGCAAGTATGGGCTTGACAGAGGGGGAGGAAGAGAGAGAGAGAAAGAGTGAGAGAATGAGCATGTGCTTTCCATAGAGACTACATCATGTGTATGTTACAGAGTGCATCAAAGAACAACTTTTACCTGTGTATGGCAAGGTCTCATCATTATTATTTCCCTCTGCACACTATACTAGCTGCTTCAGAAGCTTCTGACATCTGTTTTCACCTGATGTTTGCCTTTAGGTAATTGTGGGGTTTACAGATGCCTATTGTTGTGTCTAGCTTTTGCATGCATTAAGGATAATCTGGACTCACGGTGTCAGGATTATATCTTAAGAATCTCACTCACTGAACCATCTACAGTAGGCAGTAGAATTTCAATTCCCATATTGGGGAGTAGAACTATGAATTTTGTTGTGACTTGCAGTTTATATATCAGAATCTGAATAATTATCTACACTCATAAGTTGTTGCAAAGATCTAAGTAATCTTGATCCATCTTACCAGTCAATATACTGACTTGATTATCATAAAGACAATGCAATTTGATTTGTATTTTAAGAACATTCAGCCGGGCGGTGGTGGCGCATGCCTTTAATCCCAGCACTCGGGAGGCAGAGGCAGGCGGATCTCTGGGAGTTCGAGGCCAGCCTGGTCTACAAGAGCTAGTTCCGGGACAGGCACCAAAGCTACAGAAAAACTCTGTCTCGAAAACAAACAAACAAACAAACAAAAAAAGAACATTCAGGACACTAGTCAGGCATTACTTTCCCTTATCCAAAGAAGGTGAGTTGTGCAGATTCTTAGCAGAAGGCTTGATGTTGTCTCTGCCTGTCTTGTCAGCTCTCTGCAGAGCATGGAGCCACGTAAGAATTATTTGTGTTTCTTTATCTCACATGTTTGTTTTTTTTCTTCTTTATCTTCTCAGTGGTTATAGCCTGGGATTTCTGTATAAACTGTTTTTTTTTTTTTTTAAAGTTGAAGCCACTTCTTCTGATGTGTCAACAACCAGTCTCACTCCTAGCTTTTCTTTAAAGATTCTAGAAGATCTTTAAATATTTGCATCACTTAAGGAGAATTTTTCTGATACATCTTCATGGGGTTAAATTTGGTACATCTCACCCAAAAGCCAATACCTTTCTTCTACAGCATCAAACAAGCAAAATCCCATAAGTAAAACCATAAGTTTACTTCTCTCATTGGCCAGTGATTATTATCATTTTCTAGTTGCTTATCGTGACAGCCTCCTTACCTAACATTGTAACAGGCTTTTGTATTTTACCACAAGGCTCTTGGTTTATTGGTAAGGTTGTGGCATCTTTCTCCTTTGGCATTACATGGAGTCTGCCTGAATCTGCCTTCTTTCCTCCTCTATCTCCTCTTGGATTTTCTGTCTTGCTATATCCTGCCCTGTCATAGGCCAAAACAGCTTCTTTATTAACTAATGCTAAACAACTATATTCACAGCATTATAGGGGGAATCCCACATCATCTCCCCTTTCCAGTCTAAACAAAAAGAAAAGTTTTACCTGTAACATAGTAAAAATTCATATAACAAAACAGATATCAAGCAAGAATTTCAGTTACAATATTTTTGTGAGTTTAAAGTTTTATTGTTAAATTATCTTTTATCATAACCAAGGAAACTATAACTATAACTAATTCTCTTGAACTCCATCCAAGACCCCAGAAGGATATAATATTACCTGAGTATAAAGGAAGTTCAATCAAGCAACTTCAAAAAGGTACAAAATGACAGATACAACCTTCTACCTGGACAATTACCCAAAGTCTCATTTGCAATGTTGGAGCAATCAACTTTAAATAAGGCCTAGAACATCTGACAGATAATTTTCAGAGGTAGGAATATTTGAAAATCTCTCTTACACTGTCTTGGCAAGGCAGAGTCAGGTAGATGCTATGTAGCTGCTGAAGGAGAAAGACACCAAAACTTTACTGGTAAACCATGAGCCTCATAGCAAAATATAAAATAATAAAAGTTGGTTAACATAAGATGTAAGTGCTAGATATAAATATGCCTGTGTCATTAACCAAACAGTGTTGTAATTAATATAATTTTCTGTGAATATTTGAGTCTGGGTGGCAGGGGAAAAAAGTGCAGTCTCTGTTTACAAATCTCTGTCTACAAAACTATTTATCAACGTCAGAGTTCAGTTCCTGAGAATGCAGCTTGCTCTGGGAGCATTGCAGATAAACAAGGAAGCATACCCACTGTTTCCAAGATGTCTACTACTATTCAGTAATTGGCTTGGGTTTTTTTTTTTTGTTTCTATTTCTCTCTAACTCAAGTACTTCTACTAGCTAACACAACGAGTGAATTCCAGCTAAGTTGGGAAATCCCTATGAAGCAAATCCTGTTTTCCCATTGACTTTCATTATTAAATTGAAAGTCCATTCCCTACTTGTGGGGGGATTCTGCAGTAGTCTATTGCTTAGCAGAAGAGCTCAATGGAAAATTAGATCCCTTTAAACGAGTCAAAGAGGAACTCAGGAGAAAGAGGCATGATAGGAACGGTTAGCATCCTATAAAAAGTGCTGCAGTTAAAGAAAGGATAATGGTGGTTCAGAAGCACTCTCAGGCTTTCAGCTCCAGTGCAGTAAAATGTGAGACTCAATAGAAAAGGAAGCAGGCCTTAGGTTTGAAAGCACAAGTGTTCACACTAGATAAATGATGAAGAACAATTTGTTCGAGTTCTCTGAGTTCCATATTTTTCATGGGAGAAAAGAAATGAGTGTGGAATCTCACACATTTGGGTTGACAGGACCGAGTGAGGGATATGTGTGCTGTAAAGAACAAGGACAAAACAGAAGTGCCCATTCCAAAACACCTGCTATGATGCTAATGTTGCTTTGCCTTTATTTCTATCATGTTAATTATCATCATTCAAAGGCTGAAAGGTGGATTGACAGTGTGCAAAATATATAGGCAGTAAGAAACATGAATTTAACTCTCCTCAGGGAATAACACCCGAATGGATATTTTGTTGTTTGATCACTTTTAAATTAAAGCCAAAGTAATCTTCCACTTTGATTCTTTGCCTTGCTTTTTGCTACCCATGTTGTCACAAAGCCTTTTAATCAGAAGCAATGTGTGAGATAGATAGACACCCAGACACATTCACCTTGTGATTCTACATTGGCATCACTTAATCTTTTCGAGATTGATTCACTCAACAAACAAGTATTGAACGCCTGTGTACATTTGCTCAGTAGAATAAAATCTTGTATGCACCAGCAACATTTCCCTAAATATGTGTTCCTTAAGAAGAGTTATGTCTCAGCTAAAAATACCCCACTCCCTGTCTTATCTCAAGCAGAGTCTTTCAACAGAAAATTGGAGGGAAAAGTGATCCATTTGAGATCAAAAGGCCTTGCTGTGCTGCTCATCCTTTATGGACAGAAAGTGCCGTATCAATCATCCTGCTATACAATCTCATTTGCATGTCCTGATCTATTTTGATTTCAAGACTATCAGGGCTACACATATTTCAAGACACAAGGCAGAAGCAGGTACAAGAGTGATGCTACGCTGTGTTCCATGGAGATATCATGTAGTTTTACTCAAAACCATTTTCTGAGGCATCAATAGTTGTTCACTGGAGTAGAGTTTCCCGGTTTGAACACTAAACTGAGTTTATCAATGAATTATACTTAAACAGTAACATATAAAATGCACAGTCGTAGCTCTTGTCATTTGTGATGTGTATAGGCCATTTAGGAATGTGGGATAAAATGAAAATAATAGGTGAGATTTCTAATATCTAATACATTGTTCATGTAATCTGAGATTTCTTTTTAAAAAGTTAAAAAAAAAAAGAATGCCCACTTCCATCATCATGGTAGAAAATAGCTTATTTTCCCACCAATATAAGAATTGGCCTTATAATTACAAGGAATATAATTATGTATCACATTTTATCCATTCCAAAACATTAACAACAAAAATAGAAGAAAAAGGGATTATTTCATTACAATATATTACCTTTAAGATATTGTTGAGCAAGATTATGTTCACATTTTCGACATTTACTTTGGGGCTGCTATTTTTTTTTTATATTGACTATCTACTACTCAGAGTGGAATTCACCTGTATTTTGGCTACACAGCAGAAAAATATTTGATAAATAATGACTGCATTTCCTTTTGGAGAGACATTTACTGGATGATTAGTTCTGACTGTGTTTTAAACTTCTTTTGTGTGCTTTTCACAACTCCTTGATAAAACAAAACAAAACAAAAAAACCCAGAAACCAACACAAATTAAACCCAATCCCAACCCCCCAAAAGCAACCAAAACCAAACTAAAACAAAATAACATCTGATGAGATCAGAACAATTTGTATACTAATAGATCAGGAATTTTCAAAACCAAATTTTCAGAGACAAACCTTAGACAATTCATAGGCATGCCTGGGAAGACCTGTGTCTTCTAGGTAATCCTAAATCCAGTCTTTGTTAGTGTTCTGATTGCTGTGAAGAGCTACCATGATCATCATGGTACATCATGATGGCATACAAGCAGACAGGGTGCTGGAGAAGTTGCTGAATGTCTTACATATTGACTTGCAGGCAAGAAAAAGAGGTCTAATACATTGGGCATGGATTGAGCATGTATGATACCTCAAAGCCTGCCTCCACAGTTTCAGTTACTCCAACAAGGCCTCACATACTCCAAGAAAACCATATCTCTTAATAGTGTTATCCCCATTGGGATTCATTTTCTTTCAAAGCACCATATTTGACTCCCTGGCCCCCAAAGACTTGTGGCAATATTGCAAAGCAAAAATGCATTCAGTCCAACTTCAAAAGTCCCACTAGCCTATCAGAGTTTCAACCATGTATAAAAGTTCAAAATCTCTTCTGAGATTCATGTAGTCTCTTAACTGCAACCCTCAGTAAAATCATAGTAAAAGAGAAGATCACATTCTTCTATCATTTAAAGAGGTAGGATTAAGATTAAAGTTAGGGATTAGGGTTAGAATATAAATTATCATTCCAAAATGTAGGAAAGAACACTTAGTCAAGATACTGGGTCAAAGGGAGACCCAAAAACCAACCAGACAGACTACAAACACTGCATCTCCATGTCTGATGTCAAAATGTTTTGTGGGACAATGGTTTTATACCCTGTAAAGATTTTCCATTTGTTTTGTTTTAATAAAATGCTAATTGGTCAGTAGCCAGACAGGAAGTATAGTCAGGGCAACCAGGCAGAATATATAGGTAGGATGATGAGAAGAGAATTATGGGAAGAAGAAAGGCTCAGTTTGCAGTTGTCACCTAGACAGAGAGGAAACAAGATGAGAATGCCTCATTGATAAAAGGTACCTAGCCACAAGGCTAACACAGACAAGAATTATGGGTTAATGTAACTTATAAGAGTTAATAAGAATCCTGAGCTAACAGGCCTACCAGTTTATAATTAAACTGTGTGTTTCTTTGGAACTAAATTGATGTGGGACCAGGTGGGTCAGAAGCTTCTGTCACCAAAGTGTTCTTCAGATTGCCTTTCAACTTTGTTGACTGCAACACACTTCTTTATCTTGGACTGGTTCTGTTTCCTGTTAGCAGATCTTCCATGGCTTTGGTGTCCCTGAAATCCTGGGATTTTCAAGGTAATCTAGACTACACCATCACAGCTTCACTCAATGGCATCCATAGGCCTCAATCAGGGACAATCTTGACCTCCGGTGAACTCTATGACTTTCCTTAATTGCTGAGAAATATTCCATAACCCCACATATATATGAATTTAATTATACCTAATAATATATGAATATTATAAATATGAATTTATTGGAATGACTTTGAAACTGCAGTCCAATTAATTCTAGCAGTGAATGAAAAGTCCAAGAATCTAGTAGGTGTTTATTCCCATGATGGTGCCTCAGCTGATCCCCAATATATGCTGAAATTCCAAAGAAGTAGGCTTCAATATCAGTGAAGGAATAAATGTGATGACAAGGTGAAGGCAAGTTGGTAAAGAATGAAAATACCCTTCATTCTTCCCCTATCCTTATATAGGCATCTAGCAGAAGGTGTGGTCCAGATTATAGGTGTTCCTTCCTGCCTCAAGATCTGGATACAAGGTGTATGTCACCCTGCCTCAAAAATCCAGATCAAAGGTGTGTGTCATCCAACCTCAAGAATCAGATCAAAGACATGTTGTCTTCCTGCCTCAAGATCCGAATCAAAAGTGTGCCCTCCATTTCTGGATTGTAGTTGATTCCAGACACAGTCAAGTTGACAATCACATTCCCCCAGTTCATGATGTGATTCTAGACACTATTGAAAAGTGTAAAAGATAAACATTAAGAAGAGACTTTATTTGTGAGTTATGATTTTGCTCCTTTTCTGGACTTCAGAGTACAGTAATGTTTTCTGCAGATAATGGGCATCAGAGGACTAGTGAACTATTTATCTCTTCAGAGTGTGATCATGTGCTCACTAGGCTTTCACCAATACTCTACCTAGTATTATGGTCTGTTTACCTGAGACATTCAGCAGGTTGGAGCTTAGAATGCACTTTCAACTCATAATATAATATTCTCAGATTACAGCATGGTATTTAGTGTATAATTACTAAGTTTATTAGAACATAAGATCAATGGTCTATCTGTGGTATCTTTTGTGGTTTTGCAGTATCAATTACAATCAGACCTTATTTTGATTCTAACATGGTGTCTTCTGCTCTAGCTCAGTTTTTAGTTGTTAATTATTTGTTTGATTGATTAATTTTAATATGATTTTCTCATTGTGATAACATTGTCGATATGGTGTTCCAAATGGCTGGACAACCAGGGCAAATGAATGGATGGGGAGACAGGACATTCTTATGTACTTTCTTCCTTTCGGGATGAAAATAAATTTTATCTGATAAATACATTCACAAGGCTTTTATTTACTATTCACAAAGCTTGTTGAGCTGACCAATAACAGCTGTTTGTGAAATTCAAATGCATTTTCATTAGTTTAACATTTTCTCTTATACCATCACTATAATATTTTTAAATGCTAAATAAAACTTTACATTTTTTCTTTAAAACTTATTTGAAACACTGATTCTTGAAGATGGGTAAACATAGTAATCAGTTATATGTCAATTGGCGAGCCTCTTAGGTCTCAACTGACAATTCCAAACCCATAATTACACAAATGGCTCTTGTTAAACTCAGTAGGGCATAGCAACAAAACAAAAAGTCAGGACCATGGGGAAAATGTATACAAAAGAAGTTTTCTGGTAGTGTGGGGAAGGAACTAGGCAGTGGGGCAGAGCAGAGTGATTTGAATATATATATATATATATATGTTATTAATTGCAAATTACATTTATTAATACAAAAGAATATTTTGAAACAAACATGTGACATGAGAATGATATCCCTTCTTCATGTGTGAAGTCTGAAAATCAGGACACTACTACACTTAGAGAAAATTTGTGCTATGCCTTCCTTCAGATCTGTAATATTAGAAACTTGAATTCTCCTGCATATTTGTTCTTCACTGACTTATGTGTTCTTAGAGGTGAGAACTGAATAAAGAAGGACAAGCTGGAGGCAGGGACCTGTGTTATTCCTCATCCACGGAATAACCCTGTAAGTCCTGAGGGAAATAGAAGCAACTTTCTCATCATGGTGAATCTGTGAGTGGAAAGAAGCAGAAGCTATTGAGGATGTTGTAATTGCGAAAATACGTGGGGAACACTCATCACCTTTTTTGACGCACTTAATTCTATTTTATTCAAACTGTGTTTATGGAGGAAATAATTTGTTGCTTCTCACAAAAAAGTCATATTTTTCTTATTTACTCATAGTTGTTAAAATACTAATCAAACCACATCTAACTAAAGTCTAATGTACTGCAGCCCCCCAAAAAATAAATAATAGATTGAAGTTGTTTCGGTAGTGTTTGTGATGCTGTTTTTATGCAGTGTACGTGCTTGCCTGTGGAGGAACAGATAGTCAGTTTTACTGCTATCAAGAAGATATTTAGTAAATTGTTGCTTCGGTCACTGAGAACTGTTCTACTAAGAGTAAACAGAACAGTTGAGGATGTCATCTGACCTGTCTTAGTAACCACACGACTTAATTCTCCATCCTAACTGAATGACTAGTCATTTTTCTTGTCCTCAATAAACCTCTGTGTCTAAGATTCTTTCATGCAAGCCAAGACAATAGGCTAATGCCATGTGTATTTTTAAGCAGTCAAACTGTGGAGACTAAAAACCTGCAGATAGGATTGTGTCTTCTTGATAAATTACTTTGTGAAATTGTACTCCAAAATAATCCTGTTTTCGCTAAATAGTCTCTCATCTTTATAATAAGAAGAATGCACATATATTAACAAAAAATTTCTGAAAGAAACCTACTACGTATTGATCATTTAATGTATAGAAAAACCTGTATCTATTAAACCCAGTTTTCTGCCCTAGTATGTATGAAGATACCTTTCCGAAGGCGGAAAGCAGCAGCTTGAGAAAAATCAACTTGTGAAGTCACTTCAAGTCCCGGCATGCCTATTTCAGAAACACATCTTTTCATTTTCCATAAATCACCTTTTCAAGAGTCCAGCACACATAGGTTAAAAAAAAAAAAGCAATGTTTTCTTTAGAATTCTGCAAGGTACCATAAAGGATACGCAATCTTCAATTCATGCGATTTTTCATACAACTATGTGTGTGTGTGTGTGTGTGTGTGTGTGTGTGTACAACTTTCACTTACCAGAAATAGAAAATCAACTTACAGTATTGTTCACATATTATTTTGGGCAATTTGGAGAGATATGTTAGACCTTAAGCAAATTCAGTCACCATGGAGAATCCTGTGACTGTCATCTCCAAAATCATATATATTTGTACATGAGTGTGTTTCATATTTTCTATGTGCCTCTGTTTGTATACACTCATGACCCATGACGATGGGTGACACACTGGGGAGGGGTAGATAAGCTTTATAGAAGCTTCTCAATAGGAATGTATGCTTAAATTGGTCAGATTCCTTTGACGGGCAGCTTTGTAGAAGCTGCTTCAATCTATTCCACCTACCATCTATTAAGATGATTGGGTATCACAAAGCTTCCTTTCAGCCCCATTCCTTTTCACATTTTACGGCCTCTCATTTTACACCTTTTCAAAGGAAAAAAAATGGATTGAATAATGAAACAAAACACATCTTTTTTTTAAAGCATGCCCTAAAAAGCTGAGAGAATGCCTGGTTCTGTGTACACAGCTTCCTCCTGCACCTTCTTCCAGCAGCATATTTCTCTCGATTCCCTCCAGCTGGTGCTTTCTAATTTCTCCTCAGTGTCTTGGAATAGCTGTTTTCCTTGAAGCTAATCTCTCTCAGGCTCTGCAGATGCCTCTCTGCGTCTGGATTCCCTAAAGAAGGTGTTTGTCCTCCTCTACCACATGCTTTTTGCTGGTTTTCCTTGGCAAGTTATTAACTCTTAAACAAACTCGGACTTGTCTGCTAACCTTTCCGTCAGGAAGTTCCCACAGATCCACGTGGCTTCTGCGTTAGGGTAACCTTTGGCGGGGGGTGGGATGTGAAAAACATGGCATATTGGGGTGGATAAAATAGAATCCCTTTCTTTTATCATACTCTAGGCACAAAATGAATTTGGCTTTTTGGCAGGACTTATAACTTGCAGACTGTGCACCTATCTACCTTTGAGCAGTGATAGCCGTCCCTTATAGAGCATGCAACACTGCCATTATCCACTTTGGTGACAATTCTAAAAACAACTGGGCTTGTTTCTTATCTGTTCCTGCTTTAGTCCTCAGAAGGTCTCTGTCTGAGGGGTAGGAAGTAAGCAAGTCTAAACAAATTGAAAGAGTTTAAACAAATTTCTAAATAATTTTAAATGCTTAGAAATGACAAATGGTAAAGTTTTGTGAATAAATAAAACCTTAATTACAGCTTGCTTAAAGACTCCAAACTCAAACATCTTTCCAGCTTTAAAGCCCCAACTGTAAGCAGAAATCTGCTTATGACTGCAAGCTGATGCCCATCTCTCTGTTGTACTGTCTGTGACAACTTGGCTTTGTTTGATCTGTAGTTTTTGATTTAGGGCATATGTATGTATTCATTCCGTGCATTTTTAGGAATTCAATGACATATCTTCATACTGTTCTATTGCTGTGAAAAGACACCATGCCCAAGGCAACTCTTCCAAAGAAAAGCACTTAATTGGGGATTTACCTACAGATTTAGAGGATTACTTCCTGATCACCATGGTTGGAGGCAGACAGGCATGGAGCTGAAAGAGTAGCAGGGAACATTACATCCTGATCCACAAGTTGCAGACAGAGAGTGACAGATACTTACTGACCGGTGTGGGCTTTTGAAACCTCAAAGCCCACCCTCAAAGATACACCTCCTCCAACAAGCCACACCTCCTAATTCGCCCCCAAAAGTTCCACAGTCTTTGGGACCAAGCATTCAAACAAATGAGCCTATCAAGGTCATTTTCATTCAAACCACCACTTGAAGTTAGTATGTTTGTATATGCATGATTTATGTATACAAGTATAAACATGTATACAAAGTGACACAGAATATGAAATTCAGGTAGTGATAGACCACTCCCAACAGTGGCTCTCTAAAATTATAATGGAGTTTAAAAGCTTTCTATTGGCCAGGGACCTTATGTCCGTTCTTACAAAATATAGTAATGCATCAGTTACATGTTTGTAGTGATGCTGGAGTAAAGCAACCTGTTCTATATTGTTACAACCAAGTGTGGTTTATAGAATTAATTAGAGCACATAATGCTTGCTAATAAATATTGACAAAGTTACTGCTTTGAGATTCGTGTAATCATGATTTAGGGATGTGCTCTTTTTATTCTTTTTGTAGTACAGTCTTCAGTAAACACAGCAAGAACAACATACATGTTTCACAGGGTGGAGGCTGATACATCAAATGTCTACTGTGATTTGTGATTGTAAGAAGAGGTCATTTCAAATGCTGACTTCTAGACATGACAAGATTATTTCCTGCATCAATTCACAGGAACTGTAGTTATGTGCATGAGGCATGCACAAGATCAAGCGAGGCAAAATTGCACCATGGGTGCGAGATGGACTCCACCATTATCACAAGAGATATTGGCATCTGTTGGCTGCTGAGGGAGGCAGGATCCTTATACTTACGGGGAAGTAGCTGCTGGTAGTTTCCTCACGCTTCAGGAGACAATGTCACATCTATATGCTTATGGTTAGAAATGCTTGGACTTAGGAGCTGATTAAAAACAAAAAATAATAAAAAGAAGACATGAAGATGGGAAAGAGATGGAATGGGGATGTTAGGAGGAAGTGGAGACTGCTCAGGAGAGATGTACAGGTATGATCAGTATACACTGTATAAATATATGGAACTTCCAAAGAATTAAAAAAAATTATAATTAAAAAAGTAATTTCAAATGAGTGAGACCCCTAGGATTGTGTAATCATATTCTACAATGTTTCCATGACAAAATCACCTAACATTGTCTTTCTCAGGCAATATCATCATTTTTATAGAATATAAATGCTAAGTGACTGTGAAAAACATATACATTCTTTTTATATTTATATGACTATAAATTTTTATTTTTCCATTTAATTTCCATATTTTCATTTTCACAGATAATCTTAAATTTGAAAAGCACCCCCTTTTTATTTTTGTTTTACTTTTAGAAATGAGCAAACTATAACTATTCCTAGTACACTGTTCCAAGTTCATTTTTAGATATTGATATTAAGTCTTTTAAAACATAATGATTTCATACATTTATCTCATTTCATACTTAAACCAAGTTAATTATTTAGCTGCCAATACTATTTCTGATCTTAAAATAAAAATAAATGAAGGCCCTAATAGTTTAGATGAAGCAATAATGCTAAAATAAAACAACATCAAAAGCATTATACTCTGTATCTGCCTTCAAGTGCTGCCTCCCTGAAGGGTTGAGAATGAGGCAACTGAGAGCCATTTGAGAAATTATTTTGTGTTAAAAATAGCTTAGATTTAAAGTCTGCAATATTTACAGATTGTCTGCTAATCAACATTCAAACATTGTACTTGGGCAACTCTCTGTTCCATTAACTCATTCCCCGACATCCCATGCATCTCAGACCTCCTTGCACGAGTAATTGGGCACTCGTGCTAGAATCCGAGGTAGCACATGCTTCGTACCTATTATTGAATTATTTCAGCCTCACAGTTCCCATTTGAGGCAATGAGCAGTGTTCGTTGAGCCTGGCTTGTTCTCATTTGAAGGAGCGAAGCTTAGTGACTGGCTCATACAAAACTCAGGTGGTGAAGCTCAAAAGGAAACCCAGATCTGTCCGGGCTCAGTGTACCTCCTTTACATCCCACTTCATGTAAAGCTACATGTTCAGTTTTCTTCTCTATGTTTTGGTGAATTCATTCTCTGCTTTGATGAACACTGTCCTCAATTATTGTTCTCACAGTCTTTCTCCAGATTACACAAATTTCAGTTTTCAGGATCTCACATATGAAACCTTGTCTATTTGTCATCTTCAGTACCTCACAAAATGCTTTCTCATGGTGTATGTAAATTCATCTATCAGTCATGCTATACAATTCATACTCTATTCATTGTTCTGTAATTCTATTAGATTTAGGAGATCTTATAAAAATGCTTTGTCCTAGTCTATATTTTGAAAGCCAACAGAATATATGGAAAATGGAATATGCGTGCACATTATACGATGTTTCCTGAATGCCTCATATGTCTTAGCAAACCCAATTCTCAAACAGATGTAGTAAGTTTTTAATATTCATGTGAGCACCCCAGTTTTGACTCAGCGGAGATTGATCACTAGATCAAATCTCTGCATCGTTTTGGCAGGAAATTGATCTGCGAACACTTATCCAGAATCCCAAACTAATCTGAAGAAGGACAAGAAAATATTCCCTGAACTGAACTTTTTCTTCCATGATTATTGAGGAAGTAACTGCATAAAAATCCCTTTCATTACCACCATTTGCTTCCCCTGGTTTGTTCATGGCTTCAACAGTCGATTGTAAATAGACTCAGCAAGAACTCAGGGACTGCAAGTTGCCAACCACAGAAAGATAGAAGTAATCACATCGCTTTTGCAGACAGCAAGGCAAATTTAGTAGAGGAACTAAGGAATTGGACATATCTAGTGAGTTGTAAGCTGTGGGTAGAGTAATATAAAATCAAGGTGGTATGTAGCTATAGTCAGGTCTCTCTGGAACTTTTGGGTTAAGAGATGTACTTAGGTCATTTTGCAGGTGTGTTAAGTACTAAATGGTTTTCAACTGGTTCTCTAAAACCATCTCATAAAGATAATAGAATTATTTCAGAGGACAGATAAGGAGACTTATATTTAGGTGATGACTTAGGTGGTTTATGGTTTACTTTGTTCTTCTGAGGATGAGGAAATAGTGCAGAACCTGGAAAACCCCAATGTTCAGGAATACTTTTAGAGGACAAGACAGCACATTTGGTTTGGTAGTTTTGAGAATTAGAGATCATTAGAGTTTCTGAGTCTTTGCTTTGAGTATGAGATTACCATTTATGTAGATAAAGAGACGGCTGTATCTGTGGAAAGATTAAAAAGTCCGAGCTCACATAAATAACAACCTGAACAATTCTTTAAACTAGGCTTTGGAGTCTCATCATTTTGGCTTCCATGGTACATCTTATATGCCAATAAAGTTTCACAATGCAGAAGAAAACAAAAGTCACAGATCAGCTTTCAACACATTAACACTTTATATTTAATATTTAATATATTTTAATATTTATGTGTGATCATCAGGAACAATGTTATAAATATAAATTTGGAATTTTAGAGGTAAATCATGTGCGCAAAACACATTTTTGGATCATAGAAACTGAGGCAGGAGAGATTCTATAGTAAAGCTTTCTATTGCTGTGATAGAAAAGGATGGCCAAAATCAACTTGGAGAAAAAAGGTTTTCCATATCACAGTTCACCATCCAAGGAAGTCATGACAGGAACTCAAACAGGGAAGGAACCAGGAAGCTGATACAGAAGCAAGGTCCTGGAGGAATACTGCCTACTGACTTGCTCCCTATGGCTTACTCAGCTTCCTTTGTACATACACCAGAGCCACGTGCCCAGGTAGGGTGCCATCCACAAGAGCTGGGACTTTGTTTGACAATCACTAATTTAGAAATGCCCCACAGACTTAACTACAGGGCAGTCTTATGGAGACATTTCTCAACTGAGGTTTCCTTACCTAGTGACTTTACCTTGTTTTGTCATAAAAGTTTTTAGAACAATAGACTCAGATTCCTTGAAGCTATGGTTCTCAACCTTGCTAATGCTGCAACTCTTTTGTATAATTTCTTATGTTCTGATGATCCACAGCAGTAAAATTATTGTCTGCTACTTTCTAACTGTAATTTTGCCACAGTTCTGAATGGTAATATAAATTTATATTTATTTATATTTATATTATAAATATAACCCTAATTAGAAATATATATTTAATATAATATAAATTTATATTTATATTATAAATATATATTTTTTCAACATAAACAAATTTAATGCATCTTTGCCAAGTTAAGCAAATGTGGCATAAACAAATGTAACGCACCTTTACATTGGTAAAGTAATATTCCGCAATGTAAACAAATGTATCACACCTTTACAAAGTTAAAGTACTAAGGTTAAAGTATGTAAAGTATACATTGCCCAACACTGGACACTAGGTCATTAGAAGGCATCACCATGCCGACAGACAAGTTTATATTTATATTACAAATATAAATATATATTTAATATAATATAAATGACTGCATTTTGAAATGGTCTAAGGTGACTCTTGTGAAAGGATCATTTGATCCCCAAAAGTTGAGACCTGCTCCCTTAAAGACAGTGTGTAAAAAGGAAAATTGAGGATAGCATTGGACAGGAGTAGAATCCTTTGAGTTCTGCAATGTGATGAGTATAGCAGACAACGATCATGTTAAACAGAAGAATGACGGGATATAAAACTTTGAAAAGAATTAAATAATCCTTTCAATGACTCTTTATTTCACAGTTTGCACTATAGTGGATTGTATCATTTTTGGTCAAAACATGAGTAATTTAAAAATACTGTGAAAAAAAAAATCTCAACTTCCCCAAATAAGTCAAAGAGCTACCAGTCACATTTCTAGGATATCTTTCTGAAAATCTCACCACATACCTGAAATCATTGTTTCAGGAATAAAGTAAGGCCCAAAGATGGCTTCAGTTTGTTTGATCAGTTTTTCCTATGAGCTATGATATAGTTATCCAAAAATATTTTCACATCATGAAATCATTGTGTATTCTTGTAGCGATTTTCAAACTGATTGATTTTCAAGTTTTTTTAAAAATGCAAAAATATTCCTACATTTACCAGAGATACCCATATTTTTGTTGTACCATCATGGTATGACTATTAATAGGATTTTATTGCACATTATGTATGTGTTATTTTTGTTATGAGGATGGGATGCTCCTTAAACCTCAATTTGCAATTTTTAAAACATGGACAAAGAGAGAGAAGAAGGAATTTTCTGGATATTTGACTTTTCACTCCCCAACATACAGACAACTCACTTTAAAGCTGGTTTAGAATTAAGGGTGGTTATATCAAGGACACTGCAATGATCCCAACTTCTAGAAACTTTCTCTTAACTACAAAAGTCCAGTTTCTCAGCAAGGCTGTAAACTGTGACCTATCTGAGCAATGAACACACATATTCAGAAGCCAATTTGTGTCAGTAATAATTCCTTAAATATGAAAATATGTATTATATGGCAATATTTTTCCAAGGAATCCTGTAATGTTTACTCTTGTGGTGATGCATGTTCATTGACATGTTGCACTTGATCTGGCAATATGTAAAAGGAAATGTAAGGTAAATGGATTGTCTTTATTATTTTCAATGCTTGCCAAAATCTAAGAACTATATTTCAAAGGCTGACACTTATTTTCTCTTCCATATTCATTAAATATGATGTAATACAATAGGTGAATCAAAGGTGGGGCATGCTAAGAAGGGATATAATAACTTTGTTTGGACTTGGAAGATAAATGTGGGGTACATGTAACACTTTATGGGCTAGGTAGTCTTAATTTTGATACTAGTCCCATCTCATTAAGTCTATGGGCTCTAGAACATGTTTCTTACACTCTACTCTGGATGCCTATATTTCTCATCTGTGCAACATGACAAGCAATGCCATTTCACTGAAATGGAAGATATTTAGTTAGTGACAGCTATTCACAAGACTCTTCTGCATCTTTCTACAAATTGCTAAGCCTTTAGCCTTTTCTGTAACTTAATGTGTAGCAAGAGAGGCAGATCTATTTGCATAGCCGTCAGTTTTACATTCTAGTAGGGCTTGGTATTTAGCTTTTGGTATCATAGTCAATTACAAATGATTTATTAGCTACTAAGGAGGTGCAGTATAAATAATAAACTTGAAGGTTATAGATAAATTATGTTTTTAATTGGAATGCTAATAAATTAAAATGTCATGTTATGAAATAAGTAGCTGGATTCCCCAAACATCAGAGTAAATAGTTCCTGATGAAATTCGCCCCATGATGGCATCAATAAACTTTAGCTGCAAAACAAAGCCCTCAGAAGGGGAAATCACAACATTCCCCATCTTCAGATCTAATTTATTTTCAATTAAAAATTATGTCTACTGGTATAATACTTGATAAGTATAGAAGCTCTAGACATATTTTTCATTAGGTTATAATAATTTTTTTCTCTCCCACTTTTTAAAATAATTTTACTTGAAGTTGAGAATACCCATTTTGTTCAAATACTCTCAATTCCCTCACCAAAAATGTGCTATCTAATTTTAATTAGAAATTTCCTTTAAGCACTGGGATAAGCACTGAGATTGTAAAACTAGCTGCCCAAACAAGATGAGCCAATTTTGAATCCCTATGACCCAAGAATAAAGCCAGGAGCAGCAACAAGTATCTAACTCTAACACTAGGGCAAGGAGGGGTAGATATAGGTGGATCCCTGGAGTTCATTGACCAGCCAGTGTAGCCTAATGGGTGAGCTCTACGTTCAGTGAGAGATCCTGGCTCAAAAAATAAAGAAGCGAATGATGGAGGAAGACACATAATGTTGACCTCTGACCTCCACAGTCACACGCATCTAACACACATGTCTGCACATACTTATTTAGTCATATATCCACACACAGAAATTTGCTTTACTTATGAATTGAAGTACCTTTCCAGAGCTCATCTCTCTGTACTGGGTCCTAGTACCTCTACTGACACATAGTTCTAAAAATGTCTAATACATTCAGTGTTTGACAGATGGCATCACGTTTAGAAGCTGAGAGAAGTGGCCACCAAGGAGCAAGCAGGGAGATCCTAATTGGATAAGTGGACTGAGTTAAAGGAGAGATTTGACAATTGTGGAAGTTTACATAGTAAAGAAAACTGGAAGCCAGATCCTGTCGGTATAAATATCTGTGCTTAAATTTGCCTTAGCCCTTGCCTTTTCCTCTCCATTTGTTTCTCTTCATATGATGTGTAGGGGGAAGGGAGATGAGGTAGGGGAGTGCACCTGTAGTGTGTGTGGTGGGGGAGGTATAGGCATGTGTGTGTAGTAAGGGATAGTCACCAGAGAGGGACATCTGGTATTCTGCTCCATCACTCATTTCGTTATTGGCCCTATTCTTTCCAGAAAAGATCTGTCACCGAGTCTGGCTAGGATGGAGACCAGCCAACCTCAGTGACCTTTCTGTGAGCCACCCACAGAACTGGCGTTACAGGTACACATTATCACACCAAGCCGGATGGAAACTTAGGTCACCTTGCTAATCCAGTAGGTGGTTCTTACCCTAGTAAGAAGACCCCAACCCACAATACCTTGCAGTTTGAGATGACTCCTCATATGAAGGATTTATTCCTGTAATTAATATTCTTTATCTCATCAGAAGAACAGAAACAGGAATACGACTCCACTAAGGCAGGAGAGTGTGAGTCCCCATTTATGCATAACTATGACGAGGAATGATAGTTCCCTTCTCAGAGTGAACTGCCTTCATTCTGAAACTACTAGTAAGATCATAGAAGTCATGTGCACTATAAAAGGGGTGTCATTTGAGATGACTGAGTAATTAATTCACTTCTCATCAGCTTGTCCAAAACCACTGATGGATCACTTATAGCCGGGTATCATTAAGTACCTGTAATGTAGACTCAATGAAATCATTTTATACTGGATTTAGAGAATTAAAAAAAAATGCATTGCTGTTTCTTGATGACTCAACGTGAGATGCTGCCGTTTTCTGGGGCATCAATGAGATACTGGATTGTACCATTTGTCTCTTTTAAAGCAATTTAGTTCCATTAAATTTAATAATATTTAGTACTCTTAGGATATCATCTTCTTTCAAATGGAAACATTAACTGCTGTAATTAATCTTCCCAGCACTTCCCC
Source organism: Chionomys nivalis (assembly GCF_950005125.1). Taxonomy (NCBI): domain Eukaryota; kingdom Metazoa; phylum Chordata; class Mammalia; order Rodentia; family Cricetidae; genus Chionomys; species Chionomys nivalis. Next base: position 27,880,806 of record NC_080106.1, read on the forward strand.
AGGCTAAACATAGAAATAGAAAGAGAGACAGCAATTAGGAACAGGTGTGCCCTGGATAAAACAGGAAACACAATTGAATGTTTAGCCTCCGACTAAGGACTCCAGGGTTCACCTTCTGCTTGTAGAAGTTTTTTCTTTAGGGAAGTGAGAGTTTCAATTCACAGAAATAAAAGATCACAATGAAGTCTGATCAGCTTGGAGGATGTGTGCAGGTCTCTTTATAGATATTCATAATGAAGATCTACAGTTTAACTGAAGTTTGTTAATAAATGAACTTCTTAGCAAATTTACATATTAAATATTACTATGTATGTAAGTCTGAGAAAGGTGGGGATGTATGTAGGGGTATACACATATACTTGCATATACATATTTATGTAAAAATAGTGGAAAAGGAGCTCTTAAATTTGAAAGAGAACAGGAGTGCGTATGGGAGAGTTAGAACAGAGGAGAGGGAAATAGCAGGATTCAAAGAAAGTTTTAAAAGGGAGTAGGGGTTAAAAGAGCAGATAGGAAATCACAAGACTGATTCTTGGGTCTCCAGTTTTGCAATTACAGGACATGCACATTAAACTGTCTGCTGTCTGCCTCCCCCCCACCCTGCCTTCCCTTCCTCGGGTCCTGTAAACATCATCTATGGTGATTCACTCACCCCCGGGGAAAAGTAGTGTTAATTTACTTCCCTACCCATTGTACTTCAATGACTTTGCTACTGTGGCACAAGGACTGCTTTTGTTAACCAGCGTATGTTTGCCTTCTGTCTCCAAATCTTTGACATGCACAGGTCTGTAACCATATTTTAGAGGTTTATATGGATAAGAACACTAGTTACAAGTTCAGTTTTCGGAGAATGGACTCACTGACTACATCTGCAAAACCATCATCCCACAGAGGGACATTAGACAGTGCTGTTGTTTTTATCCTAACACACATTCACGTCTGCAGTGAGAGTTTAACATTATCTCTATCTGGTTCTCACTGCAGCCCAGTGACTTGGGCTATAAAGAAGCCTTGTCCAGGCATTTTTAATTCAAAAGCCCCCCCCCCCCCCCCAAGAAAGGTCGTTTCAATTTGCATTCAAATTCCAGAACCATTTCGGTATAAGATAATACGAACAATGTTAGTTTTGCTTAGCAGATAAAAAGAACCTCAGAAATTAGACAAGCCTGAAGTTTTTAAAAAGTTTTCTCAAATTATTTTTTAACTCACTATTTATTTATAGCTGGGCGATAAAAATATTCAGAAAGTAAAAAACCCTGGAGACATCATTCAGTTTTGTTTCTGACTAATAAACCATATTATCTGCAACTCCCTGCCTGCGGCCCTCCACCCCATTGACATGTGCCACTTGTCAAGATAAAAGCCTTCTCCATATCTGGGCTTTCCTTCTTTAAGTATCTGCGAAGCAATGGTCCGTTCATATTTGACACGTGAGATACCTTTTATCACTTCAAGTGACATTTCTTGAGCCATTTGCATTCTCTCCCATCAGTATGGTGAGTTTAGTTGTTTCCATAGTTTTAGCTAGTCAGTGATGTTTGAACAGTCTTTATTCACTGACCCTTGCTACGAGCATTAAAAGTGACAGTACCAGCCTACAGTATAACTGTTTAGCAGTGTTAACTATTCAATAAATGCTGGCCTTTGTCATTGTTTCTGTTTTTTAGAGATATTCATAAATGTTTCCACTGTATGGTTTTGAAAAATATGTCTTAGTTTATTCAATACTAGGATCTCAAATTATGGTAATTATCCCATTCTACAGATAAAGAAACTGTGTTACAAATCTGTGATGTGGCTTTGTAGTAATGGATATAGTAAAATTCTCATCTTAGTAAGCCTGATTAAGAAGCTTAATCACGCTTCCTCCCTTACTCTTTTAAGGTCTAGTTCTCAAGTATACAGACTCTGAATCCAGTCATGAACAGCACTTCCAAGATCCAGTGACCAACTTTCTACACTGTGTGTATGACTATTTTAATGTACCAATGGTGGCAGAAAGATGGCTCATTTTTAATGCCTGTCTTGAAAAGTTTATGGTCCAGTGGAGCACCACACATATTTAATTTATTTAGGTGTCTTTAGCACATAGCATAATGTCCGATGAATACTAAATGCTCAAAATATGCTGATAATTGGAAATGGAGGAAAAGGTGAATTGTGAATGCCTACGATACAAACCCAGAAAATTAAAACTGTCCTAGAAATGGGTTTCTTCCTTTCCTATCATATAAAGAAAGATATGCAACCACGTGTTTCTGGTTGATAATGAGGGAGAATAGGAAACTCAAATAAATATTTACATCCTAATACTGCATTAAGATGTCCTGGAAGGCTAGATGTGTAATCGTAGTTACATGGTCCAACTATACATCATTTCCAAATTCCTCCACTTAGGATTTGCTTACATAAAACTGATTTGGGTCTAAATGGAAATTTAATGGGGATATATTTGTTAATTCATTTCACATAAAATAATATGATGGCTTTATTTTTCTAGTTATACATCATACAAAAACATCTTAAAGCCTACTGATGCATTCCAAATAGGATCACTGTATCCTGCTTCTGCATTAATCATGCAAGTTTAAAGCAGAGGGGCTGAAAATGCATGACTTTTGACTCTTCCAACATTCTCTTGCAGAATATTGGAGACTTCTCATCAATAATACCTTGTAATGCCTAAACTATGTGAAATATCCACTCTTTTGTCATACAGAGTAGCATTCACTGTACCTCTGGAAAAACGAACATAAACAACAACAAAACGGAGATGACCACAAAATTCAGTTCACATTAGTGCCCCTTTTCTCACAGTATTTCTGGCCAGCAATCCTCTCTGCAGTCTCTTTTCCATTTTCTTTTGGCTCTGCAAGGAATCTAGCTTAGAGATCTGTCCTGCAGTTGTGCCTGTTTCACAGGAAGCTGAAGATCATACTTTTACCACTGAGACTCTTTTGGTGACAATCAGACCTAAATTTGCTGGCAATTTTAGAGTCCTTGGACATCAGATAATTCTATAAGCCTGCCTTGAATGGCAACAGTATCCTAAACCTTTTACTCAGTGCTGAGGATCTATACACTTTGGAGAGAATGTCAGAGGTTGAAATTCATTTTTGACAATGTCAGAATCTTGGAATATACTCATATTTAGAGAATGACTTTAATTTCCCTTGATAAAAACTATTAATATGTATTGGATAGCTACCTTTCAATGTTCCCTAATTTAACTTTATATTTTCCAATCAGAAAGTTGTAGTGAGATAACTAAATAATTTAAAGTGAAATAAACAGAGTATATAACAAATAAAGTAAGAGCAACCTACAATTCATGCTTGAAAGCACATGTAATATCATAGTTTCATTTCCCAATTATAACACAAAGCCTTTGTTTTCCTATCCCTCAATTTGCCTAAATAATATAAAATTGTCACTTACTCAGGGAATATTGGCAGTGTTTTTCAGTGTTTCTCTTGAAGACTGTCTTGATGGGTGAGTGTCAGCTTGTTTAGAGTACTAATGTTTATTGTGCTTCTCCTATAAGCCTTCCAAACCATGACCTGCTCTCCTCTATGGGCAGACAGGTCTTGGAATTTTAAAGTCCTGAGTGGCCTCTCTGGCTTCCCTCAGACATCACAAAATGCTTCTAGAAGGGAATGGATAGAGCAACTTCATTCATTCAGAGGTTACCTTGTTAGTTTGTTCAATTTGCCAAGATGAGGAAATAAATATATAAACATAGCTGTAATTCACTCTGATATAGAAGGACATCCATTCTGATGGAAAGAAATATGACCACAATAATTACAGTGTTTAAAGTGATAATGTTCCTTATTCAGAGAAAGGAAAATCTTTAGGTCATTCTAAAACAAGATGTAAGAACAACTAGACACTACCCACATGCCCTTATCTAAAAAAATTCTCTTTTATTTAATTTGTTAACTTTATTATGTTAATTTCACTCTTAGCAGATACCAGTTTGGGGTTTTCTGAATTGAATTTTGAAACATGGAAACATGGAGTAGGAATTCTACTAAAAGTGGAAGAGAAAAATTGCACAAATATCAGTTTTGCAAACCTATAGATGGTTCAGCAGTTTATTCCTATTGTCAAGAATACCACTTTCCAAATGGATAACTGGTTGAATTGGGCAGCATACATACGATCTGATAGTAAACTAAATAGGGTGTTTTTAAACTTTGTCTTTTATAATAGTGTGATTATAGTTTAGAGTTCTAGAATTCACTTAATCTTTCATATACTGTATGTACTGTTTATGTAGTAGTTAGTGCATTATTTGACTTTTAATTTATGATTAATTGACATGTTAAAATGAACAAAAACATGCTATAGAAAAACCTTTGTAAAGGTATTTCTATTGGTGAAACATGAAGTAAATCATATGAGATCTTAAGGTAAAAAACTTTCCTGGAATTTCTCCACTTCTGTCACATACAAAACTCGTGAAAAAAAAAATTAGACAGATAAGCAAATAAACAAACAACACTGCCAGCAACAAAAACGAGGCATATAGAATCAACTGACATATTCCCCAATACTTCATACTGCAAAATTCTACCATTTTGTTATAGCACATTTCAGTTAATCTTTTATTTCAGTGTGTATCTTTAAATATTTATTCAACTTTTGGAAATGCTTTTCCAGAGTTCAAGATCACACTCTTTTAATAAATTCTCCACACTAGCCTGAGTGATGCCTCAAAAACACATATGAGGGCATGGTGCTCTGCTGATCTCAATCTGTTATTAGTTTCTCTAAATCCCCCGAGGCAACAAATGTCCAGTGTCTTTAATACATCTCTAAAAAGCCCCAAAGCAGACAGACCTATATATTCCTCGTCAGCTCTCATGGCTTTCTTCATCATCCTCTGTAGGTGGATCACTCTGAACCTATTTTATTGGACTTATTTCTTGCTTCTCCTAGTTTACTATACCATGTAGTTGATGGAGATATAAAAGAGCTCCGAACTTAATATACGCTTGAATTTGACTACACAGCACCTCTTAGACATCCTTTTTGTGCATTTAAAATAGAAGACAAAAGCCCCTCTGTAACTGTTATTTCATGCCTTTAACACCAGTTGTCCTTCATTTTTACACTCTGCAGAAAGGAATTCCTGCCTTGGTTCTGCTGTGTAACAAAGGGATCACTATTATCTAAGGTAAATACGTTGCACATGTGTCATATAAAAAGCAGGTAACTTACAATTCATGCTTGACCATGAATAGAGTGAAATAGTGTTCTTCTCCAGTTCTAACATTAAGTCTTATTTAAATTTGGTTCATAGGTCTATCTAAATATTGAAGATGATAGCCTCAATACTACCTGAGAGCTGCTTAGAAACCAGAAAGTCAGCTCCACATTGCAACTACTGAAGTAAATGTGTGTGTTTGCAAGATCCTAAGGAAATATTTACATGTTGAAGTTTGGAAGGACTAGACTCATGATTAGCATTTTCTTTCCCTAAAGGAGCTTACACTGTTTAGTTCCTGAGTGTTCTTTTGTGGAATTTGAATCATGCTAACAGGGACCCTAAAATCCATATTCATTCAGAGTATATAGCAATTCTGACTTAATCATCATTATGGTCTAACATTTAGAATTATAGAAATCACAATGAGAAATGAATAATGCCATCGAAGAAACAAGTCTGAATACATTTCCAATCACATTTATGCTACTTCCATAACCTGATATCTCTAGGTCACTGCATAGCAGTGCATATTCTATATTATCATACATATCAATTCACATGCCTCCAGATTAATTTTTTTTTTCATAACAAAATTGCACTCCTATTTGGCAAACATCTATTTGGTGTGGCAAATCTGAATACCCCAAATATATTTTAGTACATAAAAATCCAGACCTATGTATTACATTTTTCCATTTATTTATTTTGTTTATGTGCACCTGTGCACTGTACACATGTGTGTATGTTTTGGTGCAGGTATGGAGGTCACCGGACAGCTTACAGTTTATTTCTTTCCTTCTGCCATATGGATTTTGGGACTGAACAAAGCTTGTCAGATTTGGTAGCAAGCACAAAGTGAGGTACCTTGGCAGCCTCACAATTTTGTTTTAATTTTGCTTCTTGGAGCATTATTTTGAGCAATTCTCATAGTGATATCTTCTAAACTTATAAAACATTTTACCATGGAGCCATTTGGCATTTTTACCTTATTTTTATGACACTTCCCTTTTCGTATGGTGACTGAATAAGACATGTGCTCAGGGGAATACAGAAATACATGTGACTATCTCTTTCACGGAAGTTCCTGCAGCACCCTGTGAACAGGACCTGTTTGTGGGAAGCTTATAGTATAAAGGCGGGGAACTTGTTTGTTTAACATTTATAACTATGACATCCAACAAAAACCTCTAGGAGCATTTTGATTGAACCAAATGGCTTTGCATCCAAACCCCTAGCAAAGGAAACTGCTCATCCTATGTCGGCAAAATATGTCTGAGTGGCGTGAGGAGAGCCCAGCACAGCGCATATGCCACTCACCAGTGTATCCATCACTGAGTGATGGAGAATAACTGTTCTTCACACATACCCTCATTAGCCCACTGCTTCTTTTTAAGAGAGATATTATAAAGGCATATTTATGTCTCATAGTTTAAACATGTAGAATCATACCCATGGAAAATCCTAAAGGACATGCTCTTGTCTTTAATGGGACTATTAGGTATCTTGTTTATTTTTAGGGCTCACCACCTACAGTTCCACAAGACCAAGTGGATGCAACTAAAACTCTTAAAAGTTTACATTTTTTTTTTAGCTACTTAAGCTACGTAATAATGAAGAATAAAATCAGGAATTTATCCATGGTGACATTTAGGTCTCTCTAGTTTGTTACAGTCCAATACTAAGAGATCACACCCCTCCTTAGTTTTTTGTTTGTTTGTTTGTTTTTAACAGAGCAAAATCTTCATAAAACTTCTTCATATGGTCCATGAAGAAAAACATGATACAGTGCAAGCATTTAAATTAACTGCTGTGGTAGCTTTGGATATTATTTTACAGAATTGGATAAAACAAACAAACAGACAAACAAGTAAGCAAACATAAAGGAAACAGACAAAATAACTGCTTTACTTTTATGGAATAAAAGCTCCACATGGTTCTTGACACACATTCTTAGCCAAAAGCAAGTGTCTCCCAGGGTTTGTGAATGATGAGTTCAGAATTTCAAAGGTCAAGCCAGTGTTATAAACTTATAGTCTTTTTGGCATAAAAGAAATGTTAGTTTCAACCATTTTTCAAGGGTATATTGAGAAATAGGTCATCTCATGTAGTGTAAGCAAAGGTCAGTGGTTTAGTATGTAACAACAACTCATCCTAACCTCTTTTTATGAGATGCTATTCAAGTTGAATTACATGTAAAATTTTAGATTTTTGAGTAATAAAAATCATACCTATCATTTGAAAATAGAATTCCACATCTTTGTATCTACCTACCTGTGTTTATACATAACTTTAGCTACAAAAATCCCTGGGTAGTCACTCAGCAATGGGATAGCCACTTTGGTATTCACATTGCTTTTTATTTCTTTCAAAGCTTTCCTTGCTATGATGCTGTTTAATACAAATTTAAATAAGCAGTTTTCTCTAATAATCATTTGTAATCACAGCAGTGATTACAAACTGATGAATGTTCAACTTTCTGAGTCAGCAAAGACCCTAGCATGTATTTGTAAAGGGACAGGGTCATTGAAGGAAAATTTTGGCAAAGTCTAAACTGGCTTTTGATTAGTAAACTGGCTTTGGGCTGCGCAATGTAATTGCCATGGGGCTAGCACGCATATCAACCTACTCATTAATTAGGTGAATTCTCTCTCAACTATAAAAGTACATTTTAATTTTGACCCCCTCCTTGGTAGATCTATTGGGCCTTCCTACTGACAAGCTGAACACTATAGTTTTCTTTCCAATAATATCTGTTCTGTGTGATAAACAACTAGACTCTTCTGAGATAGTCAAGAATAAGAATAGTCTTTAGACCTTTGATACTGCAGTTTAGTGTGATAGAGTCACGTGATTAAGAGAGCCCAAGTTCTAGATTCATAGTGGGTCAATGATACAAAGCTAGCAGCAGTGTGACCTTTGCATCCCCAACACTCTGGCATCATGGAGGGGACATGTGTGAGAATGTGAGATCAAATGATTGAGCAGGAAGTGAGAGTTTGACTGGGAAGAGACAGGTGTACATTCATAAACACTTATCCCATAAGTACTTTATCATGATACCAAGAGAAGCCTCTTTGTCCTCAATAATATAAAACTTTATGCCTGTTATACCGCTTTAAAGATTCCCCTATCTCTGTACTTCCATATGGAGGATCATGCTTCTAAGACATGAAAATCTGTGAAATAACCACATCCAAACCAGTACTCTTATTTCTTGTGAAGTTTCATTTTCTAAACTTTCAGGTATTATCCTGTTCAATTGCATCAGTATCTTAGACTATCTACTGACAGGGAGAATAGAGGATGTTTCAAGAGGTAACTAACACACAAAAAGTTAGATCCTAAACACCTTCAAAAACTCTTGATAACATCTTGCATGCATGTATGCATACATGCATGTGTGTGTGTGTGTGTGTGGTTTGTTTATATGTGTGCCTGCGTGAGTATATACACATTCTATGGTGTTTATAGAATGTCAGAACACTGTGTGTTTCTTTTTGTCTTTTTCTACCATGTGGGTTCGAGGGATTGTACTCAGGTCCTTAGGTTTGGAAGCAAGCTCCTTTGCCTGCTGAGCCATCCCACCAATCAGCAAAGAGTTTACAATATGACAGTTACATAGTGTATTTACCCATAGTGCTCTTTCTACTTGCTGATGAACAAAGGAATCTAAAACATCTCTACTGAGTGGTACAAGGAGCTGTTTAATTTCTTTGCTCATTGCTATGACCTAATACCTAATAAGAAGCAACTCGGTGGAGGAATGGCTTATTTTGGTTCCTGTTTGAACACATAACCCATGATGATGCAGACAGCATCAATAGCAGTGAAAGCAGCTCTTGCTATTATCTCTGGCAGCAAGGAACTCAGGCTACCTGTTTATAATCTCTATATCAAGAAGTGGGCATGGGACGGGGGGGAAGGCAAGGCTATGTACCTAGTCTAATTTCCAGTAATCCATTTCTTCTAGTGAGATTCTACCCCTCAATAGTTTTGTAAACTTTCAAAATAGTACCGTAAATTTGGGTTAAAGTACTGGAAACACCTGAGGATTCGGGAGCATCTCACATTCAAATCACAAAAGGCTTAAGGTGATGTCAGCATCTGAAGGTGAGGTTAGTCACTGATTGAATTTGTATTTTATTAGAGAGGGGCAGAAGGTAGTACACATTGGGTGTTTTTTTTTTTTTTTTTTTTTGGTAGGGATACTTTGCTCAACCTAAATGTAGGGGGGAGGGCCTTGGTCCTGCCTCAAAGTTATGTGTCAGACTATGTTGTCTCCCCATGGGAAGCTCTACCCTCTCTGAAGACTAGATGGGGTAATGGGATGGAGGTAGGTGGAGGGAGTTGGAGGAGCGGAGGGAGTAGGAACTGGAATATGTACATAAAATGAGAATAAATACTTTAAAAAATAATTAATAAAATACTTCAGCTAGGATACATAAAATGATTTGTCTAAGGCTATATGATGCTTCGGGCACAGTCTTAGATGTATTTCAAGAATGAGTAACTTCAAATTCATGCTTAGACAATTGGTGGTTTTGAATTAAATGACAAGTAAATCAAGGCAAAAAGTGAACAGAGAGGAGGAAGGAATTTGAATGATCTTCAAGACTAAATGTCAGAGTCCTCAGATCATAAGCACCAGCTCACGCTTTGCCTTCTAATGTGTCTGTTGTTTTTTACCCTTTGTTCTTGAAATTGTCATGGAAGATAAATGGCAGAGTTCAATGATGGTAATTAGACACTTCAAGCAAAAAAGTTCAAAACATCTTAAGTGAGACCTTTTGTTGCCTATTTTCCCTCCCAAATGCCACCATTAATTCAGTATGTGCTAGATGCCAGTCTCTAGTGTGTGTCTACATAAAATTGCCTCTTCTGCTTAAAGAAATCTGTGTTGACTCACAGAAGAGATAGCAGAGCTTCCTTCATGAAAATTATGAACTGTTTAATAGTTGTCCTTGATGAGTGAGTATCTTCCATCCTTGTTATCCCTTTTATACAGACAGCAATTATTTAAATACTGGGTCATTGGTGGGCATATTCTCCATCAGTCAGGTGGCACAAAAATAAAATAAAACTTCATGTTCTGGCTTTGTGGGAGCCTAGTCTGTTTGGATGCTCACCTTCCTAGACTTGGATGGAGGGGGGAGGACCTTGGACTTCCCACAGGGCAGGGAACCCTGACTGCTCTTTGGACTGGAGAGGGAGGGGGAGAGGAGTAGGGGAAGGGGGAGGGAAATGTGAGGTGGGGAGGAGGCTGAATTTTTTAATAATAATAATAAAAAACTAAGGACTTAAAAGCATACTTTTACCTCCTAATGTTTTTTCATCTGTTTGGCAAATTCAAATTTGACCTTTTGGAAGAAATGGCTCACAAGGACATGGATCAAGATGTCATTATGAAAGATGTCACAAAGGCAGGAGACAGAGCAATGTACAAATACACCAGAAAACTCAGAGAAGAATGAGGAGCATTGGCGATTAATGGAGTGCTCTAAGTCACAGCTAGGCTCATCTATTCTTTTGTATGCTGTGCGATGTACCTGGTTAAACATGGGTCAATCCAATCACTGTCTGTTGTTTTCTTCTTCTCGTATGTGAATAGATTTCTTCCACTTGTTTCTGCCCACATATGCCAGGTGAGGTTACAGATGTGTGCAACCACTTCTGTCATTGTTTTAATGCGTGTGGTGAGGATTTGAGCTCAGACACCATAGTGTGTGGTGAGTGCTTCTGCCCAGTGAGCCATCAGTACAGTCTCAAACTTTTCCACTCTCTGCCCCATCTGTCTCTGTCTCTCTCTGTGTTTGAGCATGTGATGGGGGTACATGTACATCTATGTGTGTATTTGTGGATGACTGAAGTGGATGTCAAGACTCATTCTTGGCCCACTTTACTGATTTATGCAAAATCTTCCAGCTAACTTACAGCTCTCTAATATGGCTAATATTGTTAGCCAAGTTGTTCTGAGATCACCTTCCATGGTGCAACCACCACACCCACACAGCATTATGTGGGTTGTGTAGATGTGAACTCTGAGTCCTTCTGCTTGTTTGCATGGTAACTCAGCGACCTCACCATTCCCTTTTCCACTCTAAGGACGATGTACACCTATGTACATTCACACCCAAGTATGCACACCTTGCAGGACTCAGGATGAAAGTCCCAAGGCTATGCTGATTGTTACTTGCATGCTCCCTCAAATAAAGCAAATTGCTCAAAAACACAGTGTCTCATGTTTCTCTTGTACAACATAAAAATAATAAAATTATGAGGTGTTATTGAAACAATGAATGAAAGCATGGCATTTTATTTGTTCTTGCCTAGTATATTCTAGATCTTTAAAACATGTCTGTAACTTTCCTTCTACTCCATATTTGATGTATTTTTTTCTGTTTTAATTTATTCTACCACTTTCTGATTGAATCGTGGTAGGAGTAGTCTTTGATATAACGCTAGAGGTTTTTTGTGTTGCTGTAATTTTATAACCAACTAAAGAACAGTCAAACAATTTATGGGTTATTTGTTATTTAATAGCAATCTTTTTGCTTTAATTAAATTTTAATTAAAATACAATTACATCATTTCCACGTTATTTTTATTTCCTCCAACAGTGTCTATGTCCACCGTTTCCAAACCCTTCAAGGGTGTTCACCTACTCCCTTTCAAATTTATGACCTCCTTTCTTTTGATTATTAGTATAACGTATTTATTAATAAACATATAAATACAACCTACTGAGTGTATTTAAAATTGCCTGTATGTCAATTAATTTAGAGGTGACTATTTGGTATTAGATAATCAGTTAGGGTGTTTATTTCTTGGAAGAATGAGTACTGTATCTCTTGGAATTCATTAGTTGCCTGTAGTTCTTTGTCTAGGTGGGACCCCATGTATCTCTCCCCTTCTACATAATGATGTCAATTGATATTGTCATCATTCGGTTCTCATTTAGGCAATCATATTGTTAAGGTGCCACAGGTATAGTTTTCTGTCATTTCTAGGAGACATAATTCCATAGCAAACTTCTTGGTCCTTTGTCTCCTAACATTTCATGTCCGAAAGGAAACAGTTTCTGCTTTAGCAAAAAGGAAACACTAGTTTAATTTTGAAATTCATGATCCTTTGACACACCTGATAGTTGATTTCATTTATTTTCTACTGCAGTCAAATAGAGAAAAATAAAAGTAGTGCAAGGCACACTGAAGTTTCTATGAATAACATCATCAAAAGCACATTTCGAACAAATAAACAAATATTCTTCTCCAAATGGTAACTCTTTTGGTGTAATGTGAGCTTTGTGGTTTTGAGCTGCTCACTATTTTCCGTAGAGATGTATTACTCCATCAAGATCGATCTGTGGGTTGGGGTGAGCAGATTCACCATGTACCCTGATTTCCATTAGCCTTTCATTTCTCTGGTAAAGTAACCACAACAAGAACAACAAAAAAACTTCTTTGCTCTTTTTTTATTGCATTTAGTCTTTTAAATTGATCAACCTGGCCATGCCTGATAGGCACTTGGCAGTGTTGCCATTCCTCGGTTTCACCTGCTTTAATTGGACAATGGCAGTTTTCAATTAGCTGCAATCCCAGCTCCTCAGATTGCCTCTGCCATTTCTCTCACACATAGACTGTAATTAGTGTGTACCTCAATGTGCGAGACTGTAAACATATGCTATATATTTGAATAAGAGTGCTGTCAACACTTTATTTTAGAAGTGTATTAATTATGACTGAATAATATTGTGAATGCTGATGCAGAGCAGTGCCCTCTCCCTGGCTAATATTTACATAACTCTTTGTGCTCCATTCTCAGAAAAAAATTTTTTTTAAGTAAGGAACAATTAGAAACCTTATGAAAATTCCATATTGAGAGGTTCTTACAAATCAACCTCTTTGAGATGTCTAACAGCTCTTTATTTAAGTTGTTCTTTTGCCAAACAAGCAAGGATGTTAAATATGATGCTGACGTTGTAGCAACTAACAGGGAAGACATACCTGTTTAGAACGCTTTTTAGCTGAAGTGTTTTAGTCTTACCTTTTTAAGGAAATGAATATTCATTTAGCTGGATTACATTGTTCCATCAATCTCCAAGATCCTGCATGCATGCACGTGTTTTTTTTGTTGTTGTTGTTGTTTTGTTTTTTTGTTTTTTGTGTGTGTGTGTGTGAAAGAGAGAGAGAGAGAGAGAGAGAGAGAGAGAGAGAGAGAGAGAGAGAGAGAATTGAGTATTAGCACTTCAACTTTCTGGCAAGTTTACTGTGTTCAGTAACATTCAGTCATTCAGTGCTAATGCAGATGTCAGCCATCAAGAAGAGGCTATGTTTTTTTCAGTATTTCAGATCCCTAGAGAACTGTACATGTAAATTCATACGTTACTTTGGTCTAGCACTTAACCATAAGACTGTGAATTTGTAATAACCTGTGATTTAAAACAGTGGAATATTAATCTTTTGCTAGAAATTTTAAAAATAAATGCTGTCTGAGAAACTATATATCTCTAAACATCTTAGTACTTGGGACATGATTGTTTGAATATCTCTAAAATAATGTTTAGAACCTAAAATTGATATTGCTTACCAGAGATATTTTGAATCCTTTAGTAGAAATGGTATTCCCATTATCAATTAAATTGAAACAACACCATTTAGAATATTTAACAAGAAAGAAATTACATTGAGTTTTTAAGACACTTGTCCTCAGAATAATTAGTTCCTAGATCAACAATGTTCACGTTTCCTGACAAATTCCGAGAAACAGTTCTAGCCTCATATTCAAATTCTGGAGCAGGTCACAATAATCTGTCTTTAAAGGTGATTCATTCCGTTGCTCACTGAAGATCACACCACTTGGAACACACATTGCAAAAAAAAATGATTATATATATTTATTCTCATCATTTAGATTCCCAGCATGGTGTAATTCCCCGGGTTGTGCTTTGCCTATGACTTAGATGAGTTAAGTATCATCTCAAAAGCATTCTTAGATGTTTAAATTGTCAAGTTTTTCCCAAAGTAAGGTGTCTGGGGTAAAAGGAAGATGAAATGACCTGTCCACTTATATATTCAACGTGTATTTAATACAAAGGTTCAGAGAAAGATCAATTCACTTGTAAAATTTAAATAACTTACCTATCTATGCTCCTTCATTAAAAATATGAATTCAGATATTGAGAATCCAGCAGTTTAATTTTCATCCAAACTGTATTCAGTAGCTTGTGTTGGTTACTATTAGTAAAAATGATCACAGGTACTCTGATGCCCAAAGAAGGTTTAAATGAGTATGTGCAGTGTCAGCTAATTTTAATCCAGAAGTGCTCTTTATAAAATAAATATATTTGAAATGTTTTCATGTTGGCTAAAAGAAAAAGCTGAGTCTGAAATGGAAGTCCAGAGCACACATATTTTATGCCTCTTTCTACACAGCTATGTATGAGTGCTTACATACAGACCAACATCTGAGTTCTTTGTTTTATATCTTGTGTTTTTGTAGTTGTTATTTTGTGTTTTTGATTTATGTTTTTGTTTTTTTAGACAGGGTTTCTCTGTAGCTTTGTATGCTATTCTAAAACTAGGTCTCTTGTAGACCAGGCTGGTCTCAAATTCCCAGAGATCCACCTGACTCTGCCTCCCGAGTACTGAGATTAAAGGCATGTGCCACAACCACCTGCCTCCAACATCAGAGTCCTAATAAACGATAATGAGAAACAATATACAAGATTGTTTAATAAAAATAAAGATCGTACGCTCCTGCCATGTGACTGGGGCTGGCAGAAAACAAATGACCGCAGCATGAACTTTCTCGCCCAAGCTGGCGAGATGTCTTCAGCAACACCTCTGCACGGATGTGGAACCTGCCCAGTGCCCGGTGTAGGGTTGTTGGGCACTATTATTATCTCTTGGCGATGTGGAACAATGGTACTCCCCATGATAAGCTATGCAAAACAAGGAGAACCACACGTGGTCCTAGGGAGTTCTGCCACAGGCTCCAAGGAAAGAATCACTGGCCCACTCTGCATCTTGTGGAGCCAGACGGACAGGCAATGGTGAGTAAATGTATGGAGTAATATGGGAGAAGAGACAGAGATAAAATGGTGCATGTCCTATGGACAGATGTGTATCTGAAGAGGTAAAACAAATGAGCAGTGGGCTGAGGTGGGGGACTTCATTGCCTCCCGGCGTCCTGGTGATGTCTGTACCTGGGCTTCTGTGGGACACATGTCTGGGTTCATGACTCTGATGCAGCCATGGTTTCTGTTGATCTCTGTTGATGTCGTGGCTCCTAATACCCTCAAAGGCAGAGTGGATTTGGCTCTACAGAATTGGTCCTAACCGTCACTAGGGAGAACTGTTCCTGCCCCTCACTGGGGCACAGAAGAGTTGAAGTCCCTGAACTCTGATATGTTAAACAAGTATTACAGGTTTTTAGGAATCATGATATCTAAGACTCATGCCATGTCCCTGAGTTAATGATGTTTGCTTCAAGTAATTCCCACAAGAATCCAATTTTCAAACAAGTAATATATGAAATAAATGTCAAAAAATAAAATTTATTGATTTTGTGACCAACAATGACTTCGGTGTTAGGAACTTTTTATTTTTCTGTCTTGTGTTTGATTTTAGCATAAAACATTACAACCGGAAGATAAATAAGAGTTTGTTTAGCAGACAGACTTTGGTTCGAATCATTTGTACCTTGAATTGTGCGTATTAGATATTGAGCAACTTAGCTTAGATCTCAAACTTCCAGTTTGTAAACTCTGTAAATCAAAGACTGGGGCATTTATGAAAATTAGATGAGATAAAAAGAAGAGAATATAGAATATTTGATACAGGAAATCTTTCACTTAATGTCCTTGAGGAAACGGTTATATAATAAAATGAATAGGTTACTCCTCTGATTAGTAAACTTAGCTGTGCATGTTTTCTAAGGAGTCTCCATGGAAGCTTATTGAAAATGTCAAATCACTGTGCAAACAGGGAGCATGCATCTCAATATTCAGAGGCTGTTTGTACTAGCAAACACCCAAAAGTGTTTCAGTAACCCTTCTCTTACATTATCACACAAGATATTGGGTACAGTCAAAGTTCTTAGTCACCTGAAATGAAAATGCCTTCCTCAATTTCAGTGCAATATTGATTGTGAATTATGAATTTATTCTCTGTTTTGGGGGACAAGGTTTCGCAAATTTAGTGGTTTAAATTTGTTATCTTAAATATTGTCAATGCAGTTATTTTGGGGACATGATAGAGAATCTTGAGTAGGCTTTGCTCTTTTCTATAATCTTTAGAGGGAGTTGCTTCTCTTGCACTTGGCCATTGTGTTTATTCTTATATCTTTAATCAGCATAGTTGCCTAGTGGGGCCATTCTTCCACAGGCCTGTCTCCCAGAGGTCAAAGAAAAAAAATACTTTTCTCTCAGGGATCTGTGTGATAAGGTTGAATATGCTTACTCAACTCTGAATAATCTCCCCATCTGAGCATCTCAATTAGTCACATCTTCAAAATTTCTGTAATTTATTTACTGATTCTTGGATATTAGGTCTCAGGCATTCTTTAAGAAGGATTATTTCTTCTCAAAACTATGACTCTTGTCTCTAGGAAATGTACCTGAAAGTTTCTGTTTCATTTTGTATCAGCAAGATACTCATTGATAAATGACTAATATGCTTTCCAGAGCTTTACTATTTTGGTAAAACAAACATAACAAACTTTCTCAGGGAAGAAGGCTAATAAAAGATACATTTATGGTCCTGTAGTTCTGAAGACTATTAGAAAGTCCACACCCAACTACCAAAAAGGTTTCTTTTCTTTGAGGCATTTACTCTTGACTTGTATGCAATCATTTTCTCAAGGTATCTTCATCCTTTCCAGAAGTGTGCGTATGCTACCCTGATGTCTCCCTACATGTCTGTATTTCATCTAATAAAGATAACAGTTACAATGAATCAGAGCCAAATTAATGGTCCATCTTACATTGTAACCTTCTTCTGTGACCAAAAGAAAACTTGATTTTTATGTACCTCCTTTTATAACTTTGCTTTTGACTTCTTCCCAGGTCACAATACTGCAGTTACCAGAGGCTCCTGAAGTCTCTAGAACTTCAGAAGAAGGCTTCACTTGTACCCTCCTACTCTGTGCCTATCACTTATTTGAATAACCAGGAGAACCTGTTTAGACAGCAATTGTAACTTTTATGTTATAAATATATGTTACATTTCCAAATTCTGTTAGTAATTGTCTAGTTACACATTTTTTGTGTCATAAAGACCTTTGAAATTATCATCTTAGGTTCCTTGATTCTGTCCCATCATTGTTTTGTATTGTAGATTAATATATTGAATATAGTTTTTTTCATAATTTTTTGAGGTGATAAGCAGGCATTTTTACATTTACCCGAATTGTCTCTATGTCTATCTTTCTTCATATCTGCCTATTTTTCTACAGACTCACCTGACTAGGTATATTTTCATTATCGTATATGCACATACACATTAGATTCTTAAGACAAGAGACATTAGATTGTTGAGAACTAAATAGTTACCAAAATATATAGGTAAGTAAATTTTATAATTAATAATCAAATTTAAAATGACTATCTACAGTTGTATAGTATGAGGAATAATAATTTGAGATAGCATAGATCTTTAAGTGCAAAAAATGAGGGGCTTTTACAGTGTACCCTTTTATTATTTCTTTCATATGTTCACTTTTTTTCACTTTTTTATAAATTAAAAATGATCAGGTTGAGTTAGAAAATAAATTTAAATTGAGGTCAGAATTCCATGAGACATCTCTTTACCTACATTTACCTTCTCAATGGATTTATCAATAAAATCATTCATCAACCTATATTTTTTCTTTAAATAATTGTATCAGTCCACTCATCTATCCATCCATCTATCCGCCTATTACCATATCCATGCTTTGATTCATTCATGTCAATGTATTTTCAGTAACAGAAGTGCTTTTACTATTTCTCTGTACTAACCAACTCTTGCAAGAATACCAGTGTGAGCTAGGGTTAAGCTAAACTCAGTTAACTCGTGAAGTTATATTCTTAGGCCATGGGTCACGTGTTCTCTCACATCTACAGGTATATGAATGACATGTATGTCTCGGTCCCATTTCTTACTCTAACACAAAAATAAATGAATAAAATTTTTAAACTTGCATTCTTAAGTAAAGCATGATTAAGATTCTGTGTGTTTTATTTTCAGATTTAAAACTTTTCTAAATTTGTCTATTTTTTTTTTTTGGAATTCAGGTGCAGGTTAGGCAGAGAATACCTTTATGTTTCCTAAAGATATATTAACTTTCTTTATTTACATCTGAATTTCTTAATGTTGGAACAAATTCTGCCTTTATTACAGTAAATATATTATCAATTTTAATATTTATAGAGTCTCTAAAAAGTATTATTATTATTAAAACAAATTGAAAATAAGGAAACTGACTATTATAAAGTTTAAATAAATTCCCTACTCTCTCTTATAGTTGTTTCTATCTACTTCTATTATTTATTATATTCTCATTATAGAACACATACTCTGGACTGCTATTCTAAATTTTTGGTTATGTTCGATAAACCTATTGGCTTTTGATATTATAAGAATTGATACTTGATCCAGGCTGCTATAAGCATATGGGCAAAGAGCATGTATCAAAATACAGGTGTCCACCACTAGCTCCGGTGGTAGTAGGCCACAGCCTTGGCCACAAGACAGTTGGATGCTGACTGTAGAAATGACTAAGTAGAGACTATGTATAAGAGATACAAAGAAAGTAATAATTTCTGTCACAATTTCTCTTAAAAGTTTTTGAAATGAAACAATTTTATATCCACATATGGAACATGAGTTTAAATATGTTGTCAATAATAATATTTGGTAAATAAACAATTACTTAAAATGACAAAGAATGAGATTCTGTTAGTTTACTTTTTATGGTTTCCTAGTTAAATATTGTAATTTGACCATCCATCAAATATGCAAGAGAAAAGAGAACTACTGAGAACCTAGAATTTGAGCACTCCTAGTGTAATTTCACACATACTTTTAATAAAATAAACAAGTTATATTATTTATTACTATTACAAAATAAATTCTTTCACTTACCTTTTTCAGAATTCCATTAGAGCGACTACTTTGGCTTTGATTTAGTTTACATATATGTCTATATCTACAAAAACAGTGGGTCATTGCATTAACTCAAGTAATGTATAGACTCTGTGGATATGATTTTACATCAGTACATTGCCATTTGTTTTACTTTCTCCAATGGAGGTTATTAAGCAAGAAAGAAGGAAGTAGAAAGAAGCGAGCGAGGGAAAGACAGAGAGAGAGAGAGCGGGAGGCAGGGAAGGAGATGAGAAAAAAAGTAGGGAGGAAAGAAGGAAAGAGAGGCTTGTGAATCTTTATTGGAGTTTAGCAAAGAGCAGAAGGTTTGCTCTGGACACGACCCATCATGTTTGTAGACCTAAAGATCTGTATTCCAGAAGCAAAATGGGAGAAGATTTGTTCAAGAATGCCAGTGTGAGTAGTTCATCCCTGTCAGCATCACTCCTTCCTGCTTAGTAGCTTGGCACACTGCTTTTCGTTGATGTCTATTCCTTCTCACATGCTTACAGGATGATTAGTCTGCAGATTGGGTGGTATATCTCTATCTATCTGTTGGTCTGTTAGTCTGTCTGTATTTCTTCTCTGTTTCCAAACCAGGGCAGTCTCTACATTGCTCACAATTTTAAATTCTTGTTGTTTAAAATATTTTGCTGCAGGAATTTAAATCCATCCCTTGTGCATGCAAGGCATGTGCTTACCCCATTGTGCTGCATCTCAAGTCCCACTGTCAAGTCTTCATTGACGAATCTCTTTATCTACTCCAGACTAATCAATTATGCTCTCCTGAAGTTCTTTACAGAAGTTTCTGAAATGTGTAGGATTTTGAATGGATCTGACTGCACTTCCTCTGGTCCTGGCACTTATTAATTGGTTGAACTTAAGAAAACTCAATCTAGAAGCAAGAACTGAGTCGTCACATACAAAGCCACTGAGAAGTTGTAGGAAATTAGGATTTCCCCTTTGGAGACAAATTGTATCTGTGCTCATCAGCTCCAAGTATGCACCAGACACAGTGGATACTGCGGGTTATAGTATGACTAACACGTATAGGAGACATGCATTTGTGAAACTTTCTCTAAGAATAGCCAGAGCAGTAATTTCCTTTTCTGGCTGCATGCTTGGCTGTACACAGCACAAAGTACAAAATATCTTTTCACTTGGACTTCCTTCTAATTTTCCTTTTCTCTGGGCACCAATCCCCATGGCTAGATCAAACTTTTTTCACATTGGTAGATGAAACAGAAGGTAAAGTATATGTGCCTGAGTCATCAGAGTGCTAAACACTGCCTAATGTAAATTACTGAGAAACCTCTATGTGTGTGTGTGTGTGTGTGTGTGCGCGCGCGCGCACACGCGCACGTGCATGTGTGTGGTGCCTTGCTTTCCTGAAGCAAACATAATATCCACTTCGGTACAGAATACAGTGCTTCATGTACTTGCTTTTGTTCAAAGTAGTTTATCACAGCAACGAAGGAAGCATGAGAGATACTGTGGTCTTTTCTTTCAGTTATGAGGCATGTGTTCTACATCCTTTCAGTTCTTAAGGCAAATTCAAGGGTAACTTGCCCTATGTGAGAATTCCACGAAGATTTTTTTTTTTCTGTAAACTTATATCCTTATGCTATGTGATTGGAGGAATAACAGTCTGTCCCTAAGTTTCTCTTTTCTAAAATCTTATTTAAAATCAAATGGTTTTAAGGCTATTATATTGTTTTCTTGTGTAATTTAATTCTACAAATTGTTAATTTGCAAACTAAATAAAAAGTAATTTCATTTCAGGATATTTTAGCTCTAAAGCGTCAAACATGTTTTATTTGCTTATGATACCCCAAACATTAAGTGATTGTCCAGTTCCTTTTTATTATAATTCCTGGCTTCATTGGAATGGTGGAATTTATGCTGCTCCAGCATCTTTTGGAAGATGGTCTGTTGAGTACAAGAGGACTGGATCAGAAGTCCGAATAAGCAAATGTTGATACTAACTCACAGGATTCCAGGAAAAAAAATGTCTAGAAATGTGGACATAACTCACTGGCTCCTCTTATTCCTTTTCCTAATCAACACAGTAACTATCATAGCAGTCTATGAATGTATCTGGTCTAGAATAAAATTTTACATTCTCATCATCTCAGATATTTAGGCCAAACACACATTGTGAACAATTGACTGGTACTATTGTGTTGTAGAATGATTGTGATTTATAGATTATAATTTATTCACAGATGAATTGATACTTCATAGCCCCATCTACCCAACGGACACTACGCCATATCCTGAAAAGGTAGTCTATCGTGTAATGTGATTCAAGAGAGCTGAGCTTTAGTTTTTCATGAGATAACATTCATGTAAAACTAGGAACCATGAATGGCAGTAATATCGGCTGCCTGCAAATCACCGTGAAATCTTAGATTCTAATAAATGCTGATTGTCTCCCTATAACTTAGATTTCATATGGGAAGAGAATAATGAATCAGAGTTGCATTTCCATTGTGCCCATTTAGATTGAGCAGAATTTCAAAATAAATTGTAATGTCAGGGATACCTGATTGACACTTAAGGATATGATTTGAACTGTAGGTTCTCAATCTCAGACTTCATCGCATTTGAGTAGATGATATCAGAAGGGCCTGGGCTAATTCTGTCTGGTAACTGCAACATAATTTTGTCCTGAATTAATACTAACAAAAAACAATTTACTCTAAGTTTGAGGTCTTAAGTTAACTTATAGTCATTAAGAAGTCTTTGAGAGAAGAGAGATTTTTTTTTTACTGACAATTAAATCACAAGAAGAATATATGTTCTTATTCTGATTCTGAGAATGGTAATGACCAAGTACAAGGTAATTGGCATTTGTTGCTCATCTCTTAATTTGTCTATTACCCAGCAATCTCCAACAACCCCTTCACTCTTCTATTAACTTCTTATCTTAGTTCCTATGTTGCCATTAAAATTTGAATACATATTTGGGGATGTCCCAAACCTCATGTTTACCACAGATAACATTAAAGTTCCTGGATCTAACTTTTCTAAATTCCTTTGCTTCCTTCTTTAAATCACTGCTTTAATATAAAATGGAAATTTTTTCTCCTCCCTCTACTTTCACGGAATTCCACATATATTAATTGAGTTTCCAATAACATGACATGCATATTACTAGGTAAAGAGAGTGCAAAGGAGAATGAACTCCAGATGCATCATCCCACGATTCTTACAAGTATCAATTTGTCTTAGTTGGGAGATGTCATGCAAATATATGGAAGACCATGAGAGTGAAAAGATGCCAATTGTCATGAATCAGCTCCATCATGAGCAGCCCTGTCATAATTCTGAAATTGAAGACAAATTGTAAAAGACTGTGATCACCTCTGTGTATGGGACAATGTGTTCATCTCCAAAACATGGAGGATTGATCTCAAGTTTGCTTCAAAAACAGGTTAATATATTGACAAAATTATGGCCATACGGTATATATATATATATATATATATATATATATATATGTGTGTGTGTGTATGTGTGTGTGTGTGTGTATCTTTTGCATTGTTATGACAGAGTGCTTGACATAAAGCATTTATAAGAGATCAGCATTTGTTAGACTCATACTCTCAAAGGGTTCAGCTCATGATTGGCTTGACCCATGCTCAGTCAGCAACTCCTGATGATGGATGTGTGGTAGCCTGTGAGCCAGTCAAGTCCCCTTTGCTTTGCATTCTATATTTGAAAATTCTATCAGGTCCCCCATGCTGATCAAATGCATTCTGACAAGTGATCTACTTCCTCCAAATAGACCTGTCTCCTGAAGTTTTCAGAGCTTTCTCAAGTGGTGTCACCATCTGGAAACCAATCATTCAATGTTCCACGGGGAAGATGTTTATTCGATCCCTAGCATTTAAATACAAGAACAACAAGAGTAATCAAAATACTTCCCCTCAGGTTTATGTTTTGTTTGTCTCCCACAAACTGAGACTCTGACAACACAGAGCATGTTCATCACCTCTGTCTCTAAGATAATACACTGAAGAAAGTAGGGTTCATTCTGCAGGGTTATTAAGTCAAAAGATAATGTTACCTTGCGCAATAGCAAGCCCAAGGGGGTCCTTATCTGTCTAGGCTGACTTTCATATGGGCCTTAATCTGTTCCAGTTGGCGAAACAGCCCATGAGAAAAGCAATGTTCACATGTCCAGATTACACCAAATTGTGAACATTTAGTAATCTTGGGATGTCTTTAGCATCACAGGATCAGGTCAGTGGGATAAAGTGATAGATAGACTCATTGTATTAAGTATGCAGAATCTGACAAACAAGTAGAAAAGAATACCACAAATAGTATCTTGTAACTGCACCTTGCCACTACTCCAAGGGCCAGACTTAGAGACCAGGTGTCTTGACTCTTTCTATCGATTTCTTTTTGTTGTACACCTACCAACATTTTTGTTATAATGTCTAATTGTTATGTAGTGTTTGTGCCAGTCTGTGTTTGTATGTGTGTGTGAGAGAGGATGAGAGAGAGTTGCAAAGGCCTCATTTTAATTTCACAATATAATATATAATGCTATAATATCATAACACAGTACAATATTTAAAAATTCTAACATTTTTAAAAGTCCAAGTTTTCTTTAAAATGACCAGAGTCTCTTTTAAAAGTGAGCTCCTATAAAACAAAACAAGTTATACATTTTTTTTTATTCCAAAGGGGAATACTTGGAGTATAAAAACAGTTACATTCTGGTGTAGGAGGTCTTTCTGAATTTGTGTTGCTTTCATTGGTTATTAAAGAAACTGCCTTGGCTTAGTTGATAGGGCAAAACTCAGGTAGGCAGGGAAGACAGAACAGAATTCTGGGAAGAAGGGCAGTGTGGCAGAGGCAAGATGGACACTGCACAAGATGGACACTGGTTAGACTCATGCCAGTAAGCCACAGTCCAGTGGCGATATACATTAATAGAAATGGGTTAGATCAAGATGTGAGAGGTAGCCAATAAGAGGCTTGAAATAATGGGCTAGGCAATAATTTAATAATACAATTTCTGTGTGGTTATTTCAGGGGTTAAGCTAGCTGGGTGGCGGAATGTGTCCTGCACCTTCAACAACAACACTGAACCAAAACTATGATGAAATAGTGCAAACTTAAATTCCGTAGCTCAATGTATAATATGTAGGAGTCACTCACTGTATTGTCTTCCAATTGCTTAGGCAATCCCACTACTTGTTTGTCCATCATCAGTCACACATAGATGACTTACATGCTTAGACTAGTTCCAATTCATGCCTGCTACTATCCATGACAGACATCTCACAACACTGGCATCTCCAAAATCTTGGGGTCTCCAAAGCAAATTAGGCTTTGGAGTGTGACTCTTCATGGACTCTCCATAGAGATTCCAATCCTGCTACAGAATGTTAGACTCTATATGCTGTCCATGACCACCTTGATCTTGCATGTCCCAAATGAGGACGATTGGGGTACTCGTATACATTGCCATGTTCAGCTTCTAGCTGGAGACAGCCGGCCCTCTTACACAGACTAGCCTCTGTGTACTGATTCTAAGGAAGTATTTTCTTATTATCCTAATGAACCACAGAAGTTTTCATCGATAGCGTGCTAATCTCTTGTTAATCATAGCTGATTTTTCAGCTGCAGATGGTTTAGCATTTCAATGTCCAGAGAAGCACAGGTTTCGCCTCAGTGGTACTTTTCTCCTGTGAATCGGAACTGACTCTTCAGCCCTAGCTGATCATCACACACAGATTCTTAGTCAAAATATCACAACAGTGGTCCTTAGCCCAGTTCCAATAGAGTCCTTGCTTCTCTCTAAAATGACAAGGTCCAGGCCTCCACAGTTCACATTTCCCTCAGCACTGAGACCTTCCAAGCTCCCACTAGAACAATTCCATAAGATCTCGACACTTTCCAGCCCTAAGTGTCCCACAGTCCTATGGAAACAACACAGTCACGATCACCACAGTAGCATCCACTTCTCTGGCACCAATTTGTATTCTAGTTTCGTTTTGTTGTTGTGACCGAGGTTGGCACCATTTCCAAAATCAACAGTGGGGAGGAAGGGGCTTATTTAACTTACACTTCCAGGTTAGAGTCCATCATGGAGGATATCAGGGTAGTAACTCAACAGGGGCGTGAAGCAGAAACTTTGTACACAAACTGCTTGCTAGCTTTTAAGAACCTGGTCTGATAAAGTCAATCCCTTAATTAGGAGTGCCTTCTCGGGTGTCTCTAAATGGTGTCTAGTTGTCAGGTAAAGGTTGCCAGAACAGAATGCATATAATATGAAGTTTGTCCAGTCTTTCCCAGAAAGTGAAAGTTACTTTACATATTTTTCATACATGTGAACATTCTAGTGCATGTTTGTGACTGTGTGTGCATATCTGTGTTCTACTGGGCAGATAGGACAAACCACCACGTTGGTTCCAGGGATTGAACTCAAATTCTCAAACTTGATGACAGTGTTTTTACTTGCTTGAGACATCCTTCTGGCCCAGGTTGTTTGTATTTCTGTTACAAATGGATTTATCCATTAACAGATAGTTGAATAAAGTTGATGAACTGATAGAATGAACATGGTTTCAGCTATTTCATACTCAATATGGTCATTTTTATAGTTAAATAGTTTTTAGATTGGTACATTATCTCAGGTTATAAAATAAATTATGCAGATTAGTTGTTATATCCCTAGAATAACTGAAGCTCAAAAAATGTTAATCTCCACGGAACAGATAATTAAAAAGGCCTGAATTTTACCACTGTGTTTATTCTTAAGGAAATAACCTATGCTTGTTCTTTCTTATCTTAAAATGAAAGTGATCATAAAACCTAATACCATAACACAATTTATTAATCAAATGCTATTGTTATTTAGGAAGAAAATATGACTGAAATAGTTTCTAGCATAAATAATAATATCAATTTTATGGTTTATGTGTTAATTTAAAAAACTATGGATAAGAGTGATACATATGAGTGTTCCCTTGTTCCAAAATGGCTCTTTTATGAACAGAAGCCTGGATGAATGATATATTATTCAAATGTTCTTTTTTAATAAAAATGCTAATGAAAATGTTAAAATGCACATAAATTAAAATGATCATAAATTAGGATTAATATCACATTAATGAATTATAATCCTACATTCATTAAGATAAAGTGGTGTTTCAATATTTGTTCTTGTTCATAAATTTAATACAATAAATGAAAAGGATACACTTTGAGATTCAATAAATATTTGATGTAATCTTATGCCTCAACTTTTAAAAATATTCAATGTTAAAGGAGGAAATCTCAATGTGTTTAGGCTCTTTGTTGCTATTTTATGTCTTTTTCATAATCTTTTCTTTTCATTTATTGAAACGCTAAATACAATTCAAAGTGGAGAAGAAAGCAATAGAGCCTGTTGTGATTAAAAGGAATCCCAGGAGCACACAATGCCTTTTGAATTTTTAGGAGTTTCTTTCTACAATATACCTACTCTTTTAAGAAACAAATACTCTATATCTCTAGCTGCAGAAAGCTTAAGGACTCTGCTAGTAGTTAAACAAGAGAGTTAAACGAAAATATGTGCATCTAAGCATTATTTCAGAATGCTAATTAAGCAATTTCTTTTACAAACGCAAGATTTAAAAATAATGTGCATTTCTTTGGATTCATTTTATGTGTATGATTGTCTGTGTGTGCATATATGAACATCTTTCATGAGTGGTGTGCATGAACATTAAGGGGTCATCAGATTCCCTGGACCTGAAGTTACAGATGGTTGTCATCCACCATAGCAATACCAGGAACTAAACCTTGTTTCTCTGCAAGCTAGCTCTTAAGTGCTGAGCCATCTCAACAGTCCCCAAATGATTAGTTTAATTAATTTTTTTAAAAAATTAATTTTTTAAGGCACTAATCTACATTATATCACGAGGGGGACTAACTATTGGAACATTCATGACTCCCTCATTTGAACAAATTATAAAAGAATTTTTAAACATGGGATTATGCTTTTCTAAGCGTCTAAATAGGTCTGTAAGACCAAGGCTTTACTTCACATTAAAAGACTATAAATTTAGTTCAATCAACAATCACTGATGTGATCTATGACAGATGTGAATTCTTCTTGAACGGTTACCATTTTTCATGAAGTGCCAGTCTTCTGCTTGAAATTGTGCTCCTGTGTTCTATCACAGTACTATTTTCTATCATGTGGGAAAGATTTACTGGACTGGAAAAATTTTTGTGAATTAAAGAAATAAATGAAAAGTATATAATTTTTGTTGTTGCTGCTTTGCATAACTAAAGCAGCAATTCGATTAAATACTTGGGCCACTCCATTTGATCTTATCTACTAAGAAACTTGTAGAGGTTATGAGCCATATTGACCCTCTTTTTTTAAACATCTCATCCCAAATATTAACTTATGTTAAATAAAATTTAAGGATATGCTTACATTAAAACTGACTTCCGGTTCTTGTCTCATTGTACATCATAAAAGGCAGTAGTAATAACATTGTGTGTGAGCATTGATATGTATCAATTAATCAAAAAGTGTAGATGACGGGTGCTTTCTATACTTTCTCATGATTTCGTAACCATGTGAGTTTATACTAAACAAATTTAAGCACTTTGTAAAAATGCTGGTGGATTTCATTATGCTTTAGTCTAACCTGTTGTGAATGGAACTACACATTATTTGTACAGCTTTGCTTAGTAGAGTCTTAGGGAGTTGTGTAAAAGGAATGAAATTGATATGCAAGCAAGAGTCAGTTAAATAATTCAGATGATAATATAACCATATTCCTAACTAACTATTGCTACTTTTCATTTTAGTTGCACACAGACCTGGATCCTGGAAGCAAAAAAATCAAGTATATCCTATCAGGGGATGGCGCTGGGACAATCTTTCAAATAAATGATATAACTGGAGATATCCATGCTATAAAAAGACTTGACCGAGAAGAAAAGGCCGAGTATACGTTAACAGCTCAGGCAGTGGACTGGGAGACAAACAAACCTCTTGAGCCTCCTTCCGAATTTATTATCAAAGTGCAAGACATCAATGACAATGCACCAGAGTTTCTCAATGGACCTTATCACGCCACTGTGCCAGAGATGTCCATTTTGGGTATGTATGCTTCCAATTTCACAGACATGTTAGGAGTCATTTTTCAAATAGCTCTTGGCAGCAGGGATGGTATGTTGCTGAATAAAAGACATTTATTTCCTTCTTATCTCTCATTTGCATTTCCAAATCCCCTTTCTTGGCCTACGTTCCACAGCTCGAAAGCTTTCGTCCCTTAGTGATAGGAACTGACAGAGGAACGGTTTTATTAATATATCGCTCCTTACGCAACAGTATTTCAATAGGCTGAATTTGTATTCCTGTCACGGACAAGTATTGTTGCTGAGATGGATTTATCAAGATTTGTTCCAACATGCCAAGATAATCCTATTGATATTTGGTTCATGTTTAATTATTTGTTTGGGCATATTCACATGCAAGACATAAAAAACTGTTGAGGACTAGAGTAAGGCAGATACTGGCCTGAGTAATGGAGCAGAGTCCGCAGTGGATTATACAGACACTGTTACCAATGAGATTCTCTTTCTACGGCTAATTTAACTTAACCTTATGGTGTCTACAAATTACTGTTACCACTCACTCCTTCCTTTCTCTGAATCACTGATGTATTTACTACTTGACAAGCTAAGCCAAATGCTTTCCAGAATATGTTTTCAACTCCCCACTTCTATAGCTTTGTTTAACTAGTTCTTAATACAAGCTTTCACATAGAAGCCTCCAAATCTCTGACTATTTACGATAAAAGGAGAGTTTTCAGATCCCTTTTTTTCTCAGACGGGTCAGGAGGGGAAAATGCAGAATTGCACATGCAATACACAGCCTAGCTTGTTTCTGATCTTTTTTTTTTTTTATTGAAAAAAAAAATTCTCCGCCTCCTCCCCATCCCCCCGCCCCTCTCCCCCTCCCCCCACTCCTCTTCTCCTCCCTCTCCAGTCCCAGGAGCAGTCAGAGTTCCCTGCCCTGTAGAAAGTCCAAGGTCCTCCCCCCTCCATCCAGATCTAGGAAGGTGAACATCCCAACTGTCTAGGCTCTCACAAAGCCAGAACCTGAAGTAGGATCAAAACCCCGTGCCATTGTCCTTGGCCTCTCGTCAGCTCTCATTGTCCGCCATGTTCAGAGAGTCCGGTTTTATCCCATGCTTTTTCAGTCACAGTCCAACTGGCCTTGGTGAGTTCCCAATAGATCGGCCCCACTGTCTCAGTGGGTGGGTGCACCCCTCGTGGTCCTGACTTCGTTGTTCATGTTATCCCTCCTTCTGCTCCTCATTAGGACCTTGGGAGCTCAGTCCGGTGCTCCAGTGGGTCTCTGTCTCTATCTCCATCCATTGCTAGTTGAAGGTTCTATGGTGATATGCAAGATATTCATCAGTATGGCTATAGGATAGGTTCATTTCAGGTTCCCTATCGTCAGGTGCCCAAGGAACTAACTGGGGACATTGCCCTGGGCATCTGGTAGCCACTCCAAGTTCAAGTCTCTTGCCAACCCTTAGGTGGCTCCCTTAACTAAGATATGAGTTTCCCTGCTCCCCTATCCAACCTTCCTATATCCCCAGTCATCCCGTTTTCCCAAGTTCCCCTCATCCTATCCTTCACACTTTTCTCTCTCCATCTCCCCTTACCCCCATCCCACCCCACCCCCAAGATTCCAATTTTTTGCCCGGCAATCTTGTCTATTTCCCATAGCCAGGAGGATAACTATATGTTTTTCCTTGGTTTAGCTTCTTTAGGACCACAAATTTTATGCTGGAGTTGAAACTTCCACAGTCATTTTCCATGGTATTTCAACACTGTGAGTGTATATGTGCAGCTACCCTAGTCTGCCCAGAATGTACCACTTCTTTGTAGCTATCACCCCTGACTTTAAAAATCTTTCAACTCCCTCTAATGCAATGATCCAGAAGCCTTTGTAGGACACATGATTTATTATAAACTCCTTTTTAGGACTGGACATTCTGCAAGGCAGTATTAATTGCTGACTTCATTCTTACTTTGAAACCTTCTAGATCAGACACAGTATCTGCAAATGGCTTATCTCTGTAGCCTACATATTTTAAGCTTGTTAAGTAAAGTCTGCATTTTCAGTGGAAAAAAAATGTCCATATAGTCCATTGCTGTGGGGGAGTGTGTGGGTGTGGGTATGAGTGTGTGTGTTTTCCCCTACTGAATAAAAAATGCCCAAGCTCCTTAGTAAGAAAGTTTTTGATGGCTTTATTTTCATTTGATCTTCTGATCCTTACCAGCCTATAATAAAACTTGGGTAGAAACACTTATTCGAGCAACAAATCGGAACTGATTTTAGTTCTTCATATCTTACCCATATATTTCTCCTGCCAGAATTCCATTTTATCTACTTCTTGCCAGAGGAATCCTATTTTTATTTATTTTTTTTTCTGCTCATCAAAACGGAATGCTTTGCTCTATAGATGGCCAAAATGACACATTTTCTTGGCGGAAACTTTTATGAATCCCGAGCCATAATGTACATATCCCATCAGCACCACCATAAAAATGCTGCACACAAACATGCAGAAGCATCCCGATCTCTGCACATCTTTTAAATTCTAAAGTACAAGCAGGGAGTTGGAAATGTTCTGTGATTTTTCTTTTCTTTTTACATCCTTTTTGGTCTTACTTTTTTAGGTCAAGGAACTTACTTCACTTTTCACCTTATCTAGATTTCAGTGAGATGATTTTTAAAAACAGAATTATCAGCACCTGCAGACCATGGAACATGCTTAATGACTGATAATAGCGAACAGGGAAGCTGTAACTGCCCGATGCTACTGTTTTTCTCCCTTAGAGTCAACACTGTATCTGATGGCTATAAAGGTATCAGAGGATGACTTTTCTGTGCTTGTGAGTCACATGCCTGACAAATAGGCCAGAGAGGAAGGGTCCAGGTGCAGATACAAATTTCAAAGTTATTTTAACTATGAGAAGGTATAAAAGGTGCCTTTGACTACAGAATGGCATGTGTATGTGTACCTCTCTATATATGTGTATTTGTTTTATCTTTTTTTTTCTGATAAAGGGATAGATTTAAGTAACCTTCACACACACATGCATATATATTTATATAAAAATATACATACTGTAATAAGTACATAAATGTTTAAATCCTTAATTTGTAACAAGTCTTCCAAGATTCACAGAGACATTGTTAAAGTTACCAGGGCAGGTTTGTGTCCAGATTTTATTCTTTATTCAGGGGTTGATTATGGAATTTTTGCAAGTTAAAGGATTGCCGATTTCTTGTATAGCTATGATGATCAATTAATGATTGCTTTACTTAAATACAAGGAAAAATGCTTTAAGAGATTCTGCATTCCTCACCCTTCATTTGTACTTTCTTATATGTATTGATTTTAAGCATTGTGTCTGGCTGATGTTGGATGCTAATTTCTCTGGGTAAAGGAAGCAGAAGCAGTTATGCTGTTTATACTCAAGTGTGAATTATTCCCTTCATTTCCCCTGAAGGTGACAACTGGGCTGAAGGTCAGCTGCTACCGTCTACCTCCACCTATTCCACTGTTCTCTCTCAGAGTATTTGTCTCTTCCTTGCTTCCTTTCTTCTCTAATTTTCTTCCTTTGCTACTGCAAAAATGCCAGCACTGCACCGGTATGTCCTAAGTGGTATCAGTAAAAACTGAAGGATTTCATTAAGAAGTGAAAACCTAAAATTTGAATTGAGAAATTTACCAATATTAAACTGAAATGAGTGTGATGTGCGGAAATTGTCTGACAGTTGACAAGCTGTCAAGACAAGACACACATACTATATATATATATGTATATACATATATATACTGTATATATATCCAAAATGATAGCAGTCAAATTAAGTTAGAAATATCTTACTTGGAAACTGGAGACATGGTTCTATTATATTCTTCAAAGAATTTCATAATTTAATGATAATTTGTTTCTGTAGCAAAGCTGTTGTGTCTTACTTTAACAGTGGAAAATGAAGTTATTTTTTAAGTTTTGCTTTTTTTGTTACTTCAAATAGTTACTATGCATTCTAATGATATTGTATATTGAGGGATGAATGTTTAACTGTAAATGTAAGTCTAAATCTGGATTGAGGAACAGTAAAGTTTCCATTTGCTTTATACGTCGATTCTGGATTTATGAAGGTCCAAATATGACTTCCATTGCAAGCGTGAAAAAACTCCCACCTTAGGGCCTCTTCATCTGTCTACTATACACAGTAAATCCTAGGAGGAAGTATGCTTAAAGAACTACTGCACGTACTGGTTTTGTGGGAGCCTAGGCAGTTTGAATGCTCACCTTACTAGACCTGGATGGAGGTGGGTGGTCCTTGGACTTCCCACAGGGCAGGGAACCCGGATTACTCTTAGGGATGATGAGGGAGGGGGACTTGATGGGGGAGGGGGAGGTAAATGGGAGGTGGTGGTGGGGAGAAGGCAGAAATCTTTAATAAATAAATAAATAAATAAATAAACAACAAAAAAAAGAATTTCAGCCATCAGTGTTCTATGTTACCTAAAAGTACTGACATCAAATAAAAACTTGTTAATGTATCATTCAGTAAATGGATGAAAGCATGGTGAATACCATGGTCAACGGACACTTGCTCAATGACAAACATTCTGCAAATTTGCATTTCAGAATGAAAATTATTTTGTTTAAAATGACATGTTAGACAAGGGGTGCTAAAGGGACATGACAGAAGGTAGAATCTCAACTGTGGGTCATTGTTTTATTATCATTGATGCAGCTGCAGATTATATAACACTAGAGGTCTTTTCAGTTTGCTTGCAGTGAAGGATTGCTCTAACAGTGAACAACATGCATTGAAAACTTACCTCAGCTTATCATGTGTGTTCAATGCTTCTAATATCTGCAGTACTGTCCTACTGTGATTATTTTTACACAGGTAAATATCTATAGTGTCTATTAGTTTTAGTCAGAAAATGGGAAAATATTCATTACTATAAAACAGATATTAAATTAAGGAGCGTAGATTCAAGTTTAAACATCTGTTGTACACCTCCCATGGGTTTAACCATCATGCTCTACTGATCTCTGATAATATCCCTAGAGAGAATTTTGTTTATATGAGAGCAATAATTATGTTGCATATTTATCATAGTTAATGCTCTTCTAAGGTGAGAGAGCTTTGAGGTCAGCATACTTTGCAAATTAAATTGAAGATGTGTCATGGAAGTTGCAAAAAAGAAGTTCGAGTGAGGTATTGCACAGTTACCGTTGTATAAAAACGTAAGATTAATCCATCACATAGAAATTCAAGTAACTACAAACATTCATTAAGATGCCCGTGGTGAATGGCGGCAGCCCAAGTGCAGCTAATGCATTAGACGTGAAGACCAAGGAAAATGGCTTGGGTGGACTCTGCTTTTGTGGAGGGTGAATGCAGACGGAGAATGTACCTCCTACCAGAAACATGATTGGAACCTCGGGAAAAGTTGGGAAAATACCTTAGTCTTCCCATCCACTGACTAAGTTCTCTTCATATAGATGTCATTATATACCACCACAACACCACCATTGAGTTCAGGGACTGAGTATAAACATTGGCTGCAACATTCAGGGGCATCAATCAGAGTACTCCAATTATCCAGACCATGCCAATTTGCAGTAAAGAAGAACCTCTCTAGGACCAAGAATGCATGAGATCCTGTTACTCTCTGTTTTCTGCAGTATTCTCTTTCTTACCATGCTGTTTATACGTCACAACTTCAGAAATAAAATATTTTATAGCAGCTCTGAATCTTTATCAGATATTTTCTTGGCTGAATTCTGAATATGCCTGTTGACAATACTTTCTAAGACAAGGCAACACCACCTCGTATGAGGTGCTCTATTTATTCCATTATTGGTGACAACAACTTTGATCACTCTGCTGCGGAGGTATATACGTGTGTCTACTGTGTAAATCTATTTTTTTGTCTTTGTGCTTGATACTTTGAGTGCTCATAAATATCTTATTTCTCATCAAACTATGCACACAAAATCTGAACATCAATAACTTTCATAGCTGAATTATTTGCATGAGGAGCTGCAATCACAGATTTTCTCAGTTATCTCATTCTATGACAGTTGTTGGTTAGAACATTACTCCTTTCAATGTATTTATAAATTTACTCAGATTAGTTTGGAGATTTATATTTACTTTTTATGAAATAGGTCATTAGAGTTACTTAAAGTATTTATGATGATGCTTGGATTATCTTCAACAATAATGTGGTATAATTTAGAAGCTGATTTTGGTTATTTTTTAGGCAAAGAGTATTACCTTTTCGGCCAAGCAATTATTTGAGACTCATTATAAGGGTTTAGCTCACTCATAAAATTAGATATTTATAGAAAGAAATCCAGTGACATTTAAAAGGACGTTGCCTGATATGCCAAAATCTAGGTAGTAATTTTATTATTTGTCTTTAGGTAGTCGGTGTTCAAAAAAATTAATGAACTAGACGGATCTGAAGAATCCATTGAGGATACATACAAATACCCTCCCCACACACAAACATTTTACACATTTATACATGGTTGAGTAGTGGTGCTAAAAATCTCCTCCATACTTGTCTACTCAGAATTTCAGAAAATGAATTTATTTAGAAGGAGATATTTATGCAGAGGCTTAGTTAAGTTTGTCTTATATTGCATATGGTTGCATATGAATACAACTATCAGTATAATTACATAAGACTATATAAAGATGCAGATGTACTGAAGGCTATCTACAGGTAGAAGCAAGAGCATGAGCTGTTCCATCAGAAGCCAAAGTATAGCTAAAAAGGACATGTGGGTATTCTCAGGGAAAAATTGGTTATGAACACTATGATTTCAAATTCTGGACCTATATAAATGTAAATTTTTGTTGTTTTAATCAAGCTAATTCAGTATAGTTAGCCATGGGAGTTTTTGGGAATTAGAATACATTCTGTCCATTGGAGACCATATATGCTTATCTCTTTTATTTCTATTCCAACGGAACTCGAGAGTGGTGTTTTTATTCGTTTTTATTATCTTAAACCATAATAAATGCAATTCCTTTAAAAATCATCTGTGTATTTCGAATCAGATCATTCACTAATCCGTAGACATGCTATTTCTATTTCTGTTTTTAACTACTCTATTTCTATATTCTACTGTGCATCTCTTCTGGAAGATTTCCTCTACCTCCCCTTTTTGATAAGGATATAATAAATACTCCTGTGTTCTCAACCAAGTCTAATAACTTCTACATTGAATTATTTAGTCAGAAGATAGGAATGGAGCCAAAATGTACGCAACAGTATCTCTATTTTTTATTTTACTCTTGGTATGCAATAGATATATTTTTAAAATATGAATTAAAAGTAGTCTTACTAGGAGACAATCTTACAGCAAACAACCTGATACTCTGCTAGCTCTTTGATCTCAAAACAAATAAATAAGAAAGAAAGGAGAGAGAAAGAAAAGCACTTCTCACAGAAAGAAGAGAATACAAAACTATGTTTAATGCAAAAAGCTAAATTCATTTGAGAAACTCTGAAATTAAGTTGAGCTTGTATTTTATTTTGGTCTTAAAATATTAGCATAACTTTATATTTTAATATTATGTGCTGTGCTTTTATAGAGATTCAGACATTTATGTGATCATAGAATTCATTATTTTCAAAAATAGTTTATATCAGAACAGCAACTAAAAGCCTTACAAATATCTAATGAGAATACAATTTGTTTCTGTGCAAGGTCACGTGTTAGATTAGCATGCAGCTAAACAGAGAAATTGCCATTTCTAAGAAGTGAATTTCAAATCATGATGATGTAGCTTACGTGGATTAGGTTGTTGTTCTGTTTATTACACAGTTCAGATTGTAGCTACAAATAAGGAGTATGTCCAAAGTAATAATTGAAAAGATTTATTGTCGCACTCTTTTTTATAATTAAAGGAACATTTTGTGTGTGTGTATCACATATGACTTATCACATGTACTCACTCATAGGTGTTTTTAAACATAAAGCAAAAAATACAAGCCTACAAATCACAAAATTTAGACAACAATGCGGACACTAAGAGAGACTTACATAGACATAATCTACATGGGAAGTAGAAAGTAGAAAAAGAGAAGATCTCCTGAGTAAATTGAGGGCACAGGGAGCATGGGGACCTTTGGGGAGAATTGAAGTGGGGAGGGGATAGTCAGGGAGGGGAGCAGAGAAAAATGTAGAGCTCAATAAATAGCAATAAAAATTGTATACAAAAAACATCTAAGGATACTCTGTCTTGACAAACTGTTTCAAGATTGACACACTTCTTTTATGATTCTAAGTTTATAGCTTGCTTTTGTGCTTTCTTTTTCTCTCTGGGTAGTATTTAAAGTTGGAAGCATTGTTTCTTAAAGAAATATGCAAAGTGAGAAAGGGGAAAGCATATCTTGATGGATATGATTATATTTTTTGCCAGCTTTGATTCTGAGAGATGAACAAAATTGAAATTCGTTAGGAAAACATGGGCAGAAAATCCTGAAGATTGAAGTAAACAATTTCAAAAGATATCCAGCTGCCATACCTGATGTGAATGCCAATAACAGCTGTAGTTCCAAAACCTTAAGACAGGGTGAACATTCCGTCATCTCTATTTTTCATAAAGAAGCTAAGTCTTCATTAAGGATGTAGAGATTGTATGATACCTGTAAACACACACACACACACACACAAATACACAAAAGAGGGAGAGAGAGAGAGAGAGAGAGAGAGAGAGTAGAATTCAGTTGCAAACAAAATTTGCAACATCCAAATGTAAATCAACAAACCCACATGTACATACATATAATGTAGAACTTAAATATCTTTAATCTGGAGCAAATTTCTAATGTATTTTTTCCTTTATAAGCATTGTCCCCCAGTGGTTAAAGGTATAGAACTTATCAAAGCATGTACGATGTAGATGACATTCTAGCTGTAGGTGTCTAAAGCACCCTAGTCTTTTGAGAGGCATTAGAATATTTCTACATGGTCAATAAACCAAGCTTTGGTAAAAAGTGAAGATAAAAGAGTAAGCATTTTATTTATATAAATATTGTAATATGGGTATGTTGAGTCATCATTCTTCCCTCCAACAGTCTCTCTGAATTCCCGAAATATATTATAAGTTAAAATAAATGGAGTGGGTAAACATGTAATTTATTCTTAAAATTATCTCTAGGATGGTTCCCACTGTTTTTTAACTCCTTCATTGATCAACTCGTACCTCTAATCTTCTTAATTTTTAAATTCCATGAGTCTAACCTCAGTTGCTAATTTTGAAAAAAACACAATAAAGAGTTCAGTGCCTTTTACTTTACATTTCGTAGAAAAAATTGCTTACAGTGACTTTGAAAACAGTTCTAATGTCTCTATGAATCATCAATTCATTCTAGACTTCTGTCAATAACATTTTATCCACTCTCAATTTAAGGTACATTTCCAAGAAAAGTTAGATGTTTTTAGTTGTTTATTCTTTAGTAATTGTCTTTTTAATAGATGCATTGGAACTAACTCCCCAATAAAATTTGATAACTATTGTAATAATAAAATAATGATGATACTTCATTTGGTTTTGCAGGTGCTAATACTTGAAATAAAATGCATATTATATTGCTTCTATTTTACATAGGAAAATATTTTATAAAATATTTGCAAAAATATACAAATGTACACAACTTAAAACTACAGAAACAAATTTTGAATCCCTGCAGTGAACTATGGGTGTCTAAACTTCTCTCCCCTATTCACAGCTTTACCGTAATTTGACTTAGTCTTTAAGAATATTAAAATTGAAATAAAGAATAGCCTCAGTAGTAACAATATCAATTGGAAAATAGCACTGATGATGTAGTTCAGCATGAGCCTTGAAATCAGGTCAGTCTTCCAGTTAGCAAGTATTGCCTGGTTTCCAAGTTCATTCACAGAAATAGTTAATGGTTATAATTTCCAATTTTTTTATGTTTTATTCCTTCCAGAACTCTGCTTGTTTTTAAAATGGTGGTAAACTGGATTTACCTTAATATTCATTATTTATAGACCCGAGAAATATATATATTTTTTTCATAAAATTTTCATAAAATCATTTGCAAAATGGATGGGAGTTTGACACCTCTGATAGTAGTTTGACAACATTGGCAATCCTAAGAATCTGATTGTCTTTTGGAGCTTTTTTAATTATTTATTTATTATTTCTCAGTTAAAAAATTAAATCTTTATTTGTGTATATGTGTGCACCTATGTGATTTTCTGCTACAAGCATACAGAAGGCATCAGGTCACTGAAATTGAATGCTGGGAGCTGAACTCTGGTCCTTTGAAAGATGGGAATACTTTTACTCACCAATTATCTCCTTACAGCCATCTTGACTCTTTCTCCTTAGCTAAAAATTATTTTTATAAGTTACAGTATGTCTATTGATGTTACAGACAACTGGTACTCATGTAAGTTGTGTGTCTAGAGGTCTACAGACTGGCATGGTCACACACATTGTTTTTCAGGATTATTTTTATTTGTTCCATGAGGGTTCTAATAATTCATGAATTAAGAGGATTTGGAGAAGGACAGCTCAAAGCAACTGCTTTTCCCCAAATCTGTCTGGAAGGGAAATGAGTCAGCTGCATGTCAGGGCAGCTCTACAGCATATATCTGTGAAATTCTCAAATCGTGGCTGAAAATGAACATCGGGCACCATTGTCAATATATTTTTGACATACTCTTCCCAGAACCTTGCCTCTCACAGTAATGGAAGTTTCCTAGAATTTCCGCGGATGCAAGCAGACATTATTTCTTTTAATTTGATTCCCAATTTTGATACAAATAATTAGACTCAAGTGTTTTTATTCTCCGGTTGATTAGCAATCATACATTTATAGTTTAGAGGCATGATTTTATTGTTCTCTTTCTCAGAAATTTCATGTAGAGAAAATAACATTATTGATTTATATGACAGGGTGTAATATGCATAGATAAACACACAAATGAAAAGCTAAGAATAGTAGAAAAGATATCTAGGCTGTTAGATGAATGAAAAAGAAGGGTATCTGTATAGACCTATGGAGAAAGAGATTTAAAATATGGTATATCTCTTCTTAATATGTAATTAGGTATCCTGACAAAAGAGAAAGCATAGTTACTCCATAAGGCTGTGACTGACAGCTTATGGATCCTGGGTGGTGCATTCAGTCAGATGCTGTTTTCATTCTGCTGGAATGGGGTTTCATCTTTTGTTTCTGGACTCATCATCACGGCCAGCAGAAGCACACTTGTGCCATTACTGGAGAAAATTTTATTCGGTTTCATTTTGTTCAGAGCAATAAGAGGAGCCTTTGTATCCATGTCAATCCCTTCAGAGCTCATCTTCGTGATTTTTTTACAAATAGCAAGTATAGGCAGAGTTCAGAAAAGACATTGTGGTCACTGGGAGAGATCAACATGTAAAGTTAAAGGCTTTGAAGGCTGGAGTGAAGTTAAGACTACTTGGTGCACTTGCAAAGAACCCAGATTGGGGTCTAGAACCAACAGGATGTTTTATAACCATTTGTACCCCAGTTCTGCCTTCTTGCGGCCCATGCAGACACCAGGCAGGGATGTAGTGCACTTGTGTATAAGCATGCAAATGCACACATACATAAAATGAAACATCTTTTTTTTTTTGTTTTGTTTTGTTTTTGTTTTTTGTTTTTTGTTTTTTGTTTTTTTGAGACAGGGTTTCTCTGTAGCTTTGGTGCCTGTCCTGGAACTAGCTCTTGTAGACCAGGCTGGCCTCGAACTCACAGAGATCCTCCTGCCTCTGCCTCCCCGAGTGCTGGGATTAAAGGCGTGCGCCACCACCGCCCGGCAAAATGAAACATC
Organism: Chionomys nivalis; assembly: GCF_950005125.1. NCBI lineage: Eukaryota > Metazoa > Chordata > Mammalia > Rodentia > Cricetidae > Chionomys > Chionomys nivalis. Next base: position 27,921,078 of record NC_080106.1, read on the forward strand.
TTTAAAATGTTAAAATCTTTTGTAATTAATATTAAAATGTCTATGTTATTACTTCTGAAATTCAAAGCAATGTTACAAGTTTACAGCCTGGATAACAAATAACTACTCTACAACTCAATAATAATTAATATTGAGTAGTGATACCCAACTGTATACTAACGTTATCAATTTGCATTTAGTTAAGAGTTACTACAGCTTTTATTTGTTTTGTTTTGTAGCTGAGAAACTGAGCCAGACAACCAAAGTAGCTTCTTTCTCAGGTCATCTGTCCACTATTTAAAGTTGGAGGTTTTTCCTACAATATTTTGTGTGGACATTTTGGAAAGTAGTCTTCATTTAATATTCAATACTTATTTTATTTGGCTATTTTATTATTTTTTATGACTAAATTTTCTTCCACAGGGTCTGTCAGTGGTTTTCACATTTACCCTTGAAGAATACTATGGTTGATTCCAGGTTTTCTACGATGCTATGACGAGGAACAACCCTACTATAAACCTACATGCATCTATTAAGCTTCGTTTAGACATAAATTTCCAATTCATTCTTGGGTATAATAGTACTAAATCACATGGTAATGTGACACTCAGCTTTGAAAGAGATTTCAAAAATGCCTTCCAAAGTGGTTGCAACTTTTTCAGTCATACCAAAGTTGATGGGACTTTCTGTTCCTGTAAATACTCAGCAGAAATAGATATTTTCAATCTGAGGATTTTGATAATTTTAGTATTCTTGCAATGCATCACGTTTTTATTGAAAATTTTTAGTTTCTTTGTGACAAATCATTCCAGAAAATTATTTTATTAACAGTCAAGTGTTTCTTTTTTTTCCATATGATATATTCGGATCATGACTGTTATTCATCTCACCCAGGTCATCCCCATCTCCTTATCCTTCAAATCTACACCTTCTTCCTCTCTGTCTGAAGAAAACAAATATGTCACTAAAAAAACAAGGAAAAAATGAACAAGCAGACAGAAAACATAGACAGAGTACATGAAATGTATACACATGTACATACTATCTCTCTCTCTCTCTCACTCCCTCTCTTTCCCTCTCTCTCTCTCTCACACACACACACGCACACACACACATACATACACACGTACATACATACATGCACACACACTAACAAAACCCATAAAAACACAAATAGGAAATCATAATATATAAAAAAGTAAAAGAGCAGTAAGGCATAAAATACAATATAAGACATATATCCTAAAGGACATTTTGGTTCATTTCATTTTGACCTTCTACTGCTAGACATGGAGCCTTCCCTTTATTGCTGTTCTATACTCACTGAGAATCCCTTGGATAAACTATGTTTCTCCTTTGAGGATAACTGCTAAATGAAAATAGCATTTTGGAGGATTGGAGCTTCATGTCTCTTTCTCTATCTCAGCACCAGGACCCCTCTACATGCTTCCGTATATATGTGAGTTCATATGTATGCTAGCCCTGTTCTTTTGCTACCGTAAATCCACTCTGCCTCTTAAAAATATTTTGCCTTCTTTTCCACATAACTCATTGAGCCCTGATAGTTGAGGTTTGATGAAGATAACCCATATTGGATTGAATGTTACAAGGTTTCTTATTCTCTGAACATTGTCAAATTATGAGTCTTTATTACATCCTATCTACTTCAGAAGGAAGCTTCTCTGATGATGAGTGAGTGAGACATTGATCTATGGGTCTAGCAGAATATCATTAGGAGTAATTTTATTATGTCCTTTTATCAGAACAACAGTGTTTGGTTTTTCTGCAGGCCCATGGCCTTTATGGTCTTAAGTTCTTGGCCACCTAAATAAGTGCAAAGCATGGGTTGCAGGTGATGGATAGTCTTTTAACCAAAAAAAAAAAAAAAACAGCTGTTAGTTACTCTTGTGACTTTTGTGCCACTATCGCACTAGCATGTCATTCTGGCAGTTCTCCAATACAGATTAAAGGTCCTGTAGCTGAGGTGGTGTTTATCTTTCGCTTCTGGTAGCATGCAGAGTACCTTCCAGTACCCTGAACATTAATTCAAGCCCTAGTTAGACACCAACTAAACTTCTCCATGTTCATTAATATATGTAAATTTTGTCCTCAGCAATAGACCTTACCATCAGCTTTCAGAAAAGAAACAGTAGCCTTGACAATACCCTCAGTTGTTGGAGGTCTTCCATGCAGTCTCTCTGACCAACAGTTCAGTTAGATGAACCCCACTCCTGACATGGAAAATTGCACTTGGTTGTGAACTAAGACTAGCTGGGACTTTATTTTCCTCAATATTTGGTAACTTCATTTAGATTTCTTTCATAAATTTATATAGTTTCAGAAACTTCTATAGTTTGTTTCATTTGACTTCACAAATAACCACCAGTGATAGCAGGAAATTTAATATCCATTTCCAGCCTTTATATCAAATGTCACAAAGTCAGAATTTTTTATTATTTTTTATTATTTGAATTTTTTTCCCACGGTATATGCTGATCATAGTTTCTCCTCTCTTATCATACCTCAGACCCCCTCCAATACCTCATTCATCTAAGCGCAGGCCTTCTTTAGCTCTTTCTGTAGAAAACAGGCAAAAATAAATACAAAACAAAAAACATACAAAGAACCTGAACACAATAAAGCAGACAAACAGGAATAAAGAATAAGAAAGATAATATGCTGTTTTATTATGAATTTAAATATTTTTAAAATATCTTTATCAGTTATTTATTTTACATGCTTTTCCTTATCTTTTCTTTTGTTTCAGTTTCCTTATTAATACTATTTCTGAATGGTTTTCAAAGATTTTTTTCTTATTCAAGAAATGCATCACAAATAGTTAAACCAAAATATTCATTTGTCATATTCCCATCCAGTTTGTAAAGCATTGTAAATATGTTACTGATTGATAATCAAAATATTCATGACAGAAAACCTGGACAAATGAAAATAATAAGTTCATTTAAGAATGAACAAATTTTCTTGTCTGAATTCACATCATCATATTGTAAGTGGGAACATACAACTACATATAATTTACACTTCAGCTTTCATTCTCTTTGGAAAAGAAATAATAGGAACAAAAGAAATTTTCCCTTTATTTTATTGACACTGGGTCTTTGTTTTCATATATTTTGAATATCTTTTTGTGGATAATATGTTAACCATGGCTGTAGCACACATGAATAAAACTGATGAGGTAAGCGCACTTTCAATCTAGTAACACAGAGAACCTGAGACAGGAGGATCACAACTTTGAAATCAGTCTTGACTATAAAACCAGTTCAAGACCTACCTGAGCTAAAAAAAAAAAATTAAATTAGAAATAACATCCAAAAATAACAAAACAAAGGCCTTGTGAATGCAAGAGAAAGCAATAAACAGGATGAATATCTTCTAGTCAGCCAACTCTATGGAGAATCGATCTGCTTGGAGTATAATAAATATTCACATAGTTTCTGCATAACTCACACTGAACTAATTCTCCAGGCACTGTCATGCCTCATGACAGTGTGGGAGTCGATTTGCTTCTTTATATAAGATTGCTTTTCTTCTGGGGGATATGGGTAGACAATTGATTGCGCATAATTCTATGACTTTCATTTATAGTAATCTGCCACAAAAATGAGTAGATATTGAAATTATGCCTTTCCAAAGAAGTTAATAAAGTAGTATGAACTTTGAACCTTCAAGTGGGCATTATTTTATCAATAAGTATATTTTATACATAGTTAGACTACAGTTTATATAGTTAAAATTTTATGTATTCTATTATATATTATATAATATATATTACTATCTTACACACTTACACACACATACATATACATTCCAACTATAAAAAGAAATAAGCTTGGCTTCACACTTGTGACATTGGTTAGAGCAAGGGACTTCAAGACACATAAGTAATATTTCTTCTCTACACTCTTTGGACAATGTCTCTTTTGAGACATGATCTTGTATAGCTCAGGACAAGAAATTCCCTAAACTTCTGACCTACCACCCATCTGCTGAATGTACCACTATGCCTGGTTTATATGATTCTGTCCTTTGAACCCAAGGATTTATGCATAGTAAGCAAGCATTGTACCATCTGAGCTACTTATCTCTTAATTTATTTATTAATGTGTAGTCTTAGATAAATGCCAAGCTTCAGGCAATCCCTAGCTTTGGCTTGGTGTTTCCCTCTTTTGATGAATGGCAGCCACAGATAGGGAGGGACAAATGGCGTTCTTAAATGCAAATGATGATGAGTAGGTGATGCAAATGAAAGTGAATCTTAGCTTGTCAAGTGCAATTTCATTTTTTTTCAGAGATGGTATTTAGAGCTTTTTTATTTATGGCGATGTCAAACTTATATCAGGTTTGAGTGTGCTTGTGCCTGCACAAATTATGTGCACTTCAATAATCATACAGATATTTCACCTGGGCTAGCATTTGTGTCTTCCTGGGGGAAGGTCTGGTTCATTGGATTCAGACATGATAGGAACAGAGCTATATGTAGCCTGTATCTTCATAGCAAGAGCAAAGGAATTTTTTTCATCTGTTTGGTACCTGCTGCTACACATATGAAAACAATAAACCAATATATAAATACCTGGAGAACTTAGCATTGTGGTGAGCCCGGGACATCCTTTCCACTAGATGTTTAAAACGAATGTGCCTGTATTGAACCAAGAAAAGAATACTCAAAAAGAAATATTCTCAGTTTTCATGCAGAGTACGATTTTCATCTTCCACTCATTTTTGTATTCAGAGATCTTATTAATGGAGGGAAGATAAACTGTCATTTTCTGTGCTTTGTCTTTATAAAATTGCTATGAAAGACAAAACTTGATTATAAAGACGAAAAACAAAAGGCAACACTCTTTCCTGGATATGTCTTTGGTGTTCTTTTTTTTCTGTCCTTGACAGAGTACTCTAAATAATGATAATCACACTACAATTCTCTTTTCTTCCTTCTCTGAAAAAAAAAAAAAGAAAGCTATTCCTGTATAATTACTAGAGTTTCTGATATCATTAGTTGACAATGTAAAATGTCCAACATGTTTAAGGACAGTAGCAAGTTATAATGTAAAATTAAATAAAAGATATGGGCCACTGTTTGACTTCAGAGCTGTTAATACAGCAAAGTATTCTCAAAAGATACGCTGTGAGACCCTTGTTCTGTTATGTGGTCCTTCTCCAAGCAAACAGAGCCACACACAAGCATAATGTCTTCCTCTCCCATTCCCATAAATTAACATAAATTATACTGGTACCTTAAATTTTGCAAATACTAATAACATTATCTGTGGTTCTTGCTCTTCTTTGGGTTTTTGTACACTTAATTTTTTCTTGTCCTCAATATATGCTTTTAAATTCTGAATACATGTATAATGTCAATACAGTCAAACACATTGCTCTTAATGCCAAATCTGAACAGGTTTGTTAGACTACATCAAAATAAAAAGGCAAAATGGCACCAATCTTGAAAACTCACTTCTTATGATGTGCAGGAGCACACTCTCTGTTCTTTTAATAATAGCCATGTTCCCTCTCTTCTAGTGTAGATAAGTTTAGTCTCCTTTGTGCTTCACTTAGACTCATGAATATGAATGTTTTCATGTCTGATTTCTTTCCTCTAATTTATTGTTTTATTTCTTTATCATGTTAATTGTCACCATCACCAATCTCTTTTTTGTTCTTGCTCTGAAAGGTGACTTTTATAATATTTCTCTAGGGTTACATTTTATTATACAGTTCAGTGTTACTCGGTAGGAATATTCATGTTAAGGTCTAGCCCTGTATTCATTAAAGCAATGATAAGTCCATCTATTCTTACCATTGTGGTACTCTGTAGGTCTCTATGCTACTTCAAAAACACCTCACTGTTTGCCTAAAGAAATTCATTTACTAACAATACCATTTATTGCAAAGAAAAATTGCTTTCTACTGTTTTGCCTTATAGCTTCTTTTTACTGTTAAGCCAGATGTAACTGCTCTGTTTTCTCCAGCTGTTATAATCAAATACACATCATAAACATTGATTAACTAGATAGTGAGGCCACAGAGATAAATGTGTGGCTTGCAGATAAACAATGGTTAATAGTTTATTCTCTGGAGTCAACAAGCCTTGTTACAAATTCTTGCAAGCCCCTTTACAGAGAACACTGAATCTACCTTTAGTCCCATGAGATCTACCTTCAGAATTGATGTCTAGCATCATGAATATCACTAACTAACATGAGCCACATCATGTTAAGAAAAACATGCCTCTATGTAGGATTTCCATTAAGATTTTAGAAACAAACTTTTATCTCCCTAGAAATATCATTTGAAAAGCATATCAGACAAATAAAAATTACAACCTGAGATATATGTACATGCAAAATTGTCAGCAACTTATTATAGTCACTACTGATGGCTCAATATGATATTTGGAAACTTTATGAATCCTTAATGTATGAGAGGATATTAAAAGGTATCAGAAACACTGCATGTAATCTAGAATAGAAATGACATGATGTCTTTGGCGTAATCAAGATTAAAAGAAGAATAAACTGGATATAAACATGACTGTCTATAGATTTAAAGTTAATTAATATTGATTCTTTATGCACCTAGGGGAGACTAATGGCATTATAATGTTTTGGAAAAGAGTATAACCACTACTTTTGTATTATATATCAAGTGAAAACACTTTGAATGAATGGTTTCTTTTAGCTGTCCCTGCCTTTAAGTGCCAAATAGGCTGGAAGGGATGGCAACCCACAATCTTGATGCTTACCAAAGGACCATTATAACATAAATTATAATATTTGCTATATTATATAATATATATTATTTTATATTTATATATTATAAATCATGTGAAGTATCACCTCAAAAATGTTTATATTTACATGGTAGACTATTAACTAAAATCCCATAACCATAACGACTAGAATTCATTTTTAATTTTTTTAATCTGAATGAAGGTTTTAACCATATGCTTTCATGGCAAGTATCTTGCTCACTGAACCATCTCTTAAATGAGTGCATGATGTCTTTACCTGAGTCCATGAACCAGAGAGTCAGTGTGACTGAATGGACTCTCTTAAGGACTGATTCTAGAAAATCAGAAATCACTGAAAAATTATCCTTCTATCCTGCACTTCAGCAATCCAGTGAACATCAACAATCAGCACCACATAGAAGGATGCATGCAGGTAGATGGGTTTAAAGGTTTGTGAGTGTTTTCCACACTTAATGGAAGCTTCCAAGTCTCATCCATTGAATGAAAGACACTTGATCAGAAGGCATTTCAAAGACTCCACATTAAAGAAAGGATATTCTGAACTTCTAATACTTCTCACTATGGAGATAAGTGCTAGGTTTTGTGGAACAACCTGTCACTTTAGGCTTGCCATTTGCTTTGAACAGAAAGGTTTTGCTTGTTAATTCTAAGATTGTGCTTGACTTTGTAGCTTTGTCAATGGATTTTTACTTCTGAGCTTTGATCACTTTAGAGACCAAGTGAAGAAGAGAATATTTAACAATGTGGGAGCCAAGGCTATGCTGAGAAGTGCTTGAAGAGTTCAAGAATGTTCTTACTACTTTTTGTTTTAATGTTGCCCTTAAGTGACCCAATCTTAAAAACTTCATCTTGGAAAGCACACTATGTTGCAATCATGGATCATCAAACAATGGAGTAACTATGGGAAGCGAATTTACTTCTCAGAATCTGGATGTCTTTTGCTTTAAAACTGAATCCAAAATAAAAGGTGTATGGAATGCTGTAGTAATTTACATGACATGAAGTACTTAAAGTTTCAATTTTTCCAATCTCTGAAACATTACTTATGGTTGTCGAATTACTCTTGGCTCCATTTCTTGCCCAGCATGCTGCTTGGGGTTGTCTGAACATCAGCATGCTTTATGGTTCTCTCAGTTATTATTGTTTAAAACTCAGTCTTTGAATTAGTTCCTTCCTAATTCAAAACAAACAGTTGCTATCCATTGTCTTTATGGCAGGTAAAGACCTTACCCTTTGTTTCTCTTAGCACATTTTTTTTTATTTTACTAGTATTATTTATAAATTCATTTTCCAAAAATGAGTACCTCATCTTTGTCCTTCCTAGACTATGTCACCTTCATAACATTCATGATGATTTCCTCTGTTTTAACATTATCACAGAATTTATGCTTAGTATCAACACACATTTATTATTTCCTAGTTTGTATGAGCCATCAGTCAAGTCAGAAGGGCAGTTGTTTTTCTTCTGCAGAGATTTAAAATACTAAACCATGATTTTATCCACAATGGAGGTCTCCTCTGAGACTCACCTGCACAAGAATCCAAGCTCAATGTGTCCTGGTGGTTGCCAACACTCAGAGCCTTCTAGTTTGCTAAACTGAAGGAATATTTTTTTTTGCTTACATCAACAGATGTCCATCTACCACATGCTGTTCTTCATGCCCTTTCTGTGTGACAGCTCATGTTCACATTATTACACAAAGCCTCCCACTCTGCTGAATTCTATTGATTCCATGTCAGTCACAGATTGGGGATACTCTTATGTATCCTTCTCAGATTCTTGAATAGCAGAAGGGATCTTTTCCAAAGAAGTTTCATCCATGCCATCTCCTTTTATACTTTGCAATTATCATTATAAATCAATGTAGGCAGCTTTGAATCATTTAATAAAAATATCACTTATCTGACCATAACATGCTTAGGATTATTGACTTTCTGTGTTTAACTGCCTTTTATACATAGCTTAAGTCTCTAACATTGCTGGTGATGCTGTGCCTGCCTTATGTATTATGTAAACCAGCAAAACCATACTTTAAAAATGCTTTTGGTCTCAATGCTTCTGCATCTTCTTGGCCCTCATCCCCAACATTCTTTTATTAGGTTTTATTTTTGCCAGCCAAGGTAAGAATAGTACAGGAAAAAATGGAAATAAATAATTGTCTATATTCAGTAAAACATAGTTTTGACTTATGCAATGAAATATGTGATTCACTGTGTTTTTATTTGTTTTTTTTTTCTGGTGTCTTCACAAATTAACAGGACATGGATGTGAAAACACAAATTGCATTCAGTGTCTTAGTTAGAGTTCTAATTCTGTGATTATTTAAAAAGTGACCATAAAACAACAGGGAGATAAAGGTTTATTTTAGCACAGAGTTCCACATTATAGTCCATCACTTAGGGATGTCAGGGGAGTAAATCAAACAGAAACCTGGAGGCAGGGGCTGATGCAGAGGTCTGAGAGATCATGCTTACTGGTTTGCTACTCATGGCTTCTCAGCCTACCTTCCTATAGCAACTCAGGACCTCCAGCACAGGGGTGGAACTACCCACAGTAATGATCCCACACCAATCATCAATCAAGACAATTTCCTATAGACTTGCCTGCAGGCCACTCCTGTGGAGGCATTTTCTTGATTAAGATTTCATCTTCGCAGATGACCCTACCTTGTATCAAGTTGGCATAAAGCTAGTTGGTCAGTCAGCTATAAGAGATCAAAAATTGCCAGTCTGTAACTTACATTGCCTGTTATGAAACAAGATTTAATGCAGAGCATGAAGTGCTAAATGGCATTATGTGGAGTAAATCAGAGAGCGGTAATACTCTGGAGAGTGAGTGGTTTATCATGGAGGCTTCTCATTAAACATTCAAGTCTGCATATCTTTTTATCTTCTTTATACATCCAATTTGTTATCTTTAAAGTAAAATTACTTTACTGTTACTTATTCTTTAATAATTAATATGCATCTCCAATACACATACAGCAAAGATACTTAACAGATAGCTACTTCAGAAGGAATGACAAATCCCCCACAAAAGACCCATTCAAATGTCTTGCAAATAGGAACATTCAGGGCATCTGTCGTCCCATGATCAGTGTTATCGTTGTCATCATCATCACTGCTGTGCAGCAGTAATACACTGGGCGCCTTTTTCTCATTTAATTTCCTCTACATACTTATCACTCCGCCCTTTTAACAGAAAGTTGATTTTCCTGAGAAAATACAGGTAAGTCACCAAGAATCTTACAGAAAACAGGCCATGTAGCTGTGAAGAATTTGTTCCACAAATTCTTTAGGAGAACAAACACGTGATGCTTCCAGCAGGAACAAAGCACACATACAAAATACCCGTGTACTTTGTTAAAAACCACAATTGCTTTTAAGGTAGGCAAGGTTTCTTTCAGTTCCCATTCAATCGCATTACACAAAAGCCTGTGCAATTATATTTTAATACTTCCATTCAAGTGAAATCCAAAGTATGCCAGTCTGTGCTGCCTTGGTTATTCAAGGTATTTCTTGAGTCATGTTTTTCAGGATGCCTTCCTGGTGATGAGAAATGGAATTCATTATCTTCACTAACACTTTGCAGCTAAGTATAAAATAAATTTTCAAATAAAGGCTAAAACTTTTGAATGTCTGACCAAATGACTGGATCATTGCTCAAATGTTACCACCATGCTGTTTGCATGAGTGATTTGTACAAAGGACCTTAAAGTAAGTCAGTGCTTATATGTTGCTTTATCAATGGTGACAAAGAAATTTTTAGCTTCTTATTCTAAGTTGGGGGACAGTGCTATATCTAAAAATATTTTCTTTTTGGTCTTGGTAGGAAGCAAAGTTTTTATTTCTTACCTCTTTCCCTTACTTTCATTTCTGCTGCTGTGAAAAACAATACTCTGATAAAAAGCAGCTTGGGGAAGAAAGGGTTGATTTTTGCTCACAATTCCAGATTGTGTTTCTTCTCTGCAGGTGGTAAAACCTCCAGACAGCTGGTAACATAGTATCCGCAGTCAAGAACTCATGCCATACATGTTTGCTACTAGATGTGTTTTTTCTTCTCATCTGTAATCTAGGCCCCCAAACCAGGGAAGAGTGAAGATATACATTCTTGCTAGGTCTTCCCACAGCTTAAGGCAATTGATAGAATCTTTACGAAACACGTCCACTGGCCAATTTGATCTAAACAATCACTTATTGAGATTTTCTTTTTGGATGTTTCAAGGTTGTTTGAAGCTGGCAATTAAAATTAACTTTCATCCCTCTTGTACACAATCCTCCCCTCCCCCAATCCCCTGCCTCCACCTCTCTCTCTTACACATGTACATTCTCTGTCTCTTTCATCTATTTCTTTAACTTGCAATATCTGAGTGTTTGCTAGTGGATTTGTGTAATATATACAGTCTAAGATGGAAGGAAAATGTTGTTTTCTTTCCAAATCAAAAAAGAAAAATGCAGAGTCTGGAACGACAACAGAAATAGCTGCTTTGACTCACAATCTCCCTGCTCAGAAATATAAATTCTATCCTGAAGGGAATTCTCTTATGTGTCTAGAGTAGGCATCTTTCCACACACACAGAGTGAAGTATGTGCAAAATCATGTCTCCTTAAGAACTTGAGAAATCATTAATCTTGTATTATCTTTGCAAAAATGGGGTTGAGAAATTATTTATATTGTAAGCTCCGATGCAAGGCAATTCAAGTTCCAAGGGATTGAATTTCAGCAAAACCTTAGAACCCCCCTCCTACCTTCAGGAATTGTGTATTCTCTCATTTACTTTGCTATTCATCTCTCAGTGCACCCATAATATACAGCTCTAGATTCTTATTTCATGACTATGAGGAAATAGTTTACTAATGCTGTTACTTAAAGTAAATCTTCTGTGACTTCTATGAATTTGTGGAGGGTGTGGTCTGTGTTAGAAAGCTGCTATACCATTAATGGAGATTTAGGTTAAGAAAGAAAGGCCATAGCATAATTATTACAATTTTTTTTGAAGCTTATAGGAGATGTTCTGGCTTTTGTTTTGTTTTTGTTGTTGTTGCTGCCATTGTGTTGTGGTGTATATTTTACCTCATGAGATCTCAGATAAAGAACGTGAATCAGACTCAGAGTTAGTGACTGGCTTTGAGATTTTCATGCCAGTCTTTTGTTGTCAATAAACCCCACATATGATCATCCCTAGAAACAGCGTGTTTTTCATTATTTTAGAATGTGACCTGAATCGGAAATAAAGAAGGAGATTATAGACACAAAATCAAAGTTGACATTAACTTATCCATTGTGGTTACTGAACAGTTATTCATTTAAGAAGCAGAAGGGAAATCACTGTTACTGTAAGACCACAATATGAAATGGTTCCTGCTTCTCATAGGACTGAGCCTTTTTTGTTCCCTGAACAAGAATCTGTAAGACTGGAACTAAGTCCCAACAACCAGTGGCTGTTCCTCTGATGACAAATTAGAGGATATGGAGACCTCCTTCCCAAGGTTAATAGAAAACTGTCAAGAAGCAAAATGCTCAGGGTTGTTGGTATTAGTCATTTCAATGCTTCGAATTATGGGTGTATCTTATAAAACACAGACAGAAGGAGTTTGATATCAAGAACTAAATGTCATTGAATCTGGGGAAGCCAGAAGTTAAATGAATTGTTAAACAATGTGTATTTAGAAGGTAATGCTTTTTAAATTCTTGTTCAGTGTTTTGTTTTTTTTTTGTCAGTATGTATTTTCATTGGCTATGCTCAGATGTATCACCGTCAGTGAATTTTAGAGGTAAAAGTATAATTAGCACAAAGGCTATATTATATCTTCTGTAAAATTAACCATCCCATAAAAGCACAGCTAGCTACTCTGGTCACAATTCTTTACAATTTAATGGTACGGTTCCGTAATTACTAGAAGACCTTGGCAATACAGGCAAGTTTATGAATTATAGCCTTATGAGAAACTTGCAAAAAATGAAAAAAAAAATTTCAAAGCAGATATAGAAGAATAACAAGAGGTGATGTATTTTCCTAAGTATGCTAGGCAAATCTCACAGCTGGCTTATCTAGAAATGGTAAATTTTATGATTACCTTGCCACACTCCGAACCTCAGCAGTATTTTCATGCTTGAGTTGCTGGTAAGGTTGTTGATCTGGGGTGAGAACCCTGTTGAAATTTACATGGCACACTGACCTTTTGCTTGGAATGCTTGCTTACCAGAATTACTTGGAATTCAATCATTCAATGCAGTTTTTGAGTTTTACCGTAAGATTCTAGGATCTGGTCATTTGTTAGTGCACCTGGGAGTCTATGTGGCTAACATATTTTCAGACAGTTCTAGTACTGCTGATATAAAGACCATGCATTGAGAATGACTTACACAGAGAATGGCAAGGCCCTTGATCTCTAATAGGAGTCCATGATAATGCGCTGGGGGATTTGAAGAAAACATAATAAAGGATATGTGTTACATGTTTTTGTGATGTTCCTGGAACATTTTTCAATGTGTTTTATTTTAAAAATAATATCAATATTTATGGAAATGAATCACAAACCTTTCATAACACGTTCCAGAGAATACACAAGACCTTGCAGATGTGTTTTATAATCATAGTTGTCTTCTTCTACCCATGAGTTCTGTCACCACTATGACAGTCTACCTTGCTGTAGGTTGTCAACCAGTTCTACCCAAATATTCTAACATTTAGAGTTCCTTATTAGCAAATGTCTATTTCACTAATCTTGAATTCCCAGAACATTAAAAAAGAAATAGAACCTTGAAATTGAAATAGAAAGTTTCAAAAGCCTTTTGGTCCTAGCAAGGCTTATATTTTGTCTTTTAAGTAAACCAGAAACAAAGACAGAACACTTTTTTATTGGGTAAGATGATACTAGCCTTGGTCTCTCTCATTGGCAGAGTTAAAAACAATACTTAAAAGCAGTCACACAATGCAGTGGATATTTTTTGAGACTATTCTGTGCTCCCCAGCCATTTCTAATGAATAATTACTGATGTTAGCCCGTTATTACCATTAACTGAAAAACAATTGGTGAAGAGATAAGTAAACGTATATCATTAGTCTATCCTATGCGTGGTGACACTAGTCACCATTTGTTTGAATGAACTTACAATCTTCTTCTTAATTATAAATTTGTTAATTGTCTCTGTGTGAACACATGCCTGTAAGTTCTCGTGGAGGTCAGAGGCTCATATCACTCATATCACGTGTCTTTCTCAATTTTTACTCATCTTCAACTTTGAGACAATCTTTTTCACTCTACCTAAAGCTAGCTGATAGACTTCATTGGCTGGCTAGCAAGTCAAAGATTGCTGCTCCTTGTCTAGCCTGTCCCTGAGATTATGAAGGCTTCCCACCGTATCTGTCTTCTTCCATTGGTCTTGGGGTCCATAGAAAAGACCTCATTTTTTCCAGACAAGTACTATTTAGATTGAGTCATTTTCCCCGTCTTGCATATGTCCACCTCCTTCTTTCAAATGCAATACTATTTTTTTTTAAAATTTGTCACCAAGAAGAGGTATGTTGGAAAAAAAAAGTCAGTTTGGGTGTAACAGTTCAGCAGGCAAAGGCTCTTATGGACAAACCCAACTGCTGACGTTTAGTGATCAACCCATATGCTGGAAATAAAAATGTTACCCCAACTCTTGCGTGTTGCTCTTTGACCTCCACTGACAAGGACACATACAGAATAAATAAATAAAAGGAAATAAAGATTTAAGAAAAAAAATTATCCCAACTCAGACAGAATAATATCAATAAAGTATATTTTGAACACTTTGTTTATTCAAAAAGCTAATGTTCTTGTTATGTAACTCTTATGTAATATGAGCAGCTATATTCACACATTCACTCAAAAATGCACCCTAATTAGAGACAGAATTGGAAGAAGACCACAGCAAACTACAAATGGAGGTAGGTTTAAATACTTACAACACTTAAGTGAAAGGTGTGATCTTTTTTCAATCCTGGAGGCTTTTCTGGGTGTTTCCTATAGAGTCTGACTGTCCCATCTTTATTAATTTGTTCCTGACTGCTCTTTAGAATGGAGGTGCTAATTAACTCTTTAACACTTCTTTGCACAGTCCAGTGCCTTCTGAGGTGTGTCTTTGAGTTGCTTACAAAAAGAGGTGTGTTTCCCACCATGAGTATGTAATACATTTGTAATTAGAAACTTGAAATAACATATAACTTTTAAAGGCATGTAAGCATCCTGTTTACTTTTTAATTCACAACTAGCACTTCTCAGTGGGCTAGTGTGTCAAGTAGATTCCATGGTTTACCCCATGACATTTTGAGCTGGTTTCCATTAGGAATGACCTAAGGATGGAAGGATGGATAGATAGATGAAAAGCTTTTTTTTTTTTTTTTTTTTTTTTTTTTTTAGTAGAACAGAATTAGACTCTTAGGACATAAACAGTTTTATTACTGAACCGCATCAGCATCTCTTTTCACTTCTTAGCTTGAGGCAGGTTTGGAAGAAGTTACATAAGCTGGACTTGAGCACACTCTGCAGTCATGGATAGCTTTAACCTTTGATCTTCCTACATCAGCTTCTGAAGTAGTTGAGAGCACAGGCCTGTGGCACAAGACTTCTATGATTTTCACTGTCAATGCAGTTGCCCAGAACAATAGGTTCCTGCTGGAGGAGTCATTTGCATACACTAGAGCAGAGTTTTCCAGTTGGCTATGTTACTCTGTTTTCGGATACTCAATGTTTATTTGATGAGTTCAAAATATGTCCTCCAATTATCTCTATAATGTGATTCTCAGGTAGATTTCCCCCTGTTGTCACACAGGACAGAAATTACACAAAATTGAACACAAACTATTCTTTTTTTTTTTTTGGTTTTTCGAGACAGGGTTTCTCTGTGGTTTTGGAGCCTGTCCTGGAACTAGCTCTTGTAGACCAGGCTGGTCTTGAACTCACAGAGATCTGCCTGCTTCTGCCTCCCGAGTGCTGGGATTAATAAATCTTTTTTAAATAGATTTATTCTTTTTTTTTTGTTTTGTTTTGTTTTGTTTTTTCAAGACAGCATTTCTCTGTGGTTTTGGAGCCTGTCCTGGAACTAACTCTTGTAGACCAGGCTGGCCTCGAACTCACAGAGATTCACCTGCCTCTGCCTCCCAAGTGCTGGGATTAAAGGCGTGTGCCACCACCGCCCGGTGGTAGCCAAACTATTCATTTTTAATCATATTTATCTTTGCTCAAAACGTGAAAGAGGTTCAGGCTTGTGACTTGAAATTTTTAGGATTTGTTGTTGTTGCTTTTATCTGAAAGATCAGTTTTTTCCTCCATCCTTTTTATTTTGTATATGCTACCTTATTTTTAGTTTTACTTTGTCACATCTTTACCATTTTTATAAAGATTTTTAATAATACTGCTAAGAACCATTTTTAGCTTTTTGAATACTTCTTACCTGAGTTCTGCATCCGCATCACTCCTCCCTATCCTTCCAACTCTTCTCATGCGCTCTCCTCTTCCTCATGATCTCTTTTGTAATTATGGTTACATGCATATAATGCATATACAACCTCTTTAGCCCATTTAGCATTTCTCATATGAACAAGTGTCCAGAGATAGTGACTTGGGACAGGAAAACCTGTGCATGAGCTCATCACTAACAGGAACTGATTCTCCCTCGCTTAGTAAAGCCATTGACTGGCTACCTGTGGCTCTCTAGCTAGTAAAAAGACATCTTGAAACTTCTGTGGATGCTGGTATGTCAACTGCTGCTCTCTTTATGCTGATCTTTTTCAGGAATCCATACTGTTGACCAATCAATTTTTTTTTCCCGTCATATCTTGGAAATACTATCTAAGCAGTAGGTGTCCTGGGTAGTCTTTCCTGCAATTTGCCCTGAGTCTTTGGTGCAGGTTTTAGTTAGAGTTATATAAGTTGAGCTTCTGATTCTCATTGTCACTTATTCTCTGCATTTTGATCAATTGCAGATCTCTATAATAGTCTCAACCTGTTAAGAATAATAATAAGAAGTTTTTTTGATGAGGAGTAATATCTACATTCACCTGTGATTATAATGTTGAGTATTTAGAATGCAGTTATAATTAATAATAGTTTAATAGATGGTAAGTGGTAGTTTTTCCTGTCCAGTCCATGTCCTCTCTATCAGAGAGTGTTGGCTTGGTTTAAAGTACCAGGGATGAACTCCCTCTTATTAAGGACATCATATGTTCAATTATACAGCTGTTGATTATTTCTAAGATAAGAGCATCACCATTATCCTATTTTAGATATCTTGAAATCTGACCATTGTTGTAGTTCATAGGCTTTATAGCTAGGTAGGACTGTGGATTGCTCCTCTTTCTTGGCAGCTTGCTAAAAGCTTCAGATAATGTAAGAGCCATTTCTCAGGGAAGAAACTTTCAGGCCTGCTCTATATTGATTCCTCCAAGTGCTGTGCCTGAAGTAGGTAATGTCTTCTGCTATATAGTCTTACCTTCAAATTCTAGAAGGCAACCAAGGGCAATGGTGTTATTATTGATTTGGGAGAGTTTCCTAGTTCCTTAAACATCATTTCAAGAGTAGCCTTCCCATGCCTAACATTGGTATTTTTGTCAGGTAGTGCAAAGCTCTTGAAGGAGCACCACTATCACTTAGGAAGAATCTTATTTAAAAAATATATGAGTTCACACATGTATGTATGTGCATACATGACTAGACCTATTGCTACTTAAATATTTTATTGCTTTACTAGAATTTAGGACAAAGTTGCAAGCTCATATTTCAAATCAACAAAATAGCTTTATATTCTTGTTATCATAAACACACAGATACACACATGCACAACTACAGAGTCATCCCAGTCCATCAAGGGTTCTCTTATATCACACTTAGATTCCAAAATCTTCTGATGTTCAAATCTCAAATAAAAGAGCATGATTTTTGCTTCTTTCAAAATTTTCACATAATGAATATAATGAATTTTGCATATAATGAATATACTACATTCTTTTCTTACCTATAAATTCCTCATGAAACCCAATTATAATGCCAAAGCTTTGCAAACAATTGGACATGTTAGTTATTTAAGACATGATGACAAGATATAGTCTGGAATTATTCAGAAAAGTTCCAATGTATGTGTGTCTCTGTGTGTGATGTATGCATGAGAGTGATTAATGTATGTGAATGTATGAGTATGTGTGTACATATCTGTTACCTAGACAGGTGAATCTGTAGGTCTATAAGAGTGGTGCATGATCATGGAGACCAAATAGAACAGTAGATGTCCTGCTCATTTATTGCCTGCTTTAATTTTTTGAGACAAAATCTCACACTGAACCTGAGCTAGGCTACTATGTAGAAAGCTCAAGTAATGCTCTCATTTTCATACCTTACAGTGCATGCTTTACAGGGGCATATGGAACCATATCTGGCTTTTGATGTGTATGCTGTGATCTTTATGCAGTGAGCCATTTCTTCAGTTCCTAGTCATGTTTTTCATTATAAAGTAATTTTACTATTTTATATGTATGACTATTTTTGCCTGCATGGAAGTCTGGGTAGCATGTATATGCTTGTTATCTGCAAGAGGCATAAGAGGGCACTTGTCTTAGGGTTTCTCTTGCTGTGAAGAGACATCATACTACAACAACTCTTATTTAATTGAGATGATGGCTTACAGTTTCAGAGGTTTAGTTCATTATCATCATGGCAGCATACAGGTAGACATGGGGCTAGAGAAGGAGTTGCTACAGATTGATATGTAAGTAACAGGAAGTCAACTGTCTCACTGGGGGCGTGACTTGAGCATATATGAGACCTCAGAGCCTGCCTCCACAGAGACACTCTTCCTCCACCAAGGCCATATCTACTCCAACAAAGCAATACCCCCAAGTAGTGTTATCTCTATGAGTTTATGGGATCAATTGCATTCAAACTGCTACAGCATCCATATTCCAGAACCGGAGTTGTAGTTGGTTGTAATCTGCCATGTAGGTTCCAGGAATTGAAATGGAGTTCCCCAGAAGAGCACCTAGTGTTCTTAAGTACTGAATCAATCACTCTAGGCCTCAAGTCACACTTGATTTAAAAGAAAAAAAATTCTAATTTTACTTGAATTCCAAGATTCTGACCCAATTTTGCACTGAAGTACTGTGGTGTTTCTGTATCTAAAGCTTTTTTTTTTTCCTTTGAATACCGATTTCCACAAAATGATTTGAAATGGGGTTCCAATGAATACAGAAACATGAACTTATTTGAAGACAGTGTCTGTCCCTGAAAACTCTGCTTACCACATCAGCTATACTGACTGGTCAGTGAGGTCTAGCAATCTAGCCCTGTCCTCGCCACCTCAGTATTGAGGGTTCAGACATGCTGTCACCATGACTGTTTATTTCATGACTTGGTGTTATATGCCTAAACTCACATTTACATGCTTATACAGCAATCAGTTTACCCACTGAGCTACCTCCCCAGCAATGTAACTCACTTTTAGATTTCCACCATGGGCTAGGACTAATCAGAAGCTTGCCCATTGTAAATTCATCAATTGAAACACAGATAAAAATCTGTAAGATATTTGTGACATAACTAAACTTTCCAAATAGTACATCCTAGAAAACACAGAGACACACAGACATGGAAATGCCCCTCCCACTATCACACACATACATACACACATACACTCAGAGTGATAAAGCAAGAGAGAGGGAGAAAATATCTGATGGTGTCTGGCCTCTGCAGCAGCATCCATGAGCATGAATACCCAAACACACACACACACTCGAAAACAGTCCCAAATACAAATTATTTAATAAAATAATATTTAATGACCAATATTTGGGGTAAAGAGATATTCATCTACTTTGATGGTAATCATAGATATTTAAATAAAAGAAGACTAATATTTGCAATAAGGCAGACAACTAATAAAAAAGTATGTCAAAGGAATTGAAATGATGTGTCACTCTGCAAAACTCAATGCATTATTGGCATGCTTTGTTTTTGGAAAAGAGATGTGGGTAAAGTTTGTACGTACGTACCAAATAAGTCCTAACAGTTTTCCAGGAAAACTTGGGAGCTTCTCTTTCTGTATGAGATACTGTCTTGCAATACTTCTTAGGGAATTTTAAAACAATAACAAAAACAGATTCCAGTGTTCCCGTGTTCTTGTGTCTGATTCACAGTCCTACTTCATACATTTGCATGCACACATGTACAAAATACTGCCAGATTTTTTTTTATTTCCTCAGGGAAACAGCTGCAGAGATATTAATTGTGCTTCCGTTATAAATGAATTGCCAACAGGGACAGTGTGGGCTGTGTATCTCATCAGCATGCCCTTTCTGGTATAAGTAATGAGACAGGAACTTAGTAAATTGGAAACTTGTGATAAAAACGAGATGTGATGTTATGAAGTTCCACCAATTCTTTTTTCTTGATTTATTGATTTTAAGGCACTCTGCAAAACAGCTAAATCAATGAATGTCTGTCTCAAAAATATGTCTAAAAGAGCTATATTACTGGGGTCAAGTATGAATTAGCCCAAAGGGTAAACACAAAAGTGGTAGAAATGTCAAAAGTAAAAAAAAAAGTCCCACATGTTATAAATACCTGGAAAGACATAGCTGATAGGAAAGAATGTATACGTTCTTTTGTTCTAAAGGTAGTTCTTAATATAATTACTATAAATAACTGGGAAAAGTGCACATAGAATTGAAGTGGGTCTTTTAATCATTTCAGTTATTCTTACATATTCTTATATATACATATTCTTATATACAAGCTTATTTCACTCAGTGCTTTTATTTTTAAATTGTTTGATATTATAAAAATAATACATAATTTTTCTTTCTTGTTCTTTCCCTCAAACCCTCATACTCTCTTTTATATTAATGGTTTTCTTTTTCTTAAACTTGTTATATAAATACACACACACACACATATAAACTTTCCGGTTTCATGTTTTTTATAAAAATTCAGTAAAATTTTTATAGGTTAATTGCCCCTTGTCTAAAATGCTTTGAATCAGAAGTGAATTTATCTTTTTGCATTTTAGAATATTTACATGCAAATATTGAGATATCTTGAGGAGAAGATGCAAAGGTAGCTAGAAAATTTATCTGTGGTTCTTCTCTACCTATACACAGAACATGGAGCCAAGATTACACAACATTTTTTGTGCATCTTTATTCTGATGCTAACCTAGCACATGAGGTCATCTGTGAAAAATCCTTGAAATTGTCTGTTCTCAAAATGTTCTGAATTTTGGAACATGTCTCCTTGAAAATCCATGGTTTCAAAATGCTCAATTTGTATCTCTCAACATGGTGCCAAAATTACAATGTAAACATTTTAAGTCTGTTAAATGCAAATGTGTGTGACAGATATTTCTATGCACCTTAGGTGGTGCTTGGAATGGTGCTCAACCTTTAAATTTTTATTTAATCAAGATCTTATTTTTTAATAGTGTTTAAACTTCAATCCATTGTCACAACAACAACAGCAGCAGCAGCAACACACACATTATCCATTTACAATGTCAGTATTCTGAACTCATACAAACTATCTTTAAAGTTGGCCTACACGTGATATAACTTTATTAAGAAGATTTAATCTATGCACTTTTTGAATGACCTTCAGTTTTTCCTTGATGTCTTCTTTGTACAAAATCTGACCCTTAATCATAGAAAGATTTCAGAGTTCCATATTGTGCAGTTGTATTCTGTCTACACCTTTTTGATTGGTGGGTAATGTGTTGCCAACAGATCAGGAAAAAACTCAACAGCATCTTTGGTGTGACCAATAGCAATTGATAGCAGTAGCAACTGAGGAATATTGACAGAATAAGAAGGGACTGAAGGATGAAGAATAAGAAAAAGAAAAGGAAATATGTATAAATAACACCATGAAGAAATAAGTGGGCTTTCTACTTTCTTCCTAATATTCACTGAACTATAAAAGACCTACTTTAGAAACATCAGTACATTTTCAGAGCCAAAAGCACAACACTTTGGCCAGTCTGTTTCTCTCACACAGCTCACTTTCTCTCCCTCCCCTTTCTACCTTTCCAATTAAAAAATAAATCCTCAAGATGTTAGCTTTACCTTACTTAATCATTTTCTGTGTGCCTCTCTATTTGTGTGACCCATTGCTTAGCCTTTCACATATTCTTTTGTTCTTGCCAGGATTTTAATTAGGATGCACAGAGTTTTCAGTGTCGTTTCTCTAAATCACTGATCAAGGTCTCACTGTATTCTTATAGTATATTTTGTCTCTCCTTTCTGATTTTCCTGTTTTATTTCTTTATATACTCCTGTAAAAGTTGTTTTTTAGATTCACAATGCCTTTAAGACAATCAATGGAAAGGAAAGGGAAAATACTTTATCACAATACTAAAAAAAAGTGATTTGTTGATATTAGAGAAACATAGGATCAGTCAAGCCACGAAGTTGGGGTATTTTGCCTGTGCTTCAAACATAGTCTATACATTTTTAGGTATATTTTTACTTGAAGTTTCTTTACTAAGGCTAATTTTCTAATTCTTCTCACAATGTCATTTATTTATACGAATAAGACATATGTGGGTTATATTGTTGAGTTTCAGACATATGGCTAACTTTGAGTATTTCTGATAAGGTGCCCATATTTCAGGTAGAACTCTGAATTGAAGAGATAAAATGGAACCATCTAAAGTATTGTTTATTTAATAACGTATACATCAGTGATTATTTGATAGGAAAAATAATTCATTTAAAATATACAGATGCTAGAAGACCTGCATTATGTAAATATATTCCTCCATTTATTATTGACTTGCTTGTAGAAAGACATGTTGGCTTGGTTCAGATGGAACTTTATTTCTGTATAAGATTCTCACATTGTCACATGGGCCTTGATTATAAGAGATGCTAATATAATATCTTAGGCTGCTGTTAAGTACAATGAAAATCTAGGTCTAGTAAGCTAGAGACATTTCTTTTTCACCCAGTGGAGGACAAGTAGGGTAAGTTGATAGAGTACTTCACTCACATTTAGGAATCATGGGTTAAATTGCCAACAGTACATTAAAACTAAGTTCTCCATTAATTCTGATATTTGTGAGCTTGAGGAAGGGATTAGAAGTTCAGTATCACTTTTGAGGACATCTTAGGCTATATGAAGTTTTGGCTCAAAATACTTGCATTTTATTTTCTCAGGCTTTAATGAAATATAAAATGCCTTTAACTGCACGACATTAAGATCATTACGAAGCCTTTATTCATGTGTATCAAAAATTCCAGATGTATTTGCCATATAAATTAACTAAGTTTTTTTCTTTGTTTGTTGAATCTTTTTTATCTTTTTATTCTTCTCTTTAATAAGCAAAGAAGTGACTAATTAAAAAAAAAAGAACTTAAGTACCTATTTTATTTTTATACCTTGGTAATGCTGAAGCATTTACGGGCACTCCATTTATGGTGGTTCTGTTGAACTTGTTCATATTGGGTTTCATGATCTAAGTTGATGAGGATGACAGAGCAGGTCTCTCCCTCAAGAGGGCACCAGATCTCATTACAGCTGGTTGTGAGCCACCATGTGGTTGCTGAAAATTGAAATCAGGACCTTTGGAAGAGCAGGTAGTGCTCTTAACCATTGAGCCATCTCTCCAGTTATTACAAGTAGTTATTAAATGTACTCAAATAAACATATTGGCAGAAAGTGTATTTAAATAATATTTTCTATGTTCTTTACAGTAGCATATTTCAGAAAAATTTATGAGTGCTTAGTAATAATTTTTTTCTGAATCATAAACATTAGCACATAAACACACACACAGACACACACATTCACCTCTCTTCCAAATTTTAAACAGACAACTGTTTTACTTGCATATTGATATGTTTTCATTTCAATCTGAGAATTCTGTTTTAATTTCATAAGCTTTATATAGATGGTGACCTGATACTTGAGAAATGCTGCTTCAAAGTGCAGTTGCCTAAAGATCAATCCTCAGGTCTTGGAATCAATAAAAATTCCTGAAATTTTAGGACAATTATTATAATTATAGTTATACACCATATTATTAGTTAGGCTTCTATTGCTGTGATAATACAATGTGATCAACAGCAACTTTGGGAGGAAAGGCATTTATTTCATCTCACATCTCTTTGGTCATACTCCATCAATGAGGGAAGTGAGAGCTAGAACTGAAGACAGAAACCTGGAAGCTGGAATTGACCCGAATTCCATAATGTAGTGCTGCTTACTACTTTCTCATTCTGCTTTGTTGTACAACCTTGAAACACCTGACCAGCAATGACACCCAGCCCCTCCAATCATTCATCATGAAAATGCCAATACAGACTTATTAACAGACAATCTGATGGAAGCATTATCTCAACTGAGACTCTTCTTCCCACACAATTCTAGCTTATGTCAAATTGTCATAAACCATCACAGAAAATTCTGCATAGGATTAAAATCCTTACAGTGGGAAAGGAGAACCTCTGGATCAAATCCCCACCTCCTATATCATCATTGGCCATTGCTACTGCCCTTGGCTAGTGGATTATTTCATTGATGCATGTACTAGAGAATTCTCTTAGTCCCATTTTCAACTAGCTTCATGCTTACCCTGCATAAGAAGTAGTCTTTGTCACTACCCCATTCACTCCACGGTAACCTTGTCCTTGATTCTCAATTTCATACTTGAGCACTTATTAATTACCTCCTTGAATGTAATTACACATGTTGATGCAGGACTTTGAAGCCTGTGACCCATGATAAGCCATTTCTTCACCTTTATCACACTTCTACTAATCAGATAGATTTTCCCACTGATAAAGACACTTTCCACATTTTTAGTCCCCTCATAAAAAAATTCTCTTCTGTATTATCTCTCATACGGGAGATACCCATGAGTTTAAGTGAGAGTTTGATATCAAATTGAGTTGGTACATGAAAGCAACTTGAAAGTAGGTCACAGCTATGCTCTTAAGAATAAGATTAAAATAAAAGTAAGACATAGCAAAGGTATCAATAGACCTTACCAAATATCAGACCACTGAATTAATTTATAGACAAATATGTTATCTATCCAACCTTATCCATAATATTCACTAAAGATTGTTTTGGTACAAGGTACATTTTAAAATGATAGAGAAAAATGGAAACTACCAGGTCATTTTTCCTGTACTCAAAGATTTGAAATCCAGAATAAATAGCAAAATGTACACCGTGATTAAAAGAACAGACTTGCAGGTGTTTATGTTTGACTGAATACAGATCTTACACATTCGTATGTGTACTGACACCAAATTGTTCTTAGTTTTTTCTAAAATTATAAAAGTTATTTTATAGTAGGCATTGTTCTTAACATGTTTAACTAGGACAATATAGAGGCATGTTGAAGGTATAGAGTAAATGATAAAAATATGTTTGTTTTTTTTTTTACTAATGTGTAATTCTGGAGGTAAGAAATATAGGGTGAATTTGAAAAAGTAAGAAAGGATATTATTATTTTTATCAGTTAGAAATTCTGTTTCTAATTTTTATTGAAAATAGACTCTTTTCTCATATAAAACATCCTGACCACAGTTTCTCCTCCCTCCACTCCTCACAGCTTTTCCTTACCTTCCCTCTCCTCCAGTTCCAAAGATCAGTCATCAAGAAATGACAGCAGCCGGGCGGTGGTGGCGCACGCCTTTAATCCCAGCACTTGGGAGGCAGAGGCAGGCGGATCTCTGTGAGTTCGAGACCAGCCTGGTCTACAAGAGCTAGTTCCAGGACAGGCTCCAAAACCACAGAGAAACCCTGTCTCGAAAAATAAAAATAAATAAATAAATAAAAAAAAAAAAGAAATGACAGCAAAACAAGAGTCAGGATACAGTTAAACAAGGCAAAAGCCTGCATATCAAGGCTGGACTGGGCAGTTTTAAGAAGCTTGTAATCTAAAATGGGAAGTCTCTTTCTATAAAAAATTGATACAGGATAAAAGGTACCCCAAAGACAGTGAAAGAAAGAATTGTGAGAGCTAAGAGTTGGGGACTCCCAATCATCAGAATCAAGTATATCTTCAAAATGTTGTATTAAAGAATGATAGGAATACATTTGTCTGATGAAGTATTTTGGTAAGGAAAGTGATTCAAAATATTAATGTTCAGGTTTATTTCTTCTTTTTCAATGGCTTTTAAATACATTTTTCTAATTTCCCCAATGATTGACTTAACTCAGGAGAGTTCATATCAGCTTGTTGGACCCAGGATCATCTTTTTGTTTCAATACAAACCTTGTTGAATGTTATGACCAAGACCTTCTCATAGCAAAACCCTTCATTAGTTGTTCATCCAGCCTCCTAGATTCTTCAATATTTGGTTCACATGCAATGCTCTGTCAGACAATGTTGTAGCTATTGTTGAAATGTTTCATCCCCTCACTAGAAAGCAAGAATTTTCTCCTAATGATGGCTTCTGAACTTGAAATCAAAGCTAGAGAGAGATGGCAGGATATAAAATGGGGGAGGTTCTGAATGGGTGATAAGGCCACTTACCTAAGCTGGCCATCTGCATCGTACCGTGCATGGGATAACATATTCTCTGTGGGAGTAAATATTATTTTAAAAATATACCCCTGAAATCAAAATTAATCTTAACGTCAAATTAATAATGCTTTATTTGGGTCTTTTTATCCCAGTTGGTCCACTGGCTCGGTGACGTTTTGCTTTCCCAGTTCTAAAATTTTACAGGATTTTGTCTTTCATGTCTGAAAGATGAGCTGACAGCACACTGTCATCATTTCTACAAGTCCTGACTTTCCACTGGAGAAGTTTATTCTAAAAGAAGAAATATAACCAGCCACTAAGAAGGGCATCCTTTATCTTCATGCATAGTAACCTTAGCTCACATTTTCTCAAACACAAAGTGTCATGTTGTAGAGAACACAAGACTGTGGCAAAACAGATATATTTTCCCCTGGTAAGAATGTTTATCATCCCTTTATGCAGATCCATAGTAAGAACATAAAGAGAGTAGTGTGCTTAAGATTATTTTTATATTAGTTACTAAATTCTGTGCTTATGTGGGGTTGATGTGTTTGTGTTGGGTGCATGTGCCATTATGCACAAATGGATGTAACTGGACAACTTGCGGGAGTTAGTTTTCTTCCTTCACCATGAAAATCAGGTCATCAGGTTTGATTGCAATTGCATTTACCTGCTGGGTCATATCTCAAGTCCCATCCCCAAGATTTGATATTAGAAAACTGAGTCAATGATGTTTTGAGGAAACTCATAGCTGGTGAGTATATCAGCTCATGGATGTAGAATATAGCCCAATCTGGTGTCTTGTCTGTGTATGAGCTTGTGTGTGTCTGTGTGTGTGCATATGTGTGTGCACGTGTGTGTTTGTGTGTGTTTTACATGCATATATGTGGAAAACAGAGACAGATTAGTTTCCCTTCTTACTAAATTTCTTTTTTTTAATCATTTATGTACCAACCACAGTTCCCCTTACCTTCCCTCTTCCCAATTCCCCACCCAACTCCCTCCTCACCCTCTTCCCATCTACTCACTAGGCATCACTAAACTTCCAGTTCATCTATTTGTGTGTATTGGAAGGTCAGCAACCCCCAGGGATCCTCTTAACTCTACATTCTCATCACTTGAAATTTAGCTATGTAACGCTGTGTCCAGCATTTTCCATAGCAGTGGGGGATCTGAGCTCATACTATCATGCTCACAAACTCAAACGAGTGCTATGCTGAACGTGGCTCAGTCTTTTAACAAGACAATGCTAGCAGAACATTCTGACATGCCTGTAGAGGATATATGATTATAGTCTAAATTTTATACTGTGCTGCATGCTAAGAAATAAATATAATAAAAAATTGCAGAGATTTGAAGAGACATTAGCTGTATATACTGTTACTGTTCACGCAAGGCTGAACCAGAAATTACCACCCTCCTACAACTTCCTGCACCATAACCTCCTGCTCAATTCCTAATATCCTATATATGCTATGAAAAAAAGTGTACCACATTAGTGGGAACAAATGAATGAATTCATGTAATAAAACAGAAATAAGTAAATCTAAACTTAACTATTACATCTAAATAGTTTGCCTCAAATTTCCAAGGCCAGGATGAATATACCTGGTATTCTAAACAATATACAAGACTGGTTTTGTTCCCTAGTATTTATAGGATTTCATTTATAGGAAACTGATTAGGAGGAAACTCTATTGCTTTAAATAGGTGGCATATGTTTTCTTTTCCATAATGTTGGAGGAAGTCACCTGAATTCAGAAAGAGTTTATTTATGCACATGTTACTGTAAACCATGCACCTTATTAGTTTCCACAACCAGGCCTCCAGTTGCTCTCATTCTCTCGTTATCTGCTTGCAAATGTAGTGCCTAGGCCACCAGGCTCGCAAGCATTGTCTGCAAGGTTTGGAATAGGTACTGTCCCCTGTGCATAGTGACATGGCTGAGAATTTACAGTAATACGTCGCCACATGATGATTTCCAGTTCTCTCTCACAATGTACATTACAGATATATTCCTGAATGTTAAATTGGTGAACACGAGGTGCCCGTGGACTCAACTACATTTGCTAAAGCATTTTCAGTCATGTTTGACAGTTTCTGGCTCATGTTAAAAGCACAGCATTAAGAAGCTTGACTACTTCATTGTTACACTACTGTTTATATCCATCTCTCTGTGCTCCAGAATGGAAACTGGATATATTTCCTTAGCTGCTGTCTCAGATCATGGAGACCAAATAAAATAAAGTGGCAGAGTGTGTTTGATGCTATCCATGTTTCCCAGGTTAATCTGCTCCTATTCCCATTCTAAAGTCAGTTGGGAGCATGAGAAATTTGGCAGAACCTTTCCACTGCAGGCTAAGAGGTGGTATAGGAAGAGAACACTATGGGAAAAATGCATGGGTATTTATAGGAAATGATAGGAGGGCTAGCCGCTGGAAATCCAGTGGTGTGTATGTGTGTGTGTATGTTTGTTTAAATAAAGAAATCTAACCTGAAGGAGAGCACCCACATCAGTTGGGTTTGACTGACAGTGAGATTTGATCATCAAGTAAAGAAAGACTGTAATATGCTATTATCAGTCTGACATAGTTTCTTCAATAATCCTACAGGATCCTTAGAAACAAATTCCTCAGGCCTGAAGCTGAATGGTCATGTGGGTGGCTCCCCTATTTATTACCTTCAGGACAGAGGTGTGAAAGAGATCTGCAGATACAGAGTTAAACGACAGAAATCACTATTCTTTTCCAAATCCAAGTTTAATCCCCTTCAGCCTGCAAAGACCCCCTAAGGCAGCCTTGGAGATTTGGCACGTGTCTTCTATAATTAAGTATCATGACTGAAGAATACTGGGAGGATTTAGGGCATGTTTCCCGCTGGGAACATTTGCCTGATTCCTGCCTGGAGAAACAAATGATGAAGACTATGGTATCACTTAAAGAAATGGATAGTGAAATGAGTTGGCTGTTTGCATTGCAAAGATTTTTCTTAGCTATGCAAAGGTTGTGTTATGTTGTAAGTGGGAACATGAAGTCAACAGACAGACCAACGCGAAACCCACATAAATATTTGCTAGTCAAGTTTATGAGTACCTTAATGCAGTGTTCTGCTAAACTATCACGTATTGAACTGGATATGACACGCTGAAAACATCCAGGACATCATGCTTCGGTTTCTAGTGCGTGTTAATTTAAATGCCAACAAGTTATGCAGGTCATGTGAAATTATGTCTCTTCTGCTCCACAACAAACAAGCCGTGTTGTCATAGAGACACCTGTGCCCATGTACCTATTGTGCAGCGTAGTACTTGGAGAAATTAATAAGGAGAATGAGAGGAGTTGAGCCAATGGTTTACTTTTATTAAACTAATGAGAGGAATCCCATCATTGCTATGACCCTTTAGGGCTGTGTTCATTGTGGTATGTATGAATGTTTAAATAAGGCCTTTTCAGATGATAATGCCTAAGCACTCTGCTTGTGGGTTGTTCCTACTGAACTCAAAACAGGGAGCTCGAAATTAAACTGTAAACTCTGAGGACAATAGACGGAGGCCAGCAGCGCTTGCCTCTTTGGATTTCAGCGATTGCAAAGGTTCTGCTTCTTCATTTTTCCACTAGCTGTTCCAGTGCTTATTCTCTAAGAATGGATTGCAAATGACTCCTTGCAAATGGGGTTTGTGTTCTTCCCATCATAATAGTTTTAGCTTTTCCTGTGTGCGCATTTTCACGCTGCACCAAACCTTTGTTTTCCTGCTCAGGGAGTCAGCACCAGCATTTTTCTTTCTGAATAATGTGCAGAATTGGTGTGCTGACTTGCTCATAAAGAAAAGTATAGCCAAGCAAGCAGAGCTACGCTACCTAAAGCCCAACATCTTATTTTCCCGAAAGCTTTTCATCTTAGTTTGTCAGCAAACACAAACCTCTAACCTGACAGACTAACATCTTTGATGGTTAATTTTCCTCGTAGTGTTTGCTGTCATGATTGGAAGGAAATGTGCGAGCTCTGCAGCTAATAGGAGGAAAGTTTCAGGTGGGGCAGGATGTGGGCAGTACTGCAGGATGTTGGTTAATTAAAATCCGCGCAGCATATCGGCACGTTTCATTTAGCAAAGAATCTGGATGCGGAAAAAATGGGTTTGTTAAAAACAGAAATCACCTTGGAATGATCTGCTCATTCCTACTTGACTTGACTATAAGGCTGGACTGTAGCGACATGGGATCATTTTTGTTGACAACAGCTGGAGACACAACAGCTGTATTATTATAATTAGGATCAGCATCCAGTTGGATTATAATAGGGGCTTTCTTGGAGAAATGGCACAGTGTCAAATTTATAGTCACTAGCTAAATGAGTCTCTTGTATCCTTGACAAAGGGACAAAAACAGTTCCAAATGAAAACACAAACAGTGGATCCTGGTTGTTATATTTCCTGGGTATTACTCAGAGTCCTATTTATCACTCAGCAAACACTTGCTGCTTTGAAGAAACATTATCCTGCAAGGTTTACACTTTTCAATTTCCCTCCACGCTATGCATTCTGCATGCATTTGTATGGAGAAGCCGGGGCTGCAGCTTGACGTGGAAGATTTTCTGCTGCAAGATTAACTTCGAAGCATCTATTTTCCTTCTTCGGGATAATCACTTGACAAATGCATCCACATAGTCTCCTCGCACATCTATTGTAGGTTACAGGTGCATCAGCAGTCTTGAATCACTATGGAGAAATATCATCCTTGACAGAAAGGAGTGCTGCCTGTTCCTTCCCAAGTGCCTAACATTGAAAGATGTGGATTTCTAGAAGCCGGGTTCAGGCAGACATATCTTGAATGAGTCTGTGGGCAAAAGCTTGTCTTAACACTGTTGTACCTGTAGTTCATCTTCAGAGTCTCGTGGGATTTGCATGGTCTTAGAGTATGCATTTCTATTCAAACAGCATCAGAAAACTTGTTTTGGCAAGTGTCTGATGCCCGGCTTTGTGCTCACAACATTAAACACTTTTCTCTTTCTGACCCAAGAGCAACTTATCCTGAAGCAGAATCTGATGTGAAACAGATTGGAAGAGGTCATGTGCTGATGAATGTGAGAGTGCATGCCAATGTTTGGTGTTTTTGTTTGTTCTTTTGACAATTTGGTAATGAAATCACTTTCTTCTTATGAGTATATTGCTATATATAAACATAAATGCATATATACACTGGTTTAATTTGGTTGACAGATTCATGTATTTGTTGTTTAGTGATCAGTTCACAAGTATTAATATATTTAGTACCTCATATATATGTACAGTGGGTAAATTTAAAACCATTTAAAAGAGAAAGACAGTAAGCTTTTTGAAATATTTTGAAATATATATATATTTTGAAATATATATATATTAATATATTTAGTACCATATATATATAATACGGTGGATAAATTTAAAACCATTTAAAAGAGAAAGACAGTAAGCTTTTTGAAATATTTTCAGTAGATTTTGCCCAGGGTTTCCATGAATTACTTCACTGAATTCTCTGAACCTATCTGTATTGTAATGATGACTATCAACTTTGCCAATACAGACAAGGATGCCAGTGACTAGAAAAGTTCAGATATTTGACTAAATGCACAGAATTTGAATAAAATTAAGAGATAGAAATGAAATCTGTGCTCCGGTTCAAGACAATCTGACTCCGGAAAATGTATTCTTTCAACCAGAGTCGTGCATAACACTTCGAGGTCTGCCAAATAAAAAAGATCCTATTGGCCCATGAAAGAGCTAAACTGCAGAGCTGCTAAGCCTCTCCCTCATGGACCAGTCCAGTGATGGGAAGCCTCTCACAATGAAATGAGACCACATGACAGTAGATAGGGAAGCAGAAGTCATGGAGACAAATTTGGAATCAGCAAACTACCAAGGACATATTCTCGCCTTCTTTTTATGAGAAATGATCTGCCTGTCTCATTTCTCCAGGTGAATAGTTTTAAATAAGCTAAGTTTAACAAACAAATCTGAACAAGAGTTTTCCTTCACAAAATAATCATAGCAGAAATTAAAGTGCCAAAGTAAAAAGAGGGCAGTTCAGTTATGACTTTTGCTCCCAGCACATATTTTGAATCATGGTTTTATATCAGAATGGCCTGAGAGGATTTAATGAAATATTCTACCACAGTCTATATCATGTCATTCTGGATGGGAATTATAGGCGCCATATTTTGAAGGGGGCAGACTGGAGACATGGACATTATGTCTAAGTTTAAGATGATGTAATTTCTAAATTATCTACAAGCCTCATTTTGCTTAACCCCCAATATGTCTCTCTGTCTCTCTATGTATCTCTCTATGTATGTATGTATGTATGTATGTATGTATGTACGTATGTACGTATGTATGTATGTATGCATCTATCTATCTATCTATCTATCTATCTATCTATCTATCTATCTATCTATCTATCATCTATCTATCTATCTTTCTATCTATGGATCAACCTACCTACCTACCTATCTTCTGAATTTGAGTCAAGTTAAATGCTTTGCCTGAAAGTATAAGAATGTGTTTCAGAAAACATTATACCATTATGTGTGCAAAACCTTCCACAGTACTTTGCTTCAACCTAGCCCACAGACCTGTGCAAAGGTGAAATTCTTCAGAAAATATTTAATATTTACTCCTCTACAATTATATTTTCTAATTTAAGAGTCAATGCAGGAAACAGAAGATAATTTTGATGGCGGTAGCAAGGTTTTGATTTTTCAGTGTTTATTCATGCTCAGTTAGTGACTGAACTCACTAACAAAGTATCAGAGTGAGCATTAAACTTGAATTATTTTACATGCCAGCTTATCACTTCACAATGGGAAAACAATATCTCTTGGTAAAAACTTAAACTAGACACACTGAATAGCAAAATTCTCCTGTGCCTTTCTGTGCAGAGTTTCCCACTTGTCTTCATTCTGATATCTGCCAGCTCTTTAAAGGTATCTTGGAATATTTCTATTCTTTATTCATTGTTTTCTTCATTTTTTAAAATGAATTTTTCAGGCTATGCCAATAGTCAATGCATATCTTCTTTAAAGCTTTCATGTGCTCTCACAAAATATTGTAGAGTGCAATTTTAGAAAAATATAAATGAATTCTCTTGTACTGGAAGATAAGGTTCTCTGGGGTTAGAAACCTCATGTTTTTTTTTTTTCTCTCGTAGCATTAAAAATACCATGGATGAAGATAGAAGAGTCAGCCTGACAAAGTTCTTTAGTAATCTATTTTATACAGAAATTAAGTTCAACTCACCAGGAAGGAGCCTGATGGCCTGACCAACATACAAATTCCTGGTCCTTTGATGCTATCATTTACACTACTAACCTCTCATTTTAGGATGGAACACATTCAAACTGTGATTATCCCTCAGTCACTTAATCACCAGATTATCTTCTTAATACACAAGCAAAAATAAGGGAATTGAAAGGAGTGTCCATTTTATGTAATTGTATCCCAGTGGTCTTTATTGGACTACTGCTATAACTGCATAACTGATCTGTTCTCCTAATCAGCCTCTTCACCTCCAAGTAAATTTGGCACCACGCAGATCAGAAGTGACCATATCAGGAATTGACCTGGACTTGAAAGGTCTCCCTGTTTCCTACACAGGGCAAATGAAATACATATGCTGCCATCCAAATGGCCCCTCAAATTGATCCTAGCTTGAATCTCTAGATCCACATTTGATAGCTGACTTTCTCCATCATCTCTTCCAGAATTGTTTTGGAACTTCTAGCTCCCTGTCCTCCCTTCACATGAAAATCTTTGCAATCAATTGTTTCCAAGTCCATATAATATTCAAATAATTGCCATTATTGGTATTCTAAGTATTCATCTTCACCAACAAGATTGATATGTCACTTTGGAAAGTGAGTCTATGCACACATACACACAAAACATATGTACATGCACACATGCACACAAACCAAAATGCATTGTGTTCAGTGTATGGTTAAGTATGTTATAAAAGTGTAATTTAAATATTCTTTAAAACTTATAAAGCATCATTTTGAGTATAAATTTCAATTTTATACAACTATCAACTACTCAGTAAATACCTTATTTTTTCTGAGCAATAACAGCATTTGAGAGCATCTCAAAAACATTTGGATTGACAAGATCTTGCAAGAGATCAATCTGTTTCAATCAACACCAAGCTATACTATTCAGATGCACCCTTTATCTCCTTCAGTATTAAAATCCTCTTCCTCTAAATGCCTGGCACAGTAGCAAATGACTGTACAAAGCTGATAATCCCAGGCATGGCTTTGTAGCTCTCCTTGACTAAACACAGCTGCCTGGCCCAAGGCCAAAGTCCCATCTTCACAGGCCATCTCATCTCCCACTTCTTCAGTCTTGCAATGTGAATACAGATCTCTCAAAGTGCACTGCAGTTCCCAATACCAGTTCATAGCCTCCTATAATCTACTGCAGTCATTGTTGTGGTGTTGTGGTAGCATACATACTTTTGCTTGGTCTTGTTTCCTTCATTTACCTCAAGAGTTTGACAAAGGACACCCTCCAGTAAATAATTTCTTGGGATTTCTCCTACTCATTTGTCTGTGGGAATCTTGACATTTCTTTAACATTTAGTTTCAGTGTAATCTGCCTTTGAATCTTGTTCATGACCATTCTCTTTGTGCTAGACCAAAAGATGGGCACATGCTTGTTTCACTTGTATTCACCTGAGTAGCTTAGTCAATTGGTCTGCTTCCTTCTCTTTCTTCGCACCACACAACTCTAAGCTTCTTTAGTACAAGGATTTGGGATTAGCATATATACTGCCAGCCAGGCAAGCTCTATGTGTGCAGTTGTTAGAAAACACAGAAGATTAATGTATGAAGAGCTTTCCCTTCTGTTATCCATGGGTCTAATTACCTGAGCCTGCTGATTAATTGGTGGTTCCTATCTTATTTTATATTCTGAGAACTTAAATGTGATGGAATAAAATATTCTTTTGATATTTATGTTCGGCTTTTTTACAGCAGTCAACATTTCAAGGTACATTCAATTGTACTTCGGCAAAACTCAAATGCT
Organism: Chionomys nivalis; assembly: GCF_950005125.1. NCBI lineage: Eukaryota > Metazoa > Chordata > Mammalia > Rodentia > Cricetidae > Chionomys > Chionomys nivalis. Next base: position 27,956,379 of record NC_080106.1, read on the forward strand.
ATATGCTGTATTATATTATTAACCTTTTGTTTCATATTTCTTTGATATGATTCCTTTCCATATTCCTTAAACCCACACAACTCTATTAGATACCCTTGACTACAAAGACATCTTAAATAATAGAGATGAAATGCACCATCTTAATTCATTATTCCAACCTAGCAATACTGTTTTCTACAATACATTTGTTATGTTGAAATTTTGACAAAGCTGTTTGCCTCTATCTATTAAGGAATATCTATCTATCTATCTATTTCGATTTGTCTGTCTATCTATCTTTTTACCTATATGTGTACCCTGGGCTTATATATAATATACTTGAAAAAATTTAGCACTCGGCAAAAATTAATATGCAAATGATTACCATTTTCCCTCTTTTTTAAACCTTAGGTACATCTGTCACTAATGTAACAGCCACCGACGCTGATGACCCAGTTTATGGAAACAGTGCGAAGTTGGTTTACAGTATCTTGGAAGGACAGCCGTATTTTTCCATTGAGCCTGAAACAGGTTTGTGGCTTAAATTTTAAATTCTATTTAACATGTTTTGCTTCAGGGAAACACTTGTTGGTATCTGGCTTATGAAATGTTCTGGCTAAATATTTCACTGACTATACCAATAATATTTGACTTCACACTGTGAGGGACATGGTTAGCCCTGCAAACACTGATACTGATTAAAATGAATTATGAGTCTTGGGTTGGGTATCACCTTTTCAGCAGATGGTCTAATACCATTTTTACCCTGGAGTAAAGCGAAAAAAAAAGTGTTTGTTTCATGGGAGTTCACTATCGTATTTAGGTATAGATTCAATAACTTATTGGATTTCTGTTAAGTGACAAGTCATTTTCTAAGTGTTGCTTTGTCTGTCTACAAAGTGGGGTTGGATCCTCCCCACACATACCTGTGTGGTAATATTGATGGTACATGACAATTCATCACACTGTTATGTCTCTATCATTGCATTGATCAGAATTGCCCTCCCTTGATATCTGATCATTTGAGCTCTCATTAAGATACTTGTATGATCCAAGTCAAAGCCAGCTATTATTACCAGTTATGATTGGGCAGAAGTTATAAATAATTCCTTAGGGGGGATAAAAAGAAACAAGCTAGGTAAAGCTGGTCCACACCTTTAATTCTAGCACTCAGGAGACTGAGCCAGAAGGATCTCTGAGTTTGAGACCAGACTTGTCTACAGAGCCAGGACAACCAAGGCTACATAGAGAAACCATATCCTGGAAAAACAATACAATACAAAACAAAATCTACCACCACCATCAACAAAAACAAAAAAGAAAGAAAAGCAAAATAAACATTAAGCACATATACACATAGATATTGATGTCTCTTAAAAAGAGATGAAATAGAAAAGATCCTCATATGAACAATAGATTTTGTAAATGAAGATATTTATCCCCAAATACATTAACATTGCCTAAGATTAAATTTGTTTTGACAGGTTGTATTAAGTCATGGGGTTTTATTTATAGCATATACAATATTAGTATATTTTATTGATGTCAATGTTGTTATTAAAATCAGTTGTTAATAAAAACACTTTCTATTGTATGTATCTGTCTTCTCTATGCTGTGGTTTCTCTTTTCATTTCGTTGATGAGAAACAATCAACCTACCTGTGTACCTGTTCCCTTTGCTTCAAAATTTTTTACCACTGTTGAGAGCAATTCCATCACTTGTCATTAGGTCAGCCATTAATCAAATTAAAAACTGAATTCTTCTTTGTGCTTTTCAAAATAATACAAAGAGAAAAATATGACTTTAAAAGTAAGAACTCTGTTTATACATAAATAGGTCACAGCTGCAGAAGTAAACATAAATTTAGAAACAGGAGAGTGTACCTTGTAAAGTGCAATCAAGGTTATGATTTGACGTTTTTCCCCAGTGAAGAAGGAAGTCTATTGTAAAGTTTATGCCATTTGAACCCTTGAATAACCCTGGATATGGCAGAGTAATTTATTGTTTAGAAAGAAGGGGAGTCTACACATTCATTACAAGTCCCAGTCAAAGGTTTAGAGTTAGAATGGGAAGAAGCTAGGACTCCCATCTAAATCTCTGATTTCATAGCTAATATGAGAATGCTAGATTTTTTTAAATTCTTCCCTGTATCCCTCACTACTTCTATCCATTCCTCCTTCCTTCCTTCCTTCCTTCCTTCCTTCCTTCCTTCCTTCCTTCCTTCCTTCCTTCCTCCTTTCCTCCCTTCCTCCCTTCCTCCCTTCCTCCCTTCCTCCCTTCCTCCCTTCCTCCCTTCCTCCCTTCCTCCCTCCCTCCCTCCCTCCCTCCCTCCCTCCCTCCCTCCCTCCCTCTCTTCCTTTCTACCTTCTCTTCGTTTTTTCTTTCCATTTTTTCATTTCTTTCCTTGTCTTTCATAGCCGGAGCTCACAACCAAGAGATTGTTTTAGATTCTGACCTTAAACTTCTACTCTTTCTGCACTCACTTCCCAAGTCCTAGAATTACAGACGTGAACACCACTAGAGCCAGGAACCTTGAACTTCACTTTTGATAGGGAAGAGTTTTGTTGAAAGGGCTTCCATCAGAAAGAAATCTGTTCACATGGACATTTTTGTTCTCCTTTTCTAGTATAATAAAGATATTAAGTCAACAATTTCCAGTGAGCATTTGCTATGTGAAGTCACTGAATTAAACTTGGGGAGAAAAAAATTACAATGGCTAGTCTCAGCTTGCAATGTCTCACAATCTATTTTAGAGGAAATGTTTTCTTTTTTTTTCAACAAATATAGTAAGCATTGTGATGTCTTCTAAATAATTGATATCTGGAATAACTGTTGTTTGGTGTAGATAACTAAAGCTCCCTACCATAGTAAAAGTTTCATGGGCATATATTGCCATTTGTGTAATTAAACTATCTGAACTACATAAATTCATAATATTTTTAGCCAGTATAATACCAACACACCCATTTAAACTTTATTGTTTGGAGTTTTACTGCAATAAAATTGTCTGATATGTATTTTAGTAGGTTAATTCTGATGCTACTTTGAATAATGCTTTACAGAGAAATGAATCTTAAACAATTCACATAGCAGTTGCTAAGTAAGCACTGGGCTGATGAGGGTTTCAGTTTAGCTTAAGAAGTTACAATGAAATTCAAAATAGACTGAAAATTCAATAATCAATAAAGAATGAATTCAAATTATGTTCTTAAAATGGCAAAGCACTTGTAAAGTGTATTGATTACAGCTTTGATAGTACACAATCCTTTCTGAGCCAACAAGGAAGGTTCTTATAAACATTATCTTATTTGGGCCTCATATGGCCTTGGAGAAGTGACTTCTGAATGAAATTTACACATTGCTCTGTAACTTTTCACATTATTACACTTGAGTATATTCAAATAAGAGCAAAAGGTGGTTGCTATTTCCAGGGAACCTAATTCTTATTGTTTCTGAAAAAAAAAAAAACCCTCTCTTTTTCAAAAAAACAAGCTGATAAAAGAGATGGAGTGAGGAGACCTAGAATTATATAGAAATAGAAAAATAAACATCACAGAAAATCTGATGTTTTATTTTTATAAGCCTATAGAGATGATGTCAGTGTTCTTAGAGTAAAAGAACCAATAGAATGAATATGTGCATTCAAGTGGGATTCCTTAGATTGGCTTAAAGCAGACAGTTCAGGCATCCACCAAAAGATGCTGTTCTAGTGAAAGCATGAGACCCTGCCGCTATGAGCTCAGCAGCTCCATCTGACTTTGAGGGCCTACAGGATTCTAGGAGAGCTATTGATCTCAGGTCCATATTGAATGAAGATGGGTTCAGGTGCTATGAAGAATGACAGTAACGATAGTGGCAGTAGCAAGATGACAGGAGGTTTGACGAACTTACCTACACAATATGAAGGCAAATAGGTGAAAAACAAAAGTTTTTTTTTTTTTCCCTTCCTACTTCTATTTATTTGGGCTGCCACTGGATAGTTCTGTCCACATTTTGTGTGTCTCCTCCAAATTCAATTGAACTTTTCAGGAAAAATTCCTCACTAATGTACCTAGGGGCTTGTCTGTAAGTTGATGCCAGAGGCAGTTAAGGTGGAAACCAAGATGAACTATCACACAAATTAAATGCATTTGGTGTTGATCAGAAGTCAAGAATTACTTAGATACTCTGAGAAATAGACAGCAAAATGGAGTTTGGAATGAAAGGGGCTTAATGGGGTTTATGATTAAAAGATCAAATGAGTCAGGAAGCCAAATTTGCAGGGAAGTTCTTCATGTCAGATTCTCATCAGAGAAAAAAAAGAACAAAGGAAGGAAGGAAGAAAGGAAGGAAGGAAGGAAGGAAGGAAGGAAGGAAGGAAGGAAGGAAGGAAGGAAGAGAAGGAAGGAAGGAAAGGAAAGGAAGGAAGAAAGGAAAGGAAAGGAAGGAAGAAAGGAAGGGAAGGAAGAAAGGAAAGGAAGGAAGGAAGGAAGGAAGGAAGGAAGGAAGGAAGGAAGGAAGGAAGGAAGGAAGGAAGGAAGGAAGGAAGGGGGAACAGGCTAGGCAGTTCTGATAACATTTTGAACTAATACCTGGGGATCCTTGGAGTGGTTGAAGCATCTCATATTGCACACAGGCATCCAGTCTCTAGCATATAAACTATGCTCAGGCATGGGCTTGGGGGTGTCTAGAATGTTCTTTCTTTAACTGAGAAGTCCTGTCTTATGAAACCAGTGAATGCCATGATAAGAGTGGCAACACGCAGAGTCATCAAGTCTCGGCCATTTACGAGGCGTGTACATTGTAAAATACACTCCATGTAACACAAACATCAAAAATGTCATCTAACTTTGTCCTGGATTTAAAATCCTAGAAATAGTAAAGAAATTGCCACAAATGGGCAGAACCTTCTGTAAGGACACTGTGCCTCTGAAGGCATTTGTCATTCTTAGCTCAACTGTCAGTTTGACACAACTAGGAAGAGGAAAACTCCGTTAAAGAATGGCCTCTATCAAAGGGCCTGTAAGCATGCCTTTGTGGTGGTTTCTTGCTGATTGACACAGGAGGACCATGCCCACCGTGAGCGGTAGTATCCCTAGGCGGGTGAGCCCAGGCTTTATCAGAAAGGTAGCTGAACATGACCCTGGAAGCAAGTCAATAAATAGCATTCATGCATATTTTCTACTTTTATTTTTAACCACATGTTTGTATCTTCAATTCCTGTCCCGACTTGCCTTTCTGGTAGATAGAGATCTGGGAATTGTAAAATAAAATACTCCCTTTCCTCTCCAAGTTTATATTGTTCAGTATATTATAAGAACAATGGAAAACCAAGCTAGAAAAGCATTTTTAATGAAATATCTCTATACATGTATGTGTTTGGTTTGTCTATGATTTCAGAGAGGGACCCAGCACAATTCAGTCATAAAATGTTATCAGTTATACAGGGTCAGCCTTTTTCCCTTTTCACAAGAACTTGATCATGCTAGCCAAGGGTCAGTCAGACCTGTAGGTAAAGTGGTTAACATCTTGACAGAGACCATTCACGCAACAGGCTGTGCAATGGAGGTTGTTCAGGGTCTTTGTGAAGTAGATTGCCCTTTGACCATTGTCAGCAAATCCTTGGAGAGAGAACATTTTCAAGAGGTTAAAAAATTCCAAAGGATAAGAGACAGAAAACAACCTTTATTTTTTTTTTATTTTTTTAATTTTTTTTGTCCTCACTATAATGTTAGAAGCAGAACTTTTGAATTTGGAACAGACAAATTCTGCTTCCCAGGGCTTATTACCTTCTCCCAATGTAGAATTAGGTTGTACTGATGTAATCATTTAACTCGGGAAGTTTCCCTCACCTATTTCAGATATCAGGACCACCGAGAGAAACAGAATTGTCTCATTTTGTGTCTTCATTTTGCAAATGAACACACATGCTTAGAAAGAATGAGTTAAAAAGTTCCCCAGCCTTTTAAATAAAAATATGTTGTCCAATCGTGATGACAGGAAAATCGAAGCATGAACATGAAACATGAACAGCCATTCTTTAATAGAACAATCACTACAGTTTTGGCATGGTGCTGCTTGTATCCACTCACCTCATCAAATTTGTGTTTGTTAATTCCATAGAGTTATTTGAATAGCTCCTTAATGTCATTCGGGTATCACTAATGACAGAACAGTGGGACTTTGAGGCTCAATTTGTTCCAAGTTGTATTGAAAGTAAATTTGCCTGATTCCGCACCCCATTTTTTTTTAAACTGTTCTAAGCTGCCACTTGACATCCACATGGTGTATCTTACATCAGGAGAGGTCTTTGGCTTGGAAAGCGACATACTGACCTTAAAACAGTCCCAGGTTTCCTGTATAAGTAGGCATAAGAGGGAGGCAGTGCAGTGTTGGGAAAGATGTGAGTGGAAGCAATTGTAAAATGCACCATCATTTTTGTGAATAGCTTTTATTATGGTACTTCAAAAGGCTCAAAATAGCTTATTTGTAGTCTAAAAATATTGCTGTTTTTCTTTTCTCTCTCCACCACCCCCAATACCATATGTTTGCTTATGCCATTTTGGGCACAGACGGGGAGCAATGTCGCATTTCTTTCAACCGCTCCAGTTTGAGGAGAGCAGGGAGGCAGCAGTCACACTGCACGCTAAGCAACTGAAGACAGAACTTGTAAATGAAATGCTGGGCGAGAAAACAGTAAATGCTTAATTATCTGAGGAAACCAGGGTAAAGTTTCAGGACAGTCCGAGCTTTGCTTCAGGCAGGCGAGAGTATGAAAAATGACCTGCTGAAAAATAAACCAACTTAATTCATTGACCTTTTTTTTTCCTTTCTTTCTTGAAACTAAGACCATCTTTCTTCATTGGATACAAATAACATTTGTCTCAGTGGAACCTGTAAAAGGAGCAAAGGGAAAAAAATACTCCTTGGGGGGGAACCATGTAATGAATGGTTCTCTTTTAGAAAAATCAAGATAATAATGGAGTCTTCATGGAATGCCTGAACAGAATTGAGTCAATTTAATGCCTTCAGAGTCAGTGATAAATTGCAAACACGCAGGGCACAGGGTCTCTTTTTAATCAGGATTGCTTAGGTTAACATGGCTATAGGATCAGCTTCATGTGTGTCTTTGAGGAGTGAGCACAGATTTTCAGGCAAGCCAAATGTGCTGGCCTATGCACAAACTACTAGGAATGACTTCATAGTTCTCATTAATTGGTATTTATTCAACTTCCTCATTCTAAATCATGCTCTAGGCACTAAGGGTGAGGCATTGTGCATAACCAATGCTAAGTGTGCATTAAATTTACAACATGTAATTATAAAACGTTGAATTTGAATATATCTTACATAGCAGATACATAAAGCATACACATGGATATAGGGGACAGGAAACAGGTGTCATTATTTATAGATAATGAGGATTGCCCAAACTTCTATAGAAGAAGAAAATCAGAATGTTTTCTCAAAGTTCTCAGAGATTTCTGAAACTTTGATGGGAGTGGAACAAGTGGCAGATTTGGCTGTGGGAGAACTGCTAATAAGGTCTTGCATTAAAACCAAATCAGCTGGCATCCTAGTGCAGACGTAATATCAGGGTTGAGGAGGAAGAGAGAGCAGGACTGGGTTTCAGGCCAGCCTGTGCTAAATGCTGCTTCAAAAAGATATTTCATCAATTTAAGTATATTTCCAATGGCAACTAGAGGAATCAATGACAATTGCGTTTTAAATATTAATATAATTACTATTAATGACATCTATGAAAAAGGAATAATGGAAAAAATAAGTCATCTTAACATGGAAATGATAAAGTAAAAGGAAAGGGAGAGAAGGAGAAAAAGAGAGAGAGGAGGAGAAGCATGTGATGGAGGGAGAGAGAGAAGCTGGTGATAAGTTTTAGTGGATAGATATATGTCATGTCAAGTACCCTACGTTCAATACTGTACAATGCAAAGAAAGATTAAATGGTCAGGGGAAAATGTCCTTCTCAAATCCCTCTTGGAATCAGATTTTTATTGGGAGAGATTTTTTTCTATGACATTTCCTAGAATTTTTATGTACCATTTTTATAGATTTTGTGATGAAATATTTCATCTTATTAATAAGAATTATTGCAATAGCAATGAGGTACAATGTACTTCCATGTATGCATATGGTATGCCTTAACTAAATATAACTTAAAAGTATATCAGAACATAACGGACAATGAGGACTACTGAGAACTGAAGAACAATGGCAATGGGTTCTTGATCCTATTGCACGTAATGGCTTTGAGGAGCCTAGGTAGTTTGGATGCTCACCTTAATAGACCTGGATGGAGGTGGGTGGTCCTTGGACCTCCCACAGGGCAGGGAAACCTGCTAGCTCTTTGGGCTGAGGAGGGAGGAAGACTTGATTGGGGGGGGGAAATGGGAGGTGGTGGCGGGGAAGAGGCAGAAATCTTTAATAATTAAATTAATTAATTAATTAATAAAAAATCAAAAAAGTATATCAGTATTAATACTGATTTAATACCATTCATAATGTAAAAAATGTACTGAATTAAAATTATTCCAACAAATTAAGAATAACCTTAGTGCTCGTAACCATGATTTTTTTTCTTGTTTAAATGAAAATAATATCTGTTAATTTTGATCTGTTTTTTGGTAGAACGTTTTCACCCTCAAAAGCATAGTGTTCTACGTGTGATAGCCCAACAGAGGAGTAGTGGCAAATATGTCACCTACTTCTCTTAAAGCCCTGAGGTTTGGGGGTGAATGCTCATAAGCAGGAGTGGTATGGAGTGCAGGGACACTGGCTTCCATCAGAACTCGAGATAGTTGGTCCTTCCCATGGATAGCACTGTCCGCACCCATCTCACAGCAGGCTCACATCCTCACATTTCAATCTGCTCATCACCTCTGGATTATGCCCTGTTGTGAGGTGGGGGTCAGAGTGGAAACGGGACAGGGCTGCCTGCTGCTGTAACCTGCGAAGACTCTTCTGAGCCTCATGAAAGGTCAGGAGGAGTATTGTTGTTTTCTCCAGACCAACCAGAAGGCCGACATACATGGGAAGAGCTGCTTCAGGCACTCTTCCTCCTGCTATAAGTCCTTATTCCCTTCTGTAAGGTATGAAAACAGAAAACACAGAGAGAGACATGCTTTCCAAACATAGCAATACATGTTCAGAGCTACTAAATAAGAGGAGATGCATTTCTGGGTTTGTGCCATGCTTGTTTTAGAAAAGAGTATCGAAAGGGATAGTGGCTGCTCAAAGGTTACTTATAGTTCAGGTTTAAAACTCGGTAGTGAACAGTGGATAAAACTTCTATGAAACTAGTGTGTTCGGGCGGCTTGTGCCAAGATTTTCCCTCTTGCTTATTCCTATGCTAGATATAGGAGTTATTTTAAAAACATATCATTAAAGATAACATTGTAAAGATTCCTGAATTTAAATGGTATGGCCACAGCGATGTAGGTGACAAATGCTTAGTATATATAGGTTTATAATCAATATGTTTTTAACAAACAGATAAATGAATAAATTGATGGGTGAGAAGTGAGAACCTAAAGTGATTAATTTTACTTGTACTGAATTGTAAACCTCTCTGCATTGTTTGGAATGCCCAGATGTGATGGTGATGAAGAGGCTATAACTGAATTTTAAATTTTTAATAAGACTGTACACAAGATTTACAGATCTACACCCACAGTGAAAGCCATGCCTTTTCATGCTGGTGATTAAATTTTCTTCTTTGTAAGTATGACAGCTAGGTGCTATGTATATATAGACACAGGTATATAAGTTACTGTTGGAGACAAAGTGGATGGAGTAAATCCTGTGAGCTCATTAACAGTCCTAAAATTTATAAAACAACGAGAGCAAAAAATATTGCAAGGACACAGACCTATTACATTTTCCTGGGTGTGATGCAATCAGTGTGACTGTCTTGTACTTAGCCTTTAATGGAACTGTTTGGAAGTCCAGAGAGACTTAGCGGGTGGTGAGCATAACTGTAATAGAAAGAGACATTTCCCGACAAGGTCTTTGGATGTGCGAGATGAGGAGAAAAGCTATGGAGCACACAGAGTCCTCAGCCTGCTACTCACAGATGCCACACTTGAAGACACTGGGATGGGGCAGAAGAGAAGTGAACGGAAATATATAACTTCTGAATGATATTCTTCCAGTAACAGCATATCGAACAGCATCAGGAATGTTTTACAGCTTACTGTCTCAAGTTTATAACAGGAATTCCTTGTTATTTTATGTTTCTATTATAACATTCTTTTTTTCCCTTTAAAATCCATCCCTGTTTCATATGAATGAACTAAAAATGATTTGCTGAAGGAGCAGGCTTATTTTCACGTGTTTTATAATGAAAGTTGTTTATCCAAGACTAAAAAAAATGAGCTTATTTCCAGAAGATGCAAATATGTGAAAATTGCTATACATTTGAAGATGTGTATATTGTGCTGATAAGATGGTTTAATGGTAGAACATTTGCCTGGCAGGCTCAAGGATTGTATTTTATCCAAGACACTATAGGAATGAATAGATGTCCACATAGATACAGATCAATAGCAACTTTGTGTTTAAATGTTACAATTCCCTATCTCTAGTTCCTACAGCCTCATTCTGCATTATCAAAACTTAAGACTAAATTAAATTACCTCTTCAGAAATGCTGGGCAGACAATAACTTTCTCTGTTTTGGCAAAGGTGTCTTTAGACAGAACTACCAACAATAAAGCTTATTAAAAGTACCAATTTGAAAAAAAATAAAATATTTTATGCACATTATATTTGGGATATTACAGAAAGGATTTAATTAACACTGGAGGCAAAATTCCTTAAACCTAAGGTGTATTTCTAGTTAGTCTAAGATATCAGTAGGAACTGATTAAAAGGCTGAAGAGGCAGCAATGGCAAATACACTAGTTCATTAAACATTCAAATTTCAGAAATAACCATATAAAATAATTTTCTCCTGGCTAAACCATGAGAGACTAACTCTTCTCTCTCTGAGAAAGACTAGTGAAATATATTCATATGAATAAAAGTTTCTATTGTACTTAAAGGGATCTGATCTAGTTCAACTCCACACATCACTCTCCAGCTCTTGCTTAGAGGTGCCATCCACAGAGATCTGGGTTCACGTCTATTAATTAATAATACAAGTCTTCAGAGGTGTCCACAGGTCTATCTGACTTAGACAATTCCCCAATTGGTGATTTTTTCTCTCAGATGAATTCAGGCTATGTCAAGCTGACAGTTAAAACTTAAACCAAGATCCTAAAAGTTTTGAAGGGTTTTACTTGATAAATACCGGTATCTGAGTTTTAGGGAACTGTAGCTATGACGTTGCTGATTGCAGTCTAGCAAACCAAGGGTGCTCATGGGTTTTGCATAAGACTAGAAGACTAGACTGGACTGTTTGTTTATCCATGGCTGCTGTTTCTTTCCTCCAGGAGCAATGATGCATTATAACAATGACATAAGTAACTCTTTGAACATCAAACTAGAAACCCAGTTGGGGTATCATAAATAGTAGCCACTAAAAATCTTCTCTATGCCACTTTTATAGCTTTGTTAAAAATTACAAAATGGGCTTTGGAATTTTCAGTATATGTAAAAGACAAATAAATAAAAACTCAAAGAAAATGAAAATTTGGCAAGTTTTAGAGCAATATAAACAAGATCTCAGTTTTATATTCATATCTGTCTGATTTCAAACTCTACCCAATTGCAAATGCAGGAGATTGTATGCAGGGATTATATCAAGGCAAAGAATCTAGGGCCAGAGAGTTTAGAGAAAAAAAAAGAGGTGTTCTAAGTATGTTAATATTCACCTTCCTATTATTGTTGCCTTTCAACTAAATAATACATGCATATTTGTCTCTTTCACTGTCAGAAACATGATGGTGTGTGGTATAGACATAACTGGCCTCAAGAAGCTTACAGGCCTCTGCAGATGCCATTGTAAATGATTAAGCTTCCGCTGCATATTTCCTCAAGAGTGTCCAATCTACTAAGTCTGGGCAAAGTGACCCAGTATGAGAAGTAGGGTTCCAAAGGCCAGTAAAAGAGTCAGAGACAGCCCTTGCTCCCCCTGTTAAGAGTCTCCCAAAACCACAATTTAGAAAACCATATGTTATAGGCAGAGTTCTGAGGTCAGTACCATGCCGGCTCCCTGGATGTTGGTTCAGTATCTGTGAACCCCTATGTGCCTGGATTAGTGGATTCTGTAAATTTTCTTGTCGTGTTCTTGGCCCCTATGTATCTGATAATCCTTTCTCCACTTCTTTTTCAGTATTCCTCAAGTTACACCTAATCATTAAAAGGTTAACAAGAACAAAAAGTAGTTGGTAAACATATATATACATATACACATCTATATTTATAAATTATATATATATTTATTAATATGTACTCTTATATTAATACTTGTGTATATGTATATATGTATTTGTGTGTATGCACATATGTAAATTTATTTAAAATATGGCTATAATTACATGATAGGTATATATTTGTTCAACTAGATGTGTATGCATATATAAAATATATTTGGAGAATTACTTTTAAAGAATTCCTCTGTGAGGCAGGACATTAGTGCGACTTCCCTTTCCATCCGACTAAATGTAATATAGCTTGTTATATGATCTACTTTAGAAGCCACCATTGTACTGACACCTATGAAAGCACTGAAGAAGAAATTGAGGTGTATTAATTGTAATGAACTTAATTTTGAAGGACTGTATTAAACAATAGGACAGACTTTAAGTTTTGTTTCCCTGCTTTCCTTCTCAACAGAATATAAGTTAACAGTGCCAGACACAAATAGGAATAATAGAAAGCAATATGTGTCAGACCTTGGGCAGTAAAAGTAGATAAAGTACTTGGTAATTGTACAGGCTGGGAGTGAATCTTGTCTGGTCCTCTGGTTCTATTTTGCAAAATGAGTTCAAGGAAATAAGTGGCCTCATAATGTTTGTACAATCAACTCTTCTCTCTCTTTAGACTTCACCCAGAACATTTTTCATTCAGGTCCAAATAATATGGAAAATAACACTTTTATCAAGCATATTTTATGAGATTTAAAAATTTTTAAGTTCAGGAAACAAACACAAAGACTATTGGTAATAGGAATTGAGAAAATATTTATAAGGGCAGACCAGGTTAATATTGATCCTCACCATATAATTTCTGGAGTTATTCTTCAACAGTTGAAAGGAAATAAGTCCATTCTTCCCCATGTTCCATTTCCTTGGCACCAGTTATAGGAAACTGTAGCTATTAAATATCAGAGTCACCACAGTAGAATGTGTTTTGAGAGGCCATCACACTTTAACAGATTTGAAAATATTTTGGGGGAAAAAAATCACTTTTGAACCCCAAATATGTCTTGTTTCTGTCCCATTAAATCTTGCTATGAACTTCCATCACCATGGAGAGTAGTTATTTCATACTTTCACCTAATGGAACTGGAAAAAATGGAAGATTATGTATGTTTGTAAATGTTACACATAAATATGTCTTTTGAACAAAGCCAAGCTTCCAAAGAGTTGATGCATATGAGAGAACATATTCCAGAAGATGCCAATGTGATCAATATGATTTGATATTCTTGGTAGGAACATAAAATGTATGGGAAATCTTAACTGTGAATCTTGGAAATAGAGTCAAACTTAACTTGTGTATCTATATTTCATAGTATCTATAATATATGAGATACATCAAATGTACAGATCCCATTTTTTTCTTAAGAATAAATGGCTATAGGTTATTTCAAGGTGCTCATAGCATTCTATTTATTCAGAATATGCAACACATACATCCCTCTATACTCCTTGAAAGTTCATATTTATTAAAATTAATTTTTGCTAGAGGTCTAAACATATATCACATGCTAGAATTTTGCATTTTTCAAAGTTTGGCCACATTGACCAAAAATATTGATAATGTAGATTACTATCTTTAAAACGAGCTTATCTTGGAAACTGTGTTTTATTCATCTTTATCATTTTTTAAAGATTTCTATGTTAGTTTGGTCTTTCACTTATTATTCAGCTGAGGGTGACTTTTAATTTCTGATCATGCTGTTTCCACCTTCCAAGTTCTGGGATTACAAACCAAGACAAACATAGTTAATTTATGTGATGCAAGGGATTGAATCTAGGACCTTCTCAATGCTAGGCAAGTACTCTACCCACTTAGATAAATCACCATATCTTCTTTGTCTTTCTTATACAGATCAGATGATTAATTTAAGATACACATAAGACAATGAAGCAGAGTGTTCAGATGGAATTGTCACATCCTACTTCAGCTGAGCATGAAATGATCTTCCTTCCTCCTTCCTTCCTTTCTTCCTTCCTTCTTTCTTTTTCCTTTCTTCCTTCCTTCCTTTCTTTTTTTATTTCTATTTTGTATGACAGAGTTTCTCTGTATGCAGTCCTGACTGTTCTGAAACTCACTCTATAGCCCAGAATGGCCTCAAACTCACAGACATCCACCTGCCTCTGCCTTCCAAGTGCTTGGTTTAAAGGCTTGCACCACCACTGCCCTGTATGAAGTGACATTTCTAAGTGATGGCTTACCTGGTCTCCCTGAATAATTCTTATTTCTTCTTATTTCCCTCACCATTTGTACTTCTCATTGTTGTCTAGGTTGTCTGGGATTTGTGATTTGTAGCCTGTTTTTTTATTTTTTGGTTTATGTTTAAAAACCACATATGAGTGAGTACATATGATAATTGTCTTTCTGGGTCTGGGTTTACCTCATTCAATATGATGTTTTCTAGCTCCATCCATTTGCCTTCAAATTTCAGGATGCCGTTTTTTTTTTTGTTTGTTTTGTTTTTTTTTTTGTTTTTTTGTTTTTTTTTTTTGCTTTGTAGTACTCCATTGTGTAAATGTACACTTTCCTTATCCATTCTTTGGTCGAGGGTGTTTAGGCTGTTTCCAGGTTCTTGCAATGACAAACAATGATGCTATGAACAGAGTTGAGCACATGTCCTTTTGGTAAGATTGAGCATCCTTTGGATATATACCCCAAAGTGGTATTTCTTGGCCTTGAGGAAGGCTGTTTCCTTATTTTGTGAGAAATCACCATACTGATATCCTAAGGGACTGTACCAGCTTGCACTCCCACTAGCAATTTAGGAGTGTTCCCTTTACCCCAAACCTACAAATGGTTTTTGACAAAGAAGCAAAAAATATAAAATGGAAAAAAGAAAGCATCTACAACAAATGGTGCTGGCATAACTGGATATCAACAAGTATAAATAAAAAAATAGATCCATATCTATCCCCTTGCACAAAACTCAAGTTCAAATGGATCAAAGATCTCAACATAAAGCCAGTCATACTGAACCTCATAGAAGAAAAAGTGGGAAGTACATTTGAACATATTGGCACTGGAGACTATTTCCTAAATATAACACTAGTAACACAGACACTGAGAGAAACAATTAATAAATGGGACCTCCTGAAACTGAAAAGCTTCTGTAAAGCAAAGGACATGGTCAACAAGACAAAACAGCAGCCTACAGAATGGGAAAAGATCTTCACCAACCCCACATCAGACAGAAGTCTGATCTCCAAAATGTACTTCTCTCATTGACAAAAAGCTGTCTTCTTCTGCGTTGACTGCTAACACTTGTCTCTGAGTCAATTTACCTCATTGTTGGATGCAACCATTTCAATAAATGTCAAGGTGCTGAATTTTCACTTGTGCAAATATTTATATAAGAGGGAGAATAAGCACAACAGTAATTTGATTCTAAGGTATTCAGAATGTTTCACAGGCATAAATTAATTATGCCATGCAGCTCACTGTTAAGTAGGGCAATGTCGTTCAAGCTCTTGAACATTATCTTCGCAGAGTTTTTGAATCGCAAAGGTGATGAAGTGGGAAATATCAAGTTCAAGCTATATGCCTCTTCTGAAAGGGGTCTGGAGGTGAGCATTGTATGTATGTGTTTATTTTTGTATAAAATTTCTGTGTTGGTTCATCTGTGCTGCTAAGAGAGAGTGTCCCATGTACCAGGTGCTGTATAATGAGCAGCAATTCCTCACAGTCCAGAAGATTGTGAGTTCTAAGATCACTGCTCTTACACAAGGCAAGAGTCTTTGTTCCTGCACCATAGGCATCACATGCAGCAGGACAAAGCAAGGGTGAGAGGGAGAGTCAAACAGGAACCCAATTTGTCTCTCTTTAAGAGACAACTAGAATAACAGTATTAATCCATTTGGGAGAGCAAAGCCCTCACGGCCTAATCATATCCTAAAGACCCCTCCTCTCTATGCCATTGTAACAACAATTTTACTTCAGCATGACTTTTAATGAAAAAGAGAGCGAACAAGACAGTGGACCAAGAGAGTGGGCCAAGAGAGACCTCAGTGGTTCCCTGATGCACAGACAGTGACAGTACATAGCAGACCAAAAACAGCTCCCAAAGACACAGACAGCAACTTCAAGGATTGGATCAAGAGGCAAGGACACTGCTGGCATGAATTCAAGGAAGAGATGGGTAGGTACCAATGCAAAATTCATTCAACAACCTAAAAAGCAACATCATAACACCATAACCCAGTGATTATACACAGGAAGACTTGAACATGCTAACACAGAAGAAGCAGAAGAAATTAATTTTAAAAATAACTTTATGAGGATAATGGGGAACTTTAAAGATGAAATTAAAATTCCTTTAAAGAAATGGAGGAAAAGACAAACAAAAAGTTGAAAGAAATCAATAAATCTCTTAAAGAAACTCAAGAAAAACAATGAACTAGGTGAATCAAACAGTTCCAACAGTTTAAGACTTGAAAACTGACATAGAGGCAATAAAGAAAACACAAACTGAGAGAATTCTAGAAATGGAAAATCTGTATAAATGAGCAAGAACTACAGATGCAAACATAACCAACAGCCGGGCGGTGGTGGCGCACGCCTTTAATCCCAGCACTTGGGAGGCAGAGGCAGGTGGATCTCTGTGAGTTCGAGACCAGCCTGGTCTACAAGAGCTAGTTCCAGGACAGGCTCCAAAACCACAGAGAAACCCTGTCTCGAAAAACCAAAAAAAAAAAAAAAAAAACATAACCAACAGAATAAAAAAGATGTAAGAGAGAATCTCAGGTGTTGAAGATTCTATACATGAAATAGATTCAGTGGTCAAATAAAATCTTAAATCCAAAAAATTCTTAACACACAATATCTAGGAAATCTTGCTCATCTTGAAAAGAGCAAACCAAAGAATAATATGAATAGAAGAACTCCAGTTCAAAGACACAGAAAATATATTCAACAAAATCATAGAAGAAAACTTTCCCAACATAAAGAAGGATATCCCTATGAAGGCATAAGAAGCTTACAAAACACAAGTAGACTAGACCACCCCCCCAAAAAAGTCCCCTAGCTGTATAATAATCAAATGCAAAATACAGAACAAAAAAAGAATATTAAGAGCTATAAAATAAAAGGTCAAGTAACATATAAAAGCAAACCCACCAGAATTATATGGAAAGTCTCAATGGAAACCATGAAAACCAGAAGTTCCTGGACACATGTGCTACAGACACTAAGAGACCACAAATGCAAACCCAGACTACTATGCCAAGCAAAGCTTTCAATCACTGTCGATGGAGAAATCAAGATATTCTGTGGAACAACCAGGTTTAAACAATATATATCCATAAATCCAGCCTTACAGAAAGTACTAGAAGGAAAACTCCAAGCCAAGGAAGCTGACTGCACCCACAAAAAAGAGGCAATAGATAATCTTACACCAGCAAACTCTAAAGAAGGGAAACATACAAATCCTACCACTTAAAAATCACAGGAATTAACAATCACTGGTCATCAATAGCTCTTAATATCAACGAACTTAATTCACTTATAAAAAGATACAGGCTACAAGAATAGATATGAAAGCACGATCCATCCTTCAGCTGCATAGAAGAAACACAGCTCAATCAAAAAGATGGACCATTACCTCAGATTAAACAATTAGGAAAAGTTTTCTCAGTCAAATGGACCTAAGAAACAAGCAGGAGTAGCTATCCTAATGTCTAACAAAATAGACTTCAAACTAAAATCAATCAGAAGAGATGGAGAAGAACACTTCATATTCATCACAGAAAAAAATCATCAAAATTAAATCTTAATCCTGAACCTCTATGCCCCCCATATAAGAGCACTCACACATGTAAAAGAAACATCACTAAAGCTTAAATTGAACATCAAACCACCCATACTAATAGTAGAAGACTTCAATATACTACTCTCTCCAATGTATAGGTTAACCAGACAGAAACTTAACAGAGAAATAAGAGAACTAACAGATGTCATGAATTAAACGGACTAAGCAGACATCTATAGTACTTATCACCCAAACACAAAAGAATATACCTTCTTCTCAGAACCTCATGGAACCTTTTCTAAAATTGACCACATACTTGGTAACAAAGCAAACCTCAACAGATGCAAAAAAATGGAATAACATTCTGTATCTTATCAGGTCACCATGGTTTAAAGTTAGAATTCAACAATAACACTAATTGCAGAAAGTTTTCAAACACATGAAAATTGAACAGTGCTCCTCCATTGAGTCACCCCTGGGTCAAGGAAGAAATAATGAAAGAAATTAATGTTTTCCAAGAATTCAACAAAAATGAAGGCAAAATGTACCCAAACTTATGGGACTCTAAGAAAATAATGCTAAGAGGAAAGTTCATAGCACTAAGTACTTATATAAAGAAAGTTGAGATATCTCACTAGTGATTTAACATCATACCTGAAAGCTCTAGACCAAAAAGAAGCCGACTCATCCAGAAGGAGCACGTAACAGGAAATAATCAAATTGAGGGTGGAAATCAATAAAATAGAAACAATGAAAACAAAATAAATAATCAATAAAATTAAGAGCTGGTTCTTTGAAAAAATAAGCAAGATAGACAAACCTTTATCTAAACTAATCAAAAGGCAGAGAAAATCTAAATTAACAAAATCAGAAAGGAAAAGAGGGACATAACAGACCCTGAGGAAATCCAGAGAATCATTGAATCATACTACAAAAAACGTATACTCCATAAAACTGGAAAATGTAAAAGAAATGGACAATTTTCTGGATAGGTACCACATACCAAAATTAAATCAAAACCAGGTGAACAACTTAAATAGACCTATAGCCTGCAAGAAAATAGAAGCTGTCATCAAAAGCCTCCCGACCAAAAAAAGCTCTAAGCCTCATGTTTTCAGTGCAGAATTCTACCAGATCTTTAAATAAGAGCTAATATCTATACTCCTCAAAGTGTTCCACATAATAGAAATAGAACGAACATTGGCAAACTCTTTTTATGAAGCTACAGTTACCCTGATACTGAAACCCCACATGAAGACTCTACCAAGAAAGGAAATTTCAGACCAATCTAACTCATTAACATAGATGTAAAAATGTTCAATAAAATACTGTCAAACTGAATGCAAGTATTCATGAAAAAAATCAACCACCATGATCGATCAAGTTGGCTTCATGTCAGTGATGCAGGAATGGTTCAACATATGAAAATCTATCAATGAAATCCACCATATTAATAAACTAAAAAACCATATGCTCATGTCATTAGATTCTGAAAAAGAATTCAACAAAATCCAACACCCCTTCATGATAAAGGTCTTGGAAAGATGTTGATACTAGGAACACATCTAAACATAATAAAAACAATATATAGCAAGCCAACAGCCAACATCAATTTAAATAGAAACTCAAAGCAATTCCACTAAAAACATGAAAAATACAAAAATGTCTACTTTCTTCATATCTATTTAACATAGTTAGTAAAGTTTCACCCAGAGCAATGAGATAACAAAAGGAGATAATGGGAATATAAATTGGAAAGGAAGAAGTCAAACTTTGGTTATTTGTAGATAATATGATTGTATGCATAAATGACCTCAAAAACTCTACCAGGGAACTCCTACAGCTGATAAATATCTTCAGTAATGTTGCAGAATATAAGATAAACTCAAAAAATAAAGTTGGTAGCCCTTCTATATACAAATGATAAAGAAGCTGAGAAAGAAATCAGAGAAATATCACCCTTCACAATAGCCACAAATAACAGAAAATAACCCAGGGTAACACTAACCAAACAAGGGAAAGTCCTGTTCAACAAGAACTTTAAGTCTTTGAAGAAAGAAATTGAAAAAGATACCAGAAAATGGAAAGCTTTCCCAAGCTCTTGAATAGGTAGAATCAACATAATAAAAATGGCAATTCTACCAAAAGTAATCTATAGATGTAATGCAATGCCCATCAAAATCCCACCATGATTCTTCACATACCTTAAAAGAGCAATACTCAACTTCATATGAAAAAAAAAAGGAGAGCCAAAACAGTCCTGTACAATAAAGAACTTCCAGAGGTATCACCATCACTAATATCAAACTCTGTTATAGAGTTACAATAATTAAAAACAGCCTGGTACTTGCATAAAAACAGACAGGTTGACCAGTGGAATCAAATTGAAGATCTGATATTAATTCACATACCTATGAGCACCTAATATTTGACAAAGAAGTTAAAATTATGCATTGGGAAAAAAGAAATCATCTTCAACAAATGGTGCTCATATAACCGAATGTCAACATGTAGAGGAATGCAAGCAGATTCATATCTATCCCAATGCAAAAAAACTCAAGTCCGAATGGATTAAAGACCTCTATATAAATCTGACCACAGTGAACATGATAGAAAAGAAAGTGGGAAGTAGTTTTTAATGCATTGGCACAGAATACCATGTCTTAAATATAAGACCAGTAGCACAGATATTGAGAGCATCAATAAATAAATGGAATCTCCAGAAATTGAGAAACTTCTGTAAAGCAAAGAACACAGTCAAGACAAAAAGGCTGCCTACTGAATGAATAAACGTCTTCACCAACCCCACCTCTGAGAGAAGGCTGACCTCCAAAATATATAAAGAACTCAAGAAATTAACCATCAAATTACAAAATAATCCAATTAAAATATGGGGTACAAATCTAAACAAGAATTCTCAACAGAAGAATCTCAAATGGCCAAATGGAGGGAATGGGAAGATGGGAGGGAGTGGAAACTAGGAAAGGTATGTAAAAAGAATAGAAGAAAGCTTTTTTTTTAATAAAATATAAAAAGAAATATAAAATAAGTAAAGGAAGAAGTTGACCCATTTATCGGCTTCCTGTTTTGTCTCTTAGAACTTTTTGTATATTAAGGCCATTTACACTATGAGTGCACAACAAGTACCCACTTGTCATAGAAAATCATTTGCGTCTATAGAGATGATGAGATGTAAATATTTTTCTGTCTCTAAATACATAAACCCTCAATAAATCTCAGTTCACACTCTGAGAACAACAAATGATTAGATAAGCAGCTATGGAAAGAATGGTATGCAGAGCTCTCCAGAATCAAAGGCATCTTTTTACTCTGTACCCTTAGGGGTAATGCTTTCCAATTACCCCAGTGACATAACCGAAAAAAAAAATAATCCTTTTAAAATGGCACTAGTCATCTCTGAAATCTGTTTATCTATAAGATATATTTTGGTGTTTTCTATGTGTTCTCATGAAAAGAACTTGTTTGTGATTGATCAATTTGTGAAAAATCATTACAGCTCATCAGGGGTAAATATTAGAATGGAAATAGAAATAATATGAATTCCAACATCATTTGATTGAAATGATACTTTAAGTACATCATTTATTATTCTGAACTTTAGAAGATTACAAAAACTATCTCTTCTGCATATTCATATCCATTTCTTTTATTTAATCCCTTGGTCAATTTAGAAGCAAAACACTAGTGTTCTTTATTTTAAAAGTTTCAGAAGCCATGACTAAAACTATATGAGAAGGGTGGTAGAGATGTTCCTGTTGTTAGAGTTTGTGCTACAGAACCATGTAACAGCCAAGTGTGGCAGTCTGCATTTGTAACCCTAGCGCAGAAAAGATGGATGCAGGAGGATCCCAGGGACTTACTGGCTAGCAGTCTAGCCAAACTGGTGAGCTTTATGTGGAATAAATTAGGGAAGATACTTGATGTTAACCTCTTCTCAAGTGCATATACACATGCAAACAAGTTCATATCCAATAACACACTTTAACACACATGAACATATATACAAATAGAGGCACACCCCTAAACTATGTCCTCAAATTCTCTCTAAAGAGCAGTTTCATGTTTGGAGACAAATATGTTTTTGTTGACCATCATTGCTTATTCTGTAGCCCATAAACTATCCTGTAAGGCACTCATTCAGGGACACAGAGGTCCTCTCTGTGACAGTATTTAATGCAGCATTTCATAGTCTAAAATGCCATGTGTAAGGAGTGACTACAAGTTTCTCAGAATCTATGGTTTACAGTCTTTGTATTCTGAAAAGAAAATCAGAAAATATGAGCTTATAAACCACAGACTCTGTTATTAAAGCCAACAACTAGAAGGGTGTAAGAAAGAGAATGTCACCTTGAAGGTATTTGCTGCAGATAGTCTTATGCAAGGCTCTTAACCAAGTTAATAAAAAAAGGGATGTGACTAGCAGGTATTAAACTGAGTTAAGCTGAAGCTTAGAGAAGGGTGGATTTAATTATTAATTATTTCATGTGCCCACATATAAAATGTGTATTACTAAAACTCTTATCTTTACTTAGATTCTTTGGAACAAAATCTTTCAAGGAAATATTTATAAGACACAAGAGAAAAGAAGGAGTTGAAAATGCAAAAAGTTTTATCAGAATCAGGAAGGTACAATTATTCTATTTTTTTAAGCCAGAGAAATAAAAGCAAGGGGAACCTAGTTATAAATTTAACTTTAATATAATTCATAATCCATTTAATGCATTTCAAGGAAAGGCACTCAGGTATGTTTGAGATTGTGTACTAAATGACCAATGGATCTATATGTACTTGCTCCTCTTAAATCTCTTTATAATAACTCTATTAACCAGCAAATTTATTGTACATTTTTGCTTTTGCTAGTTTTGCCTCTGTCTTCTCTCAGCATGTTAGGCTCAGAGTTTTGTCTGTAAAAGTCTGATGATATCAATCCAGGAGGGGCACACATCCCTTTGCCATGTTGTGACAATCTTAGCTGGACTGCAACATGCACAAAACCCTTTTAAAAATCACAGTAAATCCTGGCTTTGTACCTAAACACTATTGATAATTATTTACTTTTACAGAACATATTTGTTTATATACCATAAATACACATCTCCAATATTTACCTGCTGGTTAAATATCACTTTGTATTTAACAAATAAAGTGTCACAAAATAAGCCAATGAATGGATTTGGAAGGCAGTCACTGTACCTCATGAAGCTGTATCAGTTGTAATATATTCTTCTGCTTTTTCGCTGGATGGTAGAGTTGGTGAAGAGAGCCTCCTTGCCTCTCTTTCTTACCATTTCCTTGGTACATGATGCCATGTTTGATCAGTAGCAGCTTCACCAATACCTGTGAAATGAGGCAGTCCTTTTACTAGAGTTTTTCATTATACTTCTCCCTCTTTTCTGTTTGAAATATATCTGGCATTTTTGTTGCTTTGATTTTACTCCTATGGATGGGATATGAGAAAGACATTGACTACAGAAACACAAATATTCTTTAAGAAACTACAAAAGAAGAAAGGATATAATACCTAAACCCAGTGATGACAGGGGAGAGGGAAAAGGAGGCGTGGTGCTGTTCTGCCAAACCTAACTATGTCGTTTGCACTGACACCAATCTGATTAAATGGGAATCCCACAGCAGTGTTGTCTGACAAGATGCAGGAGATGTGGAGGAGGCAATACTAGTCTGTAGGGCCATACTAAGGAGAGGAGAGATGCCACTATGTTGGGACAAAAGCGACCTACTACTCCCAAAGAATAGTGGAGGAGGATTTCCAAGCAGAGTTTATTGAATGCAAAAAAAATGTTATTGGAAATTTAGGACTTCGTACCTCTGGATTGTAAAAGACTCAGGTTGTCAAAAGGCAGCTTATGCAACATATAACTCCACTTAGTATTTGAATAGAATCAAGGGAGTGGAAGGCAGGAATTTTTGGCTCATTCTTATTCCTAATTTCTTTCTGAGGGCAATCTTGGGATGTGATTAGTACATCTACGACACAAAGGGTTGCAGCTTCTAAAACAAAACAAAACAAAACAAAACAAACAAACAAAAACACCCTTATTGAAACCCCTGCATTCATAGTCCTGTGGTAAAGCATTGGAATTAGAGTGTTTCCCCAAATTGTTAATTTTATGTAAATAGCATGTATACTATAACATGACCCTAATGGAATTTTTCTCCTTTATGATATTGATAGGATAATTACTATGCTTTCAATTACTGCCCAAATCATTTACTTTCATAATCTTCCTTTATAGCTATTAAAAAAGAGCTATACCTTAATGACTATCTTCTAACAGAAGAAAAATCAGAGCTCAAGGATATTCAGGATATTTTCTGGTGAATTACCAAACTGTAGGTAAAAGTGGCAGAAATTAAACCCAAAATGAGACACCAAATCTAGGCTCTTAAACATCATGTCCTACTTGTCTGTATTGTCAGACTGTGATATATAATGTAGCAGGTCAGACTGATATCTAGGACCATAGAATGTCTTTGAATCATAAAAAGAATAAGAACAAATCAGCTAAGTCTTGCTTTAAGATTATGTTTTACTCTATTAGCTGTTAGGTATACTATATTATAAAATCTCAGATGTTTGGAATATTTAGGGGTACTATTGCTATGATGAAACACCATGACCAAAAGCAAGTTGGGGAACAGAGGCTTGTTTGACTTTTACTACAACACAGTCCATCGCTGAAAGAAGTCAAGAAAGGAAATCAAGCTGGGCTACAACCTAGAGGCAGGAGCTGAAACAGAGGTCTCAAAGGGTTCCTGCTTACTGGCTTGCTCCTCATGGTTTAGTCAGCCCACCTTCTTATAGAAGCCAGGACCAATAGTTCAGAAGAGACACCACCCATAATGGGCTGGGCTCCTCCCTCAGCCGTCAGTCATTAAGAAAATACACTACAGGTTTGCCTACTGTAAAATCTTATGCAGGCATTTGTTTAATTGGGGTTCTCTTCTATTAGATAACTATAGAATATGTCAGGCTGACCATAGTCAGGCAGGACAATTGACACCTTGCCACCCTGACACACAAAGGCTTTAAAGATGTAACATTTATTTTTTTGTTGTTGCTGTTCACCTCAAGATTGCAGATTCATAAATTTCACACATATTAAACTTAAAAGTCCCACAGTCTCTACCAACTCAAATATTTTAAAAGCTGAGTCTATGCAAAAATTCAAATTCTCTTTTAAAATCTAAGATCTCTTAAAAGTTCAAAGTGTGGCTGCCTATAAAATCAAAACTAAGTTAAACACTCTCTTACTGAGGGAAGAACCCACAGTCGCAAGCTGATTTTTAAAAGCCACATTCCCATAGTTAATTAATTCAGTGTCCAATGTCTGCAATTCCCTCGTGATTATGGTTTCTCCAAAAAACGTAGATCAGTTTTCAGACTCAATGTCTGCAGCAGAAACAGCATGTTTCTAGGCTCACTCGGGCCTCACTTCATCACCAGGGCTGTGCTTGAGAATCACCCATAGTACTGACATCTCCAAAATGTTAGAATCTTTTCTATAACTGTACTACATTTTATTCAACAACCTCTATTGGGCTCTATTTATTATGCCAAGTCTCTCACATATTTTTGCTTGACCCTTTTAATACTGGGCTTCAGTAGCCAGTGAGGTTCCACCTTCTCCAATGTCCTCTCTTGGCCTCTCACAGTACCAAACCCAAGCATCTTTCAGGAACCCTTCATGCCTTCAAAACCAGTACCACTGCCAGGTGGTGGTGGCGCACGCCTTTAATCCCAGCACTCGGGAGGCAGAGGCAGGCGGATCTCTGTGAGTTCGAGACCAGCCTGGTCTACAAGAGCTAGTTCCAGGACAGGCTCCAAAACCACAGAGAAACCCTGTCTCGAAAAACCAAAGAACAAAAACAAAAAAAACCAGTGCCACCTTTGTGACTCTTACATTGTCAAGCTGGGCTGCCGGCATAGGGTACAGCTTTGGCTATCTCTGGAACACAGCTTCTGTATACTGACTCTCAGGAACCACTTTCCAGAAGATTTCACCTCACTGATACTGGTTTCTTCTTCAACTATCTTAGGACTAGCTGGTCAGTATCTATTATCCCAGAAAAGTGAAGGATTTGGTGGGTCTAGTCTTTTGTTATTCACATCCAACTCTTTAGCTCCAGCTGATCAGATATCACAAATTCTTCATATAAATAGTGAAAATTTCCAGCCAGGCATCCACCATCTGCATTGCTCTAAACATTGTTGTCTTTTAAGTTCCTATTGAACAGCCAATTGAGTGTTCAACACTCAATAGCTTTTCTAACCCAAGGTTCTAATATCCTTCTCCTATTCTCTCTAAGATAACATGATCAGGTCTGCCATAGCAATATCCTTATCCTGGTACATATATATATATATATATATATATATATATATATATATATATGCTATGATCTAGCTAATCCAATTGTCTAAAAATGGTCATCTACCAAGGGAAGGTCTAAGAACTATTCAGTCCTTGTTCGTCCAGGTGGCTGGATGTCTCAGCTGGTCTTCAGTAAACACTAGAATCCCAAACTATTGGGCTCTGATGCCAGTGAAGGAACAGACTTGCCAGTGTGGATGAGAGCACATACAATGAGAGTAAGCTTCCTTCCTCTATGTCCTTTATATAGGCTGCCAGCAAAAGGTGCTGCCCTTATTAAAGTTGGATCCTACCACATCAAAAAATCTGGATTAGATCCATATCTTTCTACCTCAAAAGATCAGAATTAAAAGTGAGTTTTTCCACTTCAAATGATTTAATTAAGAAAAAAAAATCCCTCACAAGTGTACCCAGCCACTTGGATTTTATTTAATTCCAGATGTAATCAAGCTGAAAATCAAGAATTGTCATCACCGTGTTTTTATATATGTTTTATAGATAAGGAGACTCTTTTTCTAAGACTTGAAAAAAGTCATCAAATTTATTTTAGACTCATGCTTGAATCCGGGACCACATCTTTGTGGGTGAGCACAAAATGTGATGTTGCACATGTACAGGCCTGTTGTTCTTACCTGTTTCAGATCAGAATGCCCAGGCCAAAGCACCAAGTTTCATGACAACTTTCACTTTCCTTCTTTGAACCACCCCTTACCTATTTAATATATAATTAGTTATTGGAATTGTGGCTTAAGGAAAGAATAGTGCCATCATGCTCTTCACAGCAATAATTCTACTTGATTGAGGAGTACCTGGGTATGTTTTCAATAGAAAATAATTTTACCCTAATTCTGAATAGGAATAATTGCAAGTATTTCCATATAACTCAAAACTAGCCAGTTAAGTATCATGAGCTATTGGCTAGTCGTGTTTTGATATTGAAAACGGTGGTGTGACACAGAATTCTTTAACAGCTGATTAAAGAGCTATGATAGAAAAAAATCTATTCCTGACACTCACTATGTTTGTTATATTTAACAAGATATAGATGGGATGATTGTTAATTGATTTGCTAGGATATCGCACACTATTCTGTATGGATGTGGAAACAAGTATGGCTATGATCTACACAGTGAGATGACTAAGAGATTAGCTTCTTAATCTAAGGATATACCACATAAACAAACAGGAATTTTACATTCAAGAATGCATTTTTTACATTGAGATACTCGGATGATTTTCAGTGGTTTAAATTTTCAGCTTACTGTTCCGCCACAAACATATTCAGACACAGAAACCCATAGAAGAGAGGTTAATACACCAAAGGATACCTGTCTGGTTCATTAAGATGCCCTGGTGTCTTGGAAGGGGAAAGCTAGATAAACATGCAACTGTACATGCTGCTGAGATGTTTTCAGCAAAAGCCAAGTATATCATGTCATTGTTTTTTACAATCAGGGATAAGTGACAAGCGATACGAGTCCTTGTACAGCCACAGACTATTCAACCTTGATTAAGACTTTTCTTACAGTTCTAGTGTGCCAAACTCCTAATATCTACAAGATGGTAAATATTCAAACTCTCAAAAACTAATTGTTTTCTTATCAGCTGATGAAGGAGACTTTGGATGTTATGTTTACATGTGTCCTCAAGATAAATAACTATGGAGCTTCAAATGTAATAAGTAAGAGTAGAGTACCATTTGTTATCTATATCTTTATCCAATATATACTATTTTCATAAATTCATCTCATAGTAATTAAATTAATAAAATATTACTATGATTTGTAGCACCATTCACCATTTTAAGGACTCCTGAGCATATGTGCAATACTAGAACATTAAAACAATGTATTCTGAGACCTGTAATTAGTAACCTGAATGCTAGTTATGAAATGCGAAAGGTGTCTAGATGAACAAAGAGGAACCTCTGAGTACCGCAGTCTACAATGTTGTGACTTCACTGCCATCCCCTTCCTCTTGAATGTTCACACAACTTGAATCTGTAACTCATTTCTAAGGGAATGACACAATGATGGACCTTAAAATCACACAGTGACCTTCCAACAGCACTAATATCTCTGATCTCTGGAGACAGAAAGATTATTATTATCTATCAAGAGTTTGCATATTCATACATTAATCTCTGGGAAGTTTGAAAAATCTCCAGTTACTATTCCCCGTTAGGCTTTTTCCTCCCTCATACATTTTCTTTCTCTTTGCATTATTTTCTTCTCTCTTACAATTACTGAGGACCTATTCTGTGTCCAGGATTGATTTTGTATTGTTTTGGACATATGAGGATGAATGAGACACGGCTTTGTATAGGGTAATTTGCTCTCAAGACAGATTGAAATAGTAAGAGTGGTAATGAAATTGGGACAAAAGACAAAATTAATTGCTGTAAGAAAGTTCCCAGCAAAAGTGCATAAGATAAAAAGGAAGAAAGTAATTAGTCCTACCTGGGAAGTCTTGCCTGCTGATGAAACATTAGAGCAGACTCTGAAAAGATTAATGGACTTTAAGAGGTACAGTAAAAGGAAAGAATGGACTGGGATGCATTATCCACACACGTTTGTAGATAAACTAAAATATGTGCCAGTTCTGAAAAAGGACGAAGCCTGTGTCTCGGAGGCATATGATGTGAAGAGATTCTCACAAACACATGATTAGGGACAAAGAATTTGGAAAATTTTGATTATAAAAGATTTTTTTACTTTATAAAATATTAATGTCCTACTTGGCTAATTTTAAGAATTTATTTATGGCAATTATCACCACTAAATTAACAGTCAAATTTTGATTCTCATATATGTATATTTATATTTGTAAAATGAAAACAATAATGTGTGAATTTATATATTGATTTGTATAAATGCAAAACATGTATTTCCTTACATATGGATATTATTTAACATATCAAGGAAAGTATTAGATTTTAACTTCTCATAATACCAAATCCTATGGTCTCATTTGAAAATTTAAATATTCATTATATGTTGTAAGCAGGCTTAAAGTAATTAGCGTTTTTCTCCCAAGGTCATATGACTTATACTTCTTTCAAAACAAATTTTCATCTTTCTAATACCTGAGTCCATTCTCTAAATATGAGGTTGCTGCCCATAAATAGAAGAGTCCACAAATGGCCAACTCACATCCCCCCCGTTAAATCTCTAAATTTCTTAGAACCTATAGTATAAATGCTCTCTGAATAGAGGTTATGTTGTATTGGTTGTGGACTAACACAAACAAATAAAGTCTCTATGCAGTTATTACATGCCTATTTAAAATATATTTTAACCCATAGTTGTAATCTATAGATGCCAGTATATATAGACACTAATAATTTCTAGGCTAATATATTTACCTTTCTATTTTATCTGCACACTGTCTATCTATTTATGTGGCTATGTATCTATTAACTATCTATGTATCATCTATATGCCAATCCATTTATCTGTATGTTATTGCATAAAAAGGAAAAGAAATACAACATTCTTTGATGTGGGATTCCCCTCTGTATGCTGTGAATACCATTAGTTAATAAAGAAACTGTCTTCGGCCTGTGATAGGATAGAACAGAGCACGGTGGGGGAAACTAAAATGGATGCTTGGAAAAAGGATGTGGAGTTGAGAGAAGCCATGGAGCCTCTGCCAGGGAAAGACAGTGAAACTTTGCCTGTAGGCCATGAAAGTCATGGTAAAATATTAATTCTAGATGTAAGAGCTAACTAGTAATATACTTAAGTAATTGGCCAAACAATGATTTAACTAATATAGTTTCTGTGTGGTTATTTCGGGTCTGAGCTGCCGGGCAGCTGGGAAACAAACTAACAGCCTCCCTACTACACAGATTGACTCATTTTCTAAGGTATTTGCCTAAATCCCCTTCTTTCTTCATGACATCTTTGTGCAGCTTTAGCATTTTCATCAAACCAGTTTTGAGCAATATGCTAGGAAAAGATGATGCATAACCCCTCATCTGAATTTGGCCTTCATGATTGGCAGCATGTAGCACCAATCACATACTCAGCAAGAAGAAACAATGTTGTCCAGGGTCTTCTGCAAGATCTTAATCCTCACTACTCTGTGCCTCTTAAACTTATAAGTGAAAGACCCTGTCTCACAGACAGTGAGGTAATAATTGCACATTGAATCAGCAAGGGCTTCTGGGGATAACAAAGGTAGGGGTTTCATAACTGGGATAATGTGTTCAACAAGACTCATTCAAAAGAGGAGTCTAGCGCAGCATTTTATATCCACTGCAATCTCTGTGCAGCACAATCTGGAAGACCCGAGAGGAGTGAATTACAGTAATCAGCCTTCAATATGACAAAAGACTTAATCAGCATCTCCTTGCCTTTCTCATGAAGCCTCTCAATCTGGTGAGATCACGGAAATTATAAAAAGAAGTTTGCGAGATGGATACAAAATGCTTCTCAAATGATAACGTTAAAGACAATGGGATGGGGAAAATCACATACAAGTTTTACATTTCTGAGTTGTCTGAAACAGGATTCTAATCAGAAGCCCTCCCTCGATGGTTAGACATAAGGAGCAGCTGTTTAGCATTAGAGAGAACTTGGGGCAGTCTAAGATTCTCTATTCTGAAATTTTGCACTAGGGAAATCTCTATTTGATTGAATAAAGTAAAGGTAAAACCACATCTTTTACAAACCAGAGAAACAGGCACATGGGTCTATTCATAGCAAGAGGATCAGTGTAAATTGCAGAGGAAGACATCCCTCTTTCACTTCATCCCTCTGCCATGGTTCTCTCCAATCCTTTACCATCCCTACCTCAACTCCCCAGTGCCACTTCCAGGCATTCATTGAATTAATTCGTGGAAAATAAATGTTCTCATTAATTATCTGATTAGATTAGATTTTTAAAATGGAGTTCTAGGGAATTTCTATTAAAATATATTAGTTTCAGCCTCAACTGTAATACTAAGAAGTGAATGTTACAGATTGGAGCAGAACACGTATATTACTTTGATTTCTATCATCTTGATACAAGACAGAAACAACTCGAAGGGAAGAATCACTAATTTTGGTACATGTTTCAGAAGGTTCAGTACATGGTTTCTTGGCCATATTTAATTGTGCAGGACATCATGAATGGTGTGGTAGTTTGAATGTAATTGGCCCCCATAATCCGATAGTCTCGTGGGAGATGACAATTTTAGGAGGTGAGGGAGTGTATTATGTGGGGGTGGGCTTTAATGCTTCATATACTCAGCATAATGCCCAGTGAGTCAGTTGAATTCTTGTTGCCTGCAAGATGTTGCAGTCTCGTCTCCAGCACCACCTCTCCTTGCATAGTGCCATGTTCCCTGCCATGATGTATTAAACCTTCAAAACTGTAAGTGAGCCACTGAAATTAAATATTTTTTTATAAAAATTGCCATGGCTGTTATGTCTCTTCACCACAATAAAACTCAAACTGAGACAAATGACATGAGGCAAGAAACATGGGTAGAAGGAGGATGTTCTGATGGTGAACAAAAAGCAGAGAAAGATGAAGGCTTTTAGACCAAGTATAACCTTCAATAGAACACTCAGTGATCTGCACTCCCCACCTAGTCCCTAACTGCTACAGCCTCTACCACATCATAAAAATGGTACCCCCACCTGATATTTTATAATCTAAACTGTATGTACCAAGTTGTTTGGCTCAAGTAACAATGCAATTATGCTTGACTTTTCTCAAACGTATGAAAGGTTAGGGCTCTTCATTTTTCAAAGAGAAAACTTAACTGTGGAGATGTTGTGGGATTTAAACAAAGTTATATAATTGTAGAAGAGGACAAATCTAAACTTTAGAGGTAATACTGATGTGTAAATTTATAAAATTTATGAAACAAAGTGTAATGAATAATTGTGTTAACTCAAAGTTCTTCTGGAATATTTATGGTTTGAAAAACTACTTGGTTTTCTTTGCTATAAACTATTCCTCAAACACATCATGACAAACAGAGAAGAAATTAATGATGATAAATAAGGGTCAGTATGAAGTGCAGAGGCTGTCATGGAGTGCAAGGGGCAAAGAGACTGGACAAGCACATACTAAAGTATTATATGTGTAGGAAAGCACCATAATAAATCCCATTATCTTAAACAGCAAGTTAAAAAAAGAAAAACTCACATCAAGAGACTTAACTAGCTGGTACGGAATAAAGTATTTTGCGGGGGATGAGAGAGGCAGGGAGGGGAGCAGAGAAAAATGTACAGCTCAATAAAAATTAATAAAAAAGAAAAAATATTTTGTCAGATATTTTGAAAAAAATGTATTCCCTAATTTGCTACGAAGTTGCAAAGGAGTGTTAAGTGCACATGACCACTTGAACATGCAGCTGAGCCTGGCAAACAAGTGACTATCCACACATAAGAACATGTACAAACACAGGGTAATATGATAATAAAAGAGAGGTGTGCTTCATATCTTGAGCAATACCGAGTTCTTAAAAATCAAGACTACCAAAAGGTCATTTTGGTTTATGTTGTGTGCTATAAAAGTGCTAAGAAGCTCCTATTCCCTTTATTAATATCAAAACCAGAGACTGACAAGCAGGGCTATTTAAGTGAAGATTTTTGTCTCTTTCAGTGTTCAAACTTTTGAACTAAAAATCTGAGAAGAAAAACAGCCTGTTCCAATTACTCATTTTCTGCTCTAACTTAGAGGATATAAAGGACTAACCAATATAAAAAAATCCTCTTTGGTTCATAAACACCTACAGCTGCTGAACTGGGGGTAAAAAATAAGTCAAAGCTGAAGAGACTTTCAATGCAATTTCAGTGTTCTATTTTAAGAGTTTTCAAAGTCTTACGACGTTGTGGAAGTGAAATGACCTATCTTTTGAATAGAAATAAAAATCTCAAGTAACATGTACAGCTAGGACACAACACAAAGAGAAAAATGGGTAGATGAAAGGCACTGGCAGTTTCAACTACACTGCCTTTATAGCCACAGGGTTGCTGCATAGAAGGTTCTAGAAACTCTGTCTTGGATTTTGTAATGAATTGCTGCTAGTACTGAGGTTAAGATTAGAGGCAGTAGGCTCTGGCAAACTGTTCATTATAGAGTTTGAACTGAAGCCAATTACTTGTGTTGTGTGTCCTGAAGAAACCTAGGAGGGAATCCCCACTTTCTTTATCAATCAGGAAAGTTACTCCCAACCTCTTAGAAGAAAAGATAAAGAGGAAAGTCATTAGACAGAAAACTTTTCAGCTTGGTATTATTGAATTACTCACTTCAGGTAGTATTTTTATTTTGTTGATAGGCAAGTATACACTCTGATTTTCAGTGATCCAGCCTCGGGACTACAAAGAAAATACATCTGAGCTATGACTACCTGGGAAACAACAATACTAGCAATGAGTTTAGCCCTTGGATTAGAATGTAATAATATATCAACTTTATTTTATACTCTTGACATGAATGGGTAATTAGGAAAAACTTAACACAAGGGTTCACAACAAAAGATGATTTGCTTAATGGTTATGACAAGTGAAGCATCCAGAACTGGCAACAGAAGACTGGCTACAGCAATAAGTATAAATTTAAAAAAAGAGTTTCCATGTATGTGATGAAGGTTCTTGTGCAGTCTGGATACTCACCCTTATTCACTCTTACCACCTTATAAAATGATCTGATATGGTGAAATGTTACAGAAACTCAGAAAGTAATAGGTTGGCTTAAGCAAAGCATTAATGTCATTCTTCATTGCTGAGAGTCGGCACAGAGTGTACATAATAGAACTGGGGAACAGCTGGAGAATACTTAGAACTCTACCATCAAGACAAGTGCCAAATACAGTAAGGTTGGGTAAAGAGAAGGAAAGGTTGGGCAAATGTTGGGGAGGGAAGAATTTGGAGTACACCACAGCATTCCCAAAATTTTGATGTATATATCTTAATTGTCTTAGAATTCCTATTACGGGAAACTTATTATTATCACCACTTGACAAGGGGAAATAGTGAATTTTGTGTGTTTCAAAACTATTTTCCATAGGCAGAAACTTAGGAAGACTGATGATAAGATAAGAAGCTTGGTATGCTGTTCTTCAATTAAGGAAAACATTCTCAGG
The DNA here is from genome assembly GCF_950005125.1 of Chionomys nivalis. Lineage (NCBI taxonomy): Eukaryota > Metazoa > Chordata > Mammalia > Rodentia > Cricetidae > Chionomys > Chionomys nivalis. Next base: position 27,990,964 of record NC_080106.1, read on the forward strand.
GACAATTAACTTGTCAATATAGACACACTTTAGGGAGTATGAAAGATAGGTATCATTGTTGGAGGCATTTGAAATTCTATAATTGATACAGACCTATGACACTGCTCTTACTTAATTTGATAAGGATTCCCTTCATATTGATCCTTTGATCCTGCTATGATATTATAACCTATTGCAACATTAGACAAGGTATGCTATTTTCTACTTATACAAAACCGTTTTGTATAAATAACTTTGACACACTTTAAAAATTATTCCAACTATAAATTAAATGATGAGATTAGTAAATTTTAAGCTGCTATTATTCTGAAGTAGTTGAAAAATTCTCCAATTCAAAAAACATGAGAGGTTCTATGTAGAGACCTGCACCAAACAATTTCTTCAAAAATTTTGCTATCGTATGGAAGCATTATATCAAAACCTTGTGATTATTAAAAACACTATATCCATTTGAAATTCCTAATGCAAACTTTAATGGACCAAATGACAATAGATGATATTGGTTCATAAATTTTATAAACATTCTTTTTAATATTATGTAAACCAAAAATCTTCTAAACTTCTGAATGAAAAGTGGACCCATTTATAGTAAAGCATATCCCGAGTTATGGAAAAGCATATCTACAGCAAGGTATACCAGCATGCTCATGATGGGTCTGAGTATCCTATAGCTTTCCTTGTTTCTTTTTTTCTTTTCAATGATGACTTATCCTTTTATGTCTTTGCATTTTAAAAATACATTGATGTGGGATTCCCATTTGTATGCTGTGAATACGATTGGTTAATTAATAAAGAAAACTGGCTTGGCCTGATAGGGCAAAGAACAGAGGTAGGCAAGGAAAACAAAGCTGAATGCTGGGAGAAAGAAGGGCAGAGTTACAGAGAAGCCATGTAGCCTCACTGGAGACAGAAGGAACATTATCCAGTAAGCCACAGCCATGTGGCGATACACAGATGAATAGAAATGGGTTAACTTGATATATATAAGTTAGCCAATTAGAAACTAGAGCTAATGGGTCAAGCAGTAATTTAATTAATATAGTTTCTGTGAGAAACCAACAAGCAGGCTACTTCTTTTTTTATCTATCTATCTATCTATCTATCTATCTATCTATCTATCTATCTATCTATCAAAGATTTCTGCCTCCTCCCCACCACCGCCTCCCATTTCCCTCTTCCTCCCTCAATCAAGTGCCCTCCCTCCTCAGCCCAAAGAGCAGTCAGGGTTCCCTGCCCTGTGGGAAGTCCAAGGACCTCCCACCTCCTTCCAGGTCTAGTAAGGTGAGCATCCAAACTGCCTAGGCTCCCACAAAGCCAGTACGCGCAGTAGGATCAAAACTCAGTGCCATTGTTCTTGACTTCTCAGCAGTCCTCATTGTCTGCTATGTTCAGCGAGTCCAGTTTTTTTTTTAAAGATTTATTTATTTTTATTATGTATACAACATCTCTTCCATGTATGCCTGCATGCCAAAAGAGGGCACCAGATCTCATTATAGATGGCTCTGAGCCACCATGTGGTTGCTGGGAATTGAACTCAGGACCTCTGGAAGAGCAGTCAGTGTTCTTAACCTCTGAGCCATCTCTCCAGCCCTTAAATATTTATTTATTTATTATGTATACAATATTCTGTCTATGTGTATGCCTGCAGGCCAGAAGAAGGCACCAGACCTCATTACAAATGGTTGTAAGCCACCATGTGGTTGCTGGGAATTGAACTCAGGACCTTTGGAAGAGCAGGCAATGCTCTTAACCTCTGAGCCATCTCTCCAGCCCCAAGCGAGTCCAGTTTTATCCCATGCTTTTTCAGACCCAGTCCAGCTGGCCTTGGTGAATGGGGACGATCTACCGGAAAGCAGGCTCATTCTAACAATAGATGTGTGATCTCTGAGTTGTATACATCATGGTCAAATATTGTAATGAATACTTCCCTTGAAATATATCATTATTAAATGGCAAATATTTGTAAACAAAGAATGTAATTCAATGAACTACTGACTGTATGGGTAGCCTTGATACAAAAGTGTTGTCAATGAATAATAACATGGAAAGAACTCACTGCCTTTCCCAAGTATGTTTAGTGCTTGAATGAGTCCTATTTCTCTTGATACTTTCACACCTCTCATGCTACCCAAGTTATTCAAAGATCTAAACTCTTTGGAAATCCTTCCAAGACGGACAGTTTTAATTAAAACTGTGAGTTCTAAAAGAAAATTGTAAGTGCGGTTTTAGAATCGATAAACAGTAAGGATGTTGGATTAGAAATGAGGGTAGGAGTTATCTATATTCATGAAGGTATGGTATTGAAAGAGTGGGATATCAACATTTATTATGTTTGAGGTCTGGAAATGAGGGATGGAGCTGACCTATATAATGGTGGTATGGTGCTAACAATGATTTTTAAGTTTGGACAGATTTTTTTTTAAATTACAACCTCAGTTTAATATGCAACCACTCAATCTGACTATTTAATTGTGAGAACTTAAATGAAGAAGGGATTGCTTTGATGCATAATTAAGTGAAAGGGTAAGAAACAGAAAAGCATAGTACTGAGCTGGGGAACAGAGCTCAGTAGTAGTCTTGACTAAAAGTCATGAGACCTTGGGTGTTCCTATCAGTGAAAAATAGCAAACACCAAAGAATAAAAAGAGAATAAGAAAAGGAGAAGGTGAAGATGAATAAAAAGAAGGAAAAGGAAAAAGATGAAACACCAAAAAGACATAGGTTGCAAGGTTATGACAAAATTACTGGGTCCTGGAAAGGTGAGGGAATTAGATAGCTTGGAGATGTGTCACCATGAGACTATTTAACAAACTTGTGGTAAGTTCACATAAGGAAAACTCATGTGCCTGTAAGAATCAGTGGAATTAGACACAATGTACTGCAAACAAAAATGGCATTCACTGCGTAAAATAATCAAATGTGAGAAAAATGGTAGTATTGCATTTGCGACTGCATGTTTACAAGGACACACACACATAAATACTAAACACATAATGAACTTGACATTAGATTAGAATCTGGGCAATATTTATCAATGAAAAAAGGCACGTGAGAAGATAGAGAACTATGGAAAAAACTTTCTGAATAACTTCAAAGATATATAATGAGATTTCTAAATCTAACAGATTTTCAAATCTAATCTGTCTGTTTTACTTCTGATTGGTAGTCTATTTGTTGGAGTTGATTATACTAATTCATTTATTTTGTTCGCCTTCTTAATGTATCTCTGAGCCAAAGAATAATTTATCTTTGACCTTAGAGCCTCCAAGCTATTTGTTGATTTACTCATCTTCTAAGGGAATTGGGGTGTGTGATAAATTGCAGCATTGTTTCACTTGCAGGGTTTTCCTGCTAAGATGAGTCTGTGCTGTGATTTATACTTTAATTTGGTAGGCAGTTTGTTTTCTAAAGCATATCTTTACAAATTCTCATAAAGCCTTCCAATAGGTGCTTTTGCAGGTTATCTATGAATGCCTATAACCCCATTAAGACTCAACATTAATATTACAGACACATACCAGTTAAATATCAGCAGAAAACAAAATTTTCTCGAGCCTACTCTTGATGTATTCATATGTGTGTCTGTGTATTTGTGAGTGTGTGTGTGAGACATACTCATCGCTTCTGGAATGGTCTACTGAAGTTCAGTTTTTGTTTCCCTCAGCTATTATCAAAACTGCCCTTCCGAACATGGACCGAGAAGCCAAGGAAGAGTATCTGGTCGTAATTCAAGCCAAAGATATGGGAGGACACTCTGGAGGTCTGTCTGGAACCACAACACTTACAGTGACCCTTACTGACGTTAATGACAATCCTCCAAAATTTGCACAGAGTAAGTGATTTCCTGCACTTGTCACAAATCAGGCAGATTTCTAACTGAACTGATTGAGTTTGTTAAGGAGAAACAATAAATAAATGAACAAATAAATAAATAAACAAACAAATAAATAAGGACTTGTGTCTTTACCACATTACACCCCATCAATAAGAAGCTTGCAAACTTTCATTTGAATAATGTTAGGAGCTGTATTATATAA